>NW_025927609.1:2500-1202500 GCF_022837055.1 Prionailurus viverrinus | reverse complement strand
GCCAGTGGAGAACCTGGGCGTTAGGTGGGCGGTTGCTGGCCGACATTCTGGAAACCCACCCGGCCCACACTGCCAGAACGCTGCGCAGGGCAGAGAGAGGCCTGGAGGGTGAGCCTGCATGCGGGGAGGGCACCCAGGAGGGACGCGGGTCAAACAAGACAGGAGGCACCTTGGAAGTGGACCTTCTCCCATCGCCAGGCTTCAAGATGGTGAGCGAAACTGACCCCTGGGTACGTCCCTAAGTTACGGGGTCGTGTGTAATACGGCGAGGGACCCAGAGCCCCCGACAAGGACTTTGACAGAGAGCAGAGCAAGCGTCGCAGGGGTTCCCAGGGTCTGCACGTTCGCTGGCTCACTCGTCTTTTCCCATGACACGCCAATGGGGCAGAGTGGCCCCGGGGAGAGGCACCCTCTGAGGGATGTCACATGACAAGGATGATGGGTCCTTCCTAAACCGGAGACAGTGCGGGGTCCGTGTGCTCGCAGCCAACCCAGCTCTGAGTGCCCACGGGCGCCTTGGTCAGGGTGTGGGGGACACTTTACCGCAACAGAGCCTGGGGCACTGGCTGTCAACCTGCACCACCCTCCCCACGGCAGGGCCGGAGGCACCTGTGTTCACCGCGGGGCTGACCGGGGGACGGTGACCGGCTGCGGGGACTCACAGGCGCTAGGAGGGCTTTAAAGTCAGCGCAGGACGTCACACAGGCCTCTCCCGGCCCGGCGGTCCCCGTTCTTCTCTCCACGGGACACGGGCTGGCGGGGCTCATGCTGTCACTGACGTGATCTGACGCAGTGACTGGGAAACCAACTGGGCACCGTCTGCAGGGAAAGCGAATCAGATTCCTGAACTGAATTTCCTCTTAAATCTGTGTAAAGCTAATGCGTGTGTGCGACAAAATGTAAACACCATGAGGGGAACACAATCAGAGACACGGATTTCTCTCCGTCCCCTGCACCGCCTGCGTTTCCGTCCCCAATATTGCGACACGTGTGATCTTTCCGAAGACACAGAGGCCACCGGAATGTGCACACCTATGGATTTAAAGCACCATTGACACCGCACTCTAATGCGGCTCTGCATCTTGACCTCGTGGGTGAATAACATAGTAAAGAGATTTTCCCAAACAGACCCAGCTCATACTTTTATGTTCTTTCAATTTTTGGCTATTGTGGTTGACTTGTTGCTGAGGAAGATGCATAAAACTCATGCTATGGTGGTGGACTTGTGATCCCATCAGAGAGTCACGCACACACACACACACACTCCTGTATGCACACCCACACCCACGCATATGTACACGCCCCCACACGAGTGCTCTGCCTCCTCCAGGGAGCCCACCTTGGCTTCCTGCCTCCAAGCTCTGGCCTCCCTGCTCCCTCTGACGGCATCTTGTGCAGGGTTAGTGATCCGCACACCTCGTTGTTCTCAGCTGGCACCTTCTGGGGAGCGGAGCCCGGGGCTGACCAGAGTTCCCAACGCCCATCTGGAAAGAGAAAGGATGAGTCTGTGAGTGAGATCGCTTCCCTCTCTCCCCAGCTTTGTATAATTCACGTGCCGGCGACGCCTGAAGGGGACAACTAAGCACCGGGTGGGCTGTGGCAGACGTGACCCCACTCCCACCGGCCCGGGGCACCAGCTTTCTGTGCCACTGAGCAAGAGGGGAACGTGACCCTCGTTTCGTGTCAACTAAGACGACTCTTCTAGATGGAGTAGATGGGTTTTTCCGATCTCCCGGGTAGCCGGGGTGTTCTCGTCTTTGAACCGCTCACGTGTCTTCGTGCTCCGGCGTCCCTCTGCTTTCCTGGACATCTGGACTCCGGTTGTAATAACCGGTTTAATGGCCTTGTATACAGCTCTGTTATCTGTGTCCTTTCTGGTTCTGTTTGTACGGATTCACTGTGATCCCCGTCACGGGTCATATTTTCCGGCTTCTTTCCACGTGTGGCAATTTTCAGCTGAATACCGGACATGGTGACGTTGACGTCATCGGGTGCTCGACCCGGGTGTTACATTCGTGTAGTTGGGTTCTGTGAGGGCTCTTCGGAAGCCGGCTTGGAGGCTTCACGGGTGTGGGTCCTCTCGTCTGGGGTAAATCCGGCCCCGTCACTGAGGGAAGCTTCTGAAGACCCGCTGACCCCTGTGAGCGAGGAGGTCTTTCCCCTCTGGCTTGTGGCATAGGAACGCTCCCAGCCCGGGGTGAGCTCCCCGGCTGGCCTTTCCTGCTCCTTCCCGGCGGCTCTTTCCTGGGCACAGGTGGCTTGTGCACGGCAAGCAGAGGCGGGCGCTCAGTCCTGGACCCGGGGCACTCCCGGCAGGCCCCGTCTCGGCAGCGCCCTCCTCTCTGGCGCTCGCTCGGCTCCGCCGGTTCTGCCCCCCTCGGCCTCCCCAAGCTCCTGACTCCGCCCCCAACTCACAGGCCGGTAAGGGGGCTCCGCGGTTCCTACGTCCCAGAGGTCACTACTCAATTCTGCCTGTTGACCAACGTCTGAGAAGCAGCTTTCACATTTTGTCCAGCCCTCCAGGTATTTACGGTGGGAGAGGAAATCTGGACCCCGCGGCTCCATTGCCGCCAGCGGTGGGAGCCTCCTTCTTTGTTTAACTACAAATGTCTCTGCTTCCTCCTCATTCATTTATTTTTTCTAATCTTGATTTCTTTTTTTTTTTTTCAGCTTCTTTTTATTTGTGTTGGGAGAGATAGAGAGCAAGCAGGGGAGGGACAGAGAGAGGGAGGGAATCCCAAGCGGGCTCCGAGCTGTCAGCGCAGAGCCAGACACGGGGCTCGAGCTCGTGAGCCGTGAGATCATGACCCGAGCTGAAGTCAAGAGTCAGGCACTTTAACTGGCTGTGCCACCCAGGCGCCCCTACCCTCATTCTTGAAAGATAATTGCAGGGGATGAACAATTCTTTCTCCCGGGCTTTTGAAAACATTACTGTCTCGCGGCTTCCACTGTTGCCGTGGAGATGTCAGTTTAATTGCTGTTTAATTGACTTTCTCTTTCTTTTTCTCTCTAGCTGCTTTCATAATCTTCTCTTTGTCTTGGAAACTCTCCATTTCTGACACGCTGATCTGGATGCACCTTTGTGTTTACCCTGCCAAGACCCACGAAACCATTAGAATCTGACAAAAGGGATCTTCTTTATTCAGTGTCCCTTAGAGTCACTTTTGACACTTTGATCTCCGTCTTTCATCTGGAGCTAGCCACTAGACAGACCGCTTCCTATCCTGTACTCCTCTGCCCTGCACTCGGGTGACTTCCTCAAGTCTACCCTCCAGTTCACTGATCTTATACACATCTGCATCTAAATCACTGCTTAGTCTATTCACCAAGTTCATGCACCATTTGTCCTTATTTATTTACTTATTTATTCATTTTTTTATTGAAATCCAATCCAATCCAATGATTCCAGGAGTAGAATTTGGTGATTCATCACTTACATATAACACCCATGTCCCTTTTTTTCTCTGTATTTTTTCATATCTGCCTCAATGTTGATCATCTGTTACCCATCCATTTTCAATACCTTCTTTGATTTCCTCAAGCATATTAATCAAGTAACCACCAACCTGGGGCCATGTTGAGCCGCATTTTTGTCTCTTGGTTGGTCCTCCACGAGGCAGCTTGGCCTCTGGCTAGCACTCACGTGAGCCAGGCTTCGCACCGAGAGTTCCCGGAGCAGACCTCTCTTGTCCTTTACTCTTTCGTTTTTTTCTTTTCCTGTTCCAGCAGACCCTCCTGACGGGCAGGGTTTTCCCTCTGAGCGTGTGGTTCCGCAGGAGACCCCATGTCGTGTGGGGTCTCTGTCTGGTCTCCCCTGCCTGGCCACAGCCCTTCGCTGTCTGGGCTCCGGGTCACCGGGGCTCGCTGACCGCTGTGAGCTCTCTTTCTACTGCCTTCCTATTCATGGCCGGCTCAGAGGGCTCTAACAATCCGTGAAGATGTTCTGGTGTTCTGTACAGGACAGACTTCTCAGCAGCAGAAGCAGAGACTCGTCTTCCTGGAAAATGTCCTTGTGCCACCCCCCACCTTCCCTCCATCGGGACAGAGAAAAGGGGCATTTGCTGCCCTGGGGAGAGGGCTGCTGCGGGGGGGTCCGGAGTAGACTTTTCCACAGGTGCCCCCACCCATCTGTGACGTGGGGAAAGTGAGGCTCGTGAGGCCAGACAGTGGCCCTGACCACCCGGCCGGGGGGTGGTGGCTTCCTGAGGGTCTTGAATTCACCGTCCTGCCACGTGGAGCGGGCAGCTGCAGGGAGTAGGAAACCCGGCCACACCTGCCGTGGGCCTCAGGACTCTGTCCACTTTGGTTCGGCGTCCAGCAGCACAGCCAGGGCCCTGTTTATGTGGCAGTGACCGAGACTGCCCTGGGAAGGATGGGGCTGTGCGGGGCAGAGGAGGTGCCTGCCCACTTCTCACGGGGCCCTCCCCACCTCCAGGGGCTGCCGCCCTTCCTGGGGTGTCATGTTCTGTCTGGGTTTCGGGATGAAGCCCGCTCTCCCGCTCCCATTGAAGCCCCCGGGAGCCTCCACCTGCCCTGTCGGCAGAAACCCGTGGGGATCTTGGCCGAGAGGAGGTGTTCATTCTCTCCTTCTGCCTCTGTCCCTCCCGCCTGCAAACGCAGCCCCGCGTGTCTGCACGGCCCGATCACATGTTCACTGGGGTGGGACGGGGCCGCAGGACAGTCACCGTCCCCAGGACAGTGAACCACCCTGGGAAGGCGCCCAGGCCTCTGAGAAGGAGGCTCTGGGGTGGGTGGGGGTGCCAAAGGCAGCCTTCAGGGGGCCCCGTGTGGGAAGAGACCCACCAGGACAGCGGGGGGCTCGTGGAGGGGGCTCCAGCCCAGGGGGTACAGCCCGGGCTCCCCGGTCCCTGGTGGGGGTCTGCTGCCCCCTCAGCTCTGGGCTACCTGCTGGTGCGGGTCAGCCAGCCCCTCCAGCCCGGGCCCTGCTTTTCACACTTCGTCATCACGTGCACACAGCCCAGGGTTCTTCAGTGAGGGTGCTGTGGGGAGGCGCGGGAGGTCACCCCCGGCACAGGCCTGTGTTACTGCCGCCGTCTCCACCCCCACCCCCACTCACCGAAGCCATCAAACGGTGGGTATGCTTTGTCCAGCCCAGGTCCCGCCTGGCAGGCCGAGGACAGATGGGGGAGTGGGCTCGGGGTCAGGGTCGGGGTCGGGGTTGGGGCAGGCCCAGGAGGGTGGCCAGCAGGCAGACCGGGTTCAGTCCTTCACTACCACCGACTGGAGCACCGGCCGCTTCCGGGGTGGGGGCTGCTGGTGCTCAGGGAGCAGCGAGAAGCCAGCCAGGGCCCCCGTGAGCGGGACAGCAGGCCGGGCGGGGTGGCCTGGGTCTCCCCTCACGGGCCTGACATGGTGCAAGTGGAGAGGGGCACGTCAGGCCGGTCCAGCCGGCGCTGGGGCGGGGGGCCCTGTGGCCACAGGGGAGACGGAGGCTTCAACTCAGAGAACGGGAAGATGTTGAGGGTTTGGGCAGAAGGCCGTCACCTGACCTAAATTTTCGGAAAGGTCTTTCTGGCGACTGGGTCACAGGCAGACTGCAGGGTGAGGTGCGGGCCGGGGAAGAGGGCAACTGTTTAGGAGGCTCTCGGAATAATCTGGAACCATGATGGGGAATGGGAGGAGACTGGGGAGGGACAGCATGTGGAGAAGCTGTTAGGGATGGGGCAAGCGGTCACTTGATTGTCTCGGGTGCGAGAAATCGGGCGCATGGGCGGGGACCTCGCCTGGACCTCAAGGGCACTTGGGGCCACGCTGCGCAGGGCTGGATGCCGGGCTCAGAGCTGCGGGCTGACGCGCCAAGGAGCACAGAGGCGGCCAGGAGAGGGGAGGGTCCGAGGCTGGGCAGGAGGCAGCAGGCCTGAGGGGTCCCCGAGGACCAGGACGCAGATGTGTCCAGGGGGCTGGAGGGGTCAGATCAGAGGAAGGCCCGGAACCGGCCGTCTTCACACAAACGACCCATGGGGGCAAAGCCGCCTCCCCTCGTCCTCCCTGGGTGCCTTGCTGCCCATTTCTCTGCTTGGTGGTCTCACGGTGACCCAGGGACCGCCGTCGGCCTGCTCCAGTTCCATCCACGTTCAGGTCTCTAGCCACGCGTGGTGGGAGTGGGGTGGTGGTGCGTCTGCCCTGCACACCTGAGGCCCCGGCCCCCTGGGTCTCCCCATCCCTGATTCCCCTCCCCTCTGGGTGTGTCGTCGCCCTGAAGTCCTCGGCCACCCCGACCACTCGGCTTTGGGAAGTGCAGGGCCTGCCTCCTGGCCGAGCGGGCAGCCCTTCTCCGTCTCTGACCCACAGACGTTTGGGTAGAGACCCCGGTGCGTGCGCAGCCCCCCGCGGCTGTGCCTGCTGTTCTCAGCATCTGGCACATTCTTGGTCATCTGTAAATAAAGCCCAGATGAAGCCTCTTCGGGAGAGACACTTCCTCACACACGGGATTCGTTCAACAGCAAAAGAAACTCATCGGCCGATGTTACTTGTGAACAAGGGTGCAAAAATCTAAAATTAAAAGTAGCTACACGACGCTGACATGATTTAAAAATAAGACCTGCGGTCAGAGAAGGCATCCCAGGAGTGCGGGAACACCGGGTCCCCGTGGACTGCCCCGTGTGGCTGTGTCCCACGGCCGTGGCGGCGCTTCGCATGTCCACAAGGTGGCGTTTCACTCGCGCCCTCCGTCCTCGTGCTGACGTGCTACCTGGTAGGAGGGATGGTTCCAGTCTTCTGTCGCGACCACGACCCTGGATCTGTTTCTGCCTTTGACTCTGCAACGTTCGCTTTCTGCATCTGGAGGGCTGCCGCGGGCAGAGAGAACGGCGCCTGCCTGTGCGGGCGTCTCGTCGCCGGGAGACCCCTGTCTGGAGTCTCCTGCCTCACGCACATGCACACATATCTCTGTGTGCGCTGCGCGTGTGTCTGTGTGTGACTGTGCATGTGTTTGTGTGTCTGTTTATGCAATGCATGTGTCTGTGTGTGTGTGCATGCACTGTGTGCATGTGCACGTGTCTGTGTGCACGCGCACATGTGTCTGTACCTGTAGGCACGTGTGCATCTATATATCTGCGTGTGCATGTGTGTCTATGTGTGCACACGTATGACTGTGTGTAGGCATGTGCACGCGTGTCTGTGTGTGCACATACGTGTGCGTCTGTGTGTGCACGTGTGTCTGTGTGTGCATATGTATACGCGCATGTGTGCCCGTGTGTGTATGTGTGTCTATGTGCGAGCACACGTACGTGTTTGTGTGTGTATGCAGTGCACCTGTCTCTGTGTGCACACACGTGTGTCTCTGTGTGTGCACGCACATGTTTGTGCATTTAGGCACGTGCACATGTCTGCGGGTGTACACGCGTGCCCACGTGTCTTGTGTGTGCACGTGTGTCTGTGTGCGTGCATGTGTCTGCATGTAGGCGTGTGCACACGTATCCGTGTGTGCATGCACGTGTGTCTATGTGCCTGTGTGTCCTTCCCACAGCTCTGCTGCTCTCCGCTCCGGTCCCCTGGCTGAGCCACTACAGCGGCATCAGCGTGCCCGGTCAGCTCTCGGACATCTGGCGCAGAGACTTCTGAGCAGAAGTGGACAGTGCAGGGCGGGCCCCCCGGAGACACGAGGAGGAGGTCCGAGGCTCTCCAGGCAGCCACCGAGCTCGGGGCACTTCAGCCCACCTGGGCGGATGCCCACCAGGCCCACAGGGACCAGAGGCTGGGGCAGACACCTTGGAGCCAGGAAACCCAAGCCGGGGGATCCCTGTGCTATCGGCTGGGCCTGCCGGCCGGGGTCTTTGCTGCAGACCCAGAGAGAGGCACACTCTGCTCTCCCGGGACGGCATAGGGGCCCACGCGCAGAGGCGTCGGCCCCCCACGTGTACCCCGGACGGCGCACCCCTCTGGGCTCTCCTGCCACACCGAGCAAGCACTCATTCTCATTTAATTTCATTTTCAGGCGATACCTTAAAAACGCAAAATTCTCACAACCAGCTTCTGCTTGACGGGACCGGTCATTTTGATTTGAGTGGAGGTCGCTGCGTCCTGCTCCAAAAAGAGGTCCGGGCAGCTGACAAGGACATGCCGTGCATTTGCCCTGAAGCCTCTGGGGGAGGAGGGCCCATGAAATATTTAGGATGTAAGTGAATAAAACGTCGAGGTGCTACACGGGCCGGGAAGAGCCCTCACTTCCGTCTGGGCCTTGGGAACACCGTCTTGCTTCTTCTCCTGGACATTCATGAAGGAATCTGGCAACGAGTACCCCACGTGTGGTTCCTGTTGGCTGGGCTTCCTGGAGATGCCTCCAGGGGTGAGGTTGTGGTTCCCCTCCCCCCCCCCCCCTCCTACCCTGGAAGTCCCCACCGCCCTCACACAACTGCCTCCACGCTGCCCCCTGCCGTCAGCACGTGTGAAATGCACCCAGATCTCAGGAGGCTGAGCTGTGAAAACCTCCACCGCAGAATCCACGAAATAGGGCCACATCCTGAAGCACTGACGTCATCTTTTGTCTCCCAAGTGGACATCAAAGTTTGGTTTGATTTCAGAACTACGTCATAATTTGTGGCTCTATATGGAGGGAAAAAAAATCCCAATTGGGGGAAAAAGAGCACATCCTGGAAGACAAAAGGGTGTGGTATTATGTTCCTCGAACCAGGCCGTGCCTGACGGCCAGGAGCACATGGAACCTCGGGACAAGTGTGTCTGTTCTGCTCACAGACATGCGATCGTAAGCTGTATTTTGACATGGGACAGCACGCACTGCCACGTGGTTGCATGGGGATTCAGGGCACGGCAGCCCTCCCGCGGACCCCCGTGCTCCCGGCCGATGGGCATCGCCCAGAGGATGCGGCAGGTCTGCGCGGGCACAGGAAGGTGTGGGGGAGCCCCGGGCTCGCTCTGGCTGCAGCGCCCAGAACTCGGGAGTTCCCCTCATGCAGGAAGAGGGCTAATGCCAGGACTGCCCACCCGGGGCCCCCCACCTCACCCAGTCCAATCCTCCTGACACAGTTGAAAAGGCGCCCCCTCCCCAGCCAGGGGTGCTTCGGTCCGGGCTCTGGGTGGTATGTGTTCCCCGCTGGCTCCACCAAGAGCCATCTCTTGGCTGTCCTGGGGTGCACCCTAAAATTGGCCACCACGCCGGGGCACCAGACAGCTATGTGGGTGCACACGTAACGCCACAGAGAATAGGTATCACTAAGGGCTTCAGTCTCCGAGTCTGGGGCCCGCCACGAGGCTGTGGCTGGTGTTCATGCCATCCTGTCCCCAAGACCCATTTCACGTCCCCCTTCCTTCCCCTCTGCCACTTAGGAGCCCTTGCAGAGGGAGTGGCCCATACCGTACTCCAAGGGGTCAGAGGGGTGCCCTTCCTATGCTGACTTGTGGTGGTCCCCACGGACCCCTGGGGGGTGGGAGGACGTGCCTCAGGAGGTCCTCGACCCCACACTTAGGCTGCCTTGTACCCCCGGGTGGCAGCACCCTAATGGCCAGTCGGTCACCCCAAGGAGCACCTTAGCCTTTTCAGGGGCGTGCACACCCGAGGGTGCTCACAGGCCATCTCAGCTTCCAGTTCTGGGGGGACCCGATCGTGCCTCGTGGTGGAACCCTTGCTCCCTTGGTACTGAAACTCCCATCCCCAGCAGGGCCCAGGCTCCCAGGGGCCAGAACAGCATGGCCTTCATGGGACGTCTGGTGTGGCCTTGAAGGTCACTGCGTCCATCCCTGCCACACACCTGCTGCACGTCCCCCAGGGCTCTGCCCTGCTGGCCCTGTACCAAGGGCTTGCTAAAGCATTTTTTCCATGCGGTAAGCCCGCCGGAGCCTGGGCACGCAGGCAGAACTTACACCGACTCCTGTCACCCGAGCCCGCAAGCAGGAGCAGTGTGTGGAAGAGGCCGTCCTGAGGCCGCCCACCCCAGCCCCCCCGGGGCCACGTGCCTCTTCCTCAAACCCCCATGAACGGGCCCAGCTGCCCCATCCGCAGGCCACCTGCTGGGCCAGGATTGTAGCCAAACCACACACGTCCCAGCCACTCCCTCGGTGGGCGGGGGGCTTGCCCACAACTGTCCCGTCCCCTCCGGCCAGAGCAAAGCTGCCTTCCCGGGTCGGCAGGGCGCCTGGAGTGGAGACGCACCTCGCAAGCACTCCCGCTGCTCGGGCCTGTCCCTGGTCGCCGCCTCGTCCCGACTGCGGGGCGCTGAGCACAAGGCCTTGCCGGCCTGGAGGTTGTGACAGCGGCCAGCGGGACACACGGTGCACTGGCCTCGCGTCCTTAGTCGGCCTCGGATTCAGGACCCGGTGATGCGTGAGCCGCTTGCAGGGGGGCCTGGCCTTGCTCCGATCTTCGTGGTCCCTCAGCTTGGAGTCTCAGAATCTCCTCTCTGAGCCCCGAACGGCAGAGACCCGCGTCCTCGGGGGACTCACAAGGGAGCCATCGCTGTCAGAAACTTTGCACGTTAAACATGTGCACATCTTGAGGAAAGGACCTAAAATCCCAGGGAGGACCTGTGCCCGCGCCGGGTGGGGGCCGGGTCAGCAGCCCGAGGACCTAAAGCTCTGCCCGCGGCTGCCGAGGGGCACACGGACGCACAGAAGCTTCCGCTCCGGTGTAAAAGAAAATGACCGACGGCCGCCTCCACCCTGGGCCAGAGCTGATGAGCAGAAGCCTCCGGAGACCACGTCTGTGAGGCGGCCAGAGGCACCGGCCTTGGCTCAGCGGCTGGCTCTCCACCGGCCTCGGAGTGGTTTTATTTGCACGGTGCTGAGGACGTGCGGCTGAATGGCCAGCCCCACGGCCCCACTGGCCTGGTTCTGGGTGTCCCGGCTGCAAATGGCCTCGCCCCTTCCCCGGGGACCTGGGAGGGCACGAGCAGCTGAGGTCGCTCCTTCTCCACGAAGCCTGAGCTCACCTGCGGGGGTTCGTTCTGCACGTGCCTGTTACCAGATTGCGAACCTTCTGTCTCCAGTTTGCGGGCACTTTTTCTGCACCTGTTGGGCTGATTCTATGGTTTTTCTCCTTTGTGCCGTCAAGCACGTGGACTGATTTTGAATGTTAAAACAACCTTGCCCTCCTGGCCTGGTTTCTCTCAGTCACCGGGCTCAACCTGTTCGAATTCATTTAAGATTTCGTGTGACGCTCACAGGGAGCGCTGGCCGTGGGGTTTGGTACCACGGTTGGGCCCTGCAAGTGACTTGGGTGCGTCCCCTTGTTTGGTTTTTGCAGAAGCAAGAGCTAGATCATATTCATCTTCCCTGTGACCCCGCAGGGCCTGGAGTTCTCTCCGTGGGGAGGTGTCCGATTACCGGCTCGATCTCTGTAAGAGATACAAGACATTTCAGGGTTTCTGTGTCTGCTCCTGTCCATTTTGGTAGGTCCTGTTTTTCAAGGAACTCGTCCGTTTCTTCCAGCATGACACCGTTAGCGAGGTCCTGTCCACCCTTCTAATGCCCCGGGGTCTGCAGAGATGCCCCTTTTCCGCTCCTGAGAGCCATAGTTGACTGGTGAAGGGTTCCCTTTTCACGTCTCGATGTACCGATCATTTGCCAGAACTAAGTTTCCGCTTGTTGACTTCCCTCTTCGTTACACGTCTATGCTCTCACGCGTTTCTGTTCTGTTACCTCCTCCCTTCTGCTCTCCTTCAGTGTAATCTGCTCTCTCTTCCCTAGCTCCCGGGGGCCGTCCCTTTGCTCCTCCCCACCCTGTCTGTCCGCTGGCCCTGCTGCCTCTTCACTCGCACTGGTTTGGGACTGCGACTGTGTTCTTAGCGTGGAGCGTGAAGGCGCCTGTTTAGACCCGGGGAGGGTAAACCCCGAAGCTGATGGGAAGGAAGCCTGAAGCCGGAGGTGCATCCCCGGCGGGTGAGGGACAGGGCGGCCCGGCTGCGAGCCGCTCCTCCAGGCCGGGGGCAGATCCGAAGCTTGCTCGGATGAGAGAGAGGCTCCAGCCCTTCCCAGACAGCGATTAGCTGAGAACGTCGCACACCAAGAACATCAAATTTTAAATAAGCTCAGAAGTGACTCAAATCCAGTCTGACAGAGGCCGTCCCCTCAGACGTCCTAGAGCAAAAATAAGATGTATGCCACAAGTCTTCAAAACAGCACGAGGCCTTGGGGGTGGGGTGCGCTGTGTGGGTTCCGGGGAGTGGAGTCGTGGCTCTGCTCACGCAGCTGGAGGGCAGAGAGAAGGCGCTTTGTGCCTCGTTCGCGTGGGCAGACTTCCCTGGGCGCCTCCTGGGTTCTGTCCGAGACCATCTTCTCTGGGAGGTGGGGCAGTACAAGGTCTGTTCTCGAGGACGCGAGACTGCCCGTCAGGGAGCTGCGATGAGTAAAAATAGCAGAGCTTCTGTTTCTGTATTTAACCTTCAACCATGAGAAAGAAACTAGCCTTTACTAACGCTCAATATGCAGACTGGCAGTCCAATGTGTCAGAGGGTCCCACGGCCCACGTGGCCCCACTCCGCCGAGGCGAACGGAGGGTGACGGGCACCCGGGCCGGGTCCTCTCCTTCGACGTGACGAGCCCCGGTTCACCTGGGGTCTGGTCAGGGATTTGCGGCTCATACGGTACAGCTCTGACTAAACTTAGTTCACGTGGTGGACAACTGTGTAGAGGACAGGAGAGGGAGGCGTGGAGAGACAAAAACTGGAAACTACAAAAGACAGGGGACAAAGCATAAATGGTAGTTTTAACAAATGTGTCCTTTGTGTCCCTGACGGGGGGAAAGTAAGAGCCAAAGAGATAATGGCTGATCATCTCCCAAAACTGATGAAAAATACTGAAGTCTAGATTCAAGAAGCACCCAAGCAGGAAAATTAAAAGAAAATACCACTTAAGAAAATAAAAATGACAACAAAGAGAAAAAAATGAAAGTAAAAGAAAATAAACCCCCAAAGAAACAACGGATAACACTTATGCCTTGCACGTTGGTGTTATTCACACAAAGGACTATCGTGGGAGACAGACACTGGGGGATAAGGCGGGATGCAGACAATGAAGAGGGGGGATACGTGGATGAATCCAAATAAGTGTGGACCGCACAAAGCAGTGGTAACTTCTCGTGGGGCTGAGAACACATCAGTATTAAATACATGACAAGAGAAGGAGCAGACGAGGTGACAGGGCCCTGGGGGCAAAGTCCTCGGGGTCGGGAGCCAAGTGAGCGGTTGCCGATTTCAGCTTTTAGGTTTGGGGGTGGTTCGTTACGCAGCAAAGCTGACTGATACGGGCATTGCCTCCTAGATGTGGGGGTGCCGCTGTCACAAAACCTCAATCCTCTGGCTGGCAGAGGCTGGGAAAATGAGGAGGCATTTATCACAGAGGCCGGACACGGGCAGCACTGGGTCCTGGGACAGCTTGAAGGCAGAAAATGCATGTAATGTACTTGCCGGCCTCGGCGAGGCGTTGTGCAGGCAGAGGCGGGATGTTACCCGACTTCCTTCAGCTGCCTCTGCTGATGTCCGGGAAGAAGAAAGTAGCCACAGAGTTCTCGTTTCGCAAGCACAGCCGTGGCTCGACTAGTTTTAAAACCCTCAAAATGATGGCTGGCTTCAGGGTTGGTGGAACCGAGGGGTAAAACCCTTGGAAAAATTGAAGGTGATGCTGAGTAGACCCTCAACCGGGTGAAAGGCCTTTGCGGCGTCTTAACCCCCCCCAGAAATCTGACCCTCCGAGGCAGAAGGAGCTCCAGACAGACTGCGTGTGGGTCTGGGGGCAGACGCCGTCTCTTTGCTCCTTGGGTCTTTGCATTTAGAGGATCCAGGATGCAGGCCTGAGGCTACAGTCCAGTGAGACCCGGGTCCTCGAGGGAGTTAAGTGTGTTTACACGCGGGGGACCCAGCAGACGGACCGTGGCAACGTGGCCACCGAGTCCTCCGTCCCCCTCCCTGGGCCCCATCGATGTGTTTCTGCGGATGTCCCCCTTCAGGCCCTGGCCGCGGCTCAACATCTACTTTGGTCAACAGGGCTGTGGCCGAGGGGACACACACACGGACAGCAAAGCATTTGCATGCTGGGCTTGCTGTGCGCCGTCCTGGAGAGCCCCGTAACGGCCACTACGTGGCCCCTGGATGCTGAGAGGCATGTGGCCCGGGCACCCTGTGTCCCCTGCTGGTCAGCCAGCCCTCCCCAGAACGCGAGGAGGCGTGGCAGGTCACCCAGCCAACGCTGGCCTGCCGCTGCACAGACACAGAGGAGACACTGCAGGGAGAGATCGGGAAGCCACCGCGGCCCAGAGCAGCCGGGCCATGAGCCAGACACGTAAGTTTGGGAGCTTGCTATCTAGCAACAGCTGGCTGACAAAACCCCTATTTTGCAGCATCCACAGAAACCAATTCCAGAGAGACTGTGGAAACAAAAACGGAAGACAAAAAGAAGTTCCCTACAAGATAATACAGGAAACTATGTTTAGGATCTCGGGAGAGCGAGCCTCAGCATAGAAATGTGTGGTCTCAGGATATGCAACCACTAACTACAGGCAAAGAGGATACACTGGCCCGTCTTAGAATTAAGGCCGTCTGTTATTTAAAAGACCTCGTTAAGGAAGTGAAAAGACAAGTTACAGTGTGGAGGGTGGTTCCTGCAGAAAGTCCCACAGGTGGAAAAGGAGGCCCACACCACACAGCAGAAACGTGGTGACACGGTGAACGGTCCCTTCCCCCAAGAGGGTGTCCGATGGGCAGTCAGCGAGTAAGAACGTACAGAGCCTCATCCGCCATCGGGAGAGCACGTCAGACCACACCGAGACACCGGCGCCCGCCAGCAAGGCTGGCGCTCCAGAGACGGCAAAGCCAAGACTTGGGGGATGAAGGGCTAGAAGGACGCCCCGCAGGGGCTGGGGTGTAGGCTGGCCCGGCCACCGCGGGAGAACTTTGGTCACTCGCTAAAGGCAAGCGTGTCCACCAGCCCCGTGACCCGACGATTCAGGCCCTCGGCGTGTGCCCCGCGGAGACGAGCAAGATTGTTCACGGCGGTTGTATTTGAAATGTTCAAACGCAGGAAACAGCCCGACTGCCCGTCGGCGGAAAGTGAGTACCTAGAGGCCCACGTCCGGGGGTGGAGCGGGTGTCGTCATAGAAAGCAGCCCGCCGCGGCTGCTCTGGCCTGGAGCGTGGGAGCGAGGCGCTGGGAGGCGGCCCTCTCCCTCGGTGGCATGGCCCCCGTGGATACCCCGACGTGAGGAACCACGCATGTCTTCCAGAGTTGCATTAAGTATGAACGATAGAAAATACCACAGGGCACATGTGTCTAGCGTTTCCCGTGACCCATCACATTCTCCATCTTCAAACCCTCCACCTCCGGCGCCCCAGCCAGCCGACGGCGCCCTGCACCCTGGGCGTCCCCTGCTGCGCCCATCCCTGCCTAGAGAGGCCGCGCAGACCCCCCCTGGCTGGCCCAGCGGCCCTCTCCCCGTGGCACAAGCACCTGCTGGTGACTGCGCCCGCCTAGTGCTCCCCGCTGCCGGAGGAAAGGAAGTGCTTCTCAGCGAAAGGTGCCACCTTGTGACCGTTCTCTCGGGGTCTCTGGTTTCCTGCCAGAGAACAGTCTCCCGCTCCCGCCCCTCAGGGACCGCCTCCCATCGTGCAGCTTTGTCTCCATGTCAAACTGCACTTAAGGACACACAACGTCATAAAACACATTTCAGAAAAACTAGAAGTTTAAATGATACTTAAATGAAATGTTTGGATTAAATAGTCCATTAAAACACTGTTGAAGTTTTGGCACCTAGAATGAGCTTCATTTTCCGGAAACTACACTTTTGTGCTTTGCAGAATCCTCGTACAGAGGTGACCAGACCCCAGATCCCCGCTTGGAGCTGTGCGGGCTGTGGTCTCCGGCAGGTCACTTCCTTGTGGACACCTACTGGCCTCCAGTCTCCCGAAGGGGCCGGAGCGCAGGCTGGGCTCCCCAGGGACCTCCGCACGTTGCGTGAGGGCCTGTGTTTCAGAGTGAGTGTCCCAGCAGATGTGGGGCTTGTGAGGGAGGCGGTGGCGGAGAAGGACCTGCCTGCAGGCTGGGCGGGGGAGGGGCTGCTCCTCCCCGGGGGCCTGACAAGGGACCCCTGGAGGGAGGAGGCCTAGGGCTTCTGCTCAGGACGCTCCACACACGAGCCTGAGCCCTTTGCATCCGCAAACGCCTCCCTCACCTCCTCCGTGCAGCGGGACGAACACAAAGGGTGTCCTCACTCGGGGAATCAGGAATCAGCAGGGTTGGGTGGCGCCTCTTTGTGGAGCGGAACAGTGACTTAAAAGGAAAACAGTGTTTCAGCGTTTCATGGCGGTCCTCACCGCGAGGTCACTCTGCATCCACGTGGCCCAGCCCGCCTCCTCTCTGAGGTGATGGACGGGGCTGGGGTCTCGCGTGCACCCCCGGCCCCGCATTTACCACAGTTCTGACCCAGATCTCAGGGGGAGCTTTTTGGCTTCTTGAAACTTGGCAAATAAACTTTCAAGTTCATTTTAAGACTAGATAAGACGAGATAGTGAAGGAAGTTCCAACAAGAACCCACCCTTCACGTCCAGAAATGACACTTACGGGGCAGTCACATCAACAGTGGGGTCTGGCGAGCCACGGAGCCCACCGCTCACCCTCCCGCCTGGCAGCTGCAGCCCTGCCCCCGTGGTCGGGCGCCAGCCTCCTGTAGCCACCGGAACAAAGTCCCACACCCGTGGTGGCTCGCAGCCTCCAGAAGTTAGTCTCACACGCCTAGAGGCTGAAACAGGGCAGTCGGCCCACCCAGGCCTCAGCGCCCCCATTTGTAAGATAGTCCACGAAAGAGGACTATATTTAGGGACCCCTGGAGCCCACAGTCTGAGTCTAATGTTTCAAAGAATGAGCTTGAAAGTAGAGGGCAGAAGTCAAGAGGTCGGCGGGACCGCGCTCCCCTGGAGGTCCTCCCCGCGCCGGTGCTGCCCCCTGCCGCGGCCCGTGGCCAGTCCCGTGGTCTCCACCCCTGTGGTCACGCGACCCTGCTCGTACACCTGTGTCGCATCTCCTGTGGCCTCTCTTGGACAAGGACATGTGGGATTGCATTCAGGGCCCATCCTGATAATCCAGGATGATTTCTCATCCCCAAATCTTTTACTTAATCCCATCCACAAAGCCTTTTTTCCACATACAAGTTCACATTTACGGGTTCCAGGGATTAGGACATAGGCCACTTTGCGTGGCCAATATTCAGTGTGCAGCAGTCAGCACAGTTCCGAGTGGAATGCCTGAGGCACAGTAAACTTTTCCTTCAGTGGGCAGGCAGGTGCCAGAATTCCAGAAACTTCCTTGCTCCTTCAGGGCAGCTGAGTAGCCTGACTCCAGCCAGGTGGTCCATCTCCAGAGAAATGTCTTTAACCCTCACCAGCTTCTCCCTTTCAGCTCATTCTTCCAATCCTTAGAATCAGAATGTGGGCTGCAGGGGGTCCCTAAATATAGTCCTCTTTCGTTGACGATTTTACAAATGGGGGCGCTGAGGCCTGGGTGGGCCGACTGCCCTGTTTCAGCCTCTTCTCCTTAGTGCAGGCTCCTAACTCACTGAGTCGACAGAAACCCAAACAGGACACTCATTCGGTGTTCCAGCATGTTCCAGATGCCAGGCACACAGTTGCGGATGGACTGGAGCGCCCCTGTTTCCACTCTAGAAGAAGATCAGAAATCTGCAGATGGTGAGAAAAACCATGGGGGGCCCACACCCCACGAGGGTTGGACCTCACAGGCCCCGCCTGGCTGGGAGGGAGCCGCTGTGTTTGTGCTAGCTCCCTGGGCTGCTGGGTCTGTTTGGGGTGTGAGGAGGGAACAGCATGGGGGTGCCCTGGAAGCAGCCCCTCATGGCCTCTCCCCTCCACCTCCAATCGTTGCCTGCCTCCTCCGCACAGGACCTTAGGGACTCTGTAGGCACCTTTGGCGTGTGCCCGAGTTACTTAGATGGACGAGGGCGGCCACACGCTCACAGCCCTGGAGACGCCCTCACAGTCCGTGCCAGGGGCCTTCAGACCAGGATGGCTGCACCCGTACAAGCTGCCCTCCCCACCTCCACCAGCGCTCTGGGGCTGGCATCACTCTGCCCTGTTTCACATGCTCTCACGTAAGCTGTGACGGACGCCATTGGTTCCCTGCTGGCCCCGTGGCAGGCCTGGGCGTGGATGTCCCCTTCCCCTGGGTACAGAGGGAGACTGGGGCTTGCAGCCAGAGGTGGCAGGGGTCTCTTGCGCCCCTGCTGCTGCTGCTGAAGCCTGCCCTGGAGAGGGCGGGAGGGCAGGGAGCTCCCTGAGGCAGGGCCCTCCCCCCTGTCCCCGGCACTTACCCGGGACGTTGTGACCTGACTCACGCTGTCCCACACGCGGGCACAGATCACACAGTGGCACCTGCAGGCAGGAGCCGTCGGGGGGCGGGGGGCCCAGCAGCACCTCGCACGTGTGCTTTGTTACTTAATGTGTCATGTAAGCAGGTCACTTGGAGGGGCACAGATTTTCCACAGCTCGGGGAATAAATATCTTCGCTTTGTAAAACCACTCTCGGGGCAAAGTGTGTGCCGGGCAGCTTAAAGAGAAAAAATGAGCTTAAGCCAAATACTTTCGTTTCAAGTGACAGGCGGCAAGAAGCGCGATGCGTTAGTTCCCAGGACCAAGAGTTTTAATCCAAAGCCCTCCCCACGCGGGCATATAAACTCCCGGAAAGGATCAGTCACTTCATCCCCATCAAAATTATCCGAAGGTTTTTTTTTTCTCCTTGAACATTTTCATGCCAAGTTTTGTCCCAAAGTGAGTGTTGTTTGTTATCGCGAGTAACACAGTCTGGCAGGACAGCAGGGCTGGGCAGGGGCGGCAGTTTCTGCCGAGATCCCGGGGGACGGCCACCCCCCCCCTCTCCTGGGAGGTGTCACAGGACATCACAGAGCCCCTGCATTACTGAGCTGCTCATCCCAGGGCTTATGAGGACCTGTCCTCTCTCTGGGCTGATTAGGATTCTGCTTCCCTGTTCAGCAGCGTGGGGGTTGGCGGGGGCCCCCACATTGCTGCTTCTCGTGTTCGGAGTAACACGCAGGGGACAGCCCCCTGCCCGAGCCGTGGCCACCACGAGGCAGTGAGAAGATGTCCTCGGCGGCAGGCTCTCCTGAGAGGCCGTCACCGACTTCACGGACTCGAACACCCAACATCCCCTCTGTGCTTCTGGGGACGGTGAGCCCACGGTGGGTGGGCGCCCTGCATCGCCCACGCTTGGGTGCCCGGTTGTCCCTGCGCGCCTGGCTGTGGAGGCGCCGTGGCGTATTTGCTGGGTCCACAGTCACCTGCACGACCAGCACTGGGGGTGTTTGGGGACAGCACGCTCTGCCCCCTTGCTGCCACGCTCACTCTTTGCCCCGACCCCGCCACGCGGAGCACGGGCTTGTAGGTCAGACACGGTGAACACTGGCAAGTTCCCACAAGACAGCAGCTTTATCACGTGCGTGGGGCACCAATGACTGTGCCTGGTGACTCACCCACTGCCTCTCCGGCCCCAGAGAGGAGCCATCGAACCTCTGCTCTGCAGCAGCCCCTCCACTTGCTTCATTCGAGTACTAACGGACAGGCCCGTGGAAAACTCTCGGCCAGTCACACTCTGTTCTCCGCCGTTTTCCAATTTTCCTCTCAGGATTTTAAACATATTTTTTAGTTCTTTAAAATTAAAAAAAATCATTTGATGAGTGGTCTTTAAACATTTCTGATCACCCACCCGTCGGTAAAAAGCATCTGAGCAAATGCCCCTAAATATATGTAATCTATTTAATTAAAAATATGAACATGATTAACACCACTAACATGTTAAATATTAAATATACTACAAAACACACATGAAAATGAGAAAGATGAGATAAAATGAAATAAACAGTATTTCAAAATGTTCATTTATTATTAAAAAAGATTTTGCCCTCAATTTAAGATGATAAATAATTAAAAATCAATAATTTTAAAAGCACAAGGAGGCTGGTGTGAATGAACATGCCTCATGGCTTCTTACACCGTGCTCTGGCGTTCTCGCTGCAAACCCGGGACCGCACGGCTGTCGTCCGTGACAGGCTTGCTTCCACACATGGCTGTCACAGCTAAAAAGAACACCTCAGAAAAATATGTAAATTCGCAAATTCGAACAAAGAAGGGCACCTTCAGCTGTGCTTGCAAAATCGTGGCCCGTCAGCTGCACACAGGCCTCTGTAGACCCCATCCTCGCTGGAACCTGGGTTGCGCTAGTGTGTCTTTAATAACCGGGTTCAAAACTCACCAGAATGTTTGACTTGGAAGACCTTTTTCTTCACAGACTAGGAAACAGATTGAACAGGTTTTGGCAACAAAGTCACATGACATTAAATCAAGTCTCGGTTTTCAGAGCACATCACCTGTTTCTTAAAACGGGCAGTGGTTTTGTCCCTGGTAACTCAGAACTTTACTCTAACCTGGAAGGGACAGGTCCCACGAGTTCTTGTGCTTTTTGTTAGATACGAGGGCCAGCCCTCCGCCCTCAGGCCTGAGAAGGGTATCGCGATCATCAGCCTCCTGTGCCTTCGACGTGGCCCGTGAGCAGCTTGCAGGAGCAGACCGGGGTCAGCCCCGTCCTGGGGCCCCTGGGGCCGTCCTCTGGTTGTGCGGCTGTGCGTGCAGGTGTGTGTGCACCGTGTGCAGGTGTGTGTGCACCGTGCGAGTTGTGCGTGCACCACGCTGCGTGCACGTGTGCGCGCACTCGGCTACACGACTTTCAAGCACGTATCTACTTGGTGAGGGCTGGTTAGTTAAAACGAAGCCTCATCTGTAAACCACAGTGGTGGGCACAGGTCACCTGAAATGTGGTCCTCTCGGATCTGAGGGATCCTCTCCAACCTCTCAGGCCCTACTCTGCCACTCCCTGTGGAACCAGAACCCCACGGCCAGAGTGTTGTTTCCACCCAGATCCCACGCCCTCCCTTGTAGACCACACCCTGGGTCTCTGGTCCCTACAGTTCCCTGCCAGCCTTCCTAGGAGAGCTCCTGAGGCCTGGGGGGCCTCCCCAAGGCCGAGTGAGTCACCAGCATGTGTCCCAGGCCCATGCTGGGCAAGTGGGGTGGCTGTTTTCAAAATGTGGTGAACAGGGCTTGGCTGAGAGGCCTGGGTCGCCCACCCCCGGGGGGACATTGCTGGGGATGGGGCAGGAAGGGAGTTGGGGAGCTGGAGGCTGCCAAGGCCCCTGTAAGAGTGGAGGGAGGGGGGTTAGGCCTGGTGCAGTAATTCTGACTGTGCCTGGAGAGATGAAGTGGAGGGGCCACTCGCCTCCCGGGCTACTTTGTACAAAATAAAAGAGGTTCCCCTGAGGTGGGCGGAGCCTGCAGGGAGCTGCTCGCTGTGGTCCCTGCCCGGGAGCAGAGTGGACAGCACACGGTGTCCCGTGGCCCAGGGCAAGGAAGGCCCACCCAATCTCCGTCTCCTTGGGCGTCAGTGTCCTGGTGCCGCCACGGGGGCGGGTCACTTGTCCTCCTGGTGTTGAGTCAAGAGGTAACTGTGGAGAGAAGCTCCAGTTTCTCCTGCACCCCATGGATCATTAGGGGGCATCCTGTGGGGGGCGAGTCATTTGGGGGGCGTCCACACCTCACCTGGGGGCCCGAAGCTCCCTCCCTTTGTCCCACCTGACCTTCGGTGTCCCCAGTGAGTCACGGACTGCTGTTTTATGCCTGGTTGCTTACACTCAGCTGCCCGCTGCTTCCTGCACCTCAGCGTCCGCCGGTCCTGCTTCCTCCCCAGGGCTCTAGGGATGAGGACGTGCTCCCCGTCCGTTGGTCTAGAGCCACTCAGGCTCCCCACGGAGTGGTAGTCCCACAGGCATCGTTCTCGCTCAGCAGCGGGTCTCTGTCCGGACAGTGACAGTGTTGTCTTCTGCTCACGGACATCTGCGGTCACTGGCACTGCCCCTGGACGTGTGCACTCCCTCCGTACTGTCCCCTACGGCTCCTCTTCGTGAGGATTCTGTGTTTTGGTTTTGCTTGAGCCTCAATTGCTGCTTCCACGGTTTTCATACCTGGTTGTTTCTGTCATGGGTTGGATCGTGTCCCCAAACCCACATGCTGAAGCTCTGACCCCCAGCGACTCAGAAGGTGGCAGTATTTGGAGACAGCGTCTTTAACAAAGAGGTGAGTAAGGCAGAACAGGGTCCGAAAGGACTGGTGTCCTCATAAGAAGAGATGAGGGGACACACACACTCACACAGAGGGACGAGTGTGTGAGGACACAGGGAAACATGGCCGTCTACATGCCCAGGAGAGGAGCCAGCCCTGACCATGCCTGGACCCTAGACATCCAGCCTCTGGACGAAGAGAAATCGGTGTCTGTTGTTGAAGCCTTCAGCCTATGGTGCTTTGTTATGGCGGCCCTAGCAACCTCATACACGGCCCATTCTGGAAAGTTCTCAGTCATTATCTCTGAGCGTCACCTCTTTCTCATCCTCTCCTCAATACCTCCGGTGGATCATTTCATTCTGTTTTTCATATCTTTTGATGGCCCATAATTTAAGCAACTTCTAACCTTTCTGAGCTGTTTTCTGGATAATATTCCCTTCTCTATGTTCTGATTTGATGAATCCTGTTCCCGCTTGGTCTCATCTGTTTTAAGCCCTTCCCTCGAGTTTTTAATTTCTGTGATACTTTTAATTTCTGAGTTTCTAAATTACTTTCTTCATTAAAAGTGTCGCTCATTCTGTGTTTATGTTGCCTTTGGTCTCATTGCATGTCTATGTTCTCAGGTGTCTCTGGTCCCAGACGCGAGTCCTGTTGTTTCCTGCTCGGATGACACTTCCTGCAGCTCATCTTCTAGCTTGGAGAAGTGTCTTTCCTGGAAAGCATGCATGGTTTTTCCTTCCTGGGCACCAGGGAGTCCAATCACGTGACACAACTTTTATTCTAATCCTTATCTTGAGACCCACACACCAAGAATGGGTAGAAATTCATACCTTGCACGGCCACATGTCACATGCTCAGAGTTTCTATTTCTTTTGCGAGCCTTTTCATGCTGACCTCCTGGCAGATGGAGAACTTCCTTGCTGGTTTCTTGGAACAGCGGGTAGAATTTCTCTAGTCTTGTTTCATGGATGGGGGGGCCCTTCAAGCTCCCGCCTGATACGGGAGGCTGTTGTTCCAGCGAACGCAAGCCCTTGGCCATATCTCTTATCTGAGCTTCACATGAACCCGTCACCACTCCTGTCCCTGTCCCTTGTTCCCTGAGGGCTGACCTAGCACCGGCTCCATGACCACTCTAGCTTTGACTTCTCATTTATTTTGGACACTATAAAGTTCTCCTTCTTTTTGTGAACCAGGCTGCGTAGTTAAAATTGTATGATTGTTGTTGTCTATTCTTAGTCTAGTTGCCCTAGAAAGTAGAGCCCGAGGCAAAGGCTTCTGTGCTAACGTTTCTCCTGGGGCAATCTCAGGGAAGAGGGGACTGAGACCGGAAGGCAGGAAAACCAGTACCAAGGAGGCCACTGGGCGCCACAGGCTGATGGCTCTGTCTTCAGAGAGACCACGTGGAGCCCCTGGAGATCGGACCCGTCTGAGCAGGGAAAGCGAGAGGGTGGGATGGGTCTGCCGGGTCCTGTCGCTCACTGCCTGATTTTCCCTCCGCAGTTACTTCAGTTCACACTTGCGATGGCGCATGCGTGGGCGGTCACACACCCTGGTGCATCTCATCCCTCAGAGGCAACGAGAAAGCCCTGAGAAAGCAAGTAGGAGGCCTCGTGGTGAACTTGAGGAAGGCTCTGTGGTGTCATTCACACTCGCATGCCGCACTGGAAACGGCCGCCCCAGGGGACTCTGGGGCCTGCGGTGCAGCCGGGCCATCTGACGGACCGTACCTGAGTCCTTTATGGCTTGTCCCCGCACACCCGCCCCGAGGAGGCACGCCCTTGCTTATTTCCTGAGGGCGGTGCAGGTAGGATTCTTTAAGATGCTATCTAGCTGCAATCTACTAAAAGTTTAGAAAAAAGGTTGTCAAGCCAAGCACTGGTCCCTGCCACTGCAAACGGTCCCAGGGCTGAAATCAATACCCGTCCTCTCCTTCCTCCACCCCCCTTTCTGGATTGGTCTCCTTCAGCTAGAAGTGTGGCCAGTCGGATTTGTTTGTCCTGAGGAATGGAACCCTTGGTTGCCTTGCCCTGGAGGGGTCATGATTGCTGCAATTGTCCGTTCGTAGCGTGGACTAAAATGTCCCAGCAAACCTGTCAGTTCCAGATGTTTCCTTCCCTGTCCCCAGTGAGTATCAGCAAACCTAGCCCTTCAGGGTATTTAGGGTTGATTGCCCCTCCTATACAGTAAGTCCATTCTTTGCTTGCTTGTCCAGTGGCGTGGGAAGACTCAGGCGGCTGTATGGTAGTCGCGGCTTCCAGCGAGCAGAGATACGGACAGAAACGGTCCCCAGTTCTAGCCAGGGAATCGGGACTCCCAACCCAGCACAGCCTATAACAGCACTGGCAGGAAGGAAGTGCTGATCATGCTCACTGACGACAGTGGTGATGGGCACACTTGCTTCTCTGTGGTTCCTGGAGCTTGTATTTGAGGCCCTCGTGACCCAGGGCCACTAACTGATCATGGTTTCAGTACAAACCCTGGATCCTGGGGGACAGTGACCGAATCCTGAGAGGTTCTGGCCCAGAGTGGGCCCCTTAGCTCAGCCATTAACAAGCCTTTCTGTCGTTCTTACTAGGTTGGCTGCTTCTGGGTGATGGGGTCCCGGGTGACATTAGTGAATCCCGTGGTCATGTGCTAACCTTCATGCCTTCTTTACTTTGACATAGGTCTCTTGGCACAAAAAAATGTCGTATGGAATACTGTTTCGATTGTGTAATACAGCATAACAAACCACCTAGACACTGAGTGGCCTAAAAACCACAATTTATTATGATTTACTTTCCTGGGGTTGGCAGGGTAAGGTAGTGGGTCTCAGTTGGTCCTTCTTATGGTTACAGTCATATGGTGGCTGCACTGGTCCCATCTGAAGCCTTCTTCCCTGAAATGGCTGTACCGCTGGGGCTGCAGGTGAATCTCACTTCCCGTGCAGCCCCTACCTGAGGCCAGCTTGGGCTTCCTCACAGCATGGCAGTCCCAGGGTGGTTGGATATCCACGTGTTGGCTGGCTTCCCTGAGAGCAAGCATTCCAAGAGTGAAAAATTGGAAGCCACTTGAGGCCTAGCCCCAGAAACCAGCACAGTGTCACCTCTGTCCTAGTCTGTTGGTCAAAGAACCCACCCAGTTTCAAGGAGAAGGAGCACAGATTTCACCCTTTGATAGGAGGAGTGTCAAAGAATTTGTGGCCATCCTTAATCTTCTGCAGACAGTAGGTCAATAGATTGGGAGCTCTAAGCCACGGGGAAGACAAGGAAAGAAAACCCATGCTAAAGTATCTATAAACTTCTGTAAGGATAAATAACTTTACTTCCAAGGTGGCGGGCGTTTGAGGTCATTGGCCTGCCTCCATGAGGCTGGCTGGTCTCCCCAGGGCACGGTGCCGTACCAGAAACTCGGCATTGGTCTGTGCTGCTGGCAGGCTCGGCACTCAGCAGTGACAGTCACCACATTGGGCTTGATGAGGGGAAGGCCGTGCCCCGAGACTCGTGTGTGCTTTCTTCCCTCTTCTCATGGACACTCTGTTCATGGAACAATGGTATAAGCCGTGGACTTGGGACTTGTGGAGGACAGAGGCCGGCTGGGACCCACTGATGCGTCATGCTGCCCCCCTAGTGGCTCGGTGCCTCCTTCGCAGGAGACGCTTTTTAGTGTGTGTTAACACCAGACACACGGATCTTCAAGCATCAGGCCTCTTTTGCAGGCCAGCCACATGCCTGTTCTCCCCAAGTTTTTGGTTCTACTTTTCTGATCTTGCTCCTTTTATGTCCTGATCAGCAACGCAAGCCATCTGCGTTGCTGACTCGGAGTCTGTGAATATTTCATATAAAGGGAACGGTTACGTGTTGTGCCCACAGGTCTTCTATTAGGAGGATTTCCCTTCACTGCCTGCAGGGCCAGCCAGAGGGGCTACGATGTGGCAGAGTCCATTTCTGGCACTAACGTATTGTGCTGACGTGTGTGAATTTCGGGCTGGAACGTCCTCCCTCCTCTTGTATTATTTCTCAAGAGAACCTCTATGAGAGCACAAGCATAAGAAGGAAGAGGCACGTGACGGATTTCCAGTCATGACTCCGTGGGCCTGGTAACAGCAAGCTCGTATTGGTGGTCTGGCCGCATAGCCTATCCATAAAATATCCCAAAGCACACCAGAAACTGTTTTTCAAATGGGAAAGCACTTTTTTCAAAAAAATGTGTATTTATTTTCGAGAGCGAGAGTGAGAGAGACAGCCTGTAAGTGGGGGGGAGGGGCAGAGAGAGAGAAGGATCCGAAGTGGGCTCTGCGCTGAGAGCAGAGAGCCCCATGCGGGGCTTGAACTCACGAACTGTGAGATCGTGACCTGAACGGAAGTCGCACTTGACTGATTGAGCCGCCCAGGCGCCCCTCAAGTGGGAAAACTCTTGAGAGTTTCTCAATGTTGCCTGAGAACACTGAGGGTCCGTACTGCGACACCCACACTAGAATTTACCAGAAACTCTACCGTGTCCTGACGTCCATAAATACCTCTAGACATTGGCTCCGCTGATCACTTGGAACAAGGGCTTCAACACCTTGTATCCAAGCCTAGCCTTGCTGCGGAGTCCTGGTCTGGGCCCCACCTGAAGCCGGGAGCAGTATTTCCAACTGTGTCTCCAAAATCTAAGGAGGCCTAACAAAACTTCTGCCCCTGTCTTAACGGTAGAAGGCTTAAGGTGCAAGCACTTACTTAGAGGCTGTGCCCTAAATCACTGGACCCCTAAAATCTCATGGGCCCTGAATCCTCACCGGGCTCAGTTCCCACCCAGTGGCACACGCATATCTTACCCGGGATTCTGGGGTCCCGGCCGCTTCTCACTCACCAGATCCAGTGAGTGTGATGTCATCAGCGTTGTAGACCGTGAGGATCAAGGCTCTGGTGAACATATCACAACCAAGAGCAGGCTGATGTTGACCCTGGGCTGGGCTGTGAATGTGCACTGCTGTCTTGGCCATGAAGGCAAGCTGCTGTGACCTGCACGAGGAGGGGAGAGAAGGAGGCACCTTCACACTCGTGTGCCCGGGGCTGAGTTGGTCTGCCCCGGGGAGGGTACCACGCAGCCGCAGATGGGGGTTCCGCAGTTCTGGTGCCCTACCCTATCCTCCTCCTCCTCCTTGTCATGTGCCCTTTGTCACTAAAACAGAGGCTGGTTTGAGGACTGGAGCCAGTTAATGACGACAGTGGGGTTTGTGCTATTGTGGGTAACCTGTTGGGTAACCTACCGCACATCCGGTGGCTGGACAGGCAGTCAGCACGCAACTAGTCAGGTTGGGTGGGAGTTTGGCCCGGATGCCCTCCAGTGCCGTGGGGTCTCTGCCGTGCTGGCCTGGGCAGACGGCAGGCCTGCCACACAAACCGTTCTGGGTTGCCTTCGTGGCTCTTCGGTGTGGCCTTGGCCCGTCTGTGCCTGAGCTCTCCTCACAGAGGGGCAGCTGCCTTGTCTTCCTTCGGTCCCGTCTTTAGGGCAGCTCTTTCCCCATCAGCCTCAGCCTCCCCTCTCTCCACGCTCTTTCTCAGGCAGCCAGGACAGTCCCAGCCAGCCGGAGAGGTGCCCTTCCTTCCCGGGCTGCCCGACTCTGGGAGGTTCCATCCTGCCGGTTTGTACCCTCCAGCTCACCGCCTGCATCAGGGATCTTGAGCTGAAGAGTCAGCACTGGTCCGTGTCACATGGTGAGGATGAGCGTCCCACTCTCCTGAGGTCTCTCACCGTGTCCCACACAGGGAGGACACCAGTGAAGGCTGGCAGTTTGTGAGGGGAGGAACCTCTTGTTCCAAACAGTGTCCTCCTGGTAAGGCAGAACCCACCCTGATCCTCTCCCCACATGGCTAGGGGCTGGGACAGCAGGCATACGTTTTTAGTTCTGTTCACTATCTTCAGGGTGTGTGTTTGTGTATGTGTGTGTGTATGTGCACACTTGTGTATGTTGCATGTGGATGCATATGCGTGTGTGTGCATGTGTGTGTATGGGTGAATGTGGGTGTGTGTGCATATGTATGTGGATGTGTGTGCATGTGTATTATGTTGATGGGTGCATGTGTATGTATGTGTCTGTGCATGTGAATGTGCGTGCATGTAGATGTGTGTATATGTGTATAATGTGGATGTGTATGCATGTGTGGGGATGTGTGGATGTGGCTGTGTGTGCATGTGGATATGTGTGTATGTGTGTGTGTATGTGCATATGGGTGTGTTTATGTGAATGTGTATACATTTGCGTGCACGTGTGTACATATATGTGTGTATGTGTTCTTGTGCGTGTATGTATGTGTATGCATATGTGTGGGTGTGTGCATATGGCTGTGTGCATGTGTGCGTGTGTGCATGTATGTGTGCATGTGGGTGGGTGTATGTGGATGCATGTGCATGTGTGGGGGGCTGTGTTGCATGCATGTTCATAATATGTGTGCATTGTGTGAGTGTGGGGGGTGCATGTGGATGTGTGCATGTGTGCATGCATGCGCACGTGTGTGGGTGTGTGTGCATATGTGTGCATGTGTGTGTGGATATGCGTGCATGTGGATGTGTGTGCGTGTGTGTGTGCGTGCATGCGTACGTGTGTGTGCATGTATACGTGTGTGCGTGTGTGTGTGCATCTGTGCCTGTGTTGTCTGTTTGGGGGGGACCGTGCTACCACTTTCCTCAGCATGGCATCTGAGCGGTCAGGAGGCCTGCAGCCCCGTTCAGCAGCGTGTTCCTGTGTATAATGTGCTTTGCGAACACACTTCAGACTTCTGGCTGCACGCGGACTGCCACCTCCATGTCCTCCCCTATGGGAACTCACGGCACGGAGCAGTGGGCCCGCTAGCATTACACAAGGGGCCAGTTTGTCGTATTCTTAGTGCAACCGAGCACCTTTAATTTGCACTTTGGGGGGTTCAGTCTGTCCAGCAGCCCGGGGCAGGGGGGTGATGGGAAGGGCTTCTCCTCTACCGTGGCTTCGTGATTTGGGAGTGGCCCGCTCTCCGGCTCGGTGCGCAGCGTGGCCGTCCCGCTTGAGAGAGCAAGGGGACAGAGAAAGAGAACAAGAACCATGGCATCTTGCGTACGCCCGGCACTCTGTGGTGGTGAAGCCCACCGGTGTCTCTCCAGCCCTGCTCGGAGCAGTTTACAGGCACCTGATGCGAAGTTCACACCAGCAAGGGGCGTGTTACCGGCCCTTTCTGGGATCTTCGGACGAAGACAGGGACGAGTGTGCGGCTCTGCGGGTGGGGGCTGTGGTGTGGGACGGCGCTGGAGGCAGGGCCAGCCCTGGGCTTCAAGGCTGTGCGGCAGCTCCTCCGTGGAGCTGCCATCGGCCCTGGGCAGCAGCGGGCATGGGACGTGGGAACACAGATGCAGAGACCCTGCACCACCTCCCTCGATGGCCGAGCTGGAACCAGCAGGAGATGGGGGAGAGGAACCATCCGTCTGAGGTGAGTTAGGTCACCGTGCATGGCACAAAGGAGGGACTGACCTCGGGCCTCTCTGGATGCTGGGTTGGAGGAGGAAGGAACCTGCCTCTGCACCCCTACCAGGTGCCGCTGCTCTGATTTCGCTCACTCTGCCTGGTGTAAGACCCCTGGCCCCCCATCCTTGGGGAGGGCAGTGGCAGGTGTACTGCACCCAAGCCTTCTGATGATTTGCTTTGCTCATGGGTCTGCAAGGTCGTCAACCCCCCCACGGGCCTGGGGTAGCCTTGTGAGGGGTGGTGTAGAGGGTACTTGGCAGAGGGGCCACACGGAACCTTCGGAGAACCCCATAATTTACATTTTAATGGCTTCTCAACACTTACACTCTTGAATTTCACCTTAAGATCAGAGGTCTTTGCCAGAAAGCAACTAAACCAATAAAGCAGAAAGGCAGTGCAATTGCCAAAAGATGCCATAGATGAAACCTAAGACGATGTGGGTCCTACAGAAATAAAGTCCTGGAAGGGCTGAGCTGTGCCCGCCCCTTCTCACCTTAATTAGATGTGATTTATATCAACAGAGAACTTTCACGTGACCCTAACTGAAAAACAGCTGACGGGTGAGTCCCCAGTAGGACATTAGATCCGTTTGGCAAAGACAGGCGTCTATAGTACCCCTTGCATCCAACCACCTACCCGGTGGCTCCTCCCTCCGGGTCTGGAAGGTCCACTTTGCCCTTCCGGCCTCCTCCTGCTGGCCCTGAGCACGCAGTGTGCAGGGTGGGGAGGTGGGGGGTGGTTGGAACAAAGACAGCAGTTCTCACTCTAGAGCCTTCCGTGCAGCCACGTGGCAGAGGGGTGGGGTTTCCACGGCCACTTTCCCTGTGAGGAGCTTTCCTAAAGGAGAAGGGAGGCCACCGGCTCACTCCTGGGAGGTGTGCCTGCCAAGTGTCCTTTTAGAGAGAAGGGAGAAGGCCACACGAGACCCTGTGCAGTGCTCTGCTCACAGTGTCCCGGAGACCCGTCCAGGAGCCCCCACGGGGAGCAGCCCCCACCTGTCTCTCTGTCTCTGTCTTCTGTTTCTCTCTCCCTCTGTCTCTCCTTCTGTTTCCTTCCGCCTGTCTGCAGTCTCCCCTCCCATCTCTCTCTGTCTCTCTTTCTGTCTCTCTCTCTCTCTCCTTGTCTTTTCCCTCCCCCCCTTCTCTCTGTCTCTGTCTCTGTCTCTCTTTTTTTTTTTTTTGGTTTTGCCCCCTGCCTCTCCCTCTGCCTCTGTCTCCATCCCCCTCTCTGCCTCTGTCCCCCCTCTCTGATTCTGCCCCCCTCTCTGGCTCTGTCCCTCCTCTCTGACTCTGTCCGTCTCTCTGGCTGTGTCCCCCTCTCTGGCTCTGGCTCTGTCCCCTCTCCGGCTCTGTCCCCCCTCTTTGGCTCTGTCCCCCACTCTGTCTCTGTCCCCCTTTCTGACTCTGGCTCTGTCCCCCTCGGGCTCTGCCCCCCTCTCTGACTCTGTCCCCCTCTCTGGCTCTGTCCCCCCTCTCTGACTCTGTCCCCCTCTCTGACTCTGTCCCCCTCTCTGGCTCTGGCTCTGTCCCCCTTCTTTGGCTCTGCCCCCCTCTCTGTCTCTGTCCCCCTCTCTCTGACTCTGGCTCTGCCCCCCTCTCTGGCTCTGGCTCTGTCCCCCTCTCTGGCTCTGGGTCTGTCCCCCTCTCTGGCTCTGTCCATCTCTCTGGCTGTGTCCCCCTCTCTGGCTCTGGCTCTGTCCCCCTTCTTTGGCTCTGCCCCCCTCTCTGTCTCTGTCCCCCTCTCTCTGACTCTGGCTCTGCCCCCCTCTCTGGCTCTGTCCACCTCTCTGGCTCTGTCCCCCTCTCTGGCTCTGTCCCCGGCTCTGGCTCTCTCTCCCTGCTGGCAGTGGTGTGTTGGCTCCAGAGCCTGCTGTCTGAACTGGGAGACACAGTCAAGGGCAGCTGTGACTCACCTGCTTTTTCATGTGAAGGCCGAGAGGACGTAGGCCACCGACCCGAGTCCCTTGGGGATGACAGCAGCACTGGATGAACCCCAGGCCCCCATCCACAGCCAGACCGTGGAATACAGCCTGCTTGTCAGAGGCTAAAAGCAGGGAGCCCCACCCGGGAAGCTAGTGTCCCGGCAGGTGCCAGCGGAACTCGTGCTAACCTCCAGCACGTTTACCTTTGGGGTGGGAGCCAGATGCTTCCGTGCGTGGTTTGAGCCCATCTCCCCAGCATGGGGATGCCCTCTGTGCCTCCCATAAGGACAGCTTTTGCTGTCCCCCAGCCCCTCATCCCCACAGAGCAGCCTGCTGGCTGTTGTCGATATGCCTGGTTTTAAGGTGATCCGGGAACACGGGAACACAGAAACGGGGCAGCACGCGGTTCCGGAAGCTTAGGACCCAGGGCAGCTGTAAAGTGCAGGTCAGTTTGCCAGCCCCAAAGAAGAGAGTGCCGGTTGCAGCACTGTTGATGTGTGTGTCCTCTGTCTCGTCGTCCCGTATGCTCGTCTTGGATGCTCCGTGCATGCTCACCTCTCCTTGTGGAGCACATCTCCAGCCTTCGCCGTCATCCAGGCGGGGGCTCCTCACGAGCGTGCTTGGCTAGAGCTTCCCCTCTGCACAGGTGCCACCTCACCTCCCCCCACCCCTGCCCCAGTCACGGGCCAGGGACTTGGCCAGTGACGGGTTAGGAGTCGCTCCTTCAGCAAGGGGGGCACAAGGGGAACCCCCCCCCCCGCCCCGATCACCTTGCCTGATGAAATGCAGTCAGATGCTTCAGCAAGCAAGCAAGCAAGCTCAGGTGCACAGCTTTGGATTCCAGCACCACACGGGAGGAACCCTCGGCTGCTGTGTTGGGTGTATTTCCCTGACCAGGGCAGCGGGTGTGGGGACTGGTTTACTTGCTTTGATTTTCACTCCATCACTCTGGCCATCACACAATCTCCTCTGAGCTCAGCAGACCCAGCCGTGCTGCCCCCAGGCCGTGCTTTGTGACAAAGAGGCTGTGGGGAAGGAGGGCAGGCTGGCTGGCTCTAGCCCCCAAGGGTGTGGTCGGGCTGCCTCAGCGGTTTGTGAAGGGGGTGTTACAGCAACCCTGGTTCCCTAGGTTGCCGACTCGCCACCACGTGATCTGTGCCCTTGTGTTCTGGGCTGAGTGTAAGGGGTGGCTGAGGTGACAACGTGAGTTCTCCCTGTGGAAAGCAGGCCCCGCGTGGAGGCAGAGTCCTACTGAGGCCAGCAGATGCCCCACACTCCAAATCGGGCTCAGATTGACTGCTCCAGACCTCTCTCCGTAGCAGGGGAGGGGGGCCTCTGTAGCTGGGGGTGTTGGGTGCCGCTCACGCCTGGGAAACCTGTACTCCCCGGAGGACTTGGACGACACAGCTGGCCACTGGGACTGCTTTCTGCATGCAACCAGTTCCCCGGCCCTTTTAGCCATCTACTGTGGAGACAAGAAGCCTCCCTGCCCCGACCCCATGCTCCAGCCGGAGATAACATGGCCACCAGCCCCTACTCTCTGGGGTGTGTGTGTGTGTGTGTGTGTGTGTGTGTGTGTGAGACAGTCAGGAAGGCTGGGCAGTATAAGGCTTCCCAGGGCTTGATCTGACATCATTCCAAGCGGATGCTAATTCCAAGGCTGCTCTCTCTGCTCCCGTCATCCTCCAACAAACACCATGGACTTATTTATAAATGCAGGCCCCTGGGTGCACTTCTCACGGGAAGGACCGCGGTGACAGCGATGGAGAGGGTGGTGAATGGCACGCACAGTGCTAATGAAGGGGGAAGTGCCTGGAACACAGTGTGTGGGGAATTCGAGGCAGGCTGGTCCCATCCAGGGGGAGGATCCCGGGCCCGCTCCAGGCCCCGGCCCAGCTGCTGTGGTCTGCAGTTTGGCTCTCAGAGATCTGCTAACGTATGATAATATGCCAGCAGACGTGGATTGTCTCGTGTGTCAAGGGCGGGGGCATGAGACGAGCTGCTTTTTTCCTCCCAGGGCTGGCAGGAACTGGAAATAATTGAAAGTTGTTAGGGTCCAACATGCTGTCCTGAAAACACTATCATTAATTTCCTAATGACTAACTGTGTCTTTCAGGAGGCAATGAAGGCAGCTGAGGGGACGAGGGCCCCTGGCGGGGATGGGGAAGTGGGAGGCTGGCAGCCTGTAATCTGGGGGTGGACTGAAGGTGTTGTGCTGCGCCTGCACCCCACACTCTGGCCTCGGGAGCGGGGACCCCAGGGTCCTTCTGTCCCCTCTGCCCACAGAGTCAAGGGGAGGGTGACAGAGCCACGCAGTCAGGACACGACACGTCCACGTCCTGCAGGGTGCTCTGCCGCTGCTCCTTCCCGTTCACTTCCCAGCACCTCCCTCCATCGTTCCGGCTGCGAGACCACCCAGCCAGGCCCCCCCCTCCCCTGCCTCCACATCCTCCTTCCTACCCCCAGAGCACACGGTTAAGCACGTCTCTCCGCTCCAAGTGACAGTTGCTGCTACACTGCTGCGTGGGCGCCCATGTCCCCTGCCTCTGTGACCCCCTTCTTTGGAAGGACTCACAACCCGGGTGTTGTTTGTATTTCTGCTTCCCCTAGTGCTGCCGCCCTTCTGTGTGAACCCCACCCGCAGTCCCTTCTCACCCGGTAGCCTGGCGCCCTTTCTTTTTTAGAGGTTGCCTTTGAACACACAAGTGACATAAGAAGACAAATGAGACCCAGCTCTTCCTGACCCCCCCCACCCCCATGCCTGCACTGACTTCTGTCGCCCAACCTGGCCAGTCTCTGAATGCCCAAGGGGCCCTTCGTGCACTGTGGTGAGGCTCCGGGTCATTTCCAATGTTCCCACAAAAAGAAGTGGTCATAACTGTGACCTTTGTGTGGGTGGGCTTCCAGTGGCCCACAAAGGAGTAGGGTTCACAGGGGAGAAGCCTGGGAAATGTCTCCTGCCCCACTCTAGGGGCAAAGGGTACAATAGGGCCACCAAGTGTCACAGCTTTATCCCCAGGTCCATCTCACAACCCCTGTCCTGACAGCCGGTGGACCCCTCTGGGTCCTCAGGGGCCTAAGAAGGCCAAGCAAGGCTGAGTTTCTTTCGTGTGGGGAAGGGTGCGGGGTAGGAAGTCCCAGGACCCCTGTAGGCCTACCTGGGGTCACTCCTGGGCCATCGGAGGTCACTGCGGTGCCTGTGACCGCTCGTGCTGTGTGATGCTGCACTGGAAGAAATAATCTTGCTAAGGATAGGCCCCAAATGCACAGATGAGACAGAAGGGTCAGCTTCACGAAAATGACCCTAATACGAACAAAGCACAATGAACGAAGCCCAGGAAGTCTGGAGAAAGGGTAATAAAACAAAAACACGTGAGACATTGTGTCTTCTGAGGACAGCCTAGTAGCTCTTCAGACAGTCTTGGTCACCTGGGTATTCGGACCCGCAGACTGGCACATGGATTCCTCAGTGGGCAGGAAAGAAGGCGCACCCGGTGAGGAGCCGAGACAGGTGCTGGGCAGGCTTGCCCAAGGCTTGCCCAGGGCCGGGACTCGAGAGGGGCGAGGTCCTGAGACAGGACAGGAGACTGTCGGCTTTGCTCTCCCGGCAGGCCAAGCCCTTCCAAGCCCCGCGGGGAGAGGAGGGGGAAGGGCGCCAGCCCAGGGAGGGTCCAAGTCCAGCCAGGTCCACTCGGCCCATTCTACGCCCAAGACCAACCAGGCCACCCCCAGGCTAGTGACCCGTCCCCTCTCCACCTGTGGTCTACCCCACCCCCCACCCCCGCCACAAGCCACGCCCACGGCTAGTTACCCACCCTCCCTCCAACCGCCAGCCCTACCCATAGCCCTGGGACCCGTCCAAGCCAACCCCCTGACCTCTTTCCCTCTAGAGGCTCGCCCTTCCCCGCCCACTTGTGGCCCGCCTCCCTTTTTCAATGTCCCAGCCTACGCCACGCCCTCGACACGCCAGGGACCTGCCTTTCCCCACCCACCCATCTACGGCTCCGGCCCGCCCCAGGGCTTGCCTCTGCCACGCCCAGGAACAGCCCCAGGCCACGCCCCGAGCCAATGACCCGTCTCCTCTCCTCCCCATTGTGGCCCTGCCCCGCCTCTGTCAACCCGGGAGGCCTCCCTACGCCCCCCACCTCGGCGAGTAGCCCGCCTCTTGTTCTGCCCCTTTTGTGGCCTCGCCCCAGTTTTGGGACCGCCCACTTGTGGTCGCGTCTCTGCCCCCGCCCCCAGCCAATAACCCTTTCCCCTGGGACCCCGCCTCCTTTATTTATGGTCCCGCCCCTCCTTGGGACCCGCCTCAAGTCTGGCTCCGCCCTTGCCCAATGACAGGTTCATGGCCCCGCCCACCGCCAGCGACTCGCTTGCCCAAGACCCCGCCCCAATTTCCGTCACGCCCCCATCTCCATAGGTCCCGCCTCACCACCTCCCCTTCGCCCCGCGACGCTAATTGGTTTCTTTCCAGAGAGCTTTCCCGGGCTCCGATAGGCTTCATCCCTTACCGTTTCTCCTTTCGATTGGCCCGCCGCGCCCGCTTTCGCGAGGCCCAGCACTTGGACGGGGCGGGGCCAGCGGCGGCGGGCGGCGCGGGATTGGTCAGCAGCGCAGAAGGGGCGGGCCCGCGCCGCGCGCAGCGCCTCGGCTGGGGCGCAAGGAGCGGCTACCGCCGCCTCAGTCGCCTCAGACTCGGTCGCCTCAGGCTCCGCCGCCGCCCGTATCGCCCGGTCGTCACCAACCCTCGGCCCCACCCCGGGCTCCGGCCGGCCAGCCGGCGGGCACGCCCTCCTCCGCGGACAGGTGAGCGGTCGCGGGCGGAGCTGGGGCCGGGGGTCCTGGCCAGGGTCCAGGGGTCGGGCCGGGGTCAGGGCCGGGGATCGCGGTCGGGGGTCGAGGACAGGGGCGGGAGTGCGGGAGCCGGGACGGGGTGGGGGGAGGTCGCCGCCGGGGGCCGAGCGAGGGTCCCGGCCGCGGCCGGGGAGGGGGAGGCGACCTCCCGCGGCCGCTAACTTTGCCCGCGGGGCCCGGGGCTGGGGGCGTTCGTCTCGGGGGGGCCGAGGGGCCTGAGACCCTCCCGGGCCCCACCAAGTTGGCGGGCTGCGGGGGGCGGCGCGGGGCGGGGCGGGCGGCGCGGGGCGGAGCCGGGGGCGGGGGTCCGCGCCTCAGCCCGCGCCCGGCCGCCCTCCCCCCCCCTTCCCCCCCGCCGCGGGGTCTCCGCGCCCCCGGCCCGGCGCCGGGAGCTCCCGGGGTAGCGGGGCGGGACGGCGGCTGGACGGAGGGAGGTCTGCAGCGGCTTCCGGGAGGCGCGGACCCCCGCCCCGCTGCCCCGAATCCCGAAGTTACCGGAGCTGCGCCTTCAAGATCAGAGTCAACGGCCCCGCTTGCGGGCGCGCACCTGCCGCGATTTCGTGCCGGAGTTTGGCGGCTCGGGACCGGGCCGGACCGGGGCGGAGACCTCGGGGCGCTCGCGGCGGGCGGGACGCGGGCGGCTTGCGGGAGCCGCGGTGGGAGCGCGCGCCGGCGGGCGTAGGCGGCGCCCCGCTCCTGGGAGCGGGACCCGGGCTGCCCGCGGCGGCCCCCGGCGCGCCTCGGTGCCCCCGAGTCGGGGAGGCGCGGGGCGCGGGCAGGCTCTGTCCAGTGATAGGGTCACTGTGTTTTCTCCTGTTACTTGGGGGTGCGTCAGGACGGGTGTGTAGTCCGCACCGTGCGGCGCCTGGAAGCGTCGTTTACTCGAGTGTTTGTTTTTGCGCTTTTCCTTCCTGTTGAGAAGCGTGTCGCTCGCGTAGCAAATCGGAAAGTCAACCAGAAGTCGGGTCAGAGTCGCGCAGGCTGGGTTCCCTCTCCTGCCGCCCTTCCCTCCGGGCGACGTGGACTTGCGGCCGCCTTGGGCTCTGCGCGCGGGCGGGCGGCGCTCTCGTCGACGGGAGTCGCGGCGCGTGACCCGCAGAAGGCAAGTCAGGGCAGCGGGGCCCTGAGCGGACCTCGGGGGGCTAGACGGGGCCCGGACCCTGCAGTTCCAGCTCCCCCTGTGGCACGGCCGGCCGTCGCGCGCCCTTCCAGACTGTAACTCGCTTTCAGGGGCGGGGGGTTGCCCCTTGTCGGTGTCTGGAGCCCGGGCGCCTGTTGGAGTCGAAGGAAGCGGTGGAGGTGCGTCCGCACGAGCGGAGCCGATTCCCAGCCCCTTCACGCGCGAGAGCAGCGCGGCCTCCCGATGTCTGGATTCGGTGTCTCGCTCTCTCTCTGCCCCTCCCCCTGCTTGCGTTCTGTCTCTCTCAAGAATAAACAAACATAAAAAAAAGAGAGAAAATAGCCAGCTTTATGGTGATACTTTTTTTGGTAATTATGAGACGATTTCAGCACCTGGCTTCATTTTTTAGGTGTTTAAAAGGAAGCGGTCTTTTTTCCTCCTGTCGTTGGCGTGGGGCTGAGAGCATGCTGTGTTTATAGTTGCGAAATCCGGCGAGGTCCTTGAAACAGTTCAGCCGTTCAAAACTGGACGTTGGGTTTCAGTTTGAGCAGCTTCATTCCTGGACCTGTAGCCAGTTCCTGGATTGGTTGCTCTGTGTCAGTGGCAAAGTCATTCCTGTTTTCACAGAAACCTCAGGGCTTTATCGTAGAGTCGCCACTGAGGCAAATCTTGGTAGATGGGAATTGTACATCCCTTTGGTAAAGGTTGGCCCCTTGGGCCAAAACAAAGGAAAATGCCAGCTAATGTCCTGGAATCGCTCTCAACTGAAACACCGATGAATGAATGCCGTAGGTTTTGGGCGGCCCTGATACCTCTGAGCTCTCAGCCCCAGTGGCGAGTCCCCTGCGGCCCGTTGGTGTGCCCACTGTCCATGGTGCTGAACACGTGTCCTCTGTGTCCATCTTCGTCTTAAATTTCCAGCGTGAGAGCGTTTTTTGGAATATGTTTAAAAGTCATTTTCGAAATTTACACAACTGAGGAAAAGTTGCACAGGGCAGTTCTGTTGAGCCTGAATGCAAGCATATCTTTCAGAAACTCAAACCATGTTTTTGACTCTTTTTCTCAAATGGATAATTGTGCTGACTCAACATTACCTTTCCCTTACTTGGTCTCCTTCTCACCAGGTGGGAATTTTCTTGCTGGAGTGTGGACATCAGGTAATAAACCATTGAAATTAAGTGAGAGCCTGTTTCCTTAACAGCCACCCTCTTAAAAAATGGACCTTTACTATAACATGTACACATATTTGTACGAGAGGCAGTTTGTTTTTCTCTAAACAAGGTCAATTGTAGCATCCCTCACACTCATGTGGTACTTCCCACCCTTCCCAGAGCGGGGCTCAGGCCCTCCGTGTACGTGGTGGGCCTGTTGGGCAGGAACCAGGCATTCTTGCCGTGTTGGAGCAGCATCGCCTCTCTCTTCTGTAATCTTGAGGACATCTTTGTAAACCATTTTAGATAAATTTAGGTAAGTTCTTTATTCTCTTGAGGTTAATTTTCTGTTCCTTTAGAATTGCCCCATAGGTTGGCAATAAAAAATAACGGGTACAGAGATTCTTCCATAGGATAGTAAATTGTGCATCAAACTATGCACAGCTGTTGAGGTGTTTTGTTGTGAGTATCTGAACTAGTTCTTTGGCCCCATCAACTGAATACTTAACTCAGGTCACCCCGTGAAAGAGTCGCCTGTTTTGTTGGGGGAAACCCAGGGCTTCTTTCTGCCTCCTCCAAGCTTCAGAAATAGTGTCTGAGTGCCCACTCTTTGCCAAGGCCCCTGCTGTGATCTGGACATGCACAGGGGAATGATACAGAGTATTTATCATTGAAGGACTCCACTTTGGATTGAGGAAAGGACGTGCAAACTGATGGTTACAGGGGGCCACACTCAGTACTGCAATTGGGATACATAAAAAGTTGGGTTGGTGTGTTGAAGACGGGTAATTAATTTAGGCTGAGAATCAGGGAAGGCTTCAGAGAGGAGGTGGCCTTGGTCTGAGACCTGGAGGGTGAGTTGTAATTGTTTGGGCACCGATGGGTATAAATTCATTACAAAAGGACAAGAAGGTTGGTGTAACTGGAGAATAGGATGTGTGGTGGTTGAAGGTGTGAAAGGCATTGTGGAAGTGTTGGGACTCAGAGGTGTGGGGGCGAGCTGAGGGGAGGTTGTGTGGGAGGCAGAATAATGGCCTCCCACATCCTAATCCCCAGAACCTATGAATATGCTATGTTATGTGGCAAAGAGAATTTAAGGTAGCAGATGGAATGAAGGTTGCTAATCAGCTCATTTTAAAATAAGGAGATTATTCTGGATTACCCTGGCGGGGGAGGGGGGCAGAGTAACCACAAGGGTCCTTAAATATGGAAGAAGAGCTAGTGTCAGAGTGCTGTGAAATGAGGAAGACTACCCATCATTACTGCCTTTGAAGATAGAAGGGGTTGTAAGCTAAGGCGTGTGGGCAGGCTCTAGAAGTGAGAAAAGGTGAGAAAATGGATTCTCCCCCAGAGCCCCGTGAAAGGAACACAGCCCTGCCGACACTTTGGTTCTAGCCCAGTGAGACCTTGTGTCTCACTTCTGACCCCCAGAACTGTAAGGTACTTAATTTCTGTTGTGTTAAGCCACTACATTTGTGGACATTTGTTAGAGTGGCCTTAGGAAACTGATACAAGTTGGGACTGCTCTAGAAAGCTTTAGCTGGTGAAGTTTAAAGAGGAAATAACATGGTCAGATAGGCTGTACAACACAAAACAGTTCAGCTGCTGTTGGGAGGAGGTTGCCCCAGGTAAGCATGGTTCTGATCCCTCGTTTCACCTCCCGGCAAGATTGGCGTATGATACTCTTACCTGGCCTAAGTCTCATCTGAAGTCATTCTCCTAGTCGTCTGTCCAGTCTCCACTCTTGCTTATTGCCATCTCCCACTGGCCCATTTCCTTTGTGCTGGGCGCTAGGAGAGAGTGGACCAGGTCTACATCTGTAAGTGGGATTGTGGGGTCATGTAGGATGGGCCCAATTCCAGCCTCAGAGCAGTCATCCAAGTGTTTTCCAAACAAAGGTTTGTTTCTTCACATCCTCTCTAATCCTTTGTATCTTCAGATGTCTTAATTTTTGTCAACTAGGTATGAACTCACTGTTTTAGTTTGCGTTTTCTTGATTATTGGTAAGTTTGAAGATTTTTATATCCATTTATTAGCCACCTGGGTTTCTTCTGTAAATTGTATTAATATATTTGTCCATTTGTTACCTGGGTTGTCCTTTTTAAAGCTTTTTAGAAGTCCTTTAGATATTCTGGTTTCTATTTGTGCCCTGTTTTTTTTTTTTTAATCCTTTTAAAAATGCTGTTTTGATGAAAAGATGTTTAATTTTTATGTCAAATTTATCAATCTTTTCCTTATGGTTTGTGGTTATTAAGTCTTATTTAAGAAATTCTTTGTTACCCCAAGTCATAAGATATCCTCATCTTTAAAAAAAAAAAAAAAGGGCTTGAACATTTGCTTTTTGTATTCTACTCTGAACTTATTTTTGTGTGAGGTGTAAGGTAGACATATAGTTTTGGAACTTTTCCCAATGTATAACCAATTGTACTATACTATTTATTATACTATTTATACCATCCTTACCCCAGTGATCTGCGGTGCTTCCTTTGAAACATACAAAATTTTACAACTATATGGATCTGTTTCTGATTTCTCCATGTAAATAATGATAATTTCGTTTCTTCCTTCCTAGCCGTTAAATCTTTTATTTGTTTTTTGTCTTATTTCCATCGTTTGGACACTAGGCAAAGCTGTATAGAAATTTCAATAAGGCTGTGCTAATACTGTTTTACATTTTAAAAGCATTACTTTTAGAGCCTTAAATACGAAGTTTGTTATTGTTTTTTGGTAGATTCCTTTTATTAGGTTAAGGATGGTCTCCTCTGCTAATAGTTTGATAAAAGATTTTAAAAATCATTAATAGATTTTGAATGTTAATAAATGTTTTTCTTGATGGTTTTATTTTTTTTCTTCTTTAAATTGTGACTAAGATGAAATATTTTAATCTTTTAATTTTTAGACCATCCTTGATTTCTTGGGATAAATTGTACTTTGTCATGACATACTACATTAAAAATTATCATTGGATTCAATTTAGGATTTTGGCATGTATTTTCATGAGAAGTATTGACAAATAATAATCTTTTCTTGTATTGCTTTTATTCAGATTTGGTATCAAGGTGATGCTTTATCATCTCTGTAATAGTTTCTGAAAGGGAGGGATTTTTGTTCCTTGGAAATTTGGCAAAATGGATTCTTAAATATTCTGGATCCTGGACCCTTTTAGAACATGGAGACTTGGCACCAGCAGTTATGGCTTTAGAAGGGTTGCGGATCCATTCTTCTCATGTTTTGTTGGCCAGGAGGAGTCATTCTGGTCATACTTCGTTTCAAATGGAGCAGAAGGTAGAGTTTTCCCTGTCTCAGAAGTCCAGGACAACTGGATACTGGTAAATATGAGTAATATTTACCAAACTATGGAGGTTAATTGATGTCACTACTGCACAGCTAGTCAAAACTCAAAACTGTCTTCCTCTCTAGGTCTTGTTTGAAGGTTTGCAAGTGTGCAAGGTCTACAAGTGTGTTGGTCATCAGGGGACTGATTAGAATGTGAAGCTAGACATGTTGGTTTTTATTTGCTGTGAACAAACCATCCTATTTACTCTCCAAAATCCATCTTGGGAATTCTTGCCTATTTCTCCTTATCACAGAGGAAAAGTCTCCCTTTCCACTAATGTAATTCTGGGTTTTTTTTGGTTGTTTGAGAGAGAGACACACAGAATGTGAGTGGGGGAGGTGCAGAGAGGGAGACATAGAATCTGAAGCAGGCTCCAGCCTCTGAGCTGTCAGCACAGAGCCGCATATGGGGCTTGAACTCACGAACTGTGAGATCATGACCTGAGCTGAAGTCAGATGCTTAACCGACTGAGCCACCCAGGCGCCCTTCCGCTAATGTAATTCTTAACTATCCTTCAAGGCTGGAACAGTTCCCACCTCCCTGCTTAAATTCTGTGTTAACTCTGACTTGTGGTGAATTCTCCCTTCACTTTTTACAGTACCATTCTTTGTAGAGAAAGCAGGGTTCAGATTTGTCTGTGGGTAGTCATTTGATCAGAAGAGTCTTCATATCCAAGCACATGTTTCCTTCCTTTGCCTGGGCTCTGCCCTGGGAGGCCAGATATAGTGGACAGTTGTATGAAGGTGGCCCTACCATGATCCACATGATTCATGCCTTTGTATAATCTTTTCCCATTGAAGTAGGATTTGCTTCTAATCAATAGAATATGGCAAAAGTAATGGGATGTCACTTCTGTGATATTGTTACATTATATAAAATTCAGTTCGCTAGAAACTCATTTAGAGACTCTCTTTGCTGGCTTGAATAAGTGGCTATGTTGGAGCAGCCCACATGGCAAGAACTTTAGGTGGCCTCTAGAAGCTGAGGGTGGCCTTCAGGGATAGCCACTAAGAAGCAGGGGCCCTAAGTCCTACAGCAAGGAAACAACCTTTACCATGAACCCAAGTGAGCTTGGAAGCGAATTCTTCCTCATTTGAGCCTTTTGATGAGAACGTGGCCTGGCCAATACCATGATTACAGCCTTGTGAGACCCTAAGCAGGGGACCTAGTTAAGCCTACTCAGACTCCTGACTCACAGAAACTGTGAGATAACAAATGTAAATGGTCTTAAAGTTGCTAAGTTTGTGAGTTTGTTATGCACCTGATGTATCAGATTTTTACTGACCTCCCATCTACCCTTACTAGAAGTGAATTTGGGTTGATGAAGGATAATTTGAATCTAATTGAGATAATGCATTCTTTACTTTTTTAAAAAACTTTTTACTATTTTTAAAAGTGATACAAATGTTTTGTGTAGAAAAATTGAAGCAAGCAGAAAGTATAAAGGACAACACAAACATTCATAATCGTACCACATGGGAATAGGCAGTGCATGGGACGCCTGTGTGGCCCAGTCAGTTAAGAGTCTGACTTTTGATTTCGGCTCACAGTTTGTGAGAGAACCCTGCTTCTCTGGCTCTGTGCTGACAGCGTGGAGCCTGCTTGGGGTTCTCTCTCTCCCCCTCTCTCTGCCCCTCTTCTGCTCACGTGTGGGTGTGTGCGTGGACGTTCACGGGTGTGCGCGTGGACGTTCACGGGTGTGCTCTCTCAAAATAAAAAAATAAACATTAAAAAAAAAAGTAGAACAGCCAGTGTGTTTTTCTACTTTTATATGTGGTATGATATACATATCCTAAGTTCAGATTCATTCCATAATGTTTTATGAACAGCTTTCTTTCTTTGTACTACATAGTGAGAGTTTCCTTGTGTCATAATCATATTCTTCTAAGATATGATTTTAAATGGCTGCATACTATTCCAGTGGGTGTCCCAGTTGATTGAGCCACTTCCCTATATCTGAACATTTATGCTGCTTTAAACTTTTACCATGGTAAATAATGCTTTGATCAATAATCAGTAACCTATACAAAAATCATTGTATCACTGATAATTTATGAAAGATAAGTTTCTAAAGGCAGAATTATTAGGTCAGAGCTTATAGATGTTTTTAAATCTTTTGATACTTAACCATCCAGCTTCCAGTGTTTCTGTAAAATACCATAAAGCTCAAACCTCTGTTTCTGTAACTCACCAGGTTGGGATAGGACAGAACTATTGATTTTTGAGCATTTAGGTTCCTGTTGTCTTAACCCTGTTTGCAAAGTGCTTTTAAATTATTCATTAAAGTGCAGTATGGATTCTATTTATAGACACATTTGTGTATGAGATCGCTCCCTTAATGCCTGGGCAAAAAGCCTACGAATTGCTATTATCACATCCCTATCTTTGTAAATCCATTTCTACTCCTATCCACCCTTTCTTTGTTCTAACCAAATAACGACACTGAGACACATAAGGTCTTGTAGCCTTGTGATTGCTCAGAAGTGGCTTTTCTGATCTAGCTTTTGCTCTTTTCTTCTTGCCATTCATGAGCTAGTTGACTTCATAACTATGGGAGATCAGCAGAAAATTACTAATTTGAAAATATTTTACAAATACATTTTTCCTGATTCATTAAGTGAGTGCTTATTTAGAAAATTTCTAAAGTAAATGTTAGTATCAAAAGCAAAATAAAACTAATTCTGTCACCTACAGATGACTACTGTATAAACATAACTTGCTCATAATGTTTATTTATTTTGAGAGAGAGAGAGAGAGAGAGAGAGAGAGCAAGTGAGGGAGGGGCAGAGAGAGAGGAAGAGAGTCCCAAATCAAGAGCTGGATGCTTAACTGACTGAACCACAGGCGCCCCATACTAGCTTATTCTTCTATTGATTAGATTTCAGTGACTAATGTTTTGCGTGGGATTTTTGCATCCATGTCTCTGAGTGAAATTGGTCCATGATTTTCCTTTTCTGTAGCTGTTTTCTCTCTACTTTGAGGTGAATACCTGATTTATTAATTTGCAGCTTTATTCTAATATGTGTACTTAAGGTGGTACATTTCCTGATAAGTAATGCTTTAGCTGCATCATACAGAATTCGATTTGGGGTATTTTTCGTATTGTTTACTATATACTGTACATGGAATTGTGCCCCTCTCAAATTCACGTTGAAGCTCTAACCCCCAAAGATGGTACTTGGAGGTGGGGCTTTAGGGGAGTAATTAGGTTTAGATGAGGTCATGAGTGTGATGACCTTATGATGGAATAAGTACCTTATGAGGAGAGACCAGAGAACTTGCCCTCTTTCTCTCTGTCCTCGCCATGTGAGGATACAGCAGGGAGACAGGTCTCTGCAAGGCGGGAAGAGCCCCTGACCAGAACCCTCCCATGGCGGCGCCCAAAACTGTGAGAAATAAATGTCCATCGTTTAAGCCACTCGCTCTGTGGTGTTTTGTTATAGCAGCCCAAGCAGAGTAAGGCAGTTATATTTTCTAATTTCTGTTATGATATTTTAAGTTTATAAGTCATTTAGAAGCATATTTAAAATTTTCCAAACATATGCTTATTTTCTTACCCTTCTCCAGCATAATTGCATTGCCCCAAGTCTTGCTCTTTATGATTTTAATTCTGAGAAATTTGCTGATGTGCCTTATGGCCCAGAATATGGACTGTAAGTTTTCTCACACATTTCTGTGTGCTTGAAAAGAATTAGGTGGGGCGCCTGGGTGGCGCAGTCGGTTAAGCGTCCGACTTCAGCCAGGTCACGATCTCGCGGTCCGTGAGTTCGAGCCCCGCGTCAGGCTCTGGGCTGATGGCTCGGAGCCTGGAGCCTGCTTCCGATTCTGTGTCTCCCTCTCTCTCTGCCCCTCCCCCGTTCATGCTCTGTCTCTCTCTGTCCCAAAAATAAAAAAATAAAAAACGTTGAAAAAAAAATTTAAAAAAAAAAAAAAAGAAAAGAATTAGGTGAAATGTTCTATACATTCCATTCAGCTAACTTGTAAGCATACTACTCACATCTTCTGTTTTCTTACTGTTTTTGTGGGTTTTTTTGGTCTGGTGGTTATATCCATTACTAAGATAATTACCCAATTTCATTATGATTATGGATTTGTCTTATTTCTCCTTGAAGTTCTGTCAATTTTTATTTATATACTTTGAGACCATGTTGTTAGGGGCGTGCAAATATAAAATTGTTATGTCATCCTGAGGAACTGAGACTTTAATTATTATGAGTGGTTCTTTTTATCCCTAGTAATGAATCTTTGCCTTTATGGTATCATATGCAATGCCAAAATAGCCATAACAGGTTTCTTTAGGCTCATATTTGCATGATACCTTTTTTTAAATCGTTTTAATTTCAGCCTTGCTGTATTCTTAAACTTTAGGCGTGTACCTTGCAAAATAATCGAACAATCAGATTGTTTTTCATCCAGTCTGACAATTTTTATCTTCTAAGTGGAACATTCAACTCATTTATATTGAATGTAATTACTAATCTATTTGAATTTAAGTCCATACTCTTATGGTATATTTCTCTTGTCCCACATTTTCTGTGTTTACTTTTCTTTCTTTTCTTATATTATTTGAGAACAGTACTAGGATTTTTAAAAATCATTCTACTTTTCTACTCTCTTCAGTGTGTTGGAGGTTACATTTTACTTTTCTTTCTTCTCGTGGTTACCGTGTAAATTAGATTAACAGGCTATTAACTTAGCCAGATAATGCAGTTATACCTGCCTCGTGGACCATGCAGAGATCATAGTGTCTTAGGCACTTGAACTCCATTCACCCTTTCCAGACTTATAAGTGCTTATTATTGTGTTTTTTAATCCATGTGCTCTATTTAAGCTCAATGAAATATTAATATTAACAGTGTTGTTATTTAATGTACAGTGCGTCTTCATTTATATTTATTCACATCTTCATCCACTTTTTTTTTGCTTTTTGTTGCTCTCTGACATTTCCGATCTTCATTCTGGGGTTGTTTCCCTCTGCCTGAAGAGGCTTCTTTAGAAATTCCTTTACTGCAGATCAGCTGGTAGTAGAACGCTCCCTCTTTTTTTCCTTCTAAAAGTATTTTGATTTTACTTTTGTTTTAAAAATTCTTTAAATATAATTAAATTTTGAGGGGGGAATATAATTTACATGCCACAAAATTCACCCTTTTAAAGTTTCTGATTCATTGGGTTTTGCTATATTTACGAGGTTATGCAACCGTCATCACTACATAATTCCAGAACATTTTTGTCACCTTAAAAAGAAGCCTTATAACTGTTAACAGTAACTCCCCATTCTGCCATCCATTAATCTACTGTCTGTCTCTAAGGATTTGCCTATTAGGGACATTTCATATGAATGGAATCATAAATATGTGGCCTTTCTTATCTGGCTTCTTTCACTTAGTATAATACATACTTTTTTTAATTTTAGAGAGAGCACGAGCTGGGGAGAAGGACTGAGGGAAAGAGAGAGAGAGGCGGAATCTTTTTTTTTCTTTTTTGAGAGAGGGAGGGAGAGAGAGAGAGATAATGAATGAATGAATGAATGAATGAATGAATGAATATCTTAAGCGGGCTCTGCCCAGTGTGGAGCCTGACTCAGGGCTTGATCTTATGACCATGAGATCATGAACTGAGCTGAAATCAAGAGTCTGATGCTCAACTGACTGGTCCATCCAGGTGCTAAGAGAGAGAGAAAGAGGGATAGAGTCTTAAGTGGGCTCCATGCTCAGCACGGAGCCCAAGGTGGAACTTGATTCCACAGCCCTGGGATCATGACCCAAGGCCGAAATGGAATTGGTTGTTCAACTGACTGAGCCACCCCTAGTATAATATTTATAGGGTTCATCCATGTTCTATCATGTATCAGTACTTCATTCATTTTTATGGCTGAATAGTATCACGTTGTATGGGCATATCACATTTTATTTTTCCACTCACCATTAGATAGACATTTGGGTTGTTTCTACTTTTTTGCTATTATCAATAATGTGCTATGAACAGTCAGTGTACAAGTTTTTGTATACATACATATTTTCAGTTCCTTTGTGCACATACTTAGGAGTGGAATTGCTGGGTCATATAGTAACTGTATGTTTAACTTTTTGAGTATCTGCCAAACTGTTTTCCAAAGATTTTGCACCTTTTTAATTCTCACCCACAATGTATGAGGGTTCCAATTTCTTCACACCTTCACCAACACTTGTCATTTTCCAGTTTTTTGATTATAGCCATTCTAGCGGGCGTGAAGGGGTATCTCATTGTGGTGTTGATTAATATTTCTTTAATAACTGATGCTGTTGTTCTCCTTTTTGTGTGCTTATTGGCTATGTGCAAGTCTTCTTTGGAGAAATGCCTACTTAAATCCTTTGGCCCTTTTTTTTTTTATTGGATTGTTTGTCTCTTTATTTTTGAAGTATAAGTTTTGAAATTGGGAAGTGAGTCCTCCAAATTTGTTCTTCTGTTGTTTTGGCTATTCCTGGTCTCTTGCTTTTCTATATGAGTTTTAGGATTAACTCATCAGTTTTTGCATGAAACGCAGGTGGAATTTTGATGGGGGTTGTGCTGAATGTGTAGATCAGTTTGGCAATATTGCCATCTTAACAATATAAGTCTTGCAGTCCACGAGTGTGGATTTTATTAGCCATGAAAGTTTTTTAGTGGATTCCTGAGGAGTTTCTTTATGTGAAATTATGTAGTCTGCATATATAGATACTTTTACTTCTTCCTTTCTAATCTGGATGCCTTTATTTCTGTTTCTTGTATAATTGCCTTGGTTGTAACCTCTTGTACAATGTTGAATTGTTCTGGCAAGGGTGGACATTCTACTCTTGTCCCTGATTTTAGGGGGAAAGCTTTCATCTTTGACTATTAAGTATGTTTTTAGCTGTAGGTGTTTGTAGATGCCCTTTCTTAGTTTGAGGAGATTCCTTTCTATTTTTATTTTATTGAGTGGTGTTATCAGAAACGTGAAAGAGTGCTGGTGTTGTCAGATGCTTGTTCTGCTTCTATTGAGATGATCATGTGTTTTTCGTTCTTCATTTTATTAATGTCATTCATTATATCGATTGATATTTTTATGTTGAACCAACCTTGCATTTCTTGGATAAATTCCAGTTGGTCATGGTGGATAATCCATTTTCTTTCTTTTTTTAAAATGTTTATTTATTTTTGAGAAAGAGGGAGAGTGTGTGCAAGCGGGGAAGGGGCAAAGAGGAAAGGAGACTGAGAATCTGGAGCAGGCTCGGCACTGTCAGTGCAGAGCCCAAGGTGGGGTTCAAACTCACAAACTGTGAGATCATGACCTGAGCCAAAATCAAGAGTCAGACGCTTAACTGACTGAGCCATCCAGACGCCCTGGGGATAATTCATTTTATATATCGCTGGATTCAGTTTCTTAGTATTTTGTTGAGAATTTTTGCATTTGTATTCTTTTTTTTTTAAACAGTTTTTATTTAAATTCCAGTGAGTTAGCATACAGTATAATGTAATATAATATTGTAATATAATATTGTTGCAGGTGGCAAGATTTCATTCTTTTTGATGACTGAGTAATATTCCAGTGTGCACACGTGTGTGTGTGTGTGTGTGTGTGTGTGCGCGTGCGTGCGCACGCGTGCGCATGTGTGTGTACACATACCATGTCTTCTTTATCCATTCCTCATTTTATGGACACTTGGGCTGGTTCCATAATTTGGGTATAATAGATAATGCTGCTATAAATATTGGGGTTCATGTATCCCTTTGAATTAGCATTTTTATATTCTTTGGGTCAAAACCTGGTAGTGTAATTGCTGGATTGTAGGGTGGTTCTATTTTTAACTTTTTGAGGAACCTCCAAATTGTTTTCCACAGTGGTTGTACCAGTTTGAATTCCCACCAACAGTGCAAGAAGGTTCCCTTTCTCCACATCCTTGTCAACACCGGTTGTGTCTTGTATTGTTGATTTCTGACAATCTGACAGGTGTGAGGCAATATCTCATCGTAGTTTTGATTTGCAGTTCCCTGATGTTAAGTGTTGTTTAACATCTCTTCTGTATCTGTTGGCCATCTGGATGTCTTCTTTACCCAGAGCAATCTACACATCCAATGCAATCCCTATCAAAATACCAATAGCATTTTTCACTAGAGCTAGAACAAACAATGCTAAAATGTGTATGGAACCACAGAAGACCCTAAATCGCCAAAGCAGTCTTGAAAAAGAAAAGCAAAGCTGGAGGCATCACAATTCTGGACTTCAAGTTATATTACAAAGCTGTATTAATCAAAACAGTATGGTGTTGGCACAAAAATAGACATGTGCATAGATCAGTGAAACAGAATAGAAAACCCAGAAATGAACCCACAACTGTATGGTCAATTAATCTTTGACAAAGCAGGAAAGAATATCCAATGGGAAAGAGATGGTCTCTTCAACAAATGGTATTAGGAAAACTAGACAGCAATAAGCAAAAGAATGAAACTGGACTAATTTCTTACACCATACACCATCCATTTAATAAGAATGAGTCAAAGACCTAAATATGAGACCTGAAACCACAGAAACCCTAGAAGAGAACACAGGCAGTAACTTCTTTGACATCGGCTTTAGCAACTTCTTTCTAGATATGTCTCCCGAGGCAAGGGAAACAAAAGCAAAAGTGAATTATTGGGACTTCATCAAAGTAAAAAGCTTCTGCACAGCAAAGGAAACCCGTCAACAAAATTAAATAGCAAGCTATGTAATAGGAGAAAATATTTGCAAATGACTTGTCCAATAAAGGGTTAGTATCTAAAATATATGAATAACTTATAAAACTCAACACCCCCAAAATCAAATACTCCAATTAAAAAATGGGCAGAAAACATGAATAGACATTTTCCCAAAGAAGTCAGTTGTATTCTTATTTAAAAAAAATTTTTTTTAACTTTTATTTTTGATAGAGAGAGAGAGAGGGACAGCGTACAAGCTGGGAAGGGGCAGAGAGAGAGGGAGAGACAGAATCAGAAGCAGGCTCCAGGTTCTGAGCTGTCAGCACAGAGCCCACTAACTGTAAGATCATGACCTGAGCCGAAGTCGGCTGCTTAACCGACTGAACCACCCAAGCACTCCGACAGCTGTATTCTTAAGCCATATTGGTCTATGTATTTTTTTCTCATGATGTCTTTGGTTTTGATATTAGGGTATTACTGGCCTCATAGAATGAATTGAGAAGTGTTCTTTTCTATTTTTTGGAAGAGTCTGTGAGGGGTTGGGGTTAATCCTTCTTAAATGTTTGGTAGAATTCACTAGTGAAACCATCTGGTCCAGGACTTTTGCTTATGGGAAGTTTCCAATTACTAACTCAATGTCTTTTCAGACTTTCCATTTCTGGTTGAATCAGTCGGTTAAACGTCTGACTTGGGCTCAGGTCATGATCTCACTGCTCATGGGTTCAGGCCCCGTGTCAGGCTCTGTGCTGACAGCTCAGAGCCTGGAGCCTGCTTTGGATTCTGTGTCTCCCTCTCTCTCTACCCCTCCCCTGCTTGCACTCTGTCTTTCTCTTTCAAAAATAAATACACATTAAAAAATTTAAAAAAAATGTCCTTTGTGTAATAATTTTTGTCTTAAAGACCATTTTGCCTCATGTTAGTATAGCCACTCCAGCTCTCTTTTGGTTATTGTTTACATGGTATATATTTTTTCATCATTCCATTTTTAACCTATTTGTGTCTTTGAATTTAAGAGTGTCTCTTGTGGGGCGCATGGGTGGCTCAGTCAGTGGGTGTCTGACTTCTGCTCAGGCCATGATCTCTCGGTTCGTGAGTTCCAGCACCAAGTTGGGCTCTGGGCTGATGTCTTGGAGCCTGGAGCCTGCTTCAGATTCTGTCTCCCTCTCTCTCTACCTTTCCCCAATTCACGATCTGTCTTTCTCTCTCAAAAATAAATAAAAATTAAAAAAAAATTTTAAAAAGAGTCTCTTGTATACTGCATATATATAAATTGGATCACTTTTTGTTTGTTGTTTTTTAAGCAGCATTATCTATAGTAGGCAAACTGTGGGAAGAGCCCAGGTGTCCATCGACTGATGGTAAAAGAAGACGAGAAGATGTGGTATATATATATGTGTGTGTGTATACACATATATTTATACATATATGTATATATATACATATTTCATATATATACAAAATGTATATATGATGGAATATTACTCAGCCATCAAAAAGAATGAAATCTTCCCATTTGCAACAACATGAATAGAGTTAGAGAGTGTTATGCTAAGCAAAATAAATCAGTCAGAGAAAGACAAATACCATATGATTTCACTCATATGTGGAATTTAAGAAACAAAACAAACTAGGAAAGGGACAAAAAAGAGAGAGAGACAAACCAAGAGACAGACTCCTAATTATAGAGAACAAACTGATGATCACCGGGGTGGGGGTAGATGAAATAGGTGAGGGGGATTAAGGAGTGCACTTGTCATGATGAGCACTGGCTGATGTACCAAAGTGTTGAAGCACTACATTGTACACCTGAAACTAACACTATCGTGTATGTTAACTAACTGGAATTCAAACAAAAACTTAACAAAAAAAAAATCCATCAACATAATTTCTGCCTTTAAAATGGAGTTTTTATTCCATCCATTTATATTTAACGCAATTCTGATAACGTGGGATTTATTCCTGCCATTTTGCTATTTTTTTTCTATGTGTCATGTCTCTTGTTTTCTGTCCTTCATCACTACCTTCTTTTGTAATTAAATATATATATTTTTAGTGTGTTCTTTTAATTTCTTTGTCATTAATTTTGCTATTTTTTGTTATTTTCTTTGAGGTTACCTGAAGTTTCTTACTGTTAGCAACTTGTAACGATTCGGTTTGTATTGAATTTAATATCAATGGCACATAAAAACTTTGCTTCTGTATGTGTCCGTTCCTTTCCCACTTTGTGCTGTATCATCATACAAAGTACCTCTTTATACCTTCTGTGCACATCAACACAGATTTCTAGTTATTGCCTTGTGTAGTTATCTTGTGTTTCAGATAGGAGAAAAAACAGAAATATTACATTTATTCTGTCTTTTCTTTTTACTTCTGTATTTACCTTTACTGGTGCTCTTTATTTCTTCACCCAGATTTGAGGTACTGTCTAGCTTCCTTTCATTTGAGCTTCGAGTCCATTTAGTGTTTCTTGTAGGACAGGTTTTCTAGAAACTTACTCTGTCAGTTTTTATGTCTGAGGATGGCTTAATTTCTCTTTTGCTTTTGAAGGGTAATTTTGCTGGATGTAGAGTTCTTGTGTGACAGTCTTTGTCTTTTATAATTTTGAATATGTCATCCCACAACCTTCTAGTCGCCACGGTTTCTGATGAGAAATCATCTGCTACTTTTATCGAGGATCCCTTTTAAATGATGAGCTGCTTCTCTGGCTGCTTTCAAGATCCTTTAATTGCCTTTCCGTTCCATTAGGCTGATTATGATGTGTCTCGGCATGGGTATCGGTGTGGGTATCGGTATGGGTGTCTTGGAGTCTGTCCTTAGAGTTCATTGAGCTTCTTGGATGTGGATTTTTTTTTTTTTACCAAATCTAGTAAGTTTTTAGCTATTATCCCTTTAAGTATTTGTTGTACTCCTTTCTTTCTCTTCTCTCTTTCTGAAACTTTCATTACACATATGTTGGTACGCTTCAGGGTATCCCACAGGTCTCTGAGGCTGTTCTTTTCTGTTTTTTGTAAGGAAGACTTTATGCAGTTTACACAATGGAGTTGTATAGCAGGGGAGAGAGGATGGGCCCAATTCTTGCTCTGTTCATTTTGCTTCCTACTTTTTACTTTCTGTTCCTTGGACTGGAAAATTTCAGTTGACCTATCTTCTAGTTCTCCAGTTTGTTCTTGCCTGTCAAATATGCTGTTGAATCTTTCCAATGAGTTTGTCATTTCAGTTACTGTACTTTTTAGCTCCAGAATTTTTATTTGGTTCCTTCTTACAACTTCTGTCTCTTTATCAGTAGTCTCTCTATTTGGTGAGACACTCTTGTCATACTTTCCTTTTATCTTTTAGACATGGTTTCCTTTAATTCTTTGGACATATTTAAAGTAGGTTATGTATAGTCTTTCTCTTTTAAGTCTCTTTAGGGCTTATCAGGGGCAGTTTCTGTTGATTGCTGTTTTTGTCCTGTGTATGGGCAATATTGCCCCCCCGCATCGGTCTCATAATGATTTGTCAAAACCTACACATTTTATATAATACATGTAGCAACTCTCAAAATTTGATTCTCTTTCTCCCCTGGGATTTTTGGTACTTCTGCTTGTTGTAGTAGTTTTTGTTGGTTTAGTGACTTTTTTGAACTGCGAAGTCTGTATTCTGTGACATATATTTCCACTCATTTGTGAGCAGCTAATGATTGGACACAGATTTCCTTAAATGCCAGGAATCAGTAAGTCTCCTACACTTTCCTGAGAAGCTCTGAGTGTATATTGGAGTGTGCTTCAACATTTAATCAGGCAGTTTATGACTCTGAGTCTTCACTTCTTGCTTGTGCAGAGCCTCAAAGTCAGCCCAGTGTGAGTGCTCAAAGCCGTCTCAGGTCTTTCCTGGGCATTCACACAACCTTGGGTATGTGCTCAACCCTGCATATCCACGTGATCTTTTAGATTTCCAGGAACGTATTGGAGTTCTTCAAATCCCTTATAGACATCTCATTTCCCAGCTTTTCCTTTTAAGCTTTGGGTTAACGTATTCTTTACCCCAACTGTTGTCTACTATTCAGGTAGTTACACAGTCAAACAATTGATTCTAACTGTTTTGACATACAGCTTAGAGGAAAATGCTTTTCACATTGGACGTACTCTGATACAGGTCAAATAAAGGCATCTTGGCAAGCGGAAATGCCACTGCCAAATAATGGCAGTTCTCTGGAAATAGGGCTTTGAGGGAGTTCCAGTCTTGTTCTGTCCCGTCCCTTTCTGTGACTGCCAGCCTGCTGGTTTCCACTGTGATTGCAAGCTGTTGGTTTTTAAGACAACTATAGAACTGAGGTGGCATTGGGGGAAAATGAGAATAGGGAAAGCTTACACACCACAAATATGCTGTTCTTAGGGAGACTAGATTGTTTTCCTTTAACAAATACTCCCCAGATTGCTGTAAGCCTTTGGTATCCCAGATTTCTGACAAAGTTGAATCTGACAATTTTTGCTATTTTTTTCATTGCTTTTATGGAAGAGGGGATTTTTAGAGGTCATTACTTTGTTATTTTCCCTGACATCACCTTCTCACCTTTCTTCTTCTTCTTCTTTTTTTTTTTTTTTCAACGTTTATTTATTTTTGGGACAGAGAGAGACAGAGCATGAATGGGGGAGGGGCAGAGAGAGAGGGAGACACAGAATCGGAAACAGGCTCCAGGCTCTGAGCCATCAGCCCAGAGCCCGACGCGGGGCTCGAACTCACGGACTGCGAGATCGTGACCTGGCTGAAGTCGGATGCTTACCGACTGCGCCACCCAGGCGCCCCCTTCTTCTTCTTTTTAATGTATGTTTATTTTTGAGAGAGAGAGAGAGAGAGACAGAGCATGAGTCGGGGAGGAGCAGAGAGAGAGGCAGACACAGACTCCAAAGCAGGCTCCAGGCTCTGAGCCATCAGCACAGAGCCTGACGCAGGGCTCAAACCCACAAACTCTGAGATCATAACCTGAGCCAAAGTTGGCTGCTTAACTGACTGAGCCACAGGTGCCCCTTACCTTTATTCTTAAAAGACTCTCCCCTGTATATTAAATTTCATGTTGGCATTATTTTCTTTCAGCGTGTTGGAATTTTCTTTCCTCTGTGTCTGGCTTTTGTTTTTACTATTCAGACGTCATCAGTCCTTGTAACTGTTGCGCTTCTGGAGGTAATCTGTGCATTTCCTATCGCTTTTCTCTTCTCATTGTTCTTAGGTTTCTATAGTTTCAGTGAGTTCCATGTATCCCTACCTACATTATGCTGGCTTCTTGTATTTGTGGCATGAGGTCTTTCAGAAGTCTGAAGATTCACTGGCATTATCCTCATAATTGCTTCTGCCTCATCTTTTCTTTCCTGCTAGGAATGTAGTTAAATGTGTATTAAATTTCTCACCATATATTCTCGTGCCCTTTGTTTTGTGTTTCCCAGAGTTTGGTCTCTCCATGCTTTAGTTTGAGTATTTTCTTCTGATCTGGTTTCCAGTTCACCGGTTCTCCCTTCAGCAGCACCCGATCTGCTTAAAAACCCATTCAGAATTTTTTTTCTTTTTAGTTCTAGATTATTTTGTTAATAAATTTAAAACTGTGTTATTTTTTCTAATCTTCTAAAGCTTCTGATCTTCTAAGCTTCTAATCTCTCGTTTATGTTTTTGGCCATAGTAAGTGTAGGATTTTTTGCTTGTTTGTTTTTTCCAATTTTTTGATTGTAGTCAAATACATATAACATAAAATTTAACATCTTGACCATTTTTAATTGTACAGTTTAGTAGTATTGTATACCTTTACAGTGTTGTACAACCATCACCACCATCTATCTCTGTAGCTTTTTTCAGCTTGTAAACTAAAATTAAAATTAAAAAAAATTTTTTAAATTTATTTTTGGGACAGAGAGAGACAGAGCATGAACGGGGGAGGGGCAGAGAGAGAGGGAGACACAGAATCGGAAACAGGCTCCAGGCTCTGAGCCATCAGTCCAGAGCCCGACGCGGGGCTCGAACTCACGGACCGCGAGATCGTGACCTGGCTGAAGTCGGACGCTTAACCGACTGCGCCACCCAGGTGCCCCTAAAATTAAAATTTTTTTAATGCTTATTTATTTTTTGAGAGAGAGAGAGAGAGAGACAGAGTGTAAGCGGGGGAAGGGCAGAGAGAGAGAGACAGAGGGACACACAGGATCCAAAGCAGGCTCCAGGTTCTGAGCTGTCAGCTCCAACACGGGGCTTGAACCATGAGATCATGACCTGAGCTGAAGTCACATGCTTAACCGACTGAGCTACCCAGGTGCCCCTAAACTGAAATTTTATACCTATTAAACACTGACTCCCCCAGCCCTTGGCACCCACCATTTTCCTTTCTGTCTGTATGGTTTTAACTGTGTACCTCGCATAAGTAGAATCATAAAATATATGTCTTTTTGTGACTGGCTTATTTCACTTAGCATAAAGTCATCAAGGTTCATACATTTGCAGTGTATTTTAGAATTTCTTTTTTTAAGGCTGAATAATATTCTGTTTATGTGTAGACCACTTGCTTATTCACTCATCTGTCAGTGGACACTGGGGTTGCTTCCATGTTTTAGCCATTTTGAGTAATGCTGCTATAAAAAAGGGTATAGAGATATGTCTTCAAAACCTGGTTTTAAATCTTTTGGGTTATACTCAGAAGTGGAGTTGCTGGATCATATGGTAATTCTACGTGAAATGTTTTGAGGAACCACCATACTGTTGTCCATGGTAGCCGCACCATTTTACATCCCCACCAACAATATATATAAGGAACCCAGTTTCTCTACATCCCTGGCAGCACTTATTTTCCGTTTCTTTGATACTAATGGGTATGAAGTGATATTTCATTATGGTTTGGATGGCATTTCCCTTATGATTAGTAATGTTGAGCACCTTTGTATGTACTTATTGTCCATTACTATATCTTTAGAGAAATGTCTCTTCAGGTCTTTTGCCCATTTAAAAGGGGTTGTCTGTTTTTGTGTTATTTCAAGTGTAGTTTTTTTGATAGTCTATATTAGGTAATTCTAACTTCTCATGTCTTTGTGGATCTGGTTTTTTGTTTTCTGTTGTTTTCTTTCCTTGTGATTTCTATTTCTTGCTCATGGTGTCTTACTTATTTGTGTGTGCTAGACATTGTATTTGCAGAATTATTTTGAGGGAATAATTTGAGACTTATGATGATTGTATCATTTTTGGAGAGGTTTTAGCTTGTTATCTCTAAGGTTCTTCAGTCTTAAAGGAGCCATCTTAATTCCATTGTAGGCCTAAGGCCAACTAGCTGAGCTGATCGAGGCTGTGGTTCTTGGGAGGGCTGGTTTGCTTTTTAGGACTTCTCACCATTAGGGTTTACACATTTGTGGTTCCAACACAAGTTGAGGGCTGGTTTCTCAGAGTCCAATCATGCTTTTACTCTGTGCCTCTAGTCCCCAGTTTCTGGATTATTTGGGGTAATTTCAGTATCTCCCAAATGCTGGGACTTCACACAGAAAATTTACTTCTCTTTCAAGTAACAGTCTACTGTGGATGTTCCTCATCAGTGATGATTTGGGTCTGGCTCCTTGTAGCTCTCTCTGGCCCTGCCATCTGCTAGGTTGGTGGCATCCTCTAGGGCCCGAACTTCCTTTTGTCCAGCTGGCAGATGGGGAGTACAGGTTGGAGGAAGCACACATACTTCTTATCCTTGTTGGCCTGGACATGACACGTATCATAACTGCATACATTCCACTGGGGAGATCTAGTCACACGGCCCCACCTAAATGCAAGTGTAACATTGGCAGTAAAGTCCCCGATTGGCAGCTGCATGTCTGTTTGGCGGTCAGTCATTTTTGTCCTAGTCTTCTCCTTGGCCCAGAAATACCCATCTGCGTCCTTCTTTTCTAACTGTAATACACTCCCCCAAGGAGATAATCAATCAAGTCTAGATGTGACTCATGGTTTGGTGACTGAACTACCCACAGGTTATATGCTGCTTACACTGTACAGTAGTGGAGCTGACAAGGGCGGTTAAAAGCAACCTTCCGTTTTGAAAGGGAGGAAATGGAAGATAAACTTCAGTCCTTAGTCCAGAGCAAAGTGACACCCCGTGGGCAGGTATTATGAAAGTCTCTGTCAGTGACTGCTAATCAAAGGCCACCAGGAACTCACCTGGCACCTATGATGGAGTAGGTTGGGACCATACACCATGGGAAACCATGGGCATCGAGGTGAGAGATTGCTAGAAGGAACGTGTTACAGCATTTGGGCTTTGGTTGGGTCATTTGGGGCAAGGTCCAAGAAAAGGAGTGCTGTCAGTAAGTGGGACCATTTTATGAGCATCTCAAGGAATCTTGTCTGTAGGGAAGTTGGGCTAGGACAAGGCTAATGCCGTGATTGGTAAAGAAGCTGCTGTCACTCACATTAGGCAGGAGGGAGCCATGTCTGGTGTTTTATGGCTTAGACAAACTTCATGCTTTGTCTGTGCTCTGATGTGATTTTGGCAAGATCTTTGTTGTGATCCATCCTGGTCCCAGTGTGGCCTGTGTCTGATTTATTCATGTCTCTTAGAGTGTGACAGGAAGAACTTCTGGCTGTTGTCCTTCAGGACTCCTTGCCCTGCCCCTGGGAGGCTTGTCCTTGTCCTTTGTCTTCCATGGACACATCTGCTCGGGGCCTTGGAGAATGTATAACTTGGGGGTTGGGAGTTAACACATATTCCATAGCTTGCTTTCTGCTTGTGAAAGTTTGGGGGAGACCTGGGATGTTTTCACAGTCATTGACTTTATTCTGGGTTCATTTTTCTTTGGCAATACAATCCCCCCCCCCCCCCCCCCCCCCGCCCCCATAATTCCGATTTGTGCTTCTGGCAGTTCCATGTGCTAATAACTACATCCAGAGTTCTGACCTAGTCACCATTCTCCAGCCTACTTCATATTGTTTGCTTTCTCGTACCTGTACCTGTGTCTCTCTTTCTACTTAGGGTTATCTTGAAGCCATGGGTATGGGTGGGAGCGAAATCCTGTAATCTGATCTGTGTGTACAGCTGAGCCCTCTCTTAATTGAGGAGTCTTTGTGGGCCTTTGCTTTCCAGAACATTTTCTGCCTTATATCTTATACTTGGGGTACAGAAAGGGTGGATTTTCCCACTAGGTGACGCCATATTTTTGCACTGTCTCTAGATGCTTTCCTGTCTCTCCCAAGTTGGCCAGTTTTTGCCTAAGGTCATGTCTTTCTGTGATGTGACATTAACTAAAGTGGGTAACAGCCACTCCAACTACTTGGCACCCTTTCTTCTCCTTGGGCTGTGATGTGCCTTCAGGTGATCACAGGAATTGCTTTGTAATGCACGAAATGAGGCTTCTTCATTACCAGCTGCCTGACAGTGGTTTTCAATATGGCATCACCCCTCTTCAGAGGACCCATTTTGGTCTTAATTCATTTCTGTCGAAATATGAGGACACTTAATGGTGGTGAACTTGAAAGAGGAAGATTTCTGATGTAAACTCTTCCTTTGGGAATTATTTGACCCCTTTTCTATTTCTCTGTTTCTCCACTGCTTGGAAATGAAGCTGTACACTCGTGGCAGCTTTCTAGGCTGACATCATCACAACTGTGTAGTGCGGCAGTCCCCTCTCTCTTGCATTTAACTGTATTCATATTGGAAAATCAAGACTTTTGTGAATTCTTACAAGAAGGAAAAATAAGACACTTCAATTTTGGGGGAATAAGTGGGGATAGAAAAGGTAAATAAAATCGATGAGGAAACAGTTTTGAATCCGAGTTACAATGATGTGGGAGACTCACAAGGACACCCTCTTGGCCTTGTGGTAGCCAGAGCCCTGAGGCCCATCCCTTGCTCTGAGTCTGTTTTTGCTTTGAAAGAAGGGGGAATGTCAAGACCTGGCCTGTATTTCTCTTGGGGCCCTTGTGGAAGTGAAATGAGATGATTGACATGCAAACACATTCAATAGTGAAACTCTCTGGGTGGATAAGGCATTAGCATTTCATCCTGAAGTACTTTGGTGGGATTAATAATTTATGCAGCACACTAAGTTCATCCTTTGAGGCCAAGTGCTCCTGATGTAAGGCACTCAGGTCAACCTTGAAAACTTACAGCATTGCAGAAAGAAGAGGGCCAGTGAGCATGTTGCTGCGTAATTTTTACTGAGTCGGGTGTTCTTCTAGAGAGTTCTGAGCTTTATTCATAATTATCCTTCAATGATTTAGAAACAGTCCAAAGGGGCAACACTTCCTAGAGAGTGCAGTTTATAGTTATCTGTAGTATGACACAGTTAATAATTGTGTATGATACAATTGACCCTGAACAACATGGGGTTAGGGGTGCTAACTGCCCTCCCTAACCGTCAAAACTCCGTGTATGGCTTGACTCCCTAAAAGCTTAAGTGCTAATAGCCTACTGGTGACTGGAAGCCTTCCCAATAACATAGCAGTCGATTAACACGTATTTTGTGTGTTGTACGTATTATATACTACATTATTACAGTAAAATAAGGTAGAGAAAAGAAAACATTATTAAGAAAATCACAAGGAGGGGCGCCTGGGTGGCTCCATCGGTTAAGCGTCCGACTTCGGCTCAGGTCACGATCTCGCGGTTGTGAGTTCAAGCCCCGCGTCGGGCTCTGTGTTGACAGCTCGGAGCCTGGAGCCTGCTTCGGATTCTGTGTCTCCCTCTCTCTCTGCCCCTCCCCCACTCATGCTCTGTCTCTCTCTGTCTCTCAATAATAAATAAATGTTAAAAAAAATCACAAGGAACATACATTTATAGGACTGTACTGTATTTATCGAGAAAAATTATGTATAAGTGGACTCACAGTTCAAACCCATGTTATTTAAGGAAAGTGTCAATTGTACTTAGTGTCCCAGACAAGTTGTTTTGAGTTTTCATGGAATTTTAAACATTGGAGATTTTATAATAGAACCATATTTCTTACCAATATCTTCGTAACTCCTTTTGATTAAACTGTTCCTGCATTTTCTAGACTTTATTACCTCATTAATTACACAGAGAACAATGAAGTAGGCTGTTTTGCTTACTAAAAAATTGTTAATCTTGAGGCAGCCATACTTCTCTGGGTCCCCTTAGGAATCTGAAAGTGTCCGCTTAATGGTGTTTTCAAATTCATGTATTGTCCGTGTGATTAACATGGAGGCTGATATTGAGAGGTGTCATAGCTGCTTTTATCTCAGGGCGCTGGAAGGACATGTGAACGTCTGTGACCCTTGTTTTGGTTGCCTCTCTTCCCTACCTCCTGGAGCTCCCAAAGCTGGGCTCCAGCCCCCAGATGGCATTCCCCCTTCCCCTATCACAGGTGGATCCCCTGGGGTCTCTTGCTGTTGGACACACCCCACATGGCACCCCACGTGGCACCCATATTTGTTTCCCCTCCTCTGGGCATCATTGCACCTTCTAGGCACAGCTTCTCCTGGGCCAACAGTGATGCCCTGGCGCCGGTGGAGCATCTCTAATGCCTGATGCTCAGTGGCAAGGTCCCAAGAGATTCTGTCATGTCTGCAACAGAGCCCCGGTGGAGGGGAGGCTCTGCGCTTTACTGGATTTGCTGAGATGGCCTGGCTCTCAGACCCCCGCTTCCTTTAGGCCCTCAAGTGCGTGCCTGGAAGAGGGGGATGTGGGTCAGTTCAGTGAGCAGGCACTGTGGTGCCTCAGAATCCCCCCACCTCCTCTCTGACGCTGGGGCCGAGGTGCTCGGTGGGGCCTGTCTGTCCGGTGTCAGATCTCGTTCGGGTAGGCGCACCCCGACAGACAGGCCCCCGCACTGTCGCTGCAGCACCTACCAGGCAGAACAGCAGTTGGAATGTAGAGCTGGAGGGAGTCACAAGTCCCTACCGAACAGATGATTGAATTTCACCCTGAGAAGGCGGGAATATCCAATGAGTGGTCATGGGGCTTTCGGTTCTGAGCCCCCGCAACGGCCAGGCTCAGGGCCAGGGGTGGCAGGCGTGTCGCTTTGCCCCAGAAGGCAGACCTCGGACTCCGGCCCTCTTCTCGGCTCTCAGGTGCCGCGCCAGGCCTTCGGATCTGTGATGTGGGCCTTCGAGACTCTCTGAAGCCCTTTCAGGGGGTTGGCGAGGTCCAAACTGGTTTCGTAAGGGTACTGAGCCATTGTTTCCTGTCTCATTGTGCTGACATTTGAGCTGATGACACAGAGCAGTAGAGGTGCCGCTCCTGGCGCCTGAGCACCGCCTGAGCACCCACACGGCCGGGCTGCACTCTGCCCAGAGTCATGCTGTCTTCACCCCTGCCACTCGCATCTACACAGCCAGCGGCATTTTGTGTTGTTCTTGATGAAACGATTGGAATTCTTTTATTATTTCTTGATCCTTGAGCATGTCTTTTTAACATTCTGAGAGGCAGAACTGGAAGTTGGCGTGAGGCATGTCTGCAGATACAGTTCCGTCGCTTGTTTCCAGAAGCGCGGGTGCTGTTTTTGGGTCGCGAGCGGGACCAGCTCCCGTCTCACGGAGCACCGTTTCTACGTTACACGGAGCACTGTTTTTATGTTAAAGGGTAACTGACAGACAAACTCTGGTTATTCAGACCTGGTTTTTGGCAGACAGTGTCTGAAAATTGAACTAAATTAGCCTGTCACTTCAAAGGAAATAACTGCTTGTATTTGTTGCAACTTATAAAATTTGAATTTTCAGTCAAAAATTAGAGTTTTGGAAAATTTGTGACTGCCTTGGTGAGCTTGACAGCCTCCTGATCCTTAAAGATGTTTCTAGATGAACTCAATGGTTGATACTAACAAATGTGATTTTTTTTTTTACCTTATATATTGAAATGTGTTAAAATTTGGGAGATCTGCATAACCCAATGGACCAATATTTTCCAAATAACTGATGCATGGTGTTAAAACAATCAGGTGTGGGCAAAATACCTGTTAAAGGCACAGGTTGATAGATAATGGGTTTTAATGTAATATAGTCCTAACAGTTTATTGATAAGCTTTCAGATTTCATATTGCAACTAACCTTTAAGAAATGACCTTTTGTCAAGTTTTGATGTTATATCAAAGAAGAATGTCCAGTGATCTGATAAACTTATAAAATGTTCCTTTTGTTTCCAGCCACATGTCTGTGTGAGGATGGGTTTTCTTCACATATTTTAACCAAAACGATGTATTATAACAGATTGAATGCAGAAACAGATATGAGAATCCAGCTGTCTTCTATTAATCTTGACATTAAAGAGTTCCAGAAATTCTTCTCACCAGTTTATTTTTGTTTTGGAAAATATAGTTATTTTTATTTAAAAAAATGTTATTTTTGTCATTATGTAATGGGTCTGTTATTCATTGTAAATGAATTACTAAATAAATAATTTTGAAATCTGTCTGTGTTAAAGTATTGTAAATATCAATAGGTAGAATGCACTTAAAATATAATTTGAGGAAAGGAAAGGGGTCCTGGGTCCAAAAAATTTGAGAACCCCTGGTTAGTGTCACAGGATATTGTTGTGCTTGAGTAGAAATGCAGGAAGTTTGGTGAGAACTCAGAAAACTAATGAGATGTTTAGCTGTCCCCAAACCCTGAATCTGGGAGAAGACTGAGTTGTTTATTTGTTTTTAGGTAAAAGTTAGTAGGAAAGTAGGTTCAACAGAAAGACTGACTTTGGAAGGAAATTGTCTGAGGGATTAATTTCAACTTTAATATTGTAAATTTTAGAAATTGACATCAGAATTAGATTTTCAAAACAAAAACACTATAGGTGGTTCTGCTCTGTAATGAGAGATCTATCTAACCTGGACTGCTCTGTTATTTAGCAACGTTTATGAATGTTATTAGGGAGTCTGGACCTCTGCACTAGGTGCTAAGGAGGAGGTCAGGGTGTAGTTTTTCTGAACCTAAGGTTTTGGTTGATTGGTTTGTTTGCTTGTGTGTGTTTTCAGGAATTTATGAGGGAGAGAAGGCTGGTAGGACAAGCTTTCAACTGAGAACTGCTTAAGAAGAGAGAAGACAGAAGGGACAGGACAGTGGGGCAGAAGGGCCCTGTGCCAAAGGGAGGGGTGACTACGGAGGAGGGAGTGACCCGTGGTCTGGGCCTGGAGCCGTCTGGCAGGTTAGATCCCCTGGACAGAAATGTGCCTTCATGGCCTGGTGTCAGGAAGCAGGGCTTGTTGGCGGGCTCGCTCACATTTACTGGGTACCAGTGGAGAAACAAAGGCAGGGAAGCCTGCCTCTAGGCACCAGGGAGGTCATCATGGCTGGGGGAGCCGTATCTGCAAGGAGTCGCCCCTGTGGAAGTGTGGGGACCCTGGACCCATGTGTCTGTGGTGTTCGTCCCTGCTCTGTCTCAGCACCTCTCCCTGGGTGGGAACTCGGGGCTGCTTCCAGGGCTTTTTATGGAAAGAACAGTAAAGCTGCTTCTAATGGGAAGTAGGCAGCAGGGAGTTCTGGTTAACTGCATTTCCCTTTCAGTTTCTAGACTATCATTAGAAAAAAAAATTCAGGGGTGCCTGGGTGGCTCAGTGGGTTAAGTGGCCGACTTCAGCCTAGGTCATGATCTCGCAGTTCATGAGTGTGAGCCCCTTGTCGGGCTCTTGTTGACAGCTCAGAGCCTGGAGCCTGTTTCAGATTCTGTGTCTCCCTCTCTCTGCCCCTCCCTTACTTGCTCTCCCTCTCTGTCTCTCTGTCTCTGTCTCTCTCTCTCTCTCTCTGTCTCTCTCTCAAAAATAAATAAACATTAAAAAAGATTTAAAAAAAAGAAAAAAATTTAAAACCATAAGATTAAGTTTCTGATTTATTACCTAGAATATGTTAAACATGATTCAGTCTTTCTAAAGACAGGTATTTGCAGGGCCTTAGGGCGTCATTGACCATAGAATGTTAGTGATTCCAGGCTCCTTCCAGATCTTCTGGTTTAGATGTCTTGCCTTGGAAGCAAAAGTGCCTGCAGGGCAAACACGATCATTGTCATGAGTGGATCCTGTCCCTCAGTTCCTTGGGGGTAGAAATGAAGTCAGACACCTGGCTTCTTGTCCCCAGTATGACAAGCTGTGTGTCTTTGAACTTTCTGAATGCCCGTGTCTCTTTCTGGAAACTGGGTGTTGGTGAGGTTGAAGTTAGTGACCAACAGAAGAGGGGTGTGTGGTTGAAATCTCTGCTGGGGTGGAGTGGAGGGAGGGCAGATTGAATTCCGGCTTGCTTTCTCAATGCCATTATCAGCCTCCCACCCCACCACACACAAGTCTCCAGAACAGGAATGAAAATGTGGACAATGACGTGATATTGTTAGCCTTTGGGTCTTTTGGGACAGCCCCGGTCACTCCTGCCTGGAGATTTATTTTCTGAAGCCCTCAGAAGTGTGGTTGGGTGATCTCTACCCTGTTTAATTCCCTGTAATGTCTTTTGTTTCCCTGGTGTATGAAGATTTTGCTCTGTTTGTGGGCCATATTTGAGTTGCTACATAAAGCGCAGGACTGTGGCAGGTGACGTTAATGAGCTAGCTAGTCTTTAAATAGCACAGCTCCTATAAACAGAATCACCTATTTTATAGCCTGATATTGAAGAAGATTGCTCACAGAGGATTCTGAATGGCTGGTAGAACATTTGAAAGGCAGTAAAATGCTCCTCACCCCGCCCCTGCCTTGAGGCAAGACAGGCTGAGAACACACACACCACCTCAGAGATACTTCCTTTGGGTTGGGCTGGAATCATTCCTCTCTACGCATTAAACTCAGGTTGCATCAGAATGAAGAATGGCCAAGCCAAAATCTTCTCCTTGATTATCGGAAACTTAGTCATTTGTTCTCTGAGTCAGCTTAATGGCGTGTAATGTTCACATCACATTCTTTTGGGGCCGGGCCAAGAACCAGTATGCTTGCCAGCATTTCAGCAATGAGCTAATCAGCCTTTTGGCTCCCACATTCCTGGCCCAGAGCTCCACTGGAATTAATACCGCCACTGCAGCAGACTGGAGCCCTTACAAAGACGGTGCTTCCTTTTCCTATGGCTTTCGTGGGCCCTTGCTTTATAAGTGAGCCCTAAAGCCCTTGTCCTTCAGAAAGCTTTCCCGGGCTGAGGTTCTGAGATTCGATGCTAGGAATTCAGGCAAATCGTTTATCGAAAAGCCCTATCCTGGTGGCTGCTGAGGATGTAAACACAGGTGCAAAATGGCCCCCACCCTCAAGAAGCATGTAATCCATTGTGGTGGACAGGTAATGTACAGACACATACGTCCTCAGTACCATGAAGTGTCACTCACATGTCATCAGAAAATAGCAGAAGAAGGATGTGGAGCTTCGGAGAGGCGGGAAGGGAGGGATGGAAGAAGGCCTTGCAGAGGATGGCACTTTCAGCCTGATCTTGGAGACTATAGGATGGGACCGGCGAGCTGTCTCTCCTGACTGGGGGGGGGTGGGGGGGCCCTAAATGTAGGGCAACCCCGTTGGGTGGAAACCTGTGGCAGGGGTGGTGAAAGAATTCACCTGAGGCAGAACAAAGGTGATAGAAATTTATTGAATGCACTGCAAGGGAGCAGTGGGTAGGACAGGGAAGCAGACTGTCTGCCACTAGGCAGTGGCAGGGGGCTGGCTGTGTTGTAAACGGGGGTGTGTGGAATTTTCCCTGTTTTGGTAACTGTGCCTGCATGTAAGTAGCCTATTGATTAGTTAGGGCCTATGGATATTTTGAGGTGGGTCACCAGATGGGCCTGTGTTGAGCCAAGAGGCTGGGGTCACCGTGGGCTTTTTTTTTCTTTAATGTTTATTTGGTTTTGATGGGAGGGAGGGGCAAAGAGAGGGAGACAGAAGATCCGAAGCTGGCTCCTCACTGACAGAGGTGAGACCGACGTGGGTCTCGAACTCGTGAACCGTGAGATCATGACCGGAGCTGAGGTCTGATGCTCAGCCTGCTGAGCCACTCAGGCGTCCTGTAGGTTTTTCTACCTTACTCAGGTTTCCATTGTTCAAACCTGTTGCCCCAAAGCGGCCTCTGCAGCCGGCGCACAATTAAGGGTGCAGTAAGTGATAGCTACTGTCCTTTGTTGCCTAGACTTCTGTTTCCTGCTGAGTTCAATAGGAAAAAAGTTGTCTTCCACGTCTCCCAGGGATTAGCTTGTGAGGCCCAGGCTGAGCTGCCAGGGGAGCAGTGTGTGTGTGGCGAAGGCGGGTACCCGCTGCCTGGTGCACAGGGACCAAGATGTCTCAGCCAGGGTGCTATCCACCTTCGGCCTCTTCTGCTGCCACAGAATGGAGGAGACACCTTCTGGAGTTTGCAGAGGTTAACAGTACACATCTGATGAAAAAACGAGCTGTGCCTACGTTTCCTGCCTCTGCCTCACTAATAAGATACCCTAAGTAGGGAAGCAAGCCCACAGTGATTTTTTTAAAAAGTGTTTAGTGCGGCAAAGTGGGGTGGGGGAGGGGAATCGATAAGAGTATTCTCAACAAGTTTGTGCCAGAGCAGGAATTCTGAAAGATGTTTAAGAGAAATCTTTATGTTGTGGCTAGTAGTACTCCAGTGTTTGTATGTTGTGGCTGTGCAGTACTCCAGTGTCCGTATGGCTGTGTCGTATTCCAGTGTCCACATCTACCACAAGCTGCTTGTTTGTTCGGTTGTCCCGTCGCTGGTGGGCGTTTGGGATGTTTCCAGTTTGGGCCTATTAAGAATATAGCTTCTCTGTGCACCTGAAAGTAATATAACTCTATGCTAACTAACTGGAATTAAAATAAAAGCTTAAAAAAAAGAATCAAGTTTTTCTGACTATCCTCGTAATCTTTTGGCTGACCAATGGCTCGTTTCTCTTGCATATTTACCCAAAAGCAGACCTTTTGCATCTCAGGGCTGGTGGATGCTTATTTTTAGTAGATAAATAAATGCTAGACAGTTTTTCCAAGTGGTTGAACTGGTTCGCATCTAACCAACAATGAGTGAGAATTCAGTTTCTCTACATCCTTGCCAACTCTTGGTTTCTTTTTCATGTTTGCTTCTCGGAAGGTTATGTAGTGAGTGGCATCTCATTGTGGTTTTTATCTGCATTTTCCTGATCACTGATAAGGTATGTTTTTTTCCCATACCACCAAGCAATTCTCTGACACCAGCAGCTCACCTCAATCCTGACACCATCTACCTGGGGATATCATCAGATCCCCAGGGCTCAGTCTCTGAGAAATAAGCCCACTGACTCCATCAAAGGAGGGACCTGGAGACTCAGAGCACAGTGAAGCGAAGCTTTAATCAATGTTCTTGTAAGAGGGGGTGTCCAAAGGAGAGGCACACTGGGGGCAGTTACAGCAGACAATTTATCTCCTCGAGTGAAAGTCCCTCCCCTGGTTCCTCATTGGCTGAGCACTATAGAGGTAAGCCCCTCCCCTGGTTCCTCATTGGCTGAGTACTCTAGAGGGAAGTCCCTCCCCTGGTTCCTCATTGGCTGAGCACTTACAGAGGTTACAGCTTTACCTGGAGGTCATCTATGCAAAAAGTAGTCTGGTTGGGACAAATGTAATTTCCTGAGGTGACTTTCAGTCCCTCCTTTGTTCTTTGCTGCATGCTCATTGCAGAGCCCTTGAAAATAAGCCCATGAAATGGGGAGGGGAAGAAGAACCAGGACATGAAGTGTCTAAGGGCTTGGGACTCCATTGTGGGAGGAGGTGGGGTTCGTTCATATTTTCAAAATGTTGTAAACTTATTGTTAACTAGACATTACAACTTTTATTTGGTATTTCTGAAAGCAAATCATCTACCTTCTCACAAGTCCTACAAGACTGCCCACTGCCCCCCATCACTTTAGATTCCAGTCGAAAGTCCAGGTTGTTACTTGTGCTTCTGACTTACTGGCTATAAGTTGGAGGGTCCCCCCCACCTATCCCCGGGTTCAATTAGTTTGCTAGAATGGCTCACAGAATTCAGAGAAACATTTACTTACATGTACCAGTTTATTATAAAAGATATTATAAAGGATTCGGATGAACAGCCAGATAGCAGAGATGCATAGGGCAGGGTATGTGGGAAGGGCTCAAAACTTCAATGCTTTCTGGGCATACCACTCTCCCTACATTTCCAGATTCACTAACCTGGAAGCTCCCTGACTTCTGTCCTTTTATTATTTTTTTTATTCATTTTAGTTTTGAGAGAGAGACAGAGACAGCGATAGAGAATGCATGCACAAGTGGGGGAGGGGCAGAGAATGAGGGAGACCGAGAATCTGAAGAGGGTTCTGTGCTGACAGCAGGGAGCCCGATGCTGGGCTCCATCTCGTGAACCCTGAGATCATGACCTGAGCCAAAGTCGGATGCTTAACCAACTGACACGTCCCGGCCCTCTGTCCTTTTGGTTTTTGAGGCATGCTCTATTATCTAGGCATGACTGATTAAATCATTGGCGACGGAACTCAACCTACAGCCCTTCTTTCCTTCCAGGATATCTGGGAGTGGGATTGAAACATCAAACCTCTAATCACATCATTGGTTTCCCTGGTGACCAGCCCTAGCCTCAGGTGGTGTAGGGTTTTTCAAAAGTCGCCTCATTAACATAACACGTGATGAGCCCTTTATCATTTTAGGAAATTTAAAAAGTTTTAGGATCTCTGCACCAGGAATGCCGTGAAGACCTAAGATATCTGCATCAATATAGATACCTCTTATTATATAAACCACAATATCACAATTGATAGTGTTGAGCACTTCTTTTATATTATTGTCCATTTGGAGATCCTTTTTTGTGAAGTGACTGCTCAAGTCTCTTGCTCATTTTTGAGTGTCTTTTAAAAAAATTGATTTGTGGTAGTTTTGAAATGTTGGGTTTAATTATTCCATCAATTGTCTTCTTTTTGTCCCACGGATTCTTTGTTCCTTTATTTTCCATTTCTTGCCTTTATCTGGCTTGATCAGGTATTTTTTATTCTGTTGTTTTAATCTCTTAAATTCTTATTTATTCATTCTTGTGTTATATTTTTAGTAGTTGCTCCAGAGATTTCAGTTACATCATGTCTTATTAGAGACTGCTCTGATATTGTCATATATTTGTACTTCTATGTGTGTTATATAGATCCAACATGGTATTATTTCTGTTTTAAGCAGTCAATATTTTGAAATATTTGTTTATATATTTATCCTTCCTGGTGTCCTTCATTCTGTCTCGTAGTTCTAAGCTTGCATTTGGGAATATTTTCTTTTACCCTGAAGAACTTCATAGAAGTATTCTTACAGTGCAGATCTATTCACAGCAAATTCTCTTGACCTTTGTCTGAGAACACATTATTTTTTGCCTTTATTTTTGAAAAATATCTTCACTGGGTATAGATTCTAGGTTGACAGTTGTTTCCCTCCCCCCCCCCCCCAACATTCTAAATATGTCAGCATTTTTACAATGTTTTTATGTCTTCTGGCTTTTACAGTGCTTGTTGAGAAATTAGTGTTTTGTTTTATTGCTATTCCTATAAAAGTAATTAATGTGCTTTTCCCCCCCAGTTTTAAAAGTTTCTGTCTTTGTGCCTGTGCATGTCCATGCATATATGCATGTACATGGGTTTTGTACTTATCCTATTTGGGGTTCATGAAACTTTTTGGAATTGTGCAGAGTCTTTAATCAGGTTTGGAAAATTCTCAGACAGTATTCATTCAAATGCTGCTATTGTCTGTTTTTTCCCCATCTTTCTTACTACACATTTGTGATACTTTTTGACCCTGTCCTACATATCTTTTATGCTGTACAGTTTTTTTCATTCTTTTTTATATTGTTTCTGCCTGGACTTCAGTTTCAGATCCATATGTCTGAAAATTTGGATATTTTCTATTGGGTCTGCCTGAGTTTCTCTAATTGTGCCTTCAGTTCTTGCTGCTTTACTTTGAAGATATCCAGTAAGTTCTTAATTACAGATTTTATGTTCTTCAATTATAGAATGTCCATTTTATTATTACTTTTCTGTACATTCCAAAACTGTTGAAATTCATCTTTTCACCCCTTTGTTTGCGTCTTCCTGTTTTTACACAAATGAATCATTCTTTCCTATCAAGTTTATTGAAAAATGATGTACATAAAATAAAGTACATCCATTTAGAGTGTACAACTGAAGAATTTTGACAGTTGTGTACCACAGCCATGAGACAGCATTTTCATCACCCCCAAAAGATTCCTTGTGTTCCTTTACAGGCCATTCCTAGCTCTGCCTCTAGGTCCCAGGAAAACACAGACATCATTTTTGTCATTTTAGAATAGTTTGTGTTTTGCATTATGTAATCATGCACTGTGTACTCTTTTTCTGTCTGGCTTCTTTCACTAAGTGTGATGGTTTTCAGACTCATCCATGTTGTGGGTATCAGCACAATGTTGAACAGCAATGGTGAGAGTGGACATCGTTGCCCATTTGCTAGTCTTAGGAGGAAAGCATTCCGTATTTCACCTTTAAGTGTGGAGCTGGCTGTAGGTGTTTTTAGGTGCCCTTTATCAGATTGAGAAAATTTGTCTGCTCCTGTATGAGAATTCTTAACATCAGTGAGTGCTGAATTTTGTCAAATATTTTTCTTCATCTATTGAGATAATCATTTGGTTTTTATTCTTTATTCTGTTATTTTGGAGGAGGTAATCAAGAGGACACGACCATGTATTGACCCTTGGGCTTGAGCTGGGCAATCAGAGTCTCTCCGTTCCCTCCTCTGTCCTTGGAATGTATGCTCTGCCTACCGTTCCCACTGTGGGAACTGCTTCAAGGACATAGCCTTGAGAGAGTGAGGTATTGTTGAGACCATCTGGATCATATATGTGACTGTCATGTATCCAGGTAAGGCCTCTGTATAAACTTTTAAGGTTCTGGCAGGTGGGTGTGGAGATCTGCCTGTCTGATGTCTGCCCAAGACAGGCTCCATAAATAAGTTTCCTTGCTTATTATACCTGCCACCTACCAGTCTGGAGTGTTCTGCCTCTTTCTTTGGTCTCTTCTAGTTATCCATATACAGGGGCCAGTTTGTGAACTACTGTGTAGTTTTGTAATTTATTTGGTAAATTACATTGAATGATCTTGAATGTTAAATCAACCTTGTGTTTTATGGAATAAACCTCATTTAGTTGTGATGTTTTATCCTTTTGAAATATTTCTGGGTTTGGTTTGAGAGTGTTGTAAGGATTTTAGTGCCTAGTTACATGGGGGATATTGGTCTAGGTTTTTTTTCTTGTAACATCTTCATCTGGTGTTGGTATCGAGATAATATTGCTTCATAAAATGAGTTAAGATTGTTCTCTCCTCTTCTGTTTTCTGGAAGAATTTGTGTAGAATCAATATTATTTTTTTCATAAATATTTTGTAGAACTCACCAGTGTAGCCCTCTGAACTTAGTGTTTTTAACAAGGAATTGAATTTATGTAATAGATATAAGCATATGTAGGCCATCTGTTGTTCCTTGAATGGACTTTCACTGTTGGCTTTCAAGGAATTTTACCAATTTTTCCAAGTTGTTGAATTTGTTGGCTGAAGTTGTTCAGAATATTCTTTTATTATCCTTTTCTTGTCTAGGACTTGTAGAGGTAATTCTTTCATTCTTTTCTTTTTTAATTTTTTAATGTTTATTTTCGAGAGAGAGAGTGCGTGTGCGCAAGTGGGGGAGGGGCAGAGAGAGAGAGAGAGAGAGAGGGAGACAGAATCTGAAGCAGGCTCCAGGCTCCCAGCTGTCAGCACAGAGCCCTACTCAGGGCTTGAACCCACAAGCCTTGAGATCATGACCTAAGCTGAAGTTGAACGCTTAACTGACTGAGTCACCCAGGTGCCCCAATAATTCTTTCATTTCTTGATACTGATGATTTATGCTTTTTATCCCTTTTATCTTGATCATTCTAGCAGTGAGTTTGTACATTTATACATTTTATTGATCATTTCAAGGAACCAGCTTTCAGCTTAGTTACTTTTTTCTAAGTCTGTTTCAAATTTTGTTGATTTCTGCTCCTTATTATTTCTTTCCTTCAACTTACTTTGACTTTGCTCTTTTTTTTTTAAAGTTTATTTATTTTTGAGAGAGACAGAGAGAGAGAGAGAGAGAGAGAGAGAGAGAGAGAGAGAGAACATGAGTGAGCAGGGGAGGGGCAGAGAGAGAGGGAGACCGAGGATCTGAAGCAGGCTCTGCACTGACAGCATAGAGCCTGATGCGGGGTTTGAACTTATGAACCCTGATATCATGCTATGACCTGAAGTCAGATGGCTTAACTGACTGAGCCACCCAGGTGCCCCTACTTTACTCTTTTTTTGTTTGTTTGTTTGTTTTTTCAACGTTTATTTTTATTTTTGGGACAGAGAGAGACAGAGCATGAACGGGGGAGGGGCAGAGAGAGAGGGAGACACAGAATCTGAAACGGGCTCCAGGCTCTGAGCTGTCAGCCCAGAGCCTGACGCGGGCCTCGAACTCACAGACCGCGAGATCGTGACCTGGCTGAAGTCGGACGCTTAACTGACTGCGCCACCCAGGCGCCCCTGTTTGTTTGTTTTAAGCTCCTTCAGGTAGAATTGAAGTCCATTATTTAGAAACCTGTGGTTTGTTCCTGATCTTGAGAGTGGCCTTCCTGGTTTCTTAGTTGAGACACAAGTCCCTATCTCCTCAGTCTTGAAGGTTCAGCGAATTAAAGATTTTGAGCTTCTCATAGGGTAGTTCTAATTTTAACTTTTTGAGGGGCTTCCATATTGTTTTCCAGAGTGGCTGCACCAGTTTGCATTCCCACCAACAGTGTAAGAGGGCCCCCCTTTCTCCACATCTGCGCCAGCATCACTTGTTTCTTGTGTTGTTAAATTTGGCCATTCTGACAGGTGGGAGGTGATGATCTCATTTTAGTTTTGATTTGTATTTCCCTATAACTTAACAATTGCACCAGTAGGTATTTCAAATAACCAAAATGCTTATTTGAAGGGGCACATGCACCCTGATGTTTATAGCAGCATTATCAACAAGAGCCAAATTATGGAAAGAGCCCAAATGTCCATTGACTGATGTATGGATAAATATGCGGTTTATATACACAATGAATATTACTCAGCCATCAAAAAGAATGAAATCTTGCCATTCACGATGACATGGATGGAACTGGAGACCATAATGCTGGACAAAATAAATCAAAGAGAGAAAAATACCACATGATTTCACTCATATGAGGAATTTAAGAAACAAAACAGATGAACATGGGGCGGGGGGGGTGGGGAAAGAGACAGAAGCAAACCATAAGATAGACTCTTAACTATGGAGAACGAACTGAGGGTTGCCGAAGGGGAGGTGGATGGGGGGATGGGCTAATGGTGGGCATTAAGGAAGGCACTTGTGATGAGCGCTGGGTATTATATGTAAGTGATGAATCGCTAAATCGTACTCCTGAAACTAATATTACACAATATGTTAACTGAATAGAATTTAAATGAAAACTTGAAACAAGCAAACAACAAAAATAAGATTTTGATAACAGAAAATAAAGACCTTGAGCTCTGGCCATGCATTGAGTGGCGTCAAATCTAGCAAGACTTGAGGAGTAGATGGACTGTGTCTTTTCCTTTTGTGTGACTCTGTCCTCTGAACACCTGGAGACGTCGAGAAGGATGGCAATGTGTCTTGCTGGCCCAACCCCCTGCCTTTTTGTACAGTGCCGGAACTCTCCATGCCGGGAGAACAGGCCTTGTCTTGGGGACCCTTAGTTTCCAGTCCGTTGCAGTCCCCGTGACTGCAAAAAAGTTCTGCTGGTTTGTCTTTCCTCCCCTCGAATTCTTTAGCTTAGACCAAGCCTGATTCTTAGCCAATGTTCAGAATTAGTAACTTATTTTTAGCTTGATCTAGAAGGGCTCTTCCTTGTGTAGAATTTTAATTCATATAGTCTTCATTGTTTTGATGGTTTTAGAAATATAGGTTTTGTAATGTCTCATATAAAAAAAAGTCGGCTTGTTCCACTGGTAGCGTTACCCTGCTCTGACCTACAACAATCTAATTAGGGCAGAATTTCCCCTCCCTTTGGATAATTTACATACAATCAAATGCATCTATTTTAACTGTACAGATTAATGAATTTTGATTTATGTATACTGCCATGTAATTACCACCACAGTCAAGGTATAGAATGGAGAACATCATCCCCAAAGGTCCATGGAATCCATGGAATCATATGGTTTGTACTGACTTCTTTTTTATGTTTGGCTTCTTTCTTCCCACACCTATGCTTTTGAGCTTAATCCTTGTGTGGATGTATTTTGTTGCTTTTCGTTGCTGACCAGTATTCTGTTGTATAGTATGTTTGTTTACTTGACTATTCATAGATATTTGGATTTTTTCCAGCTTTTGAATATTATCAATAAAGCTGCTACGAACACTTGTATACATATTCTTGTGTGAGAATATGTTTTCGTTTCTCTTGGGTGAATCTCTAGGCTAGATGGTATGGTAAGTGATATAGAAAGTGGTTTTATAAGGGTCTGTGAAACTGTTTTCTAAGGTTCTTGAATGATTTTTACATTCATTCTAGACATATATGACAGCTTACTGCCATTTGTTTCAACACTTGTTCTTTTCATTCTTTGTTTGTAATGATTTATTTATTTGAGAGATAGAGAGTGCAGGTTGGGGAGGGGCAGAGAGAGAGGGGGACAGAGGATCTGAAGCAGGTTCTGTGCTGACAGCGGAGCCTGACACCTGGCTCGAACCCACAAACTGTGAGATCACGACCTGAGCTGAAGTCGGACGCTTAACCGACTGAGCCACCCAGGCGCCCCTGTTATTTTCATTCTGTTAGCCATTCTGTTAGATATATCTTGATATCTCATTGTGATTTTTAGTTTTTATTTTCCTGAGGACTAATGATGGCAAGCATCTTTTTTGTATGTTCCTTAGCTGGTTTGTATGTCTTCTGTGATGTCTGTTGAAGTATTTTGCTACTTTTTTTATTGTGCTGTTGTTTCCTTATTACTGAGTACAAAAGTTTTTTGTATATTCTGAATATTAGTCTTTTTTTCAGTTATATGTTTGAGAAATACTTTTTTTATTCTGTTATTTGCCTTTTCATTTTTATAATAAGTGTCTTTCATTTAGAATTTTAAAGTTTTGATGGAACATAAATGACCATTTGCCCCTTTGATTGGTATGTTGCTTTTTTTTTTTTTTTTTTTTTTTGATGTATCAAAGAAATCCTAGTCTATCCCAAGGTCGGAAAGACTTTCTCTTTTGTTTTCTTATAGAAGTTTTATGCTTTTAGTTTTTATATTTCAGTTAATTGTTGTGTTAGTTATCTGTTTCTTCTGACATACTTTATTGGAAATACTTTCCTTTCCTTTCCATTTCTGTTGAAATGCCTTGGCAACTTTATCAAAAATCAGTTGATCATACATGTTTGGTCTATTTTTAGACTCTCTTCCTTTCATTTATAAGCCTATTCTTATGTTAATATCACACTATATAGATAACTGGATATTTGAAATCAGATAAATTAAGTTCTCCAACTTTGTTCTTTTTCCAAATAGTTGTGGCTATCCTAAGTTTTTGCATTAAAAAAAAATTGGTTTTAGGATCAACATCTCAACTTCTTCAAAAAATTTCTAGGCTTTGGTTGAGATTGCTTTGAACCTATAGATCAATTCAGAGAGAATTGACACCTTAACAATAGTAAATCTTCCAATCAGCGCACATTGTAATCTCTCCTTTTATTAAGTCTTTAATTTGGGGGGGCAATAACTTGAAGTTTTCTTCTGGTATACAAATCTTACACATATTTTGTTAAATTTATCTCCTCAAATGTTTCATGGTTTTGGATGCTATTATAAATGGTAGTTTTAAGAGATTTTCATTCCTTTCTTTTTTTTTTTTTAAGTTTATTTATTTTTGAGAGACAGAGAGAGAAAGTGAGCATTAGTGGGAGAGGGAGAGAGAGAAACCCAAGAAGCCTCTGCACTGCTGTCAGCGCAGAGCCTGATGTGGGACTCTATCTCACGAACTGTGAGACCATGACCTGAGCTGAAATCAAGAGTCGGAGACTTAATAGACTGAGCCACCCAGGTGCCGCAAGAGACTTTCATTTCTAATTGTTAGCTCATGTACAGGTTTTGTTTTTGTTTTGCCTGTATATTGAACTTATCCTCAACTTAGGTAGTCACATTAGTTTTAATAATCTTTTTCCCCATGATCTTGTCATCTGTGAATATAGTTTTACGTACTGATTTCCAGTATGTATACTTTTTATTTATTTTTTCCCACCTTATTGTCGAGAACTTCCACTATAATACTGAATAGCAGTGGTGAGAGTAGATCATGCCTTGTTCTTTAATTTAGGGAGGGATAAAATGTTTAGTCATTCACCATTAATTGTCATGTTAACTGTAGGTTTTTCATAGATCACTTTATTTGCTTAAGGAAATAACCTTCTTTTTTTTTTTAATGTTTATTTATTTATTTTGAGAGAGAGAGAGAGAGAGGAAAAGGAGCAGAGAGAAAGGAGAGAGAGGATCCTAAGCAAGCTCCACACTGTCAGCACAGAGCCCAATGCAGGGCTCCATCTCACAACTTTGAGATCATGACCAGAGCTGAAATGAAGAGTCAGACACTGAACCACCCAGGCACCCTGGTTCCCTTCTTGTTTCCTAAATTGTTAATATTTTTATCTATGAGTGTTTGTTGAATTTTGTCAAATGGTTTTTCTATATTTATTGAGATAGTCTTAAGTTATTTTTCTTTTGTTCTGTTAATATATATACATTTTAATGTTATATAAAAGAAGAGAGAAGGTAAGGAGGTTCTTTATTTAATTTTTTTTAAGTTTATTTATTTATTTTGAAAGACAGAGAGTGTAAGTGGGAGGGGTAGAGAGAGAGGGATAAAAAGGGAACCCCAAGTAGGTTCTGCACTGTCAGCATAGAGCCCAGTGTGGGGTTCAAACTCATGAATTGCAAGATCATGACCTGGGCTGAAACCAAGAGTTGGATGCTCAACTGACTGAACCACCCAAGAGCCCCTTCTGCTAATATTTTAAATCGTTGAGGTGCCTGGGTGGCTCAGTCAGCTAAGCGTCCAACTTCGGCTCAGGTCATGATCTCATGGTTCATGAGTTTGAGCCCCACGTCAGGCTCTGTGCTGACAGCTCAGACCCTGGAGCCTTCTTTGGATTCTGTGTCTCCCTCTCTCTGCCCCTCCCTCACTTGTGCTTTGTCTTTCTATCTCTCAAAAATAAATAAACATTAAATTGTATTTGGCGAATTTTGGTTGTTAAAACAAACTTCCGTTACCATGTTGAACCCCACTTGGTCCTGATGGATTGTTAAAAACTTATGTATATATGTATGTATGTATGTATGTGTGTGTGTATGTATGTATGTATGTATGTATCTATCTATCTATCTATCTATCCATCTATCTATCTTCCTGAGTTTGATTTGCTAATACTTTCCAAGAACTTTTACATCTGTGATCATGAGGGAAATTGTTCAGTTTTCTTGTCTGGTATTATCTTTGCCTGGTTTTGTGATGGGATCAAAGCTGATCTCATTAAGTGTATTGGGTGTGTACCTTCCTCTATTTTCTGAAAGAGTTTGTATTGGATTTAATTATTTCTTAAACTTTTGATAGAATTCATCCAGGCCTCAAGTTCTCTTTTTGAGAAGATTTTTAATAAATAATTTAGCCTTTTTGGGGGCATCTTGGTGGCTCAGCCAGTTGAGCATCCAACTTTGGTTCAGTTCACGATCTTGCTGTTTGTGAGTTTGAGCTGCTGCAGTCAGCCTGTCAGCATAGATCTCACTTCAGCTCCTCTGTCCCCTCTCTCTGCCTCTCCTCCACTTGAGCTCTCCCCAAAATATATAAATATTAAACAAAAAAAAAGAATTTAACTTTTTAAAAATTAGAATCATTTCATTATTTGGCATTTTATTTAAATGTAGAGTATATGCTTTCATTTCTATTAAATCAAATATTCATACAACATTTTGTTTTGTTTTACAGTAAATTTTTAAATACTTATTTATTTATTTTTATTTAGATTCAAGTTAGTTAACATACAGTGTCGTATTGATTTCAGGAGGAGAATTTAGTGATTCATCACTTACATATAATACCTAATGCTCAGCCCAACAAGTGCCCTCCTTAATGCCTATCACCTATTTAGCCTATCCTCCCATCCACCTCCCTCCATCAACCCTGCTTGTTCTCTAGATTTAAGTGTCTCTTACGTTTGCCTCCCTCTCTGTTTTTATTTTATTTTTCCTTCCCTTCCCCTATGTTTTGTTTCTTAATTGCCACATATAAGTGAAATCATATGTAGAACTTGTCTTTCTCTGATTGATGTATTTCACTTAGCATAATACACTCTAGTTCCATTCACATTACTGCAAATGGCAAGTTTTCATTCTTTTTGATCTCTGAGTAATATTCCATTGTATACATATACCACACCTTTATCCATTCATCAGTCGTCAGATGGATATTTGAGCTCTTTCCATAATTTGGCTATTGTTGATAGTGCTGCTATAAACATTGGGGTGCATGTGCCCCTTTGAATCAGCATTTTTGTATCCTTTGGATAAATACCTAATAGTGCAATTACTGGGTTGTAGGGCAGTCTTATTTTTAATTTTTTGAGGAACCTCCATACTATTTTCCAGAGTGACTGTACCAGTTTGCATTCCCACCAATAGTGCAGAAGAGTTTCCCTTTTTTTGCATCTTCACTAGTATCTGTTGTTTCCTGAGTTGTTAATTTTTTTAGCCATTATGACAGGTCTCATTATGGTTTTGATTTGTATTTCCCTGATGATGAGTGGTAATTGAGCATATTTTCATTTGTCTGTTAGCCATCTGTGTATCTTCTTTGGAAAAGTGTCTATTCATGTTCTCTCCCCTTTTCTTCATTGGATTATTTGTGTTTTGGGTGTTGAGTTTGATAGGTTCTTTATAGATTTTGGACACTAACCCTTTGTCATTTCCAAATCTTCTTCCACTCTACCTGTTAGTTTTATTGTGATTGTTTCTTTCACTGTGCAGAAGCTTTTTATCTTGATGAGGTCCCAGTAGTTCATTTTTGCTTTTGTTTCCCTTGCCTCAGGAGACATATCTAGTAAGACTTTGCTGTGGCCGAGGTCAAAGAGGTTGCTGCCTGTTTTCTTTTCTAGGATTTTGATGGTTTCCTGTCTTACATTTATGTCTTTTATCCATTTTGAATTCATTTTTGTGTATGGTGTAAGAAAATGGTCCAGTTTCATTCTTCTGCATGTTGCAGTCCAGTTTTCCCAACACCATTTGTTGAAGAGACTGTCTTTTTCCCGTTGGATAAAGATTAGTTCCTGCTTTGGTAAAGATTAGTTGATCATATGATTGTGGGTCCATTTCTGGCTTCTCTCTTCTGTTCCATTGATCTATATGTCTGTATTTGGGCCATTACTATACCATTTTGAGGTTTACAGCTTTGTAATACAGCTTGAAGTCTGAGTTGTGATGCCTCCAGCTTTGGTTTTCTTTTTCAACATTACTTTGGCTATTCAGGGTCTTTTGTGGTTCCCTACACATTTTAGAATTGTTTGTTCTAGCTCTGTGAAGAATGCTGGTGTTATTTTGATAGGGATGGCATTAAATGTTTAGATTGCTTTGGGTAGTGTAGACATTTTAACAATATTTGTTCTTCTAATCCATGAGCATGAAATGTTTTTCTATTTTTTTGTCTTCTTCAGTTTCATTCATAAGCTTTCCGTAGTTTTCAGTGTACAGATTTTTTACCTCTTTATTCCTAGGTATCTTATGGTTTTTGGTGCAATTTTAAATGAGATCAATTACCTGATTTCTGCTTCTGCTTCTTCATTATTGGTGTATAGTAATGCAACACATTTCCATATGTTGATTTTATATCCTGTGACTTTGCTGAATTCATGTATTAGTTCTAGCAATTTTTTGGTGGAGTCTTTTGGGTTTTCCATGTAGAATACCATGTTGTCTGCAGAGAGTGAAAGTTTGACTTCTTCCTTGCCAATTTGGATGACTTATTTTTTTGTTGTCTGCTGAGGCTAGACATCGCTGTCGTGTTTCTGATGTTAGGGGGAAAGCTCTCAGCTTTTACCCATTGAAGATGATGTTAGCTGTGGGTCATTTGTATATGACCTTTATGATTGTTGAGGTATGTTCCTTGTATACCTACTTTCTTGAGGGTTTTTATGAAGAAAGGATTCTGTATTTTGTCAAATGCTTTTTCTGCATGTATCGAGATGATCATGTGGTTCTTACCCTTTCTTTTATTAATGTGGTGTATCACATCGATTGACTTGCAGGTATTGAACTACTCCTGCAGCCCAGGAATAAATCCCATTTGATCATGGTGAATAACTCTTTGAATGTATTTTTGGTTTCATTTTGCTAGTAACTTCTTGAGAATTTTTGCATCCATGTTCATCAGGGATATTGGCCTTTAATTCTCCTTTTTAGTGAGGTCTTTGTCTGGTTTTGGAATCAAGGTAATGCTGGCCTCATAGAATGAGTTTGGAATTTTTCCTTTCATTTCTATTTTTTGGAATAGTTTTAAAAGATTTTGTATTAATTCTTCTTTTAATGTTTGGTAGAATTCCCTTGGGAAGCTATACAGCCCTGGACCCTTGTTTGTTGGGAGATTTTTTATTATGGATTCAGTTTCTTTACTGGCTATGGGTCTGTTCAAATTTTCTATTTATTCCTGTTTCAATTTTGGTAGTTTATATGTTTCTAGGAATTTTAAAAAAATTTTTTTTAATTTAATTTCTTATTTTTTTAAATTTACATCCAAATTAGTTAGCATATAGTGCAACAATGATTTCAGGAGTAGATTCCTTAGTGCCCCTTACCCATTTAGCCCACCCACTTCCCACAACCCCTCCAGTAACCCTCACTTTGTTCTCCATATTTATGAGATTCTTCTGTTTTGTCCCCCTCCCTGTTTTTATATTATTTTTGTTTCCCTTCCCTTATGTTCATCTGTTTTGTCTCTTAAAGTCCTCATATGAGTGAAGTCATATAATTTTTGTCTTTCTCTGACTGACTAATTTCACTTAGCATAATACATTCTAGTTCCATCCACATAGTTGCAAATGACAAGATTTCGTTCTTTTTGATTGCCGAGTAATACTCCATTGTATATATATATACTACATCTTCTTTCTTCATTCATTCATCGATGGACATTTGGGCTCTTTCCGTACTTTGGCTATTGTTGATAGTGCTGCTATAAACATGGGGGTGCATGTGTCCCTTTGAAACAGCACACCTGTATCCTGTGGATACATGCCTAGTAGTGCAATTGCTGGGTCATAGGGTAGTTCTGTTTTTAGTTTTTTGAGGAACCTGCATACTGTTTTCCAGAGTGGCTGCACCAGCTTGCATTCCCATATGTTTCTAGGAATTTATCCATTTCTTTCAGATTGCCCAATTTGTTGGCATATAATTTGCTCATAATGTTCTCTTATAATTGTTGCTATGTCTGTGGTATTGGTTGCAATCTCTCCTCTTTCTTCATTTGTGATTTTATTTATTGGGGTCCTTTCCTTTTTCTTTTTCATAAGTCTAACTTGGGGTTTGTTGATTTTGTTAATTCTTTCAAAGATTCAGCTCCTAGTTTCATTGATCTGTTCTACTATTTTTTTGATTTCAATATCATTGGTTTCTGCTCTGATCTTTATTGTTTCCCTTCTTCTGCTGGTTTTGGGTTTTATTTGCTGTTCTTTTTCCAGCTCCTTAAGGCATAAGGTTAGGTTGTGTATTTGAGACAGTTCTTCATTCTTCAGGAAGGCCTGGATTGCTATATACTTCCCTCTTATGACCACCTTTGCTGCATCCCAGAGGTTTTGGACTGTTGTGTTTTCATTTTCATTGGCTTCCATGTACTTTTTAAATTTCCACCTTAATTTATTGGTAAACCTATTCATTCTTTAGTAGGACGTTCTTTAACCTCCAAGTATTTGTGGTCTTTCCAGATTTTTTCTTGTGGTTAATTTCAAGTTTCATAGTGTTGTGGTTTAAAAATAGGCATAGTATGATCTCAAAACTTTTTGTATTTGAGGGCTGATTTGTCCCAGTATGTGATCTAGTCTGGAGACTGTTCCATGTACACTCTAGAAGAATATTCTGCTGCTTTAGAATGAAATGTTCTGAAAATATCTGTTAAGTCTATATGGTCCGGTGTGTCATTCAAAGCCATTGTTTTCTTGTTGATTTTCTGCTTAGATGATTTGTCCATTGTTGTAAGTGGGTGTTAAAGTTCCATATTATTATTGTATTTTTATCAATGAGTTTCTTTATGTTTGTTATTAATTGATTTATATACTTGGGTGCCTTCAAGTTGGGGGCATAAGTATTTCCAATTGTTAGATCTTCCTGATGGATAGACCTCTTAGTTATGATATAATGCCTTAAAAATTTAGCTCTTTAGATCCTTTCAGAGTTTTGTGTCCTGAGTCAGTTTTGGTATTTCATGTTTTATAAAGTATTGATTTTTTCTAAGTTATCAAGTTCAGTGACAAAATTTCTTTTTTATATTGCTTTATTATTTTTCATTATTGTAAGATCTGTAATGATGTCTCGTCTTTCACTACTGAAATTTATAACATGTATTTTTTCTCTTTTCTTGATCAGTCTAGCTAGCAGTTAATCAATTCTATCAACTTTTTCAAATATACAGATTTTGCTTTTATTGATTTTCTCCATTTTTGTCTGTTTTTCCTTTTATTGATTTTTATTCTAAATTTATTATTTTCTTCCTTCTATTTACTTTGGATATACTTTGCTGTTACTTTTCTAGCTTATTAAGGTAGAAGTTAAGATAATTGATTTTGGATTTTTTTTCTCTTCTGATATTAGAGAAGCTAAGATAATTTATTATGGATATTTTTCTCTTCTGATATTAGCATTTAGACTTAAAAATTTCCCTCGAAGCACTGCTTTAGCTGTATCCTGCATGTTTTAAAAATGTTTTATTTTGAAATAATTATAGACTCATAGGAAGTTGCAAAAATAATATAAAGAATCCTGTGTATCCTTCACCCACTTACCCCCAAGGTGACATCTTATATAACTGTAGGTCAATATCAAACTTAGGGAATTGACATTGATATATTGATATATTGACATTGATATACTGTTTACTAGACCACAGGCATTCAGCTTTCACCGTATTTTTTTTAATTAATTTGTTTTCATGTTTATTGATTTTTGAGAGACAGAGAGAGACAGAGCGTGAGTGGGGGAAGAGCAGAAAGAGAGGGAGACACAGAATCTGAAGCAGGCTCCAGGCTCTGAGCTGGCAGCACAGAGCCCAGTGCAGGGCTCGAACTCACGAACTGTGAGATCATGACCTGAACCGAAGTCGGATGCTTAACTAACTGAGCCACCCAGGCATCCCAGCTTTTACCATATTTTTAACCTGCATATCTGTGTGATCTGTGTGTGTGTGTGTGTGTGTGTGTGTGTACAGTTCTATGCAGTTTTATTCCCTGAATAGATTTTGTGTAATTAATACCACAGTCAAGACACAGAACTGTTCCCTCACCATAAGAGAATTCCCTGTACTTCCTCTTTGTATTCACAGTCATTCTCCATCCCACTCCCTGTCCCTGACCCTTGGGAACTACTAATCTGTTCTTTACCTGCATAGTTTTGTCATTTTGAGAATGTTATATAAGTGGAAATTCACATAATATTCAGTGTTTGGGGATTAGCTCCTCCCTAGCCCCAAGTATAATGTTCTTGCAAGTATTTCCAGATTGTTGCAGGCATCAATAGTTTATTCCCCTGTATTGTTGAGTAGTATTACATTGTATGGATTTGTCAGAGTTTGTTCAACCACTTACCCATTGAAGGGCATTTGAATTATTTCCAATATTGCTGTTAAGAGTAAAGCTGCTAGGAACGTTCGTGTGTGTGTGTGTGTGTGTGTCTGTGTCTGTGTCTGTGTCTGTGTATGTATGTAAACATAACATTTCATTTTCTGGGACAACTGCTCATGAGTATAATTTCTGGGTCATGTGATGGTTGCAAGTTTAATTAGAAGCTGCCAAGCAGTTTTTCCAGATTTTACATTGCCACTGGAAATTTATGAATATCCGACATTTTTACTGTCTTGTATGTTCATTTTCAGTCAGTTAAAAATATTTTCTAAAATTCCTTATAGTATCTTCTTTGTCTCTGGGTCTTTTAGAAATATGACATTTTACTTACAGATATTTAGAGTTTTTCTAGATACTTCTTTTGCTGATTTCTAATTTAATTTTTTGTTGTTAGAAAATATGTTTTGTATTATTTTTAAACTTTTACTTGTTCACTTGAAATTAGTTTGTATTCTTCAGTTATTGGCTGGGGTGTTCTAAAAGTTTTAATTAGGGGTGCCTGGGTGGCTAACTTGGTTAAGTGTCTGGCTGTTGGTTTTAACTTAGGTCATGATCTCACAGTTCGAGCCCCACATTGGGTTCTACACTGGCAGTGTTGTACCTGCTTGAGATTCTCTCTCTCTCTCTCTCTCTCTCTCTCTCTCCCCCCCCCTCCCTTTCTCTCTTTGCCTCTCCCCTGCTTATGTACACTCTTTCTCACACTCAAAATAAATAAATAAACTTTAAAAATAAAAGTTTTAGTTAGGAAATTGGTGGTATTAAGTCTTCTTTTGTCGATTTCATGTCTATTTGCTTTATTTCGTTCAGAGAGAGGTGTGTTGTCTTATTTCTATTTTTAATTCTGTCAGGTATTGTGTACATTCACATGTAGGATTAGTGTGTCTTAATAGATTGACATTTTTATCACTATAAGATGTCCTTCTTTGTCTCTGGTTAGTGTTTTGTATCTAGTATATCTTTTTCTATTCTTTTTCTTTTAAGGTATTCGTGTCTTTATTTAAACTGGGTTTTATTAGAGACAGCATATTGTTAGGGATTGCTTTTCACACTGTCTTTGCCTTTTTACTGGAATGTTTTGGCCATTTACATTGATTGTAATGTAATTATTATATGATAATTTTTATATCATTGGGTTTAAATCTACTATCTTGCTATTAAAATTTTATCTGTTTATTCCTCTCTTTTTTCTATTAGAAAAGAAAGTATTTGTATTTTTCATATTCTACCTTATCTCCAACACTGACAATTCCTATCTGTTTTAATTTTTGTTTCTATTGTTTTGTTATTTTTTTTTGGTGGTTAATTACCTGGTATCATTTTAATTCCTTCTGAAGAAATTCCTCTAACATCTCTTGTTGCTTAAGTTTGCTGGTGACAAATTCTTTCAGTTTTTGTGTATCTGAAAATGACCTCATTTCTCCTTAATTTGGAAGAATATTTTTTGGATGTAAAATTTTAGGTTAACAGTCTTTTTTTCAGCACTTAAAATTTTTTCATCCATTGTGTTTTGGGTATATAATTTATGATAAGACATCTGTGCTAATTCTTCTATTTCTTCCTCTTCGATTACTCTTTGATATGTCAGTATGATTTTCATTGTGTTTCTCTTTTTTAAATTTCATTAAGTGTTTTCAATCTGTGGGTCTATTGGTTTTATTAAATTTGGAATATTATCTGGTATTTTATGACATTTCTTCATATATATACATATATATATATGTATATATATATATATGTATGTATATATACATACATTTGTGTGTGTACTTTCCTCTTCACTTCTGGAACTTCTGTTTATGTTACACTACTTGGTATCCCACAGGTAACTGGGGCTCTTTCTTCCTAGTCTTTTTTATCTCTGTGTTTCACTTTGGGTATTTTCTATCTCTGTGTTGCCAATACCATTTCTTCTGCCTAATTAGCTGTTAATCTCATTTATTGAAATTTTCATTTCCAACCTATATGTATTTATTTCACCTCCATAAGTTCTATCTGGTTCTTTTTTAATCTTCTGTTTATCTCCTGCTGTGTTCATGTAGCCTTTGAAATACTTGTACATATGCATAATAGTTGTCTTAAAGTCCTTATTTGGACAGTTCATCATCTCTGCCTTTCAGAGTCTGTTTCTCTTGACTGTTCTTTCTCTTGTTTTTGGTCACCATTTTTGTTTATTTGCTTGTTTGTTTCTTTGTAGGTCCAGTAACATTAATTGGATGGTAGACATCATAAATATTACAGTAAGTGTCTGGATTTTGACTTTTTTTAAAAATAAGAATGTTAGACTTTGTTCTTTCAGACAGATGGGTTACTTGTGGATTGCCTTGATATTTGTTAAGGTTTAATTTGAAGTTTTTTTGGGTTGACCGTAGAGTATGTTTTACTCTAGGGCTAATTTAGCTCCATTATTGAGGTGCAGCCCTACTGCTGTTTCTATTTGTTGCTCTGGTAGTTCAGCTGGGGCTTTCAACTGAGGCTGGTCAAAACTGTAAATGTCTCTCAATGCTTTATTAAGCAATTAAAAATGTTTATTTTATAATTCTCTGGTCAGTTTTTCCCCCTCATGTCATTGACTTTCTTGTGTTGCTTAGAATTTGGCAACAGATGGAGGGGACCTCCGTGAAGATTTTTGGAGCTCTTTTTATGAGTGGCTCTTCTCTTCAGAGCCTTTCTGCATATCTCCTCTTCACAATCTCCAACTGCCTCAGCCTCCCTGAGCTCTGATGTGTTTCCCCAGCTCAGTATGCTGTGATGTTCTGCTTGAGTTCCCCCCCTGCCATGCAGTCTCGAAAGTCCTTTTTTTTTTTTTTAATGTGTATTTATTTATTTTGAGACAGAGAGTGGGAGGGAGAGCAGAGGAGGGGCAGAAAGAGAGAGAAAGAATCCTAAGCAGGCTCCACACTGTCAGCACAGAGCCTGACTTGGGGCTTGATCCCACAAACTGTGAGATCATGACCTGAGCCAAAATCAAGAGCTGGATGCTTAACTGACTGAGCCACCCAGGTGTCCCAGTGGAAGGTACTTTTATTACGACAGTCAAGGAAATTACATGGCTTTGACACTCTTATGCAGCCTGTTGTCTGAAATCAGTTGTTTCATATGTATTTTTTTTTCCAGTTTTCTGGTTGTTTACAGCAAGAGGATAAGCCCTATCCTGGTTACTTCATCATGGGCATAAGCAAAATTCTCTTTCCTTTTTATAAAAAGTTTTTCTTATTTTTTAGAATTGTAAAATACCTATGACATAAGGTTCACCATTTTAACTATTTTTAAGTGTATAGCTCAGTGGCGTCAAGCATATGTGTACGGTTGTGCAACCATGACCACCATCCATCTCTAGAGCTCTTTTCATCTTGGAAAACTGAATGTCTGTACCCATTAAATAATAACTGGCCATTTCCCCCTGCTGCCAATGTGTAGAAACCACCATCCTGCTTTCTCTCTGAGTGTGACTGCTCCAGGCACTTCATACAAATGGACTTGTATAGGATTTTTCCTTTTGTGACTGGTTTATTTCACTTCTTTTTCTTTTTCTTTTTTAATTGAATTTTAGTTTTAATTTTATTTTTTTTAAGCCACTTTATTGATGAATGATTGACATACAAAAAGCTATACATATTTAATGTACACAAATTGGCAAGTTTAAGATGCGGCTGTTTTTTTGTTTTGTTTTATTTTTTTAATATACATCCAAGTTAGTTAGCATCTAGTGCAACAATGATTTCAGGAGTAGATTCCTTAATGCCCCCTACCCACTTAGCCCATACCCCCTCCCACAAACCGTTTAGCAACCCTCTGTTTGTTCTCCATATTTAAGAGTCTCTTATGTTTTGTCCCCCTCCCTGTTTTTATATTATTTTTACTTCTGTTATGTTTCATCTGTTTTGTATCTTAAAGTCCTCATATGAGTGAGGTCATATGATATTTGTCTTTCTGACTAATTTCGTCTAGCATAATACCCTCCAGTTCCATCCATGTAGTTGCAAATCGCAAGATTTCATTCTTTTTGATTGCTGAGTAATACTCCATTGTATGTATATACCACATCCTCTATATCCTTTAATCCATTGATGGACATTTGGGCTCTTTGCATACTTTGGCTATTGTTGGTAGTGCTGTTATGATCATTGGGGTGCATGTGTCCCTTCAAAACAGCACACCTGTATCCCTTGGATAAATACCTAGTAGTGTAATTGCTGGGTTGTAGGGTAGTTCTATTTTTAATTTTTTGAGGAACCTCCATACTGTTTTCCAGAGTGGCTGCGCCAGTTTGCATTCCCACCAACCGTGCAAAAGAGTTCCTCTTTCTCTGCATCCTCGCCAACATCTGTTGTTGCCTGAGTTGTTAATGTTAGCCATTCTCACAGGTGTGTGGTGGTATCTCATGGTGGTTTTGGTTTGTATTTCCCTGATGATGTCACTTCTTTAATTTTTAAAGAAAGTATATCATTTTGGGTTTTGATTGTAATGTTAAGATGATGGTTTGCAATACTCTGAATGTTGAAGCCAAAAAACAACTGATGCTGGCAGAGTGGGAGGGAGATGTTGGTGTGTGTGTGTGTGTGTGTTTTTAATTTATTATTTTTTTTTGTGGAGGGATAGACTTTTGTTTTTATTTCATAGCTTGACATGCACTTAACTGCATGTAAGATTTTTTATAAATATTAAGGATGAAGAATATAGCACTGCCCACTCGTATTCTTTTGGCTAAAAGGACACTGTATGTTCACTGAACTCAGTGGTTGTCCATTTCTCTTATGACTTAAACTTAGGTCTTTCTCTGCAAGTGACACCATCAGAACCGATCAAGTTTCATTAATTCTTCTATCTTAATTACACATACTTCTGCAGGACCTTATTTTCAAAAAGCTTTTATGCAAAGAGCTTTGCTGATTCTCGTGATAGCCCTCTTTAAGACATAGCATAACTTCCTTGGAGAATTCTGTCCTGATTTCCCATCCAGTATAGAATTTGCTATTCCATTATAGTATTCTATGTACTTGTCTATGATCTCTTATGAAAATCCAGTGTACCTACAAGTTCTGTTCCCTAGATCTCCTTACTTTGCTGTATCTAACCCAGACTAGAGATTCATTTAAGGAAGAAAAGGCACCATTATCCTCAATTATAGGTGAAGTTAGTGACTCACCTAAGTCTCAGGCCTACATTTATTGTCAGCAATTCCTTCCCATTCGTTCTTGAACCCACTGCATCTGGGTTTTTTCCCTATTATTTCACAAAAACAGCGTCATCAGAATCACCGAAGACCTCTTTGACTTTGTCAAATCCAGTGGTCAAGTTTCAGTCTTCCTCTTGCTTGACTTTTTAGCAGCATCTGAAACCAGGTTTTTGCTCCTTTCTCCTTAAAACACTTTTCTTTACGGGGCATCTGGGTGGCTCAGTCGGTTAAATGTCCGACCTTGGCTCAGGTCATGATCTCACAGTTTGTGGGTTCCAGCCCCGTATCGGCTCTGTGCTCGCTGCCTGCTCAGAGCCTGGAACCTGTTTCGGATTCTGTGTCTCCCTCTCTCTCTGCCCCTCCCCCACTTGTGTTCTGGCTCTCTCGCTCCCTCTCTCTCTCTCTCTCTCTCAAAAATAAATAAACATTAAAAAAAGACAGAAAGAAAAACACTTTTCTTTACTTGGCTTCTAGGACACACTTCTAACTTTTCTCCTAGCTCTTGATTGCTTCTTCTCAATATGTTTTTGCTGGCTCTTTTCCAAATCCCAGTCCTCATTGGAGAGCCCAGAGGTTACTGTTCTCTTTCTACCTCATTCCCTCACTGATCTCATCTGGTTTCATGGCTTTAAATACCACCTATACCCTGATGACTTTAAATACATCTTTCCAGCCTGAACCCCAGTCCCTGAACTCCAGGCTCATATTCATCTCCATACCTAACACTGCTGTTTATCTGTATCATGGGCATTTCTAACTTCACACTTGAAAAACAACTCAATCATCATTCTTTCTCCCTACCTGGCTCCTTTCTCAGCCTTCTCTATATCCATTGGTGGCAACTCCATTTTCCCACTCATCAGGCTAAAGCCCTGGGAATCATCTTTGACTCCTTGGTTTCTCTCATGCCCGACGTCTGCAAATTTTGTCTGCACTTTCTTGACAATATATTCAGGATTTAACTACTTCTTACCACCTGTACTTCTATCAGCCTTGCCCCTAGCCACCTTGATCTTTCACCTGGATAATTTCATTAGTCTTTAACGGGTCTCTTTGCTTCAGTTTTTGTCTAGTTACAGGTGATTATCCCCACAGTGGCCAGAATGATCTTTCTCAAAGTGTAGATCGACTTCCCTTTCTGGGAGGATGGAGTTGATGTGCTTCCCCTGTTTTTCCCACTAAGTGAAACTAAAGACCTTGGACGTTATGTATAAAACAAATGCAGAGCCTGACAAAGGATGAGAAGGAAGACCAGCTAGGGGCCTCAGAACACAAGGAATGACATGACAGTGATTTCTCTGAGTGTTCTTTTAAACACCCTAGCCTCAAACTTGGGAAGCTGGTAACCCATAAATACCACAAGTGTAGAAACCGGAAACAAACCAACAAAGAAACAAAAAAAATGCAACAGAAGTCTGCTTCCTCCAGCCAAAGGGCCAGGAAAGAGACAACACAGCAAAAGAGAAAACATTTAGACAGTAACTGCTCTACTCCAGACAAACAGCACAAAACTTTTAAGCCATTATTTCTTTAAGTACTTTTTCAGCTCTGCCCATTTCCTCTTCTGGGACGCTGATGACATGATTATTGTATTTTTCAGAAGATAGAAGAGAACAACTTACCAGTTCATTTTATAAAGTTATTATGGCCTGGATATTAAAATCAGAAAAAAGACATTAAAAAAATAGACCGTCTGTTATGAATATAGATGCAAAAATCCTTAGCAAAATATTAGCAAACAGAATTCAGCAATACATACAAAGAATTGTATAATTTTAGAGATGAAAGCCTGGCTCAATATTTGAAAATCGGTTAGTGTAATATACTGTAATTAACAGGCTAAAGAAGAAAAAGTAAATGATCATATCACTCAATTTAATGAAGCATTTGACAAAATCCAACATCTGATTAAAGACTCAGAAAACTAAGAATAGAGAGTTAATTAACTTGATAAACAGCATCTACAAAAATCTACAGCTAACATCATACTTAAAATGAAAGATTAAATGATCTCCCCCTAAGATTACTAACAAGACAAGGTTACCTGTTCTTATTCTACATAGTGCTAGGAGTTCTAGACTATGCAGTAAGACAAGACAAGAAATAAAAGGCTTACAGATCAGAAAAGAAAAAATAAAATTGTCCCTGTCTGCAGATGGCATGATTACATAGAAAATCCCAAGGAATTTACAAAACAAAAATAAAACAAACTAGAATTAGTGAGTTTAGCAGTGTTGCATCATACAAGATAAACACACAAAAATCAGCTTTATTTTTGTGTGTTATTATTAATGAACACGTGGACACCAAAGTTAAAAATACAATTCCTGAAAAATGAACACACAGGTATGAATCTAACAAAACATTTATAGAACTTTTATACTGTAAACTACAAAACCCTGATGAAAGAAATCAAATTAGATCTAAATAAGTGGAGAGACGTAGCATGTTCATGGATTAGAAAATGCAACATAGTTAAGATGTCAATTCTCCCCAAACTGTTGTACAGGTTTAATGTAATTTCTGTTAAAATCACAGCAATTTTTTTTGTAGATATATACAAGCTGATTATAAAATACATATGGAAAATAAAGGAACTAGAATAGCTAAAACGGTTTTGAAAAGGAAGAGTAAAGGGAGAGAGATCAGTCTGCATAACTTCCAGATTTTATAGCCACAGTAATCAAAACTATGTGGTATTGTCAGAAAGATAGACACTGCGATCAATGGAACAGTACAGAGAACCCGGTGTAGAAGATAGTGTAGAGAATCACACCAATATGCCCAAATGATTTTTGAGAAATTATTTTCTGAAATGATTTTGAGAATTTCAAAAGCAATTCAATGGAGAAAGGATAGGTTTTCCAACAAATGGTGCTGGAGGGATCAAACATTCATAGGTAAAAAATGAAACAATCACTAAGTCTTACATCTTATACAAAAATGAACTTAAAATGTATCACAAACTCAGATATAAAATGTAAAACTATAAAACAGGAAAAATAGGACCATGTTTGCATTTTTGGGCAAAGGTTAGGCAAAGAGTGCCTAGACTCCAAACGTCATCTATAAGAGAAGTAAGAAGTTGGACTTCATCAAAATTAAAAACTTTTCCTACAAAAGAAAAAAGAGGATGAAAAGACAAGCTACAGACTGGGAGAAATACTTGCAAAGATCACATATCTGAGAAAAGACTGGTGATGGGATATATAAAAAACTATCAAAATTCAACAGTAAAAAAAAAAGGAAAACGATTCAACTTGAAAGTGCACAAAAGACATGAAGAGAACTTTCACCAAAGAGGACATACAGATGGCGGACAAGCACGTGGAAAGATACTCAACATCATTAGCCGTTCAGGAAGTACAAATTAAAACCACAACGAGACACTACTACGCACACATCAGAATGGCTACGATAAAACAAAAATAGTGATAATAGCAGATCGTGGTGAGGATATGGAGGAACTGGATCTCTCACAACATGGCTGGTGGGAATGTAAAATGGTACAGGCACTCTGGAAGACAGTTTGCCAGTTTCTATAAAATTAAACTTGTAACTACCGTACAATCCAGCAATAAGAACTCCTGGGCATTTATCCCAGAGCAGTGGAAACTATGTTCACACAAAAGCTATTCTCAAACGTTCACAGTAGGCTTATTTAAAATAGTGAAAATCTGGAAACGACCCGTATGTTCTTCAGCGGGTGAACAGTCAAACAAACTGTGGCACGTCCCTTCCATGGAGTGCTCCTCAGTGATGAAAAGGACTGAACTGTGCGCACGGAATGACCTGGAGGAATCTCCAGAGAATGAGGGGGAGTGAAAAAAGCCAGTCCTGAAAGGCTGCATACTGTATGATTCCGTTTATATAATATTCTTGAAATGAGAAGATTATAGAAATGGAGGACAGATTGGTGGTAGCCAGGGGTTCGGGAAGAGATGGGGTGGGAGGTTGTGGCTGTAAACGAGAAATGTGAGGGATCCTTGTGGGGATGGAAGTGTCGTGTTCCACATCTTGACTGAATCAATATCAGTATCTTCGTTGTGATAATGTTCGATAATTTTGTAAGATGTCACCATTGGGGGAACTAGGGTACGGGTCCCTGGGTTTCCTCTGTGTTATTTGTACAACCACAACTACATGTGAATCTACGTTTAGCTCAAAATCAGAAGTTTACTTAACAAATATAGGTCAAGTCATGCCATCCCTCTGTCCCAAACTATCCAGAGTCTCCCTGTGCCCCTCCTAGTACAAGGGGAAGTGCTTCCGAACCTCACGTGATCTGGTCTCGGCGGGCGCTGGGGCTCACTCCCTGCCATTTGCCCAGCTGACTTTGTTTAACCACATCGGCGTCCTTGCCGTTCCTCACACGTCAAAGCCATAGTCAAAACTGAAACTCACTTTACTCCCCCTTTTATTTTGGTGTCCAGGAAACTCACGTTTTGAGACCAGCAAGTTTTAAATTCAAATTTATGGACGCCTTCCAAGTGCCAGGCCCTGTTCTAGGCGCTCAGGCACTGCCAGTGAACAGAACAGGTAGACACCTGCCCCGAGGAGCCTTACATCTTGTCGGGGGGAGACAGACATGGTGAACGGGAGCTGTAATAAGGGAGCAGGTTGTGATAGAGGGTAGGGCAGGGGAGGGGAGTTGGGGAATGCTGGCCGAGGAGGGCTGGGCTGCCCTCCCTGAAGCAGCAATGTCTAGGGGTAGACTTGAGGCAGGTGAGGAAGTTAGATGAGTGGATATTTGGGGAAGAATGTCTGAGAGGCAGGGACATGACAGCAGATGCCAAGGACAGATAGAGCGGCTGGGTGGTGGAGCAGAGTGGAGGGCGAGGAGACGATGGATGATGGCCAAGAGCCGAGGGCAGTGCAGGGGGGGAGGGCAGGGAGGGTGAGCGGGTCTTGGTGGGCCTTGTAGGCTAGTGGGAGAATTTGGCTTCTACTCTGTGGGAAATAGGGAGCCGTTGTAGGGTTTTGGGCCGAGCAGTGACATGAATGGACTTAGGCTCTGACAGGATGACTCTGCCTGCTCTTTCAGGGGGCAAGGGCAGAAGAGGGAGCCCACTGGGAGGTCAGTCCATTGACCTTGGAAGGGTGATGGTGGTGTGCATTGGGGCGGTGGGGTGTGAAGTGGTTGGATGCTGGATATGGTTGATGGTAGAGCTCACAGGCCTTGCTCACAAGCATAGACATGTGACATGAGGAGGATAGACTGGAAGGGTGCCATCTGGTGACCAGGGATGGGGAAGCCGTCAGGGGTCTCAGGTTGGGAGGGTGGGAGGCTGGAGGTTCTTGCTTGGACATGTCACATTGGAGATAGGAACAGGACATCGTGTGAAGGTCGGGGTTTGGAACTGGTGTGCATTTAGATGGGTAGATGGGGTTTCTGCAGGGGGCACAGAGGGACGGGGACCTGGACTGAGGCTGATGTCAAGAGGTCAAGGAGAAGACCCTGCTTCCATCAGAGTACCTGAGAAGAACAGCTGGTCTTGTGGCAGAGAACCAAAGGAGTCCTGGGCGGATAGGGCGACATGTGTCAGATGCAGGGAATGCCCGAGAAGACACTGGCGGCGGGCCTGGGCGACATGGAGTGGCCGGTGGCTGGCAGAAGGGCAGGCGGAGCCCCCATTGGAGCGAGAGTGGTCCTGTTTCCCCGCAGAAAGGGAGGAGGGCACGAGATGGTGGATGCCCTCGCTCATGACCGCGGCGGTTGGCCAGCCTGCTCCGGACCCGGGCTGCGGGGGCCCTCCTGTCCTCACCCGCCCACACTTCCGGCAGAGGCGCCCGGAGGGGCTCTGAGGGAGAGCTGTCTGCAGACGAGGCCGTAATCAGATAGGGGAAGGAGGCAGGCATGGAGACATAAAACACTGTCTGAATGAAGGGCAATCGTATTTGAAGTAATTTGAAGATTGACAGGAAATTCATAACGGGAATATGGAGCTCCATTTACAACAGCAGGAGATTGCCTTGTCCATAGCTTCCTGACCTCTGGAAGAACAGGAGTTGCTGCTGGCAGAGTTCCCAAACATGAAAATGTAAAATGGAATTGAATAATCTCTCCTAAATCAATTTTGTGAGCCAAATGACCTACAGAGGGCTGTGATACAGTGCAGGTATACGACACAGCGCTCCATCTGCCGAATACGTTATGACAGTGGATGCTGGAGATGACCAAATACCACTTGCCTTCGGTTCCTGGGTGCCTGGAAGCGCCCCGGAGTAGCCCGCGCAGAAGCGGTCGTCGGGAAGCGGGCCTCTTGCCGGTTGGTGAGCTGACCTCGTCTGTCAGTGGGGCCGCCTGGCTCGGGTGCGGAGGGGCGCTCTGGCCGGGCGGGGAGGCCTCCGCCCGCACTCCTGTTAGTACCGGGCGCTGCTGTCAGCGAGGCGTGGTTCTGGACTTTGCTTCCTGCCGTCCTTTCCGTGGCCAGCCCGGTGCCGTGGTTGACCACGGGAACGAGTAGGGACGCTGCCGCTGGCACTTAGTCCTGGGATTGTCTTCGGCTGGAGGCTCCCCTGGGCCAGGGCCGTGGGCATCCTGGTGCTTTCCGTTAGCGGCACAGGGAGAGCAGGCACAGTGGGAGTCAGACTGGGGGCGCAGTGGGCCGTAGCAGGCAGGGCCCCTCGCCAGCCAAGGTGCCCCCGACACTTGTGTTGTCCATCCAGAGCATGCTCGGCTGGACGGTCCCCTCCACCCACCCCCGTGCACACGGAGAAAAGATTTCTCGGTGTTCCTTAGGGAGCTTGGCAGTTAGTGGCTGTGTTTTTATTAGATTCTGAGGATGACTGAGCACATGTTTCCACCAGGTTTCACGCTTTCAAGGCATCTCGGGGCTTTCTTGGCTGTGTGTTTGGCAGAAAAAATGCCTCCAAGGGTGGACCTGCACCGGGGACACCTGGAGCCTATGGTTGCCACAAGCCAGCAGTCTGGACGTGTTTTCTGGAAAGGTCCATATGGCAAATATTGTAGGTGTGTGGGCTACACGTGGCCTCTGCCGTATGTTCTTTTTTTTCCCCCCTCAACCTTATAAAATCCCCAAACCAGTCTTAGCTCATAGGCGGTACAGAAAGGGCAGCGGGCTGTGGTTTCCTGACCCTGCATTGGCCCGGCAGGCAGAAAATGTGGGCTTGGTCTTAGCCTCACTGATTTGGTCCACTGAGGAGCGGGAGAGGCACAGAGAATGTTCGGTGTTGGGACTGACTGTGGCTTCTGCACGTGTGCATTTGTCCGCTTGCCTGAAAGCCTCTGCCACCGCTCCGGACAGCCCCTCTCTGAGTGGTCTGCACATCTCGTGAGCAAATCGACCTCATTACTTCGAGACAGTTGTAAGGAATTTCAGCACATTCTTTCTCCTGGAACAGAGCTTCTGCACCCTGACTGCACGAGAGGCACCTGGGGGCTTCTGCGGTCCGGCCCGTCACCTCTAAGAGATGGTTCATCCTTCTGTTGGGCGCCGCCTGGGGGCCTTATCAGTCAAGTTTCGTAGTAGCCGGAGTCTAACACGGTGTGGGAAAAGAGCTCACTGTTGCCACTGGGGTGGGCTTTTCCTTTCTGTCCCCATGCTGGCCCCTCCTCTTGCCCCCCCTGTTCTCCAGCCCCCTGCAGTAAATGCTCTAGGATGAGGGGAGTTTTGGCTTGATCAGCAAATGCTGGTTCAGTTAGCACAAACCCCAGGTAGCATGGGCGGGCCTTTCATTTCAGCAGCTTAGATTAAGAAGCTGAGGCCCAGAGGAGGGCGGCAGCGCTGGTGACCCTGAATTCAGGGGTGAGCTCACCGGCTTCCAGAAATTGTCAGAAAACACCAGTGAGTTCCTGTTTTCTTTCTTCTTCAGTGTGATGCTGTTCTAGTTCCCAGTGGGGCTTACAACTAGAAATTGGATGTTTGTTTGTAAAAACGCAGTATTTATCTCTGCAAACTTTGATCCAACAGAGGAGAAAGCGCTTAGAGGGGTTTGGCAAAAAGATGACAGAAAATCTCGTGGTTATAAGACTTGTCAGCACACTTATTTTTTTCCTTTTTTACAACTTTTATTTCTAGGCCCCTGAAGCCAATCTCTGTTTACTCTTCCTGCTGACTGAATGTGTATACGTGTTATTAATAGCCAGAGTGGGAAGGAAGGCGTGCTTTCTGCTCTGAAATATTCCCTCCTCGAAACCTCGAAATTGAAATACTTTTTCATCTCTAGGGATCTAGGCCAGTGCTTCTCAAACTTCAATGTGCACATGAACCACTGGGATTTTAAAAATCCGGATTCTGATCCAGTAGGTATGAGGCTTATGAATCTGCATTCCCAGTGAGCTCTTCTGGCCCCATTTTGAGAGGCTCTGGGCCACTGCACGTGATCCTCCTGTGAGGCATATTAGATGGATTCCAGAGGGCACTTGGCAAAGATGATCGTGTTATTAGGAGCATGGAATCTAAGTGATGGCGGCGATAGTCCTGCTTCACCCTGTGCTGCCTGCCTGCTGTTAGGCTCCTAGAGGGGATCAGAGAGCGGGGCTGTCACTGGTGTGTGCAGACAGGTGGGGTGCCAGAGGAGCGGTCCCCTGCGGCGTCTGCTAGGCCGCAGTGCTGCACACGCACGCGTGACTGCTCACGCAGCCCTGGGAGGCCGGCTGCCGTGGGTGAGGGGGACCCGGAGATACAGGAGTCAAGAGGCTTGCCCGAGGTCGTTCCCCTGGTGAACGTGTCAGGATTCAGCCCCGGCTTCTCCGACTGCTGAGCCTGACGCTGCTTCACCACTGAGTGGCAGCCGTGGTGGCTCTGTGTGGAGGGAGCATACTTAGTAGGACCACAGCGTTGCTCTTCCTGCCCGGGAGGAAGTGGCAGCACACCAGGTGTCCCCCAAGGGGCCTGGCGGCCTTGTGGGAGGATGCCCTCCTGCTGTCAGCTTAGGGGACTTCTAAGAACCCCATCTGATTCTCTTGGGAGACTTTGGGAGCCCTGCACACTAAAGGCCGTGTTGATCGAGAAGCCAGGGAGGGACCAACACTGTTTTTCTGCTTCAGGTTTGGGAACTGTGGAACTGTTGGAAGCTGAATGAGGATTTTCCTAATATTTGGTAAATGAAGGGAAAAGGATCACTTTCAAAAACAGTCTTATCTCAGTAACCTTAATGAAGATAGAAAAATAAAATCAGTGTCTCATCTGAGTGGAAAAAGAAAAGCCAGCAGTTCTAGCTCATGTGAGTGCGGGGGCTTTAATATGGTAAAGGGTTAATCCTTTCAAAGGTTCAGAAATACTTTTAGGGAATTAATGTCCAGGATCTAATGGCATATTGATGATTGTGATGCATGTGGTTCTGTAAAAGCTTTTAGACCCTGGCTCTGGTTCAAGGGCATAGATTCAGAATGACTCCTGATCTTTCTCCACGTAGGAAGAATCCTCTGCTCTCTCGGGAGCATTTGCACTGTTCACAAAAATGTCTGCTTGACCAGTGGGCTCTGCTCACAGCCGGGCGAGGCCTCACTGCAGGCCACTTTGTTGTATACCTGGCTGTGTGCAGAGAGGCCAAGGGGCCTGGGGCAGAACCCGGCCTGGAAGGGTAAGCCGGTCCCCTCCTTGGTACCTGGCAGGGGTTACTTCAAACACTGCCTCTACTGCTTGCTTGCTGTGAAGTTTCTGGACCTCAGCGTCCACATCTGGAAGGTGGAAACAATAGTCCTGTCTTGGGAAGTTGGTGTGAGGGAGAGTGGCAGTGTGTGCGCAACGTCTAGCCTGGTGGCAGTGGTCAGCACAGGAGGCTGCTGCTAAGGCAGTGGCCAGCAAGGCAGAAGAGACGTTCACCGTGGCCAGAAATGATAGCCCGCCTTCTAGAATATTCAGTTCCCTACGCCGAATATTCAATGTAAGAATTAGAAATGCGGTTAAAGCAAAGCTGGCACTGTTCAGCTTCCGTTACAGCTAAGCAGATCACACTCTTTAGTCAGAGAGAAAACACTTAGCGCCTTAGATATACCGCAGGTTATGTGGTGGCCCAAATGATAAAATCTTGAGTGTCTCCTGTGAGCTTGGACCTTCTGGCAGAAGCACCTTCTCTGTGACTCTGCAATGTCAGTGTCCGAAGTGACATGACAATCTTTCTGGATTTGACGCTATGAGAAATTTGCTGTTTTCCCACCAGGGGCAGGCAAATGACAACTTGGTGACCTTGGTCTTTTTTTCACCTTTAATTGCTGGCTTTCTTCAAAAATAAGCTGCTTATTTTAGAACAGTTTTAGATTTGCAGGATTAATATAAGAGTAATACAGGGGCGCCTGGGTGGCGCAGTCGGTTAAGCGTCCGACTTCAGCCAAGTCACGACCTCGCGGTCCGTGAGTTCGAGCCCTGCGTCAGGCTCTGGGCTGATGGCTCAGAGCCTGGAGCCTGTTTCCGATTCTGTGTCTCCCTGTCTCTCTGCCCCTCCCCCGTTCATGCTCTGTCTCTCTCTGTCCCAAAAATAAATAAACGTTGAAAAAAAAACAGAGAATCTCTCTATACCCCACACCCAGTTTAACACTATACAGTACATTTGTCATAATTAATGGACCAATGTTGATATGTTATTAAGTGAAGTTCCTACTTTAGATTTCTTTCGTTTTCTCTTTCTCTTTTTTAAAGTTTATGTATTTTGCAAGGGAGAGAAAGAAAGAGAGAGAGAAGCAAAGAGAGAGGGGGAGAGAGAGAGTCCCAAGCAGGCTCCGCACTCTCAGTGTAGAGCCCGATGTGGGGCTTGAACCCACAAACCGTGAGATCATGACCTGAGCCGAAATCAAGAGTCAGATGCTTAACCGACTGAGCCACCGGGCACCCCTCTTTAGTCTCTCTCTAATGTCCTTTTTCTTTCCTGCAATCCCATCCAGAACACATAACATTTGGTTGTCATACCTCTTCAAGCTCTTCCTGGCTGTGATAGTTTCTTAGACTTCCCTTGTTTTTGATGACCTTGATAGTTTTAAGGACTACTTTAGGGACTTTGTAGAATGTCCCTCTATTGAAATTTATCTGATATTTTCCTCGTGATTAGACTGGGGGTGTAGGTTTTGGGAGGAAGACCACAGAGGTGACGTGCATTTTCATCCCATGTCAAGAGTATATACTATCACCTTGACTTATCACTGATACGATGGTGCTCACGTGGCTGATGTGTCCAGTCTACACGTGCTCTTCCCTTCCCCACACTCTTCTTCAGGAGAAGGTTACTATGCACAGTGCATGCTTGAGTCGGTGGGGGCGGGGGGGACATACGCTCCCTCCCTGGTCGCAGAGTAGCTACAGAAATGATTTAGAACTGTCTTCTCAGGAGATTCGTTTGCTCTCTCCCATTTGCTTATATTTTCAGTCATTTGTTCATATCAGAATGGGTCCTGGATGTTCATTCTATACTCTAGTTTACATTCCTGTGCTGCTGTATTTGCTCTGTCGATCAGACTGTTCCAGCTTAGGCCCGTGGGAGTCCTTTTAGTTGGCTCTGGGGTCCTTCGGGTGGGCCTCATCTTTGTGTGTGTTTGTGTTTGTTTTGCTCTGTTCTGTGTTTTAAGCACCTCTTTTCTTTCTGGTACTAGAAGACACTCTGGGCTCCTATTGTATATATCCCAACACCGGCCCTAGAATCAGGAGCCTGGTTCCTTTGGTTGGAGAATATGGTATAAGAAACCATCATCTGGGGCGCTCTTGCTGGCAGAGCAGAAATATGTGTGTATATGTTACCCTGTGTAGGTACACATTTCTGTAAGTACCTCCATGTGTAACCGTCTGTGTCTGCGGCAAGCTAAACACGAGTTCACACTGACATTCCCAGCTCCAGTCCATCACCGGGTGGGTCATTCCAGCGTCCTCCTCTTGCTTACGCGTAACCTCCTCCAAGAGTGAGACCCCCGCCTCCCGCCTCCCGCCATCCGCTCCCTTCACCGTTCAGTCCCCGCGTGCGGGTGGGCAGTGTCAGAATTAACTCGCACCCCTGGGAATCCGTGTTATCGATCATTTCGTTCAGTTCTTCTGCCTTCAGTCTTGCAGACTCCACTCACCTGCAGAATGACTTAGGTCGGCACCTTACCCCACCCCCTTCAGGGAGCCTGTTCCCTACATTTGTGATGCAGTTAGCTTCCTCCACTGCCTTCCATATGCCTTCCTGGGATTCCCCTGGCATCCTGAATGACTTTTTTTTTTTTCAAATTGCATACATTAAGGTTAGCTTTTTGTGCTGTAAAGTTTTATGGTTTTTGACAAATGCTTACTTATAGTCCCCGCTACACTGTAATACAGAATGGTTTCACTGCCCTGAAAATCCCCTGGGCTCTGCCTATTCAGCCCCTTGCCCAAGCCCCAGATAACCACTGATCTGTTTTATATCCCTCCAGTTTTGCCTTTTCCAGAATGGCATATAGTTAGAGTCATATAGTATGTAGCTTTTTCAGACTGGCTTCTGTCACTTAGCAATTTGTATTTAGGATTTGTCGTGTGTGTGTGTGTGTGTGTGTGTGTGTGTGTGTGTGTATGTGGCTTGATAGGGCATTTCTTTTTACTGCTGAATAATATTCCATTGTATGAATGTACCATGGTTGCTTTATCCATTCACCCGTTGAAGGATGTCTTGGTTGCTCCCAGTTTTTGGCAATTGTGAATCAAGCTGCTGTAAGCGTTCGTGTGCAGGTTTTTGTTTGGTCAGAAGTTTTCAGTTCATTTGGGCAACTGCCAAGAAGCACCATTGCTGGATCACGTGTAAGACCGTGTGTGGTTTTGTAAGGAGCTGCCAGACTGTCTCAGAGCAGCCTCGCTAGTTTTCATTCTCTCTAGAAGTGAACGAGAGCGAGTTCCTGCTGTTGCACACCCTTGTCAGCATTTAGTGTTGTCAGTTTGTTAAATTTTAACAATTCTAATAGATGTGTCATTGTATCTCATTTTAATTTGCAATTCCCTGAAAACCTAAATTTGCACTTTTGCCGTGTTTTCATTTGGTGAGTCAGTTTGGAAGACTGACTCTCCCGATCGTTTCAAGGAAACTTTTTCTTTTCCAAACGATCGGTGTCCAAGTTTTCCGCTGACAGTATAAACATCGGCTTAGTTTGTAACTGTTCTCAAGATCTACATTTGTACGTTGATTACAAGGATACATTTTTAGCTGGCGCTGCTTCTGTGCGTTGCCAGCTTGGCAGTGCCACGCTGCCGCCCTCTCAGCCGCGTGTCCCCTCCTGGCAGCACGTCGCAGTTTGGAGATAAACGTATTGTCTAGACTTCAGGAACTTCCTCCAGAAGTAATACAATTCCAGATCTCCATATGCCACCCCGGCTCTGAAGCGTTCCTTGGCATTCATTCCGTTATCTTTCCGATAACACGCGAGCGAGGGAGCCCGTCAGCCGCGCGGTCCGGGTTTTCTGGCGCCGGCCCGCACCCCGCCTCCTAGTTCGGCTTATCGCTTCTCCCTTGGCTTTGTTCAGCTTCTGTTCCAGCCGCCCGGCCGAGCCCCCGACCTTGTTCCTGCCGGGCCCGCCGCTCCGCAGACGGCGCCTCCAGGCCTGCCCCGCGGCCTGTCTGCTCGCGCGCTCTCCTTGCCTCACCTGGGAGGAGCCGGTGTCTTCCCGGGCTGTAGCTCACCTTGGCAGTCAGACACCGCTCCCGGCCGCTCCCCGGCTTTGCGGCTCTCGGGCCGCGTCTGCTCTTCCTGACACAGCGCGGGCTCCCGGAGGCTGTGCCGCCCCCTGCTGCCTCCGTGCCGTGCCGTGCCTCCCGTGGAGGGCCCAGCCCGAGTGGCCGGGGCCGGGAGCACGGTGCAGGCGGGACCCCCCTCGGCATGCCGCCAGTCTGGATGTGTCAAGAGGGTCCTCTGCTGAGGGTCTGTGTGATCTCAGCTTCCGGGCTCTTAGAGACGCCGCCGCCCGCCCGTGAGAATGACAGTAGAGATGTGCGGCCATGTGATGCCGTCTTGACCTGTCAGCAGAAAAGGATCTAGGGGCTCAGCCCGGCCGTCCTCCCGCGTGCACAAAGGCACCTGTACCCATTTAGTCGCGTGCACGTTGCTCTCCTCCTGATCTGGCTCTTTATCGGCTTCGGCGTCTCTTCCCGAAACCTTCCTGAAGGGGGAGCCCACGAGGCCCTCGTGGCCCTGGCCCTGGTTTCTGGTTCTTTTTTGCTTGCGCGCCGTGTCCTCCTTGTTAGCTTGGCTTGGAAGGGGCCTGTCGCCAGGGCAGCCGCGAGTGGGACGCGTGCGGAACCGCTTGCTCACACTAGTCGTGTTCGTACTTTGTCTCGGGGTAGGGGGGAGGGAGTGTAACGGGTGTATGTTTCTGCCCTTTTGCTTTCTTGCCCCTAAAGGGCTGGCTGTCTCCACCCGTCCGGACGTCCTGCCTTCCCTGTTGTGTCTCTGCTCACTTCAGCGTGGTTTCTTGCACCTCCACGCCCCTTCTCTGGGGTGGGGGTGGGGGGTGTCTCACCCTTTCTCTGTTCTGATGGCTCCCTCCCTGGGCCTGTACCATCAACTCCGGAGTCAGGTGTCTTGTTGTCTATTTGACATCTCCGCTTGCAAGGTGAATAAGCATTTCAGACTTACGTGTCCACAAACCGAGCTCTTGAGCTTTCCACCGTGGCTCCATGTTCTGGTTGTCTAAGCCAGAAGCCTTGGAGCCTCCCTGATTTCCACTTCTTACCTCAAACCCCACATTCAGTGCTCCGGGAAGTCCTATGATTCGGGGCACCCAGCAAGTTGATGAGGACATCGGGTCTGAAGATTGGATCTAAAGAGTACCATACAAAACCCACCCAAATGCTTCCGAGAACATTATCTGGGAGAGAGTTTGATGGTTTATGTGAAGTAAATAGACTAGGCAATTAACACCAGCGAAACTGGTGCGGCTCCATCAATATCAGATGAGTGTGTGTGGCGACAAAGGCTTTGTGATGTAAAATGTTGCTTCTGTATGATGATAAAAGAAAACAATCATAAAGAATTTATACATATGCAATAACTAAACCTCAGAATATATAGAAAAATTGGCCGATTTACAAGGAGAAATTGATAATTCTGCAACCGTATGGGCTATTTTAATATTCCTTTCTCAGGAATTGATGAGTCAGCTACAAACAAACAACAGTGTACAAAATTTGAACAAGCTCTAGTTCTCGGTCATATAATAAAACAACAAACAATTAGAGAATACATTCTCTCTCTCTCTCCCCCTTTTTTTAATGTTTGTTTATTTTTGAGAGAGAGAGAGCAGGAGTCGGGAAGGGGCAGAGAGAGAGGGAGACCCAGAATCAGAAGCAGGCTCCAGGCTCTGAGCTGTCAGCACAGAGTCCGATGCGGGGCTCAAACCCATGAACTGTGAGATCGTAATCTGAGCCCAAGTTGGCCGCTTAACCTACTGAGCCACCCAGGCACCCCCTAGAATACATACTGTCTTGAGGCACATGAGACATTTTTTGGTCACAAAGTAAATCTCAAGTTCTTTCAGACCGTCTTCTCTGACCCAATGAAATTAAGTCAGAAATCAATAATAGAAGCACAAAAAGGAAAGTTTATGTATCTGACATTTAAAACATACACACAAAAATTTCAAATTAAAGAGGAAGTCACAATGGAAATCTCCAGAATTGACTGGTGGTAACAATGTAAATTAAGGTCTGTAGAATGTGACAGCGCTTGGAGGGAAAATTATATCCTTAGAGTTATGTATTTGGAAAGAACAAAAGTTCAAAATTGTTCAAATAAGTGCCCAAGTGAAGAAGTTGAGACAGCAAGGGACACCTGGGTGACTCAGTCGGTTAAGCATCCTACTCTTAATTTCAGCTCAGGTCATGATCCCAGGGTCGTGGGATCGAGCCCGGAGTCGGGCCTGCGCTGACGGCGTGGAGCCTGCTTGGGATTCTCTCTGTCTCTGTCTCTCTCTCTCTCTGCCCACCCCCACTCACATGCACACTGTTTCTTTCTCAAAATAAATAATTAAACTTTTTAAAAAGTCAAGAGAGCAAAAGAAAATAAAAGGAAGGAAGTGATAAAGGTAAGAATAGAAACTTGTGAAATGGGGAACAAAGAAAAATAGAAGTAGTAAAATAAAAAACTGCCTCTTTGTAAAGGCAAACAAGATTTTTAAACTTTCGGCAAGATTGATCAAAAAATAAAAAGAGAAGGCAGGAATCACCTATGTTAGCTACATCTTGTTAACGATGGGAGTGACCAGCATTTAAAGATGGCATTTGTTACCGGAGTGCCAAACAAGTTCTGACAGGGGTTCTCGTGGGTTTTGAAAAGTTGATTTTAAAATACAGATAGAAGAATAAAGAACCAAAAAGATAAGTAATTTTGAAAAAACAATACCAGGAGGCTTGCCCTTTCAGATGCCAAAGCTTATTATAAAGGTGTAATATTCAGGATTTGTGTTCTCGGACAGATAGGTCCATGCAGTAGACCTAGGGAGCATACTCACACCCCTACGCCCTCCCCACACTGCCACACCTCCACACCCTCACACCCTGCCACGTCCTATACTCACCCTCTCTTTCCTCCCACATCATACCCCCTACCCACCCACACCAGCCCACCTTCTATCCTCACGACCACACCCCCCTCCTAGCCCCCCACACCCTATTCCCATACCCTCTCACATGCTCTAACACCCTCCACCTACACCACACACCCCACATCTCCCACTCTCACACCTCTTACTCCCCCATACTCACACCCCCCCACATCCGACTCCACACGTCACACCTCCTCGCACCCGGCTACCACCTGTCTATACCCCCCCATACACCTCCAGACTCATAGCCTCCCACATCCTATACCCATACCCTCTCATATGCCCTAATACCCCAACCTACCCTACACACCCCACATCTCCCACACCTACACCCCCACTCCCCATACCCCTCACGCCCACACATACATCCCACAACCACATCCCCCTGTCCCCCACACCCACACTCAAATCCCCACATCCCACACACCCCATACATCCCACATACCCTGTGCCCCCCCACGCCCCCACCCCACACCCATACTCACACACAGGAATTCGTAATACTAGAGGTTGTGTCACAAGTCAGTGGGGGAAAGGATGGACCTTTTAGTCAATATTGCTGGGATAATCTTCTACCCTGTGGTAAAGATAAAATTAGGTCCCCAGCAAATGCTTCCTGTATGAGACTGAATTCTAGATGGAATAAAATCCTGAGTGTGAAAAGCAAAACTAACACTTATAGATGAAAAGACAGAAGTCTTTCTGTGACATCTGGGTGCAGATGAATTTCTTAAACCGGGCACAAAAAGCACTAACGATAAGGAAAAGGGCTGGTTTATTTGACTACATTATATAAAAAAATCATCTGTGTGGTAGATTTTTATGGTACTAAAAGACAGAAGGAAACACTTGAAAGTCATATAACATGAAAAGGATTAATATCAGAGATCTAGAAAGAATAAGCATACAATGGACAAAGGCTGTAAGAAGGCAATTCGAAATGAGGAAACCAGAAACGTTTTTATAAGCCTGTGTGAAAACTGGTTTTTCTATTAACTCATGAAATATGAAGTTCAACAGTGAGAGACCATTTCATAGTCACCAAGTTGGCAAGCATGAGGTCAATTAAATACTGGTAAGGTATGGGGAAACTGGGAACTTGGTTTCACCTTGCTCTTGGGAGTACTGGCTGGTATAACTGCTTGGACATGAACTGGTTACATAAGTAAGTTGAAAATGTGCACCTAATATGACCCACCAATGCCGTTTTCAGGTATTTGTGCTGGAAGATGCTCACAGGTGCCGAGGATACGGTCCTGCTGGGTTTGTACTAGTAAGACAGTGGCAACTACCTAACTGGTCTCAGTAAGGGGACCCAGGCGTCTGTTTTATTCCTGTAGTCAAAAAGTATTCAGCATTAAAATGAATTAGATCTACACGTATCAAGATGCGTAAATCTCAGTGAGTGTTGACTGTGAAAACCCAAGTTAGCAAGTAGGGGTGCATTATGGTACTGCTTTTGGATATTTACATAGCCAGTGAAGGTATAAACACCTGAGTTAAGTAAATATGGTTTCGATTATGTCCTTACCAACCTATAGGGAAGGAGGGGTTATCAGTTTGGTCTGATGCATTAGTGGTATCCACAGGCATTTTGAATAGAGATCTGAAGCAAAGAAAGCAAAATGTTGACTATTTCTTCTTCATGGTTTTACATGGATACCTATTATATTTACTGTTTTGATTTGAGATATAATTAGCATACCATAAAATTCACCCCATTAAAGTGTATAATTGAATGGTTTGGTATGTTTTTGGGGTATTCGCAGAGCTTTGCAGCCATCACTGCTATCTAACGTCAGAACATTTTCTGCAACCTAAAAAGAATCCCTGTGCCCATTCGCATTTCTCCCCGTATTCCCCTTTCCCCAGTCCCTGAATACCATTAGTTTACTTTTTGTCTCTATCGATTTGCCCACCGGGAACATCTCAGGTACATGGAATCATACAGTATGTGGCATTTTGTGTCTGGCTTCTTTCACTTTGCATAATGTTTTCGAGGTTCAGCTATGTTTTAGCATATATTACTACTTTATTCCTTTTTATGGATGAATTTTCATTGTACGGATACACAGCATTTTGTTCATCCCTTTATCCCTTGATGAACATTTGAGTTGCTTCCACTTTTTAGTTATTACGAATGATGTAATTATGAACATTCATGTGCAAGGTTTTGTGTATTTGCAGTTCCCATGGGTATGGAGGAGTTTGAATTGCTGGGTCACGTGGCAATAACATGTTTACCTTTTTAAGAAACTGACCTTGTTTTCCAAGATGGCCTTCGCATTTTACATTCCCACCGGCAATCTACGAGGATTCCAGTATTTGCACATCCACACCAACACTTATTATTGTCAGTCTTTTTGATGATAGCCAGTGGGCGTGAAGTGGCATCTCACTATGATTCTGATCTGCATTTCCCTGATGACTAGTGATGGTTAGAATTTTTTTTGTGTTTATTGGGCTGTTTATATACATTCTCTGGGGGCAGGTATATTCAAATCCTTTGTCCATTGTTTAATAGAATTATTTGTCTTTGTATTGTTGAGTTGTCAGGATTTTTGATATATTCTGGATATTATTCCCTTATCCGATTTACAGAAATTTTCTCCCATTTTGTGGGTTGTCTTTTCACTTTTTTGGTAATGTCTATTGAAGCACAAAATTTTGTAATTTTGACGAAGTCCTGTTTATTTTTCATTTTGTCACTTCTATTTTTGGTGTGACATGTAAGAAACCGTTGTCTAACCAAAGGTTCACGTTTATTTTAAGAGCTTTATGGTTTTAATTCTTGCATTTAAATCTCTGATCTACTTTGAATTAATTTTGTAGATAGTGTGAAGTAGGGGTCCAAAGTTGGTCTTTTGCATGTGGATGTCCAGTTGTCCCGGCACCATTTGTTAAGACACATTCTTTCTCCGTTGGTCTTGTCCCTCCCAGTCAGAAACCATTGACTGTGTATGTAAGGGTTTATTTGTGCATTTGTAATTCTATTCCATGGAAATGTTTATATCACATATAGTATATCCTCTGCATCTGTGACTATATTCAAATTTTCTATTTCTTAGTTTCTATGGTTTGTATTTATTTCCAGGCATTTGTTCATTTCATCTTGTTAATCGAATTTGTTGATGTAAAATTGTTCATGGTGTTTCCTTATAATCCTTTTTATTTCTGTAAGTTGGGCAGTAACATTTCTTCTTTCATTCCTAATTTTAGTAATTAAGTCTTCTGTTTTTCTCAGTCAGTCTAGATGAAGACATGTCGATTTTGTTGATCTTTTCAAAGAACCCACTTGTGGTTTGTTTTTCCATTCTGGATTTCACTTGTTTTTGCTTTGGGCTTTATTTCCTTCCCCTGCTGACTTTGGGTTTAGTTTTCTTTTGTTTTTCTAGTTTCTTGGTGGAAGTTGAGGTTATTGAGTTGGGATCTTTCTTCATTTTTGAAAGCAAAGTATTCACAGCTTTGGAGGAGCTCCTGCCCAGTCCTGCCCCTTCTGGGGCTGTGCCAGCTGCTCTGCTGGGCTGGCGAGAGGGGCTGGGGGTGGGCCAAGTTAAAATGCCCTGAGCTCGCTGCTCTTACGAAGATCCAGTTGATTTTCTTGCATAAATAAATCATCCTTGGATGCTGCAGGCCTCTGGTCAATTTCCAGAGTTCTTAAGTTCATCATGAACGTGCTGTCATCGTTCTGTTCTCCTTGCAGTTACGGAGGAGCGAGCTGTCAGTGGTTATTATTCTGCCGCTCCCAATGATGTCATCTACCTGCCGTGTTTTATGATGGAGAGATTACAAAAAATGAATGTGATTGCAACAGGATATTTAATAGAAATTGGTTAATCACTTCTAAATGTCACGAGGAAAGAAAATGTGTAGAGGTGGCCAGCATGTTTTAGAAAAGAACAGAGGTGCATGACAACTTACCCTATTTGATATCACAACTTTGTATAAAAGCTAAAGAAATCACAGCAGTTAGTATCGCCGCTAAGAGACAAACAGCTTAGCAGAACCAAGTAGAGACTCCAGAGCCCAGCTCATGAACAGGGGATTCGTGTGTGAGGATATTCCTGGCTGGCAGTAAACCCCGCCTACTGAACTCACAGAACCACTCATATTTGTGGGAATGCTCAGCTGTATCTAGCTAGCCGTCCAGTTTCTCCCTCTGAGGTCAGGTTGATTTTGCCTCAGGGTTAGGGAAGTGTCGTCAGCCGTGCGAGAGAAGGCTGTGGGAGAAGGGTGGGCTTCACGGGGGTTGTGGGGAGACTCGCTGACAGCTGTTGGGTGCTCACAGCCTAGTGAGGGACGCCATTCTCAGGGTAGCCCAAGGGGCCATCGCTGGGAGAAGGAAGGGACGACAGCGGAGGGGGCCCCGTGGGGTTCGGAGGCCCTGTCCCCGGCAGCCGGAAGTATGGGTTACACCTCTCCAGTCACGACACCAAACCTGGAGAGTAGAGAATGCCTGATTTCAAAACTTCTGTAGAGCACAGTCACCACATACTGAATTCAGAGGCCCGTGGAAGGAAGTGGAAACATGGGCTAGCCAATGGCTAGTAGAGAGGGCCTCCAGACCGCTAACCAGAAGGAGAGCTGGTGCAAGAATGGTGAGGGCTTTAACATCTATAAGGCTTTTGTACCTGAAGAGAAACACTTGGTGTTAACGTGTTTTTTACTTAAGACTTAATATGTTAAATGTATAGTCATTTTAAAAATAATCTAAGCGGTGTTAGAAATTTTTAAATACATTAACAGTAAAACAAAAAAAAGCTTGCTGAAATACAGTGATTACAAAATATATTACTACATGTAAGCCTCAAAAACTAAGCGTCCCATAGTTGTAACTAATTTCCCATCGCCGTGCCCCTTGTGGGGTCACAGTGACTTTACAGGGGCACGGCGGGGGCGGTGCTCCAGACCAGCGGGACCGGTCTGCTGGGAGACTGGGAGACTTGGTCGCTGGTCTGAGATGATTTGGATCTTGAGTTCACCCTGAGCTCCAGTTTCAGATTAGAATCTAATAACGATTCTCCCTCGTGCGGACGCCCACAGGCTGGCTGGGCTCCCTGTTGCCCAGTGCCACCCCGCACGTGTGGGGGCGTCTCTGAATCGTAGGTCCTCTGCCTTCTTCTGCCTCAAGTCACGTCACTTTGGTTTTTGTTTGTTTGTTGGGGGAAAGGAGTGTCAGAGGCTAAAATCTCAGCTCCGGGGCTCCACTTCTCTCGAGTGACCTGGGGACGAACCTGAATTTCTTCCTTCCTACAATATATTTACCTAAATTTGTTGAGCCTTTGACCAGAAATTAATATGCATTCCTCTTTTTTGTTATCCTCGTGTGTTTTATTGATTCACACTCAATGACTTTGTTGCTGAATTTTGAGCAGGCAGTTTATGAAAGGAACAGAAATACCAACAAACATGGAAGGATGCCAACCCTCGTTGCTAATGAATAAACACATGTGCGTCATCCTTTGACCATCTCGTTGGCATGTATTTTAGGAGAGTTTATGATACAGAGTTTTGCGAAGAATCCCAGAGACTAGACTCTCAGAGGATGACTGGAGAGGGGAGGGGGTCTGGGGGTTCTTCATCTTTGAGCGTCAGGGGCTCTGAAGTTCTCAGGCAATGTGGCTGAAAATTCTCTCAAGAATTCGTCTTCAAGAAACAGTCATGGGGGATATTCGTTATAGCCTTAATTTAAATAATTAAATTAATTGGAAGCAGCCCGAAGGCCCAATAATAGAGGATTTAGTAAATCAGTTATTGTTCCTCTACAACACAGAGGACATTGGGCAGCAAGTAGCATTTATAGGAATGACTCATGACGTGAAAAAACGCGCTTAGCATATGAAGTCAAAATATACGTAAAAACAGTATATACGACATGAAATATAGGGCTGTGTGTGGTATATGTGCACACCTGTGCCTGTATGTGTGCTCACGTGCGTGTGTATTGTAAAGGCCTCCAGGAGATACAACCAAAAGCTTATGGTGTCTGTTTCTGAGATCTGGAATCACCGCTGGTATCTATGTTCACGCATTTCTGAACTTTCTAAGTTTTTCTAAATGAATATATATCACTTTTATAATAATAGGGGAAACATATATGCTTTTTTTAGTTAGAGAAGAATTATAGGAAAGTTAGTCTGATCTTTGATATACAGAAGCATTTTCTAAGCATAAAAGCAATGCAGGTAATTTCAAATGGTAGGTAAGTTTCATTTTTGAGGACAAATTTCTAAGGGTATCAATAAACATTAAAAGGCTAAAAGCAAGCTGTTATGAATGTTTTCCACAGATATTACAGACACAGCTGTATTACATTGTTCTGAAAACATATATAATCTATATCATTTATTTAAAAAGTATATAGGTAAATGTTACAATGAGAAATTTCTAGAAGAAAATACAGTTTACTGCTATTGGTGTTTTTGGGTGGGAGTTGGAGATGCTTTTATTTATTTTATTTATCTTATTTGCATTTATTTATTTATTTATTTTTTAATAGGAAATTTATTGTCAAATTGGTTTCCATACGACACCCAGTGCTCATCCCAACAGGTGCCCTCCTCAATGCCCATCACCCACTTTCCCCTCCCTCCCACCTCCCATCAACCCTCAGTTTATTTTCAGTCTTTAGGAGTCTCTTATGGTTTGCTTCCTTCCCTCTCTGTAACTTTTTTCCCCCCTTCCCTTCCCCCATGGTCTTCTGTTAAGTTTCTCAGGATCCACATAAGAGTGAAAACATACGGTATCTGTCTTTCTCTGTATGACTTATTTCACTTAGCATAACACTCTCCACTTCCAGCCACGTTGCTACAAAAGGCCATATTCCATTCTTTCTCATTGCCACGTAGTATTCCATTGTGTATATAGACCATAATGTCTTTATCCCTTCATCAGTTGATGGACGTTTAGGCTCTTTCCATAATTTGGCTGTTGTTGAAAGTGCTGCTATAAACATTGGGGTACAAGTGCATCAGCACTCCTGTATCCCTTGGGTAAATTCCTAGCAGTGCTATTGCTGGGTCATAGGGTAGACCTATTTTTAATTTTTTGAGGAACCTCCACACGTTTCCAGAGAGGCTGCAACAGTTGGCATTCCCACCAACAGTGCAAGAGGGTTCCCATTTCTCCACATTCTCTCCAGCATCTATAGTCTCCTGATTTGTTCGTTTTAGCTACTCTGACTGGCTTGAGGTGGTATCTCAGTGTGGTTTTGATTTGTATTTCCCTGATGAGGAGCGACATTGAGCATCTTTTCATGTGCCTGTTGGCCATCTGGATGTCTTCTTTAGAGAAGTGTCTATTCATGTCTTCTGCCCTTTTCTTCACTGGATTATTTGTTTTTTGGGTGTGGAGTTTGGTGAGTTCTTTATATATTTTGGATAGTAGCCCTTTCACAATTGCACCAAAAATCATAAAATACCTAGGAATAAACCTAACCAAAGATGTAAAAGATCTGTATGCTGAAAACTATAGAAAGCTTATGAAGGAAATTGAAGAGGATACAAAGAAATGGAAAAACATTCCGTGCTCATGGATTGGAAGAATAAATATTGTTAAAATGTCAATACTACCCAAAGCAATCTACACATTCAATGCAATCCCAATCAAAATTGCACCAGCATTCTTCTCAAAGCTAGAACAAGCAATCGAAAAATTTGTATGGAACCACAAAAGACCCCGAATAGCCAAAGTAATATTGAAGAAGAAGACCAAAGTGGGAGGCATCACAATCCCAGACTTTAGCCTCTACTACAAAGCTGTAATCATCAAAACAGCATGGTATTGGCACAAAAACAGACACATAGACCAATGGAATAGAATAGAGACTCCAGAATCAGACCCACAAAAGTATGGCCAACTAATCTTTGACAAAGCAGGAAAGAACATCCAATGGAAAAAAGACGGTCTCTTTAACAAATGGTGCTGGGAGAACTGGACATCAACATGCTGAATGAAACTAGACCACTTTCTTACACCATTCACAAAAATAAACTCAAAATAGATGAAGGACCTGAATGTGAGACAGGAAACCATCAAAACCCTAGAGGAGAAAGCAGGAAAAAAACCTCTCTGACCTCAGCTGCAGCAATTTCTTACTTGACACATCTCCAAAGACAACGGAATTAAAAGCAAAAATGAACTGTTGGGACCTCATCAAGATAAAAAGCTTCTGCACTGCAAAGGAAACAGTCAACAAAACTAAAAGGCAACCAGCGGAATGGGAAAAGGTATTTGCAAATGACATATTGGAGGTGTTTTAAATACATTTCTTGCACCTTTCTGCACTTTCCAAACTTTCTGCACAAGAAGCAGCCACATGTCGTGCTATCACGGGATGCACACTTGCTGTCGGGAAGAGCAGAGTCTGTGCGCTTGGCCGGTGTCTGTGCTGGGCTTGTCCTTGCACGGCAGCATCTCTCATCGAGGGTCCCAGGACAGGGGCGTACAGAGCTCACTCTCTATCACGGATTGCAACTCTTGTGGTTGGGAGTTGCCTAGAAAGTCTACTGGATGTATTATAGGCGATTTCAGTATCTGGTGAGAGCCCAGACAGATTTCCCGCTTCCGATTCTGGTAATGAGAGCCACTCAGTCAGAAAGCCAAGGAAGTGAAAGTAACAGTTTATAATTTTAATTGAATAACCCATATACTAACTGAGATTGAAACAAAAATCCTTTTATATATTATTGCAAGTTCATAGTGAACAGAGTTCATCGACATAATTTGAAATGATTGAAACATGCGTGTGCATATCGGTATTTGCACCCACGGAGTATGATCTATTAAATGGGAAAATGAAACAAAAACTACCCCCTCCCCAGGCAGGGGTGGGTGCTGGGAGACAAGTCTGAACTTCTAAGAGGTGGAAGCTCATAGTCTTGGTGTGCGGCAGGATGAAAGGGCCTGCCGTCCCAGGCCAGGAGGCGAGGCAGGCCCACCATACAGGGGCTCTTGGGGTCTCTGCTCCTCGGCCTTACTGACCACATCACCACCGTGCGTTGACCCCCAGATGCTATTTTTTGAGGTGGAGGAGTAAAGAAGTTCAACGCCCTGGCTACCTCCTTCTCTTCTCTGCTGAGACCATCACCAAGAGTATAATTACTTAGAAAGGATAATTGCATTGGTGGATTCTGTGATGGGCATGAAGCTGAATCATCCTTGCCCGTCCTCCCCCCTACAGAAACTCTTTTAAACCCTCATTAGCCCTGGTTCTTGTCGGCACTGCAGAACTTGGAGTTCCTTCTGCTGTGGGGGCCGGGTTCATGCGATACTCTCCCCCCCAGATCTGGAGCGATTTGGAGTCAAGGTTGCCCTCCTCCCGAAGTTGGATCTTTGCTATGGCCCATTATGGGCGGTTGCTCTTCTTCCTTTATTGAGGTCCGTCAGTGTGTGAGCTCCTGTTTGGCAAATGTGGAACCTATGAGTGGCTTTCTGGGAGCTGCATTTCCAAGTGCGTCCTGCTGCACACCCACCAGCATTGTCCCAGGTCACCGTTAAGTGGCCTTTGGAAGTGGTGGCTCAAACATTCCACATGGTGGTCCACGGCCCCTGCCTGTGTTCTGCTGGTCTCTGCTCACCCATCCTCCTCCGATGGGGGTGCCTTCCTGTCAGAAGGAGTGGCTCTACGGGGAGCCCGTGAGGTCCCGGTGAGGTGGGACAGCAAGGAATCTCCCTGCCTTCCTGGCCATGGGCTGGGCCATTCCGTCACATGAATATTAAAACTCTGGTGTAAAATGTCAGCTGTGTCCATGTGAATGTGAAGATGACTGAGGGTTTCAGACAAGTGGACATGTGTGGGTGTCTGTGGGAGAGGGAACAGGCAAACGGCAGGGGTCCTCGGGTTGGGATGGGGGCCTCAGTGGGATCCAGAGCATCCTCCCGCCCGGAGTTGTCTGCCGGGTGTTCTCAGGCTGGCACGTGGAGGCAGCTTGGGTCTGAGGAGGCTGTGGGAGAGCCACCTTTAGGAAGGGAGGGCTTCCATTCTTGGTAGATGCTCTGGTTGGAATGCTAAGACTCTGTGAAACTCCTCTGCACCTAACAGTAGGAACATTAGAAATAGTGGCTCAAAGAAGAACATAACTAATATTTGTATCTGTGGCCGAATCCACAAAAGGAGTAAAATTTTGCCTCCTTTCTAGTCAGTGCTTTTAAAATGTGTTTCTAATGCCAAAATTCTGGCGTGGCTGCGTGAGGCTGCATGTGCGATGCCGGCTGTCCCGTGTAGACCAGGGATGCTGGAGAGGGTCCGCTCTCTGCGCTGTGGCTCACGTGGCCCAGGCGTGGTCAGTGGCGGCCGCGCACGTGAGTGTTGCAGTGCCTTGAACTCTGAACGAGGGCTGACGTCTGGTCAGACACACTCTGACTGTGGTTTTTCCTGAGTCACTGAATCGCAGGCCTCTCAATTGCAGTCGACCAGACAAGAATGTCTTCCCTCTTTTTTTCTCGCTATCCGGAAAGTTTTATTTTATTCTGTGTTTTTTCGTGTAGAGGAACGCACGTCCTGGGCCTTCCGGCACACTTAGAGTTCTGCCTGTTGGCCTTCGGAGTCTTGCCCTCAGGGAGGGGAGTCCCGACCTGCGGCAGGTCCCAGCACCGTGCTGCTGCCTGTCTGTCCTTATGTCACTTCACATGTGCACCCGTCTGTCCAACATGTACAGGGACCCTGCCTCCACGTGCTCTTCCTGTAGCCTGGTTCCTGACACGACGGGGCACTCTTCTAGTGGGGGTGAGGGACAAGAATCAAGAGGAATAAATTAAAAATACAGTGGTACCTGCAGGTGGGTCAGAGCAGGAAGACCATGAAGGAGTGGGGGAGCGCCTGCCAGGTGGTCCAGGAGGCCTTTTAGAGGAGGCGGTGGTCTAGCCGGTGGCATGACTGAGCTCACGCTCAGTGAGTCACAGTGTGACTGCAGCAGGGGCCAGGTGGTGGGAGGGCAACGTGGGAGGGCAGCAGGGGCGCTGAGCAAGGGGTGGGTGAAGATGTGCTGGGGAGAATGGTGGCAGCTGTTGCCCCCCCCCCCCCCCCCCGCCTGCCCCGGAGATGAGTTGTTGCCCCCCACCACCCCCGCCCCGGCCCCGGAGATGAGTTCGGGTGTTACTCCTCGCACAGCGGGGCCTCTGAAGCTCCCTCTGGCTGAAGGCCTGCAGGGAAGGCAGGCTTGGTTGGGAGGCTGCAGCCTGCAGGAGGGCAGTTGGTGGGCCTGGGGGCTGTTGGGGGTAGGTCAGAGGCCGAGCTCAGGCAGAGCTGATGCACTTGCTGGAGAATGGATCAGGAGGCTGGTGCAGAGGACTGGAGTGAGCACCTGAGGTGAGATGACCTTGGGATCGTCAGGGATCGGTCTTGGACTTAGAGCTAGACATCCTGGTTGCTTGTTCAGGTGGGCAGTTGATGCAGGAGCCCAGGGGAGAGGGCAGGACAGGGAAATGGATTTAGGGAATCCAGTGGAGGGAGTGTGGTCAGTAGAGAAGAGCAGAGCTCCCCTGGGTCCAACCCCAGGAAGCCTGAAGCTGGAGCGCCTGGTGGGGTTGGTGCTCTGGCCCCAGGCCCTCCCTGTGTGCCCACCCTGCCCACACCCTCAGTGCCCTGCAAGCTGCCAGGAGCATGTGACCCAGACCCGACTGCCTGTCCCTGGCCAGCAGGTGGTGCAACCATTTTTGACATTTAGGTCTCTCTCTTGGAAGTTTGTGTGTTTTCACTTTCTCCTCCCGTGGCATTCAGGATTTGGAGGGAAATGTCTCCATGTGACCTGCACACGACACTCCTGTGCCAGGTGCTGGCCTGTCTGCATGGCACACTCTCCCCTTCGCCTGCTGGACCATCTTTCCGTGTGCCGGATGTGCCATCCGTGTTTTCTTTGAAGTATTTGATCAGATAGGTAGGCCATTTGGAAATTATGTTGTTTGTTTTCTTGAGAGCTTGTTTGGAGGTTCTAGCAGGGGAACGCAGCTACTCGTATACCCTTGACCGAAGAACGATCCTCCTCTATCGGGGAAGGTGGTCCTCTTCGACCGAGCGCGCAGCTTCGGGAGGGACGCACTTGGAGCGGTGAGGGAGGAAGGGGGCCCCCGCCTAGCCAGCCAGATCAGCTGAATCAACCCTGGTGATCAGTGGGGTGACAGATGTTGCAGCCAGATCGCCCTCACATCCTATGTTGTTTGTTTTCTTACTGAGTTTCGAGAATTGCATGTATTCTGGGTGCAGGCCTTTGTGGGGTACGTGTTCTGCAGGTACTTTCTCCCAGTCTATAGCTTCACTTTCATTTTTATAAGTGTCTTTTGAAGATCAAAATTTTTAATTTTGATGACATCCAGTTTATCCATTTTTTGCTTTTATACATCATGTCTTTTGTATCATACTTAAGAATTCTTTGTGAAACCAGGGGTCTGTAAGATTTTTTGCTATTCTTTCTTTCACAAGTTTTATAGTTGTGATCTAGTTTAAATAATTTTATACAGAATGGGAAGAAAATGTCGAGATCTTTTTTTTTTTTTTTTGTATATGGTATCTAGTTGTTTTAGCATCTTTTGTTAAAAAGTTTTTCCTTTTCCCATTCAATCGCCTTGGAACCTTTGTCACAAATCAATTGGCCATGTATGTGTGTGTGTGTTTTCAAGGGTACCTGGGATTTATTTTAATCAGGAATGGTAAGAAAGGCTGCCATGGAAATGACTGTCATGAGGAGGAAGCTCATACCCACAGGTCCCGAGAAACAGGAGGCAGGCTACTCAGGACCCACGAGGAGCCCCAGGGTCAGTGAGCAGGCAGAGGAGGTGAGGGGAAAATGGGCAGGAGTTTTATTATGGTTTCCGTGGGAGGGCCAGGTGAGGCGGGGTCAGCCTTCAGAAGTTCAGCAGGCCCTAGGGCATAGGGGCTGTCCCTGGTTGTGTGGTCCCTGGCCCCAGGGTATGGCTTTATAATAAATCTTGAAATAAGGCAGTATATTTCCATACACACTTTAGAAGCCATTTAGCCTATTCTGATTTCAGTTGAGATTGTATTGATGGGAGATCACCGTTGTGCGATTGAGATCTGGTTGGATAGATGCACTAAGAGGGGACATCCCGAGCTTTGTTTCTGATCTGGGGGGTATCCTGCCCCCTTTCACCCTAACGTGTGATGCTAGCTGTGTGGTGTGACTGCAGCTCCTCTATCAGGTGCACGAAGTGCTCTTACAGTCTGGGTTTGCTGAGAATTCTTTTCATGAGTGATCATGAATTTTGCCAAATGCTTTTTCTGCATCTATTGAGACAATCACCTAGTTTTCTTTTTTATGTCTGTTTCTATAGTCCATCCATATAAACCAAAATCTGTGAAACTGACTTTTAAAAACGTATTAAACCAATTGCGTTTCTGGGTTGAAATCCATTTTGCTAGATTATGTGATTTGATATGCTAAAATTTAAGAATTTTTGCAACTATATTTATGAGAAATATTTTGTGTTTACTTTTAGTGTATTTTTCTGGTTTTGGTATCAAGTTAATACTTGCCTGCCTCATTGAATGAGTTGGGAAGTGTTCTCTTACATTCACCCTTCAGAATGAGTTAGTAAGGAATTTGTATTATTTCTTCCTCGAATACTTGGTAGAATTCACCACGGAAGCCATCTGGATGGGCTCATTTTTTGGTTGAAGGTTTTTAACTTGAATTCAATTTCTTGAATACATGTAGGTTATCTGTTACCTTCTCGAGTGAGTTTGGATAGCTTGATTCTTCTAAAAATTTGTTCCATGTATATTATTAAATTTATTGCCATGCAATAGATCCTAACATTCCCTTATTATATTCTGTGTTTTTTTTACTTATTGGCATGAAATTCACATAACATGCAATTAATCATTTTAAAGTGTACAATTCAGTGCATTCACAGTGTTGTGCAACTACCACCCAGTTTCAGACTTTTTCAAAACTTTTTTCTCATCCCTAAGAAATGTTCCACACTGATTAAGTAATCACTTCCCATTTCCTCTCTCCCCATCCATGAATCTGCTCTCTATCTCTGTGGATTTACCTGCTCTGGGTATTTCATATAAATGGAATCATACAATATACGACCATTTCTTTCATTTAGCATAATGTTTTCAAGGTTCATCTGAGTTGTAGTGTGTATCATTACTTCATTTTTTTCAATGGCTGTCGAATATCCTGTTGTGTGGATATGTTACAAGTTGCTTATCAGTTCATCCATTGATGGACGCTTGATTGTTTCATATTTTGTGTCCTTCCTTCAGGGATCACTGTCCTGTGCTGCCTGTTGTCTCATGTCTCAAAACCCACAAATGCTTTGTCTCATGTCTTTTGTCTGTGTTTTCGTTGTCTGGCTGGAGAGTCGATTTGGTCTGTCTTCTTCTGCCTGGGCTGGAAGTGGACGCCCTCTGTCTGGGGTTTGTAATGTTCCTCCGGTCTTTAGTCATCCCTGCGTGGGCCTCGGGCTGCCCGTAAGAGCCTCTGGCGGAGCCACTTACCTCCACACTATGTCTTCGCACAGGCAGGGCGCCTTGTCCTGTCGTCCTGGTGAAGTGCTCTTCGGACTTGGAGCTGAGACTACATGGTGGTCCCGCCTGGGGTTCCCGCCTACACCCCACCACGGTCCTCTCCTTACCCCTCATGGGTCCAAGGGATTGAGAATCTACACTTTCTATCAGCTTTACGACCATGGGTCAGGGATTGGGGTCTAGGGCTCTGAGCATTTATTGGTATCTTAAGTTCCAAACTCAGTTTAGAATCTAACCTCTTTTATGGAATTTTTTTCTCTGGGAAACTGCCTTTGACTTCCTAAATAACTGATTTATGAGTACATTCTTTTAATAAGTTCCTTTGGTTGGTAAAATTTGGCATCTAAGGTGATAGATTATTCTTTGGGTTATTTTCTGTCTCTGATTTCCAATTATAATAATTTTTTTAACCCGTTTACAGGGCTGTCTACAGAGAGAGATCCTCACATGGTTTCATGTAAGTAGTGCTTCTTACAATGCCTTTACACAGGTTATGTCTTTAAACTCAGTGATTCTTGCTACGTCAGTTGATTTTTAAAGTCTCGCTTGCCTATGAAGCCATGTGTCTTGCTGTCCTTCCTTGTGGCCAGGTTTCCTGTCACACAGGGGACCTGTGACAGGTCAAAGTACACCAACAGCGTCAGTGATTTGCATGATTTCTTTCTGGCTTTTGTAGAACCAAGATTTTAAAAGAAGCCGTTTTCTCCTTTTCTGTTAAACCCCGTTCACCAACTTCACCTGACCAAACTGTCCAGCAGGGGGCCTGAGGGCCGGTGGTGAGTGTGCGGTGCGGGACACATGCCTTGGTCCCACGCTCCACCAGTGCGGCCCAGCCGGGCAGGGACAAGTGTGTGCTGTGGCCACGGTGGTGTGTCCACGCTGTGTGGGCATCTCTTTGTGGCCTTGACTCCAGTTTTGCAAAACTTACCTTGAAATGATTCCTTTCAAATCCTTAAGATGTCTTTTTCTAAAGCTTATAAATGTTGTTTTCTATTAGTTTTCAGCAGGGAATTTGGTTTTTAGCAGTCTCGCATGGAATCCTAATGTCATGACAGTAGCTAATATTTATGAAGTGCTTGGTTTGTGCCAGCTTTGCTGATTTGGATCCTTCCCGTCTAATTCCTCACTCCATCCTCACAGTGCCCTGTGGAGTAGTGCCCTCTGCTCGCTTTCCAGGACTCAGCTATGTGACGCCACTGTGTTGTCGGTGGTGAGACCAAGATTTGACCCTAGGCCGCTGACCTCATGAGCCTGAGTCCCTGCACGATGGTAGGATGAGCAGGAGGTGACTTGTTGATGTGATGCGGGCTCTGAGTTCAATGTCTGCCCTTTCTGGTGGTCTTGATGGCAGACCCAAGTAGCCACCCTGGAGTCCTGTGCTCAGCTGGTCAGAGAGCCAGACAGGCATAGCCCACCAAGCTTACAGAGCCTGTGGCCTGCAGCAGGGACCGTGATTCATCAACAGCCCCCCCAGGAGAGACGGTGGTGGTGGTGGGGAGGAGTCAGGAAACACATGTGCATGAGTATCTAGGGCTAGAGGGTAACCGGAGTCCTAACTGATGTTAGAAGAGGAAAGTCCTTAATTAACAAATTGCTTGAACAAAGACCTTGTTTGCTCTTTCATTCATTCAGCAAATATTTGCAAAACGTGCCAGGCGCTCTTCTGAAATCCCAGCTTCCTTTAGCTCATATCTACGTGGGGCTTACAAAAAGAAATATAGGAAGTAAACACGCCACGGTGTGTCAGGTGGTGACATCTGCCGTGGAAGACGTGAGGAGGAGCGGGAGTGTTCGGATAGGCCCACCTGGCAAGGGGCATCTGGGCAGAGCCTCGAAGGAGGGGCAGGAGTCAGCACCGCGGGTGCTGGAGCACGGAGGGCTCCGGGCCAAGGCGAGGGACGTGCTCGGGGTGCTCGTGGAGCGTCGGGGAGGCCGGCGAGGCTGGAGCAGAGTGAGTGAGGGGGCAGGAGATGAGGTCAGAGAGCAACAGGGTGCACCTCAGGGGCCTGGTGGGTCGCCTTGAGGCTAGTTGTCACTCTGCAGGGTGTAGGGGCCGCGAGTCAGGTAGTCTTTTTTTCTTTGGGTGTTGGATTGGTAAATTAACGCCATCTTACCACTTTCTTTTTAGAGGACGTCCAAATCCCTACTGGCTTGGGACCATCTTTATAATTGTGCAAATCTGGATCTAATTTTCACAGACATCCCCAAGGGAAGGGCCGCTGGAATTCAGGCATATAAACAACGCCTTGTCTGCGCTGGGGCTGTTTTGCCTAGATTTGGTGTTGTCCAACTTTGTCCTCCTGGCAAGTGGGGAACCTGGCCTGCAGTTCTGGAAATAAACCAGCAGGCTGGGGTGGGGTGGGCCGGCCCAGAGTTACCCACCCCGTCTCGTGCGCACAGCATCTCGGGCTCCCCGCTGGAGAAGGCCCGGGCAGCTGGGCTGAGAGGCCCAGACAAGCGGGGCAGCGGGGCCGTCAGGACTGGGATTCCGGGGGTTCCCAGAGGCCTGCTTAAGTGCAGGCGGTGAGCTTTCCACAGGGCACCCGTGGCCTCTCCCGCAGGTGCGGAGGGAGCCGTTGGGCGCACTGAGCTGGTTGGAGCAGAAACGGCTCTGACTCCAGGGGCGATCCTGGCCGTGTCCTGCGGCGCCTTCCCGCGGGGTTCCCGGGTGGTGTGACGAGCCAGAACAGAGCTCCTCTGCAGTGGACGTTTCCCAGGGGAGGTGGCAGCTTTGGAAGGACTTGGTTTTCCATTTGCACGTCTCTGAGAACTTTCCACACTTCCTTAGAGTGAGGGGAAGGGCAGTCTTCACAGCGAAGCCACTTCTGTGTGATGCCTGGGCTTGGCCACGGCCGGGATCCCTGAAATCCCACTTTGTTTTGCAGGGGGGACAGAGTTCCCACAGCCAGAGTGACAGAGCCCACTCCCTGCCAACTCAGAACTGGGCACTTAAGGAAATTAAGAAGCAATGAGAACAAAACAGTTGAAATTTTTATTTACTTTGAGGTCTTTTATTTTCTGTAATACCGACTTGGTTATTTGATTTATATAGGTTTTTCTTCTGTGCTGCCTTAAGATAACAATTCTCGCTATAGAATGAGAGGATTTGGCAAATATGAGAAAGAACTGGAAGGCTTACCTGCAGCGAGTACAGACAGGAGGACTGCAGATGAGCCCCCGACCGGGACGCCTCCGTCAGGGGCCTCCTGCCCCGCCACGTCCTTCTTGGTGCCCCTTGTCGTCACCCCACAGACACCACTGCCTCCTTCCTGTCTCGGGTGTGCTGCGGGGAGGCGACGTAGCCCTGTGCGCTGGCCCAGGGACTGGGGTGGCCCCCACGCCCTCGTCCGTGTCTCTTGTGTCGGAGGCAGTTCTTGTGCATCTGGCCTTTCTTCTCAGCTTCCTCACTTCATCAGATTTCAGTCTCGGCCGATGGCCGGGCCTCACAGTTCGAGAAAACAGGCGCTTCGCTTTCCCTCCCGAAGCCGCAGTCCCGCCGTCCTGCCCTCCGCCTGGTCTCCCTGCCCTCTGGCTGCTCAGGGCTCTGCTCCTGCCTCAGTTGGGCCACCTGTCTCCTGGGTCTCAGTTCCTTGTCCCTGGCAGCCACTTCTAGTAGCATCAGCATGACTCGGTAACTCTCATCTTAAAATAAAAAAAAAACCTCCTCCCTTGATTTTCAGCCAAAATGGCAGATTGAATTCACAGTGACCTCTGCTGCTTCTTAAGAACCACTAAAGTGACAGGTAAGATATTTTTAAAAGGAAGAGGCCACCAAGAGATTGAGAGGAGATGACAGAATTGGGGAACTTAGACAGCAGATGGACAAACAGAGGGACATAGCAGATCTGAAAACAGAAAGCTCGGGGGTGATCACACTTGTGCTGGGGGGCCCGGCGGGGAGATGGATTGCATGGCAGACAGCCCCCCCAAGTCTCAAGAATGACATTGCCATGTACCTCTGAAAATCAGGAGGGCAGTAAAGATGGGGCTGAAATAGGAAATTGGTGGAAAGCCGGTTTAGGAAGCAAGCCAAACCAGGCTGGTTCTCGGCCCTCCTCCCCCACCCTGACTTGTCCCCAGGAGGGTGAACTGGGAGCCTGAGGGCGACGGAGGGGGCTGGTCCGCAGGGACGTGGGGCTGCGCTCCAGTGGGTCAGGGAGCACCGTGAGCCCAGCCTCCACCTTGCCGGCCCCTGGAACACGGAGAACCTGGGATGGCTTTGGGATGCTGGTGAGTGGAGCAGCCGCTCCGATGGTGGAGCAAGAAGCGAGTGGCTTGCTTGGAGGTGGTCTGCGGCTGTGCTGGAGTGATCGGGAGGGGCTCATCCCCGGCTGGGCGGGTGGAGGCAGACCAGCAATGCAGACACAGAAAACTAAGCCAGCGAACGAGGCCCTCAGTCGCTCCAGGAAGCACGCACCTCATGCAGAGGTCTGAGGGGTACAGGAGGCTCTGGAGCCTCCTGGGGTGGAGGGGGCAGAGGGCCAGGGAGGGGGATTGTCGAGTTTCCCAGTAGGAAGTTAGTAGAGGGCACGGAGGAGTAATGATCCGATGGTGGAGATAAATACCAAAGAGGGTAAGAACCCAGAAAGATTGCCCACAGGGCCCGGGGCACAGGGACGGCAAGGGCCCTGTGCTCGCCGTCAGCTTTGTGGATTCTGTGGTTTTTAAAACCCTGTACATTTATAATGTGGCGCAAAGTAAAAATGAAACGGTTACATAGCAAATACCGTTATAAAAGCGTTACGAAGGCTGCCCCCCTCCCGTCTCTGCTCCTGCCAGGGCCCAGCTCCTCTGCATGGCCATCTGGTCCTCCCCAGTGGGGCTTCATCCTCACCACCTGGCCAGCGTTCGCGGCCTCTGCCTCCCCGAATCCGGTAAAAATGTTTCTCCTTGGGAGCTGGAGCTCCGCAGCTCTTGACCTGTAGAGTGGCCCCTCCCGGTGGTGTGTCCTTTCTCAGGCTCCCCCGGCCCCCACTGTCCTGGTCCCGCGTGCTAGTCGAGTGTCGTCTCCTCTGTGTGCGAGCCCCTCTGTCACCTCCCTGTCCCGGTGCTCCGAGAGGGCCCTGCTGATGGTCGGTGCCCAGGGGCTCCTGGGGACCAGACACTGCTGCAGACATTTGGTCCCTTTCATGCTGAACTTTGCCTCGGGGATTAAGATACACACACATTTCTGGGCCCTGCTTTTATTTTTTATCTTTATTATTTTTTTTCCCTGGGCCCGCTTTTAAACTGAATGCCATCCTGCACGTTGTTCTGTGTAACCAAGTTTAAGAAAGAACATTTAAAAAAATTTTTTTAATGTTTGTTTTTATTTTTGAGAGAGACAGAGACAGAGCACAAGTGGGGGCAGGGCAGAGAGCGAGGGAAACAGTCCGAAGCAGGCTCCGGGCTCTGAGCTGTCAGCACAGAGCCCAGTGCAGGGCTTGAACTCATGAACCGTGAGATCATGACTCGGGCAGAAGTCAGATGCTCAACTGACTGAGCCACCCAGGTACCCCTTAAGAACGCTATTTGTAAAAGTTTACATAGTCCCCACTCTGTGGATGTACAGGTAACCCTTGAACTCACAGGGGTTAAGGTTGCTGACCTCCCACGCAGTCGAAAATCCACACATAACTTTGACTCCTCCCGAACTTAACTGCTTACTGGTGACCGGAAGCCTTACTCGTAACATCAACAGTCGATTAACACATATTTGTATATGTTATGTACTGTATTCTTACAATAAAGTAAGCTAGAGAAAAGAAAATGTTACTAAGAAAGTCGTAAGAGAAAATACATTTAGAGTACTATACGGTGTTTATCAAAAAAATTCATGCACAGGTGGACCCGTGAGGTTCAAGCCTGTTCTTCAAGGAAAAGGGTCTTCAAGGAAAGGGTCAAGTGTAGGTATCAGTCATCCCCTTTTTGTTTAATATGGTTGGGTGTTCTTCACATCTGTCATGCTGTTGGTAGTAGTGAGGTGAGCACCCTTGTGCGTGAATCAGCTTTCCCTCTTCCTGAGGCAAGATTGCATTATCTGTCCACGTAGGATTCCTAGGTCACGGGAGAGATGCACTTCAAAAGAGGCATAATGTGTCATTGCCACTTGTGTCCTGCTGGCTGGGCCCCACCAACACACCGTGTCCCCAAGAACACTGGAAGGGCATGGTGCGATCGGACTCCGCTTCGCCACTGGCTGGTTTAGTCTTCCTTCTCCGTAAACGTCCTGCCTTAGTGAAGGTGCCAGCGGGTGTCTCCCCGGGTGGGTCATTCGCCTTTTACTTGGGCACTGGTGTTTTGGGGCAGTTTGACATTTAGAAAACCCCTTCCTGGCCTTCAATGTGTCCTTACATTTTCTTTTCTGTTTTTACTTTTTGCATTGACTTGTGTAATCCACTTGGGATTAAATTTGACGTATGTTATTAGGTGAAAGTGTAAGTTATTTTCTCTTACAAGTGTGAAAACACTGTTGAGAAATACTTCATTTTCCCAATGATTTGTGCTGCTACTTTTGGCCTAGAAGTATATCTCACATGCAGATATTGTATATATTCGTGTCTTTTTGCATTATCTAATTGATCTGTTAATTCTCACGCTGGTACAACTGTTTTAATGATTCTAGTTTTATGGTATATTTATCCGATAACCCCATTATTAAAAAAATATTTTAGCTATTCTTGGCTACTCACTTGCTAGATGAACTTTAGAATGACTTTCAAGTTAAGAAATTAATCACATTAGGAGGCGCCTGGGTGGCTCAGTCAGTTAAGTGTCCAACTCTTGATTTCAGCTCAGGTCATGATCTCATGGCCTGTGAGTTCTAACCCCATGTCCGGCTCTGTGCTGACAGCGCGGAGCCTGCTTAGGATCCTCTCTCTCACCCTCTCCCCTCCCCGGCTTACGCGCACGCTCTCTCTCTCTCTAAATAAATGCTTAAAAAACCATATTGGGATTTCTTTTCAAGTAGATCAAAGCTCTAATTTGAATTGAAAACAGTTGCTATTTACAGTATTCACTTCCTAATCTAGGAAGGCATTCTGTTTTTCCATGTGTTCCAAGTCTTCAGTTACTGTATGTAGCTTTCTTGCTGTAGATTTTCTCTTTTGAAATCTTTTCCAACTTATTTATGTTATCTGGTTATTGTAATTGGGATTTTTCTCATTTCACCTCTCTGATACTGAATAGTGTATGGGGAAGCCCTGGATTCCAGTGTATTTGGATGTGGCCATGTGTCAAAGTGCTTTAGCTGCAGTAGGCTTCTCAGCCGGGTTTGGACTTCTTCCTGACTTGGCCCAAAGGCTTTCCCTGTGAGGCGTGCTCGCTGTGGCTCTCTGGTCAGTGCTCTCTCTCTCGTGTTACAGAAGCTTGCTTCTGGTGCTCTTCTGCAAGTTGTTTTTCAGGATCAAAAGTGAAAGTTGCATTTTACTCCATGTGTTCGTTGCTGCTGTTAAGATAGTCTTGTGATTTTTCTCCTTCCATCTCTTAATGTAGAGAATTCCACTGATGAAATTCCAAGCGTTGGCTGTTGGAATAAATCCTGGTAGATCTTACTGATACTTTTTAATACTCTTCCGGTTGTAATACCCTCTCGGTATACCGATCATTCATAATTTTGTTCACAACCTAATTTCTCATTTTAATGCATGTTTTCTTTTTCTTTAGGTTTGCACTGTTACCTTTCTAGTTTCTCAAATGCATCTTTTGTATATTTAACTTGTTTTCTAATGAATGCACTTTGGCTTTCAGAGTTCTTTCAAGATACTTTGAACTGCTCCCCACTGGTTTTGATATGACCTGTAATCATTCAGATGCCTGTCATTTCCAGGCTTCGTTCTGACATTTTGTAGGTGATTGGTATTTCCCACCGTATGTTCTGTTGTTAACTTTCTACTTTGAACGCTTCACATTCAGAGAGTGCGGCCTCTCTGGATCCTTGAGGCCGGGCATGCGGGACGAGAGTCTGCGGGGCCGTGGTTGCCGTGTAGGAGCGGTGGCCAGAGCTCGGCCGGGGCTGGTGGTCACGGGGCCAGCAACTCACGGGGGTGGGTTCTCTCACACAGAGCGGGAGGAAGAGCGACGCCGAGCGGCCGGGGAGATGGAAACCGGGTGTACGGTGAGAAGAGGGCCTACGGCGTGGGGGCAGAATAACTTCTGTGTGCGACCCGAGGGAGAAATGCCCCAGGGGCTTTTGGGATCCTTGCTCCGAGCTGAGGGGAGGTCGTGGGGCTGGGCCCTGGGCGACAGTTGTGCCTGCGGGGCTGGATGACCCACGGAGGTCAGGGTTGTCTCTCCGTGTAGCCAGGCTGGGGGGTGGGCTGGGCCCCCGGAAGCCCCCTGCCCCGGAGGATGTCCCGGCGGGGGCTCCAGGTGGCCTGCCATTCCGTGAGTGGTGTATCTCCTGTCGGGAGGACCTCCGGCTGAAACGGATGCACGTGCGTCCGGTGTGTCCTCAGGGAGGGGCAAGGGCACGATGAAGGCCAGCAACTGAACTTGCGGGGTTGGAAGGCCAGGTCAGGCTGGCTTGTGTCCGGGAGAGGGACCTCGTACCCAGTGGTGCTAAGCAGGAGCCGGCCTACCCGCGGTGGCGTGTGGTGGCCTGGCGCCTGCCGCAGGGGAGGCTGGGCCGGGGGGTCCCCTCAGGCAGCCCTGTGCTCGGTCGCAGTTGTGGTCACGCAGGAGAGAGATGGGATATGGGGGGGCAGCCAGCTGTCAGCCACCGGCACAGATGAGGACTGAGATCCTGGGGTCACCTGTATCATTGATGGGGGGGTGGTCCTAGCATTAGGGGGTACTTGCTTCAAAGGTGCCTGTGTAGCTGTGCGCCGTTAAGTCTAGGAGGGAGCTAGATTTGGGGGTGCTTCCCACACTCACAGAGAGGGAGCTGCCACAGGCCCGTCTCCCACACTAAGGTCCCAGTGTGTGCGGGGGTGGGGGGCAGGGAGGGGCGCCGTCTCGTTATGGAAATGTGGGCCTCACGAGCAGAGGAGAGGGACGCCGTGGAGGCGGTGGCTGCGTGCGGAAGGCTACCTCGCGTCCTCCCGGGGAGAGATGGGCGAGGGTGAGTGATGGGCTGGTAGCTGCGGAGGCCTCCCGCCGGCCTCCCCTTTCTGCCCCTCACATAAGGGCACGGGACGCCCCACTGGAGGGCTCTCGTGAGAATCTGCGCCACGATGATGCGTGAGCTGCCCCACCGGGCCCACAAAGACCTCGAGGCACCTGTTTCTTGCTTCTGCCTGCGTCTGGCTTTCCTTTCTGATTTGGTTGAGTGGTTTGTATTCTGTGTCTTTTTCCTCTCGCGTGGATGTAGGAGAGTGCTGTCCTCCTGGAGGCGCGGACGCATTGCAGCCTGGCAGGAAGGGGCCGATTGCGTTTCACAAGATGACTCATTCATTCCTCCCTCTTTGCCACGTTGCCAGGCTGTCTGGCGGCCCCACATGGCAGAGACGGTGATGGATCTGGAGCGCTGTTATCACTGGTCCACGGTGACCAGGGATGGCGTGTGGGGGTGGCGGACCAGCCACCTCTAGGTATACGTTTAGACAAGTGGGAGTCAGCCTTTCTGGATGCTTCCTTAATAAACGTTCCTCGTGTTCAGTACAGACATGGGGCCTTTACTGTCTTTCTTTAGGCACGATGGGCCAGGTGCGCCCAGGTGTGGTGAGCTGCGCCGCGCCTTCGGCTCGGGCTGAGGGCGGCCTGAGGTTTTCTCCCTGGGGGAATGTCGCGCCTGGTCCCCGGGGCCAAGGATGCTTCTACTCCTCGGGTTAAACAGATTCACTCTGCTTATTTCACGCCTCTGTGTTTTCTTTCTGAAACGCCGGCGGCTTTACAGGTTACACCATTCGATTTAGTGCGTGCTTGCTGCTTGTATCGCGGAGGCCGCCGTGTCTTTGGATGTGAAGGGTGCCCAGCGGTACACTCCAGTGACAGCTGGAAAGGGGCTTTCCGTGTGGGCCGCTGCCTTTCCGAGTGCTCCGGCTACTTCGCTCTCGCAGGGCAGAAGAAGGTGACCCTACGGTTTTGTTCTCCCCCTGACTGAGGAAATGGGTTTTTCTTACACGCTTGTCTCCCGGCTGTGCTTCACAGCAAGCCGGTAGGAGCCTGCGTCTCACCAGCACTGCATCCCCCCGCCCCGTCTTTGCAGAGCCTGGGCCTCGGGCCAGATCTCGTGGGGCTGGCGGCAGCTGGAGAACAGCTGCTACCGGGGCACAGCTCCCAGCTCACCCCTGTGTCAGTTTGGCAGAGCAGGGGCGGAGGTCACGGGAGAACTTTCTGGCAGGAGGCCTCTGGGCCGGTGGAGTCAGGCCGGGGATCCAGAGGCTGCATTCTGTTTCCAGGTCCTCTCCCAAATCGCCCTGTGACCTTGGCTAGGTCACCGTCCCTGTCTGCACTGCTTCTCCATCCGTGAGACTGCATTTCCTCACCTGTTCCTGCCTGGTCTCGGAGCAGGAGCAGGGGCAGAGAGGCGGCAGGGATGGGAGGCTAAGGCTGGTTAAGTTTCTACCGGAGGGCGAGGCACGCTGCTGTCTTTCTAGGAATACGGGAGTGCACGAAAAGATGGCTTCCATAATAATTGCTTTGTTCCAGGGGGAAGTCGGAAGGTCCTCATTCAGTCCCCGTAAAGCTCCAAGGTCTTCGATTATCCTATTTTATGAGCCAGGAATCTCTAGTCAGCTCCAGAGCACAGGGTCAAGTCTAGAGCTCCTGTTCCAGAACCTCCACCTAATCCCTTCACTTCATTGCTGTTCAGTTGTGAAAAGTTCAGATTTCAAGTACTCATGACCAAATCGCTTTCAGGAAATTGGACTGTTTCCATTTTCACAAGCGGTTTTGGCGTAGCCACGGTAATACTGCTTCGTCACCAAATGTGGTTTCCTTTTTCCAGGTGGAGGAGGGAGGAGAGTACGGTAAGGTTAGGGCGACGTGTCCGTGGATTTGGTGGGGCAGAAAAGCAAAGTCGCTGGGTATTGGACAGCTTGAAGTGAGAGGGAGGGAGCGGGGTGGCTGCCGGTGACTCTGAAAGCCGGTATAGGAGAGAGCCGTCTGTTGCCACGGGGGGGCGATCCGGCGTGCTGCGGGTGAGCAGGAGCTGGCAAAGAGGCAGGTGTGGAGACTGAAGACTGCCTAGGCCCTGGAGTCCTCCCCAGAGCTTGTGTGCAGAGGAGGGGAGAGGCCCCGGTGCTAACGCCAGGAACTTCGCCCCCGGCTCACACGCTCCACCTGTCCGTGGCCCCGCGACGTCTTCCCTGGTCTTCCACGGTGTTCTCCCCGGTGCAGGTGCCAGACGCAGTCTGTGGCAGGCTTGCACTTGTTGCTGTGAGTCCCTGGTCTCTAACTGGTACATTTGTGGAACCTTCCCGTCACTTTTGTGGCATTGACGTGGTGAAGAGCACGGCCCCTTTCAGAAAATAGTTTCTTCCTTGTGGGTTTGTCTGCTAATCGGTCCCCACCGTGAGAGTCCCTTGTGAGCTGGGCCGTGCTTCTCAGGGCCTCACGTCTGGATGGACAGTCCCTTTTGGGGACTGTTTGCTCAGTCACACACTTGCCCCTCCGGCCCAGGACCCTTCCTTCCTTCCCCCTTGCAATGAAGAAGCAATCTGAGGGAAGGCATTTTATTTTAAGACCAGGCAGCACACTGCCCGTCGGGAAAATTTCTCCTGGATTTGGTGTCCACTGGTGGCTTGTGCCCACACCTGTCTTCACTGTGGTGGTTGCAAAGTGACGTCTGTCCTCTGTGGCACTCCCCACGCATGCCTGTCAGCCCCGGGCTAGCTGCTGTGGGTGCGTCCCTTCCGCCCTTCTGTTTACTTACCTGTTTACTGTCAGTTCCGCGTGATGGATTTTAGTTCTTTATTTCACTGATGAGGTTTTGGGGTGATGGTGGGGTGGTCCGGAGCTGACGGCCAGGAAAGAATTCTTGAAGACATCTTTGGTGCAAAAAGGTGATTTTTAAAGCAGCGGGACAGGACCCGTGGGCAGGAAGAGCTGCCCAGGGGTTATGAACAGTGGCTCATCATATACTATGAAGTTTGGGGGGGGGCGGGGTAGAGTCAAATGGGAGGCCTCCAGAGGGACTTTGACGTACTGAAGACCACTCCTAAGATATGTGAGGCCTCGCCGTTGTCAGCTGAGGTTGTTTTTCCCTCTAGCAAAGCATTAACATGAAGACAGTAGGGAGTTCCTGGGGAAACATTTTATGCTGCGGACTTCAAGTGTCTGTCATGGGCTGCAGGTGATAAGCAAATTTAATTTTCTGCCATTTCCTTCTTGCCTTTGTTCCCCACATCACTGTGGAGGGGTGATGCTGGGGCTCCAGGTTTCTGGAGATTAGGCTGTTGATAAGATTGCCTTTTTCTTGTAATTTGCTAAGACCTTGGTAAGCTGTTGGAGACTCCTGTCCTGCATGACTGGGATCTCTATCAGCTAACCATTGGTTTTCCCCTTTCCTTTGCCCTTGGGCAGCCGGGAGAGCCTGAGGAGTGTCACACGTAACCCGCCGGGGGTGGGTGGGGGCCCGGTGCCTAGCTTGCACTTTGTCCTCAGCCCGCCCCACGCTCCCTCATCATCATCTATGCACTGTTCTAGTTTATAATTCTCCGCAGTTCTCAGTTGATTTGGGGACTCGCGTTATCCCCAGCCAGGTCGCTGCCGGTCCCTGTGGGGTGCCCCTATCATTTCCCTTCCTGTCTCAGTCCTGCCCTAGTCTGCTCTGGCTGATATAACGAAGACCATTGACTGGTGGCTTATCCACAACAGAAATCTGTCTCTCCCATTCTTGAGTGCCAGCCCTGTAGGGCTCCGGTGAAGGCCGACTTTAGGGTCACTGATGGCTCCTTTTCTCTGTGTCTTCACAGGGCCAGAGGGGCAGGGGAACTCTCTGGGGTTGTCTGAGTGAGAGCCCCATCCTGAGGGCTGCACCGTGTGGCCTAACCACCTCCCAAGGCCCCACCTTGAAGGATACGATTTTGGGAGGACACAGACATTCAGTTCATAACACCCATCTTTCCTCCTTCTCTCCCTTTTCTTTCCTCTCCCCTGTTTTTGAAATTTAAAAAATTAAAAAAAATTTTTAACATTGCTTATGTAACGTTTCAGGCTCGTCTTGTACCTAACCTGCCCAGCCCTACAATCAGCATTTCTTTGAAGGGCTCTAGTTCCTTGTAATGTGGAAATGTTATGGAACAGCGAAATCTGGGTGCTAGGCATGCTTGTTGCTGTTGGAGTATCTTCGCTTCTTTGCTCCTAACCTTTCAGTAGCCAGAGATGGGAAAGATGTGCATACACACGTATATAAACATGCGTAGACACGCATGCACATGTGTAAGTGTGCATACTCTTTAGGTGTGGGTGCACGTATGTCATAAATCTGGTTTTGTGTTTGAAATATTACAACCCTTTCTCTTCCTTTGCCCTCCCCTCATCAGGGACAGTGCTGTTCGAAAGTAGGCCTCTCCTGCTCCTGAGGGCCAGGTCTGCGCACTCTTCTGCGCTGCACGTGCAGTGACATCATGATGGTCGTTTGATACCACCCGTGGTGAGGGTTCGCACGCGGGCTGGGCAGACACGACAGACCAGGCCTTTCCTCCCACCCCCAAGAGCCATTTGTTAAACATTCGCCAGCGTGCCCTTCTGGGAAAACAAAGTCTCTGTATGCGCACCTGAAACTAGTAAAACACTGTATGTTAAAAAAGAAAGAAAAGAATCCACTCCTTTGACGAGGCTGTGGTTGAAAAGGGCGCGGGAACCCGCCGGTGGGCGGAACAGAAGCTGGCGAGGAGCCCCGGGAAGGGGAATGCGGGGAACCAGGGCAAAACTGTAGACAAACATATACACGTATATATGTATATGTGTACATATGTGCATCTGTGTGTGTAGTATATGTTGCTACGTATGCTTAAAGCTTTTTTAACATGTTAAAAAGTATGATTTGCCGTCTTTACCATTTGTAAGTGTGTAATTCAGTGGCATTCGTTACAGTCACAGTGTTGTGCAACCATCTGTATTTACTCTTTTGCACAATCTGTTTTTCATTTAACACTGTTTCCTGGAAGTCAGCCTGTGTTGAGTCGTGGGGAGCTTGCTCATTCTTGTTTGTTTGTGCCGTTTGTGTTGCTCCGTCGTGTAGATATCCCATAGTTGTTCAGTCCATCCCCTGTGCTGCTGGGATGTTTAAGTGGTTCACACTATTTTGCATTGCAGACCGTGCTGTGATGAATAACCCTGTGCGCTTGTGTTTTCGTATCGTACCTGGTGGGTGAACTTGGGGAAGTGGGATCGTGTCTACAGTTTGGCCCCGGTTCCCGCATTCCCCTTCCCGGGCTCCTCGCCAGCTTCTGTTCCGCCCACCGGCGGGTTCCCGCGCCCTTTTCACCACAGCCTCACCCACCGAGTGGATTCTTTTCTTTCTTTCTATTTTAACGCACGGTGTTTTATTAGTTTTGGGTGTGCATAAAGCGATTCAACAATTACACACATCGCCCTGTGCGCATCGTGGCACAGGGTGGACTGTTACGCATGTGAATTTTTGCCAGAGTTGGGGGAGACAGGTTTAGTGTGTTGTCATTGGCATTTCTCTTCCTTCGAGTGAGGCGGGACATCTTTTCATGGGTTTAAAGACTTTGTTTTTAAATCATTTTCATGTCTTTTGCTTGTTTTTCTTTACAATTTTTTCTTTTGCCTCTCAATCTAAAAAGGTTTTTTGTACGTTAGAGATATTTTTTCATTTTTCTGTGATACATGTTGCAAATATTTTCTTCCACTTATTATTTGCCATAAGTATTTTCTCATGGTATTTTTGCCATGCCAAAGATTTGTATATTTTCTAAAGTCACTTTTGTCTGTCTTTTATTGCATTTAGATTTTTTAGTCATAGTGAGCCTTTCTATACTCAGATGAACAAGAAAATTCTCATGTTTTATCCTACTACTTGTACAGTCTAGTTTTTTATTAATTTATTTTTTAAATAAAATTTCACTATGTTGATTTTTTTCCCCCAGGATATTTAGTTTTCTATTTCACTAACTTCTGTTCTTATTTCCTTCCTTGTTTGGTATTCATTTTGCTGTCTTTTTTTTCTTAATTTATATTGGAGGTTTGCTTACTGATAATCAGCTTTCTTTTCATATACGTCAGCATGTAAGCTTTCCACTCTGATTTCTTTTTTTGACTTAAAAGTTACTTGGAAGTGTTTCTCAATCCCAAACACATGGAGTTTAAAACAATATGCATCATGCTAAAAAGATACATTTATATCTATACGTACAGTATTTTAAAGCCTTTTAATTTCTTGGTTCATTGCATTGTTGGCAAGGTGGTCTCTATGTTCGCGGTCTTTGACATATGTGGAGGGTGGCTCACGTGTGGTCCAGCATCGTGAATGTTCTGCGTTTCAAAGTAGAACACATTCTGCTGATTTGGGGTATAAGCTTTCTGTATGTCCATTAGATGAAGCTTGGTGATCTTGTTTAAATTCTTTCTATGGTTAAAAAATAAATAAAAATAAATAAGTAAGTAAATAAATAAATAAATACATTCTTTCTACGGTTATAGATATTTTTAACTGATGTATTAATCACTGTGATGGTTGTGTTTAAATCTGCCAGTGTGATATTTCTGTTTTGTATAAAATGTTGAGACTTTGTTTTTGGGTGCATGCGAGCCTGGAATAGTATCTTACTAACACATTGAACACTTTTATCTTTGTGCAGTGTCATCTATAAAAAGCTCTGATAATGCCTTTTTTGCCTTAAAGTGAATTTTATGTCTGATGTATTTGCCCAGTCTATATTTCTTTCAGCCTCTCTGTATCTTATGTTTTAGATATATCTTTCATGGTATCTAATGGTATTTAATGGAGTTTTTGTTTTTCCTCTTTGACAATCTTTGTCGTTTAAAGACTGGAACATTTTGTTTACTTTCATTTACATTAATTGCTTATAGATTTGAACTTTTCCTAGTCTTATTTTGGGCTTTCTGTTTAGCTCAACTTTCTTACATTTATTTTTTCTCTTCACATTTTTTAAATGTTTGTTTTTGTTTTGACACACACACACACACACAGTGCGAGTGGGGGAGGGGCAGAGAGCGAGGGAGACACAGAATCCAAAGCAGGTTCCAGGCTCCAGGCTGTCAGCACGCGGGGCTCGAACTCATGAACCATGAGATGACCTGAGCTAAACCTGGACGCTTAATCTACTGAGCCACCCAGGTGCCCCTTCTCTTCACATTTGTTTGATTTTTTTCTTCATTAAATGCTCTTCACTACATAATTTTAGTTTCTCTTATTTTCATATTGTCTTACACATATACCTAATTATCAATGTCTGAAGTTAATGAGTATCTTAACCACAATTCAAACAATATAAGAATCTTACAATACTTTGTCTCTGATTGTCCTCTCTTGACTCAAATGTGTTTTAAACGCCATGCAACCTTACTTACTATTTTATACTGTCGTTGCCCTTTTAGATTTATTCATATCCTACCACTTTGTTCTTCATTTCGTCTTGTACCTGAGATGCTGCTGCCTCTAAACGCATCATGGTGAGAATGTTAGTAGGAAACAAATTTTAACTGAAAACTTCTTTATTTTCCTTTTATGCCAGGTTTTATTTTGAGCGTTCAAAACACAGTCAGTCATTCTGAAGTTGTTCTACCCAAGGCTGCTCTCAAAAATGAAAATCAGGAACACCTGCGCGGCTCAGTTGGTTACGTGTCCAACTCGCACTCAGGTCGCGATCTCTCGGTTTGTGAGTTCGAGCTCCGTGGTGGGCTCTGTGCTGACAGCTCGGAGCCTGGAGCCTGCTTCAGATTCTGCGTCTCCCTCTCTCTCTGCTCCTCCCCTGCTGTCACTTTGTCTCTCTCTCTCTCTCAAAAATCAACACAACAAAAAATGAAAATTAATTTTAATGGGAGAAATTGGCATGTGATGTACACTTCTTTAGAAAAAAGCTTTGCTTAGAAGTTCAGGAAGAATGACATATTTTTGTCTTGTTAAACATGTATATAGTACTGTAACAATGAAAAAGGGATCTCATAGGAATAATTGAAGTATTTAGCAAAAAGTTAATGGGGAAAGACCAAGAAAACATTTCTGTTACATTCTGGAAATCTAATGTGTTGACTGACTTGTCGTGTAATGCCGGTGGGATTTTGTTTTGTGTTTTGTTTTGTTTCGTTTTGGGCATTAATTTTTCGCTGACTCATTTCTTTCTCTGTGGTTGTGTAGTTTTGTCTTGCTAATCTACCAAAATCTGCCAGTGTCACTATTTATGACCCCTAGAAATTATCTCAAGTTTTCAGCAGCCTGTTTTAAAATTTCCCCTTTTTTTCTTGATACAGCTTACAAATCTTCCTGAGTTTTATATTTGGCATCTTGTGTCTTCTTGCTACACCAGAAAAACTGAGATGGAAATTGGCAAACACACCTTAGGCTTTAGCAGAGTGGCTGGAAACGCCATACCAGAGTGGCCAGTAATACTTCCCACTTCCAGGCAAATGAAAAGTGTTTTGAAATAACTTTAAAATGACCTTTTACTTTACTCTTAAAAGTATTTGAGAAAGATATTTCTTAAAGGTCTTGATGGAAAGTTATTTTCTTGGACTATGGTGAAGGCTCTATACAGCCGTTTTTGGTTTCCATTGTTGTAGAGAAGCCATCTTTCAATCTAAGTGAGATCATTTTAAGGAATTTTTAAAACTCTGATAACTTTAAAAAAATTTTTTAATGTTTATTTATTTTTGAGAGAGACAGAAAAAGACAGAGAGAGAGTGGGCACACTGAGCGAGCGGGGGAGGGTTAGAGACAGACGGAGAAACAGAATCTGAACAGACTCCAGGCTCTGAGCCGTCAGTGCAGAGCCCGATGAGGGCTCAAACCCATGAACCACGAGACCATGACTTGAGTTGAAGGCAGACGCTCAACCGACTGAGCCACCCAGGCACCCCATAAAACTCTGATAACTTAAGGGGCGCCTGGGTGGCTCAGTCGGTTGAGTGTCTGACTTTGGCTCAGGTCATGGTCTCATGGCTCGTGAGTTCGAGCCCCACATCGGGCTCTGTGCTGTCACCTTAGTGCCTGTTTCAGATCCTCTGTCCCCCACCCCCCCGCCCATCCCCCGTTTGTGCTCTCTCTCAAAAATAAATAAATATATAAAAAAAAGAAACTCGGGGAACTTTTAAGATGTCTGTCTTCAGTGTTTTACAGTTTCACCATTATAGATCTAGGTGTAAATTTCTTTATGTTCATCCTGCTTGGGATCCTTTTTTTCTTTTTTTTCCACATCAAATTTATTTAAGGTATAATTTATATAGTATGAAATTCACTCTTTCTAGATACAGTTTTAGAGACTCACACTTTTTAGAGATAGTTTTATGAGTTCTGACAAACACATGCTGATATTAAGGATGAACGTAATCATAATAGAGAATATTTTCAACATTCCCAAATTCCCTCAAGCCTCTTCTGCCTTCACCTCAAACCCCAAACACTGGGTATGTTTACTGTAACTGCAATTTTCCTTCCTCAGAGCGTCCTATAAATAGAATCACAGTATGTGGCTTTTGGAATCTGGGTTTTTTAACTTGAGATGCAGCCATATTGTTGTTGAGTCATATCTAGTGAACGTACCACAATGTGTTTGGTCATTCACCGATTGATGTAAATTCGGAGATCTACAGTTTCAGAAATTATGAATAAACTTGCTGTAAGCGTTCTCATACAGGTCATGATGTGGATGTCCATCCCCACTTTTCATAGGCAAATACCCACAAGTGGGCTGTTCTAAATCGTGAGAAGTGTATGTTTGTTTTTGTAAAAAGCTACCAAGTTGTTTCCCAAAGTTACCGCCCCACTTTGCATCCCCTTAAGTGTCGTGGGAGAGGACCTGTTGTTCTTGTAGGTCAGCACTTAGTGTCAGTTTTTACATTGTATCCTCTGTAATGGATGTGTAGTGGTATCTTGTAGTTTTTATTTGAATTTTCCTGATGAGGAATGATGTTGAATATTTTATGTTTATTTGCCATCTGTAGGCCTTCTTTTGTGAAGTGTCCTCAAATATTTTGGCCATTAAAATTTTTGTTACCGTTGAGTTGTGAGGGTTTGTTATGGCATCTAGATAGCAAGTTATTTATCAAGATACTCGTTTTCCAGATATTTTCTTCCCGAGTATGGCTTAAATGTTTATTTTCTTAACTGTGTGTTTCGAAAGAGCAGAGGTATTTAAAATTGATAAAGTAAGATTTGTCAGCTTTCTTCTCTCATGAGTTGTGTTATGTGTCCTAGTTAAGAATAATGTACTTTCCCCAAAGTTGCAAAAATTCCCTAAAAATTGTATGGTTTTTAGGTTTTACCTTTTGGTCTCTGATCCATTTTTTTTTTTTTTTTTTTTTTTTTTTACCCCTCAGATCCATTTTGAGCTATTTTTTTTTTTAATATGGTGCAGGATACAGGTACAGTTTCTTTTTTCCCCAGTGTCTGTACCTGTCTTTCAGCCTTATTTGTTAAAAGACTATTATTTTCTCCTTGATTATCTTTGCTACTTTGTAAGTTGGCTACACATGGGTGGATCTATTTGTGGACTCTATTCTGTTTCGTTGCTCTGTATGCCTACCTTTTGCTGCTACCGCAGGGTTTTGGCTCCTGCAGCTTTAGAAGGAGCCGAGAAATCAGGTGGGATGGATTCTTCAGTGTCTGTCTTCTTTTTAAAAAATTGTTTTCTTACTCTTAATTCTTTGTCTTTCTACATAAATTTTAGAATCAGCTCGTCAATTTCTACAAAAAAGAACGCTACAAAAACACTGGCTGTGTTGGATCTGTATAGATCAATTTGGGGGTAATTGACATTTATTTCATTTTGTGTTTATTGAAGTAAAATTCATATGCACCATTTTAAAGTGTAAAATGTAGTGGTTTTTAATATGTTCACTAGCTTGTGCAACTATCACCACTATCTAATTCCAGAACACTTTCATCATCCTCAAAGGAAACCCCATACCCATTAGCTGTCACTCCTTATTCCTCCCTCTGCCCACCCCTGGTAACCACGAATATACTTTCTGTCTCTATGAATTTGCCTATTCTGGACATTTCATCTAAGTGGAATCATATAATATATTGCTTTTTGTATCTGGCTTCTTCCACTTGGCGTAATATTCTAAAGGCACATTTACATTGTAGCATATATCAGTATTTGACTCCTTTTTTGTGGCTAAATAGTATTCCATTGTGTGGATATGCCACATTTTGTTTATCCATTTATCAACTGATGGATATTTATGTTGCTTCTACTTTTTGGCTATTAGGAATATTCATGTATAAGTTTTTTGTATGAGTATGTGTTCTTTTTTAAGTTTATTTATTTATTTTGAGAGAGAGAGAGAGCGCGCTCGAGTAGAGGAGGGGCAGAGAGGGACCGAGAGAGAATCCCAAGCAGGCTCCATGAAGCCACCACAGAGTCCAACGTGGGGCTCAATCTCACGAACTGCGAGATAATGACCTGAGCCGAAATCAAGAGTTGGGTTCTCGAGCGACTGAGCCACCCGGGCTCCCCGAATATGTGTTTTAATTTATGTTGGATTTATACCTAGGAGGGGAATTGTGGGATCATATGGTAACTCTGTGTTTAATTTTCTGAGGAAATGCCACATTGTTTTCCGAAGTGGCTATACCATTTTACATTCCCACCAATGTTTGGGTATTCAAATTTTTATCACTGGCTGCTTTCTGGTTTTTTGGTTAGAGCCATTCTAGTGGGTAGGAAGTGGTATTTCACTGTGGTGTTGATGAGCATTTCTCTAATGACGAAGGATGTTAAGTACCTCTTCATTTACTTATTGGCCATTTGTATGGAGAAATATCTATTCAGACTCTTTGTCTGCTTTTTAATTGGGATTATTATTGTTGAGTTGTGAGGAATCTTGTCCTTTTTTATGTTTATTTATTTATTTTTGAGAGAGTGAGATACAGAGCATGAACGGGGGAGGGACAGAGAGAGAGATAGAGAGACACAGAATCTGAAACAGGCTCTAGGATCTGAGCCGTCAGCACAGAGCCCAGTGTGGGGCTCAAACGCATGAACCACAGGATCACGACCTGAGCCGAAGTCTGACGCTTAACTGACTGAGCCACCCAGGTGCCCCAAGTTGTGAGGAACCTTTATGTATGTTGGATACTAGACCCTTAGGTATATAATTGATATAAATATTCTCCCATCCTTTGTATTGCCTTTTCCCTTTCTTGGTACGTGTGCTTTGGCACACAAAAGTTTTCACTTTTTATAAACTCCACTTTATGTGTTTTTTCTTTGGTTATTTTTCCTTAAGAACTGTTGCCAAATGCAATGTTAATGGAGCTTTCCCCTGTGTTTTCTTCTAAGAGCTTTATAATTTTAGCTCTTATATTTAGGTCTCTGATCCATTTTGAGTTAATTTTTGTATCTGGTGTGAATCTAGGGTCAAAATTCATTCACTAGCATGTTGATATCACCAGTTGCAGCACCATTTGTTGAAAAAAAACCAACCACCCTATTTTTTCCCCATTGAATGGTCTTAGCATCCCAGTCAAGAGTCCTTTGACCATAGATGTATGGGTTTACTTCTGAACTCTCAATTTGAATCTATCATCTATACGTGAGTACTTTTGCCAGTATTACACAGTCTTAAAACCTATAGACTTATAGTAGGTTTTGAAATTGGCAAGTGTGAGCCCTTCAACTTTGTTCTTTTTTCACGATCGTTTGGCTGTTTTTTTTGTTTGTTTTGTTTTATTTTGCAATTCCATATGAATTTTAGGATCGGCTTGTCCATTTATATAAAAAAGGACAGATAGAAATTTGGCAATGATTGCCTTGTTAAAAAAATGAAGTCTTTCAGGCCAAGAACACGGAATTCCAGTCTAAATGCTCATTTCTTTTACTTCCGTTGTTGTACTTAGGGTTTCCGGTATGACGTTGGCTAGAGGTGGTAAGAATGGACATCCTTGCCTTGTTTCTGATCCTGGAAGGAAAGCATTCAGTTTCTCACCATTAAGTATGATGATAGCTATAGATTTTTTAAAATGCCTTTTATTAGGTTAAGGAATTTGCTGAGAATTTTTATCATGAATGCTTGTTGAGTTTCGTCAGATGCTTTTCTACATCTATTGGAATAATGGTTTTTCATTTTTAATCTATAAAAATGGTGAATTACATTGGTTGAATTTTGAATGTTGAACTAACATTGCTGGGTTAAGTCCTGCTTAGTTACGCTGTATTATAGAAAGGGGATTTTGTTCAGGAGTTTTGCATGTATATTCATGAGGGATTTTGGTCTGTAGTGTCCTTTCCTTCAAATGGCTTTATGTGGTTTTGCTGTTAAGGTACTTTTGACCTCCTAAAATGGGTGAGGAAGCGTTCCCTCCTTTTTTTATTTTCGGGACGTGTTTGTGTGGAATTGGTATTCTTTCTTAATTGTTTGTTAGAATTTTCCATGAAAGCCATTTGAGCATGGAGTTTGTTGGAGAGTTTGAAACTGTCAGTTCAATTTCTGTAATTGTTGTGAGACCTTCATTTCTCTGTGTGGGTCCAAGTTACCGTTAGATGCCATAACCCACTCGAGCAGCTTCTTTAACATTTTACGTCACTCATTTCGCAGTTATTACTCCCGCCGCAGTTGACTCTTCTCCGAAAACCCGATTACATTGGGACAGACTTTCTCACCCTACTCTTCTTGTCACCCCTTTGCCATCGCTACCATGCTTCTGTGGCGGCTGCTGTCATCTGCAGCAGTTATCCGGAATGCAGCACAGAGACACGAAGAGATGTAAACAGCGAAAAGAGGATAGGAGACTTGGAGACAGCTTGAGGAGACATAGCAGAATTCATCGGTGTTCCAGAAGGAAAGGAGAGGGGAGGAGGGTAGAGGTACTATTTAAAGAGCTAACAGTTTTCCAGAATTGATGAAAGCCACCACTGTACAGTTTTAAAAATCTTTACAAATACCAATCAGGTAAGTTGGAGAGAAATCTGTCTGTGTCTAAACATAGCATGGTGAACCTCTAGAATACTAAATACAAAAGATCTTAACAGAGAAAAGGATACCATTCAAGGAAGAAATGTTAAGGCCGTCAGATGACTTTTAACTGTACCAACAGAGACAGGAAGACAGTTGGATCTTCTGTGTGATGGGAGAAAAGAAATCATCCGGCATTCTGTACTTAATGAAGAAGTCTTTTAGGAACAAGGGTAAAATAAACACATTTTCACATAAACTGAAACTGAGATAACTTGATGCCTGTAGGTCTTTATTAAAAGCATTTGTAAAGGATCTGTTTTAGGAAGAAAGATAGTTGCCTCATATGGAAGGTCTGAGACTTTAGAGGAAATTAAAAACAGAGAAAGCTGTATGGGTGTGAGATAATCCAAATACACATGCAATATTTAAAGCTATGGAGCCGACGTCTTCCAGGGTTAACCACAAATACTGGAACTAAAAATACATGTCAGTGGGGAGGGAGTAGAGCCGGGGGTTTTAAGGTCCTTGGGTTGCTTGGGTAGAGTGTGAGGGTGGCAGACTTGGATAGGTTAGGGGCTCGTGATTATGTCTGGGGTAAAAAAGTAAGAAGAAAACGTGTATAAACTAGTGGAGGGGAAATCTAAAAGAGAGCAAGAAAGGAGATTTAAAAGAAACCTAGAAATGTAAGAAAAGTAGAAAACACAATATAAAATGGTACCTAATCCAGAGATAACAGAAGTTTCTATGTATATTAATCTAGATGCTTAAGAAAGTTCCATTGAAAGAATTTTCACTCAGAGCCCTGTCATCTCTTAGCATTCCATGTTGCTCTGTGGATTTTCTAAATTGATTGAGACTATTGTCCATTGGTCCTCTGAGTTCATTCCTTCTGGAGCTTAAAGACTCTTCTTTAAAAAAAAATTTTTTTTTAATGTTTATTTATTTTTGAGAGAGAGAGAATACAAGTGGGAGAGGGGCAGAGAGAGAGAGAGAGAGAGAGAGAGAGAGAGAGATACACAGAATCGGAAGCAGGCTCCAGGCTCTGAGCTGTCAGCACAGAGCCCAACACGGGGCTCGAACCCACGAACCGTGAGATCATGACCTGAGCCGAAGTCAGACGCTCAACCGACTGAGCCCCCCAGGTGCTGCTTGAAGATTCTTCTTACTATCTTCATACTATCTTTCTTTTTCCTTTCACTCTGCATTCTGGAAAGTTCCATGGCTTCATCTTGCAACTTTGCTCTTAAGTTGTGTCCATGTACCCTTTAGGTGAGTTTAGGTTTTTATTCGACGGTATTTTTCTCTCAAGGTGTCTGCTTGTCTCTAAGTACAGAGTATCGTGTCCATTACCTTGTACATATCGACTGATGCTTATCATTTGCTTTATGATTTCTCACATGACCATTCGGATATCGTTTGGTGTCTCTCCCGTCACGTCGGTTTAATTCAAGTATGGCATCTTTGTTGGTGGGTGGGATTTGTGCTTTGCGAATGCCCATCCCTGGTGACTGTGGTAGGAAGTTGTGACAGCTCGTCCTGCGGGGGGCGGTGGAGGGGGTGCCGCCCGTGCCTTGAGGGCTGCAGTGACTTGGCCGTGGAGCCTCACCATCCGTCTGTCGGTCAGCAGCCCTGGAGCAGACTCCACCGCCCAGTGGGAATGTTGCTCCTGACAGCACCTCCCCGCTCCTGCCTGCGGGTTGTGCCCACTTCCTCTCTGGGTGACTTCTCCGTGGAACTCTGTGGAGCCCCTGGCATTCCTGACAAAGGCTCGCATTTTGTGCTCTGGCTTCCCTGCAGTCCTTTCTCCATAGATGTCACCCCATCTGTTCTCTTTCTATATTGTTTTCTATTGCCGTGTAACGGCACATCAACCCACAGCTGAGTGGCTTAAAACAACGAATATGTATTGTCTCACAGTTTTTGTGGGTCAGGAATTTAGGAGTGGCCTAGCTGGGTGGTTCTGAATCTGGGTCTCACAGGCGGCCGCACGTGTTGGCCGGGGCTGCGGGCGCCGCTTCCGCGTTGGCTCCCGTGTGGCCCCAGGCAGGGGGGCCTCCGTTCCCTACCTCGTTGGACGCTCCACGGGGCTCCTTGTGGCCTCCCACACGGCACTTCACTTCCCCGAGGTGCGTGTGGCCCGAGAGAGGGAGCAAGGAGGAAGGCACACGCCCTGTATGTCCTAATCTTGGATGGCACGCAGCGTCCCTCCCACCCTGGCGTACGTACGAGTGCACTGCTAGGCGCCGTCCACTCTCGGGAGGACTGATTGTCTAGTTTCGAGGGAGGAGTGTCGTAGGACCCGCGGGCGCGTTGGAACCACTCGCTCTCGCGGAGGAGCTCCTCCTGTGTTGTCGCGGACGGAGCCAGGAAGCAGCCTTGTGGATCCGGCTCCTCGCCATCCTCCTAGACCAGACCAGCCACGAACCTTCAAAGCGTTAGCATCAGCCTGGCTTTTCCATGTCTTATAGTTTTGTGATTATTTTCATTGTCCTTTTGTCATAGGCTTTTGTCTAGGCAATTTAATTAAAAGGAGAGCAGTGTGTGTCCAACTTCTTTCATGCTTGCTTTCTTGCTTATTGTTGGGTTTGGCACATATTTCCAAGTTTCCAAATTAGGTCACTCTTGGGCAGACTGTGCTGCGGCAGGGCCTAAATCTGCCCTCCCTCTAACAACTGCCTAGCTGGCCAAACATACAGGTAGCAAGAGTGCTTCTGTTATTTACGGTGCGTTTTGAGGAACTGGGGTTTGGTAGTTCCCTCCATTGAGTGAAATCACATTTCCGTTTCTGGTTGAGGTGACGTATTAGATGGAAGTTTATTTATTTGACACGTAGTCAGCTCTCGCTGTGCTCCGATCACAGACCAGGCCCCGTGGGAGGCGCTGGGCACAGGGCTTCCGACCCGGCTCCTGACCTGCAGGGACGAGAAGCAGGCACTTCCGCGTCCATGCTGTTGTAACCGTGACGTTCGGGGGAGAGCCGTGGAGAGGGCCTTCCGAACGTGGGTTTCCTTACTGGCTTCTTTTCACGTTGGCTCTTTGCTTTCTTCCCCTGCGCTCTCTCTGCGTAGAATATTCGAAGGGTGACTGCCTAGAAGGGGGCAGAAGTGCCTGCAGAGACTCCGGTTGAGTGTCCGAGAAAGGCAACAGAGGGGAGAGGGGCCTCCCTAGCCCGGCGCGTTCCCGACGCAGGAGCAGAGGGCTGTGGGAGGGACAGCCCCACGCACACCTGCCCGGCCTCCTTCCTTGCACCGCTTGACCTCGGGCGCGCCACGCGCTTCACGCGGTCTGCCGTGGGGGGCTAGCGGGGCACGCCGGGGACGCAGCTGTCCGGCACAGCTACCTTTTTCTTGTCCCCCATGGCTCCTTGTAGGACCGTCATTCTTTCCTCCCCTGTTCATTGTGCTCTTGGAGGTCTTAGTCTGGTCGCCGGTTCATTCTGGTCCGGTCCTACCTTACTCAGGATTTGCTCACAGATAGGTAGACTTGCTTTTGTCTGCATTAAGCCACCGACTGCTTTAGCTTAGAATTCTGTAACGTGTCCGATGCTCTACGTGGCTTTTGTTATTGCGCTAACTACAGAAAAATGCCTTATTACCGGGAGTGTGAGACTCTGGCTGGTAAGCTTCCGCCCCCTTTTTCTCTTATTGAAATAGTTGTTTCTGTCATGCACGCTTTTGTGGATCCAGTTGTGCTGCGGCACGGCCAGGTGGCTGTCCGCCAGCAACCTTCTGTGTGGCAGGGGTGGGCTGTTCCGACCTTGTCTCTGACTATTTTGGTTCATTTTGTTGCCACCACGAAGCCCCTCTCGGAACCCAGCTGGTGGGGGGGGGGGGTGGCGCAGGGTGCTCACGGCACAGCTTCTAACTGATGTGGCTGTGCCCTGGCAGGCAAAGAGCCCTGAGAGAGTTTATGGGAGGAGGCAGGCACGTGGGGGACACGGAGGCAGGCACCTCAAAGGTGTTTTCATGCTTTTAATTTAAACAAAATTATAGAACGCAAAAGTGAGCTTTAACATGTTAGTTTCTGTTTGCCACATTCTGGCGAGGGAGAGAATGGTGTCATCGTTCTGTGCTTGCTAAGTGATAATTACAATGATGCGTGCTTCCTGGGGGCTGGCTGGGGCCGTACCAGGGATGCTGCGCTCCGGAAAGGGAGGAGGTGTGGGGAGCTTGGCCCGCTGACGGGAACGGGGCCCCAGAGGCTTGGAGCTGCCCGGGAAGGATCGGTGGTGGAGGCCCAGGGCGGGCTGGGCAGGGCATCCGTCCCTGCTCTCCATGGGCCCAGCCTTCCCTGCCTGGCGCGCCTCGTCCCCACAGGGAGCCATGTGCCCAGCGCACAGGGAGCTGCCGGGAGAGCCCAGTCCAGGGAACCGTGGGGACCCAGGACCAGCAGACCCAGTGCTGACCTGGGCAGCTTCCCAGGGAGGCCACGGATTTGGGCTAGGTTGGTGCCTTCCGCCTGCTTCCTGGCCTGCCTTGTCCCTTGCAGGGGGCAGAGGGGAGGCCTGCTGTGGGTGGCAGCCTGTCCCACCCAGGGGGTGGGGAGAAGCCGGACGTGCATGTGCCCTCTCTGTGCTTTGCTCCTGTGCAAACTCGTGCTGGGCTCTCTGTGGTCTCGCAGGGGGTGGGCAGTGGTCCGAATGGGGTCCCTGCACCGACCACATGTGACTGGAACGACTTGCGTGGTCTCTCCGAGCCGCGGCCCCGGAGCCGTGGGAGTAATCGGGTGACTCAGGCAGAGGCCTCGCCCGGAACCTGGTCCACAGGGTCCCCACCTTCCGTGCGTGCAGGCTCCTCCCCTCCATCCCCCGGCCCACGGTCCTCACAGGAACAGCTCCTGAAGGAACATGTGAGTCTCTCCTGCGCCTCCTTGGGCCTGGCTGGGTTCAAGGGGAGCAGCCCCGTGTGCGGGGCACGTGGGACTCACGGAGCCAACTCTCGTTGGTGCCGTCTCTGCCCCCCGGCCCTGTGAGCTCCTTTTCCCTGGCAGCATTGCCATGCTCCGTGGGCCTGCCCGGGTGCCCTGCGGCACGAGACTGGCCCAGGTCGGGGTGCTCTGCCCAGCTTCCCGGGTGAGACGGGTGTTGAGGGTCTGCAGGGCATCTTCTCTCTGTGGGTGGAGCTCCTGGTAGCCCCTGTCTGGTTACTGATTAGTGCTGGACCAGTGCCCTCAGTTGGAATCCCAGCTTCTGCACACGTTTCCTAGGTGACCTTGACCCAGGGGTATCCTCCCAGAGCCTAGACTACCCTTCTGGGAGAGGGAGGCTTTTTGGCACCTCCCACAGGGGCTGGTTGAGGGTTCAGGAGCAGCTGTGTAGAGGTGGAGGAAACTCATCTTCTAGGATTCCTTTTAAAGGAAAACTAAGAGAAACATTTAGCGTGCAAATTTTATGTGAGGTAGCGAGTTGATAAGCATTAGAGATTTAGACAGGTTTCCAGAAGCCAGCTGGAAGTGTGTGTGCTTGGGCTCTCGTGCGTGAGCTAAGTCAGGAGCATGTGTGGAGATCAGGTGTGTCCCTCGGACGGTGCTCTCCTGCATGTACCTGCACACATGCTTGCACGCGTACGTGTGCATACACGAGCACACGCGCGCTTCTCACCTGCCCCCCAGCCCGGACTCAGAATGGCCCTGGCCCTGGAGGTCCTGACGCCCCCGGGGCCCCCTGTGCCTCTCTTTGTTATTTCGCCAGCTCTCGGCCCAGGTCTGATGCCGGTTTATTTTGCGGGTCTGGGATGGCGCGTGGTGCCGAGTCCACGCTTGGCACAGGGCCGTCGACTTGGAGGTGGTGGCTCCATAGGGGTGGTGAGGGGCGGGGCGCCTGCTCCAGCTGGAGCCATGTGAGCTGGCGCCCAGGCGGGCCAGTGTTTCTGTGCCATGTGACCATGCCAGGGGGGTGGGAGCCAGGCTGGGGCCCAGAAGACCCTGCCAGCGGTGCCGTGCGTCATCCGCAGTGAGGGCCTCGAGCCGTCTCTGCAAGCCATGAGGGCAGACCCTGGAGTCGTTAGCGCCACGTTTGAATCGTTCACTTGGCTCGTCCGGAGCCTCTTCTCTCCTCGGTCTCAGAAACCAGGTGCTCTTGGCCAGATTCCCCCTCCCCACCCCTCGAATTCATATGTCAAAGCCCCCCCTGCCCCGTGACTGTACCTGAAGGTGGTCACGTGAAGTCCTGGGGGTGGTGTTGTGGCCTTATCAGAAGAACAGGAGACACCAGTGCTCTCTCTTCCCCCCAAGTGAGGGCTCGGTGAGAAGGCAGCCCGTCTGCAGGCCTGGACCAGGGCCCTGAACCAACAACTGACCCTGCGGGCCCTCTGGTCTCAAACTTCCAGCCTCCAGAACTTGAGAAATAAATATCGTCACTTTAAGCCACCCGTCCACGGTGTTTTGTGGTGGCAGCCCGAGTAGACCAAGACACCGCATTTTATGTATGTGATGGCGACATTTCAGGGGAACGACATGCATCTGACCTGTCTGCGTCCAGGCCCAGCCGATGTAAACGCGAGTCACAGTCACATACTGGCTGCTGAAGAGGCAGGAGGGGACACTGACTTCTTGTCGGCCTGAACGGGGTGTGTTGCCAGAGTTCTGCTCAACCCCAGTCTTCTTGCCCTCGGGTCTCATCCTCACTGGCCTGTGCATTATTAACAGCCACTTCTTTTGTTTTGTTTTGTTTTGTTTTGTTTTGTTTTGTTTTGTTTTAAACTGAATGGGAAGGCCAGCACATAATTAACAAGAACCACAAAAACAAAAGCAAGAATGTCATTACTGTGTGTCAGGCACTGTCTACCTTCCTCCCTCTGTCTCCATTGTCTATCTACCCATCTACACACACACACACACACACACACACACACACACACACACTGACGTAACACACCCTTTTGATCCTAACAGCAGCTCTGAGGTGGCCACTTTCCCCCTTTTTTATTGAGACGTAACTCACATAATCTGAAAGTAGCCATTTAAAAACATACAGCTCAGTGGCATGGAGCACACTCACAGTGCTGCACAGATACTACCTCCGTCTAGTCTCTCACCGCTGTCGGTGCTCCGATAGGACACCTGTCCCTGTGAGGCACTCCTCTACCCCTAAACCCTGGCCACCAGCAGCCTGCGTGCCGTCTTCTAGACTCGCCTGTTTTGGACGTTACACACAAGCGGAATTGTGCGGTGTGTGGCCTTTGTGTCTGGCTTCTCTTATTTAGCGTGTTTTGGGGTGTTTCCATAGCACAGCCTAAGTCGTAATTCTGTTCCGTTGTGCGGCTGAGTACCGTTCCTCTGTATGCACAGGCCACACTCTGATTATCCGTCTGTTGATGGACCTTAGGGTTCTTCACCTTTTGGCCCTGTGAACAGTGCTGCTGTGAACATGCACATACAAGTTTTTGTGTGAACACCAGTTCCCACTTCTTTTGGGCACATCCCCAGGAGCGGAATTGCTGGGTCATGTGGTAATTATTTCCTGAGGAGCCACAGCTGCACCATGTTACCTTCCCAGGTGGCACTCTTCCACCCACATTTTATGAAACAGAGGGCCTGATGTGTGGGGAAGTGGACTACACTCGGGGTAGCACAGCCCTCGGAGGACAGAAGTGGGTCCATGCTGGCCCGTCGGGAGGCAGTCGCCAGGCTTACTTGTCGCCCGGCCGGGCACCCTGCGCGCTGGAGCATTGCGGAGGGGCAGTGGCAGGGGCTCAGAGAAGAGGGGTGTTCGTGCCTTTTCAGGAGCCGCAGTGGGAGCAGTGGCGCAGCACAGAGTCCCAGGGCGTTCGGATGGCCTCTGGCGGCCGTGGTTTTTGCCGGACTGCTTGATAGCGTGCCTGGAGCTTTCGGTCTCTGCCGCCACCCAGGTTGCCAGAGCGACGCCGGCATCCTTGCCCGCCAAGGTGCACGAGCTTCTATCTTCCAAGCTGCTCTTTGACACTCACCCTGGTGGGATTGTCTTCTCACCTTTTTATGGGGAGACCCCTGGGCCGGGGGGACCCTCTGTGTGTGGTCTGCCCTGGCCCTGACCGAGGCCCCAGCAGCCTTCACTGTCTCTCCTCGGGGCCACCCTCATACTCCTCAGCACAAAACCTTCGACGAGGTGAAGATCTCCACCATTGGAGGTGCTCGCTTCTAGAATATTGTTATTGACTTTGCTTTTACTTACAGTAAATTGCTGAAGGCATTCCAATTACACAGTGAAAATCATTAGCAGAATTCTTGTTACTTAGCCTCAGACTGTGGGGATGTAATCGTGGTTTCTTGCGGGTTGCAAAGCAGATGCATTTGAAGGGAGAGTTATTCAAGTTCCCAGTATATTATTATCACATTCTTGGGTGATAGTTTCCTGGCAGTTCAAGTAGACTTAGTATAATATATCTGGAGATTTTTTTTGGGAAGTTGTGGAGATTTAAATTTGTTTAGCAAAAGAAACACTGAAGACTGCTCAAAACACTGCTGTTTGATGTGTCCGTCGCACGAGAAGCTGGTGGTGCTACCTCCTGGAGACCTCGTTCCGCTGCCCAGCAGGGGAGCCAGGAGCTGGCAGGGGCCTGGGGAGACCCGGGTGTGGACGCTTGCGCCTCGCGTGTCCCGCCTGTGCCCTTGTTGCCTCCTCTCTGCAGGGACCACAGGTGGCACTGGCACCTTTGCTGTCTGTGCTCCATGTTTATTCTGGGATTTGAATCCAGTGGAAGTGTGTCTCCACCGCTGAGAGTGTTGTAGAACCTTCTCCTGTGGCTGGGGGAGCCGCGGTTCGGGTGGCGGTACGGGCCACGGTCAGAAGGTGAAGGTGTGTGCGGGCCCCGACCGGCCCCGTGAGAAGGGCTGGTGGCCGGTCCGTGAGAGCCCCCGCGTGGACTTGTCGCCGCCTACTCAGGCAGCCGGCGCGTTCCCATCACGCGGATGGGTTAGTAACTTCTTGTAGGCTAGCCGCTGGGTCCACTCCTTCTCTGTCCCGGGGTCCCCCTCAGCCCCCAGAGCCCTGCGTGTTTTATGGTTTATCTGGACTTTACTTCGTCGGAAGCTGTTCTGAATTCTCTTATCACTTTGTTTCTTGATATCCTTATTTCCTTCTTGTTTTAGACTGCTGTCCTACCATTCCTTAATACCTCGTTCCACGAGTTTTTGTCTTCTTACCTGCCTCTGAAAGCACATGTCAGGCCACTGATAGAACCTGCTTATGCTTCTTTTGTACATAGTTCCGAACATGTGTTCTTTGCCCTCCTACTGTATTTTTGTTTTCTTTACGTGGCAGGATTTTTTCATGGCTTCTGTGTTTCTTTCTTTCTGTTTGCTGCCCCCTGAAGAGGTCAGTTCTATCTTACCTTTGCTCCAAAGTGTGTGCACATATTCTGGGAGGCCCCCATGTCCCTCGCCTGGGTCTCGTCTCAGGTCCTTGGATGTTGGGCTGCTTAGAGTTCAGGTGGGCTGTGCCTTGAACGTTGGGCCGGTTCTCTGGGAAGCAGCATCTCATACGGGGTGAGAGACTCTGTGGCCTCTGGTTGCTACATGGCACCCCATGTGGCTGGGGCCCGCCTTCTCCACCAGCCAGCCGTGCACCGCACCAGTGTCTCCCCGCTCCTCGCCTCCGTGACATGCTGCCTTTCTGGAATGACTTCAGAGGGGCCTCCAGACTCCCAGCCATCCGTGCTGTCATGTGGGAGTTTGCAGAAGGGCCTCCCCGTTCGTGGCCGCGAACGGTTTGTCTTCCTGATCTCTTCGCTCTACTTGTTGGGAGTCTGGGAGATGGAGAAGAATGGGCGTGCCGGGCCAGCAGCCGTCTCTACCAGCTCCCCTGTCCGGCTCGAGGCGCTTGTTCCTCCCTCCGCCGCGGCCAGGGAGGCACGCCGCTGTTGCGGACAGAGCAGAGGTGCGCCCTCCTCAGGGCACTGCTGCCCTTGTGGCCGTGAACCAGTCTTTGGGTTTTGTGATACTAAGCTTTCCCCTTGACCTTGTGCAGTAGGTGGTGCGTCTCGAGGCTAAGACAGTGGGCTCACATCCCACACAGGGTGCCAGGGGTGAGGCGGTCGGTGTGTTCACCGAACTTCTATTTGAAGCACACGGTGGGTGTTCAGTAGGACAGAGAGATTCTGCTTGACCTTAAACTCAATTAGCAGGGCGGTGTGGAGGGTAGTGGTTTTGAGCACTCTCAGAGCAGCAGATCGTCCTGAACACAGGGGGCCAGTGTCACTGGAAGAGTGTGGCCACACACCCGCCGCAGTCGTCGCTGGTCTCCGCACCCCAGCCGGGCGAAGCGGAGCAGTAAGCGTTGGGCGAGGCCGCCACACCAGGTTGCGTGAAAGGTTGTGGTCGGTCCCCAAGGCTCAAGCCCTACAGAGTGTGGGTGGCGAGTGAGAAGGGGGCTGCGTGCAGTGTGAATGGGACCACGGTAGGGACAGAGGGATCCGGAGTAGAAGATGCAGAGGTTTCAGGGTCGGTCAGGAAGGGCGTGAGGCGGGGTGTCCTCTATTAGCGGAGGTACAGGGGCCGTGTGGGTGGCCCGGTGTCTGAAGTGAGATAGGGGTGGTCGAGCGTGGTGTACCTAGAGGACTCTTAAGGTCCCTATTCAATTTTTGGGTCATGTGATTATTTGAAATATTTTAGATGACAAATTCCATTAAAATCACTATATTCATTGCCTCCGGTAAAAGATATTTGAATTTAGTTTTATTTATTTATTTATTTTTGAGAGCGAGAGCAGGGGAGGGGCAGAGAGAGAGGGAGAAAGAGAATCCCAAGCAGACTCCACGCTCAGTGCAGAGCCTGATGTGTCTGGCTGTGTCCATCCCATGAACCGTAAGATCGTGACCTGAACCAAAATCAAGAGTTGGATGCTTGGGACACATGGGTGACTCAGTCAGTTAAGCATCTGACTCTGACCACGATAGAGTTAAATTAGGAATCAGTAGTAGAAAGGTATCTGGAAAATCCTCAAATACCTGCAGACTAATGACGTACTTTTAAATAACCCACGGGCCAAGAAAAAAACAAAAGAGAAATGAAAACTATTTTGAAATGAATGAAAATGAAAACACAACATATCAAAATAGTTGGGATGCAGCTAAAGAAGCACCTTAAGGAAAATCTGAACACTTTATTGGCAAGAAGAAATGTCTCAACTTAGTGACTTTAATTTCCACCTTAAGGAGAAGGAAAACAAGATCAAATTAAAGTAAGTAGAATAAAAGAAAGAGTAGCAATCAATGCAATATAAACTAGACACAGCGATAGAGAAAATGGATGAAAACAAATGGCATTTCTTTAAGAAAATCAATAACATTGATAAACCTTTAGCCAGATATAGGAAAAAATGGATATACTGTGATCAGCCCTATGCCAACACATTCAATAACCTAGATGAAATGTATACACTTTTTGAAAAGAAGAATCAAAGCTAACTCAAGTAGACATTGATTGTCCCAGTAGCGCTATATGTGTTAAAAAATTGAATTTGTAGGAGTGCCTGGGTGGCTCAGTTGGCTACGCACCCACTTGGGCTCAAGTCATGATCTCATGGTTTGTGGGTTCAAGCCCCGCATTGTGCTCTCTGCTATGAGCAAAGAGCCATTTTTCGGATCCTCTGTCTACCCCTCTCTCTGTCCCTCCCCTGCTCTCTCAAAAATAAACATGAAAAGAAAAATAAAAATTGAATTTGGATTGAAAACCTCCTTTTCTTGCCCAGGACCCAAAAGGCTTACTAGTGAATTTTACCAAATATGTTAAGAAGAAATAAGGGGCACCTGGGTGGCTCAGTTGGTTAAGTGGCTGACTTTGTCTCAGGTCATGATCTCACAGTCCATGAGTTTGAGCCGCGCATCGGCCTCTGTGCTGACAGCTCAGAGCCTGGAGGCTGCTTCGGATTCTGTGTCTTCCTCTCTCTCTGCCCCTCCCCTACTCATGCTCTGTCTCTCTCACTCTCAAAAATAAATAAACATTAAAAAATTAAAGAAAATAAAGAAGAAATAATGCCAATTCTATGTAAACTCTTCCAGAAAATTAAAAAGGAGGGGACACTTCCTAATTTAGCTTACGAACCCAACATTACCCTAATAACAAAACCAAGCAACAATATTCTAAAAAAGGAAGACAGTAGACAAATATTCCTCATGAAAATACATGAAAACTTAGCAAAGTTTTAGCAAATCGAATACAAAGTATAGAAAAAGTAATTGGGATTTATCCCAGCAATGCAGAGTATCTTGTACATTCTAAAATTAATCAGTATCATCTACCATATGAACAGACTAAAACCAAAACACAGTGTCTTCTGAATGCATAGTAAAAGCAGTTGACAAAATCCAACACCTGTTCCAAATAAAACCTTTTAGGACACTAGGATCGGAAGGGAGCTTCTCAGATAAACAGCATCTGTGACAAAGCCACAGCTAATACCATAGCAATGGTGAAGGACTGAACGCGTTCTCCCTTCAACCGGGAAGAAGGCAAGGAAACATGTTCTCACCTCTTCTAGCAGATATTTTCCAGGAGGTCCTATCAGGTTCAATAAGAAATAAAAGGCATGGAAATTGGAAAGGAAGAAGGAGAACTATATTCTCAGTCAACATGTTTGTCTATGTAGAGTGTCCTATGGATTCCAAAAAAGGAAGTTAGAACAGGTGAGTTTCGCAAGGTTACAGGATACAAACTACAAGAACCTATTGTATTTCTACTAGCAACAAATAATTAGAAATTGAAAAAAAATTTTTCAGTAGTACAACATTGCTGAGAGGAATTATTGAAGACATAAATAGATGGAGAATGATCCATGCTCACGGGTCAGAAGACCTGAATATGGTTAAGATGTTAATTCTCTTCAGATTTATCTGTAAGTTCAATGGACTTCTCATCAGAATTCCAGCAGTTTGGGTAGAAATTTGACAACTAGCACCATTTGATTGCATGACACGTTACAAGCCACAGTAATCAAGACTGTGCTGTTGGTGTTAGGACAGGCAAGTAGATGAATGGGTCAGAATAGATAGTCCAGAAATAGGCTTACACATATATGGTCAATTAATTTTCAACAACAGTCCCAAGGCAATTCGTTGGAAAAGTGATATGATAGTTTTGTCAAAAAATGGTGCTGGAATAATTGTACATTCACATGCAAAAAAGAATAAAAGATCTTTGCTCCATATCTCCTATAATATGTAAAATTAAAGTAAATCAGAAATCTAAATCTAAAATTCAATACTACCAAACATCAAGAAGATAGCATGAAACATTCTTTGGTGACCTTGTGTTAGGCAAAGTTTCTTAATTATGACATAAGAAGCATTATGTATAAGATGAAATTTGTAAATGGTACAACATTAAATTTAAAATTTTCAAAATTTTCTGCTCTCCAAAAGACATTGTGAAGAGAATGGAAAGACAAGCAAGCCACAGACTGGGAGAAAACATTTGCAAATCTAAGGTATCCAGAAGGTACGAGGAACTCTTAAAATGCAATACTAAGGAAACAAACAATGTAATTAAAAATGACCAAAAGGGGGCGCCTGGGGGGCTCAGTGGGTTAAGCGTCTGACTCTTATTTTGGCTCAGGTGGTGATCTCGAGGTCCTGGGATTGAGCCCCCTGTCTGGCTCTGCACTGGTGGGGCAGAGCCTGCTTGGGACTTCCTCTCTCTCTCTCTCTCTCTCTCTCTCTCTCTCTCTCTCTCTCTCTTTCCCTCTCCCCCTCCCCACCCCCCACATGTGCGTGCATGCTCTCACACTCAAAATAAATAAATACACATTAAAAAAATAAAAATAAACATAAAAATGACCAAAAGATTTGAACATCCACTTCACCAAAGAAAATATATGGATGGCACGATGGGTCATACTAAGAGGGGTCTTATAATGGACTTAATTTTTATTTCCATGATGAACATTGATGTGACTTATTAGCGATTTCCCAAATTCTTGATGTTTTCCGCCACACTCCGCAGAAAATATGGAGGTACTGTCATCCTCCGCATCTGGAAAGATGCCAGTTTGTGTGTCTCGTGAGAGAGGCTGCCAAGGTGGCACCTCCGTCACGCTCTGTTCCGCCAGGCGGCTATTTCCACGTGTCCTGAAAGATCCTCGTGCTGAGCCGTCATTTTGTCCTAATGGTGTTTTGCCCTGCTGTTACTGTTTGTAAACGCACTCAGAGTGCACACAGCCAGGAGCCTCTGGAAGGGTTATAAATTGGTGAAGAAACAGTGCAGGAATAAGAACGCGCCCTCCGACGAGTGACCTCCTTGCACTGCTTTCCAGCCGGCACCCTGGACGTCCGTCCTCCTCTGGCGCGTGGCATCGGCCCTCCTCTTCACGTTTTGTGCAAAAGCCAATAACGCTTACTTGGGCTTGTTACTTTTCTATGTTTGTTTCCACCGTTTGCTTGTTGTATTTTTCTACCTGTGAAAATTGTTTGGTTATCTTTGGCCGGGATTGAACACATCAGAGTGTTTGCATTAGTTAGTGGTCTCATCTCCTGTAGCGCAGAAGGGTTTTCCGAATGAAATAATAGCCTGCCGTCTCAGCACCCCCAGCGCTCCCCACGCTCGCCAGAACTCGGTGAGGCTCTGCCAGACTTCTACAGGCCGGACAGTCTGGTGAGTGCATATGGACCTGTGTTTTGGCTTTAGTTTGCGTATCTTTGATGACTAATGAGGCCGAGCACCTCTTCGTGTGCTTCTTGGTCATTTGGATCTCTTCCTTGTGAAGTGCTTTTCCCCATTTTTACCCATTTTTCTATTTATGTCTACATCATTTATAAAGGAGAGGGAGTGGACTGGCTCCAGATGTTTCCACGGCAGTTTTTCATGCTAGATAAAAGCGTGGCAAGGTATACCGAATCTTTAGGAAAGAAATTTCTCAGTAATACGTTTTCAAACATGTGCGAACTTAGGGAAAGTGATTCTCACGAGCCCTTGCTGAGAGACTCCAGATAGGGCAGTGGCCCAGGGAGTGAAAGGACAGAGAGAGCTGGTGGGGACCCCCGATGCGCAGAGCACAGGGAAGGGAGGACACTCTCGAGTACTGCAGACTTTGATAAGGTGGCCCGATGGAGGAGGCGACCGGGGCGCGGCGCGTGCACTTCGCGCCCTTCCAGGCCCGTTCATCAATACATCGGGATTTAAGAACATTGTTCAGGGACTGTCAGTAAAGGAACTAAAAATAGCTAGCTAACTGCTCTCGCGGGGGAGGTGGGGGGCGCAGCTCTGCGCCGTCTTGGGTGAATCACCATTTCTGCCTGATGGACAAAGGCTGTGAGGGAGAGCCTTTCACGCACACACAGAGTTCAGTAAACATAAAAAGGAGCTCAGCCTCGCTGAAAACATCGCCCCTTATCCAGTCGTAAACAATTAACCTGATGAGGGAACATTTTTTACCTCTCCATCTGTCGAAGATGGAATGTTTGAGAGTGAATCCCATAGGTACCAGCTAGAGAAAGAGCACTCCTGAATGTGATGGGGTGTAGTTGCCAGAGCCCCGTATGGACAAGATTCGGGTTAAGTTCTCTGACATGCAAAATGTACAGCGTTTCACTTCTCGTGCTGAGGTACCTTGGAGCATGCGGGTTCAAAACGATTCTGAGACGTATTTGCTGTAAAGAATAAGATGCCGGGTGCGGAACAACACCTGTGCGTTTTCCTCCCAGGTGCACGGAGAACCTCCGGATGGGCCACCAAGGAACGTTAGCAGTGACTGTGAGCTCAGAAATAGTAGGAGTCTTATTTTTCATTGTTTACATTTTTACTCTTTATATTTAAATATCTATAGCTTTGAAGAGTTATGAAAACCACCCAAGACCAAGAAGAATCTTAAGAGTTATTGTTAATAAAAGAATCTACGTGTATTGTCAAGTTTATTCCAAACTCATGGCCTGTTCGTATGATTTAGAAGTTTAAGAGCCTGAACCACGAGCTGAAGTGATTCGCCCCCCACCCCGGAGAGCACAGCAGAGCAGGGAGTGTTCTGGCATCACCACTGCTCCTCCACGGAAGGGACACAGAATCATAGTCATTAAAATGCTGTAAATAGCAGCGCGTCCTAAATTTGCCCACACCTCTGAAGGGAGTATACCTCCTGCTTCCTCCCCGAGAACGCTCGGGCCCCAGAGAGGCCAGCAGCCCACCGGATGGATTCGGGAGACCTGCTCCGGACCTGCCCAGTAGGATTCACTGGACGTGCGACCCTGCCAACTGCCTTCCCTCTCTGAGCCTGATTCATCCTCTATAAACATGGTGATAGCAATACCTGCTTTCTAGTCTGGCGAACGTTAGATGTAGGAGAGAAAATGCAGACGTGCTTGAGAAGTGTTAGTTTCTTGTCCCTTTAAAGATTTTGCATGTGTTTGTTATCCAGCGCTTATTTCTGGAACATAATTCATCAGGTGTGATTAGGAAAAAGGCTGGATCTTGCGGTTTCATCTGACTTTTCTGGAAGTGTTCCTCTGCCGCTTGGCTTCCACTGAGGAGCCCCTGAGACCCAGGCCCCTCGCCAGTGGGTTGGGGGCTGGCGGGCACTGGCATTACTGCCCACGAAGCCGGAGCCCCGGGGAAGACCTGCTCGGCAGGTAATGGCCGTGCATGAGTGGGCCTCCGTCTCGGTTGCTTTGCTCCGTTAAAGTGGATTGTGAGGGGCGCCTGGGTGGCTCAGTCGGTTTGGTGTCCACCTTCGGCTCATGTCATGATCTCAATGTTCATGGGTTTGAGCCCCGTGTCGGGCTCTGTGCTGACAGCGTGGAGCCTGGAGCCTGCTTCGGATTCCGTGTCTCCCTCTCTCTCTGTCCCTCCCCTGCTCATTCTCTCTCTCTCTCTCTGTCTCTGTCTCTCTGTCTCTCTCTCTCTTTCTCTCAAAAATAAATAAACATTAAAACAATTTTTTTAAAAAGTAGACAGTGATGCTTGGCTGGGACACCTCAGCATCACCAGATTTTAGTGCGGGTGTGCGCACGCCTTTCGGATGATAAGCTGTGAGTCAGACGCCACACTGAACAGTCGAAGCTTTGAGGCGTAGCTCGGTACACTCACTGCAAGTAAAGGGTGAAGGTCTTTGAGTCGCCCGGAGCAGAGGCAGGGAGGGGCGGGGGGCACCCTCGAGGAAGCGGGGCACAGTCAGGGCACCCGGTGTCTCTTCAGGGAGCAGCTCCGGGACTTGCCAGATTACCGATGGATGCAGACCAAATCCCAAGTGGACAAGGTGCCCGCAAACCCCAAATGTGAGAATGATGAGGGTTTGGGGTCATGCAGGATTTCGGGGCGCGTGTGATGTCGGCCTTCCTGAGTTGCCTGATAACGTGACGCTTTTCCCTTGCTTTTTGGTAGATGATGGACAGTGTCCTCACCCTCGGGGAAGCAGGTGGGCTGGCAGGACAGGCGTCCACGGGCCGGGAGAAGGAGACACTCCCAGGTACTCTCTCGTCTATCCCTGCTGGTGACCTGCCTGCCCGGCCCCATCCTGTTCCGGATGATGACTCACCTGTGACCCCTGCCTCCCCCGGCCTGCTCTGCCCACCTGTGCCCTGCCTGCGCCCGACCTCAGTGCCTGTTGGTTGACCCACCTCAGCCCAGATCTTGACCCTCCCTTCTCTCACTCGGACTCGGGGCCTCGTCCTCACTTCTGGTTGCTCCCTTTGCTTGACCGTTTCTTTTGAGGTCCCTAACCTTGAATGGCACCCTGACTCCCGTTAACCTCACTTGGCCACCGGCGTGTGGAGACGGCCTCCTGACGGGGATGCACGCCACCTGCTGGTGCTCCCGGCCTCTCAGACGCAGACCTGCTTCTCAATCTGTTCACTTCCCTTAACAGGGTAATTTGTAGTGAAACGAGAAAGGGCATCTCACTCCTTCGGTAACGCGGTCTGGAGTCTGTGGTGACGGTCTCTCTTCGCCTGCAGAGAATGTTTGCCCTTTCTCTGGCCACCAGCGGTTCTCTTCAGGTCAGAAACACAGGGATGATGTGAGCTTCAGATCAGAATTGATGTGAGGGATGATTCTAAAGGAGGATGGAAGAATCGAATTGCTCCCACAGGTTCAACAGAGTCACTCAGCAGATAGGACAAATGCGCGCTCTGTGCGAGGCCCTGGTCTGGGCCAGAGCATCAGCAGACACTCCCCAGGGAAGGCCATCACAGGTAGACCGCACGCCTAAGGTATCAGAAGCTGATGAGCTCTGCGGATAAGGAGAAGAGAGGGCAGGTGTGAGCCAGTGTGTGTGTGTGTGTTTGTGTGTGTGTGTGTGTGTGTGTGTGTGTGTGTGTGTGTGCACGCTAGTGCATACACGTGCATGTGATTGAGGGTTATCGTGTGTACACACATGTGCCGAATCAGGCATCAGTGTGTGTGCATAAACAGATGTGCACGATAGGGAGTCTGTATGTGCGAACACACAAGGTTGCAGCTTGTGTGTGTGTGTGTGTGTGTGTGTGTGTACACAGGTGTGTGCATTTTGGGTGAGGGAGTGTGTGTGTGTGCATACTTGTGTGTGATCGATGGTTATTGTGTATACATGCGTGTGCCCAGTTGGAAGTTATTGTGTGTCTGAGTACATAGGTGTGCACAACCGGGGATATCAGTGACCAGTAGAGGCACGAGAGTTGGCCTCATTGAGAAAGTGACCCTTTAGTCAAGGTGTGAGAGTGATGGGTGGGGACGAGGGAAAGGCCGGGGCCAGTGTGGCTGTGGTGAGCAGGGGCAGACGTGAAGTCGGATGGCCTGAGAGATCATAAGAGCCTTCACTCTGAGTGGGCGAGGATGGGTCTGAGCGGAATTAGGGTCCTGCAGGGCCATTCTGGCTTCTGGGTGGAGGAGAGGCACTCAGGAGACCCAGGGTGGGAAACGGGTATGTTAGGAGGTGGCCGCTGCCTGAGCCCTGGGCAGGTGGTCTCGGGAGGCAGTGAGGTATGTTTGGAAGGTAGAGCCAGGAGGGCTCCTGGTGGAGAAAGTGACCGGTGATAGGGAGGCAGGAGTGACCACAAGGTGTGAGGCCGGCTTGGAAGGATAGCAAAGGCTGAAAGGAGCTGTCCTGTTGCTGGCCATTGGGCAAGTTCGGGGCAACATCGACATTCAGGCGACACCTAAGCACACAGTGGCTGGACTAGCCAGGAGGAAGCAGAGGAGCAAGGACAGGGTCTGGGCGTCCTGTCCCCGACTGGCTGGGATGGACTGCAGGGATCTGAGCCAAGGGACTGAGAGGACAGCCACGTGGGGAGCCAGAGCCGATGCCACGCCTGCCTTAGGCTGCCACCGGGTGGGAGGGCTGGCATTCATGTAGGTCACCGGTGGCTTGTACGTTGTTGACGGGCAGGTGGGGACAAATGCTAAAGTGGGCGCAGATAAGAGGGAGGAGGAGCAGTGAGGGTGGTTTTGAGAGCGCGAGGGAAGAGGGGCCGGGAGGAGCCGTGTTGGCAGAGGCAGATGAGGGGCTTTCTGTGCAGGAAGAGCCTCCTGCAGAGCTGTGGAGGGCGGGTGGGCAGGGCAGCGGGCCCCAGGGATAGAGGGCCCGCCTCCACGGAGGAGCAGGCCAGCCTGGGGGGGAGGGGGGGGTTGTCCACATGAACTGCCAGTATTCACCTACAAGAAGAGATACTGCAATGGTTCGGCTTAAGATCCACGCAGGAATGTTGGGGGATTTGGGAGCGTGGCTGGACAAGGGAGACAAGGTGTGACGATGCTGTTCGTGCGGCCTGTGTGTGCTCTGAGGTGCGAGCTCAGTTTGTGTTGTCCTCCAGGGACTTGTGCTGCTCTGTTACAGGAGCGCTTGCCAGAGCTGTACTGGACAGTGTTGTGGCTTTTGCCAAGCAAGGGCAAGGAAGCCAGTGAGGCCGGAGGGAGCCACTGAACGCAAAGAGCAGGGCTGGTGACTGCATGGGCGTGACCCCGGAAAGGGCGGGACCGAGAGTCCAGAGGGAGGAGCTGGGACAGCAGAAACAGCCGGTAGCGTGGCTGACTTACTTACTTTTCAAATCGGTGGCCGTGGTAAATCTCCATCAAAGTGGAACACAACGAAGACATTTGTTAACATACGACTACTTTTTCAAGTTAGGGAACGGTACTTGTTTCCATGGTAACTGCCAACCGTTGAACCACACAGAGAGTGTCCTGTGGTGACACAGGGTAATTACAGACAACAGGGAAATTGCAGGGTAAGTCTTAAGTAAATACAAAGCAACTGCGTGGTTAGGTCCTGCTCCTGAAAGTGAGAAGGCAGCTCATCTCTGGCCCCGTCCGCTCCTGAGCCCCGCACAGACGCCAGCAGCCAGGCAGGGCACGCTCTTCGGCCATGTCGTTGCTTCGCTCCAGGTGCACGGGGGCGAGTCCTGCGTGTCCCCTCCTCTCTGTCCCCAGGCCCACTCAGCCTGTACCTCTGAGGGCCACCCTGCCCAGGGCCAGGCTGGGAAGCTGACCGAGGACACACACACGGCTCCAGACCGTGGCTGCTGAGAAGAATTTTATCAACTAGATCTTTACAAAGAGTGTCTCTAGACTTTGGGTAGTGGATCAACTGGCTATGAAAAGAAAACCTAAGTAGCAGTTGTTTTGTTTTTGTTTTGAAGACAGTACAGATCAGTACATAGACCAGATTGGAACAGGATGGTTATCTGAGAGCATTCATCTGTTGTCATCCCGTACCAGAATCCGCAAAAGGGCAGACATCTTAAGACAGCAACGGCACGGAAATTCAGGACATGTGAGGAAACAGGGATAACTGCAGTCAAAAGATCAGACGTTTTGATTATTAAGAAATTGATAATGCTTTTGGAATAAAACATCCCAGAAGACAAGTGGAGAGGCCTGATGCAGGGAAGAATGAGAATTTAGACACTCAGCTCAGGATCAGCGGATGCCAGGAGTTGCAGAGGAGCAGGGTCAGGCGGCCCCTCCAGACCCTGCAGTGTGTGCAGCGAGGTCAGGGGTGTGTGCACCTGACTCCCACTGCAAGTGTGTGCTCAGGCCCAGGGCAGTCGAGTGGTGTGTCCAGCCAGCCACCAACTCCAGAGAGGGACGGGAGCTGCTCCAGAAAACAAGATGTTGGTACAAAAGTTCCGCCCCTTCAACACCAGAGACAGACCAGAGTAAACAGAACTGGTGACTGTGACAGGCAGATCAAGCCTCTTGAAGGAGAACTGTGGGCATAGCCAAGACTTCCGTGCGTCTGAGGGGATCCAGTAGCAGAATCACTGAACAGAACAAGAGAAGATGCACAAGGGGGGAGTGAGTGACACAAAGAGAAGAAAATATTGCTCCTTCAAAGAAAACCACCAAAGAGTTTTGGAAACTAAAAGTCAGTCAAAATAGAATAATCAGGATGACTTGAAGAACAGAAATGAAGGAAGAATGAGTGATTGGCCAGATATACCAAGGATTATTCCAGAATGCAGACCTAAAAGACCAGAGCTATTCCAGAACACAGATCCTTAGGTACTGAGAACTATTCTAGAATGAAGATGTAGAGGACCCTGAGCTATTCCAAAGTGCAGATCCATAGGAGTAAGAGCTATTCAGGAACACAGATCTGGAGAATTGAGCACTATTCAGGAACACAGATCTGGAGGACTAAGAGCTATTCTAGACTAGAACAAGGATCCGGAGGACCAAGAGGTATTCAGGAACACAGATCTGGAGGATTGAGAGCTGTTCTAGAACAAGGATCTGGAGGACCAAGGGCTATTCAGGAACACAGATCTGGAGGATTGAGTGCTCTTCTGGAACACAGATTTAGGGGCCTGAGAGCTATTCTGGAACACAGATCTGGAGAATTGAGCACCATTCAGGAACACAGATCTGGAGGACTAAGAGCTATTCTAGACTAGAACAAGGATCTGGAGGACCAAGAGGTATTCAGGAACACAGATCTGGAGGATTGAGAGCTGTTCTAGAACAAGGATCTGGAGGACCAAGGGCTATTCAGGAACACAGATCTGGAGGATTGAGTGCTCTTCTGGAACACAGATTTAGGGGCCTGAGAGCTATTCTGGAACACAGATCTGGAGAATTGAGCACCATTCAGGAACACAGATCTGGAGGACTGAGCTATTCTAGGACAAGGATCTGGAGGATCAAGAGCTATTTAGGAACACAGATCTGGAGGACTGAGTGCTCTTCTGGAACACAGATTTAGGGGCCTGAGAGCTATTCTGGAACACAGATCTGGAGAATTGAGCACTATTCAGGAACACAGATCTGGAGGATTGAGAGCTATTCTAGGACAAGGATCTGGAGGACCAAGAGCTATTCAGGAACACAGATCTGGAGGACTGAGTGCTCTTCTGGAACACAGATTTAGGGGCCCGAGAGCTATTCCGAAACACAGATCTGGAGAATTGAGCACTATTCTGGAACACAGGTCTGGGGGGCTGAGTGCTGTTCGGGAACACAGATCTGGAGGACTGAGAGCTATTCTAGAACAAGGATCTGGAGGACCAAGGGCTATTCAGGAACACAGATCTGGAGGATTGAGTGCTCTTCTGGATAGGGGCCCGAGAGCTATTCTGGAACACAGATCTGGAGACTTGAGCACTGTTCTGGAACACAGGTCTGGGGGGCTGAGTGCTGTTCTGGAACACAGATCTGGAGGACTGAGATCTATCCTGGAACACAGATCTGGAGGACCCTGAGCTATCTGGAATGCAGACCTTAAGGACTTGAGAGGTGGAACGTGAAAGAACAAGGTGAGACTGAAGTGAGTGTGAGAAGCTCCATTTTCTGGTTCATAGAAGTCTGGAAAGTAGAGACAGAGAAAGTTGAGGAAGGGTAATGGGAAAAGAACCCTTCTCGGAACTAGAATGCATCAGACACTAAGTGATGAGCAGAGGTGAGAAACTGTACTTCCTGGATGTATTCAGGCAGATTTCCAAGATACCACCAAGTAAAACACCCCAAAGTGGTCAGCAAAGGGAAAGTCTGGTTTTCAGTTGGCATCAAATTTGTCAATGATCAATTTATAGTCTAGAATTAATTAGGTCAGTATCTTCAACGTATTTGGGAACAGTGATTCTAAACCTGGAATTTTATTTTATTTTATTTTTAATTTTTTTAAGTGTTTATTTAGTTTGAGAGAGAGAGAGAGAGAGAGAGAGAGAGAGACCGTGAGTGGGGGAGGGGCAGAGAGAGGGGGAGACACAGAATCAGAAGCAGGCTCCAGGCTCTGAGCTGTCGGCACAGAGCCTGAGGTGGGGCTCGAACCCGCGAACCGTGGAATCATGACCGGAGCTGAAGTCGGCGCTTAACCGACTGAACCACCCAAGAGCCTCTAAACCTAGAATTTTAGACATACCCAGACTAAATTCAAATAGAAGGACAAAGGAAAGGTATTTTCAGGTAGTCAAGGACTCGAAGGTTACCAGACTCCCTGCTAAGACTTTGACAAAGTGGAAAAAAGACAAGCATCTATAATGACGATTATCCAGTGTGACCTGTAGCTAGCTCTAAATAATTTTTGATGTATATTTGTATGCAAATTAGAATAATAGTTGAAAATGATCTCATGTGTGTGTACTTATACGGTGATAAGGAGGAGAAAAGTGCAAGTGTCCTCACCTCCAGGTCTTTCAGGGGAATATGTGGGCCCTGCCAGAGCCCACACTTATATGAATGTGTGTCGAAGCGTATCTCAATGTACTTGCAGCCACCAGTCAAGGCATAGATTGGGCATCTTCAAATCTTGTAGAGGAAAAACTCTGGAACAAAGAAGACCTGATTTAGTTTCCGAAAGGTAGAACAGAAAAGAAAAATTAGAAGTACAAATCATAGAAAATATACAAGGCAAGGGGCGCCTGGGTGGCTCAGTCGGTTAAACATCCGACTTCGGCTCAGCTCATGATCTCATGGCTACTGAGTTTAAGCCCTGTGTCAGGCTCTGTACTGACAGCTCAGAGCCTGGAGTCCCCTTTAGATTCTGTATCTCCCTCTCTCTCCGTCCCTCCCCTGTTCACACTCTGTCTCTCGCTCAAAAACAAACATTAGAAAAATAATAAAAATAATAAAATTCCTTTAAAAAATATATATGGCAAGACATTATGTAGACGTTAGCTCATATATATGTTAAATTTCTCTATTAAAAGGCACAACTCAGATTGTCTTAAAAATGACACAGAGGGGCGCCTGGGTGGCGCAGTCGGTTAAGCGTCCGACTTCAGCCAGGTCACGATCTCGCAGTCTGTGAGTTCGAGCCCCGCGTCGGGCTCTGGGCGGATGGCTCGGAGCCTGGAGCCTGGTTCCGATTCTGTGTCTCCCTCTCTCTCTGCCCCTCCCCCGTTCATGCTCTGTCTCTCTCTGTCCCAAAAGTAAATAAACGTTGAAAAAAAAAAATTAAAAAAAAAAAAAAATGACACAGAAACAGAAAATTTATTAATGGTAAGGGTACTAAGCAAATGCTGATCACAGGAAAGCAGGCCTACCAACATTGTTTCCAAGAAAAAGATAAAACACGTTAAATGGGATAAAGAGAAATCTTACCATTTGCAACGACGTGGATGGAGCTAGAGTGTATTATGCAAAGTGAAATAAGTCAGTCAAAGAAGGACAAATATATAATTTCACTCATATGTGGAATTTAAGAAACAAAATAAATGAACATAGGGGAAAGGAAGAAAAAATAAAATAAGATAAAAAGGGAGAGGGAAGCAAACCATAAGAGACTATTAATGATAGAGAACAAACAGGGTTGAAGGAGGGAGGCAGGTGGGGGGATGGGCAAAATGGGGGATGAGCGCTGGGTGTTGTATGTAAGTGATGAATCGCTGAATTCTACTCCTGAAGCCAATACTACACTATATGTTAACTAACTTGGGTTTAAATAATAAAAAATAAATGTTAGAGAAAGAATTATGAGATAATTAAGACCAAATAGGAGAAATTAATGACGGTGAAGGTAGAGATAACTGCAGTAGAACATGGAAACGTGCTGGTTGGTGCCGTCATTCTGGAGAAAGACCACGAGACCCTGAAACTGTTAGCAACTTTGATCAAGGCAGGGAAAAGGCAAAACTTTAAAACCGGGGCAACCAGAAAGTAGATGTCGCCGCATTTGCGAAAGTTATGAAAACTTTCAGAGTCTGCTGTCTAAACTCTGTGTGAAGAAATTGGAAAATCTAGATAAAATGAATAATTTTCTAGAAAAATGAAATTCACAAAATTGCCTCAATATGATGTAGAAAGTCTGAACAACCTGTCAACTGTGGAAGTGACCAAGGCGGCGCTCAGAGACCCCTGCTCGTGTGCCCCTGGAACGGCCCTACACATCCTGGCGTATACAGGAAACACAATTTTTGAGGCACGTAAGTTGTCTTATAGTACAGAAGAAAAGTAAGCAAGTTCCCCTGGTCATTTTATGAGATCAGCAGGTTGCGACATGAAAATAGGGCAAGTAATCTTAAAATCATTTGTAGGTAACTTCCTTCTGAAGACCGATGCGCCATAAACCGTCCGCGGCTCAGCCCCGACGGCGCGTTTAGTGCTAAGTAAGCCCCGTGTGATTTCAGAAGAGCGCGTTGAGCGGTGACTGCGGGCCGCCCTCCGCTCTGCGTGGGCCTCCGCCTTCGCCTCACGGTGCTCGTTTTCCTTTCCGCTTCTGAAAGTTTTCTGTCTGCTGTCTTCCTCTGTTGTTCGTTCAGTCCGGTGTGTCGTGTCGTCTAATTTCATCTAGGTTTTTTGAAATAAGGTTTCATTCCGGATTCTTTCCCGAGTTCTGTGACCTAATTTTTGAGTTTTTCCGAGTGATTTTTCCTCTCTCCCCCCATCTTAAGTCTTTGCATCAACAGAGATGCTGGATTATTTTGTTGTTGTTAGCATGTCTCTATGGTATATGTTTATTGCCAGTAGGGATGTGATTTTATTTCTCACTTTATCTTTACAAAATTTTTGTGTGGGATTTGACTTCACCTGAAGTTCATCTTCCTAAACTTCTGAGAAGGGAGGCATGATTTGTGATAGCATTTCCAGTTTCACGGCTCTAGAATGCCCTCTTCTGTTATTTTTATGAAGTGTTAACACACACAGGCTTAATGCCTGAAGCCGGAGTGTGTCTGGCCGCAGGGCCTGGTGAGCGGGTGGTCAGGGAATCGGGCGACAGCATCGTATCGATGTTAAATGCTCTGGGTTTGGTCTCCGGACTGTGGCTAGCCGATGTCCTGGTTTTTAGGAAACACACACTAACGTATTCGGAGTCAAGGAGTGTGCTTGCAATCGCTCTCAGGTGGTGTGGATTAATGAGGACAATGAACGAATAATGAATGAGTGAGGACGTGGGGAGCAACCACAACAACCAAAGGATGTATAGAAGTTCTTGGGAATAATTTAGAAAACTTTTCTCGAAGTTTGGAATTATTATATCGTGATGAAAAGTTGTCCAACAAAGAAGTACAGTGAATTCTTCAGTGGAGAACATGATGGCCCTTCTCCTTGGGACAGATCTCCCCCCGGCACCTGGGGAGTGGGGCCAGATGGGGGACCCACAAGCCGGCCGGGGCAGAGGGCCGGTGCCCAGATCACCGTGAGAGCCACCTGTGGCCGGGGCACTGGAACTAGGCTTTCTCTGTTTTTGTTTCCCATTGTTACCTTCCAGCTGTCATTCCAATTAAAATAAATACATGCCTGAGAACATAATAAAAAATGTAATGACAGGAGGACAAGCAGCCTCTTGGAGTCACGTCGGGTTTCTGAGCCCAGGGGGCCTGGCCCGGTGTCTGGCGGAAGGTCGGCCGCCTGGGCGGCGCCTCAATGTGGCCGGAGTCACCCCTCTCCACCGTCCGCTGTAAACCAGCCACAGCACCGGTGTGCTTCTCCGTGGACTTCCGGTTCACTCCCCCGAGTGGCTTGGTTGCGGCAGCACCGACGACCGTGTGGCGAGGAGGCCCGAGGGCAGGGGGCACGGAGAGAGGGGGTCGAGCTGAGCTCTGGACAGCCCGGGGCCGGACACACCACACTGCGGCTTCTCGTTTGGAGCTTTCTGCTTCCACCCCGAGCACAGCCAGCCCCTGGCAGGGGCCACCCCGTGACCACCAAGAGCGGGACACAGGAGTTGGCCTGTGGGCTCCGAGCCCCGTGGGCCGCGTCCTGGCGGCGACCTTGGACCAGCTGAAGGAGAGATGTGGCCGTGGCAGAAGAGGAGTCGTGCAGTCTGCAGACCCTGGAAATCGTCACCTCGGCTGGCCGAGGATGGAGCGGTCCATGTGCGTGTTTTGTGCTCACGAGACTCTGAGACAGGACTCAGGCCTGGCCGCACCGACACAGGCGCTTCTCGAGACGTGGGCTTGACGGTGACCTCGAGGCCCCTCCGCGCCACGCCTCTGCCCCGCCGGCACGGCCAGACCTTCCTTGCTCTCTGCCGCCCGTCGTGGTCACCGGCGGCTGCCGCGCGGTGCCCTCGGGCCCGGCACCTGTGCTGCTGTGCGCGCGCCCGTGTCCCCTGACATGGACCTGCCCCAGGCCACTGCCCAGGAGGGAGTCCCTTCTTTCAGGCCACACTGTCCCTCTGCTATCGGCTCTCCCTACGCTTCCCCTATCCCGGCCCTTGTGGCTGACAGCTGACTTTCCCTCCATCCCCACCCGGGATCTCCTTCTGGGAGATGGGGCGGCTGAACACAGAAGCCCCTGGACCTGGCTCATGCTTGTTGTCGTGCCTGCCCACCCGAGCCTGAACCTGGACGTTCTCATCTGCCCGCGGCGCTGCCTTCCTTACCCCCTTGTGTCTTTGTCACGCCTGCGCCTCGGGACTCTCGTCCTGGATCTAACTGCTGCTGGAGGCCGCCTCGTGGACTGATGCATCTGTGGCATCCAGCCTCGTGTGGACCCTCAGTGCTGCCCCAGGCCCCTGGCCTGGCCTCCCTGGCCCCTCCGTCCCCACAGCACTGGCTGCAGTGGCCTCCTGCTGTGGAAGGGGCGAAGGTGACCGCGGGGGAGGGAATCAGCCCAGGCAGGGTTGCAGACACCCCGCGTCCTCACTGCATGTGCTTTCTCCGCGAGGACGGGGACCCCCCCTCCACCCCCGGCGACAGTCGCCTCTAGCTTTGTGCTGGTGGCGATCACTTTGTTTACTCTCACTTCACGTCACACCTTTTCTCATAGGACCGATCCCAGCACGCTGCCCGTGCTCCACTCCGCTCGTAGGCTGCTTGCACGTTTTCTGCTTTTGACTTCGTTTTCTCTGCAAGGATTCTGGACGGTGTGTGCCATTCGGGGCCCATCACTGCCTGTGCTGACTGCTTACGTCGCAAATGTTTGGCTCGTGCCGGCAGCACAAGGTGACCTAATCCCGTGGGGAAACGGCAAAGCGGTATGTGAACGTGCAGACCCTCATGTCCCAAAGTTTGAAGTCATCTTACTCCAAAAAGTTACCTTGTTTGTGACTCTCAGAGTGCGCTTCCCTCCTGTGCCCAGCAGTGACGTCTACTGGGCTGGTCAGTTGCCCCCCGGTGCCGGCCGTCCCTCTGGGAGCTCCCTGGGAACCTCCCTCCTTTTCCTTAAGGGCACCCTCACGACCCGGCACAACCCCCAGCTGGGTGGGGGGAGGAAGCTCCCTGCTGGGGTGCCTCCCGCCAGGGGCACAGATGCTGCTTGGCTCCCGCTGCCCTCCTCCGCCTCCTCACAGCGGCCCCACGGTGGGGCTCTTCCTGTCGGCTTTGCGGCTCTAGCAGGGCGTACGGCCCCGTCGCTGGGGCTGGTGAGCTGGCTTTGGAGGTCCCTGCCTGCCGGTCCCTCGCGACCCACGGGCTGGTCGTCTGTGGTCACATTGATCTTTCAAAGCATAAAATAGCTCTGATGGCTTAACCTCCTTCGTTTGCCTCTTCTTGGCTTCGTGTTCATGAAAGATCTTTGCATTTCCCAGTCTCTGCATGGACGCAGGGCTGTGATGGCCGGGGGGACAAGGCCTTTGTGAGGCTCAGGGTGAGGTGCAGTCAGCAGGGTGTGGGGAAGGGATGGAGTGGTGTGGATGGTTTGAGGGCAGGGGAGGGCTCAGCTAGAGGACGTGCACTTTCTCCTGGGCAGTGGGAGGCCTGAGCATTGTAAGGGCAGATGGGGTTTGTGCTTCTGGAGTGTTCTGGCTTCAGAGGGAGGGGAGGCCTGCAGGGAGGTGGGAGCAGGAAGGGTGTGAGGATCTGGGCAGGGCAGGGCAGGGCAGGGCTTCTGGGGAGTGGGTGGAGGTTAGAGAATAAAGCGAGGAAAGGTCGGAAGGTGCCAGAGCCGGCCAGCCACAAGGTCACCAGGGGTAGCCGCACAGGACAAAGTCTGTCATGGTTGAAGCATGGCTAGATTTTCTGTCTCTAATTAATACTCGGATGTTTCTCTTGAATCCTTGAGTTCTTTGTCACTTTATTGAAACAAGTTTTCTTGTTTTCAATAAAGAGTAAAAAAATCTGCATCAGACAATTATAATGGGGAAACAAAAATCTTTATTTTGTTTCGAAAACTTTTGTTGTATTGAGCTTCTTCGGTGAGCTAATCAGAGTCACTTGCGGAGCCACTTCAAAAAATAGACCGAGTTTTACTTTCTGTTTCCTACCTCGTGACTGTACCTTCAGCCTGAGGCTCGCCTGCCGCCGCTGCGTGAGAGCGGTTTGTGCGGGGCCGCCGCGAGGCTCCAGGCCGGCAGAGCTCGCCTTTCTTCTGGCCGCGGTGACCGTGCTAGCAGGGTTGCGTATTGTTTTGCTCCTGCTGTTGGACAGGCTTTTAAAACAGTTCTTGTTTCGGGAGTGCCTGGGTGGCTCAGTCGGCTGAGTGTCCTGTCCGACTTTGGCTCAGGTCGCGATGTTGCAGTTCTGGAGTTCGAGCCCCACGTCAGGCTCACCACTGTCAGCGCGGAACCTGCTTCGGATCCTCTGTCCTCCTCTCTGCCCCTCCCTGGCTCGTACTCTCTCTCTCAAAAATAAAAAAATATTTAAAAAATCACTTTAATGAAACGGTCTTATTTTTAATTTTGCCTATGTTTTTATTTTCTTTGTGTATTTTTTTTAAAGTTTATTTTTGGTGGGGAAAGAGAGAGAGCAGGGAGGGGCAGAGGAAGAGAGAGAGAATCCCGAGCAGGCGCCACACTGTCAGCCCAGAGCCCGATGTGGGGCTGGATCCCATGAGCCGTGAAATCATGACCTGGGCCAAAACCAAGAGCCGGATGCTCAACCGACTGAGCCACCTAGGTGCCCCTGTGCATTTCCGGTTTATTCTGTTCACATATTTACTTTGTTTATCGTTTGCCCCTCAGAACGGTTTCGCCCAGGACAGCAGTAGTTTTTCTTGCTCCTTTACTTAGGGAAGAGGTAGGGTTCCTGAGGGGAAGTCTGAGGAGAGGCCATAAGGAGAGGCCTGAAGGGAAGCTATGAGGGGGGGCCCTGAGGGGAGGCCATGAGGGGAGGTCAAGAGGGGAGGCACTGAGGGGAAGTCAAGAGAGGAGGTCAAGAGGGGAGGCCCTGAGGGAAGGTGAAGAGGGGAGGTCAAGAGGGGAGACCCAGAGGAGAGGCCCTGAGGGGAGGTCAAGAGGGGAGGTCAAGAGAGGAGGCCCTGAGGGGAAGTCAAGAGAGGAGGTCAAGATGGGAGGCCCTGAGGGGAGGTCAAGAGGGAAGGTGAAGAGGGGAGGTCAAGAGAGGAGGCCCTGAGGGGAGCCCTGAGGGGAGGTCCTGAGGAGAGGTCAGAGAGAAGCCTGGATTGGTTTTGTGCTGGTGGTGCAGGGAGTGAGGTGTTGTCACCATCACCCTCTCCGCAGAAAGTTCAAATGCAAACATGAGCCAGGGGCAGGAAGCTGTGCGTCTGGGAGCTGCGCAGCCTTGCTCTGTGGGCCTGGCCTGGAGCCAGCACCTGGGGACCTGGCAGGGATGGAGGAAGGGGTGAAGGGAGCTGTGCATGTGGTAGGGGAGGGTCTGAGACCCCCCGGGAAAGGCTTTGTGTAGGACAGGGGTCATTGCGGGGGGATCAGAGAGCGGGGGCGAGGGGAGGAAGAGTGGGGGCAGGAGCAGCACTGGGGGTCGTTTCCCCAGAGCCATACCTCCACGGACGCCAGGGTCGGGCTCCCCGGCCGGTCCTCATTGAAGCGCAGAGCTGGCTCCTTGTCCTGGAGCCTCGCTATCCTGCCGCCTCTGCAGGTTCCTCCGCGAGCTGGGGCCGTCTGGGTGGGGCGCTCTCGGGGCGCCAGGGCGGGAAGGGGTGGAGGGGTGACCAGAGCCGGTCTGGTGGCACTTCCCAGGAGGGCCACGGCCGGAAGGACCAGCTCTTCCCGGCAGGCCCCTGGCCCTGAGCACTAGGGGGCGGTCGGGGACGCTGGGCTTCCCAGAGCACATAGCACAAGGCCGCCTTGCCCCCCGGCCCACCGGCAAGCACATCAGCAGATCAGCGAGTCCTGGCCTTGTTCGACCTGGACACTATTTGTCAGGACTCTTGCCGGGAGAAATAATACCGTGAATGCCTTGCACACGCTTTTCTCTGTTCCCTTCTCTTATCTCCTGTTCTTACTCTAGAATTATCCTGGAAAATAAGGCTGAAAATCCTTCATTTGTATATAGCACTTTGCAAATTACAGAGTACTTCTCACAACACTGAAAGGTGGGTATTTTCTGGTCCCTATTTAGAATGAGGAGCTGAGTCTGAGAGCATGAGTCATGGGGATTAGCCCAGGCCATCGAGTTGAGGGTCCTCTGAAGAACAGCCCCCCCTGGGGCAGGATCACAGGCCGGGGAGTCCCCCCGCCCCAGGGGAATGTCCTCTCGGGGTCTGAGAGCAGCCCACCTGGCGAAGGCGCGGCTGATGGAGGTGCTGCCGTCCCCACGTGTGCCTCCTCCCGGAAAGGCTGCTTCGTTCCACTTGACTCTGGGAAAGGGAGCCGCCCCCGCCCTGGCCCCCTCCTCCTCCTGCCCCGCTGGTGCCCCCCTGATGTGCCGGAGGAGGGAGGCCCGCCTGCCCCTTCTGCCTCTGGATCGACCCCCAGGACCCCTTCCTGGAGAACCTAACACCGAGTCGGGGGACGACTCGTGGTGGGCAGAGTTCTAGGGCGGCGGCCCCCTCAATTTTCACCCTGGGACGCAAACCTTGCTGAAATTTCCTCCTTGAGCACGGCCGGGACGTGGGACGAGACCCCTGGTTGTGTTGTGTTACCCGGGAAGGGGACTGCGTGGATGTAGCTAAGGTTTCTGAAGGTGGTCACCTTCAGAAGGACGATGATCTGGGTGGGCCTGCCCCATGGCATGCGCCCGCTAAGTCTAGACCTACAAGTCGGAGCTAGAGGAAGTCGGGCACCGGAAGCACGACTGGAGTCGAGATGAGGGAGATTTTCTGTTGTCCTGCACCAGGGATCACAGCAGCGTCGGAGGGAGTGGGGGGCACGGGGAGCAGCCCCCGCCTGACGGCAGGGGGGGAGCTGGGGCGGCAGTCCTCCGGCTGCACAGAACTGCGCTCGGCCCGGCCTGATCGAGCCAGGCGAGGGCCGCCGCTCCGGTGGGCGTGCAGCAGGCCGACCGCTGCATCGGGAGCCTCGCTCCCTAGAGAACCAGTTACCGCGTGTCCACACCTCGCCAGTGAGCCGAGTGGGTAGAGGAGGAGGAAGCCGGCCTGGCCAGTGAGTACCTGAGAAGCGCCCCCCCACCCCCTCCCGCGGCCCCAGGTGAGCCGAGTAGAACAGGGAGGTCGTGGCTTCGCTGGCAGACGTGGGCCGAAGAGACCGAGGGCCCCTGGACACCGCTGGGGGGCCCGGCCGGGTCGCCCCCTGGGACGGCAGCATGACGGGGTCCAGGGAGGTGGAGGGCTGCCGCACCCCTGCGTCCCGGCCCCGCCGCTCATCACACGCGACAGGAAAGCGGGCACGTGACACGTGAACCGGTTCCTGTGCAAAGATCCGGAAATGCCCGGTCTACACGGGACCGGGCACCTAAGTACACCTCACATAAAGTAAAGAATTAGATCTGCACGGGTCAACATGGAAAAGTCTCGACCGCGTGACGTGGGACGCGAGCAGCGGTAGGACGAGTGCCTAACGGGCCCTTTGTGCCGGGTTTCACGACACCCACCTACAGAGCACGTCTCGAGTTCACCTAAGGACAGGCTTTAAGATTAGAATTTGCCCCTTTCTCTCCGTCTGCCTTTGGCGGCAACTGAGGCTCTGAGCGGGCCCTCGCTCCCAGGCCGCGCAGCCTTCGCTGTCGAGTGCACGTGGGGCGCGCGGGTGGGCTCGCGAGTGGACTGCCCGTGTCCGGGAGAGTGGGGTGACAGCCCAGACGTCGTCGTCACTTGGCGGTCAGAGGATGTCAAGTGAGAGCTCCAGTGAGAAAGTGCGGCCGCCCCTCAGGACTTAGTGCTCTGGGGACGGTGTCCTTCCCCCGGAGGACAGGACGAGGGCACTGTCCCTTGGGTGCGGCTGGACAGCGGGGTGCTGAGCCTGAAAGCCCGTGTGGTCTCAGTGCGGTGGTTTTCACGAGCGTGCGGCCAGGGCACCATGCGGGGACCAACGTGGCGTCCGTCACGGGGTCGATGCCAGGGCTCTGCTGCTCACCCTGGGGTTTTTCTTTTTTTTTTTTTCCCACTGTCCTTGCCTCTTCCCTCCTGTCGTCTGTCTGTCTGCCTCCCCTTCGCTCTGTGCCCCTGCCGGTGTGTCCCTCTCTCCCGTGAGACCTCGGCGCCGCAGCTGGTCAGGGCTGTGGGATGGTGGAGCGTGGGACGCAGGGTCGGACAGCCTTGGCCTTGGGTTGCTCCGCACACTCAACCCGGACCACCCTAGACCTGCCGCGTCCCGTGCAAGCCTGACAGCTTGTCCCTCCCCGAGCCTCCCCGGGGCCGGCCTGCCACTCACACACCTTGTGGCACTTTCCAGAAGCACCGCTTCTAGTGGCCCAGGGGCCACCGGGAGTGCCGAGCACAGGTGTGGCTGTGAGAGTGCCTGGGTCAGCCTGGCCCCAGGCGACCCTGGGGGACATGGCCCATCCTCTTTCTTCCACTTTTGCTGGCTCCCTGTAGAGTCAGGACCTTCTCGTGACTGTCTGCGGGGTCTGAAGAACTGTTCACAGGGCTCCGTCTCGCCTCCCGGCCAAGGCCCCATGCCACCAAGAGCTGTGCCGAGGGCTTGCCCGTGGAACTGCCAGCTCCCTGCGAGCTGCTTTACGGCAGCCCTGTCCCCTCCCCCCACCTCCGGCCCAGCCCCGCCGTCGGCGCTGCCTCCCTGACACATGCAGGCCACGCGGGGAGGCTGGCACCACGAACCTGGACGCACCGCGTGGCTGAGCGAGAATTGGGGGAGGTTTGGGAGCAAGGCCGTACCCTCTCCTGAGGGGCCAGCGTCCCGGGCTGCTGTGGGGCCCGCACAGCTCTTTCTGGCTCTCAGATCAGCAAGTCCTGTGGCTGCTTTCAGTCACAGAATAGTCACCACGGTAACTAACGTGTCCAGACTCGTGAGCTCAGTTAAAGCAGGGAATGCTAGCTGGCCAGTGGACAGACATGATACAATTTTCCTTGTTTCCTGATCCTTGACGATGAGGGCAAAAGGTCCCGTGTCATGTTTAGATCCTATCAGAAACAGGAGTTAGAAGGAAAGAGAATGAGTATCTTCCAAGTTCCTGAAGAAGGTAAGAAAATATCTAGGGACTAGCTCAGTATTTTACACCTGAAACAGGTGAAAATATACTTCATATGAACCAAAACATTAAGAAAACTGCAAAATGATGTAAGAAAGAGTTGGCAAGTAGGATTGATTATATAACTGCTGATAAGTGGAAATTATTAAACTATCCTATTCCAGAACAGAAGTTCTCAGATTGAGCTAGAAAACTGAAACAACTCTGCCATTTCAGGAAGATATACGTGCATGAGGCTCGGGGTGCTTGGATTGTGTGAGGGGACAGACCCACTCACACATCGCTGCTGCTGGAGAGACACGGCACAGGACTGGGCTGAGAGGTGTCCCCCAAATTCAAGTTGAAGCCCAAGCCCCCCCATCTCGGAATGCCATCTGATTTGGAGACGGTCTTTAATGAGGTGATTAAGTGACAATGAGGCCGGTAGGCCCAATTGACCAGTATCCTTTAAGAGGAGGAAATTTGGACATGAGCCTGACCTGTACGCACAGAGGGATGACCGGGGACGACGCCGGGGAGGACGATGAGCTGCACGCCAGGGGAGAGGCCTGAGCAGGACCCAGCCCTGCCCACGCCTTGACCTCGACGTCCAGCCTCCGGGACCGTGAGAAAGTAAATCTCTTGCCTAAGCCCCCCGGGCTGGGCTGCTTTGTTGTGGCCGTCCCAGCTGAGCCCGTGTTTATGGAGGGGAGTTTGTGACTGTTCAGAAGAATTCCATTTGCATTTACCCTGTGATCCGGCAGACCTGCTCCTAGGCCTCTGTCCCAGAACGTCACTGGCAACAGATAGGAAGCGAGGTGCGCACGAGGGTACTCACGGTGGCATTATCTTCATGGCAGAATATGGGAGTGACCCAGCTGTCCGTCTGGAGGTTGACTGCATTGTGGTTCATACCGCGGAGGACTCCGCACCTGTAGAAGAGAGACGGGGGTATTTCCACATTGTGATTCAGAGTGATCTCCCGAACACAGCAAGTGAAAGAGAAAACCAGCAAGGCGCAGAACCTTTGTAGTACATTCGACCCTTTTAAAAGGTGGATTTATACACATACGAACTTGCGTGTATGCAATGGATTCATTTATGTTTCCTAAAAGAAACAATGGAAGAATATACCAAAACCTAGTTTTCTGTTACTTGTGTTACTTATTGGAAGGAAGGGACCAAAGGGGATGGAAATGGGAAGATGTCTGTGAATGAAAATCTTATGTAATTTTAAGCATGGAATCATGTGAGGATTTCGGGTAATAAAATAAACAATAAACATTAAAGGGTTTCTTAAATCAAGAAAAAAATGAGGAAGTCCTAAATATTGAAAATATGTGGAAATTAGTTTATGTGTATAAATCTGCCAAGTCAGACAAATAAATTACGACTCGTGACTTTGCAGTGTGGCAGCCACACTGTCTGTCACGAGTGGAATGTATCCCAAGGGAGAAAATTCTTCTATGGAATTATTACCAACGGTAATAATATGATCACTGTTATTTTTAAACTATTGTTTATACCTGGGTAAATCTTTTCAGTGTGTCCCCATCTGTGTCCTTTTCTGTTGTTTGTTTTTTCCTAGCCTTTTTCCCTTCATTTTGACCTTTTCTGTTGACCACTTTCAAGGGCACTAACCCGGGCTTCTGCTATGTCCACACATTGAGTTCTTCCTTTCATATTTTGTAAATTTTCAGTTTTAGATGTATTTTTTTCTTTAAATTTTCATTCTTTGTTGAGATATCCCGTGTTCATTTTGCCCACCTTTTCCTCTGCTTTCTGTCGCATGATCCTCACCACCATTGTCTGGACCGCCTCTGCACACGCTTGTCCGACTGTTCTATTTCCTTACCCAGGCCTCCTGTGGCTCCTCAACTGCCCATCTGGGGATTCTCTGCCGTCGACAGGCATCTTGGGTGGGGCGTTGCAGGGCTCCCTGTGGGTCCCCTGCGCTCTGGTAGGGACCGAAGTGCACGTGTGTCACCCCGGTCCTCTTGGGGCTCGAGTTTTGTTAGGACACATCTGTTTCCATTTTGTCTGGATCCCAGGCCCCTGCCCTCCCTCCCAGTCACCTTTGCGTGACTTCAGCCGAGAACCTGGCCTGCTCGTCCATCAGCCGGGGTCTCTCCAACTCTACTCCAGCTGCCCACACTGGCTCCCCTTGAACAAGCAGTGTGACCCCTGCCATCTGGTGATGGGCTCTGAGTTCCAGAGTCTCACTTTACGCTGGCACAGTGAAGGATTCACCAAAGACATGAGGAAAACTTCACACGTGTTTTTAGGGTTCCTTTTCCAGAGCTGACTTAGCAGCCCCTAAGCACAATCTCTGTACCCCAGGCTAGAAGACATCCTGATTTTATTTATTATTTATTTACTTATTTTGTAGACAGTTAGTTACTGCCTCTTTTTTTTAAATTTTATTTATTTTATCAACGTTTATTTATTTTTGGGACAGAGAGAGACAGAGCATGAACGGGGGAGGGGCAGAGAGAGAGGGAGACACAGAATCAGAAACAGGCTCCAGGCTCTGAGCCATCAGCCCAGAGCCCGACGCGGGGCTTGAACTCACGGACCGCGAGATCGTGACCTGGCTGAAGTCGGACGCTTAACCGACTGCGCCAGCCAGGCGCCCCTTTATTTATTTTAAAAGAGAGAGAGAAAGTGCGCACATGCGTGCAAGTGGAGGAGGGGCAGGTGGAAAGGGAGACAGAGGATCCGAAGCCGGCTCCGCCGTCAGCACAGAACCCAACACGGGGCTCCAGCGCACGAGCTGTGAGATCATGACCTGAACCAAAATCAGGAGTCAGACGCTTAACCCACTGAGCCACCCAGGTGCCCCCAAACACCCTGATTTTAGACTCAGGAACAAGCGGGATAAACGTGGGCCTCACCTTGGGTATCTGCCTACCTGATGATGATGGCCCTGTTTGTCATCCGGCTCTTACTCCCTGGTTGTGGCCCAACCCAAAGTGTCACCACCTATGCTGGAGGATCAAACAAGTCAGGAATCAGACTGATGTCATTAGAAAACAGGATTTTAGCTTAATAGAAAAAGGTGTGTTTGTTGAAGATTTTTGTCATGCATGTATGGAATTTTGTCAAACGATCTTTCCTGCATCGCTTGAAATGATAATTTTCCGCTTTATCCTGCTAACATGGTAAATTATGTTGATAAATTTTGGAAATGTTAAACTATTCCTGGTGTAAGCCTACTTGGCATTGATTCTTGGATATATTTTGCTAATATTTTGGTGAGGAGTTTTATACACGTCATAAGAGAGATGGGCCGCAGTTTTCATTTTTCTCGTATCTTTGTCAGATTTTACAATCAGAGCTGCACTTGCTCTGGACAATGACTCTGGAATGACTTATTGTCTGTCTGCTCTTTGAAGGAGACTGTGCGAGGTTGGGCTCACCACCTCTCAGTGCTTTGGCGGAATTTCCCAGTGCCTGGCATCTCCTTGGTGGGAAGGTGTTCGACAACAGATTCCATTTTTTCAACATCCGTGGGGTTTGTGCCCGTTTTAGAGTCGTGGCTCCAAATTTGTCCAGTTCATCTAAGCTGATACACGTGTTGGCCCGAAGTTGTTCATCATAATAATCCCACATCATCATTTTAATATCTGTAGGATCTGTTCTGACACCTGCTCTTTCCTATTTGTTATTTGGGATTTTTGTTTTCTTTCTTTTTTTCTCTTCATCTGTTTTCCATTTGTTTAAATATTTACAGATTACTAGATTTATTTTATTTTTTTATTGCTTGTCTGTGTTTTCGTTAACTCCTGTATGTATTTATTATTTCCAGATGTATTTGTTTCCTATGACTGCCCTAAAATGTCACTGCAGACTTGGTGGCTGAAAACCACACAAATTTATCATCTGAGGCTCTGCAGGGGCAGAGTCCCACAGGGGTCCCACCGGGCTGGAATCAGGTTGTCGTAGGCCTGGGTCCCTTTATGAGGGCTCTGGGAGACTTTGTTCACTTGCCTTTTCCGGTTTCCAGAGGCTGCTCATCCTGGCCCGTGGCCCCTTCCTCTGTCTCCACCCTCAGCACTGTCTGTCTCTCTCTGAACCTTCCTCCCCATCACTTTTCTTTCTAACCCAGCCTGGAAAGGCTCTCCACTTGACAGAACCCACGCGGTTTTCCTGCGCCCTCGCAATGATCCAGCTGACTCCCCGTCTCCGGGGCTACAACCTTCACCACGACCGCAACGCCCTTCGCCCTGCGAGGTCATGAGCCCACGGGCTCCAGGGAGCAGGGTGAGGCTCACTCTGCCTGCCACACCTGCCTTCTCCTTACTTTGAACTTAATTTGCCCTACTTTTTCTCAAGGTAGAAATTTATACCACTGATTTTAGACTTTTCTTCTTTTTAAATATAATGATATGCTTCTCTCTAAGCTCTGTTTTGGCTGCACCTCACAGATTCTGACAGGTGGTATTTTTCTTCATTTAATTATCAAAATATTTCTAAATTCTCTTACAATTTTTTTCTTCGACCCATAAGTTATTCAGTGTTTAATGTGTGCTTGCTTCGGCAGCACATACAGAATGTGTTTAATTTTCAGATATTTGGAGAGCTCATGACATCTTTTTGTTACTGATTTTTAGTTTCATTCTGTTGTGGTCACAGATATACCCTGTGTGATTTCAGTCTTCCTAAATTACTGGATCTCTTTGTGGGCCATAATATTAGAGGAGGCAGCTTTTTCAGATCGGCTGCTGTCGCTTAGCGATATGCATTGAAGGTTCCTCCGTGATGGCTCATTTCTTTGTAGCGCTGAATATTATCTCATTGTGTGGATGTTCCACAGGATTTACTCTGAAAAATGTCTTGTAGCACAGTTAATGGGAGGAGTTCTAGGAGCAGTCACAGACTAGTAGTTATGAACTCCCCTGATTGTGGTCTCTAGGTACAATTTTTATTTTACTAACAGGGCAGGCTTCCTGGAGAAACGGTTTCATATACAAACAAGGACCGTGTACAGGATGAGCCTCTAACCTCTGGTTTTGGCTACAAGTGAGGAAGCTAACAGGACTGAGGAGGGACTTCCCAAGTCAGGCGTGGCCTCCCTTGACAGGCTCCGGGTGCCAGGGATGTGGCATTGTGGACGTCAGAAGTAATAGGTACTGCAGCAGATTGAGATGCAGCAGACCCCTAACAATGCCCGAGTCGTAACGCATCTGAGGAACAAGAATACAAGCAAGCCCTTCTTTTCCAGAGCTTGTTAGGGTAAATCTACACAGTACTTCCATCATCAGTAAGTGACAGGGAAGGAATCCACCACGCATCCTTCCTGTTCTACGCAGACTATGTTTTCAACGGCATATCGAACGGCGGACGAAGTAAAGTTCTCACTCACAGAAGCTCATTGTTACAGACAGAAGTACAGAATAGAAAATCACCATTTTGGAATCCCCAGCGAAACATAAGATCTAGACACTAATCAATGGCTGTTAACCCACGAGGTAAAAAGGTTCACGGGGAAGTTTACAGTGGAGGCCTCGGGCCGACACCGCTGCACCTGCTTGGAAACCCCGGCATCACACGAGGAAGGCAGGGCAGGCCTCACGCAGCTCTGCTTCGCGCTGCGCTACTGTGGGAAGGCCACCGCGGCAAGTGCAGGGGAGGGATCGAGCCCGTGTCCCAAGCAAGCCTCTGGAGCTGACTGCTAGTTTGCAGAAGTTCAAGGCCAGGGGACATGCCAAAATATCCTGAACAGGCTGCCAGCCGAATGTAGACTTTGGAAGATTCTCACACAGATAACTCATGCGCTTAACAAACAAAATGCGTGTAGAAAGAGAGGGCAGTTACAGGACAAAATAGGAGACAGACGTAAAGAAAAGTCATGCGGGAAACCTTATTTGGATTATTCTTAAACAGAGCAATTGTAAAAAGACAGCTTTGAGACGATTGGAAATTTGAATGTAAGCTGGCTGTTCGGTGACATTAAGGAATTTTTCTATGTGTGGGGGTTGCATAGTGGTTATGAAAAATGTTTCTAGATGAAATGTATGCTGAAGAATGTGTTGGTGAAATGGCATGATGGCTACATTTCATGGCACCCAGATTGGCCCCCTGGGTTCCGGTCTGTTCTTTGCCTTCGTTGTGGGCCTCCGGCCTGGCAGGTTAGAGGGGCACGCTGTGTGCTTCCTCTCCTGCCCGTTAAGGCCCTGCTTTCCCAAACAAATCACTGTGAGGAGGCACAGGAAGGGAGGTGCTGGAGGGCACTCCACCTCCTGGAGCCTCACCCCTGCATTGTGTTATTCTGTAAGCAGCCGGAGGGTGAGGTGGGGAACAATAGTCTGGACTGTCACAGATCACAGAAGAGTGGAGGAATGGGGTGACCTACGCTGAACTTGAGACCTTGCACACTTTGAAGATCATGTTACATTGTTGGAAACACAATGAGTTGTTAAGCTGGCAGTGTTCGTTAATTTCTCCTTTTATTTCGAGTACAGTTGGCCTTGCATAGTTTAATGCTTGCTCTGTGGTGGAAACAGGTTCTTCTGTCCAAATGAAATAGCCGTCCTTGCTTGACTTTCTGTCATCATTGCTTCTGATTCATACTTGCTTTCCTCCGAGGGATTTATGGTTGAGTCATGGACTCTGGTTTTTTGTTTCTCTCGTCTTTCTTTTTCTCATTGTTAACTACATCCTGTCCTCCACGTTCAGTGATAATGTTTCAGAGTTTTCCAAACAACCACTGCAAGGGCAAGGCCGGCTGGTTGCCTAATCCAGATGCCCGGATGGACCGAGGACAAACATGAGACCTTAAAGAGGATTGATCACAAGCCTGGGGGGTCTCGGGGATGGACGAGGGGGGCATTCCGTGCTCTTCTGAACACAGGCCAGGAAGGAGGAGCCGCAAGGTGCTCCTGGAGCAAAGCCATGAGGGGGAGGTGGGAGGAGTGGGTAGGGGCCAAGCCCCACAAAGCTGTGTGGTGCAGCAGAGGAAGCCGCGACCGAAAGCCAGGCTGTCTGCACACGCTTCCTGGCTCTGCAGCTCCCAGCTGAGCACGGGGCAGTCACTCAGCCACGTGGTAACTTGCTTCCCCTCCCTGGGCTTCAGTTTCGGATGATAAGAACGTCACCTCATACAAAGAATTAACATGTATGAAGTGCTTAGCTCAGTGCCTGGCACGTAGCAGCGCCATATGCTATTCATGGGTTCCCTTTAAGCTGGATGCTCATTTAGCCACACTGCCCCCTTTAAGCCTTCCCAAATAGACGTGCCAAAGGAGCAGCTTGGTTAATTTGCCATGATAATTCAAGGGTGGAAGAGAGCTTTAGTAGCTTGGAAAATATGGGATAGCTTTACAGAGGTGGTGGAATTTGAGCTGTGTTTTGAAAGATTTTAAGCTGAAGCAATAGCTTAAGCAGAGTGTATCGGTCAGGTTTTGCTACGTAACAGACAGCCTCATAACGGCTGTGGCTTGCAGCAGTAAGGTCATGCGTTTGCAGTCTGGCTTGGCCAGCCTCTAAGCCTTGTTCTCATGTAACAGTAGCTGCCTGAGGCATGTTCTCCTTGGGATGCCAGCGGAAGTACAAGGGAGAGATCTTACACCCATAAATGTGCTGAAGCCTCCTATGCTCTCATCATGTCAGCCAGCATTCCGTTGGCCAAATGTCATCAAGGCCATTGTCAGTAGGGCAGGGAGATGTAAGGGCAGGGATGCAGAAGAGGTGAGGAGTTGGGAACAAGGGTGTGTGTGTATGGGAGCAGGTGTGAGGTCCCCATATCAAATATCAGAAGTAGAGATTCAGACTGTGCATAGTGAGCAGGATATGGTTCAGATAGTTTTCAGGAAGGAGCAGGATTCAGGAAAATGGGTGACAGCAGAACGGGCACAGAGCCCAGCTAGGAGTCTGATGTGACCCCAAACATCAGAAAGAACCACTGAAGGAGAGAAGGAACGGTTCCAGTTCCCTGTTGCTGTGTAAAAAATCACCCCCAGAGTTAGCAATTTAAAGCAACAAATACTGGCTCAATGTTCTATGTTTGGGCAGCTCTTGACTCATGCAGTTGCTCTTTGAAGCCTTGAGTGGTGGACATTCAAGATGGCTCATTTGCATGACTGTGGTTGATCCTGGCTGTATCACATCTGGTAACTCTTCACCAAGCCCTGGGTCCTGAAGATTTTCTCCTTTGTTTTCTTGAGTCAATTTTGCTCAAGTGTGAAGCATAGTTGTAGGTTCATTTACTGACTTACCTCTGAATGTCCAATTGCTCTACCATCATTTGTCGAAAACACTGTCCTTCCTAGACTTCATTGGTTTTGCACCTTTGTCCAAAATCACTTGACTATTATTGGGTCTATTTCCGGGTTCTCCATTCTTCTGTTCCATTGATCTGTGTGCATATGCTTTAGCAATTGCATACTGTCCTGATTGCTATAACTGTATAGTAAGTCTTAAAATCAAAGTGGTTTCTCCTACTTTGTTTTTTCAAAACTGTTTTACCTATTCCAGTTTCTTTGCCTTTTCATATACATGTTAGAGTAGTCTTTTCTATATAAATAAGAATATTGTTGGGATTTTGGTAGGAAAAAGCATTAAACTTACATATCTGTTTGGGGAGAATTGACATTTTTACTGTGTTGACTCTTCGATTCTTTGAACATATGTGTCCCTGCACTGTTTAGATCTTTGATTTGTTTCATCAGTGTTTAATAGATTTCAGCATACTAGTACTGTACATATTTGTTAGACTTACATCAAAGTATTTCATTTTCTAAGTGATTGTAAATGGTATTATTTTTACTTTGTTTCCATGTGTTCATTGCTTGTCTGTAGAAATACAATTGACTTGTATATGTTGATCTTATATCCTGTGACATTTATAACTCACTCAGTGGTTCTAGGAAACTTTTTGTAGATCCTTTGAGATTTTCTATGTAGACTATACTGTCATCTTCAAATAGAGGCAGTTTGACTTCTTTAACAATCTATATGCCTTTTATTTCCTTTTCTTGCCTTATTGCATTGGCTGGGGCTACACTGCTGTGTTGAATAAGAGGGATGAGCCTGGACATCCTGGCCTTGCTCCTGATCGTGGGGGAACCACTGAGTCTTTCACTGTTAAGTGTGATGTTAACCCTAAGTTTTTGTGGATGCTCTTTATCAAGTTGAGGGAGCTCTCTGTTTCTAATTTGCTGAGAGTTTTTGACATGAATGGGTGTTGAATTTTGTCAAATGCTTCCCATATATCAATTGCTGTAATAATGTGATTTTTCTTCTTTAACATTTTAATATTATGGATTATATTGATTGATTAAAAAAAATTTTTTTAACGTTTATTTTTGAGAAGAGAGAGACAGAGCATGAGTGGGGGAGGAGAGAAAAAGGGAGACACAGAATCTGAAACAGGCTCCAGGCTCTCAGCTGTCAGCACAGAGCCTAACGCGGGGCTTGAACTCACGGACTGTGAGATCATGACCTGAGCCGAAGTCGGATGCTTAACTGACTGAGCCACCCAGGTGCCTCTACATTGATTGATTTTTTAATATTGAACAAGTTTTGCATCTCTGGTGTAAATTCGTCATTGTCATGATATATAGTTATATTTATGTATTGCTGGATTGCATTCACTTGTATTTTGTTGAGAATTTTTACATCCCTGTTCATGAAGAACATTGCCTGTCGCTTTCCTTCTGAGCTCTGTATTTGCTGGATTTGTTATTAGGGTAACATTAACCTCCTGAAATGAGCAAATGGGGTTCCCTTGTCTTCCTTTGTCTAGAACAGATTGTGTAGAATTGGTGTTAATTTCTTTCAATATTTGGTGGAATTCTCCAGTAAAATCACTGGATCTGAAGATTCCTTTCTCAGGAGTTTTTTTTTTTTTTAATTTTATTTAATTTACATCCAAATTAGTTAGCATATAGTGCAACAATGATTTCAGGAGTAGATTCCTTAATGCCCCTTACCCATTTAGCCCATCCCCCCATCCCACAGCTCCTCCAGTAACCCTCTGTTTGTTCTCCATATTTGTCTCTTATGTTTTGTCCCCCTCCCTATTTTTATATTATTTTTGCTTTCCTTCCCTTATGTTCATCTGTTCTGTGTCTTAAAGTCCTCATATGAGTGTAGTCATATGATATTTGTCTTTCTCTAATTCCGCTTAGCATAATGCCCTCTAGTTCCATCCACGTAGTTGCAAATGGCAAGATTTCATTCTTTTTGATTGCTGAGTGATACTCCATTGTGTGTGTATATATATGCGATACACATGTATATACCACATCTTCTTTATCCATTCATCCATTGATGGACATTTGGGCTCTTTCCATACTTTGGCTATTCTGGTAGTGCTGTTATAAACATTGAGGTGCATGTGTCCCTTCAAAACAGCACACTTGTATCCCTTGGATAAGTACCTAGTAGTGTGATTGCTGGGTTGTAGGGTAGTTCTATGTTATGTTTAGTTTGAGGAACCTCCATACTGTTTTCCAGAGTGGCTGCACCAACTTACATTCCCACCAGCAACGCAAAAGTGATCCTCTGTCTCTGCATCCTCACCATCATCTGCTGTTGCTTGAATTTTTAATGTTGGCCATTCTGACAGGTGGGAGGTGGTATCACATCATGGTTTTAATTTGTATTTCCTGCTATGATGAGTGATGTAGAGCATTTTTTCATGGGTCAGTTGGCCATCTAGATGTCTTCTTTGGAGAAGTGTCTATTCATGTCTTTTGCCCATTTCTTCACTGGATTATTTGTTTTTTGGGTGTTGAGTTTGATAAGTTCTTTATAGATTTTGGATACTAATCCTCTGATATGTCATTTGCAAGTATCTTCTCCCATTCTGTCAGTTGCCTTTTAGTTTTTCTGATTGTTTCCTTCACTGTGCAGAAGCTTTTTATTTTGATGAGGTCCCAGTAGTTCATTTTTGCTTTTGTTTCCCTTGCCTCTGGAGATGTGTTGAGTAAGAAGTTGCTGTGGCCAAGATCAAAGAGGTTTTTGCCTGCTTTCTCCTTGAGGATTGTGATGGCTTCCTGTCTTACATTGAGGTCTTTCATCCATTTTGAGTTTATTTTTGTGTATGGTGTAAGAAAGTGTCCAGGTTCATTCTTCTGCATGTCGCTGTCCAGTTTTTTCAGCACCACTTGCTGAAGAGACTGTCTTTATTCCATTGAATATTCTTTCCTGCTTTGTCAAAGATTAGTTGGCCATACGTTTGTGGGTCCATCTCTGGGTTCTCTATTCTGTTCCATTGATCTGAGTGTCTGTTCTTGTGCCGGTACCATACTGTCTTGATGATTACAGCTTTGTAGTGTAGCTTGAAGTCTGGGATTGTGATGCCTCCTGCCCTGGTTTTCTTTTCCAGGATTGCTTTGGCTATTTGGGGTCTTTTCTGGTTCCATACAAATTTTAGGATTATTTGTTTTAGCTCTGTGAAGAATGCTGGTGTTATTTTGATAGAGATTGCATTGAATATGTAGATTGCTTTGGGTAGTATCAACATTTTAGCAATATTTGTTCTTCCTATCCAGGAGCATGGAATCTTTTTCCATTTTTTTGTGTCTTCTTCAATTTCTTTCATAAGCTTTCTATAGTTTTAAGTGTATAGATTTTTCACCTCTTTGGTTAGATTTATTCCTAGGTATTTTATGGTTTTTGGTGCAACTGTAAATGGGATCGATTCCTTGATTTCTCTTTCTGTTGTTTCATTGTTGGCATATAGGAATGCAACCGATTTCTGTGTGTTGATTTTATATCCTGCAACCTTGCCGAATTCATGAATCAATTCTAGCAGTTTTTTGGTGGAATCTTTTGGATTTTCCATATAGAGTATCATGTCATCTGCGAAGAGTGAAAGTTTGACCTCCTCTTGTCCGATTTGGATGCTTTTTATTGCTTTGTGTTGCCTGATTGCAGAGGCTAAGACTTCTAACACTATGTTGAATAACAGTGGTGAGAGTGGACATCCCTGTCTTGTTCCCGACCTTAGGGGAAAAGCTGTCAGTTTTTCCCCATTGAGGATGATATTAGCATTGGGTTGGTCATACATGGGTTTTATGATCTTGAGGTATGCTCCTTCTATCCCTACTTTCTTGAGGGTTTTTATCAAGAAAGGATGCTGTATTTTGTCAAGTGCTTTCTCTGAATCTATTGAGAGGATCATATAGTTCTTGTCCTTTCTTTTATTGATGTGATGAAACACGATAATTGTTTTGCAGATATTGAACCAGCCCTTTATCCCAGGTATAAATCCCACTTGGTCGTGGTGAATCATTTTTTTAATGTATTGTTGGAGCCGGTTGGCTAATATCTTGTTGAGTATTTTTACATCCATGTTCATCAGGGAAATTGGTCTATAGTTCTCCTTTTTAGTGCGGTGTCTGGTTTTGAAATCAAGGTAATTCTGGCTTCATAGAATGAGTTTGGAAGTTTTCCTTCCATTTCTATTTTTTTGGAACAGCTTCAAGAGAATAGGTGTTAACTCTTCCTTAAATGTTTGGTAGAATTCCCCTGGAAAGCTATCTGGCCCTGGACTCTTGTTTTTTGGCAGATTTTTGATTACTAATTTGATATCCTTACTGGTTATGAGTCTGTTCAAAATTTTCTATTTCTTCCTGTTTCAGTTTTGGTAGTATATATGTTTCTAGGAATTTGTCCATTTCTTCCAGATTGCCCTTTTATTGGCATATAATTGCTCATAATATTCTCTTATTATTGTTTTTATTTCTGCTGTATTGGTTATGATCTCTCCTCTTTCATTCTTGATTTTATTTATTTGGGTCCTTTCCTTTTTCTTTTTGATCAAACTGGCTAGTGGTTTATCAATTTTGTTAATTCTTTCAAAGAACCAGCTTCTGGTTTCATTGATCTGTTCTGGTTTTTTTTGGTTTCAACAGCAATTAATTTCTGCTCTGATCTGTATTATTTCCTGTCTTCTGCTGGTTTGGGGTTTTATTTGTTGTTCTTTTTCCAGCTCCTTAAGGCATAAGGTTAGGTTGTGTATCTGAAATCTTTTTTCCTTCTTTAGAAAGGCCTGGATTGCTATATACTTTGCTCTTATGACCACCTTTGCTCCGTCCCAGAGGTTTTAGGTTGTGGTGTTATCATTTTCATTGACTTCCATATACTTTTTAATTTCCTCTTTAACTGCTTGGTTAGCCCATTCATTCTTTAGTAGGATGTTCTTCAGTCTCCAAGTATTTGTTACCTTTCCAATTTTTTTCTTGTGGCTGATTTCGAGTTTCATAGCGTTGTGGTCTGAAAATATGCACGGTATGATCTCGATCTTTTTGTACTTACTTAGGGCTGATTTGTGTCCCAGTATATGGTCTATTCTGGAGAACGTTCCATGTGCACTGGGGAAGAATGTATATTCTGCTGCTTTAGGATGAAATGTTCTGAATATATCTGTTAAGTCCATCTGGTCCAGTGTGTCATTCAAAGCTATTGTTTCCTTGTTGATTTTTTGATTAGATGATCTGTCCATTGCTGTGAGTGGGGTGTTAAAGTCTCCTACTATTATGGTATTACTATTGATGAGTTTCTTTATGTTTGTGATTAATTGATTTATATATTTGGGTGCTCTCACATTTGGTGCATAAATGTTTACAATTGTTAGCTCTTCTTGGTCTATAGACCCCTTGATTATGATATAATGCCCTTCTGCATCTCTTGATACAGTCTTTATTTTAAAGTCTAGATCATCTGATACACATATGGCTACTCTGGCTTTCTTTTGTTGACCATTAGTATGGTAGATGGTTCTCCACCCCCTTACTTTCAATCCGAAGGTGTCTTTAGGTCTCAAGTGGGTCTCTTGTAAACAGCATATAGATGGATCTTGCTTTCTTATCCATTCTGTTACCCTGTGTCTTTTGATTGGAGCATTGAGCCCACTGACATTTAGAGTGAGTACTGGAAGATATGAATTTATTGCCATTATGATGCTTGTAGAGTTGGAGTTTCTAGTGGTATTCTCTGGTACTTTCTAATCTTTGATCTTTGTTGCTTTTGGAATATATATATATATATATATATATATATATATATATATATAATGTATTTTTGTTTTTTCATCTTTTCTCCTCTCAGAGAGTCCTCCTTAAAATTTCTTGCAGGGCTGGTTTAGTGGTCACAAACTCCTTTAGTTTGTGTTTGTCTGGGAAACTTTTTATCTCTCCTTCTATTTTGAATGACAGCCTTGCTGGATAAAGAATTCATGGCTGCATATTTTTCTGATTCAACACGTTGAATTTATCCTGCCACTCCCTTCTGGCCTGCCAAGTTTCTGTGGATAGGTCTGCTGCAAACCTGATCTGTCTTCCCTTGTAGGTTAGGGACTTTTTTTTCCCTTGCTGCTTTCATGATTCTCTCCTTGCCTGAGTATTTTGTGAATTTGACTATGATATGCCTTGTTGATTGTCGGTGTTTGTTGAATCTAGTGGGGGTCCTCTGTGCTTCCTTGATTTTGATGTCTGTGTCTTTCCCCAGGTTAGAAAAGTTTTCTGCTATGATTTGCTCACATAACCCTTCTACCCTATTTCTCTCACTTCCTCTTCTGGGACCTCTATGATTCTGATGTTGTTCCTTTTCAATGAGTCACTGATTTCTCTAATTCTTAAATCGTGCTCTTTTGCCTTAATCTCCCTTTTTTTTTCTGCTTCGTTTTTCTCTATAAGTTTGTCCTCTATATCGCTGATTCTGTGTTCTGCCTCATCCATCCTTGCTGCCACTGCATCCATCCGTGATTGCAGCCCAGTTATAGCATTTTTAATTTCATTCTGGCTATTTTTTACTTCTTTTATCTCTGCAGAAAGGGATTCTAATCTATTTTTTACTCCAGCTAGTATTCTTATTATTGTGATTCTAAATTTTGGTTCAGACATCTTGCTTGTATCTGTGTTGGTTAAATCCCTGGCTGTCGTTTCTTTGTGGTCTTTCTTTCAGGGTACATTCCTTCGTTTTGTAATTTTGAAAGGGGAAAAGGAATTAATAAGGTAGAAAAATTAAAATTAAAAAATAATTAAAATTAAAAGAATATTAAAATTAAAAAATTAGGGGCGCCTGGGTGGCTCAGTCGGTTAAGCGTCCGACTTCAGCCAGGTCACGATCTCACGGTCCGTGAGTTCGAGCCCCGCGTCGGGCTCTGGGCTGATGGCTCAAGAGCCTGGAGCCTGCTTCCGATTCTGTGTCTCCCTCTCTTTCTGCACCTCCCCCGTTCATGCTCTGTCTCTCTCTCTGTCTCAAAAATAAATAAAAAAAAAAAAGTTAAAAAAAAAATTAAAAAATTAAACACACACACAAATCGGATAAATGATGCTAGATCCTATGTGTGTTTTGGTCTGGGTGTTGAAAGTGGTTTGACAGATTAGAGAAGAAAAGGTGGGGGGAGAAAAAAAAAGAAATAAGTGGAGAATTTGAATAAATGAATACACTGGAGTACACTAACATGAGATGGTGGGAGTAAAATAGAATTTGAAAAAATTTACATAAAAGCAAAATATATTTAAAAATGAAAGAAAAATATTTTTAATAGATTGAAAGTAAAAATGAAGTTTTTCTCCTTCTGCATTCAAGAAAAAGAAAAGAAGCAAAAAAGAAAAAAGAAAAAGAAAAAAAGGAAATCGTTTGAAAATTTGAAAAGGTGAATACACTGAAGTAGACTAAAATAAAATGATGGAAGTAAAATATAATTTGAAAAAATTTACACAAAAGTAAAAAATATAGTAATTAAAATTAAAGAAAAATATTAATAAAAATTGAAAATAAAAATGAACTTTTTCTCGTTCTGTATTCAAGAAAAAGAAAAGAAATGTAAAAGAGAAAAAAAAAGAAAGAAAATTGAATAGATGAACCTGCTAACACATTGAAGTTGGACTGAAATTACTTCATTTTCCCCTAGAGGTCAGTCTATGTAGTGCTTTATAGTCCATAAACTAAGCTGGCGGTGAGACTTGTGTTCTTGAAGAACAAAGTTGGCCCACTTGGGCGGGGCTCAGTGTAATGGCTCTGCTTTCCACTAGATGGCGCTGCTCAGCTCACTGGGCTGGATCGTTGTGTATGCGCCTGCGCGGGAGCGGTGAAAATGGCTCCACCCAGCTACCCAGTCTGTTCTCCAGGATCAGCAGTTGCGCACCGGTCCTCTGTCTTCAGCTCTTGTCCACTCCCCGCTTTTTCACTCTCCGTGGCCAGGTCCCAGGCAGTACCTCTCTCCCGAGTTTTGTCTCAGATGCGGCTGTTTTCCCCGGCCCCTTACTTCCGAAGGACTGCAGCTTTGACCTGTTCCACCCCTCTGTGGGAGGGTCTCACTGAGCAATGGCCAAATGAGCAATGGCCGGATATCAGCTGCACCCAGGAACACCCGCTGGAACCTGCTGTTGCTGGTGCTCTGGCTAGGTGCCAGTCCACTCCAGAAAATGTCTGTGAGATGGTGTAGCAGTAGTGTTTCAGGGATTATGGAAAATCACAACACACATCTGGCACCAGGCTTCACCCTTAACGACCTTGTTCCAGCACCAGTGAATGTGGCTGTTTTCCAGGGTCTACTGGGACCAGGTGGCTTCAACAGTCTCTACCAAATGTCCTTCTAGCAATGGAACCGCTTTTCTCCGTGTGGCCTGAGAACCTCCCGGACCCCACTCTGCTCCTGGGGATTCGCCCTTCCCACCAGAGCACTGCCAGGTATCGAGCTGTGGAGTTGCAGCCTTTGCACTCCCCTTGTTTACAGTCTTAATGGAATTTAAACCCTCTCCTTTCTCCTTTCTCCCTTTTTAGTTTAGTCCCTGCGGCTGTTTCCAATTTTCCAGTTTCTCTCCAGCTGCTTTTGGGGAGGTGTGCTTTTCCTGTATTCTTCCCCCTCCCCAGTCTCCGTCCTCTCTCCACTCACAAAAGCACCTCCCTTCCTGCACTTTCTTGCTCCCCAAGGTCACCTCTCCGCACCACATACCTACTGAATTTTGTGGTTCAGGTTGTGCAGATTGTTGTGTTAATCCTCCGATCAGTTTTCTAGGTGTGTAGGATGGTTTAGTGTTGGTCTGGCTGTATTTCATGGACGTGAGACACACAGAAAACTTCATGCTGTTCTGCCATCTTGGCTCCTCCCCGTTTTGTCTCTTAAAGGCCTCATATGAGCGAAGTCATATGATTTTTGTCTTTCTCTGACTAATTTCACTTAGCATAATACTCTCCAGTTCCATCCACGTAGTTGCAAATGGCAAGATTTCATTCTTTTTTATTGCCGAGTAATACTCCATTGTATATATATACCACATCTTCTTTATCCATTCATCCATCAATGGACATTTGGGCTCTTTCCATACTTTGGCTATTGATGATAGTGCTGCTATAAACATTGGGGTGCATGTGTCCCTTTGAAACAGCACACCTGTATCCCTTGGATAAATATCTAGTAGTGTAATTGCTGGGTCATCAGGTAGTTCTATTTTTAATTTTTTTTGAGGAACCTTCATACTGTTTTCCAGAGTAGCTGCACAGTTTGCATTCCCACCAGCAATTCAAAAGAGATCCTCTGTCTCCACATCCTTGCCAACATCTGTTGTTGCCTGAGTTGTTAATGTTAGCCATTCTGACAGGTGTAAGGGAGTATCTCATTGTGGTTTTGATTTGTATTTCCCTGATGATGAGTGATGTGGAGCATTTTTTCATGGGTCAGTGGCCATCTAGATGTCTTCTTTGGAGAAGTGTCTATTCATGTGTTTTGCCCATGTCTTTACTGGATTATTTGTTTTTTGAGTGTTGAGTTTGATAAGTTCTTTATAGATTTTGGATACTAACCCTTTATCTGATATGTCATTTGCAAGTATCTTCTCCCATTCTGTCGGTTGCCTTTTAGTTTTTCTGATTGCTTCCTTCACTGTGCAGAAGTTTTTTATTTTGATGAGGTCCCAGTAGTTCATTTTTGCTTTTGTTTCCCTTGCCTCTGGAGATGTGTTGAGTAAGAAGTTGCTGTGGCCAAGATCAAAGAGGTTTTTGCCTGCTTTCTCCTTGAGGATTGTGATGGCTTCCTGTCTTACATTGAGGTCTTTCATCCATTTTGAGTTTATTTTTGTGTATGGTGTAAGAAAGTGTCCAGGTTCATTCTTCTGCATGTCGCTGTCCAGTTTTTTCAGCACCACTTGCTGAAGAGACTGTCTTTATTCCATTGAATATTCTTTCCTGCTTTGTCAAAGATTAGTTGGCCATACGTTTGTGGGTCCATCTCTGGGTTCTCTATTCTGTTCCATTGATCTGAGTGTCTGTTCTTGTGCCGGTACCGTACTGTCTTGATGATTACAGCTTTGTAGTGTAGCTTGAAGTCTGGGATTGTGATGCCTCCTGCCCTGGTTTTCTTTTCCAGGATTGCTTTGGCTATTTGGGGTCTTTTCTGGTTCCATACAAATTTTAGGATTATTTGTTTTAGCTCTGTGAAGAATGCTGGTGTTATTTTGATAGAGATTGCATTGAATATGTAGATTGCTTTGGGTAGTATCAACATTTTAGCAATATTTGTTCTTCCTATCCAGGAGCATGGAATCTTTTTCCATTTTTTTGTGTCTTCTTCAATTTCTTTCATAAGCTTTCTATAGTTTTAAGTGTATAGATTTTTCACCTCTTTGGTTAGATTTATTCCTAGGTATTTTATGGTTTTTGGTGCAACTGTAAATGGGATCGATTCCTTGATTTCTCTTTCTGTTGTTTCATTGTTGGCATATAGGAATGCAACCGATTTCTGTGTGTTGATTTTATATCCTGTAACTTTGCTGAATTCATGAATCAGTTCTAGAAGTTTTTTGGTGGAATCTTTTGGATTTTCCATATAGAGTATCATGTCTTGATGGAGAGACTTTTTAAAAATTATTATGTAATTGTTACGGTTTTGCAGTGATGGTGGGGGGTGGGGTTTGGACCTTATGGCCAAGAAAGAATTCTTGAGAAGTCTTTGGTGCAAAAAAGGTGATTTTATTAGAGCCGGGTACAGGATCCAAGGGCAGAAAGAGCTGCACTGGGGTTGTAAAGGTGACTGGTTATATACTATGGAATTGGGGGAGGTAAGGGCAAAAGGAAGGTTTCTAGAAAGACTTTCATATGACAAAGACAACTCTTAAGATCCTGGAGGCCTAGATATTGTCAAGCTGAGGTTGTTCTTCCCTCTAGCAAAGCATTAACTTTAAGACAGTAGAGAGTTGAAAGAAATTTAATTTTATTTACCATTTCCTTCTTGCCTTATTCCCCACATCACTGTGGAGGGAAAGGTGATGTTGGGGCTCCAGGAAACTGAGTCTACAGGTTTCTGGAGATTGGGCTGTTAAGATTGCCTTTTTCTTATAATTTGCTAAGACATTGGTAAACTGAGACTCCTGTCCTGCATGACTGTGATCTCTATTAGCTAACCATTGGTTTTCCCCTTTCCTTTGTCCTTGGGCAGCCTGGAGAGCCTGAGGAATGTCCCAAGTACCCCATGAGTATGTGCGGGGGGGTGTTATTTTGTGCTTTGTCCTCAGCCTGCCTTCTGCTCCCTCATCATGACCTTCTTTGTCTTTGCTTATCATTGTTTTTGCTCAGAAGTCTGCTGTATCAGGTATTGATGTAGCCTTTCCTGATTTTTTAAAATTAATGTTTACTTAGCATATAGTTGGGACATATTTTTTCTTTAATCCATTCTGCCAATCTCTCTTTTAATTGGTGTATTTAGGCCATTTATATCCTAACGTAGTAATTATAGCTATGTTAGGACTTAAGGCTGTCCTTTGTTTTGTGTTTGTCCTCTCTGGTTTTGTTTTCTGTTTACTCCCCTTGCCTCCCTTTGGGTTACTCGACCATTTTTTTTTTTTGGAATTCCATTTGATTTATCTATAACATTTTTCAGTGTATGTCTTTGTATATACACTGTATGTACACCAATCTTTAAATGGTTCCCTTAAGTATTATGCCATACGTGGTATACTTATCACATGTAGTGTCAGTATTTACTAGTTTGCGTAAATGATAGAAAACTTCCACTTAGATCACTTAATCCTTCTCCTTTATAGAATCCTTGTCATGGCTATTTCTGCTCCATAATTTGACATCCACATTCAACGTTTCGAGTTTCTCCTCCAGCTGCCTAACACAATTTAGATCACTCACAAGGAGAAAGACAACCTACCACATTTACACACACTTCTGCTTTTCGTGTTGTTCTCTCTCCGTTCCCGGGCTTCCACATCTCTGTCATGTTCCCTTTGTGCTTGAAAAGTTCCTTTATCAGTGTTTTAGGAGAAATCTGCTGAGGACAAATCCTTGGTTCTCTCTTTTTAAACTTGAGAACGTGCACCTCATTTCTGAGGGACGGTTTCACTGGCCAAAAGACTCCGGATGACCATTCTTGCTTTCCGCACCTGAAGAAGACTGTCCGGCACTTTCTTTCTGGCCTCTGTGCTTGCTGATGAAAGACCCATTGTCATCGGGGTCACTGCCCCTCTGTAGGTAGTGTGAGCATTTCTCCCTGGTTGCTCTCTAGAATTTTCTCTCTTCAGTATTCTGAAGGTCTTGGTGCAGATTTCTTCAGGTTTATCCTCTTTGGAATTTGCAGACCTTCCTAAATGTAGGTTTTTGTCTTTCATCAAATTTGGAAAATTTTCAGCCATTCATTTCCTCAACTGCTTTTCAGTTGTATCTTCTTTCTCTTCCTCTTCTGGGACTTCGATGTCACAAATATTAAATCATCCAATCATGTCTTTTTTCATTTTCTTTTCTCTGTTGTTCAGTTTGGTGATTTCTATTGTTTCGTCTCCCAGGTTCACTGATTCTTAGCTCTGTCATCTCCCTCTGCTATTGTGCCTGTCTGCTGAGTTTTTATTTTAGGTTTTATATTTGTTGGTTCTACATTTCCCATCTGGTTCTTCTTTTGGCCCTTCTATTTAGTTGCTGAGCTCTTTCTTATTCCCATTTGTTTTAAGCATGTGGATATTGCTCATTGAAGCATTTTTATTACGGCTGCTTTAAAATCCCATCAGATCATTCCAACATCTGTGTCATTTCAGGCCTAGCTTCTGTTCATTCTCTTTTCTTATTCAAGTTGAGATTTCCCTGGCTTGGGTGAGACGAGTTTTGGGCTCCTTGTCTCCTGCACATTGGGTATCATGTCCTGAGACCCTGGCACGATGGTCCAGGTGGGGCTGCTATTCAGCTCCACATTGAGCTCCTCTGGCCTGGGTCCCACATGAGGACAACACTGCCCCCCCCCCCTCCGGCCTCCACTTCTGTCCCTCCTCGCCCGGCTCACCACTCCTGTTTGGTTCCCTGCTGCACCCCAGACGCCTGCCTTGTTGCTGCTGTGTCGGGGGTGATCAGGTTTCCTCTCTGCTCCGCTGGCAGCAGGGAAGGGCGGGCACCTCTATTGCCTCTCCCTGCCTTGATGTGCTTCATCACCCCACGTGAGGGTGGGAGTTCTGCTCCCCGGAAGCCCCACATGCAATCACCAGCATCCTTATAAGAGAGGAGTAGGGAGATTTGCTCACAGACTCCGGGGAAGGCCATGTGAAGATGGGGCGGAGAGAGATGAGAAGAAGGTCACGTGGTTGCCAGCTCAGGGGGGACAGATGCTCCCTCGCGCCCTCCGGAGAGCGTGTGGCCCTGCTGCGGCTGAGCTGTGGGCCCGGAAGCCCTGACTGTGGGCTTCGGGCTCTCAGCGCCATGAGAGAGGACGCCGTGCTTCTGTGGCCTCGAGTCCTGTCCTTGGCGACACCGGTGGCCGTTCGTAACAGCAGCTGTAGAATGCACATGGGGTTCTTTTTCTTTTCTGTCTTTCTTGACTTCCGCTCTATTTACGTTCCTTCCATGAGTATTTTCTTCACCCTCCTTAGCCTCCTTATGACAGTTTCTCCAAAATCCTGTCTGGGTATTCCAGCAAGTGGCCACTTTGGAATCAGTATGTCAGTTCTGGGTTTTTTCCCGTGTCTTTGTACGCTGAGTGATTCTGGCTCCTATTCCGAACGTTTTGACGTCCTGTTGCGAAGACCCTGGGTTCCGTCGCCGACTTCGTCCGCGGGCGGCCGTAGCCACGCACCACGCACCGGGCGCTCAAACCACGAACATTCGTTCTCACAGCTCCGGAGGCGGGGGCCCAAGACCAAGGTGTCAGCACGGTCGGGTTTGGTGAGACCTCTCTTCCTGACCCCCTGTGTCCTCCCACGGCTTTCCCTCCCCGCGTTCCTGTGGGGACAGACGGGCAGGAGCCTTGGTGGGGGCACAGGGGGCTCTCTGGTCTTCCCTCTTACCCGGACAGTAACCCCATCGGATCGGGGCCCCACCCGCGGGACCCCGTTTGACCTTAATCGCTCCCTTAGAGGCCCCGTCTCCAAGTGCCGTCACGTTGGGGGTTAGGGCTTCAACATCGGGACCGAGGGGTGCCGCTCGGTCCGGGGCAGTCACGTGTCCCCTGACAGTGGGGCTGGCCCGTCACAGAGGTGGGTCCCTCGCTGGCCCCACATTGCCAGCCGCGGGCCTCCTGGGGTGGCGGCAGCGGAGCCCGCTTAGTTCTCTGAAACCGCAGCGCCCGGGGCCTGCCTCGCCCGCATGCGATCCCGGAGCCCCGCGTGGGGGCAGAGCGGGCGCGCCCAGGCTTGGCCTCGAGTCTCGCGGCCTTTGCTCGGCTCTCACCGCGCGCCGCTTGAGCGGGGCCGGAAGGAAAGCCAGTCCCGTTTCTCCGAGGGGCTCCCCTGAGCCCCCGAGGCTCGCAGAGGAGCCCAACCCGGGCTGGGGCGAGACGCGCGGTGTGCGGCGCCCCGAGCAGCTGCCGGCCCGTGCCCTCCCGCCGCCTTCAGATCCCGCGCGGTTTGGTGCGGTCCTTCGGGCTCCGCTTGGTAGATCTCGTCGCCTACAGCCTGGGCGGCGGGGACGCGCCGGCCTCCCGGCCGGGCTCAGGGCCGCGGGAGATGGCAGGGCGGTTCCGAGTGCGGGGTGGGGGTGGGGGTGGGGGTGGGGGTGGGGGGGCAGCAGGAGTAGGGGAGTAGGGCAGGGGCAGACAGGGTGGAGTCTGCGGGGAGCGCGAGCCCCTAGACGTCACCCCCCCCCCCCCCCCCGCCCCCCTTGGTGCTCAGGGTGGGCAGCTCCTGCTGGGAGCTCGTGTTGAAAGAGTTTCTGTCCTGTGACCGGTGCGGCGCTCCTGGCACAGGCTTGCTGGCTGGAGGGTCCCTATCCGCATCTGTCCTCCGGTCTGAATGAAGCGCGGAAGAGCTTGTGTCTGTCTGTCTTCGGGCCGGACGGAAGTCAAGGACCGGCACCCTCCCCAGGTTCTGAATGACAGTCTCAGGCCTTTCCTGCACCGGCGCTCTCCCGCGCACAGAGGGTTGAGTGACGTTCTGCGGCACTGAACGTGGCCGGCTTCGGCCAGCGCTCAGGTTCTTCCTCGCGAGTCACGTCCCGGGTCGTGTGTTGATTGTGGAATGTACTGAAGTCTGTTTTCTTCTGACGTAGGAGAGAATAAGTGTGTTGGGATTCACCTCGCCGGCGTGCCCCGTAGCACCAGCCGCGCACACCGGGCTTCAGGGGACCGTGTGCCTTTGGGTGCTGCTGTGTGACAGACCGTTTTAAAGTGAAGATAGAGACAGGAGGTCTTTTGGGTGTGACTGGATTTGAGAAGCTGTGAGTAGGTGGGTGCCGTGGAGGGGGGAGGGCTGGGGAGCTGAAGCTGACACCGGCGAAGTCACAGCGCCGTGGTCGTGTGGTCCCGTGTGGGCCCCTCACGCCTGTCGGTGGCCTTGCAGGCGGTCTCCTTGCCATCCGGGGCCTGGGACCTGAACCTCCCGGGGCTCCGTGAGCCTCGTGAGCCTCAAAGAGCCACGTTAGGAGAGGGGACGACCCTGAAGGGCGACTTCCGTCTGCAGCCTGGAGGTGTCTGGGGACCCGGCATGGTCCTTGCAGGTGCCCCAGCAGGCTGCTTTCCTGCCTGTCTAGACCTGGGTCCCATCACACCTTCCTGCCTCGACCTCCGGCCCCAGAGCCCAGCTCACCGGACGGCGGGCACCCGGCCTGTGGATCGAGGTCTCCTGGCCCCAGTCCTCTTTGTGTGGTACCGAGGCCCTGAGGCCGAGGGTTGCGGGGGTCCAGGGTACGCCCCACCTCACCCGTGGCCCTGGGCACTGGCTGGACCGGGGGTATTTTGCCAGCGTCTTCGGGGAAGCCATTTCACAATACGTTTTACTAAGTGTAGTTTATTTGAACGTTATTTGTGGGAACAAGAAAGACAGACTGCAGTTTCCATAAAAACTAAATTATGTTTTATTTCCTTGTTGAATTTGTTTTCTTTGAAATGAGCCGGGAAAGAGCGGGAGCATGGATGCTGTGCTGTGTGTGCTCGGTTCAGAGCCTGTGTTTGTCCCTCTGCTCCCTGGGCCCTCCCCGGAGACCTTCAGGAGCAGAGCGGGGTTCCTCCCACAGTCCGCGTGACACTGCTGCTCCTGGGGCGCGGTCAGTGGAGCTGGAGTGGGTCTCTGGTCCCACTTCCTCCTCTCGCCCCTGCGCGTTCTGGAACCCGTGGCAGGGCCGTGAGGTGGCTCTGGGTCCCACTCAGGCATCGTCTGCTTCATGTACTCATGTTTGCGGAGAGCTGTGTTTAGAGAGAGGGTTCCGTGGCTTGAAGAAGTTTGAAAGCGACCGCTATTCAGAAGAAATCGTTGTTTCAGAACCACCTGTAGACGTGTGCCACAACGTAGAGCACTGGGGACCCTCCAGGGCGGGCCGGGGACCGGTCCAGGGACCTGGGGACTGTGGCTGCGTGCTGATAAGACTGACACCCAAGGTGGCTCTGTGTATGCCTCGTGGTGGGGTGCGGGTGGAGGGGGGCTGTGTGACGTGACCACCGGGTCTCCGAACCCTTGGTGGGCTGTCAGGACAGCCTGGATGTGGGGCAGAGCAGCTACCTGAGGAAGCTGAGCTTGAACCGCCCCCGAGGCAGCTGTGCAGGGGTGTCAGCAGTGGGACAGTGGGGCGGGGTGCCGCGGGGGGCGGGGGGTGGGGAGTGGGGGCTGCTGAACGGAGAAGGGAGAGCTAACTGCAGGTGACTGATGGGAACCGTTTTGCCTGAAGTGACAGCCTCTGGTGACCTGGGAAAACACATTCTCGCCCTGGCTTCTAGCCTGCTCCCCGCTTCTCCCAGGCGTGTTGGGAGCTGCGTGGGGGGCCGCATGTGAGGGCCGGAGGGGGCGGTCTGTGTGTGCACTTCCCTGTGGAGTTGTGTCACACGGAAGCCTTGTCCACACCCCTGTTACATGTAAGTTGAGACCCATCACGTAGGGCACTCCGCTGCAGGAGGAGGGTGCGGTTGAAGCGGAGGGAGACGCCTGCCCTGTGGGAACCCTGGCCGCGGGGCACTGGCCCGGGAGCCTGCGTGACCTGTGTCTGCTCCCAGAGATCCAGACAGGCTCCTGGTGCCCAGGTGCCCTCGCCGGTCCCTCCGTGTCAGGTGCTGGGCCAACCAGCCCAGCCCTTGGCTGCTGCCTGTGGATTGCGTGTCTGTACCTCAGGGCCCTTCTCCCCATGTCTTCTGATTTCTGGGAAGAAGTATATATTTGGTCTTTGTCCCTATTCATGGCCCAGAGGACCAAGGGCTTTAACCTCAGATGGTCCCGAGCGAGGAGAGCACAAAGGTGTCTTTTGTTACCTTAGACAAATGTGCTTTGGAAAGCACCCCGCTGACCGGGGTGTGGGGGGTGGGGGGTGGGGGGTGGCGGGGAGGGGCTGGGGACGCAGAGAGGAGCTGAAGGTTTCATCAGTCGCCAGTGGCCAGTGAGTTGATCATCATGTCTGTGTAATGAAGCCTCCATAAAACGCAAAAGAGCTGGGGTTTGGGGAGCTTCTGGTGGGGAGAGTGGCCCCCAGCACACGGAAGCCCCACACCCCTTCCCTGTTTCTGGTACAGGTCTCTCCATCTGACTGTTCCTGGGTTTCATCCTTTTCTAATGAACTGGTGATCTAGTGAGTAAAATGTTTCTCTGAGATCCGTGGGCCGTCCTAGCAAATTAACTGAACCTGAGTCTGGGGACCTGGGAACCTTGACTGATAGCTGGTCGGTCAGAAGCACAGGGGACAGCGGGACTTGAAACTGGCTTCTGAGGTGGGGGAAGGGCGGTCATGGGATCTGACCTCAGTCTGGGTAGACGGTGTCAGAAATGAGTTGGATCGTAGGACACCCAGTGGGGTTGGAGGGTTGCTTGGTGTGGGAAGTGCTGTGCGGGGACCGCTGTCAGAATCCCGTGTTCGCACTGCGGGGTCCTCCCCTCCCCACAAGCTGACTCCGGTTTGCTTCCCCTCTGGGAGCCGGCCACCTGGAGCTCTCTGCGGCCATCCGATGTGTGAGTCCCGTTCCGGGGCGACATGGGGTCTGGGCCACCTGTCCATGCAACTTGTTCGAGCCCTTGGCCCTACTCGTGTCCGGGGCCAAGCGTGCCTGGCCTAGGTCGTGGTGGACCCGGTGGTGCCCGCATGGAGCTGTCCGTGGCCACGTGTTCACTTCTTGTCCCGGGAGTCCGCGGGAGCTGCTTTGTGGAGTGACAGATCCTCTGTCACGGGAGGCGTGGCCTTGCTCTAGAACCCGGGCCGTCTGCACGGTGTCGCTGGCAGTGGGACTCGCCGGGGCCTCTGCACAGCCGGCCCGTCCACCCCGGTTCTTCCAGCAGCTGTGCGGGCGAGGCTGCAGGACTCCTGTGGTGCTTGGAGTGGTTTTCCCGGGGCAGCGGAGGTGGCCCGCACAACCCAGAGGTTCCCCAGGAGGTATGCCCTTTTCTGCGTGCTGGCAGGCATAGGGCACAGTGGGTCCTTCACTTAGAGGACCTGTCCTGGCGGCCGCCCCATCGTGCACGTGGTGCTGACACACGGGCCCCTGAGCCCTTGGAAGTTACCTTCCACCCTGCGGCCGCTGCACCTCCCAAAGCATCCAGACCGTTTGCTATTGCCTGTCACGGTGTCCATTTAGAAAGCGCCAGCCATGAAGTCGTCCAGCCTGACGTCCGGGTCGTGTTGCGACGCGGTCAGGGCTCCCAAGGAGGGTGTGTGGCAGAGCAAGCAGTTCCCGTAGCCCCGAGGGGAGCCGTGACTGTGCTCTGCTGTCCTCCGATGGAAGGCTGACCGAGGTCGGTCCTCTGTCCCGGTGGGACCGAGATAGATGTGTCCCAGGCAACTCGCTGGGACAAGTGTGGGGGCCACGCGGCACTGCCACTGGGCCAGTCACTTGGCTGGGACCACAGCGGTCCGCTGTCATGGGCCATGATCTGTCTGGTCTTTATGGTGGAGAGCAGAAAGGGGTGCTCCTGGGTCCAGCGCCCTGCAGCCCCAAAATCCTTCATGGCGGCCCGACTGTGGCTTTGCTGGCATGCTGCCTCGCCTGGAGTGGTGAGGTCCCCAGGAATCCTACTTGGCCATTTCTACTTAATGTAGAAATTTCTACTTAATGTAGACCACAGGGAATGTTCCGGCAGCTACTACGTACCTCGTCCACTTATGCTTTTAGGGATTGGGTAAATCACCCCAAGTTGCGTGGGGTAAAATGTCCCTAGTTGCGTGTGCAGACGTGCAGGCCAGGGCCCCATTCGCTGTGTTGACTGGGGTTTTGTGGTGGCGTTTGCGTCCCGGGAAGGCCTGGGCGTTCTCTCTCCCCGGCACCCCATCATCCCGTCCGTCGGGGTCCGGTGAATGCCCGTTCTGTGCCGCGGGCTGTCACAGGGTCTCCCTTCATCGTGGACTCTGCCGAGTGGGCAGCTCGGGCCTGGGGGCTGGGCGCGCCTTCCAGACCCTCCCGGGAAGTCCACCCTCCTTCCAGCCCTCAGGTCCGGCTAGCGTGCCGGGTCAAGGGCACCTCCATCCCGGGGACACACTAGTGTGCTTACTGTGGCCCTAGAGCCCTATGGGTCAGTGCACCCGCTGGCCCCTGCCCTGCGGCCCGTTAAATGACTCTGCCCGCCTAGCCGCATCTGCTGTCCCGGACCCGGGTCTGCCCCGCAGCCAGTACTGAACTCTGCTGCTTCCAGTTCATCCCTCATTGCCTCCTCCGGGAAACGCTGGCAGGACACCTTCCGCCCCACTCTGCGTGCGCACCCCATTTACGTTTCACTCGTCTTGGGGCGCCCAGGCCCTACTCGCACAGCGCTGCTCACAGGCGCTGCTTCCTGCCCCTAAAGGCTCCCGTGCTTCCCCGGAAGGGGACCTGTCCTCTGGGGGCCACTGCCCCAGGCCGCCCCCCCTTGCCCCTTCTCCAGCACACAACTCAGCGGCTGCACCCCACTCTCCACACTGTCCATCGCGGCCCCGGCTCACGGGCGCCCCCCGGGCTGGCCTGGAGTTCTGTCTTCGGGCCTGGGGGCTCTGGGTGACTCGGGGCCAGGTCAGCTTGTTTTCTGAGAGGAGTGGGAAAGCCACGGGCTCCGCCGCCGGTCCCAGTGAGCTGCGGCCTCCAGGGGGTGGGGGAAGAGCCCCGGCCCCGAGACTCGGGCACACGCAGGCAGCGCCTCCGTCAGCTGCTCCTCCAGGAAACCCGCGGGGGCTGTGAGGACCCACCTGCTGCGGACAGGACACCGCTTGGTCGTCAGGAGGGAGGGACACTGGGTGCTGCCAGGACACCTGGAGACCCTGTAGGCATGGGTCCCGGCAGGGCCAGCAGGTGCTCTGTGCCCGCGAGAACCGTCTCAGTTTTGTGGGTCGTGGAGTCTTTGTGGCACCCACTGCGCCCTGCCCTCACAGCCTGAAGCCAGTGAGTGGGAGTGTGTTCAGTGAGTGTGTGGGTGTGCCCACGTGCCCATAAAACTTGAACCGCAGAAAAGGGCTGGGGCTGGGTTTGGGCCCAGGAACACATTGGGTTTCCAGAGAATGTGTTGCTGCAGCCGTGCCGTGAGGCCACGGACCTCTGCTGCCCCCCAGTGGTGAGGATGTGGCTAAAGGAGGCCAGCTCCTTTTCTCTATGTGTACCTCTTGGGATGCCCAGATTGGAAGTACACTTGACCCTTGAACACGCAGGATTAGCGCCCCCTCCCCCCCTCCACGCAGTCAAAAATATACGTGTATTTTTTTAATTTAAATTTTAGTTAGTTAACTATAGTGTAGTATTGGTTTCAGGAATAGGTGTCAATGATTCATCACTTACATACGACACCCAGTGCTCATCACAAGTGCCCTCCCTAATCCCCATCCCCCATCTAGCCCGTCCCCCACCCACCTCCCTCTGTCAACACTCGGTTTGTTGTCTGTTGTTAAGAGTCTGTCATGGTTTGTTTCCCTCTTTTCTCTTTTTTCCCCTCTTCCCATATGTTCATCTGTTTTGTGTCTTAAGTTCCACCTACGGTATGTTCTCTGACCGACTCACTTCACTTAGCATAATACACTCTAGTTCCATCCACATTGTTACAAATGGCAAGATATCATTCTTTTGGATGGCTGAGTAAAAAGTAAGCAGGGGGGCGCCTGGGTGGCGCAGTCGGTTAAGCGTCCGACTTCAGCCAGGTCACGATCTTGCGGTCCGTGAGTTCGAGCCCCGCGTCGGGCTCTGGGCTGATGGCTCAGAGCCTGGAGCCTGTTTCCGATTCTGTGTCTTCCTCTCTCTCTGCCCCTCCCCTGTTCATGCTCTGTCTCTCTCTGTCCCAAAAATAAATAAACGTTGAAAAAAAAAAATTAAAAAAAAAAAAAAAAAGTAAGCAGGAAGTCCCTAGGTTGTGGGACTGGCCGAAAAGCATTAGGACCTAGATAGAAAAAAGGAAAACGAACCAGGGGAACTTGCTGAGGCAAAATTATGTGGGTCTCAACTATATGTCACTTTATATGCTGTGGCACAAAACGGCCATGGGCTCCACTCCTCGCTGTGAAACATCGTGTGTGATACTGTGAAAGACCCTTTGTGCCTCTTTCCCCGTTTCTGAAACAGAAAGTACAATGTTTACAGTAAACGGTTGCTTGCCCAACAGGTGAGGTAACACATAGCATAGGAAGCTAGCATTACAGTACAAGTGGATTGGATTTGTTAACTGTATTCCGTTTTTTCATTTACATATTTAAATGTGTCATTTCATTTACCTTTATAATTACATCTCTAGCAAGAGATACTGTTCTTGAATTTCAAGCAGGTACATCAACTTTGAAATACATTTGAGTTAAGAAACTGAAAAAAAAGAAAAAAATACATGTGTAGCTCTTAACTCCCCCAAAACTTAACTACTAATAGTCTCCTGTTGATCAGAAGACTTTTTGACAACATAGTCGATTAACACGAGTTTTGTGTGTTAAATGTGTCGTATACTGGATTCTTGCAGTAAAGTAAGCTAAAGAAAACGTTATTAAGAAAATCACAGGCGTCTGGGTGGTTCAGTTGGTTAGGCGTCCGACGTGGGCCCAGGTCATGATGTCATGTTTCGTGGGTTCGAGTCCCCCATTGGGCTCTGCGCTGACAGCTCAGAGCCTGGAGCCTGCTTCGGATTCTGTGTCCCCCCTCATGCTCTGTCTCTTGCCCCGCTCATGCTCTGTCTCTCTCTGTCTCAAAAAAAAGTAAACATTAAAAAAAAAAAACAAACAGAAGTCTTCAGCTTCCAAGAAAGAAAATGGTTAAAAAAAAAAAAAGAAAAAATCATCAGGAAGAGAAAATACTCTCACAGTACTGTGTTTATCGATAACATAAGTTTACGTTGACCGTTTATAAGGTGAATTGACTGTCAGTACGTACGTCAGTATTATCTTCCACGATACAAAATGCTGTCTGTGTTACTTGCACTATGAGCACCAAGCACCAGACTGAGAGATAATGTGAAAATGACACTCGTGGGCATTCACAGGTGTCCCGAACCACGCACCGATAACGAAGCGGCAGCGATGTGATCGCTTTGTCGTGGCCGTCAACGCGGTTGCTTCACGGGAGCTCAGCCTACACACTAATGAGCGCATTGTCATAAAATGTTTACGTCATACGGTATTACGGTCCTATTCGTAATACAGTGTTGGAAGCATTGTCACTTTTTTTAAAAAAACACTTGCCTGTGACGCTAGGCTGACGGGTGGTGTCTCCAAGTAGGAGACAGGCATAACAGCACAGTAGTGTAATTCTTTGGAAGCAGGTGACACAAAAAGTTATAAAACAGAAAGGAGGCCAATACATTATTCATTTTATGTGAAATGTCACTCGTGTGACGCCTGTGTAAGGGATAGGCTGTCCACTTCCACGTGAGTCTCGCCCACGATGTCCTACCCAATGAGTACCCAGGCGATGGCGCTGATGGTGACACACAATCATGGCCTGCAGTTCCTGCCACAATGACTACATTTGCACATGGAGACACTCACAAATGCACGGCGATGAGTGTGTCACCTGTATGACGGGATGGTTATTTACTAGTCACTGAGTGAAGGTGGGTCCTCCTCGAAGGCCTCATTCTTGTCGTCTTCACGCCGAGGAGGCACAAGAGGAGGGAGAGGAGGTGGTCACCCTGTCTCGGGTGGAGGAGGGGGAGGGAAGGCAGCAGGGCAGGCACACTCAGTGTCATTTTACCGAAATACATCATAATCTCTCTCTTTTTGCTTTTTCGTTCCTCCAGAAACGTTGTCTGCGGCACCGGTCCTTCTTCCGCCGTTTGCGTTGGTTTCAGTGCCCGTATCTTAGAAGGGTCCGTGTCGTGCGAGAAGTCGAAGGCAGTCCGGGCAGTCGGCACCCACCCGCCGGGTGGTCATTGTCAGAAGCGACGGTGTCTTCCAGCACTGCTCCTTCTGCGTCTTCCCCCTCGTCAGTCTGGCCCTGGTTCGGAGGCTCTCATCTCCGCCAAGTTGCCTCCGCTCATCCCCCCGGGGTGCTCTGTTAGCTCTCGAACTTCTCCAAGATCCAGATCTTGAAAGTCTTCCCCCCTCACCGTTTTTGCACATCCACGATCTCATTTATGATCTCCTTGATCGGCTCTGTCATAAATCTAGTGAAGTCACCCACAGCATCTGGACACAGTTTTCTCAGCAGGAGTTTGTGGTTTCAGGCTCTGTGGTTTTCATGGCTTTTCTCTAACGGCAATGGCATCTTCAGCGGTGTAATCCTTCCAGGTTTCCGTGCTGCTCTCTTCCATGGGGTTCTCTTCTGTAGCGTGGGCAGTCCTTTCCACAGAGTGCCGTGTGTAATGAGCCGCAAAGGTCCTTATGACCCCTGATGTAGAGGCTAAATTAGAGACGGTGTTTGGGGTCAAGCAGACCACGTCAGCAGCTTTGTTGTTGACCTCATGGGAATCTGGGTGGCCGGGATATTGTCCAATATCAGAAAAACTTTAAAAGGCAGTCCCTCACTGGCAAGGTACTTCCTGACTTCACGCACAAAGCATCGATGGAGCCAATCCAGAAACAGGGTTCTCGTCCAGCCTTCTTGTCGTACAACCGGAAGACTGGCGGCTGGTGTTTATCTTCTCCCTTCAAGGCTCGGGGGCTTTCTAGATAAGGGCCATCCAGATCGTAAACCTGCCTGCGTTTGCACAAAACAGTAGAGCCAGCCCATCTCCCCCGCCCATCCTCCATCCCAGTGCTCCCTTCTCTCCCCTCCTGACGGATCTACTTTGTGGCACTTCTTGTCCAGGATAGGGCCCTCGGTCTGCATGAAACATCCGTGCGGGCAAATACTCTCTCCTCGGTGATTCTCTTGGTGGTGGCCGGGAGCTTGTCTGCTGCCTCTTGCCGGCCCAAGTTGCTGCTCTGTTACCTCAGCACTTTGTAAGGCAGACCTCTTTCTGAGATTATTAAACCATCCTTCGCTGCCGTTAAATTCTCCAACTTTAGATCCTTAACCTTTCTTTGGCTTTAAGTTTTTATATAAGGACTTTGCCTTTTCTCGAATGATTTTGGAGTCTGTAAGTGTGCCTTTCCTATGCGCCCACATAAAAGTGGCATTTCCAACATGAACTAAAAAGATACCTTGCAGAAGATGCGAGGTTTTCACCCCTGCTGGCATAGCTGCGGTGCCGGCTTCACGAGTTTCCTTTTCTTCTTCTTCTTTCGTTTTGTTTTGTTTTTTTACAATGGTCTTTATCCTGGATTCATTTATCTTCAACGAACGGCAGCCAGAGTTGTAGACCTCAATCCGTGGTGCATACGAAGCAATTCGGCGTTCTCTTTTAACGTCATGACTTTTCTCTGCTTCTTGGGGGCGCTCCTAGCACCACCGGTGGCACTGGGTGCGGGCCCCGTGGTGTCCTCTGGGTTTACAGCACTGCTCCAAACACAGCGCAGAATACCTGAGCCCTGCAAGAGATCGCTTCTCGCTGGATCCGCAGTTTACTGGAGAAATGCTCTGCTCACGCAGATACTAGCATCCGCATCCACGGTGCTTGGAGCAGACGCTGGCCGCACGGGAGCTCCCCACAATAGCAGCAGCGGGTGGCCGTGAAATTATTGCAACAGTGCAGCTTGTACTACGGTGAATTTTCTGCGGTTGTGATTTAATGCTGCATCTTAATTTTTCAATATTTCTCTCGATTGCACAGTCTGTGTATGTGAGTTTTGGTAAATGCCAACTTTTTGTCACATGTTTGTGTGTGTTTTATGGTAGTAAATGATAAAATAGAGTAGCATCTACACGTATTTCATACATTCATGAGATACCTGATTTTTTTGATAATTTCTAGGCTATGCAATTTGCCTCCAAGTTTTTTTTTCAAACTGTTAGAAATCTCCAAACAGCTTCCGATATATTTATTGAAAACCATCCGCGTATAAGTGGGCCTGCGTAGTTCAACCCATGTTGTCCTTGTTGAGTTTGGGAGGTGCCGTTGACCCGCGTCCTTGGGGCCATCGTGGAGCCGGCCCTGCCCTGGGCGCCGGGAAGTACCTCCCTGCGCAGGACGCGGTGGGACGGGCTGGAGCCGTGGGTCCCCCGCAGCTGCGAATCTGGAGAGTACCCTTAGGGGAGAGAAAATCTGCCCCTTGGTTTTGTCTAGCAACTTTGTGATGAAAACCCCTCGTTTCAGAGCTGCTAGCCCTTGGGTTACAGTCTCGGTTTCCGGGGTGGTTTCGATACTGTGAGCAGCAGACGCCTCCGTCGAGGAAACGCGTGGCTCACGACGGCCAATCCCTCCTTGCCGTGTCTCTCTGCTTGGCTCACTGACCGCCAGCGGTGCCGCCTCCTCAGCTCCCCGGGCCTGGTCCTGACTGCCGAACCTCACCCCTGCTCGCTGTGAGCACCCAAGGAAGGGGCTCGGCCGCCGCCACGTTCCATCAGGATCGGCCTCCGTCTTCCTCCCCCCGGCCCTCCCCTCGCACCAGTGGTTGTGCCCGTCCCCGCGCTGGTTCAGTCCAGAACAGTTTCTCGTGCCTCGGGCCTGTCCAGCGCGGGAGAGCGAGGTGCGAGGACACCACGTGCGGGCCTGGAGCGCTCAGAGTGGCTTGGAGGGGAGGCCCGTGGTTCCAGACTTCTGTGACTCGCTGCCTCAGACCCGGCCCCCGCGTGGTGCTCCTCGTCCTGCAAAGCAAGTCAGATGTTGAAGACATCCTTTGACTACACTTGCGAGCTGGCAAGGACGCGAGGAGCCCGCGTAGGCTGCAGGCGAAGTGTGCGTGGGAGCTCGGGAGAGGGGCGAGCCAGCCTGGGCGCTGCTCCTGTCGGGCCCACCTGGGACCGGAGCTTCCGTGCATCGGGGCCGACCTACCAACAGACGGGGCTCAGGGCTACTGGAAGTGGGGGCCTGGGACGTCTCACGGAGCTGCCGCTCACGGGGCAACCCCCTCGGTGCGAGGCCGTGGGACGTGAACCCGCCCCGGAGAAGGACGGCCACGGTGCACCACGTGATAGCCTGCATCCCGGTGTGGGCGAGACGTTCTCCCAGAAGAGTCTAACTCTGCTCTGACCCCCACTCGACGCATTGACCCGTGGTCGATACCTGTCACGGAAAGAATGTCCTGAGTTGGCAGCGACCCAAGAGATGGGCCAATTCGTGCCACCTGCTGGCCATTTGGCCGGGAGGTCAGGTCTCAGAACAAACACAGTCAGAAAATTGGTGACCGGGAAGTCGGGGTGAGTCTACACTGGTCACAGGGTCTTTCAGTTCTGAGGCAGGCATTTGACCTTTGCTGTGGATCCCTGCCAGCCTTCCCTGCCCTCCATCCTTGTCCAGTGGACTTGAGGACCGCATGTCCTAAGGACAGGCATGGGTTCCCCTCAGCAGGCTGATCGGGCTGTGGCCCTACCGAGTGCCAATCCACCAGCGATGGAGACCCCCGGCCGAGCCTGCCTTTGACATAACTCGGGGCGCCTGGCCTGGCCGGGGCTGGTGACACGTGGGCCCCACCCACCCTGACAGGGCATCTGGTGGGAACAGCCCTTCCCCGCCGGTACCTGCCTCCGTCTGCAGACCCCTCAGCACCTCCCCCACCCTCACGTTTTTCACAGTGTCTGCAGACAGCGCAGCGCACTGCAGCAGAAGGGACAGCCGGACTCCTGCCCTCAGCGTCCCCGGGCCGTGTGCCAAGCAGGGGCTGGGTGCAGACCCGAGGACCACGGGCGAGTTAGTGCCCAGAGATGCGCACTGCGTGAGGGGAGTTTGCACTCAGGAAGTCCCCGTGTCCCCACCCAGCAAGGCACAAACAACTGTGGGTGATGATGCTTCTCAACGGAATAAAAGTGACAGTGGCACAATAAATGGCCAAACCGGGAGGAAGTGTGATACAGGATGGGGCGCTGCAAAGCCCCAACGGCAAGGGCACAGGACACAGTAAGGACACCGAAGCCATAGGAGAACAGCCAGTCCGTGGGATTCTGCCGCTCTGAAAAGATGGCTCTCTCCGAGGGTGGTGTCGGCGCCTGAATCCTGGCCCGTGGGCTGCAGGTTCGGGGGGTTCCAGCCGCACCTCTGGCTGCCAGTGAGCTTGCACCTGTTCTTTTCCTAAAGCCTATGTGGCAAATATTTTCTCCGGTTATTTGCCCTTACGTCTTATTGAAATACATGTTTAAAAATAGACTTAGGAACCATTTTAGATTTACAGAAAAAATCAAATGACGGCACAGGGATCTCCCACCCATCCCGGAATAACAGCTGCGTCGGGGGTACGTTGCTTACGGTTGAGGGACCAATATCGATACATTGTCATTAACTACAACCCACACTGCCTACAGATTTCCTCAGTTTTTACCTAACGTCCTTCTGTCTCGGAATCCCATCCAGGACACGTGTTACATTTAACGCTCAGGCTCTTCAGGGTCTTCTTCACTGACAGTTGCTTAGACGTGCCTGGTTTTGGATGAGCTTGACCGTTTGGAGGAGCACGGGTCAGGGATTTTGTAGAATGTCGCTCTGTTGGGATTTACCTGACATTTGTCTCCGGCTTAGACCCGGAGCGTGGCTCGTTTCCGGGAAGACCACGGCGGGGGGGAAGTGCCTTGTTCGTCACATCCGGGGTGCACGCTCTCAACGTGGCTCGTCCCTGTCGACGTTGACCTTGAGCAGCTGGCCGGGGTCCTGTCTGTCCGGTTTCCCTGCTCCACAGCTGCTGTTCTTCGCTGCCCTTCCTCGCCGTCCTCTTGGTAGGACGGCGCTAGGTGCAGCCCACACTTGAGGAGTCAGGTAGAAACAGTTTTGTTTTCTAGACTCTATTTCGGGATTGTGTGTGAGTGTGGAATCAGTCTTCACGTTTGGTTTTGTTTTTTTTTTTAATTTTTTTTTTCAACATTTATTTATTTTTGGGACAGAGAGAGACAGAGCATGAACGGGGGAGGGGCAGAGAGAGAGGGAGACACAGAATCGGAAACAGGCTCCAGGCTCTGAGCCATCAGCCCAGAGCCCGACGCGGGGCTCGAACTCCCGGACCGCGAGATCGTGACCTGGCTGAAGTCGGACGCTTAACCGACTGCGCCACCCAGGCGCCCCAGTCTTCACGTTTTTTACTTTTTGGTCTAAAACTAACTGTGCCAGCACCTGTGTTAAGCGGTGACTGTCAGCTTCCCGGTGACCCTTGCTGTCACGTCAGCTTCCCCCTGCTTGGTTCCGCTGAGCTCTTTGCATCGCGGTGCCTCGAGCCCCCGGCTGTGGCCAGGTGGCTGCAGAGCAGAGGCCAGGCCAGCAGTCAGGCTGAGGGACCCAGAGCGTGGTCCATGGGCTCAGCATCGGCAGAGTAGCAGCAAACCACATGGCTGGGACCACCTGGCTGCTTGATTTTGTGTTCCCCGCTGTTGGATTGCTGCTGACAGATTGAAATTTCCTTTTCACCGAAAAGAACCACCTTTCCGGTGACCCACTGCCTGCATGCTCCGTGACCCATCACTCTGAGGAGGCGATAGGGTTTGTCGCTGCCCCTACAGGGGCTTGTCTGGGAGCAGCCACGGCTCACCAGTGAGCTCTTCCCGCATCTGGTTTCTCCGTGGGTTTCATCGCACAGAGTTACGCCGCCACCGCGTGCACACGCCACACGCACCTGTACACGCACACGCGTCCGTGCACGGATGTGCACACACACAGACCAGAACAGGCTGGTTGTGGCCTGGGATCACTGGAGCCACCTGCCGGTGCCGTGACCGCGTCGGATTGTCAGATACGGCCGAATGCAGGAACTCTTCTGAGTTCTGTGCGAGCTCTCTGCTCAGTGCTCCCATTTTTATTTTTAAAAAAGGCTGATTTCCTAGGGGTGGGTGGTGTGGGCAAGCTTGTCCCCACCCGGGACGGTCCGTGGTTGCACCCTGCACACGTGGCAGAAAGGCGCCCCCGTTGGCCATAGGGTCCGAGGTGCCGTAGGCTTTCTGGCAGAAATGCTTCTCAGTTTTTTTATATGCCTTTGGTTAATTTCCAGCACCCTGAAATGGTTACTTTTGACACTTTGGTCTAGTTTTGTCATTATTTTGGGGGAGACGATTTGGCAAGCCCGTCATTCCACCTTCCCCCAGCCACCATGTCCCTCATTCTTTCTCTCAAATATTTTAGACATTTCCCGAGATCGCTGATCTGAACCGCAGGTCAGTTTACGAGCATCTGGGGCTCCGAACACTCAGATTCTCCCTACACTTTTTGAATCTCTCGTTTCCTTTTTTCCCCACCGTCTTTGTATTCTCTGAGGGAGTCTGAGGGCATTCAGCCACATCCAGAGTTCTCAAACTCAGTCATGGAAGCAGAGAGCCCCATTATGGCATCCATATGTCCCGCAGTCAGATTTTTCAAACCAGGTTTGCTTCTTCACGGCGACGCATCACCGAGGGGCCTGGCTTCGTGCAATAAAGCCCCGTTGCCTCTACGACCGGCAGTGAGCACTCCCCTCCCTGCCTGGGCTCTGTCTTCACGGCCTGCGTGGGCGTGGGGTGGGGCAGGGGCCGGCCACCCCGCTGGGCCCGCTGCTTCATCCCGTGGTCAGTTCGCACCTGCCACCACCTCCTGGTCCGTTCAGCCTGTCACTTCTGCAAGAACACAGATGACCCCATGTGTGTAGGAGGGGCCTCAAGGAAATGGTGCAGGTTTTAGGGGCCATCAAAAGAGAGCAGACTAGGGGCACCCGGGCGGCTCAGTCAGTTAAGCGTCAGACTTCGGCTCAAGTCATGATCTTGCAGTGTGTGGGTTCAAGCCCCGCGTAGGGCTCTGTGCGGGCAGCTCGGAGCCTGGAACCTGCTTCCGATTTTGTGTCTCCCTCTCTCTCTCTGTCCCTCCCCCGCTTGCACTTTGTCTCTAAATAAATAAATAAAATTCAAAAGAGAGCAGACTGTCCCCAGCCGTAAAGATCTGAACTTCCTGAGGGGCTGCCTCAGGGCTGTGTGTTTGGGTCTGGGTGCAATCGGAAAGGAACGTGCTTCTCCTACGGAAATGTGCAGACGTCCAAATGTCCAAGCCCCGAATTTCACAGGCGGGCGACCCAAGAGGAGGCATCTCCGATGCATGGGAATGTCCGAGGCCAGGCGGCCTCCTCAGCCCCACCCCCCCTTCCGGGTGCACACAGGTCCGGCAGCTGTTACAGATCCGATGCGGGGCTCGCTTTGGGTTTGCACTGATGGTTTTGGTGGGGTCCCCCTCAGATCCGAGGGCCCCCAGCGACTCTGAAGTGGCAGCCGGGATGAGTCATTGCAGAGTCCAGACAAAGACGTGTTGTGTCTGTGTTCACTGGGACACCGGCTGCTTTGGAGCCCGGCCCCTCCTGTTTCAGAGGCTCTGCGACTTAGGACAGGAGGAAAGGTGGTGAGGGACAGGGCATGACCCTCCCTTCTCGTGGGCAGGGTGGCAGAGGTCAGCAGGGCGTGCTGCTCTGGTGGGGGGGCCGTGGCCCTGAACACACAGCCAGCCCGGGACTGCGGACTCTCGGAAAGTGGGGTCTGTCCTGCCAGACTGCGGTCCAGTGTCACCATTGGTGAGGGTCCCTGAGGGAGTAGGGGGTGCCCTTCTTTATCTTTCAGGGGTGGTGCAGGCCATGCCTTTTGTCTGCCTTTCTTTTTGGGTTTCAGTAGGATTTCAGAGGGAAGTCTGAGATGGCAGGAAGCACAAGGGGAGGCTTGGACTCCCCACCTCACTGTCCGAGTGTCTCGGCTGGCACGCCCACGAAGGGGTGTCTGTGTTGGGGCATGGGGGGGGGTCTCTCACGTCACAGGGAAGAGTGAACACACGCACTCTAGTGTTGGAGATAACTATGACACCCTGGAAGTGTAAGCTGATCTATAGGGACATAAAGTAGGTCAGCAGACTCCTGCTTCCCAGAAGACACAGGAGCTGAACGCAACCCAAACCCTGGACGTTACACACAAAACAAGCATAAGACACTCCAAAAGGTGGAGAGAACTGAGGGAGGGCATGGTGATGAGTCCCCTGGCGTTGCCGTTCGCCTCAGCCATCCTGGACTGGAGGCTGGACAAGTCAGAAACCTAGAACACCAATAGGTGCAGACCCAAGTCAAAACAAAAACAAAATCCAAGTAAAGCGTGCTCTCTCTAAGCAAACCAGCCTGGCCAGACAGAACCCTTTAAACAAGAAGCATTCGACTGGGGCCAGACAGCCCCCAAAGCTGTGAGCAGCCTGGCCAGACTGTAACAGTCACTCCAGCCCCCACCGTGCTGGCGTCAGACAGGCGGGGGTGGGGGGTGGGTCTGTGCTTCCATCCCTCTGGGCCCTTGAAGACCCCCTACTGCCCGGTCAGTGTGGGCGGGCGCTCCCCCAGCAGCCCACGAGTAAAGGGGCCCATACTCGCTATCGGCGGAGGCCCGGGCGGAGAACCTTGTCTTCCGCCCTTCCTGTGCTGCCTTGGTGTCCAAGGAGTTCAGAGCAAACACAAGATTTAAAAGAAGTCGAGGGGCGCCTGGGTGGCTCGGTCCTTTAGGATCCAGCTCTTGATACTGGCTCAGGTCGTGATCTCATGGTCTGTGAGTTTGACCCTCCGGGCTGTCAGTGCAAAGCCTGCTTGGGATTCTTTCTCTCCCTCTCTCTCTGCTCCTCCCCTGCTTGAGCTCGCTTTCAAATAAATAAATAAATAAATAAATAAAATGCAGAGGTTAATAAATTAATAGTGTCCAGATTTCATCCAAAAGCCATTCCACTCAACTTGAGTGACAAAGACGATCAACAGACACCAACACTGAGATGACAAATTTATGTTGAAGTTATGTGACAAGGCTTAAGGAAGGCTTTATAAAAATGCTTTATAGGCAATTGCAAACACTCATAACAAATGAAAAACTAGAAAGTTTCAGCAAAGAAATAGAAGTTGTAAGGAAGAACCAAGTTGAATTTATTTTTTATTAAGAGTTAATTTTTTCAGACTACTTTTAGGTTCACAGCAAAATTCAAGGGAAAGTGCTGAGATTTCCCACCCCAACCGCCCCATCCCCCCCCCCCCACAGCCTCCCCCGCTGTCAACAGCCTGCACCTGAGCTGTGTGTGTGTTACTGTCTGTGAACCTGCACTGACACCTCATCACCCAGAGTTCATAGTTTCCACTGGACTCGCTCTTAGTGGTGCGTGTTGTGTGGGTTTGGACAGATGTGTAATGACAGCTGTCCACCGTCACGGCGTTGTAATGAGGAGGGAGTGTTTTCACTGCCCTAAAAGCCTCCGCATTCTATCCATTTATCCACACCACCCCCACTACCTCTGGCAACCCCTGACCTTTCTGTTGCCTCCATGGTCCCGCCTTTTCCAGAACGTCGCACAGATAGAATCGTACAGGATGCAGCCTTTTCAGATTGGCTGCTGTCACTTAGTGAGATGCACCCGCGGACCCTCCGTGTCTTCGTGGCGTGACGGCCCGCTCCTTCCTAGCGCCGAATACCATCCCGTCGTCTGGACGCACCCGTGTGTTTGCCCATCACCTCCCGAAGGGCACCTTGGTGGCTTCCAAGGTCTGGCAGTTATGAATAAAGCTGCCGGAAACATCCGCCTGCGGGTTGTCGTGTGGACGTGAACGTTCACCTCCTCTGGGTAGACCTCAAGGAGCACGACCGCTGGGTCGTATGGTCAGAGCGTGTTCGGTTTTGTAAGAAACCGGCAAACCTTCCTCCGCGGCGGCTGCCCCTCTCTGCTTTCCCGCCAGCGGTGAGGGAGCGTTCCTTCTGCTCCGCGTCCCCGCCAGCGATCCGTGTTGTCGGTGTTCCGGGTTGTGGCCGTTCTCACGGGTGCACGGTGACGTCGTCGTCGTTTTCATTTTCGTTTCCCTGATGACGTGTGAGGTCTGTATGTCTTCTTTGGTGAGGTGCTAAATTAAAATTTTGGAACTGAAAAACACAATAAATGCAGTTTAAAAACTCAAATTGTATACTTTAAATACATGCAGTTTTATGTTATACCCCAATTAACCTGTGAAACAAAAAAACTCCGATTTGGTCCTAGACAAGCCTAGTGACGTTCTCTTTATAAGACACTTTAAGTAAATGATCCAGAAAGTTCAAAATGAAAGGGATGGAGGAAACGACCAGACTCACACTAACTAAAAGAAAGTAGGAATTTGAGCAACTGGGTGGCAAGGCTGGGCTAAAGCTCGCACCGCTCCAGCTCCCAGTCTGGGGACCACACCGAGAAGCACACTGGGGACTTCGCAGGGTCTTGGATGAGCTGCAGGAACAAAGGGTCCTCAAATCTCAGTGGCTTATACATTCAAAGTTTATTTTTTAGTCATTTGGGTCAGCTGAGGCCCTTTCTGTGTCGACTTCTCCCCCCGTCCCAGGCTAATGGTGCAGCCTGTCTCTGGAATATTGTCACGTCACAGCAGGAGGAAGAGAGCAGGAGAGCTGTGCACGGGCCGGTAGGACTTCCTCCCGCGGGAGACATGACATGGCCAGGCCTGACCTCTGGGCTGGCCTGTGTAGCATTGTCGCGGGGACGGGAGCAATAGATGATACAGCCTCTCTGCTCACCACCGTTCACTCCACTCCTTTACCTCTGCAAAACGGGCCCTGCCCGAGATGACCGAACAGTCCGCCCGCGGCCCAGACTGAATGGCCAGGACTGAATGGCCAGGATCTCTTCCTGTTTCCTCGCTAGCCCCCCGATCTGCCTCTTCTCGCTCTGGAGACCTAAAGCCCCAGGAGTTGCTGACCACCTGCTGGACACGGGTGGGTCGATGTGCAAGGCCTCAAACAAGCCCCCTTTCTGATGGAGCTGGGGCAGGAGACCCCAGTGGGCCTGCAAGCACGGCCCCAGTTCTCAGACCCGTCGAGCAGGTGGGCATTTTTGTAAAAGGCCAGAGAGTAATATCTTAGGCTTTGTGAGCCGTGCCTGGACCCACTACCCAGCCTCTGCATCGTAGAGAGAAAGCAGCCACGGACGGTTCACGGGCACAGGCACGGCTACATGCCAGTAAAACTTCTGTGTGAGACCACGTGCTGGGCCGGGCTGTGTTTTTGCAGTCTGCGCACCCTTGCTCCAGGGGTCTTTGTGAAGAGGGCTCTGAGGAGTATGTGCCCCTTGGGGCCTGGGTGGCTTTCCCAGCCTGCGCCTGCCCCTCCCAGGTCTGACGGCCGCTGCTCCTCATCGGCCCCCCGTGCCCGTGCGGCACAAACTCCACCTTCTGGCCCCTCACACAGCAGCCTGCGTGTGCCGGTGGCCACACTCCGAGTGCTTTTGGTGGCACGTCTCCCTCTAGACTGAATTGCTGGCACCTGGGGCCTCGAAAGCTCCATCGGGAAGTTCCAGCCTTCAGCCTCCCCCACTTCCCAATGGGAGTGTTTGTCAGCAGTTTGGATAGAGGGTGTTGTGGACTGATTTGTTTTACCCCCAAATTTATAGACTGAAGCCCATCCCCTCAATGTGACTGTGTCTGGAGATGAGGCCTTTAAGGGGTTAATTGAGGTCTCGGGTGGCTTGATCCAGTAGGACTGGTGTCTTAATAGGAAGAGATTGGGACACAAGGCACGCACAGAGGGACGACCATGTGAGAACACAGGGAGAAGATGGCCATCTACACGCCCAGGACAGAGGCCTCGGGAGGAGCCAGCCTGGCCAGCACCTTGACCTGGGACGTCTAGCCTCCAGCGCTGGGAAGAGGCAGTGTCTGCCGTGTAAGCCGCCCCCTCTGGGGTACTTTGTTACGGCCCGGCCCGCTGGCAGACTGTGTGTGTTGGCCTTCTGCTCCCTTAGCCCCTGGTGATAAAGTTAAATTTCAACAAGTGTCTGTTACTCAAAGGCAGTCCCGGCTTTGCCTTCGACTGCCGTGGTCCTTAGAGAATGGTCTGTGGACCCCTGTTGGGGTCCTGCGACCTTTTCAGGGCATCTGTGAGGTTAAAATTGACCGTTTTCATAGTCCTCCTGATCTGTGACCTTGACTTCTCACCGTGTGGCTTTTGAGCTGATGCCGGACTCTACTGCTGGCCACTGTACTCTTAGCCAGACTCACTTGTGCTCAAAGTCAAAAGCCAGCCACACTCAGTGATGTCCTCGGTGAAGCAGGAGTTACTCACTGAGCCTTCAACACTGTGGGTAGTGAGAGGGAATCCGGAATCGCCCCGTGGCCGCCATTGTGAGCGATGCCCGCCTTAGTTCAGACACCATTTATTGTGTCCACATGCTTTCATGCTCGTGGACTGGCGGACGGTTGTTTAGACTGGGTATTTGGCAGACGTGTTCTCAGAAATGACTGTCATTGGCCCGTCGCTTCAGGGAAAGCAACTGAGGTGTTTGTTGCCATCGGTGATGACCTTTGAGCTCTCAAGCAAAAGTTAGAATTTTCCAAAATTTATATCTGCCGCTGTTCACAGCTCTCTAAGATGTAAGACTTTTCCGATGAACTTGGTGATGACAGTAACAAATGTGATTTGTTTTTCACGTTGGGTAGTAAAATGAGCCAGTATCTGGAAGATCTGTGTAACTCCCTGAACCAGTATTCTCCAGATGACCACTGTTTGCAACAAAAATCATGCATGGCTAAAGTTGTATTCAACATTTAGGGTGGGCCAATGGCTTTTTAAATAGAGTTTTAAATAGAGTCAGGAAGTTCCTTGAAGTGGTCGTGTGGTTTTCAGACTGCACTTCTCAGCTGACCTTTAAGCAGTTACCACTGTTGAGCTTTGGTGCCGTGGCAAAGAAGAATGTCCCCAGTTGTTTGAAAAGGCTGTGGAAATACGTCTCCCTTTTCTGGCTGCATGTGTGGGGGCCAGTGGGTTTCACACATTTCAGCCAAAATGAACGTATCCTAACAGATTAAACGCAGAAGCAGATACAAGAACACAGCTGTCTTCTCTTCAGTCAGGCATTAAAGAGACTGACAAAAGGGCTCCTGGGTGGCTCAGTCGGTTAAGCGTCCGACTTCGGCTCAGGTCACGATCCCATGGTTCGTGGTTTCGAGCCCCGCGTCGGGCTCTGTGCCGACAGCTCGGAGCCTGGAGCCTGCTTCAGATTCTGTGTGTGTCTCTCTCTCTGCCTCTCTCCTGCTCGTGCTCTTTCTCTGTCTTTCAAAAATGAATAAACATTAAAAAAAAGAGAGAGACTGACAAAAATGTGAAACAATGCCATGCTTCTTTTTAGTTGTTTTGGAAAATATTGTTATCGTTCATAAAGTTAACTTTTATTAACTTGTATTGAGCTGATTATTATCCTTACAAGTGAATTAATAAAATATTTAAAGTTCTTAGTTTTTATTTCTAATAAGGTAAGTAATGATAGATACGACCCACATAAACAAAAGCACGTTGGTGTCCACACCGATTTTTATGAGACCAAAGGAGTCTGGAGACTAAGAGTGTTGAGGACCACTGCCCTCCTGGTTGTGGGGACCGGAGGCTGCTCCCACCCTCCTCCGTGACATCAGCCTCCTTCTGTCCTTCTCATCCCCGCTCACACTAGCCCACCCCTGACTCCCCCCCCCGGTTTCTTTCCTCTCTTTCTTGTACCTTCTCAAACACAGCCTCTGCAGTGAGTGTCCCCTTCACTCTGCCTGCAGCCGCCATCTCGTTCAGAAATCGTCTGCCTCCGCTCCCGTGCGCAGTAATCCTGCCCGTCGTCTGTGTGCGCTCTGGTCATCCCAGCCTCCGCCGTCACTCCCGCCCACTGCTGTGGTGGCCTCCCAGCCCCCGGAGGCTTCCGTAATGGTCGGCATGGCCTGGGCTGTGCTGTGGGGCCGAGAGTCTCTGGTTTCCACGGCCCACACGGGCCACCTGGGCCGCCAGTCTTGGGTCAGCTTCTCCCCTGCTGGGCATCATCGGGATGTTTGTCACTGGGGCCGAGAAGTGACTGTGCCACCTCTGCTCACCTTTGGTTGGGTAGAGCAAGTGCATGGCGAAGTGTGACACGGTGGGCCAGGAAGTAGTGTGAGCCCGAGGGAGGAACGAGGCTGCGCTGAGCACACACAGGCGCTCTGACCGGAAGGCACGATGTCTGTCTGGCGCAGAGAAAATCCGTCTGCCGTCCTCTGGCCCCTCGCCCTCCATCCTCCATCGCTTCTGCCCTCCCTGAGCCCCCCTTTGGGGCCTGCCCACCTCCTCTGAGCAGGCCCTCGGCCATCGGCTGGAAGGCTGGCTGCGTATATGTTGCCAGCACTAGGACGGGGCAGGGCATCTTGGGTCTGACTCTGGGGAGGCCGCTGGCCACCATTAGCCCCGCTTGACTCTGGCCTTCCCTCTGGGTGTCGGAAGAGACGGCCCAGCCCCTTCTACAGCTTTGCCCCTGCCAGGAGGAGCGATGGCCCTGGTCAGGACGCCTGGGGGGTCCCGGGGCACGTCGGGCAGGCCGTGATGAGAGAGGGCCCAGAGGTTCGTTGCTTACCAGCCACGTGGCCTGCCCGGGACGCTGTGTGGGCCTCGCCCCGCTGTCAGGGTGCACCAGACCTCTTACTGTGATTCCTCATCTCCTTATATTCTTACTCATCCAGAATAAGTGCATTATGGCTTTACTCCGGGCTTGGAGTTACCTTAGGCAGTGGGGACATGGTGCACTCAGCATTTAGAGGAGGGGGACAGGTGGGCAGAGACGCGGCCTCTGCGTGCTGACTGCAGTGGTGGCGGCCTGCGAGGCTGCTGGGGAGCCAGGGAAGCAGTGGCTGAGCTGTGTCTTGGGTCGTGGGCAGGAAGCCATGTGCCGGGGATGAGCTCCAGCAGAAGGAAGACAGCTCCATGGTGCAGGGAGCACTGGTTGGTGGGGGACGGCAGCAAGCAAGGCCTCACGGGCTTGAGTCAGGCTCCCAGCTGTGGCCTCAGGCGTGTCTCATAGTTGCTTCACAGTCCCCTGTCGTCTCTGGGCCCTTGTCCGTGCCCGTCTGCCCAGCAGCATCACGTCCCCTGTGCTCCAGGAGGCAGGCTTCTCTGGCAAGTGGGGGGCTCCAGCCCCAGGCACCATCCCGAGCTCTGGGACTTCTGTGTCCCTGGGCTCTTTCTGGGTGTGCCCATGCCCACGAACCCAGCTGTGATCCACGCTGTCCCCAGGGCTCAGATCAGCACTTCATTGGAGACAGACAGCCACACCCATGCCACACACAGCCCTGTAGCATCTGCGTAAATGTGGGCCGTGGGGACCCCGCGAGCCTGGGCCTACCAGCCCCACCCGTAGCGATGCCGGCTCATCAGAGCCCCCCTTTCCATGCGGACTCCGGGTACCTCCTCCGAGCACCCCTCCCCGAAGGTTCTGGAACACATGGCTTTCCCGAGACTCTGCAGCAATACCGAGCAGGCTTGTCACTATGCTTCAAGAGGACCTGTGCAGGCCCACTGACACCTCAGAGTGTGTCACTCAGGGTGTGGGGGTCACTCAGAGTGTGGGGTGGAGGGAACGGGAAGGCTGGGGCAGGAACCTCCAGACTGTGCTGCTGGGAACAGCCCGGGGACGCGTCCCCTGAGGTACTGGGGCTCAAGCCCCTCGCTGGGGGAGAGCACAGGGGGACAGGACAGCCTGTCCCCAGTGGAGACAGCCAGGCCAGGGTGACTCCCCACACTGCTTGTGAAAATAAATGCCTGTCCTTTGACAGTTATGTAAGTCACATTTTTAGTGAAACAACATAATTAATGATTTGGGAGTATGGTATGCTACTAACTTTTACAAGCCACCATTAAGATGCTGCAAATATTTCACGACTAGGCTTAACAAAAGAGAAAGGACTCAAAGGAGCCTAGTCCCCGTCTGCTTGGTCACTGCAGTGCAGGAATCCGGGGGTGCCTTCCGCCCTTCTCGGGTGGCCCGCCTTCCTGGGCCCGCCACCTCAGCAGCCCCTCCCTGTTGCCATCCAGGTGCCAGGCCGAGTCCCCCCCACCCCCGCACTGTCTTCTCCTGGGAGTGAGGTTTCCTCCCCCCCCGCCCCCCACCCCAGCCTTGTGGCTTCACAGAAAGGCCTTCCTGCAGCCTCGAAAGGAGGCTCCCCCGAGGAGTCTGTGCAGGTGATGCTGGGGCTTGCCCCTTTGTGACAAATCTCCCATCACACGGGCTCCCTCGTGTCTGGGCCCATCCCGTGGGGTCTCGGAACCTGTCTCACGGTCCTGGCCCACTTTTCCTCTCGTCCCTGCAAAGCGAACCACGGACGTTTCTGCCACTGCTGGAAGCGCTGTTAGTAAAGGCCCGGCTCGGCCTTTCTGGAGCGCAGACAGCCCTCTGGTCCTCTCGGCTGTTGTTCAATGTTGCGTGGCCCGCGAGGCCGACACGCCCCTGAGTGCGAAGTGCCCGGCTCTGCCCGAGAGACGGGGGTTTGTATTTACCTCTGTTAGATCTGTTCAGAGAAGGGAAGGGCCAGATTTGTTCTGGAGTCATGTTTCATTTTACAAAGTTTGGCAGAACTGATTGATTAGTAAACTTGACTTGTCTACTTACTCCCGCTTACAAAATTAACTTCGGCAAATCAGAGAGTTTTCTGTGGATACAGATGGCAGGCTGGTCGCTGAAAGTCTGCTTGTAAGTAACATGGAAGTCGAAGCAGAATCTTCAAATAACCCGTTTCTCACCCTGAATGATATCTTATTGTACAAGCTTGGAGACATGATGGCCCATCAGAACTTCAGCTCCGGGGGATCAGCCACCTTCAGCCTCGCAGAGACTCTTGCTCGTACCCCTGGCACGTGTCACAGTCCAGGGCGAGTCGTGGCGGTTCCTCGGGCCATCGAGTATTCTGGGGACAGGATGAGAACCTAAGGGGCCAGGTGGAGTCTAACGGGAACTCGCGCCAGCGGGACTCGCTGTGGGGCAGGTGTGGCGAGCACGCGCTGCCCGGGGTCTCGCCCAGGCCTTGCAGGCGCCGGCCAGAGTGGCCGTCCCGTCCCACAGACAGAGGCCAAGGGGCTCTTGAGGCCCTCAGCGTGTCCGCGGTGCCCCACGCCTGGAGCTGCCGTTTTAAGCCAACTTGGCAGTGAGGTTATCACGCGTGAATAGAGTTATCATTTACCCTCGACATCCATAATGTTTGTGCGCTTCTCTCGTGAAGTAATATAGAGTCGCAGGCGGGAAGAACCCTTAGATCATCGGGCCAGTGAAGGACATTGTTATAGAGAAGGAAATGCCTCGGGCAGGGTCATTTTCCAGGCCGTCTGATGCTACAGCCTGAAAACTTCAAAAATGTAGTAAAACCGCTATTTGTATATGCTTGTGCAAGCTCGGTCCTTTTTTTTTTTTTTTTTTTTACTTTTCACTTTGGCCTCTGGCAGCTTATTCACCCAGACTGGCGGGTTCGGCCGTGGCCTGAGCTGGGGGACATGAAGTGAGGGAGGGAGGGGCCGCGGGGCCAGAGCTGCTCCTGGCAGGAGCCACATCTCTTTCTCCAGGACTCTCGAGGACTCACAACTGGGGTGCCAAAGCCTGGCGTGTTTGGCTATCAACGTGGACGCAACACGTGGGGACAGAGGTCCAGGGCAGAGGGGTGCTGAGCGCCGGCAGGCGATCTAGGAGCAGGCGGCCTCTGTCCCTGAGCGGGAAACCGCCCCAGGGGGTAGGAGCACCTGATGTTTGCCGGGCCTGCAGGCCCAGTGCTGCGGGGCTTCCGCTCCCTATTTAAAGTCAGAAAGTGAAATTTGAATACGATATCTGATTTTTAAATGTTGGAAACAAATGCAGACCACGCAGATCAGTCCGCTCATACTAGGCAGCCACTGTCTGGGCATCAGAGTAAAAGCCCACACGCGGGGAAGGCCCAGGCCGCGCCAGGACGTGGTTGGTGAGCAGAGGGAGTGGGGACTGTCCTCGCCCTCGGTGCAGAGGCGGACCCATGTCCCTGGCTCTCAGAGGTTGGTGATCATTACAGCGCCCTTTCCACTGAGGAGGCCTGAAGCCACGGGTCCTGAGACCGTGGGAGACCTCTGAGACAGAGGGAAGCGGTGAGGACCCCGCTGAGGGCTTCTTCCTCTGGGCCGGCCGATCCTGGTGCATCCGGAGCGTGTCCCCGACGTCACGGTGCCGGGCACAAGGCGCTGCCGCTCCCTTGGCGTATCGCTCGCTGTAAGTCACCGCTAAGGATGGAAAGGCTTTGCTTTTCTGCTAGCCGGGGTCTGTGCCGAGCCGGACATCTCCCAGGTCATGCAGACTGCCGGGCGCTGGCCGTGGTCCAGTCGGCGGGCAGGGGTGATAGCTCTGGGGCCAGGCTCTTGGCTGCCCTCCAGCGCAGTCTGGTTAGTGTCCGCTAAGGATGTGCCTGACGGGTGGCGTCTCTGCGGAGCGCGCCCGTAGCGGCCCTGTCCTTCGCTCGGTCACAGAGTCCCGCGGGTTGAGCAAGAGAGCTTGTGGGCACAGAGCTCGAAGTAACAGCATCTCTGAAACTTTGCACAGATGAAAGAGAAAACTGTGAGCAAAATGGGCCACCGGCTCCAAAGGAAACCCTGTTTTTAAAAAGCAGAGATGGTCTCTCATAGTGTAGCCCGGAGACAGCCGCCGCAAAGGTTTCCTTAAAGAGGCGCAAAGCAGGACGGGGGGTGGTGGAGTGCACACTCACGGCAAACCTGGAGCGCCAAGTGAGAGCCCAGTGTGCCGGCACCTGCGCGGGAGGGCGAGGCAGCAGAGAGAGGCCAGGCCAGACACGGCCGTCCATTATTTCTTTTTGAAAATATGAGTGAAATATGAATATATTTATGTGTAAAATACATATACAAGTATATCTGTGTATTTCTTTTGATTTTTAGGAGAGTTTATATTTTCCTTGGCTTTATAGTATTATCTGTAAAATTCACAAAAATCCCTCTTTTCTTTTTTCTTTTCTTGTGTGTGTGCGTGTGTGTTGATGTGCTCTCACGAGCAAGTGTACGGGTAGCGGGAAGCCTCTTACCCTCCCTCCAGACCTCTCCCGGCGTTTCATGTGCTGCCAGGTTTCTCCCTCTTGGTGCCTGGAAGCCTCCCCCCGCGTACCCTCCCACCTCTGCTCCTACTTTATAAGCCTTATCAATTCTTTATCTCCAATCTCCAGCACATGTAACATTTACACACCATTTTGTGTCATTCACCATGAATTGTGTCATTTAGTCCTGGTTCTGGAGTTAAATATATCTGCTGCTTGTCACCGTATCTTATGACGAAATCTCTCCACGTATTTTGTGGTTGGCCGAGACCCACCCTGTTCGGTTCTTCGCAGTAGAAATCCCAGATGTTCTTCCCCAGGAAGATGTCTCCTGTGTCCCCGCATATTCCTGTTGTCATATCTGTGGCCTTTACCATGCAAGTGTCGTTTAGCTGCATAAATGGTTTTGCTTATATTTTTTCCACCTCAGTGTCTTAAGAAGGTTGCTTTACTTCTGCAATTGCTGTTGAGAGGTCTGACCTACCTCCGGTGTTCTTTTCCTTAGAAGCATGTGGGACCTTTTGCTTTGGATGCCCCCAAAGACTTCATCTCTAGTATCTAATTTAACATGCGATTTGCTGCTATTTGCTCAGGCCTGAATTTCAGTAACACAGTGTGAGCAATCACGAAGGAGATTCAGACTCTCTTTTATTTCAGGCGTGTTTGGAATGTACACGCATATGCGTGAAGGCGCAGCGGGTTGCACTTACACACGTACCCTGGCTCTCTCTTGCCCAGGTGTTGTGTCTGTCATGTCTTCTTGAATCTTCTTCCTGCACATCTGTTTCATTTTCTTTCCTTGTTTCTGTTCTCTATGTTCAGAAGTGCTTCTCACTTCTGAAAAACATTCGAGTTTATTCCTGAGCTCTATCAGCCACCTTTCGGTATCTTGCTGTTTTCTTGTCATTTCACCTTGAGATGTGCTAATTCCAGATGGTTCTCTGTCCAACAGTGAATATTGTTGTCTATTTCTGAGATTCCTGAGGACTTGGAGCCCTCAGCACTGTTTAAATTTCCTACAAGCTCCTAAATGGTTCCTTGCTCCTTCCTGCCTCCCCTCCCTCCCTCCTTTCTTTGGCTCTTTGTTTTCACTCGCCTGGAACTTGGGGACTCGAGTCAGCACATGCTTCCTGGGGTTTCTCCATTTGCTCTCAGAATATTCACCTCGATTCCCACCTAGTGTGAGTCTCTATTTCTTTGTGGAGGGTTACTGTCTCTGGGGAATTTCTGAGTTCTGTGGCTCAAAGGACCGTTCCCCGCTGAGCGTCTGTTTACTACAAACACGGTTCATCTGGTGCTTCGCGTGGACTCTGCTGCTGTGTTCGGGCCACATCTACCCCCGTTCTTGGAGTCTGACAGACCCCTTGACATCCGGTTCTTCTGAAGAGGTCTCGGGGGTTTTTTCTCTGTTAATCTTGTTGCTATATATGGGAATTTTTAAGGAATTTAGAAAACTAAAAGAAAAAAACTAACCTGTTGCCATGACCATGGTAGTGAATTTTGATATATATTTAAGTCCCAGGAAACTTGATAATTGATTAAATAAATAACAAATCATTATTAGTGCCCTACATGGTTGATATTCATTTCCTTACATTCACATTTTTATAATTTTTATTCTATTATTTCTTCCTGCAAATCCAGTATTCTTTCTGAGACCATATTCCTTCTGCCTGAACGGCATCCTTTATAATTGACTTTAGACTGGGTCCACTGAAGACGAGGGTCCCCATTTTCCGACCCTGGAAACGCTTTCAGTCCCCTTCATTTGTGAAGGATGATTATATGTAGCAAAGAACTCAAAATGGACAGTGATTTTCTAGCACACTGTAGCTCTAATTCAGTTCTGTTCTGGTAACCCTGCTTATTTTTGAAATGGAAGCCTTCGGTCTAACTACTGCTCCTTTGAAAATCATCTCATTTAACTCTTTGTTTGATTTTAAGTTCTCTTCTTTGTCTTTGTTTTCTTGAGATTCTATTATGATGTGACTAGTGTGAGTTGCTCTGTGAGTCTTGCTTGGGATGGGCGAGGTCCCCGAGCGTGCGGGTTTGGTGTCCTTCACCAGCTCTGCCTCTTTAGATGGAGCCCGGGCGCCAGGCCCCCCCTCCTTGGAGCCCGACGGGAAGTAGGTCAGCTGCCTGCGCAGTAGGAGCCGTCTCTCGTCTCTCGTCTCCCGCACGGCCCGTCTGTTTCTTCGTGTCGTACGTTTCGGACCATCTCCTGTGGCTTACTTTCCAGCTCATGAATTCTCTTCGGTGGTACGCGGTTCCGTTGTTAAACTTCCTCACTGGGTTTGAAACTTTAGGTGTTGTAGCTTTTTATTTTAGAATTTCTCTGTGCTTTCTTTCAACTTTTCTGTAACGTTACTTTTAACTTTTATTTCGAAAGAATCACAGGCTCGTAGGAAGTAGCAAAAATAGTACAGTCTCCCGGAACATTCGCCCAGCTTCTTCCAGTGGTAGCATCTGACCTAACTATAGCACGGTATCAAAACCGGGAAAATGACACCGGTGCAGCACTCCTAATTAGACTGCAGACGTGGTTCCAATTTCAGCCCTTCCTACCTGCACTCCGTTGGCGGTGTGTGTTGGTAGTAGGAGTAACAGGAGGAATGGTAGCGGTCGCGGTGACCGTACAAGTGATGACACTGGTACTGACAGCAGCACTGGCGGGGGCGGCGGCGGTGGGGATGGTGGTAGGAGCGGTGGTAGTCGTAACCGCAGCCGTAAGAGGGGTGGTAGTAACGGCAGCGGGAGGAGCAGCGGGAGGAGCAGTTGTAACAGCGGAACCATGATTGTAGCGGCAACGACAGCGGTAGCGGTTGAGTAGTGGTCGTAGCAGCAGTTGGGTTCTGTGCAGCTTCAACCCGCGCCCGGGTTTGCGTCACCACCCCCAGGATGCAGGTCTAGGATCCAGGACCGCCCCCTTCACCGCCACTCGCAACTGCCTCGGGGCGCCCTGAAATATTCACCCTCCCCCGCACTCCCATCTCTGCCCCCTGGAAATCAGCAATGAGTTTTCAGTCTTTATAATTATGTCATTTCCAAATGTCCTATAAACGGAGTCGGTTTGCATCCTCTTAACATTGGCTTTTTTCACTCCACTCAAGGCCCTGCGGATCCGTCCCCGTTGCTGTGTGTGTGTGTGTGTGTGTGTGTGTGTGTGTGCGCGCGCGCGTGTGCGCTTGCGCGCATGTGTGCGCGCGCAGGTATCAGTGGCTTGCTCCTTTTGATGACTGTGTAGCATTCCATGGTGTTGGGTGGACCACAGTCTCACCACCCACCCACTGAAGGACATTCGGCTTGTTTCTACTTATTGGCTTTTGTAAATAAAGCGGCATCGTGAGCTCACACACAGGCCTCCGTGTCAACGTGTTTCTAGTTCTCTGGCATAAATGCCCCAGAGTACAATCGCTGATTCTATAGTGAGTGCGTTTTCACTCTATAGAGAATCATTTTTCCAGAGTGGCTGTACCGTGTCCCACTTCTACAGAAATGTAGGGGACATCCAGTTTCTACAACACCCTGCCAGTATTCGGCACGATTGCTATGTTTCAAAGTTATCCTGATAGGTATGTAGCGATACCTCTTTGTGGTCTTAATTGGCATTTTCCTAATAGCTAGCGATGTTGAACAATACTTTCCTGTACTTATTTTTTATCCGTATGTTTTCTTGGAAGATACGTCTGCTATGACTTTTCCTTCTTTTCTAATTGATTTTTTTTAATCCCCCCTCTCCCTCCACCCATCTCCTCTCTGGTAACCATCAGTTCTCTATAATTAAGAGTCTGTTTCTTGCTTTGTCTCTCTCTTATACTTTTCCCCTTTGCTTGTTTGTTTTGTTCCTTAAATTTCACATATAGATGAGACCTTTTGGCATTTGTCTTTCTCTGACTGACTGATTTCGCTTAGCATTTATACTCTCTAGCTCCATCCATGCCGTTGCAAATGACAAGATTTCTTTTTTTTTTAATTGCTGAATAATATTCCATTGTGTGTACACACCACATCTTCCTACCCGTTCATCCACTGATGGGCACTTGGGCTGCTTCCGTAGTTTGGCTGTTGTAAACAATGCTGCTATGAACATTGGGGTGCGTGTATCCCTTTGAATTGGTGTTCTTGTATCCTTTGGGTAAATACTCAGTAGTGCGATTGCTGGATCATAAGGTAGTTCTATTTTTAACTTTGTGAGGACCCTCCATGCTGCAGTGGCCGCACCAGTTTGCATTCCCACCAGCAGTGCAAAAGTGTTCCCCTTCTTCCACATCCTCACCAACATCTGTTGTTTCCTGAGTTGTTAATTTTAGCTGTTCTGACTGGTGTGAGGTGGTGTCACGTGGTTTTGATTTGTATTCCCCTGATGATGAGAGACATTGAGCATCTTTTTATCAGTCTGTTGGCCATCTGGATGTCTTCTTTGGAAAAGTGTCTGTTCATGTCTTCTGCCCATTTCTTCACTGGATTATTTGTTTTTTGGGTGTTAAGTTTGATAAGTTCCTTACAGACTTTGGATACTAACTTTTTATCCAACATGTCATTTGCAAATATCTTCTCCTATTCTGTAGGTTGCCTCTTAGTTTTGTTGATTGTTTCCTGTGCAGAAGCTTTTCATTTTGCTGTAGTCAGTAGTTTAATTTTGCTTTTGTTTCCCTTGCCTCGATGGATATATCCAGAAAAATGTTGTTATGGCTGATGTCAGAGAAGTTACTGCCTATATTCTCTTCTAGGATTTTTATGGTTTCAGGTCTCACATTTAGGTCTTTAATCCGTTCTGAATTCATTTTTGTGTATGGTATAAGAAAGTGGTCTAATTTCATTCTTTTGCATGTTGCTGTCCAGTTTTCCCAACACCATTTGTTGAAGAGACTGGTCCTTTTCCATTGGAGAGTCTTTTCCTGCTTTGTTGAAGATTAGTTGACCATGTGGGTTCATTTCTGGGTTTTCTATCCTGTTCTATTGATCCCTGTGTCTACTTTTGTGCCAGTACCATACTGTTTTGATGACTACAGCTTTGTAATATAATTTGAAGTCCTGAATTGTGATGCCTCCAGCTTTGCTTTTCTTTTTAAAGATTACTTTGGTTACTCGGGGTCTTTTGTGGTTCCATACAAATTTTAGGATTGTTTGTTCTAGCTCTGTGAAAAATGTTATTGGTATTTTGATTGGGATTACATTAAATGTGTAGATTTCTTTGGATGGTATAGACATTGTAACAATATTTGTTCTTCCAATCCATGAGCATAGAACGTCTTGCCGTTTCTTTGTGTCTTCTTCAATTTCTTTAATCAGTGTATTACAGTTTTCAGAGTACAGGCCTTTCATCTCTTTGGCTAGGTTTATTCCTAGGTATCTTACTAGTTTGGTGCAATTGTCAATGGGATTGTTTTCTTAACTTCTCTTTCTGCTGCTTCCTTATTGATGTATAGAAATGCAACATATTTCTGTACATTGATTTTATATCCTGTGATTTTACTGAATTCATTTAGCAGTTGTAGTGGGTTTTTTGGTGGAGTCTGTCGGGTTTTCTGTATGTGGTATCATGTCATCTGCAAGTAGTCAAAGTTTTACTTCTTCCTTATCAGTTTGAATGCCTTTTATTTCTTCTTGTTGTCTGGTTGCTGTTGCTAGGACCTCCAGTACTGCGTTGAACAACAGTGGTGAGAGTGGACATCCCTGTTGTCTTCCTGACCTTAGGGGGAAAGCTCTCAGTTTTTCCCCATTGGGGGTGATGTAGATGGCCTTTATTATGTTCCCTCTAAACCTACTTTGTTGAGGGTTTTTATCACGAATGGATGTTGTACTTTGTCACATGCTTTTTCTGTGTCTACGTAAATGACCATATGGTGCTTACCCTTTCTCTTATTGATGTGATGTATCACATTGATTGATTTGCAAATATTGAACCACCTTTGCAACCCAGGAATAAATCCCACCTGATTGTGGTGAGTGACTTTGGTTTGTTAGTATTTTATTAAGAGTTTTGACATCCGTGTTCATCAGAGATATTGACCTGTAGTTCTCTTTTTGAGTGGTGTCTTTGTCTTGTTTGGTATCAGGGTGATGCTGGCCTCAGAATGAATCTGGAAGTTTCCCTTCCTTTTCTACTTTTTGGAATAGTTTGAGAAGAATAAGTGTTAACTCTCCTTTAAATGTTTTAAGATTTACCTGTGAAGCCATCTGGTCTTGGACTTTTGTTTGTTGGGGTTTTCATTTGTTTGCTTTTGAGAGAGAGCGTGAAAGTGAGAGTGAGAGTGAGAGTGAGAGAGAGAGAGAGAGAGAGAGCACGCACACACATGCGTGCATGCGGCGGGGACAGAGGGAGAGGGGGAGGGAGGATCCAAGCCCCATCGTGGGGCTTTATCCCATGACTATGAGATCATGACCTGAGCTGAAATCAAGATTTGGACGCTTAACTGACTGGGTTTTTTAAATTTTGTTTTGTTTTATTTTATTTTGTTTTATTTTATTTTATTTTATTTTATTTTATTTTATTTTATTTTATTACTGACTCAGTTTCTTTGCTGGCTATAGATCTGATCAAATTTTCTATTTCTTCCTGTTTCAGTTTTGTTTCAGTTTATTTATTTTTAGGAATTTATCCATTTCTTCCAGGTTGTCCAATTTGTTGGCATACAGTTTTTCATAATATTCTCTTAGGATTATTTGTATTTCTATGGTGTTGGTTGTGATTTTATTTATTTGAGTCCTTTCTCTCTTTTTTTTTTTTCTTGGTATGTCTGGCTAGAGGTTTATCAATTTTATTGATTTTTTTTCAAAGAGCCAGCTCCTGGTTTTATTGATCTGTTCTATTGTTTGTTTGTTTGTTTTAGTTTCTGTATCATTTATTTTTGCTCTTATCTTTATTATTTCCTTCCTTCTGCTGGTGTTAGGTTTTATTTGTTGTTGTTTTTCTAACTTCTTCAGGTGTAAGGTTAGGTTGTTTATTTGAAATTTTTCTTGTTTCTTGGGGTGGGCCTGTATTGCCAGCTTGTAATTGATTTTTTTTTAAATGTTACTGTTGAGTTTTGACTATGCTTTATATACTCTGTATGCTAGTCTTTTGTTGAATATGTGGTTTTCAGATATTTTCTCCACGTTTATAGCTTGTCTTTTCATTCTCTTAACAGGATTTTGCATAGCAAAAGTTTTTAATTTTCATTAAGCCCAATTTATTGATTTTCCCTTTCATAGATTATGCCTCTGCATCAAGGCTAAGAACTCTGCTCACCCTAGATTCTGAAGATTTTTCTCCTGTGATTTTTTTCGAAAAGTTTTACTTTCTTGTTTTATTTCTAAGTCTATGATCCATTTTCAGTTAGTGTTTGTCTAAAGTATGAGACCTGGATCAAGGTTCATTTTATTGCCTGTACGATTGTCCCAGGCCCATTTGTTGAAAAGACTACCTTTTCTCCATTGAATTGTTTTTCCACCTTGTCAAAAATCAGTTGGGCATATTTGGATGGGTTTATATCTAGGTTCTCTGTTCTGTTCTGTTGGTCCATACTATTTTGAATACTGTAGTTACAAAGTAAGACTTATTATGGCATTGAGTGATTCTTTTTGCTTTATTCTTTTTTATCCGCCAAGATTTAAAAAAAGAAATTGTTTTAATGTTCATTTTTGAAAGTGAGAGAGACAGTGTGCAAACGGGGGAGGGGCAGAGAGAGAGGGAGACACAGAATCTGAAGCAGGCTCCAGGCTCTGAGCTGTCAGCACAAAGGCCAACTCGGGGCTCAAACTCTTGAACCGTGAGATCATGACCTGAGCTGAAGTCAGACGCTTAACTGTTTGAGCCACCCAGGCGCCCCTTCTCCAAGATTTTCGAGGCTACACGAGGGTCTGCACCTTTCCGTATAGATTTTTGAACAAGCTTGTCTGTGTCTACAAAAAAACATCGCTGGGATTTTTATAGGACTTGTATTGAATCTTTAGATCAATTTGGACAGAAGTGATATTTTTACTATGTTGAGTCTTCTAATCCATGGATATGGTATGTCTCTCCACTTATTTGGGTTTTTTAAAATTTATTTCATCAGAATTTCACAGTTCTCAGCATACAGATCCTGTACATGTCGAGTGTATGACTATTTCATTTTATTTTGAATAATTTTAAATGATACTGTGTTTTACATTTTGGTTTATTTGTGTTCACTGTATCTAGAAGTACAGTTAATTTTTGTGTATTACTCTTATATTCTGCCTTTCTGAACTTACTTATTAGTGCTAGGAGGTTTGTCCTGTTTTGTAGATTCCTAGAGATTTTCTACGTAGAAAATTACCATCTGCAAAGAGAGATAGTTTTATTTCTTCTTTTCTGGTCTATGGGTCTCTGGTTTGTTCTTCTTGCCTATGGCAGTGGCTGGAACTCCCAGTGTGCTGGATAAGAGTGGTCACTGTGGACAGCCTTGCCTTCTTCTCAGCTGTAGGGTAAAGCATTCAGCCTGTCACCATTAGGTATGATGTTAGCTGTTTGTAGATGCTGTTTATCAGATTGAGGGAATTTTCCTATATCCTTAATTCACTGGTATTTTTTATTGTGAATAAGTGTTGAATTTTGTTAAATGCTTTTTATGCGTCAATTAATATGACCATATGGTTTTCATGCTTTAGTTTATAGATATGGTGGATTATATTGCTTGATTTTTTTTTAATATGGAGCCAGCTTTGCATACCTGGATAAATCCTGATTGGTCATGGTATGTAAATCTTCTATGCATTGCTGGATTCATTTTTCCAATTATAAAAAATTAGTTTAGTTTATTCATGTCTATGTTCGTAAGGCAAATTGCTCTGTAAATTTCTTTTTCTCTACTGTCTTTATCTCTGGTTTTGGCATCAGGGTGATAGTGACCTCACGAAATGAGCTGGGAAGAATTCTCCTTCGGTTTTCTCTAAAAGATTGTCTAAGGTTGGTGTTCATTCTTCTTTAAATGTTAAGATTCTCCAGTGAAACCATTTGGGCCTAGAGATTTCTTTTCCTGGAGCTTTGTATTACAAATTCAGTTTCTTTAATGGGTATAGAGATGTTGAGGTTGACTGTTTCATTTTGCCTGATTTTTGGGAGTTTGTTGGTTCTTCATATCTTCTGTCTCTTTGTGAAGCTTCAGAGATTTGGTTCAAGCACGTTCATAAATGCTCATGAAGCATTTTTACGGTGGTTGCTTTAAAATCCTTGTCAGAGGATTCAGACACCTTTGTCGTCTCCGTGTTTAGCATTTGTTGATTTTCTTTTCTTTTTCATGTTGAGATTTTCCTAGTTTTTGGAACAATAAATTATTTTTATTTGTATCCTGGACATTTTGGGTATAGTGTTAGGATATTCTGTATCTAATATAGCTCTCTTGTCTTATATGAATCTCAGACCTCTGCTGACCCCATGTGGGGCACCTTGTTTACAACAGACTGGAGTGGAGGTCCAGGCCTCTCCCTTGGTCTCACAGGTACCTAGGCAGAAGGAGGGGTGCCTTGATACTGCTGGGTAGGAGTGGGAGTCTAGGTTCCCCATTAGGGACAGGTGTGTGTGTGTGTGTGTGTGTGTGTGTGTGTGTGTGTGTGTGTGACTTTCCTGTCGTCATCGCTGCCTGCAGTAGGGCCGGTATTGTCAGAAGCTCTGTGACATGCTAGCTTTCCTGTTCCCAGTCCTCTGCCTGGAGGGGGAGCAGACTCTTCTGGAGACTTGTTTGTGCCCTGTGGTGCTTTTAGGTTGCAGGCTTTCCCAGTGACCAATGTGGAATACATAGGAGAGAAACAAACCAAGTGGTGAGCTCACTGCTGGGTCATTCTTCAAACCCTGAGCACCGCAGCCAGCCTGCCTTCCTCTCTCCCCTTCCCCAGGCTTTCTTTCTTTTATTTCATATTTAATGTCCTGACTTTTTCATTGGACTCGGCAGGAAGAATGGGGGAGCCGCATCTGCTCCATCATGTCCAAGACCAGAGGCCCTGTCTTCCCTACAGCTAATACCGTCTGTGCCTTCTTGATTAGTTTCCTTTATCAATGTCATCAGAGGGCTGGGTATTTTTAGACCTTTTTGGAAGAACTAAATTGTATCTTTGTTCATTTTCTCAACTGGCTCATATCTTGTCTTAACTTCTGATCTATCCTTTGTTACTACCTTCTTTCTACTTTCTGTGGGTACTTTCTATTATTTTCTAAATTCTTTTTTTTAACATTTACTTTATTTATTTTGAGGGAGAGACAGAGACAGAGAAAGAGAGAGAAAGAGCAGGGGAGGGGCAGAGATGGACAGAGAGAGAATCCCAAGTAGGCTCTGTGCTGACATGGGCTGGAACATGAACCAGGAGAGCCTGACCTGAGCTGAAATCAAGAGTCAGAGCTTAACCAACTGAGCCACCCAGGTGCCCCTCCTATTTTCTAAATTAAGCTGGATTTTTTTACTCCCTAATGTTTGATTTTATTCTTAATATAGGCCTTTAAGGCCATAAGTTTTTCCGTAAATTCTACTGCAGCTACTTGCCACAATGTTTGGCGTGCTGCGAGTTTATTGGTCTAGTTATTTTCTAATCTCATTGGTTCACTCCATCCATTTATTATTCAGAAGCTTTTTAAAAAATGTTAGGTCCAGAGGTATTATAAAGCTATCCTTTGCTAATGATTTCTAATGTAATTGCCTCGTGGGTGGAGAGCACAGTCTGCGGATTCCGCATCTTCAAAATTTGTTGAAATCTGCCCCGTGAGTTAGAGCATCGCCAAGTTTTGTTCTGTTCCCCGAGAGCTTCGGGAGAGCGCACAGCCTCCGGGCGCGGGGCGCGGGGTGACAGGCACACACAGCGCGCGTCCGCGTCCCGTGCTCCGCGTCCCTGCTGCGACCTCACCGGATCTCGGCGCAGCTGCTGGGGCGCTGGCACCTGTGAGAGAGGCAGCTTGCGGGTCCGCTTGGGTTCCCCGTCAGACTGAACCCCCAGTTCTGGGCCCTCCTGGCGTCTGAGGGCTTCCCCTCTCACGTGGACTCCCACGGTATCTCTGGCTGCGTCTGGCTGAGCCTCCTGAACTTTCTCCCGGCTTTTCTCCTGTCCCTCTTCCCCTCCGGTCTGTGGGCCACAGAGAGCCAGGCTGCTTGTGTGAAAACTTCGGGGTTTATCGTTTTTGTCTGATTTGCCTCTTTTTGTCTCACAGCCCGCACACACCCCCGTCTTCCCCAGACCCCCCCCCCCATTCTTTCAGTGGCCTCAACCCCCCTCCCAGGGTGGTTCCTGGTGTGTCCTCCACTCCCGCCCTCCGCCCTGTCCCCTCCTCACCCTCTCCCGCACTCCTGCTGCCGGCAAGAGGCCAGCGCGGTGGAGGCCAGTGGGCAGGGAGGAAGGGAGGAGAGCACTTTGCCTCTTAAGAGTCTGACGTCGCCTTCTGGAGAAGCCCAGTCCCTTCTCTGAGCACAGACAGCAGCGTGAGCTGATTAGCCCCGGTGCACGTGTGTGCGAGCGCGTGTGAGTGTGTGTGCACGTGTGGAGTGTGCGGCTGAACGGGCTGCTGCTGTCTGCTCGGTGCCCAGGAGGCCAGGGACGCCCGGCGGCACTCGGCCTCTGAAGCTGATTTGTTGTGGCGGCCTGCGCAGTAAGACCCTGGCTTCTGTTGTTGCTAAGTGGGTCGTTCCGGAGGGAAGGCGTGGAGGTGACAGGAGGCACGTCCCTCACGGCACCCCCGGCTCCCTCCCTCCCAACGCCGGCTGTGTTTTGGACGGGCAACTGCAGCGTGTTTCCTCCTGGATTTCTGTGGAACTCCACGGAATGCCTGGTGTCCCGGCTCCCTGAGTGCTGTGACGTCGGGAGAAGTGGGTCACTGCATGGATGGGGCTGTTTGTCACGCCACTTCAGAGCTTTCTGGCCCCACCGTGTTTCTTACCAACCTAGGGACATTTCAGGGCTCTCTACCTTGATAGACTGGGTCCCTTTACGTATGAAGTTAGATACGAATTTAGACTAGTTCCCTAAAACGATGTGAATTGCGGGTGGGATGTCCTTTGGGTAAAGGTCACTGATTTCTGGTTTTATTGCGTTGTTATCAGAGGCGCTGTCTCTGCTGCTCGCGTGTGCCTTACCCCCTGCTCACCCGCCTGCTGGAATTCTGAGAGCCGCTGGGGGGAGGGGGCAGGAGTTCTCCTCCCATCTGTTTCTCCCGGTTTTCACTGTCTTCAGACCGGCTTGTGGTTGGGTCTGTATCCTGATGGTCCCCTCTGCGGAGGGGAATCCCCCAGTTGTCGTGAAAGAGGAGAGCCAGAGGACTTCTGGGGGCCTGACGCCTCCTTCCAGAAAAGTTCGATCATCCCCCTTGTCTTTACACCTGCTGCAGCTCTCACCTTGTAGCCATGATTTGCCTTTGGAGCCATTCTAGAATCCTGCATGAATTCCTCATGGCTTGGGCTTCAGCTTTCCTGGCTTAGCCAAATTATTTGCCACGTTTTCATCCACTTTCCAGATTCCAGTGTTGTGTTGACAGCTCGTGTCGGTTGTCCTCTCTTCTCCTGATTTTTCGGTCCTTACGAGTTTGTGCCTTTTGGTTTTGCGAGTGTTATTTACGTGCACTTTCTGTGAGAGCGGAGGTAGACACGTTCTGCACGTTTCATGAGAGGTTTCTTTCACTGCTGTTTTTTAAACTTTTGAGTATATATTGCCTTTGGTTTTTTTTAATTGAACATAATTCACATATCGTAAAATCCACACTTTTAAAGTGTACGTTTTAGCCGTTTCTAGTATATTCACCAGGTGCACAGCGATCACCGCTGTCTGACGACCGCACGCGTCATCGCCCCCGAGGAAGCCCCGTACACATCGCTAGTCACATCACTGGCCCCGTGCCCCTCCTTCCTCAGCCCTAGGAACCGTGAGTCTGCGCCCTGTCTCTGTGGACACCTCGTCTGCATGGGGGTGTCCAGGGTGCGGCTTTCTGTGCCTGGCTCCTCTCACTCAGCATCACGTCTTCCAGGTTCACCCCTGTTGTGTTATGAAGGCGTCATTCCTTTTTGTGTGGCTGAATGATACTCCGTTGTGTGGCCAGACCACATCGTGTCTATCCATTCATCCGCCGATGGGCATTTGGGCTGTTTCCACTCTTTGGCTATTATGAATACTGCTGCTGCGCACACTCATGTACACGTTTTTGGGTGAACACGTTTTCATTCCTCATGAAATGAGACTCACTCTCATTAGGAGTGGAATCGCTGGGTCATATGGTAACTCTATGTTGAACATGGCTGCACCATTTTCTATTTCCACCAGCATAGAACGAAGGGTCTGGTTTCTCCACATCCTGGCTGGCACTTGTGATTTCCTGTTTTCCTGCCCTCTCCTCCTCTTCCTCCTCTTCCTCCGCCTCCTCCCCCTTCCCCCTCCTCCCCCTTCCCCCTCCTCCCCCTCCTCCTCCCCCTTCCTCCTCCTCCCTGCCTCCCCCTCCCTCCTCCCCTTCCTCCTCCCCCTTCCCCCTCCTCCCCCTTCCTCCTCCTCCCTGCCTCCTCCTCCCTCCTCCCCCTTCCCCCTCCTCCCCTTCCCCCTCCTCCCCCTCCTCCTCCTCCCCCTTCCTCCTCCTCCCCCTTCTTCCTCCTCCTCCTCCCCTCCTCTTGTCCTCCCCCTCTTCCTCCTCCCCCTCTTCCTCCTCTTCTTCCTCCCCCCTCCTCCCACCTCCTCCCCCCTCCTCCCACCTCCTCTCCCCTCCTCTCCATCCTCCTCCTCCCTTCCTCCTCCTCTTCCTCCTCCCCATCCTCCTCCCTTTTTCTCCTCCCCCTCCTCCCCTCCTCCTCCTTCCTCCCCCCTCCTCCCCCCTCCCCCCTCCTCCTCCTTCCTCCCCCCTCCCCTCCTCCTGCCCCCCTCCTCCCCATCCTCCTCCCCCTCCTCCCCCTCTTCCTCCTCCTCCTCCTCTTCCTCCTCCCCCTCTTCCTCCTCCCCCTCTTCCTCCTCCTCTTCCTCTTCTTCCTCCTCCTCCTCCCCCTCTTCCTCCTCCTCCTCCTCTTCCTCCTCCTCCTCCCCCTTCCTCCCCTCCTCCTCCTCCTCCCCATCCTCCTTCTCCTCCTCCTCATTATTATTGATGTCATCACTGCTACCATTCTTTTTTTTTTTTTAATTTTTTTTTTTCAACGTTTATTTATTTTTGGGACAGAGAGAGACAGAGCATGAACGGGGGAGGGGCAGAGAGAGAGGGAGACACAGAATTGGAAACAGGCTCCAGGCTCTGAGCCATCAGCCCAGAGCCCGACGCGGGGCTCGAACTCACGGACCGCGAGATCGTGACCTGGCTGAAGTCGGACGCTTAACCGACTGCGCCACCCAGGCGCCCCATCACTGCTACCATTCTTACCGGCACTGCTATCCTAGTGGGTACGAAGTGGACCTCGCTGTGCATTTTCCTAGTGACTAATGAGGTGGAGCATCACGTGCTGATCTGGCCGTCTGTCCATCTTCCTTAGACACATACATACTCAAATCCTTGCACGTTAAAAAAATGCATTTATTGTTGAGTTGCAGGAGTTCTGTCTGTGGTCTGGATAGTAATCTCTTCTCTGATACATGATTTGCAAGATTTCCTCCTATTCTGCTGGTTGTATTCTCTCTCTCTCGTTAGTCCCCTTTCATGCACAAACGTTCTTAATTTTGGTGGAGTCCGATTTATCTGTGTTTTGTCATTGTTGCTGTGCTTTTTGGTGTTGTAATCACACCTGGGATTGCCCAATCCAATGTCATAAAGATTTTTCCCGCGGGTTTCTTCTAAGCGTTGTAGTTTTAGCACCTAAGCCTAGGTCTTTGGTCCATTTTGACTCAATGTTTGTATGTGTTGTGAGGTTCGTTCTTTGCATGCGGGCGTCCAGTTGTCCCAGCACCACATGTTGCCAAGACCATTGTTCCCCCCATTGAATTGTCATGACATCTCTGTTTAAATACTTCCATTGCTTTCTGATGAATTCCCACCGACTGACCTTAAGACCTAACTCGGCAGACACCGCCTCTCTGGCCGTCCAATCAGTAACACACTGAACCTTTTCCTGCACTCGTGTGTGCGTGTCATTCCAACGGAGAACGCCGTGTGCCCGTATGGAAGACGCAGGTTCTATTCAGCAGTACTTTTCATGGAATTTCCTTGCATTTGGTGTTTTCCAGTTTGTTTTGTTTTGAACGTCGGTGTTCTGCACAGATAGGACGTTTGAGCTTGGAAGAAAGTCACTCAGTGCTGTGGTTTATTGCCTAAAGTGGTGGCCTGATTGACTTAGAGAAAAGCAAAGACCTTGAACATAGGTTTCTAATTATTTTTGGTGCCATGACCTCACAATGCCAAGTGTTGGATGCTGTTATAAATAAGCCTTTTAAGATGTTTATCACAATAATTCAAGGAGGTCAAAATATACACCTGTGGGATAGAGTTATAACACAGCAAAGAGGATTACATATGAAAATAGCTACTTGTGACTGGGGATTAGATTCCCAGTTTGGGCAACTAAAGTGAATTCAGAACGTAAAAATTCAGGGGACTCAGAGCCAGGTGAAACTGAGGCTGCCTGGAAAAACACTGGTGGCGAGCAAAGCAGGTCTGCCTGGACGAGAGCGTGTGCCCCGACGGACGAGCGCACTTCCTGTGAGGGTGAAGGCCGGCAGTGCATTCCAGTTAATGTGCGATTTCATGAACGTTCGGAAATCAGTGTTGCGGGAGGGAGAGGGAGAGAACGGGACCAGACGTTGTCGGTGGAAGGTGGACTGTTTCGTTTACGTGCTCAAAAGTTGGTATGGTTTTACCAAAGAGCTTATTCGGGACTTCTCATTTACAAAACGGAAGCCTCCTCATGTTCAGAGCTGCCTCACTGGGGGCGGATAGGGCAGTGTTCCCAGGATACGTTCTCCCGGGCATTTCGTCTCCGTTTCTCGCACGTGCCTTCTACTTGAATGCTTAAGACACGTCTACTGCTCCGTCAAGTGCAAGAAACAGGTCTGTGGAGGCTCGGTCCTAACGGGCAAGGTCATGACTGTGCACACTCACATGCTTGTGTTCTGTGTTTCAGGTAGGTGAGCCTCGGACGAGTCAGCCCTGCCTGTCACCAGCTCCCGCTGTGATGCTCTAAGTCACAGTCAGTCTGAACACTTGCTGTCTATGGACCTGCTCTGACTCTTAGAGCCTGCTTATGGGGGAAGGTGAGTGACTGCAGATATGTTTCGTCTGCCTGTCTGTCAGTGTACCGGGAACACAGGTGACAAGGTCAGACTCAGCCTCGAGAGCAGTGAGGCGGTAGGTGTTTGACCCTCTTCGTGTAGGAATAGCTTTCCTGGCTGAGCCCTGAGGTGGAGTTTGAAGAAGCAGTCTAAGCTGAGGCAGAGCATTTGTCCATAGCTTTTTCTCTTGAATGTAGGAGGAGTGTGGGAACCCTGAGAACTATGTTCCCCTAAGTGGTCCCTGCTTTGACCCCTCCCGGCCCTCCTGCCACCACTCTGTAAAGAATGCCGGGTGGGGACTCTAAAGAGCTGGGTCTGTTGCCACTTGGTTTATTTGTGTCATAAACGAATGCGAGCCACGTGCCAGGCCCCCGTGCTGAGCACCGCATGCGAGCCTGGCCCTACGACGGTCCCTCCGTGTGCGAGAGCGTGCGGCACCCTGGGTGTGGGTGTGCACGGGCAGGTGTGTGTGTGTCCCACACGTGCGTGTGTGCGTGTAGGAGCGCGTAGGCAGCGTGGGGGCGCGGGTGGGTGTGCGTGTGTGCAGAGCGGGTGTGCGTGTAGACAGGCGTGTAGGGGTGTGTGCACAGGTGCGAGAGCATGTGTGCTCTGTGCCCCTGTGCACTCCAGCACCCTGAGGTCCAAGTACTCTCTGACCGGCCTTACAGGTTCTGAGCCTGAAGGACGGGCTTTCTCCGGCCTCAGATCGAGGCCTCGGGTTCCTTCCATGGCACACGTGCCTTGGTCATCCCCAAGCCGGTTGTAGTTTATTCATCCGTGTGTTGATGTTACACGGGCTTTGCCGAGGCCTCGAGGATACATTCCAGTGTGCTTTACTGACCCAGAGACACAGAGGTGGCCATCGAAAATCTTTAAGCTGTGTGATTTATTAATCCAGATTCACGACACAAACATTATATAGGCTCTGAATTAACGTACCTCCCAGGTGGTTGTCAAAGAAACACGAGCGTTTTGTAAATGTCACAACTTAATAGTAAGGGACACTGAGCTCTTCACCGACTTTCCGAATGTCTTCATTGTTCTCAGTACCAGCTCCTCTCTGCCCTGCCCGCACGTTGTCTGTCTGAATTTGTTTGTTTTTAAATTGCAGCTCAGCATTTTAATCCCGTGGCGCTTGACCCAGTTCTGTAAGCCTGTGTCCTGTGTCGTTTTGCTCTTTTCTTTTGTTCTTCCCACTGAGGATGGTTAAAACCATTTCACCTTCCAGGTGTCCGGTCGGGCTGAATGTCAGTGACTGGTCACAGTGGACTTGAACTCTGCTGGACTTGGACGCGAGCCGGATGAGAAACCTCCTTTGTCACAACTGGTGTGTCCCAGGCTGTGGTCAAGAGTGAGGCCAGTTATGTAAACTAGAGCCGGGCCGACCGGGGTTCTGTGGGGGACAGGCCAGTAGCAGCACCAGGCTCTCACCAAAGCTGGGAGCCGGGGGGGCCCCCACAGGGCTGTCTGCCTCCTTTCCAGCTCGCGCGGATGGGCCCTGCCCTCTGCCTGGCCATGCTTGCCACCTACCTGTGTGCTAGATGGTCTGGACCTCTGACCCCACGTCAGGCACGGGCCGTGGCTGCAGACGCAGCAGCTGGAATCCATTGAAACAGAAACACATGGCCATCCGGGAGGTGACTGGCCACTGAGCCCAACACGTCCCAGTGAACCCGAACCCGCGGGGTGCCCACGGCTGGCCGACTCCAGGGAGATGTGGTGCGAGCAGGGGGGGTCTCAACCCTCAACCCCCGTCCCATTTGCCCCGCGCCCTCCACCCGGAAACTGCCGAGGTCACATCCTCACTTCTGCCCCTGGAAGCCGGGGTGCCCCTGTCCCTTGGTTTCTCTGGACCTCTAGGCTGGACCCCCTCTTCTCCTCTGTGGCCCCCACACCCTCAGCTCCTTCTCTGTGGCTGGTGACCCTGGTCCTTTGTGTCCCTCCTTCATACCGCTTCCTTTCCATCAGGGCTCTCTCCGCTTCCTACGCACACCAGACAGGCACGCCCCTTGGCAGTTTGCCTGCTCATGACGACCACCCACCTCTCTGTGCCCCGGACGGAATAGCTGGCTTGGCCGTCACCACTTGCTCACCATGCACCAGACCTGCCTGGCAAGGTCCAAGGCCTGACCCGGGCCGACCCCCAGCCAGCGTTCAGTCCCTACCCCCACCCCGGCTCTCAGCGGCACTTGACGCCGTTGGCCGCCCGGTGGGCAAGAGCCTGTTTTGATGGCCTGAGCCTTGTGACCGGGAGCAAGCCACGTGTGACCGTGCTGCTCTTTCCCGTCCGTCAGGGAGTAAGGACAGTCCTGGACGGGGACCTGCTGCGAGGCGGGAATTAGCCAGCAGCGCCAGATACGCAGCAAGGGCTGTGCTGGCTTTCAGCACCCTCCTCGCTTGGCCGCGAGTGGTTGACATCCCGGGGACTCCGTGCTCCACGGGGCCCTGATGACAGAGCCCACCCCGGGGGGGGGGGTGGAGCACAGGAACGGCCCCTGTCACGGCCGGCTTGCCACTTTGTGCCAAGCTTCAAGTACATGTGTCCTTCCACCCAGGAATTATATCTGTAACTGTGTTTTCCAAGGAGATACGAGAGGGGCAGAAAGAGGTCCACCCAAAGATTATCGTGAGGACATTCTTTAATACGACAGTTCAAAACCTGGGAATACAGGCATTGCGGACTGGTTACGCTCTTCTACATACAAGTGTGTAAGATGTTATGCGTGATAAGAATAGTGAGAATACCACGGGGAGTATGATCGCGGTTATGTAGATTTAAATATATTGACATAAAAATATTTCATATGTAGTGTTAAATGAGAAGAACAGGATGAATGTGGGTGGTTTGGTCCTATTTTTGTAAAAATACAGTGATGCACACGTACTAGAGAAAAGTCTGACTAGGCGGACCTCGAAGTGTCCCACTATCAGGTGGTCTCCCTGAGTAATGATATTACAGGTGATTTTTTGCAGAAATGCATTTTCTACCTTTGTCTGTAGTGAACATCCGATATTTGTGCTGCCTTTAAGTTTCTTCCCTGTGCTGTGCAATCAGGCTGACCTTGGTCAGTAGGACCCACAGGCCTCCACTTCGTGCACCTGTGTGGCTTGGAGAGCCCCCGCCTGTCTTCATAGCCAGCGGTTCCTCTCTGCATCTGTGTTTTTATCACGTGTCCGCATCTGATTTCACGTGAGGTGGTGAATTACGGTGATACGTACAAGGTGGACCGAGGGTGGCTTTCTCCTGCTCGGTGCCCGTTCGGGCGGGTGGACCGACCACCAGCCACCTCTCGCGGGCCGAGTCAAGCCGTCCTGCCGGTGCCGCCCACACCGGAGCCCGCCGTCGGGATGGCTCTCCAGGACACGCAGCGCTCACGCATTTCCAAGCTTATGTGTGTGGCTGGCTTTTCAGGCCCGGACCCGGCAGCTCCAGGTGACAAAGAAAAAAAATGGGGAAAGGAGAGGATTGGCGGTTGGCGCCGCCTCAGGCACCTCATCGTGCAGCTCCGGGACCGTGTGTGTGTGTGTGTGTGTGTGTGTGTGTGTGTCGGCGGGACCGGCTCCGTGCGGGGCCGAAAGCAGCGGACGGCTGAGAGGGGCAGCGACAGCTCAGGGCCCGGGAGCTGCATTTCCATCACTGCGGCCCCGCCCACGCCTTCCTCCCGGAGCGGCTGCCGAGGTTCGTGGCCTGCAGGCGCGCACACTTGTGCACTGGCCCCTGTGTGGGGAAGGAGTCATTGAAATGACAGCACGTCAGTGCCGGGTGCACCCCTCCAGCGGAGTGAGGGGAGTTGGGCGAAAGTAGGTCACATGTGCCCGGTCCCATGTCACGAGGTTTCCAACCTGAGGCCAATGGGATTTGTAGCCTCCTTTGGTTAGGACAAAACCCGCTCTGGTTTTTCTCCTTTAGCATTTCATCTTCTCTAGACAAGGAGAGTGGCCATCTGTCTGATCGCTGCATCCGGCCGGCCCCTCTCGACCTCCCAGAGCCGCTTTGTTCTGAGGTAAGGCGTGCTGGGGCCCGGGGAGGCCACTGTGGCCGGGAGAACAGGCCGTGTGTCAAGTAGCGGGGCACGCGCAGGTCGCCGGGACGTGTTAGGAGGGCCTGCTGTGGCCAGTCCAGCACTTTCCCTGGGACGGACAGAGTGGAACCGGTGTCCTATCTGCAGTCGTTCCAGACGTCCGGGCGACGATACTCACTTTAGGTTCGTTTTTAAAACCCGGGCTCCTCTGTAGGGATCAAGGTCAACTGTTCATAATGTTAAAGTGTTACCATGTAGAAAGATGGATGGTGCGATTTTACAGCCCTCGGTGACTCTGGGGCCAGGTGTAGGACTAGGGCTCCCGCGCGCGTGCTGGCCGCCCCGCGGTCTCGGGCCCCGCACTCTCAGTGCGGCCAGCACCTTTGTGTGCGCACTTCAGCCTCCGCGCTGAGCAAGTGAGCTGCTGGCTTCCGTTAGTGCGAAAGCACCGTGGAATCCACGTAGCAGAACCAGGTTAATCCGCGTCTGCTTTCCGTGTACGGACAACATGCGCTTTTGGAGCTCATCACTTACGTTGAGAGATGGCATCATTCTCTTGTGTGTGGGAGCTCAGGGTGTGAGTCCTTCGTGATAAAGCAGATGGAGAATGTGTAATAGTTTAAACGTGTTTGTAAAGCTAACAGGAGTTTTAGAGCTTACAAACGACAAACAGTTTTTAGCTGTCCTGTAAATGAGCTGAAATACCCAGTGGCTCAGGATCCTTCTGACGGGCATGTTTTGGCAGGTCACGAGTGGGCTCTAAAGTGTTTGTGGTGTCTGTGCAGTGGGCTGACCTCTGGAGCCACACGTAGACAAAGACACACTCCTCTTCAGGTTTGCCGGAGGAAGATGCTTCCAGAATAGACTTTCAGAAGCAAAGTCATGATGGTATTTGATTTGAGGCTATTCTGCAGGAGAAAAGCTTTTTACCTTTCTGAGATAAAATATTTAAAATTTGTATTTTAAGTGGCTTGCCAGGACACGTGGGCGCGTGGCTAAGCTCACGGAAGTGTGGATTATGAGTTACTCTACTGTTAGAGGTAAAAACGCCAGTTGTACCCAGGGTGGCAAGAGAAGCTTTTCCCTTCGTGAAAGTAGTTCTTCAGCGTAGGATGATACCCATTTCCTCTCACCCGCAGCCTTCGAACAACTGTCATGTAATATTTCCAAAAAGCTCTCTCTTATTCATTTTGCAGTCTTGAAGAAAGAAAAAGTTTTCTGCTTTTTCATTAAGATAGGGCAGAAATTTTCAAAAGTTTTTTAAGAATTTTTTTAACATTTGTTTATTTTTGAGAGGGAGAGAGAGAGAGAAAGAGAGAGAGAGAGAGAGACAGAGCACACGCAGGGAAGGAGCAGAGAGAGCAGGAGACACAGAATCTGAAGCAGGCCCCAGGCTCCGAGCTGTCAACACAGAGCCCAATGCAGGGCTTAAACCCACGAACCGTGAGATTATGACCGGACCCAAAGTCGGGCGCTTAACCATCTGAGCCACCCAGGCGCCCCTCCAAAGTTCTTACTATCTGTGATTATAAATGCTTCCTTTATGCCTGGGGAAAGCCCCATGCACATTGGTACCCTGTTTAACAGCCTCGTTTTTCCTGTCCCGCTGGTGTGCCTTCCCATGATGAGGGGTCGTGCGCGAATGGTCATCTTGGGTGGGAGCCAGACTAAGAGGCATGAGGGTGACGAGCGTGTATGTCGCGTTAATGAAATTATGAAATCATACCTCCCCTCCCCAGTTTATCGCCTTCAGGAAAAAATGAGAACTATCTCTAGAAATAAAACCAACATTCTGACTAGTGTTATGGGATGTTTATTTTCCCTTACTTATCAGAGGGGGAGATGATTGTTTTTCCAGAAATAACATAACAACGCAGAGGCGACAAGGCTGTGTGTGTCCCTTTGTACTTCTCAGAAGAGCGTCCTAACGCAAAGCAACAAGGTGTGGCGCTCCAAATCCGTCCACGCGGTCCCGCACTGGACATGCCCTTCTCTCTCCCGCCCACCTGGGAGGAGAGCATACAGTGGGCAAGGGGACGTCTGCCCAGCACACTCGGCGCCTTGGCCTTGATTCATGTGGGGACGGCAAGGGCCGCGCTGGCGTTGGGCCTGGCTGGCCTGCAGTGCTTGGTCTGCCCGGGACACGTCCCGTGTCTGTGAGGGCCTGGCTCTGCCTAGGGAGGCAGAAATCCCCCCCGTCGAGCACAGAAGCCTCAGGGAAGATTTGGAGTCCCGCGTGCCCCACAGCTAGAGGCTGTGGAAAGACATCTCCATTCTGGCTGAGGTGGGGGCTTCGGAGGTCAGGGCACTGAGGACCAGCAGACCTCCAGAGCGGTCCGTGGGCAGAGCCCGTGTGTGTGTGGCGTGCCTGCGGGGGGGAGCCCTGGGTTTCCTTCTCCCAGAGCATCGGCTGCATTATTTTAATGAATAGTGCAGTGCAGTCAGTGGTTGTGGGAGAAGGTCCTGGACCGTCATCACCTTCACCTAAGAACTCTCTGGAGACTCGGGTTCTTAGCCACGCCTCACCCTGGCCATCTGTCCAGACCCCAGGGGGCCCAGGCTGCGATTTACCAAACCTTCCAGCAATGCAGACATCCATGTGGGTGTGAGAGCCACTGGTACCAACCGCACGGGAGTGAATGTGTGGACAGTGGTCACGTGGCACGACCGGTACAGTGAGCGACCCGTGGACGCGGCCAGATCGGAGGGTGAGAGTGTCCTAGCCGAGCGCCTGTGCTCCGGAGCTCAGGGGTCTCGTGATCTGTCAAGTCAGACAGGAGCCAGACCCGCCTGTGGGGAGCCCCTCGGTGTAGCTTCCTGTCCTGTGTGGCGTGCAACCCTGGTGTGCAGGTCAGTACTGTGCTGAGGTCTCACAGGACCTGTTCTGTCCGTGCCTCTGCCATGCGGCAAGACCCCACTGCCAAGCAGAGGCCTCGGGACCTCAGCACACCCTCGCCTGCTGGCTGGCCGGGAGACCCCGGGAGCCGCCGTCATGGCCAGCTTCTCCAGGGGTGTGGCCCGAGGCGGGGGATGAGCTCCAGAGACACTGAGGATGGCCAGCTCGTGAGCCAGCCGTGCACATCCACCCCCCCTCCCCCGCCACCGCCTGGGGCCCCTCCCCTGAGCAGGCAGCCCCCATACAAAGTGTGGAGGCGAAGGGGCATCATTAAAAACATCTAGAAGAACCCAGAAGTGGAAACGGGAAACACGTCTGTATGAAAACATACTCCCGGGGGGTGCCTGGGTGGCGCAGTCGGTTGGACGTCCGACTTCAGCCAGGTCACGATCTCGCGGTCCGTGAGTTCGAGCCCCACGTCGGGCTCTGGGCTGATGGCTCGGAGCCTGGAGCCTGTTTCCGATTCTGTGTCTCCCTCTCTCTCTCTGCCCCTCCCCCGTTCATGCTGTCTCTCTCTGTCCCAAAAATAAATAAAAAAACGTTGAAAAAAAAAAATTTAAATTAAAAAAAAAAAAAAAAAAAAGAAAACATACTCCCGGGTGCAGGTAGTGAGCCTGTCAGACACGAACAGGTGGGCGGGGACACAGCTGGAGGGAGGGGGCTCGTTCTGTTCTGTTTTCATGAAAGTGGCATTTGAATCAATGGATGGATGGACTGTTCAATAAATCGCGTTGGGTTAGGTATTTATTCTAAAAATACACCACTTTTGGACTTGACGTTACACCGACACCAGTGTGTTTGAGAGGGCCTAAGAAGCTAAAGGGAACAAAACCATGAAGGTCGAGTTTTTTAAAGTCTCTTTCAGGCCGGGCACCTTCGGCAAAACACACATCCCGCCGCCGCAAGCGGAGGGGGCGCGCTCACGTGGCACCTGCACATGCCTGGCCTGCGGGGGGACAGGAGCAGCCCGGTAGAAAGCCACAGATGTGACAGGGACCACTCGGGATGGGGGCCGCAGCCGCGGAGAGATACCTGTGTGCTTCTGAAGAAACACAGCCCGGGAGCACGGCGAGCGTCCGCGATGACGGGCAGGGCAGCCCGCAGGAGGGTGGCGTGCCGGCGTCTATGCAGACAGACGACGCCTTCCTCCGGGAGTCTGTCACCGCAGACGTGTGTGCGGTGTTCGTAAGGGAGGAAAGGGCCCTGGGCGCCCGTGGCCAGGACGGTGGGCACTGCGAGACATGAAAGGGAGGCGTCATCCCATGTGGAGGCCTGTCGGGTGCCGGGCGAGGTCGGAGGCAGCCCCGTGCACACCCCCAAGCAGGGCCCGTGTCCCTGCACCGACTTGTCCCTCGGCCCCAAACCGGAGAAGGGCCAGCACGAGTGCCCACGTTGGCCCCTGGCGTCCTGGGGAGGACCCGACTGTGGCTTTCAACAGTGCAGACGGATCTTGGGGATGTTGTTCTGTGTGAGCAAAACCACCCACAGAGCATGGGGGTCCCTGTGGGCTCGAAGAACAGTGAAGGCGCCGTGTGGACGGCAGCCAGTGGTGCCGGGTGGGCTGGTGAGGGCTGCAGGACGCGGCCAGAGGCGCCTCTCCTCAGGTCTGGAATGTTCCATGCTGTGAAGTGGTGGTCACGTGGGTAGGTGTGTGTGTGAAAAGCAACGCGTGCACTTACGATTGGTGCATTTTCATACCTGTGAGTTACACCTGCATTTAAAAATCAGTCACAGAGCTCACATGGTGTGACATTTACGCAAAACAGAAGGTAGTGTGTGTCTGGAAATGCTAAGGAAAGGGTCCTTCGGTGGGCAGGGCGTTCAGGGTCACTCTGTCCCCTCTGTCTGCTTGTGTCAGAGCCCGAGGGGCCCTGCTCTCTCACACCCACTCACACCCCGGCCCACCAGCTCTGCTGGCATTTGTCGCCTCTTGATTTCGTCCTTTTTACTGGTTCTGAAAAGGATGCTGCTGCTGTTACAGCCAAATCTTTGAGAAATCAGTGGCCCAGGTGACTGGGAGATGTGTATCTGTGACTTTCTGAGCCGCTGCCTCAGGCCGGGTTGGAGGAGGGAGGGGGCGGGGCCAGGGGACACTCCCGCTGACCCGTCCCCTGGCTGTGTCCACGGCATCTGCCTCCGGAACAGCCACCCGGCTGGGTTCCAGATGCACGATGAAGCAACCGCCTGGTGTCTGGGCATCGCCAGAGCCCCCCCGTCCCCTTTCTGTGACCCCTGTGTGTGCAAAGACCCAGCCCACGATGGGACGCCTTGGCTGAGCCAGGAGGAAGCCTGGAGCAGCGTGTCCTCACTCGAGCCTGGGCTCCTGCCTCAGGTGTGTCCTGCCAGGAGACCCACGGGTGCCGGGTCAGCTCTGGCAGCTCACTGGGAACCTCTCCATTAAATGTCAGGCTCTGCTAGAGTCCCTGGAAAACAGAGCTCGCGTGACACAGACTTGGCTCCCTCGGCAGCCCACTCTGGTTGCTCTGTTGGGTCTACCTGTGCTGTGTCTGTGCACGGAGCTATAAATCCAGCTTTGTGTTTGGGCAGGTGGGACCACCAAGGTGAGAGACCGCACGTGACCGTGTCTTTCTCTGACACGCCCTGAAATGAAAGCTGGGGTGCTTGGGGGCTTAGCTGGTTGAGCATCTGACTCTTGATTTCAGCTCAGGTCATGATCTCACTGTTCCTGAGTTCGAGCGCCGTGTCGGGCTCTGTGCTGACAGCACAGAGCCTGCTTGGGATTCTGTCTCCCCCTCTCTCTGCCCCTCCCCCACGTGTGTGTGTGTGTGTGTGTGTGTGTGTGTGTGTGTGTGTGTGTGTATGCGTGCACACAGGCGGCTGCAGGTTTTCAGGATTAAGGGGCCATCAGGGATTGAAATCCAGGGGATTAAGGCTCATCAGGAGCATCAGCTAGGGGGAGGGATGCCCATGGTCACTGCCTCGGGAAGCTTGTGGCCTCGCCGCCCCCACCCCCATCCTGCTGCTGAGGCTACCCCCGGCCCCTGCACACGGCCAAGACCACTCAGGTGCCCAGGGGGCATTTTCAGCTCCTCCACCCACAGGGGACCACCCCAGGGGCAGCCCTCTGTAGGCCCCTGCAGCGTGGGACGCGTTTGCAAGTGCAGACCCCTCAGCACAGCGAGGGGTTCGTGGGGGCGGGCCTACCACTGGCCCCACCTCGCCGTCCCCTGATCCATCCCACTCCTCCCTTGGGCTCCCAGGACACTCGGCAGGCCGCCTCCGTGGGCAGGCAGCTCCCCCAGCAGGGGACGCGGGAGGGGGCTCCAGCGGCCAGACCACAGTGTGAGCCTGTGTGCCCCCCAGAGCCTGTCCCCATCCGCCTGTGCCCTGAATCCGCAGCTGGACCTTTCACACGCGTCCTCAGCGCCCCTGCCTCCCGGGGTTCATCAAAGACGCTCTCGGGTCAGCTGTACTAGGTTCAGGTTCCAACTCACAGTCTCTGTAGGTTTTCAGTCTGGTTTTCTGTACGTTTTAGTCATCCTTTAAACTTGGATTTTCTGGTCTAAAAATTTAGTTTTCTAACTAAGCTCCCTTTTTCCCCCTGAACTTATTTTTGTTTAATTTTTACTTCTCTGGTGCTGCCTCCTGTGTCTGTGTCGAGCTTGTCTGCTTTTAGCTCCTGTGTTGCCCGTTTTCTCTTACCTCATTTTTATTTCTGTAGACTTTTACCACGAGTGTTGTCTTCAGCGTTTCCTTTTCCCCCAAGTTTCTTTCCCTTCATTTGAGAAGACTCTTAATGGTTTTAGTTGCTTTCACTTATATCTTTTTTTTTAAATTATGGTATTTTATTTTTAGCCGGTGCCCTTTCTCAGCATCATAATGATGTTATTAAAATATTAAGACATTGAAAGAGATTATCTAACTTTAGCTTATTTTTCAGCATAGTTGAGAGCAATCAGTGGTTTTGCCTGTGCTGCTGGATGGATCCTCTTTTTTTTTTTTTAATATTTTTATTTATTTTTGAGAGAGACAGGGCACGAGCAGGGAAGGGGCAGAGAAAGAGGGAGACACAGAGTCCAGAGCAGGGTCCAGGCTCCGAGCTGTCAGCACAGAGCCTGTTGCGGGGCTGGAATCCACTAACCGTGAGATCATGACCTGAGCCGAAGTCGGACCCTTAACTGCCTAAGCCACCCAGGTGCCCCTGGATGGATCCTCTTAACAACTTCCGTCCGTGCATCCAGGAGACCCGCCAGCATGGCCACGGGGGGCTCGGGGCTGGCGCAGGGGAGCCGGTGCCCACCCGGGCCTCATGAACGCACTGCCTGCTTCACGGGGCAGCCACGCCAGGACCGGCTGGGCCCGGAAAAGCCGTGAGCTGGCCGGATGCTGCTGAGCCCTGCGGTGACCAGGCCCCGGGCCTCCTGCTGCACACGGCACGGTGGGCCAGGCTGCCTCTGGCTGCCGGCGCATCCCCACCCGCCCTGTGACCGTGGACACGTCGCTCGAAGCCTCTGGCCTTGTGTCCCATCTGCGTGCCATACAGTTGGCGATTCTGTTAGTGGTGCTGTTCCATCTCTGTGCCCGTGAGCTCTCTTATTCTGGAGGCTGAGGCGACCTAGGTCCTTTGGGGGAAGAGCAGCCAGCCCTCACCATAAGGAGGACCCTGCACCTGTGCACCCCGGGAAGACTCCTGCCAAGGAAAGGGGCCCCGGACAGCTCGAGGCAGAGCTGGTGCCCTGGACCAGGCTGGGCACCTGCTTGTCTCTCAGGGCCCCCTCAGGTAAGAAGATCCCCCTCTCCGTGGGGCCAGGGCTGCAGAGGTGGCTCTGAGCTCCCTCTCTGAGGTTTGCTCCTGTGGCCCGTACAGGTGCTTCCCCCACCCTTCCTGCCAGCTCGGTCTGCCTCACCCCTGCATCCCAGGACACTGCTTTGGAGGGGGCGAGGGGTCCCTGACCCCAACCAAGATCAGAAGGATGAGGGGCGGTCGCCACTGCACCTGACCCTTCGGGGCCACTTGTGACCTGTCCTCATGTTGGGACTCTGGGAGACAGCGATTCCCAGGACCGGCTCCCGTCCCCAGAGCCTGGGACCTGACAGAAGAGAAGATGGTCCTCACTGCACCTTTTCTTTTGTTGTTTTTATCTAACATTCATCCCTCCCAGATTCTCGTGGTTCTTGGTATGAATTGCCACTTTGTTGTAATAAAAGCGGGAATTAAGAGCTCCATGGCCTGCCTCCTCCCCAGTAAAAAACGGTCATGAAAACGCAGATTGGAGTTTCTAGGGATGAATGACCTTTACCTTCCCTGAGCTGCTGCCCCTGTCCCCGCGTCCCCTGGTCCTGGCGGCTCTGGAACTTTACTGATGGCCTTTCCGGCACCTGCTGAGAAACAGGCCTGGAGGAGGACGCCCTTGGGGTCGGGGTTGCCTGCTTCCCACTGTGAGCTGCAGGCTCCTCCCTTGACCCCCGACCGCCGACCTGCCCTGGGAAACAGAGATGCGCCTTCCCTGCAAGGCTGTGGGGAGGGCTGTGCCCGGCCCTGAAGATGCTGGCAGTGTCGGGTGTGGTTTTAACTGTTTGTGCTGTTCCTCCGCGAATTTATTCTGTGAACAGAATTCCTGATAGTAAGTTACACACATTCCAAGAATAAATCTCATTAAGGTAGTGTGTGTTACCAGTCTTTGTATGTTTCTGGTTCTGTCTGTTAACATTTGATCAGAACATTAGTTAGAACCTCTGGCTGATCAGATGCGTGTGGCCGGCCCCCCCGGTGGGACCAGCTTCTACGCTTCCAGTGGGGGGTGTGAGTGTGGGGGGCAGTGGCCGAGCCCCCCGGCGGTCTCACGCTCGCCATCTCTTGGAATTAGGGTTTGAGTTGTGTTGTGTGAGTTCCTGCCGTGCCAGTGCCGCACTGTGACTGCAATCTGCACTTGGCTCGTGACCGATGACACCCATTGCCGTCTGATGTTGTTGTGAGCCACTTGGGATGTGCCCGATTCTCCGTGAGCAATTCGGAAGTGTTTTCTGGATGGGAGCCTTGAGTGGTTAAATGAATTGCAAATATCTTCTCCCCCATCGTGGGCCCCTCTTCTCTCTCCTGTCTGTTGACAAACTGATTCTGACGTGGCCCGTCCCGTCAGCCTTTGTTTACCTGCTTGAGCTCTTCGTGTCTCTTAAGCCTTCTGTCCTTCTCCACACTCACACAGCTGGTGTCCTGTGTGGTCTCATTGAGGGACACGGCCCCTGGAGTTCATCTGTCGACAGGGCGTGTGTACTAGGGGGACTGTGCTCTGCTCCCTGAGAGTCCAGACTCTGCTGTGTCTCCCGTGCCCCTGCCACCCGGGCTAAATTGCTCTTTCTTGTAAATAGGACTTCTCATTTTGTTATTTTTCTTAAGGAAAGGTGTAGCTGCTCTTGGCCTGATGAATTTTTCACATTATTTCAAAACCAGCTTGTCTATAGAATTGAATCTGCAGATCGATTTGGGGAGAATTAACATCTTAAGTAATGAGTGTTTGAGCCTATGGGCATGGTATATTTTCTGATTCTCAGGTTTTCTTTAATTTCTGTTAATAATATTTTATAGATTCTACATAGATGCTTCACACACCTTTTGTTAGATGTATCCCAACTGATTTTTTTTTTTATGTTCTTGTAAATCATATCTTGTTTTAGAAAATTTATTTCTGGGCGCCTGGGTGACTCTGCCGGTCGAGTGTCCGATTTCAGCTTAGGTCATGATCTCGTGGTTCATGAGTTCAAGCCCCGCATCCAGCTCACTGCTGTCAGCGTGGAGCCACTTCACGTGTCCCCCTCTCTGCCCCTCCCTCGCTTGTTCTCTCTCTCTCTCTCTCTCTCTCTTACTCACTCAGAAATAAATAAAACATTAAAAAAAGGAAAAAAAATGCCCCCAGCCGCTTCAGGGCATCCCCACCCCTGTGCTGTTCCCCACACCTGGCTTCTCGTGATGTCCCAGGTGGGACATCACTACAGACACCTCAGTAATCGGGTCAGGCATCATGTTGCCATCCTTGAGAGTCTGTGGGGTCAGTAAGCTTAGCTCTGTCCCTGCTGTTGTCCAGTGGACTGAGTCACAGGATGTCAGGAAGCGGGGTCGTTCCTCGACTGGCGCGCCTGGAGAGTGCTGAGCTGTCAAGCCGCTCAAGAGGGGGGGCTCCATGTGTTTCTGCCATTGTCTCCAGCTGCTCCGGGCCCGATTTGCCCAGGCCCGCTTCTCCCTGTGGTCTGAGACATCTGCCAGCAGCGGGCCAGGTGACATCCCTGATCACGGCAAGGGCAGGAGGGAGGGACGTGCAGTGGAAGCGTGGGACCATTCCCCAGCCTCTCCGGCTTCACGTCTCATGGACCCTGAAGCCATAAGGAGCTGTCCTTTTATCCACAAGAGGAACCTTTGGATCCCCGACCTATGTGGAACGTACACCTGAAGGGTGAGGTAGGGGTTGAATGTCGATCTTCAACCTTTTGGCTGGCCGGCTGGCCCAGTCTGTCCTCTGGCTTCTTCATCACACTGAGAGGCACTCAAGGACCATGCGCCCTCATCCCGCCCCGTGCACCGGGCAGCGGCAAGAACTGGGAGTCTGGTGGAATGGCCGGTTGCCGTAGGCCTCCCACTGTGGCCAGAGGGTCTGTGGAAAGAGAAGACGGGTGCTAGATGTGCAGAGAAGCCAGGGCTCTGTCAGCCGTGGCCTCGGGGGGTCAAGTTCACACACAGCTCCGCGCTGCGGGGCGGGTGGGATGTCAGAGACAGGACCAGACACGGGTCTCAGGGAGTCCTGCCCTGTCCTCACGGCAAAGATGTCATTAATCTTGGAATACGCAGTTGGCAACGGGAACATTTGTACAAGATACTCTGAGGTGGGCCGTACCCCGGGTCCCGGGCACTCTCCTCGAAGGTAGGCCTGAGACGTCTCGCCATCCCTGGATGAAGCCCACACGTTGCCGAAAGAGAAAAGCTTTGCGTGATTCTAGACGTGAGGCCGACGCGCCGTGGCCGCTCGAGCGGGAAGAGAAGGCGAGCAGGCTCCCCAGCCCCATCACCTTTGTCTCTCTAGACGCCTGAGTGACGAGTCAGCAGGCCATGTAGAATGTTCACTGATGTCAGGGTTGCATAAGCCCTGGACGTCTTTCCAGTGTTAACCGGGACTGGCAAGAGAGTTGCATTCCAGAGATCTCCCCTCCCTACATGGCCTCGAGGACTAATGTGCGTTGTGAGTCTCTCGAGGAGCGGAAAGCAGCTAATAGGCTCTGTCGGTTTCTGCTGTCCTGGCCGCCTGCAGCCCAACGGGGCGCTGAGCTGTTAAACTCGATACATCGAGTCTGCGCTCGCCCCCGAGGCCCCTTCCAGACAGCTGAGGCCCTGGGTGCAGCCCCAGACCAAGCACCGCCGACCGGCCTGCCTGGCACACACCACAGCCGAGTGGCCTCAGCAGGCGGCTCGCCGGCAGGACTCTGCTCCTGCTCTGGGAGCAAGGTCTCGTGTCAGAGCGAGTGGGACGCCGGCGGTGAGTGCGATTGCTGTGGTGCATTCCACAGCTGTAAAACTTCCACTTCGGGATCCAAATCCGTCTATTCTTTAAGGAAAAAGCCTGACAAGGGGACGTTACATGCCACTTTCAAACATGAGACTCTTCCCTTCACGTCTGAAACCAACGCCGTCTTTGGTTTTCATGTTTGACCAGCATGAAGCTAGTCTGTCTGGTGGTCGGGAGCGTGAGCTCTGGAAGGAGTTTGTCGCTGTTCACCGTTGTGTGCCTGCTCTTCTCGTAAAAATAGGTGGAAGTGGCCCCCTCCGGTTCTAGCCCAGAGCAGGGCTACGTACGTAAAAGCACTTGGACTTCGGCTCTGTTAGTGCTACTGCATCTTATTGTGACAGTATTTGTTTTACTAGAATTCTGTTGAGTTGAATATTCTTTTCAAAAAGAATGATTTGGTGGAGGTGGAGGGTCTCCTGGGTGGCTCAGTCAGTTAAGCATCTGACTCTTGATCTCAGCTCAGGTCTTGATCTTAGGGTCATGAGTTCAAGCCCCACATTGGGCTTGTGCTGGGCATGAAGTTTACTTAAAAAAAAAATTATTTTTAATGAAAATAAAAAAAAAGAATAATCGGAAAATTTGTTATATCGGGATCTCTAGGTACTGGTTATAAACAGATTTTGTTAATTTAATCAATATGAAAGACTGAATGAAGTTTTGGTTCTGGTAAAAATGGAGTAAGCTAATACCTGCCAACTAACATTATAGTTGATGGTGCAAGACTAAAGCTTCTCCCTAAGGTCATTAGCAAAACACAGGTGTTAGTTCTCACCACTGTGTTGAGTACAGTGCTACCAGTTTTAGCCAGTTCGGTATGGCAGGAAAAGGAAATGGAAGGCAGACAGATTTGGAAGGAAGAAATAAACCTGTCTTCTGTTTGCAGATGATATGATTGCCTACATCGAAAATCCCATTAAGTCTACAAGAAACTCCTAGAACCATTAAGCAAGTTCACCTGTTTATGAATGAAAAGTCAGCACACAAAAGACAATACTGCTCTACAGACCATCAGTGAGCAATCAGAAACTGAATTCAAAACCCAATACCATTTACAGGAACTCCAAAAAGTGACATACTTGCTCTATGTCTGATAAACACGCACCGGATTCATATACTGAAAGCCCCAAAACATCAGTCTGAGAAATCGAGGAGACCCAGGTCACAGGCATCCACGTTCATACATTGCGATGCTCAGCGTAATAAAGATGCGATGTCTCCCGAACAGGTCTGTAGGTTTAATGCAGTTCCTGTCAGAATCCCAGCGGCAACGTTTGTAGATACAAACAAGTTGATTTTAAGATTTTCGTGAATATACAAAGGAACTAGTTAACCCAAGAGAATTTTGAGAAAGAATAATTTGGAGTAATTTTAAGACACGGTGACCCTAACAGTCATCGGGACATGGTGATGTTGGCGGGTAGTTAGGCACGTACATCAGTGAAGCCCCCCAGGGTCCCGGGGAACACCCACCTGAGTATGGACAATGGTAATAAAGCAATTTTATACAGAAAGGGTAGTCTTTTCATAAATGGTATTGAAACAATTGGATATCTATATAGAAATAACAAAACAAAACAAAAAAGCCCTTGCCTTAAACATAGCGTGTGCAAAAATTAACGAAATGGATCAAGTGTCTGAATGTAAAATGTAAAACTCTATACTCTTTAGGAGAAAATAGAGGAGAAAGAGGCACATCTGTAAAAGATAAAATTGAGTAATTGACCTTTGTCACAATTAAAAACGTTTGCTCTGTGAACAACCCTGTCAAAAGTGAGAAGACAAATCAGAAGCGCAGAGGATCTTTGTAAGTGACAGTGCAACAAAGGGCGTGAATCCACAATGCACAGGGAACGCTTCAGACTCTACCTCGAGAAAGCAAGCTCTCCAGATAGAAAATGGACGAAAGACCTGAGCAGGCACTTTTCCAAACAGGGTGAGTGGGTGGGAAACGAGCACGTGAATAGAGGGTCAACATCGGTAGCTGTTAGAGAAAGCGGGTTGGACCACAAGGCGGTATCACTGCCGCCCGTCAAACTGGCTAAAGTAAAAACGCAACAGCCCCCAGTTCGGGCGAGGACGCGGAGCAGCTGGGCTGTCCCACTGCGGGCACGGGAAACGGTGCGGCCACTCTGGCCCACAGTATGGCAGTTTCTTACCGGGCTCAACATACACTTGACGTGTGATCCGATGATCACAATTCCGGGTGCTTATCACAGAAAAATGAAAACTTACATTCACACAGACACGTGCACAACATTACTCCTAGCTGCTTTATCTGTAATTGACAAACACCGGAAGCAACCCAGATGTCCTTCATGGGGTGACTGGATACACAAATCGTGGAACAGCCGTGCAGCAGACCGCTCGGCATCTAATCGGAGCGAGTGCAGCTGTGTGAACCCTGGCAACCTCGAGAGCATCCGTTACGTTTGTTTGATTTGAGTCACCCAAAGCTCTCGGAATGACAAAATGGTGGATTACATGAATGTGGAACAGATTAGTGGTTGCCTGGGGTTGGGGCGGGGAGGGCCTCAGGAGTCTCTTTATGGTTCGCGTGCTTTGTAAGTGGTTAGGGAAACCTGCCATGGACAGTTCCGCTGTATGGAGAAAAGTGCACATAAAAGTGTATTTTCGGGGCCCCTGAGTGGCTCAGTTGATTAAGCATCCGACTTCAACTCAGGTCATGATCTCGCAGTTTGTGGGTTCCAGCCCCACGTCGGGCTCTGTGCCGATAGCTCGGAGCCTGGAGCCCACTTCTGACTGTGTGTCTCCTCTCTCTGCCCCTCCTCTGCTCAGTCTCTCTCTCTCTCTCTCTCTCTCTCTCTCACACACACACACACACACACACACACACACACACAAAACTAAATAAACATTAAAAAAAAGCAAGAAAGAAAATTGTGTCAAGAGACCAATTAAATGTGAGAGATTTTCAGGGGTGCCTGGGTGGCTCAACTGGTTAAGCGTCCGACTCTTGACTTCAGGTCGGGTCCTGATCTCACAGTTTGTGAGTTCAACCCCCATGTCGGGCTCTGCGCTGACAGTGCAGAGTGTGCTTGGGATTTTCTCTTTCCCTCTGTCACTGCCCCTCCTCCCTTTCAAAATAAGCATTTTTTTAAAAGTGAGAGATTATCAGAATGTAAAAAATTAAGATCAGACTATGTGCAATCAACAAGACACCCACATGAAATACACTGTTGTAAGTTAAAAGTTAAAGGACAGAAGATGTGTCACGTGAACACTAATGAGAAGACCACCGGAGAGGCTACATTAGGATCAGATGAAGTAGGCTCAGGACGAGGAAAACCACCAGGGTAAAGAAAGACATGGCGTTAATATAAAATGACAAATTCACCAAGAAATATCAGTCCCGGGGCGCCTGGATGGCACAGTCGGTTAAGCGTCCGACTTCAGCCAGGTCACGATCTCGCGGTCCGGGAGTTCAAGCCCCGCGTCAGGCTCTGGGCTGATGGCTCGGAGCCTGGAGCCTGTTTCCGATTCTGTGTCTCCCTCTCTCTCTGCCCCTCCCCCATTCATGCTCTGTCTCTCTCTGTCCCAAAAATAAATAAACGTTGAAAAAAAAAAAAAGAAACATCAGTCCCAGATATATGCGTATTGAATAACAGGGCTTCAAGCATTCGAAACAAAAACTGACAGAATGGAAGGGCAGAGAGGACAAAGCCACAGTTACAGTTGGAAACAGCCTGTAGTGGTGGGACAGGCAGACAGGAAGTCACAGACGGAGAAGCAGGGACTGGTGCGGTCCACCAACTAGGTCTCAGGGACCCGGACGGGATGCCCCACCCAACGGAAGGTGTACACACAGGACACTCACAGGTGGACCATATTCTATGCGAAAATGAAATAAAAGGCTAACAAATGTCAAACAACTGAATTCTTTTTATTTTATTATTGTTTTTTGGGGGGGGTGCAAGTGAGTGAGGGACAGAAAAAGAGGGAGACAGAATTCCATGAGGTGGAGGGTCGGGGGGGGGAGAGAGAGAGAGAGAGAGAGAGAGAGAGAGAAAGAAAGAGAAAGAGAAAGAGAAAAGCAGGGTCACCTGATCAGGGCTTGTGCTCATCCAGTGTGGGACTCAGACTCACAAACCATGAGATCATGACCTGAGCCGAAGTCAGATGCTTAATAAACCATCCAGGAACCCAGAAATCGTGTATTTTCTGACCAGAGTGGAAATAAACCAGGTATCAGTAACCAAAGGTGACTAGAATTTTTCCAAATGCTTAAAAATCAAAACATACACCTCTAAATAATGTGCTGGTCAAAGAGGAAGTATCAAGGGAAATTGTGAAGTATTTTGAACTTATGGAAATATTTGTATGTATCAGCACCTCTAGAGAAATTTGTAGCCTGAAATGCCAACATGAGAAAAGGTCTCTGGACAAGAATCTAAGGCTCCACCTTCAAACACTAGAATTAAAAAACAATGAAAGAAAAAGGAATAGAAGGGAAGAGATAATAAAATGAGGCCAGAAAGCAATGAAATTGAAAACAGAGCTTTTTCACACTGGACTGAACTGAGAGAAAGACGCAAGCAGTCACGTCTTTCAGGAGCTCAGAAGAAAGTGGGAGTTGTTAGTTTTGTTCCACGGGGTGGGAGTCAGTACTGTTTGGGTGGTGTTTCTCTGCGTCCTTCTGTTGTCCTTAGCAAGACCTGTTCCTCTGTGAGTGTCCCCTCCACCCTCCACTGGGCGCCGGCAGGCTGAGGGGACAGATGGGGACAGGTCCCGGGTGTCCCTCACACCCCTGCACACTCAGCCCCCCAGCAGACCCTCAGTGACCAAGTGAGTGGGCGAGGAGGTGAGGGTCTAGGAGGAGTGGAAATCGAATCTTGGATGCTTTGTGAGCGTCCAAGTTTAGAAATCACTCCATTATGATGTCGAAATGTCCCGTGAGGCCGGAGACGGGCCTGGGCGCGGTGCTCATGGTACACGTTCACCCCAACTTTGAGTAGGTGCTGAATTTACTCTACCCTCCTGTGAGCCCAGAGTGGTGCTAGGAACCGAGGGTTCAGCGTTGAACGGAGAAGGTGAATGTGTCCTCTGCCCGCAGTGTGATGGGGCCAGAGCAGTGGGAGAGGACAGGGCCCAGGAGAGACGGGGGTAGGCAGAGGCCTGGCAGGGAGTGCCCTAGTGGAAGGCCCATTCGGCAGGTGCCAGAACCCAACCGGTCCCAGCAGGGGAGGCGGTAGGGCGGTGGGGAGTGGGTTTGGCACCAGGGGCCTTGGGGGCGGTGTTGCAGAAGGGAGGGAGCCTGGGTGGGATTACGCACCTAATGGGAAGATGCCCAGGAGTTTCAGCAAGGGGGTGACGGCCTGACCTGAGGTTCTGGAAGGTCCCCGGTGATGCGAAGCAAGACGCATCCTCCCCATATTCCAGTGAGAACGCCCTGGCCAAGCAGCCAGCCAGTGGCCACAGGGTGTGACTGTCGGGAGGCCACGTCCTCTGCACTCTGTGTCCAGGACCAGTGGGCTCCACCTGCCCTGGGGGGAAGCGGTGCAGAGTGCCCACGTCTCCCAGGGGCACGGGGGATGGGCCCTGCACCGCTGGGCCTTGAACTCCATCCACGCTTAGGGGAAGGGCTTTTGTTTGTGATGTTCGGGGGCACGGTCACATCGCCACCACAGACCCGGGCAGAGGGATCTCGGTCGTGAGCAGTTCTCGGAGCCCCGGCTAGGCTGCGTGCTCCTGAGCTGTGCAGAATGGTGACGGCACGTGGCCTCCTCCGGCCGGGCCCCATCTCCCGGGACGGCCAAGGCCAGGCTGTTACTAGAGGGTCTCAAGGGCTGCGTCTGCCGTGCCTCCTGCACCACACAGACTGGTGTGAAAGACCCTTGTGTGTGCAAGTGTGTGAGCAGATGTGTACGAGCGGACGTGTGGGGGCGAGTGAGCGTGTAGGTGAGCGTGGGTGAGTGTGTGTGTGAGTGCGAGCGGGTGGTGTGAATAGGAGCGAGTGAGAGGCTTTGTGGGTGACTGTGAGTGAGTGTGGGGTGAGTGCGGGAGTGGGAGTGTAAGCGTGTGGGTAAGCGTGAGAGGGTGTGTGGGTGAGCATGTGAATGGGGGGGGGTGTGGCTGGATGTGTGAGTGCGAGTGGGTGGGATGGGAGTGAGTGGGTGGGTGAATGTGTGAACTGGCGGGTGGGCGTGTAGGTTAGGTGCGTGTAGCAAGCAGGTCAGCGTGTGAGTGGATGGGTGTGTAGGTGAGGGTGTGAATGGGCGAGTGGGTGGGTGGGTTGTGAAGGAATGGGGTGTGTGCTCTGACTTAGCATCAGAGCCAGGGACTTGGTCGAAATGCTTTCCCTCAAAAGGCGCTCGTGAGTTTTTGCTAACTTTTTTTTTTTAAGTAATTTCCATCTCGTCATACAGTGTCAGGATTATCTGAGGAGTATTTGTCTTCCTTACTCTCTCGCGAATTGAGAGTCGCCTGATACGATCTCAGGTCAAAACAGCTCCTTCTTTTTTTAAATTAAATTTTGTATTTGAGGTAACTGTTAATTCACGTGCAGTTGTAAGAAATAACACAGAGGGATTCCACGCACGCTTTACTCAGTTTCCCTCGATGGTATCTTGCAAAGCTGCAGTGAGAGTGTCACCGCCAGGGTGTTGACGCTGATACAGAACATTGCGTCCCCGCAAGGACCCCCTTGCTGCCTTTCCACAGCCTAACGTGTCGCCCCGCTGTCCCTACCCCTCCTTAGTCCTGGAGACCAACAACCTGTTCCCCACTTCTGTCATTTCGCCATTTCAAGACCATTATATAATGGGATCACACAGTGTGTAATCTTTGGGGATTGACTGCATTCGGCCTGATTCTCTGGAGGTTCATCCCGGTTGCTGAGTGATCACTAATTTGTTCTGTTTTACGGCTGAGTACTGTCGCACGCTGGGTTCATTCCCGGTTGCTGCTGCACATGTCCCACGTCCCATGACTATTGAACCAACTGCTGGTTGGAAGCGTTTCCAGTTTGGGGGAGTTCAAATAATTAAAGCCACTGTGAACATCATGTATGGGTTTTTTTGAGGATGAAAATTTTCATTTTTCTGGAATAAATGCCCATGGGTGCAATCACTAAGTGGTCTGATAGGTGCATGTTTAGTTTTTAAGAAGCTGCCCAACCAACTGCTCTCCAGAGCGGCCGCCCCGTGTTCCGGTCCCGCCGGCCACGTGCGAGGGATCTGGTTTGTCTGCGCCCGTGCCCGCGTGTGCGGTGGTCACCGTGTTGTCCGTGAGCCGCTCTCACGGGTGTGTGGGGGTGCCTCACGTGGTTGAAGCTGCACTTCCCCGGGGCTGACGGTCGCGGACCCCGTGTCGTGTGCTTCCTTGCCATCTCTCTCTATCTTCACCTCTATATCTATAAATCTATATGTTCTCTTTGGTGAAATAACCATAGCTTTTGCCCATTTTCTAATTGGATTTAGAGTTTTTGCTATTTAGTGTGATCATTCTTAGTATATTTTAGAAACTAGTTCTTTGTCAGAAATGTGGTTTGCAAATATTTTCTCCCAGTCTATCTATGGCTTGCCTTTTCATCCTCTTAATATGTTTTTGTTTTGTTTTGTTTTGTTTTGTTTTTTTGCAAAGCAAAGGTTTTTACTCCTGGAATGCCTGATTTATCAGTTTTTCCTTTTGAATATAATGATTTTAGTGTCAAATCCAAGAATTCTGACTTGCTCTGGATGTTTTAGAATTTTTTCTTTTTTTCCCCCAGAAATTTCGTAGCTTTACATTTTACACGTAAGTCTGTGGTCCATTTTGAGTTAGTTTCTGTATAAGGTATGAAGTTTAGGTCAAAGGTTATTATTATTATTATTGTTATTATTATTGCCTAAGGACATCCGATTGCTCCAGCACCATTTGTTGAAAAAGCTATCTTTCCCACCTTGAACTGTTACTTATTACATCTGTCAAAACTCAGTCAAGCATAATTGTGTGAGTCTACTTCTGGGTTCTCTGGCTGTTCCATTGATCTGTGTGTCTCTCCCTCTGCCAGTACCAGACAGTCTTGATTACAGTAGCTGAATAGTAAGTCTTTTAAAAAAAATTTTTTTTACACTTAATTATTTTTGAGAGACAGAGAGGGACAGAGCACAAGTGGGGGAGGGGCAGAGAGAGAAGGAGACACAGAATCCGAAGCAGGCTCCAGGCTCCGAGCTGTCTGCGCAGGGCCCGATGCGGGGCTCAAACTCGCGAACTTCGAGATCGTGACCTGAGCTGAAGTCAGACGCTTAACTGACTGAGCCACCCAGGTGCCCCACCGAATAGTAAGTCTTAAAATTGGGGAGACTGATTCCTTCCACTTTATTTTTTCTTTGTCAAAATTGTGTTAGCTGTTCCAGTTCCTTTGCTTTTTCATATAACTATTACAATAATCTTATCTATATCCATGAAATTATTGCTGGAGTTTTGATAAGAATTGTGTTAGAACTGGGGCGCTTGGGTGGCTCAGTCGGTTGAGCGTCCGACTTTGGCTCAGGTCATGATCTCACGGTTTGTGGGTTCGAACCCTGTGTCAGGTTTTGTGCTGACAGCTCAGAGCCTGAAGCCTGTTTCGGATTCCATGTCTCCCTCTGTCTCTATCCTTCCGCCCTTCCCCTGCTTGTGCTTTGTCTCTCTCTGTCTCAAAAATAAACAAACATAAAAAAAAAAGAATTATGTTAAAACTGTATGTTAACTTGGAGAGAATTGACATCCTTACTGTGAGGAATCACAGTTCATGAACATGGTACGTCTCTCCATTTATTTAGACCTTTCATTTCTTTCATCAACATTTTGTACTTTTCATCATGAAGGTCCTACACATGTTTTGTTAGGTTCATACGTAAGCATTTCATGTCATCTACAAATAGGGACAATTTGGTTTTTTCCCTTCTCATCACTGTGCCTGTTATTTCCTTTTCCTGCCTTGTCATACTGGCTAGAGCTCCAGCGTTATGTTGAATCACAGTGGTGAGAGGTGACGTCCTTGCCTTGTTCCTTGTCTTCAGGGGGAAAAGTTCAGCCCTAAGTGTGGTGTTAGACGTGGGCATTTGTAGATGCTCTTTATCAAGTTAAGGAAGTTCCCTTCTATTGCTGCTTTTCCCCGGAGAGTTATTATAATGAATGAGTGTTGAATTTTGTCACATGCTTTTCTGTATGCATTGATACGATCATGCAGTATTCTTCTTTAGTCTATTAATATGATCAATTACATTAATTGATTTTCAAACAGTAAAGCAGCCTTACATCACTAGAAGAATGGTCATAGAGTATAATTCTTATATTTTGCTGAATTCTATTTGCTAATGTTTTTAAAGGATTTTTGACCTATATTCTTGAGGGCAGTTTTTGTTTTCTCTTGTACACTTTGATTTTTGTACCAGGGTAATAGTAGTTTCATAAAATGTTCCTTTTTTTCTTCTGTCTTCTGAAGGAGATTATGTAGAATTGGTGTGAATTCTTCTTAAAACTATTGGTAGAGGGGCGCCTGGGGGGCTCAGTCGGTTAAGCATCCGACTTCGGCTCAGGTCATGATCTCACGGTCCGTGAGTTTGAGCCCCATGTCGGGCTCTGTGCTGACAGCTCAGAGCCTGGAGCCTGCTTCCGACTCTGTGTCTCCCTCTCTCTCTGCCCGTCCCCTGTTCATGCTCTGTCTCTCTCTGTCTCAAAAACAAAATAATAAAAAACGTTAAAAAAATTTTTTTTAATAAATAAATAAAACTATTGGTAGAATTCTGCAGTGAAACCGTCTGGGCCTGGAGATTTCTTTTTGGAGTTGTAAAACTATGAATTCAATTTCATAATACTAATGTAGGGCTATGCAAATTGTCTATTTCATATGGAATGATTTGGGGTAGTTTGTCTTTTTGCAGAAAGAGGTCAGTTTGTCTAAGTCAATTTATGTGTGTCGAGTTGTTCTTAGTATCCCTTATCCCTCTGATGTCTACCAGGCTCTTTGTGATAGCTGCTGTTTCATTCTTTGTATTATTTTGTCTAACTTTTTTTTTTCTTTGTCACTCTTTGTAAGTCTGTCAATTTCATTGATCTTTTCAAAGAATCAGCTCTTGATTTCATTGATTTTCTTTAATTTTTCCGTTTATAATTTCAGTGATTTCGTTCTTCCTCCTGTTTGCTTGTATCTATTTTGTTCTTCTTTCTCTAGAGTCTTAAAATTAGAGCTTAGATTATTGATTTGAGACCTTTTTTTCTCTTTTCCAATGTATGTGTTTTGTGCCACAAGCTTTCTCGCAGGCACTGCTTCCGTTGTGTCCCACGATTTTTGGTGTGATTATTTTTATTTCCATTCAGGTCAATGTATTTTTTTTTTATGATCCTTGAGATTTCCTCTTTTTTCCAAGGAGTATTTGGATGTGCGTTGTTTTAGTTCCCAGGTACTTCAAGATTTTCCTGCTATCTTTCTGTTACTGATTTCTAGTTTGAGTCAGTTGTGATCAGAGCACACACTATATGATTTTAATTATTTTCAACTTGTTGAGGTTTGTTTTGTGGTGAACAAACAGTTAATGGTGAACAAACTGTTTATGGTGAGCAAATACCGTGTTAGTATATTTTCTGTGGGTGCTTGAAAAGAACGTGCATTCTTCTGTTGTCAGAGACGGTGTTCTATAAATGTTGACTAGGTCCTACCGATTGATGGTGCTGCGAGTTCTTCTCTATCCCTGCTGGTTTTATGCCTGGTTCTTTCCATTGTTGAGATAGAGTAGTGAAATCTTCAGCTCTCATTGTGGATATGTATATTTTTCCTTTTTGTTCTATCAGTTTTTGTTTCGTATATTTTACAGCTCTGGTGTTTGATTTGTACACATTTAGGATTGCTGTTGCTTCCTCGTGGATTGATCCTTTTATCATTTTATAATGTCCCTGTCTCTGATAATTTTTGATGCTGTGAAGTCTTTTTAATTGAAGTATAGTTTAGATATAATATCTTATTAGGTTCAGGTGTACATAATCGTTTTAATACTTAATTTGATGAATAGGTTTACATTTTTTTGGATTTAAGATTTCTGTATGTTACAAAATTATCCACATGATTAGTCACCGTGCCATTTTTACAATGTTACTGACCATACTCCCTATGCTATACTTTACATCCCCTTGTCTTATCTATTTTGTAACTGGAAGAGTGTACCTCTTAATCTCCTTCCCTTAGTTTGGTTCCCCCCCTCCAGCCCTCCCCTCTCTGGTAACTGACAACTTGTTTCCTGTATGTGTGAATTTATTTCTTCATTATTTTGTTTGTTTGTCTTGTTTATTAGATTCCACGTATACATGAAGTCATACGGTATCTGTTTTTCTCTGGCTTATTTCACTTAACGTAATACTCTCGAGGTCCATCCGTATTGTCACAAATGACTAGATTTCATTCTTGCGTATTGCTGAGTAATATCCCGCGGTGTACGTATACCGCATCTTTTGTATCCGTGTATCCATCGGTGGACGCTCGGCTTCCTTCCGTGTCTTGACTATTGTAAATAATGCTGCAATAAGCCTGGGGCGCATGTGTCTCTTTGAATGGCTGTTCTTATTTTCTTCAGATACTCAGAAGTGGAATTATTGGATCACATGGTATTTCTACTTTTAATTCTTGGAGGAAGCTTCATACCGTTTTCCACAGTGGCTGCACCAATTACGTTCCCACCAACAGTGCACGGGTTCCCTTTTCTTCACATCCTTGCCAACCCTTCTTATTATCTGGTATTAATATACCCACCCCTGCTTTCTTTTGGTTAATGGTTACATGACACAACTTTTTCCATGATTTTTTACTTCAGTCTACTTATATTGCCCTGTTTGAAGTGAGTTTCTTATAGGCAGCATATGACTGAGTCGCGTTTCTTAACCTACTCTGCCATTGTCTGTTTTTAATTGGTGTTTCTAGACTGTATTTCGTATAATTTGGGGGATGTTAGGGCCTAAACTTGCCATTTGATTTATTTTTTTAAAATGTTTATTTACTTTTGAGACAGAGCAAGATAGTGCAGGGGAGGGGCAGAGAGAGAGAACATAGGATCTGAAGCAAGTTCTGCGCTGACAGCAGAGAGCCCAGTGTAGGGATTGAACTCACGAACCAGGAGCTCATAACCTGAGCCAAAGTCAGATGCTCGACCGACTGAGCCCCCCAGGTGCCCCTGCCGTTTTATATTTTGTTTTCTGGTTTTTTCTCTCTGTGTTTTGTTTGTTTTCTTATTTCCTGCCTTCCTGTGGGTTTCTGAATTTCTTTTTTAATTCCATCTTGGTTTATTGATAGTGTTTTTGAGTATACCTCTTTGTGCAGCCTTTTACAGGTTGCTCCAGATACTACATCATATCTGCAACTTATGGCAGGTAAGGCACCCCAATTCTCTTTTTTTCCAGTCTACTTTCACTCTATTATTCAGATGAAAATTATTCTCACAGTTCACTGGTTCTTTCCTTGGATCCCTTCATTCCTCTACCGTATTTTTCAGTACTGTCATTTCTATTTAGTTTTTTATATCTTCCTTTTTTTTTTTTTTTTTTTTTTGGTGAGAATCTTGTTTCTCTGCTGAGACTTTATATTTTTTTCATTTGATAAAAAAAATTCTTAATTGTTTATTGAAGCATTTTTATCATGACTGCTTTGGAATTTTGTCAGACAGTTCTAACATCTCTGTCATCTCAGTGTTGGTGTCTGCTGATCATCTTTCATTTAGCTTGAGATCTCTCTGGTTCTTGGTGTGAAACCTAGATATTTTGGATATTATGTCACGAACCTGACTATTACTCAAACCTCCTGTTTCCCCTGGTTGCCTTCGACACTACTCCGGCAAGGAAACGGAGGGGTGCTGCCTCATTACTTACAGGAGGGCGTGGGGGTGCAGGCGCCCCTCTGTTGGTACCTGGAGATTGAGGAGCCTCCCATTACTTGTGGCGGGTGAGAGTCGTAGCTCCCCACTGGGCCTCCGCTGACACCTCCTTGGCCAGGGCACCACGGGGTAGAGCGGCCTGTTACTGCCCGGCGGGGATGAGGTCCCTGCTCCCCTGCCCCTCTGCTGACACCCAGTATGGTATTAGAGAGCATCGTTCCGGCCTGGTGAGGCCCCTCACTCAGCCTCTCCTGGCATTGGTGGGGCTGCTGGAGCGGAGTCACTGTTGTCTCAAGTGCTCATTCTTGCTGGGCTGTCTTTTCTGGTCCTTTTGCTGGAGGCAGTGGGCTTTGTTGATGCTTTTTTTTGGACTGTGTCCATTGGTGTTTCTAGGTTGCTGGTCTCCTCCCCCAAGTCTGAGGTCAAGATGCAAAGAGAAAGCCGGAAATTCGGCACCATGTCACTCTGTGGCCCGCCGGTGTGCTGCTGTCTCTTTCTCTCAACTTTTCGGGATCTTCCTGTGTTCGCTCTATACGTAATATCCAGAGTTTTCGTTGTCATTCGGGGAAGGTGCTGTGCTCCGTCTTCCCGGAGGCAAGATGCTTCGCCGCCCCTCTTTAAGGCATTTCTGTCAAGAGCACGGATGCTGGGGCCGGCTGTGTGGGCCCCGCCTGTCCACATGCCCCGGGCAGGTCCTTTACCTCAGAAGTAGAGGCATCAGCAGGTGCCAACCAGCAAGGACAGGTCCAGCCAGAGGACAGAGGAGGGCTCCAGGGGCCAGCAGGCCAGAGCTCCCCCCGTGGGGGTGCCATCCCAACGGCCCGGCTCTTGTGCTGTGCACACGCAGCGTGTCCGTGCAGAGGACAGTGGGCGGGCTGTGTGGCTGGGGAGCAGGCCTCCAGGGAAGGGCCCTCGGCGAGCATTCCCGGGCACCTTCCCTGTTGCTGATGCTCGCTCAGCGTCAGCACCCCGTGTACTGTCGGCATCTGCCGGCCTCCTGAGTACAGACCGCGGCCGACTTCCTAAAGCCGTCCTGGATTTAAAGGGAAATGTTAATGACTGCATCGCATGCGGACAGAATCTATACACGGATGACTGTCACGTGTGCACATCGGGTGACCCTGGCATGTTTGCTTCCTGCGTGTCCCCACCTGGGTCCGCTCCATCTTTGCAGACAAAGCGAGTGCTGCCAGGGAAGCTGTGAGGGGCTGCGGGCCGCGGAGCACGAGCCCCCTGGGCTGCCCGGGCCTCAGCACAGATACCAACACCTTCTGTTTTGTGTTCCCCTTGACTAGAGAGAAGTCATCACGTGACACAGAGCCTGGGGTCGGTTTAGCAATTGTGAGGACTTTGCTGTTCACCTCCCTCCTCGTGCCTCCCCTGCCAAGACGCGCTCCAGCCATGCAGGTGGGGAGCTGGGGGTCTGGCTTCCCGGGAGCCCCACTCAGGGGGCCCCTCTGGCTGCAGACTGGCCCGCACGGGAGCCGAGGAGCAGAAAGTCTGGCTGTTAGCGTGGGCCGACCCAGCAGTCCCCACAGGCAGCGTGGCAGCGTGGGGACTCTACCTGCTCCCCCAGCGTCGCAGCAGCCCCTCCCCTGACCTCCCGGCACCCCCAGCCCCACCCCTGCAGCAGCGCCCACGGACCTGGTGCTGTGCGCTGGCCTCACGACTGCCGGCAAGCAGCCCGGTCACGGCCGCCCCCTCTCCCACGGTGCAGGTGGTGCTATTTCACGGCCACAGATACGTGCTGTGGGAGTGCTCCTCGGCCTGATGAGGGAAGAGCCGTTCGGTGCCCGCAGGGCTCGCCCGGACACAGAGCACGACAGTATCACGACCCTCGCCCTCGTCCCCAGATTCTCCCCGGCCTGGCACTGAAGGGCGAGCACCTTTGAGGAGTGGGGTGCCCTTACGACAGATGCCGCACACGAAGGCTGCTGAGTGAGTGAGGCCAGCTCCAACCAGGGGGCCCACTTACTCTGGAGGCGCTCCACACGGAGCGGCGGGTCCCGCGCAGAGTCCGGGACACCGGGAGTGGTCTGTCCCTGCCTGGCGGCAGGAGACACGAGCTGTGTGTGTCTGGAGCCTTCGCAGGGTCCTCGTCCCCAGGCTTTCCCCACGGGAGTGAACGGAGCACACCGTGGCCTCCCATCGTCAGTTCTTGCTCCTGTAGCCCAGCCTCACCTGCAGCTTCCCTTAATGTGGGTTCCAGGATTCCCGCCGGCAGCGTCCCCAGACCGGCCGCACAAAGCAGTTTGGGATGGATTTCTGTCTCCCGTGCACTTGGAAGCCAGGGAGTTTCAGATCCGGACTGTCGATTACAGATCAAACCGTTTCTGCCCTCGCACCCCGGCCGTGTGCCCACACACGGGACGGAGAGAGTGGCCGAGCTGGAAGAGGTGGCTCGGTCTACGGGCTCCCGCGAGGCAGCTCTCCCATGTCTCTGGTTCCCGGCTGGCTGGCCGTGCGGCCCCGGGAGACCAGGTCCGACTGAGGCCTGCGGAGCACCTGCCCGCTGAGCCGCAGAGAAAGAGCTCTCGTCACAGCCAGCGGTGGTCTGTGCTCCCCCCGCTCGGTGTTCCCCTCCCTGACCTAGACTCGGCGGTGACAGTTGTACACCTGCGGGACGTGGACGTTGAAGCCATTATCAAAACTGTAAACCGCATGTCAAGAAGCAAAGGGTCAAGTGCGTTAAATGGGGACGTGGAAGACACGACAAAGGACGCAGGTTGAGTTTCTGGGGTGAAAAGTCCAGGATCTGAGATGGAAAGTGCCCTGGGTGGGTTTAGCCACAGAGCGGGAGCTGCAGAGCAGAAGATGAGTAAACTCCCGGACAGAAGTAGAACCTGTCCACGCGAGACACAGACAGAGGGCAGGAGGAAGCGAACAGAGCATCGGTGAGCTTGGCTCAACTTCAAGCGGCCAACAGACACGCGCTTGGGGGCCCTGGAAGTGGGGGAGAGGCAGGGCCAGGAGTGTGTTTGAACGAGCAACGGAGACCGCCAGAAGGCATGTGGAGAGTGAACCGTTCAAAGCCAGCGATTACGAGAAGCCCCTAAGTGTGCTGTGGAAGAGGGCATGTGACAGAGGGAGAAAGGAAGAGGGCGCGGTGGACTTCTCCCCGCCAGCAGCCTAGGCAGGGCGTCGGGCCGGAGAGAGCGCTGTGGCCCGGGGCTCTGGGCGGGTGAGACTCCTTCACGCTGAGTGACAGTGACGCACGCCGTCCACACCTACGGAAACAGACTCAACATGACCACCAGCACGCTCGCACTACAAGAATTATTAAGGGAAATGCTTCACGTAGAAGAAAAATGGGAGCAGCTAGAAATCTGAGTCTCCACCAAGGGATGGGCCTCACATGGGTAAGGATGAAGTTGTTCTTTTCTTATCCTCTAAATCCCTCTTTTTAACGTTTTTTATTTTGAGAGGAGGGAGAATCCCAAGCAGGCTCCATGTTACGAGCACGGAGCCCAACACAGAAGTCGACCGCACGAACCGTGAGATCGTGACCTGAGCTGAAATCAAGCATCAGAGGCTTAACGGACGGAGTCCCCCAGGCATCTGCCTCTAAGTTCTTTTAGAAGATAATTGAGTGTTTACATGAGAAATTGTAATGTTGGTTTATAACCTAGGAGAACCAAAGTATGCCACAGAAATGGTGCAGAGGACAAGAGGGGAGACAGAGGCACAGTTACCAACCCGCGTGAGGTCTTTACACACCACTAAGTGGCAGTCGGACTGCACTGTGATGAATTAAACATGAGCAGTGTCAGCCCCAAAACAACCGCTAAGTAACAAAACAGAGAGTTGTAACTAAGAAGTGAACAAAGGAGGTAAAAGTGGAATCATGAAACGTATGCGATTCATTCCAAAGATGGCAGAGGAAAAAAACAATAGAAATGGGGAAACAGGGGCGACTGGGTCGCTCAGTCAGTTAAACACCTGACTCTTGATTTCGGCCTAGGTCGTGATCTCCCCGTTCATGAGTTCAAGCCCCGCACAGGGCTCTGTGCTGACAGTGTGGAGCCTACTTGGGATTCTCTCTCTCTCTGCCTCTCCCCCACTTGCACTCTCCCTCTCAAAATAAATAAATAAATTTAATAAAAAAAGAAGTGGGGGAACAGAGAACAGACGGTAAAAATAGAAAACAAATAGTAGAATGATGGCTTCAAACTCGACCACCTCGACAGTCACTGTCAATGGTCAAAACACCCCTAGTTAAAAAGCAGAGATTGTCGAATAAGATAAAAAGGCAAGGTTCAACTGCCTGCAAGAAACTCACTTTAAATGTAAAGACACAAATAGGTTAAAATAAAAGATGGAAGGAGATACGCCATGCTACACCAATCAGAAGAAAGCTGGGTCACTACACTAATAACAGACAAAGAAAATTTCAGAGCTGAGAGCATGGCCGGACATAAAGAAATCTCTCACAGTGACAAAGGAGTCTGTCAGTCCATCCACCGAAGGCCACGGCGCTAGACCGTGCAATGCTGATGACAGAGCTTGGGGTGCAGGAAGGAGGCGCGTCCCCGGCGCCCCCAGAACGGGACAGGACCACGGAGGACTGGCGGTGCTACCCCGGGCTTCGAGAACGCTCCCCCCAACACAAGAGTGCACGTTTACCAGGACAGACCATGGTCGGTCCATAAGCAGGTCTTAGTACACAGGAAGGATCTCAGGTGTCATAGGTGTGTTTTCTAACCGTAACAGGTTTAACTAGAGATCAACAAGAGAAAGATATTCTAGAATATCTCCAAGTACTTGAAAACTCAGTAACATACTTCACAATTTCCCATGAATCAAAAAATAAAAAGAAATTTGAAAATATTTTGAAATGAGTGAAAAAAGCACGAATATCAAAATCGGTGGGATGCCGCTAAAGCCACATGCAGAGAGAAATTTTATAGAACTAGACACCCATATTAGGTAAGAACTAAGGTTTTAAACTGATGCCATCAGGCTTTTCCCTAAGAAACTAGAAAAGATGAATTCCTTAACTCTGCATCCATGTGTTGGGATTTGCTAATGAATGCGACGAGGGCCAGAGAGGGGAGTTACGGAACCCCCAGGTTTGGGGCTGTAGCTGGAAGGCAGGAGCACAGAGACAAACAGACGGATGACTGGGAAGGCTGGCTGGGTCAGACGTGCCATGGTGGCTCACGTCGGCTGTGCCTGGCTGTGGGGGTCAGGCGTGGGCTGTTTCAGCCAAGGCACATCTGCGGACGGTGTCGGCACAGGCAACCCGACCGGCTTCCTCCGGCCGGTTCAGCCGGGAAAGAAGGGGGGGGTCCTTCCTCGGCTCTGCAGGGGACCGTGCCTATGCTGTGTCTCCTCTCCCTCCCACTAAGTGAATTACAAATATACTAAGTTCCCAGCATGCACAGAACACAAGGTGGGGTCCTTGCTGGCACAAGGGATCTGCCTTCTGGAACGCCACGTGTGGGGACGAGTGAGTCACACAAAGAGATTTTTCTCTGGCAGATTTCTCGTCAGTTTGGTTTTGGGTGAGTGTGGCCTGAGCGCTGCTGTGCACTCGGGGGCAGCCCACAGTACTGCCCCTGGGCTCTGCCGCAGGGGTGGCCCCTGAGATGAGCGTAGGCCCGGGCACTCTGGGGGGCCGCCCCTGATGAACTGGTGTCCCAGGGCCCAGCAGGATGGCCAGAGGACGGCCCCCCATCTGCCAGAAGTCATGACCCTGGGGGATCCGCCAGCGCAGGTCCCTCGGCCGCTGACACAGGGTGGGTTCTTCAGGGTCAAGGGCACTGAGTCGCAGTTGACTTTAACTACCACCGGGGGCTGCTCCTCGTCCCCAGCAGTCTGCAGAGGGCACTGCTGCTCACTGTCGGCCACATGACAGAGGAAGGCACTGGCCTCTGCAGCAGCTCACTGGCCTGTGTGACTGATGGCAGTCGACAGCCTGGAGCCTGAAGGCCCGCTGGCCCTCGCTGACCCACTTTCTCCACTGCGGGCTGGAAACATTTGCGTAATGGAGGCCGTGGGGCCCCGCTGTCCCCCCGACACGGGAGATGTTTCTAATTACAAAGGAGGCCGTGCGTCCCCGCCTGGCCAGCACACGATCTGCCCGGTTGGTGCTGGTGCCTCAGCTCGCTGCAGGGAGGCTGTGCAGGAGGGGCGCCTTGTATTTTCGGTGCCCCTGGGATCATCTGAGCCGGGTTGTCTCCTCTCCTGCCTGGGCTCTTTCCTCCGTGGCGCCCTCTGCCAGCCAGACCTGCCAACGCACCCACACGCACTGCGCCGTCCAACAGAGCTGTGCCCTGGCGCTAGTGTCCTCTGCCGTGCTCTCCCGTGCGCAGCCACCAGCCACGCGGGGCCGTCTCTTCAACACGTAGCGTGTGACTCGTGGGCTTCTTGTTTCAGGGGTGAATAGCCACAAGCAGTAGTGGCTTCCACGTTGGACAATGGAGATAGACTTCTTAAAACCTGTCTTCGCTACGCCCTACGCCTTCGTGTCAGAATCCGTGTTGCTCAAAAGCATCGTTTTATCATCCATAATTAGGACTGATGGTTAGAGTTGTTGAAGTTACCTGTGGCTACATCTGCACGGGTAGAATAGCACACTATTTGTGAGTGTGGAAATGTGTCAGTGGCTGTCGTATGGACACATCGATTGCACGCATCACCCAGAGAGTGAGAATGTGCGGTTTCTGTGCTTTATTTTTGTATTTTCCTTGTAGCATATTTTTCAGCAGAAATGTTTTGATGAGGAAAAAAATATTTTTGTACCCCCCAAAACCTAGAAGGTTAAAGGGAAGTCTTGCTTTTTTAACTTGTGGTCTCTCCTGTATGTGGACGGAGCCTCACGTCCTTATGGCTTACATCGGAGGGCTGGTGTCCAGACTCCCGGGTGGGGGGCACATGGCAGGACTTGTGTTCCTGAGGGCCTCAGACCTAGCGTGGGGCTGTGTGTGGTGAGTGCTGGCCGAGTTCACCCGGAGTCCCCCGGCCTCGTCCTTCACGGCCCAGCCAGCCCCGCCTACTCCCAGGTGGGCACTCGGGCAGGTGTATGTGGGACACTCTCTATTCTGCGGGGTCTACCCGGTGCCCCTCTTGGGAGCCCCTGGGCCCCAGGTCATCCAGAACCTCCCCCTGCCGGGCCTCTTTCCCTCTGTCCTCCAGGTGGCATCCTCATGCCAGACACTAGGGCCACTGCCCCCTCCTATGGGGGATGCTCGTGCCCCGTGTCCTGTCCTGCCCTCATTCTCGCTCCTCCCTGACACCTGTGGGACCCCAGTGCCCGGCGACTTCCCCACACCCTGTGACATCCCCACAGCCTGCACCCCGAGACCCCCCTGTGTGCAGTCAGGCAGGCGGCTCTCCGGCTTCCGTGTGCTGCCCTGACTGATGGCCGCCCCAGGAAGGCCACCCAAACGGCCCACCTCTAGGACCCCTGCCGCCTGCAGAGCATCAGGTCCGGTGAGCCCACAGGGCCTCCAGCGCCCGGCCTGGTTCCGGTTCTGCAGGCCTCTCCGTCTGTCCTGAGACCCTTCCCGGTCCAGCCCCCGCCCCTGGCTGTGCCCCTCTCCTGGCCCGCCTGACCCGCATTTCTCATCCTCACTGGCGCCCGTCTCTGAGACCACCCGGTACGCTATGGTCCAGCCGGAAGGAGAAGCTGGGCCCTCCCTGAGAAGGGCTACGGCAGGACAGTCTGGTCACTCTTCCTACTGTCATCATGAGTGCCTGTAAATCATAAAGTGAAGCCTTAATTATATCGGGGGGATGAAGCGCTGGACCCATTGTCTGCAGAAATTAGATGTAGAATAGTGATACCTAAAGCATCTTCTGGAAAGACTTTATAATAATATAATGCCAAAGCATCAGCCATTCAGTAGCTTAGTTAATAGACACTAGATCCACTTTAGAGACGGGGATTACCAAGGAGCCTTGACTCTAAGCACACAGGAAACACCAATACCTGTAATGTCCTGGCTTTTTAAGGGCGAGGGGAGTCACAGCCAGAGGGCGGGGCTTCTGGCACGGATGTGATGGGGTTTGCACAGAACTAACATAACAGCAGAACAGAACGGACACTGCAGACCCACGCGAGGATCCCAGGGCTCACTTGACCCCTTTTCCTCTCCAGGGGAGAGGGCTGTTCCTGTTTCCCTCGGTGCAGAGGCGGAAGCTGAAGCCAGAGGGCTTGCGTGACCTGCCGGGGGTCACACATGAGTCAGCGGCGGGGCCTGGGTCAGTCCCTGCCAGGTTTCCCCACCAACCTGTGTCCCCCACCGCCATGTGCCCCAAGCCCCAGCAGGTCAGGCAGGGTGGGTCCCAGGACCGCACCTTCTGGCTGACTGGGCCGCCCTCCCGGAGCCTTTGCCCCCCGTGAGCGTTGGTGTGTCACCAGAGCAGGAGTGAGGGCGGCACCCTCCCTCGACCTGTCCCACCACCCACCCGTACCCCCTTGCCCCTCCAGAGACCAAAGGCACTTGTAGGCCAGGACACCCCGACCTGTGGTAGCAACTGACGGTGTTCTCGGCAGCAGCCGTGCCTTCTCTTTCCAGGTGACACCATCTGGGCCCCATCTGTCCTTCCTCACGGCGCCCTCGGCACCTTGAGCCACTACCCCCAGCCGCATTTTGGGAGAAAGATGGAGTCGAAGGTCTCAGAAGGCGGCCTGAACGTGACCCTGACAATCCGTCTGCTGATGCATGGGAAGGTACAGAGCCCAAGGCCACTGCGTCCCACCAGCTGGGAGGCAGGGGAGGGTGTGCCCTGGGCAACCTCAGGTTTACAAAGCAGTGACAGCCCGCTCCAGAGCATGTTTCTCCTGGAGACCCTTGAGGGTACTTGTGACCTGATGTCCTGTCACTGGACACCTGAGTGTGTGTTCCCTACAAACAAGGGCATAGTGTCCCATCCACGTCAGGATCCCAACACTGATGCATCCCAGCTGCCCGACCTCGGGCCCCGTTCGGGCCACCCGTCGCCCCAGCCCTGCCCTTCACAATAGGACGCGTGGGGGGTCAGGGTATTCAGGCCTCCACATCCCGGACACGCCTCATCTTCAGCCTGGGGGAATCTCCTTCCATCCTTCCTCAGGGAGGCTTTCCTGATGTTTCCTCACCATTGGCAGCAAAGTCACAGGAGCTCTCGCATCAGGGGCCTGACACTGGTCCTTTGGTCCCTCCCCACAGTGGGCCCCCACTGTTGTCAGACTCCAGCACATTCATTCATCCGCTCATTCATTCCTGTCTCCGTGGACTCAGTTTGCTGCTTTATTCAGATTATTCCCATTGTGTCATTACTCATGTTGATGCCCGTATTGACCCTGACTCGGTCACTGGGAGCCTCTCCAAGCTGGCCCCTGTATCCTCCTGACTCCCTCGCACTTTGCCTGCCTCAGTCCTGCAACCAGCCATTTCTCCAGGGAACCCTGACTCTTATGAGTGGGGGGTGGTGTTTGAAGCCCGGGTCGGGTCACACAGAGTACTCATCCTTTTTTAAAACGTGAAAAGGCAAGTAGCAGTGCTTAATTATCTTTACATCACAAAATTGGGGAAGATTTTGTGTTTTATCTGTTTCTTTCCTGGTTTCTTAAGGCCCTAAGAGCATAGAAATGCCTCCTGACTTAATTGTATGGAGCCGGCCGCTGGCTTCTGCTTGTCCATGTGTCTGTCAGAGGCAAGGCCTGGGTCTAACCAAGGTCAGACGGGCACCCGGGAGCCCCCAGACCCAGGGCCTCACACAGGCGGCCCGACTGCCCTCCTTCCTGACAGTCCTGACACCCTGTCCTCGCTCCAGCACAGACGGGTCTCGGTGTCCATCACGGGCCTTTCCCGCAGCTGCTCTATGACATCAACTTTGTGTGATTCTTTTCCTGTAGGAAGTTGGAAGCATCATCGGGAAGGTAACTACTGAGCGAGCTCTGCCTGTGCTGCGGTCCCTGAGAGGAGGTGCCAGGGCCCCGGGCCTGTGCTGGGCGACGTGCCACGTGGTGGTGTGTGCCCCGCCCTGAGGATTCCAGCGGAATCCTGAGTCCCCGTGAGGCTGGTCCAGCGCCTCCCGTGCGATTCTCTGAAAGCCCAGCAGGCGATGTCCCCGGGCCCCATCCTGGCCAGGCCCCGGCCAGTCACCATAGCAGCCCGCCCCGCTGCCCTGCGGCCTGTCCTTCTTCCCGGGCGTGAGGGCCCAGTGAGCACGATTCGCTGGCATTCTCCAGAGCAGTCTCCCCTCTGGCCAGTGGGTGGTGGTCTCTCTGGAGTCTCCCTTCCAAAATGAAAGACACGTGCCTCGGGGAAAGCAAGAGTGGGTTTGGAAGCCTCAAGCATGCGGGAGAGGCTGGGGTGAGGCACCGCCTCCTGTGGTCGGCCTGTGACCGTCTCCAGGCCTCCTGGCGTCCAGGTCCAGGTCTTTCCACGAGAGCCTCGGGGCACCTGCCCTGGCCTGGCCCTGCTTTGCCTGTGACGAAGATGAGGGCTGTGAAGACCTCTGCGGGGCAGGAGCCCAGCCGGCGCCCCGGCCCCCCTCCCCGAAGGGCCCCTCGCAGGGCTGTGGCGGGGGCTCAGGGAGCCACAGCGTCAGGCTCTAGCCCCACCGTGAGGGCTGCTGCTCGCTGGTGCACGAGGCGGGCATCTGCGCCCTGCGTACTCCCACGCCAGAGCCTCTCGCCCATGGTGGAACCTCGGAGCGACGCCTTGACTGTTTTCTGAATCTTTATTCCAGAAAGGAGAGACAGTGAAAAAGATGCGTGAAGAGGTGAGTTGGCTGACACTCGGTGGCATCCCATCTGCGGGTGGGGGGGAGGAGCGAGGCCAGCAGTCCTGTCCTGCGGGAGCCCCGGCCAGGCCACCCCTGGAGGCTCAGAGGCCCCTTCCCTCCGCCGTGTGTGCCCCCGCGTCAGGGCTTCTGTGTCCAGGGGCGGCAGGGGGCACAGTGGCCGACCCCGCTCTGAAGGATGGCCCCGGACAGCCTCCCCGTTTAGTGTGGAGGTTTGCACATGGCTGTCAGAAGGCCTGGAAGCCCCAGCCAGGTTCCACCCATGGCTCCAACCCCGTCCGGGCTGTGCTCACCTCCTTCCAGAGTGGCGCGAGGATCAACATCTCTGAGGGGAACTGCCCGGAAAGAATTGTGACCATCACAGGCCCCACCGACGCCATCTTCAAGGCCTTTGCCATGATCGCCTACAAGTTTGAGGAGGTGAGATGTGTCCCTAGAGACCCCGCGGCGGGGGGCAAGGCACAACCCTTCGCCCCGTCACCTCCTCACCGCCCGGGGGCTCCCGTGGCCGCAGACCACCTGGTGACAGGCCAGCCGTCACGCTCCGTGTCCGTGAGCCCGGCCCTGAGCGAGAGCCCCGGCCGTGCCCTGCGGCTGCTGCCCTGGCGTGTGCGCTTGGCCATGGGGGGACCCGTGGACTCTCCCGTGGGTGCGTATAAACACGCATACGCTTGCGTGTCTGTGGCACGTCTATGCGCCCTGTCAGTGAGTTCCATCAAGGTTTTCATGTGTTTCCAGTATTGTTCAACTTGCCAAAAGTTATTCAGAGATGCATTCAGTATTTTTATTCAGAAGGTGGTCAAGCCAGGGAGTTAAGTTTTTCTGTCCAAAATGCGCCTCCCTGCCTGTCCAAGGCCCTTTGTGCCCTGCCCAGCCTTGAGGAAAAAGCAGGGCCTGAGTCCGGGTGTCGCGATCTGCGTCGCGCCCTGTCCACGGCAGCACCACGGCAGCCACGACCTGCATGTCTGCGAGTGATTGGCACGTGTGGGTCCCCTTCTGCAGACCCAGCTGTCCTCTCCTTGCTTGTCCTCCTGAGCCTGACTTGCCTTCAAGCCTCTGCAGTCCACCAGTCCGTCCACTGTGTCCTTCCTCTGGACGCTCAGCCGTTTGCCACAGTGTGTGTGCCAGGCGCCTCCATCTGGGGACACTTGAGTCCCCACACTTGTCCTCTTGCTGCCCCCGCCGCCCCTGTGCCCCTGGGGGCAGGAACCCTGCCCCGCCAGCCTCTGGAGCACATTCAGGTGCTTTCTCACCGAGCCTGGCCTTTGCACTCACTGGCGTGTATGCGGCATGCTGCTGTAGGCCCACACGTGTCTTTCTCCCTCCCCAGGATATCATTAACTCTATGAGCAACAGCCCTGCCACCAGCAAGCCCCCGGTGACGCTGAGGCTGGTGGTCCCCGCCAGCCAGTGTGGGTCCCTGATCGGCAAAGGCGGCTCCAAGATCAAGGAGATCAGGGAGGTAACAGAACCTTCTCCGGCTGCTGGTGCCCGCTGCTGGGAGGGTAGAGCCCGCCCCCCCTCCCCTGGAGGCCCAGCACTGCGAACCCTGCCAGCACGGAGCTTACGGTAGGGGAGGGCCATCCAAAGAGCAGAGGGTGGGACGTGGGACCCCCTAGAACGTGCACAAAGGTGTCGCGTAGAGGCGCTGGGCGCCTGTGAGGGGGGCTGTGCACCCCAACCGGGGACAGGCAGGGCCCTCCTGCCACCCGGTCATGCGGCTCTAGGCCACAGAGGCCGTGTTCTCTGCCCCCAGGCAGGTGCATCCAGGGACTGGCCGGCCTGAGCTGTCCCAGCAAGGAGGGAGCCGGTGTGAGGGGTGGACTTTATGCTCACATGTTGCCGTGTTCAGAGAAAGCCTAACTCCTTCCGTCTCCCTTAAGGAGGGTGGCCACCCTGTCGTGATTCCGTCAAGGAGAGACAGCTAAAGAGTTTAGGCTTTCCTAGTGTCTGTCATTCTCTGTGACCTGAAAGTCCACAGGGGAGATAAAATTCCATGTATTTGAAAAAAGGGACTCCATTTCTGTCTCCGTCTCTACAAATGCCACTTGCAGGTTAAAATGCCTCTTGTCCAGCGTCGCTGTCCCTGTGCCAGGCCACGCTGGGCAGTGGTGGGCTGAAGGCAACCGGCCCCGCCCCATGGGCGCCCAGGGAATGGGCAGAGGGCTGGGGTGCCAGGCGGGCATGAAGGGGCACCGTTGGGGGGGGGGGCGTCCGTGCACCGCACCCTCAGCACGCCCTCTCGAGCTCCCAGGAGCGCTGCCCTGGCTCAGGCCGTGTCCCCTCCAATGTCTCATTTCTGCAGTCCACAGGTGCCCAGGTCCAGGTGGCCGGGGACATGCTGCCCAACTCCACGGAGCGGGCAGTGACCATCTCGGGGACCCCCGACGCCATCATCCAGTGCGTCAAGCAGATCTGTGTGGTCATGCTGGAGGTACAGTCTGGGCATCCAGGGACCACCGCCAGCCTGCCCCGCGAGCCACACCGGCTGTGGCTTCTTCGTGTCGGCTGCGGCACGTGGCTGGGGCCGTGCGGGGGCCGGGGGTCGGGAGCGTGACCGGAGCGAGAGCCGTGCCGGGGGTGCGGGCGCCGGGGGAGGGACAGCTGCCGGCCGCCCGCCGCCCGCCCCCTTTGGCATGTCCCTCCTCGTGGCTGGGGAGCCGGGGAAAGGGACGTGTGAGGAGACGCTTGCATCACCGGTCGTCGGTCTGTGGCGTGAGGGGCATCCAGTACAAGGGCGGCCGTAAGCACGGCCCACGGACGAGGGGGAGGCCCGTGCTCACCACACCCGCAGGCGTCAGGGTCCCACCAAGGCACAGAGGAGGAAAAGCACGCTGAAACGCCCAGTTGTAAGAGACAGACAGGAAGTAAACAAAATGGTTAAAACCAAAGGAGAAGCAAAGAAGACAGCTGAGCGAGACAAAATCCTCTCGACATTTGGGGGAGAAACCCCTGAGATTTCAATATCAGCCTCTGCCGCAAATGCAGCAGGGCTCCCTGAGGCCGCCAGCAGTTGCTGGTCTCGAAGCTGAAGTGAAGCGTGTCTGCGTCACGCGACAGCCCCCGACAGGCGTTGCGGGCTCGAGGGCCATGAGGGAGGGCGAACACCAGGCGCCCACAGCGGTGGACTCCCAGCCTCTGTGCCCTCGCCCCTCTTGTCCTCGGCTCGGCGTTCGGATCCACCCCCAAGTCTCTAAAAAATTTGCATGGTTTCTGTTTTCCTGAAGTACAATATTTTGTGAAGTCTAAAATATTTTTCTAAATATCGGTGTCCTGACGGTCCCCAGCCACTGGCCATGGTGACAGTCGGTGCCGTTCTGGGTTCCCTTCCATCCCCTGCTGCTGGGACCCGGGAGGCGCCACGTGGACAGACGGAGCGGGCCGGGTGCTGCCTGCACCGGCGGATGCCCGAGGCGGTGAGGAAGCATGCGCGTCTTGAGCTGCAGTGGCCCGTCAGAGTGCTGAGTCCGTCAGAGTGCTGAGTCCGAGTGCTGAGCCACACGAACGGCTCCGGGAGGGACACGGCCTCCCACGTTCAATAACAAGGATTGGACTAAAACTCTCGGCCTCCTCAGGACTCCTCCCAGGTGGCATGGCCCACACCGTGTTCACGGTCAGGTGCGGCCCCGCAGAAGCAGGCTAGACCCCTTTGGCTGCGGGTGCTGACACCCCAGGGCTGTGGTTAGAACCGCCCGGTCTTCCCGCGGGCGGGGAGGCCGACGCGAGACTCGACCAGGAAGCGCACGTGGCAAACGTGACCCACAAATGGGCTGAGGTGGGGCCTCGCCCTTACCGGCCCGGAGCTCTCAGGGGTCGGGGGAACCGCCGTGCTTAGGGAAGTTGGGCCCATTTTTAAGTGAAAATGAGCTGGACGAACAGAGCAAAGGTTAGCGGACTTTCAGACTCTGCTCGGGGGGCCCCGCACCCTTCAAGTGGCCACTGAGAGGCCTGCCCTCTGGTGCGGGTGAGTCAGCGGGGCCCCGTGGAAAGCACAGGGGTCGCCGCAAAGCCCACCTGTCAGTGCCTGCCGCGCCCCGGGGGAGCCCCGAGGGCTGTGCTCAGAAGCCCTCTGTCCTCTCCGAGGACATCGGCATGCCCGGGAACCACAAGCTCACAGTGTTGGGATGGCGGGCGCTGCCGTCGGTGGGGTGCCCAGCTCAGGCACAGGGCACGGCCAGACAGGTCTCTGCTGGCACCGTGAGAACGCCACTCCCTCGAGCTCCCTTTAATCACGGTTCTGCCGCGATGAGGCGAGTCTTACCTGAGGCTGCAGTGAATCCCAGCTGCACAGAGACGTTTCTGGAGGCGTTCGGTCATACCTGCAGAAACACTGAAGACTGGCCGACCCCAGGAGCCCATCATCACCCCAGACATGAGTCAGCTCGCAGGCCCCACAGCAACCCTTCCTGCTTTATTTACAGCGAGGCTGCCGTGTTCCCTTGGTCACACAGCTCGGCCAAGGCCATACAGATTTCCCAAGGTCATACAGAGTGGCCAAGGGTGCAGAGCATCATGTCAAGGTCAAACCTTGTGCTCAAGGTCACACAGGTGCCCACGGTCACACAGCATGGCTTGGACTACAGAGCTGAAGCTGTCATCCCCTCTACTAAGCCTGTGCCCACATGACTTTGTGTCTCAGGTCGGGGCACTGTGAGGTCACACCCAGTAGCCCAGGGTGTGGGCTGGGCCTGAGTGGGCCCTGGTCTCGAGAACTCCCAGCAGGGACACTGCCCTGGCCCCCACCCTCTGCCTCTGGCAAGCGGTGTTGCTGACCTGAGCTGGGCCCTGTGGCCTCTGCTCCCAGGGAAGACGGCCACCTGGCCAGACAAGGGAGGACCTTGGTTGCCTCTGACCAAGGACTTGGGTTGAATTTATCAGAACCTGGCAGACTTCTGGTACTTGAGAATGTCATCCACCCCAAGGTCAAAAGCCTGTACTTTTGGACGCAGAATAACCAAAGGCAATTCTAGCAAAGCTCATCAAGACTGTAACATACTTCATTTGGACTCTAAGTTTTTTTTTAAAAAGTTGCTCCCTTTTGTTAATAGTGAAATTGGATGTTTCTGACTGTCCCGTGATGATGCCTACTGAGCATCATGACCCTGGCCAAGCAAAGCCTTTGGGGCTCTGAGCAGGACCCCCCCCCCATGGCGGAGCTGCCCACAAAGGCCAGCTTCATCCTGAGCATGAGAGAGAGGGACAGATTTTCCCAGAGGACACCACCCAGGCTGACACAAGTGGCCCGCAGGCAGCCACCTGGCCATCTGTGCAGGCTGTGGGGGCCCCCAGTGTAGACCGGGGCTTGGTTTCCATTCTTGCTTGTCAGGGAGTAGCATCCCACACCGCCGTGGAGCCCACCACACCCTGCGGGCGGACGGCGCCCGTGCTGGGGTGTATTTAGGGCAGTAGTTATGTGGAAGAGGGGGCCCTCCGGAGGGTCCCCATCAGGCAGCCCTCCCGCCGCGGGTATCCCTACCCTCTGGCACTGCCGGGGAGGGCGGGCGGTGCAGCGGGGTGGGCTCGGGAAGGAGGCCTCCCCGTGATCAGATCCTGACGCGAAGCTGCTCTAATGCTCTCTCTCCCTCTCCTGTCCCTTTTCCTAGTCCCCACCGAAAGGTGCCACCATTCCCTACCGCCCAAAGCCCGCCTCCACCCCTGTCATTTTTGCAGGTGGTCAGGTAAGAGCCGACCCGCTCGCGGCCTCCACTGCCAACCTCAGCCTTTTACTGCAGCCCCCGCCGCTGCCCGTTAGTGCACTCAGGTTTTCTCCCTTCTCACGTGCACGTCTCCCACCCCACCCACGCTGGGCGCAGAGCTCTCCCGGCCTGCCGCCGGGCACGGGGCGAGCTGGGCAGTGTGGGGCAGCCAGAAAAGGCCAAGGCAGACGACCCGCAGAGCCTGGACCCCGGAAGCGTCTTCTCCCTGGCCCGGCACAGAAGGACCCTGGTCCTGCCTAGGCAACATTGGCCCAAATCTACTTCGTCGAGTGTCTAAGGGGCTTAGCAGAAGGGCCGGGAGCGTTACAGTGACCCCGTGGCTCGAGGTTGTGACGACTGGAGCTGTGGGAACAGGGTCCCGTCTCCCCCAAAATGCACATCCCCAACTCCCCACAGAGGAGTCTCTAGGAGCACGCAGGGGAAGGGAAAGGTGACTTCCGGGTCACAGCGATGGCCCTCGCACTCCGCCCTGCCCCGCACCGGCCAGGCCGGGACACCTGCTCTGCACACCTGTTGCTGGGGCAGGAGCCGCCCACCTCCTTCCTCCCCCTTCGGCAAGGGGCCTGGGAGGCCAGCAGCTGCAGAGATTAGCATCTGAGGCCAGCAGCTCATCAGCAGGGCCCAGAGAGAGCTGAGGAGAGGGGCTGTGCCAGCCTCCTGCCATCGGGCACCCGTGCCACCCACCTCGGGGTCACGACAATAGGTAGAGGACCTTGGGAGGTGCCCGGCCAGGGTGCCTGGAGGAGCTCTGCGTCCAGTTGGCGGTGACGTGTGTCTTTGTTCAAGGGAGAGTGAAGACTGAGCATTCCCAGAGGCAACCCGGGTCAGGGGAGAATGGCCATGACTTTGTCGTTAATAAAGGGGCAAATGAAAATTTTCTCCACATTTTAAAGGAATCTTATCAGATCCCCCAGATTGACTCCCACGTTAGGTGTTTCCAAGAGCAGCGTGTGGGCTGTTTCCCACCGGGAGGGACCCAGTGGCTCCCACAGGGCTGTGTGGTTCAGGGAAGGCCACTGTCCACTGTGCCTGGCTTCTGCACGCAGCCACTGCGGGCCCGTCTCCCAGCTACCACAGCCCTCAAGTCACCCAGTGGCCCTGCCCTTTGTCTGGACCCTTCACGTCCCCGCACCCTCCCACTGCAGCCCCGGGACCTGGGCACACCCCCATTTTACAGGTCAGAAAGCAAGGCCAGAGGTAGTCACGGGGCACACAGACACAGGGGGCCTTGTTCAGAACACGATGTCCTTTCCCCTGAAGTCCTAGTGAGCTAGCAGGTTAGATACATGTGTGGCCTTGACCCGGACATGTGAACAGACCCACGATGCCAGCATGTGGTAAAGTGCGGTCTGTCTTCAAAAGGGAAGCACAGTAACACCCACGAGAGCCGGGGAAGCCGTGTGGGCCAAGGCCAGCGTAGCCCCAGCCAAGGAAGGCCGTCCCGGTCATCTCCTCTCAGGGCAGCGAGGTCACCAGCATCGTGGGCGCTTGTCCCGAGGCTGTCCCCAGGCTACAGGCACCTGTGCCCCCCGAGACAGGTCTGGCCAGTGGCTCTTCGTGGTTGTGTGGAGACCGATGAGGCACAGCACAAACAGAAATGGGGTATGAATGAGATTTAGCAGCAAGGGGGCCCTTCAGAACCCAGACCCCACCTGCCGCAGGACCTAGGCCTGACTCCCCTCTGGAGACACCCCTCACTGTGGATCTCCCACCTGCACTGGCTCTCACCGAGCACTGGTACCCGAGGGCCAGCAGGTACCCCACCAGGGAGCGCCAGCCCGCATTTCAAAAAATGTGTTTAATGTTTCTGTATTTTTGAGAGAGAGCAAGCGGGGGAGGGCCAGGGAGAGAGGGAGAGGGAGACAGAGGATCTGACTTCGGCTCCGTGCTGACAGCAGGGACCCCAGTGCAGGGCTCAAGCTCACAAACTGTGAGATCACGACCTGAGCCGAAGTCAGACACTTAACTGACTGAGCCACCAGGCGCGCCAACCCAGCCAGCCCAGTGTTTCAAGCAGGTCGCAGAAGATGAAGGTTTCGTCCAGAGAACCTTTGTCTGTCTTCCCAGCTGTACCTTTCCTCTATCCATGGTAAACTGCTCCCATAGTTCAAATAAAACCAAGAACGCGACCACCTAAGTGAGTCAAAACGTGTGGGATAAAGAACTGCCCTGTCCGGAGGTGTGTGCAGTTCCACTGGGGCGACCGGGGCCGTAGGATGGTGTGCGTCCCAGGCCTGTGACGCGTGGTGACGCGCTGGAGCGTGTGCCTGCTGGCACCTCCATGAAACCTAAAGACAAGCCACGGAGCTTGTGCACAGAAGTCCAGAGGGGGAAGGGCAGCCCCACTGCCTTCCCCTCGGACACTTGCAGCGTCTGATAAGATTCCTTTACTTCCCCGTGGGACACCTGGATGGCCCCCGCCTGGTGGCCTTTACCTCCCCGCTTGGGTTGTTTATGAGGAAAACCGTCAGATGCCACCCTCGGTGCAGAGTCCACAGAAGGGACGCTTGGACTGGCCTGTGGTCTCCCTCTCGGTGCACATGTGCAGACACAGGTGGGCATCGCGTGCCCGCTTGGGATGTGGCATGGGGACCCCACGTGGCCAGGTGCCGGAAGGCACGTCCCTCCCCACCTGTGCCACCCATGCCCGGGGCCTCGACCGTGGCTGCCCAGAGCTGGTGTGGCACGTCCCACATCACAGCACATGAGGCCTGACAGCAAGTCTTTGGTCTTTGCTCTCCCTTGACACCTTGTGGATCGTTTGTTTTTGGCCGTGAGTTTCTGGGAGCGTCTCAGCCGGTGGACTATTGAGGTGGGTGGGGGCGGGCAGGGGGGAGAGGCGCCAGGCCCACGCCCGCTGTGGCCACCCTGAGTCACCCTCTTGAAGGTGAAGCCTCAGGGACCACGCTGGCCCCGGAGAACAACTGTTCGGCCCGCTGAGGCTGCAGGTCAAGACCATCCATCTTGTGACTGATTCGGGCACGTTTCTTACTTAATCTGCTTTTGCAAAATTGGTTTTGAGTCACCTTTTAAAGGTCCTTTGGTTTGGTTTTCTCGGGACAAGTACTTTGCAAAAATGTTCACTCTGAAAACTGATGAAAATTGCCAAAGGCTAATAATGAATCTGTAACGGTCAGATCACTTGCGGGGGGTTTCTATTAAGAACCCCCTCCGGGGGAGTGGGGAGCCTTCCCAGCTGCGCCCCTTCCCGCCCTCCCAGCCGGCCCCGCCAGTCTGCACTCCTGCGGCTCTCCAGGAGGTGGGGCGCGGCTCGCCTGGCCCACGTGTCCCGCTGTAGCGCCGGTGAGGCTTGGCCCCGCGACACCCCCAGTCCGCACCTCCGGGCGCCCTGAAGGACTCGCCTTTCGTCCTAAGCTGCCGGCGGAAGGGGGGATGCGCTCTGTGAGGGCACGCTCTCTCCAGAGGGCCTCGGGCCCGTTCCCACGAAGCCCCACCCCTGAGAAAGCCCGTGTCCCCCGGGGAGGGCCGCCGGCGGGCACAAGCGTGGCCGCCGCTTCGCGAGCTGACCGTGTCTCTCTCTTTCTAGGCCTACACGATCCAGGGACAGTACGCCATCCCCCACCCAGATGTGAGTCTCCACTCTGCCTCCCTGGCCTTCTCTTCTCATTGCCGTTACCCACCTGCATGCTGCTGTACTTGCTACTAATATTAATATTACGCAATAATATTAATACCGTTCTCTCAATGTTCCCGACCTCTGTCGTATCCATATGACCTTGAATAACCTTTAACCTCTTAGCACTAATTCTACTTGTGTGGAGGACTTGGCCTGATGTCAAATTGTTCTGGTTGTTGCTGCGCTCTGGGGCTTTCCTCTGCACACAGGGCCTTAGGCGGTGGCCGCAAGGCTGCTCTGCGGTGGCACCTGCCCCATCGGGTGCCCTGCAGCCACCTGAGAAGTTAGGTGACGTGCTATCAGACAGATGCTCCAAGAGATGCTGGGAAGGATGTTTGAACGTCTGGTAAAGCCACACTGTCCCCTGTGGGGCCCGAGTTGAAACAGCAGCCCCTACACCCTGAGTACAAAAGCCAACAGACGTGGCCTTGGTTTTCTTTCTAGGGCTGAAGCCCCTTGCTCCGCCATCGGGGCCTGCTCAGACGTCCCTGCGTGTGTTCCAGTCTGAGTGTGGTATCCGAGTGGAGAACGGGGCCATCCAAAGATGCACTGTCAGTGGCCCAGGGGCTGAGGGGCCAGTGTGCAGCAGGAACAGGGCAGCAGCTGTGACCCAAGGTCGTCTCTCCACCGGGATCCGGACGCTCGGGCAAGGAGGCCCTCACTAGTTGATCCGGAAGGGAGGGTTGGGGCAGGAAGGCGGGGGGACCGGGCCAGGGGAAGAAGGTGGAGGTGCGCTCGGCCTCCGTGCTGCCTTCTGCAGCAGCAGCCAACCTGGAGCTGGTTTTGAGAAGCCGTTTTCTTCTCTAAACCATTTCGAGACCTGCCGAGCTTCGCGGCCTCTCCCAGAAAGTGTTTTCCTGCATGTTCTCTGGGACCCGGGACTCACGTGGGAGGCGCTGCCGGGTTGATGGGTGCTCGAGTCTTCTGCCAACCCCTACACGGTCCAGCTGGGCGTGCAGGACGTGGTCAGTGAGATGTGCAGGCAGATCACTCCCGTGCCCCGCCTGCCCGCTGGAGCCCACAGACCCCTCGGGGCCATGGCCACCTCCATCTCCCCTTTGAGGATACGTGTCAAAGCCTGGCCTCCGCTAGTGACCTCCACACCCCGTTCCGTGTTATCGGGGATGCTCTTCATTCTCCTGTGAGTTGCTTAGAGATCCCAGGAGTGGGGGAGGTGGTGAAGGTGTGAACCTACTCAGCCTTCTCGAAAGAACCACCGGCAGCTTTAAAAGTTAAACGTCTTTTACCCCAAGGAGGTTGCCAGCAGTGCCCACGAAAATGACAGAGCGCTGGAGGTCGGTCCGTAGGAGCCCCCGCGGCAGGCAGGGGCAGGCCCCGTGGCTCAGAGGCCTTTCCGGTTCCAGGCGGGTGACGCCCTGTCCCTCATCGTCTCAGCCGACGGCCAACTGTGACAGGGGGTGCAGATGTTAGAGCCTGGGAGAAGGGGCGGCCCGTCCCCAGCGCAGGAGTGCGCACGGAGCGTAGGCACACGAGGGGGTGGGCTCCACCGCCCCTCTCAGAGGGCCCCGAGTGGGGTGGTGGCAAATCAGAACAGAGACCAAGTGGGTCACAGGCCTAATTCCTTGGGTGGCACGATCTTCATTTAACGGGGGGCCGCTGGTCTTGCTCCTCTAGAAGTGCGGGTGCGTGTGCAAGAGCAGACTGGGAACCCCGGCTCGTGGGCTTTTCTCAAACTCAGGAGCTCAGGAAACACAGTGGTCTAGCCCCTCACGAAGGGCGGTCGACCCCAGAGAACAGCTCTGAGGCCTGAGATTTCCTGCAGCCCTAGGCATGGCCTCTGAGCTCACGGAGAAGAGTTTCTGGCCTCAGGTTCCCACGGTCGTGGGCGCACACCTGTCTCAGGCTGAGGAACCTCCGTTTGGCTGATTGATTTTTGTATGAACTCGTCGTTATGTCCCTCCATGTGATTTTCTCACTATCTCTTGAAAGCGGGTAGTTTCGCAGGCATTTTTGTCAGATTGTTTAAGCTGACTTATAACTCAGGGTTGCGTAATTGCTTCATTGCCTTTGGTACGTCTCATGAGCTGGCGCTCTGTGCGGGACCCTCCCCTGTGTAGACCGGACAGGGTGGGGGACGCACGGCTGCCAGGACTCTGTAGCGAGAGCTCTGAGAAGTGCGCTTTGCGCGCTGGTGACACTGAACGCCAGACGATCGTGTTGATGCTCCATCCGAAACAAAAATAAACCAGCCGCCTGGGGACATGGGTGATGGTGGCCAGGAAAGGGAACTTTTAACTAAGCTTAGTATTCAGTAGGGACTTTAAAGGCCTCGTTTCTTAGAACCCAAATACAATAGTGATGGGAAATCCTACTTTATTTTAAAATATAACTGAGTGCACAGGTTGAATGTTTGAGCCACGGTGGCTGACACACACACCTTTTAACAGCCTGGTAACTTATCTGAATCAGGCCCAGACTGTAAGGAAACCTGTTTCTTAGAGCTGAGTGTTTCTTCATCTAGAACTAAACTGTACGTACTTCTTACATGCCCTGCTTCGCCCTCCCTGGAGAATCGCCAGGACCCACCTTGCCAGTTTTGCGGTGGCACCTGCCACTCGCTTGTTTTGCCCGAATCCCCCCGGACTCGCCCAGGAGAGGCACCGGGGCACCGGGTATGGGAGGATGTCCCCGGCCCCAGGCTCACCTCCAGAGCTCTGGGGGCGGCTCCCCTCACCTCCACAGAGCCTCCGCGGGGCCACGCGGCTTCAGACGTGGGGGGTGGGGGGCAGCAGGGACTCAGACGTGGGAGCCACCCAGTCCTCCCGCCCACCCGGTAACCTGTGTCTCTTCACTTCCGCGGTGTGATCAGCCAGCGGCAGGCCAACCCCTGCGTGTGACTCCTCTCTGCTGGTCTTCAGACTTTCCGAGTGACTCCCTCACGTGACATGCCCCTCGTTCAAGGGGCCAAAAGCAAGCAGAAAGTAAGCCTGGCGTTCCAGGTGACAACAAAGGGTTCGCCACCTCTGCCTGCTCGCCCGCACCTGGCTCCGACTGCAGGGCGGCTCTCAGGACGGCCACCCAGTCTCAAGCACGAGGAAGTGGTCGTTTGGAAAGCTCGTCGCCAGAATAAAGAGCCATGGCTTCCAGCAGCGGCGCCCAGTAACCGGGGGTCACAGGAAGCGTGTTCTTTAGGAGACAGTGACACGGAGTCATAACAGAGGGAGGAGGCATCAGCGGGAGGGTGCACATCAGGTCCTGCTGTCCACTCACAATTTGTTGTGGGTGCGGGGACTCCCCCGGTGACCGCCGTGCGGTGGCACCTCGTACTGGGCACAGTGGAAACCGGCCAGCACTCCGACGCCAGCCAGCTTCTGGGCCTCACGTCCGTCCTGCTCCTCCCAGGACCCTGCAGCTCAGGCTGGTGGGGAGGTGCCCGCGCCCCACCCGCTGCCAGGGCACCTCCTATCCCTGCCCCTAGGCCAGCTTGCCGGAGATCTTCTCTGCCTCCCTGCCCCCTCAGAGGCCGAATCTGCATTTCCATCACACAGGGTGATGACGATTCTATGAGATGAGCACCGAGAATTTGTCAGAATTAACAAAAGAAACCAGTCCTCACGTTCGGGAATCCCAACAAATCCCACACAACGTAAATAAAAAGAAATCCATCTCGGATCTGTCAGAGTAAAATTGCATGACATCAAGACCAAAAGTAAATCTCCAAAGTAGTCAGAACAGGAATGTCACAGAGAGCGAGAGAGGAAGGAGGGGACGTCTCGTCAGCAACTCTGGAGGCCAGAAGGTGGTGGTGTGATAAGAAAAAGTAATTGTCAACCCAAGTTTCTATCTTAAGAGGATCTTCCAAGGACCTAAATCCAAGCATTTTCAGACAAATAGCTGTGACCAACAGGCTTGTGACGGATGCCTTCCGGAGAAGGACAGAGATTGTGGAGGCGAGGCCAGAGATGTAGGAACCGGGCTTGTTTCGTTAACATAAGCACAGGCCAGTGAAATACCAATGATTTTAAACTACACAAAAATGTATACATTTGGGCAAAGGAAAGCAAAAATTGTCTGTAAAGTCAACATCAAAGTTGTCTAATTTGTGGGATTAACAAAACAGAACAAGTAGACAAAAACAGACCTACGATTCAGATGGACCCCGGGGGAATGAGAACTTTCTGTAGCTTACCGTGTCATCCCAGAAGAGGCAAAGAGTTTAGACTTTAAACGTATGTATTAAAATGTGAAAGTGACCACTGACAGAAAAGAGTTTAATTCTGTAACCTCTGTAAAGGTATAGAGGGAGAATGCATGGCAGAAATTAACCAGTACAAAAGGAGAAAAGGAAGAAAGACAGGAAAGAAGCCTGAGAAGATCAGGGCAATTACAAGTGCAAAATAAAACGGCAGAAATTAGTCTATACGTACGTGTAATTGTGATCAAAGTAAAAGTGTTCCAGTTAAAAAATAAGGTTCTCGGACTTAAAAAGCAAAACAGAACAAAAAACAAACAAATCGACAAGCTAAAAAACAGGAAAAAAACCCAAAAACATAGCGTTTTCTTCCCCTGGAGACACACCTAAAGAATAAGGACCCAGAAATATTGAAAGAAGAGAAAAAGCTATTCTAGGAAAATACTGACTGAAAGAAACCTTGTATGTCAACATTAATGTCAGGGGCAGGGGGGGGCGGGAGTCAAGGCAAATGCTATGTTTAGTCACTTAGACGTTGATAAAGAAGTCAACTTTAGTTGATACTTAGTCACTTATATGTTCACCAGAAGATATAAATTCATAATTTGTACACACCTTAACCATATCTTCAAATACATGTAAAGAAAAAATCAACAAACCATAAAGGGAATTTGACAGACATTGTAGGTAGAGCCTTCACCTAACTCTCTTTCAATAAAGAATACAGAAGGTATTGATGGTGCAGTCGGTGAGCCTGGTGAGACATAGATTGAACTCTATACAATCCTAAACAGCCATGGAAGTCATGGAAACTTAATAAGACTTGATCACATATTATGCCATTTAAAAAAAACCCCACCATCTATAAAAAATTGGAATCCTGTAGGCTCTATTCTCTTACCACAAAGCAATTAAGTTGAAATCAATAATTAAAAGATGACTTTTGAAAAAAAACCTTGTATTTACTGAAAGTTAAAGAAGACCAAAAGGCCAAAATAAATGGAGAAGCATACCAAGTTCACGGGTAGGAACGTGAAGTATCTTTAAATGTCAATTCTCGGGGCACCTGGGTGGCTCAGTCAGTTGAGTGTCTGACTCTTGATCTCAGCTCAGGTCTTGATCTCGGGGTCGGGAGTTCAAGACCCTCACTGCAGCTTCATGCTGGGCATGAGGCCTACTTTAAAAAAAAAATTTTTTTAATAAAATAAAATGTCAATTCTTCCCAAATCGAGGTACAAATGCAGTACAATTCCAATCAGAATCCTGACAGGGACTTAAGATGCTGTTTTAAAATTTGTGTTCAAGAGCAAAGACCAAGAAACATCAAGATATTAATGAAGAAGACTATATGCTAGGGAGAGCAGTCCCGGAAGATACGGAGACTTGCTGTAAGGCCGAATGACTGGAGACAGAGTGGTTTGGGCACAGGGACAGACACTGGACCAGCAGGCTATATCAGGACAGTGGGTCATCCACATGGGAAAAATAATTTAAACACTACTTATGTGTCAAGAACGTCAACACAAGAGAGGAAAATAGCACCTTTAGAAGAAAATATAGGAGAATGCCATTCTTTTTCAGGTCAGGAAAAGTGGTCTTAAGCAAAACATAAAGCAAACCGTGAAGAAAATATTAATGAGTTTCACTACATTAAAATTTTAAAATTCTGTTTCCCTAAAGACACCAAAGGGGAGTGGGGGAAATGATCTTTTCAGCATAACAGCTGAAATAGGATTAGTACCTGAAATACAAAAGGAGTTTTTGTGAATCAGCAAAAATCAACCCAGTAGAAAAATGAGCAAAAGATGCACACATTTCCCCGGGAGGAAACGTGACCACCGCCTAGGCCCCCATGGCGGGCTGTTCGAGAAGTGACATAGCTGCATGGTGCATTCGACTCGAGATAACTCACTGAGTTGTGGTCTCATGGATTTGTAGGATTTCAGCCTTTGTCTGCATTTAGTATTTGTCTGTTTCTCTGTCCCAACCAGTATCCGTTGGAAAAGGCAAGGGACAGAGAGCTGTCCATTTCACGACACCCTGGCCCCCCTCCCCCTCCTTTTCCTCCTCCCCTCTTCCCTCCCAGCCCCGTGGAGGCCCTTGTGAATACTGAAAGTGATTATTTTTTGATGGCAGAAATACTTCAAAAAGCAGGAATCCCCCTAGCCCTTTTCCTGCTCTTGCCTTAGAAAGTGTAGAAGTTGTATTCCGAGGAGATGAAGTGCTTGACTGATTAAAGGCAGAGCCAAGACCAGAGGGAGGCCAGCTGGCATCTGCCATCCGTCCACCTCTCTGCCCACCCGCTCCCTGTACCAGTGTTTATCCAGGCACTGCCGTGTGCCCGTCCAGGCTCCCCGGGACGTCACTTTACATTCATGTGCGTGGGCGGAGGGGGCTCATCTGTTGGTGTGGCCATTTCTCCATAAAAAGCAGCCCGTGCGTGGCAGCCAGAGACATTAGGGCTGGGACATCTGAAGCCCCTGGGGGCGGCCGTTCTCCGGCATCGGCGTGGCTGGCCTCGGGGAGTATTCATCTGGTCGTGCCCGGGCTGTGCCCAGAACACGGGCGGCCGGGCTCTGGAGCACACCCGCCTGGTGCACCCCATCTGCCTCCCTGCCGGCGGGGGGTGGTCGTGGAGAGACCAGAGGAGCAGCCAGGGTGACGGAGCTGTGGACGGGCGGGTAGGGAAGCCACAGGTCGTTGGGGATGGCACTTCCCCCATCCTGCACATCGGGACCCGCCGAGCCCACTCCGCAGAGCTGGGTGGTGCTGGGGCTAACCCAGGCTGGTTCCGCCTCCAGGGCCCCGCTCTCCACTGCCGTCCTGACCGGCACACAGCTGTGTGCTCTCGTGGGCTCGGGACAGATAGGAGAGGGCCCTGCTGTGGGCGGAGCACAGAGCAGCCCGGCCAGGGCTCCCCAAGCCCAGCAGGTGCCAGCAGACCTCATGGCACCAGGGCGGCCCCTGGGCCAAGGGCTGAAGCCCCCAGGGGTCCGGTCACACGGCAGGCCGCTCTCCTAGGTGAGCACCGCATCTGCATCGAAATCCGAGCGGTGGTCAGAGCGCACTGTGCGCCGTGTCCCCACGTGCACAGCCTGTGCTCCAGCTTCCCGCTTGCCGTCTCCGGAAGTGGTTCCCTCCTCCATCCTGGGAACTCGTAGTTAACTGCCTGGTGGAGAAAACTTAGCCCTGTTTCCAACTCCCCCTTGAGGTGGGTTCACACCCCTGTCGGGTGTCCTCAGTGGCCCATGCTTGCTGCGCACAGGGCCCACGGCCCCGCGGCTCCCGGTCCCATCGGCTAGAGGCAGATTCATGGGACCGGTCTGCGTTCTGGCCCCTGGGCGGTGCCTCAGCCACGGACGGACGGTGTCACCCCCTCCTCAGCCTGCAGGTACTTGCTGTCTTTCTTACTCGTCCCTGAAAGAGGACGCTTCGCTAGGCTACTTGCAACGGGTTCTGCAGGCACCTTCCCCGCAGGGTCGTCCTGCCTGTGCCTCAGGCACAGCCGGTGCAGGCCATGCATCACCTCTCGTCCCCTGTGACTCCGGCGGTGTCCCGTGACGGTATTTCCGGGGTGTGTTCTTCCAACACCTTCCTCGGGGGGCTTCGGTGCAGAGCTGCTCAGGTCACGTCAGGCTCAGCGATGTCAGGGCTTGGGCAGGGGGGCGGGCAGCGGGGGCGGGGTCAGCCCCCAGTCCCAGGGACAACGTTGACCCGCACCACCTCATCAGGGACTCTTAGAGCTGAATCTGAGCCCAGGTCACCACATCCCCTGACCTATTTCTCAGGACCCCTGGGCATGATACCTGCACCCAGAGCGGCCCCACTGAGTGAGGTGTGGCCAGTGCTCCCTGGGCGGGCCCACCCCGAGCGCCACAGGTCAGGGAGCACCCCAGAAGACAGGCAGAAAGCTGCATTTCGAGGCACTCCCCCTTTCCAGAAAGGGAAGGAGAACAGAAACTCTGATGGCAAGGTCACAGGAGCCGGCCGGGAAAGATGGGCCGGGTGTGGCCACCTCCACTGCAGGAGCCTGCCTCACATCCCGGGGGCTCACACGGCGAGGGGTCCACCTGAAAGGGACGACCAGGAGGCCACGGGTCGGTCACGGCTGGGCCCCCAGCTGTAGCTGGGGTCCACGCGGTCCGTCATCCTGTGGGGGCCGGAAGAGCCTGGACCGCACGGCCCCGCGCACGGCGAGCCCCCGTGCCCGCCACTGCGGCCACAGGGCATGGCAGACAGGGCAGGGGCTCTCCAGGGTGGGCCGTCGGGGACACCGTGACCCTCCCCACAGTGGGAAGGGGCCCGTGGTGTTTGTCTTAGCTGCCGGCGACCCGCTCCTCTATCACCGTGAGGCCCGTCTGTGAAGGCTCTTGAGTGTCTCGGGTGTTTGCGCCTCGGGCACCACTGCTGCCTCCCCGACACACTTGTGTGGCACTGGGGACGCCGGCTCCTCCCCGAGGGCCCCCTCCTGCTGGCCTCCGGGGGCTCCGGGAAGGGCCCGTCCTCGCCTCCAGAACGGAGTCCAGGGCCGGCCCGAAGCGGGGCCGGGACACGTTCGCGTGGGCCCTGCTGTCCAGGGGAGGCTGGGAGCTGAGCTCGTTGCCCAGAGTGTGCGGTGCAGGCCCTGAGCCTGAGCAGGCCCGAGGACATCCTGCTGGACGTCCGGCGCTTGGCTGTGGGCTGGGGGTCGCCGCCCGCCAGGCCTGTGTGAGCTGCCAGGGAGTCGAGGAGAGGAAAGGAATCGGGTGCGCCGCCCAGAGGCCCATTGGTTTTCCCAGGCCAAGTCCTTGAGTTCTGCGTCTGCCATGTGTCCGCATGGCCCCTCTCTATCTATTTGTACAACGTTCTGTTACTGCCTTTTTAATTTGGTGTGACTTGTGCTCGATGACAATAATCTTCTTAGCTCTCGTGTCCCTCCTACCCCAGCAGTTGACCAAGCTCCACCAGCTGGCCATGCAGCAAACCCCCTTTCCTCCCCTCGGACAGACCAACCCCGCTTTCCCCGGTACGTACCCAGCTGCCCTTTCTGACCTCCTCTCTTCTCACCTGGGGACTCTCTTTCTGAACGGTCTTATTCAGGGCGGTGAGCAGAGCAGGTACAGTTGTAGTTGTGGATGCCAAGGGCGCAGTGTAGACACGTAGCAGTGTGCACGTTGCAGAGGGCCGGGCGGGGAGGTGTGCGTGTGTCTCCTGTGGTAGGGTAGTCACCTCACGGCTGGCCTTCTTGGGAAGAGATGTCCCGTCTGCCCCCTCGGGTCCATGCCTGCTCTCCACTGCACACAGGCGTCCTGGAGGTCCCTCCTGCTGGACGCACCACCCACTTGGCCAGCCCTGAAGTCTGTTCTCCAGGAGCAAGAGCTCAGACGAGCAGACGGATGCCCTTCTGCAGGAGGCCGGTGCACATCCCAGGAGTGACACCTGCCCGGGACGGCACCCGGCCCTGCCCCGGGGAAAACTGAGATGAGCCAGCCCCCGGCCCGGGGCGCGGTCACCATCGGCACCCTACTTGGCACAGGGGCGGGGGTGGGCCTTAGCCCGCACTGTCTGGCCAGCTGGGCGTGCGTTCCTCCCGGATGACGGCAGGGCATCGCCTCGGTGGCCGAGTGGGTGACAACACACGGACATGCTGGTCTGCCGTGCATGCGCCAGTCAGATTTTGAGCTTCCCTAGTTGAAGTGACCTTGCTTATCTCCTTGAGGGCAAAACATTAAATCTGTTTCTTCTTTGCTCTCCAGGAGAAAAGCTGCCTTTACACTCCTCCGAAGAAGCTCAAAATCTGATGGGCCAGTCGTCAGGTAAAACAAAAGCACACTAAACGGAGAGAGAGCAGGCCCAGAAGGCCGTGCGTCCGCCCCTGCTCGGGCTCCGGGTCACTGACCTGGCGGGAGGAGGGGCGAGGAGGCCCGATCGCGTCTGCCACGGGGACTGCGAGCGCCTCAGCGAGGGGCCAGTGCCGTCAGGGGACAGAGCCCGAGCGGCCGGCGCCAGGCCTGCACGTGCAGTTCACAGCTTCCGTGTCCGCCAAGTGGGTCAGTCCCGAGTCTCTGATGGCCACTGAAGGCCCCACACGTGGGGGGCCACCGTCTGCGTTGCCACATATTCTCTGGGTGGCACGGCGCGTGGGGGCCCGCCGGAAAGAATTTACCATGACGTGTGCTTTCCGGGGACGCGTTTTGTAGGAGACACGGCCCGCCGTCAGGGAGCAGAGGCCCCCGGGCCCGATCTGTCTGCACCCGTTGTGGCTGCGTGAAGATGCGCCTAGGCTGTGGCAGGGCAGACACGGGTCTGCGGGTCCCAGTACCCAGGGCGGGTGGGGAGCGAAGCCACTTGAGAGCTTGCGGCGGGCGGAGCGGTCTCCCTGTGAGGCGCCACCCGCTCCCCCGTCCCGCTCAGGGTCGGGGCAGAAGAGCAAGTGTCCAGCTGAAAGGGAATGCAGGAGGGCAGCGCTCCCGGCGCGAGCCTGCTGTCACCCCGTCCGTGTGTTCTGGGCCCCAGAGCCTAGCTGTGCGCCTGGGGCTCTGGGGGCGTCTCCGGGCGAGACGCCGGCTCTGATGATCAGAGCGCCCCACGTGGGTTCCATCGCGGTGCAGCCTTTAACTCAGTTCATGCAGAATTTAGCGAATGGGAGTTAGAGACAAACTTTTACAGGATGTAGATACCGACCCTTACTGAGTTGCACATCTAGGTGGTAACGCACGTGTGCCTGCGAGCCCTCTGCCGTTTATACGGGGTTTCGTACCGCTGCCCAGCGACCGCCTTCCGGAGACGGCCGGGACCCACGGCCCCCGTCCCGCCGGCCACCCACCTCCCCTGTCACGGCTCCCCCAGCACTGCCTCCGGGCCCCAAGGACACGGGGCACATGTGCACACGACCTCTTTAAGGGGTCCCTGTGATGACCTCCCACCCGAGGCCCCGTGGGACCCACAGGGAGAGCGTGCACACACACGTGTCCCACCATGGCAGCCGGTGGAGTAGGATGTGTGGTGACAAGGGGCGACGTCACCGCTGCTCCCAAAGCCGGCTCGGGCTCGCGTGGCGAAGCTTGACTCATCCAAGCACGTGGAATGTCAGCATATCGTGAGAGAGGATCCCTGCTGGGGCACGGGGTCCTGAGGCCCAAGAGCAGATGTGTCTCCAAATCACCAGCTTAATTTCAGTACCTTCTTAAAGAGAAGTCTAATACTTTCCTCCCCCGGATCAAAATATACCAAGGTGAACCGATGGGACTCTTGTCGTTACGTCCGTCCCAGATGAGGCTGTTCAGCAGTTCCTGTAAGGATGCAGACAGGACTGAGGAAATCTCTTAAATGGCGTTTTGCGTGTCACTATTTATGGAATGTGTATAGACGCTTGAACAACCAAGTGATTGCACTGGAAGCGCCTTTGTGAAAAGAACGCGATAAAGAACAGAAACTTGATTTGGCAAAAGGAGACGACAATTTGGGACGAATTAGTTCATTCAGGACATGCCAACCGACTTCCCCCCCCTTCCCCGCCCAGGCAAGACGGGCCCCGGTAGGGTCTCTCATGGCAGAGACTGAGGACCGCGGTGCATCTGGTGATGGGGACACGAGTGCCATAGGAGATGCAGGAAGAGGGGAGGAGGCCGTGGTGGGGGCAGGACCCCGCCGGCTGGTCTGGGACGGTCTTGAAGGCATCTGACCCATGTGTCCTTAGGACCCTCTGGGCCCGTGGAGAGTAGACCAAGGGGCAGGGACAGAGGCGGGAGCCAGGAGCGGGGAGACAAGAGGTCTGGGGCTCTGGAATATTCTGACGGTACCAGCCGGGCTGCGACGGTTGGCTGCGTGTACAGACTCCGGGGTCTGGGCTGCGCTCGGACGCGCGTGGGGCCTGCCGGGAGGAAGGGGGGTGTCCACTGTGGACTTGGTGCTTGTGATGCCTCCAGACAAGGAGACAAGTGCTGAGGGCAGGGAGCCTGCCCAGCACGGGCTCTGTTGACACTGTTTCCAGAGCAAAAGCAGATCCTGTCCTGTGAGTTGTCTGAGAAGTGGTCTTTGATGTGGCAGGCCCTGAGCTGACACTGGCAAAGCTAAAACTTGGGGGCCTGGCAACCAACTAGGCCTGTGTCTGCACTTAGAACACCGATGTCGGCTCACCGCTGCATCACGGGGCTGTCTGGGCCGCAGAGCAGTTCGGGGCAGAAGGCAGTTAGGGGCAGCTAGACCAGGGATGCATAGGGGGCCGAGAGCCCAGACACACACACACACACACACACACACACACACACACACACGACCAGGGGTGCAGAGGGGGCCAAGAGCCCCCCCCCCACACAACCAAGGGTGCAGAAGGGCCAAGAGCCCCCCCCCACACACACACACACATGACCAGAGGTGCCGAGGGGGCCGAGAGCCCACACACACACACACACACACACACACACACACACGACCAGGGGTGCAGAGGGGGCCGAGAGCCCAGGGACACACACACACACACACACACACACACACACACACGACCAGGGGTGCAGAGGGGGCCAAGAGCCCCCCCACCCCCCACACACACACACAACCAAGGGTGCAGAAGGGCCAAGAGCCCCCCCACACACACACACACACGACCAAGGGTGCAGAGGGGGCCGAGAGCCCAGACACACACACACACACACACACACACGACCAAGGGTGCAGAGGGGGCCGAGAGCCCAGACACACACACACACACACACGACCAAGGGTGCAGAGGGGGCCAAGAGCCCAGACACACACACACACACACACACACACACACACACACACACACGACCAGGGGTGCCGAGGGGGCCGAGAGCCCACATACACACACACACACACACGACCAGGGGTGCAGAGAGAGGGGGCCAAGAGCCCAGACACACACACACACACACACACACACACACACACACACGCATGACCAAGAGTGCAGAGGGGGCCAAGAGCCCAGACACACACACACACACACACGACCAGGGGTGCAGAGGGGGCCGAGAGCCCAGACACACACACACACACACACACACACACACACACACACACACACGACCAGGGGTGCAGAGGGGGCCGAGAGCCCAGGGACACACACACACACACACACACACACATGCAAAGAGCCGCTCAGCACGGGTCCCCCAGCAGTCTGTGAAGGGCATCCCGAGCCATCACGCACAGGAGTAAAACCACGAGGTGCCCATGCTCAGGCGTTCTTTTCCTTGTTTCGAGAGAAGCCGGGGCTCCAGCGGTTGGTGGCAGTTTGGGACTGAGCTCACTCACAGAGCCTGGGCCCATGTGGGCCGTGTGGGCGGGTGCTGGGCTTGACATGAGCCACCTGCTACCAGGCTAACCGTGTCCCCTTGGTGTGCCCAGGTCTGGACGTCAGCCCCCCGGCCAGTACTCACGAGCTCACCATTCCCAACGATGTGAGTATGCCTGAGCCCTCGCCCGCCCCCACCCTGCCCGGGACCACTCCCCACCTTCCCATGGCTAGGTGCAATGTCCACAGACGGCATGTGATGTCACACCCCTGAGATTCTAGACAGGAAAGGGGGGTGGGGTTTTATTCAGGATTCAGATGCCAGAGCTGGCCACAGGCCCAAGACCCCCGAGTCTCCCATCTAAAGAGCCTGCTTCAGGGTTGGCTCTTAAGGAGCAGGTGGTCCAGGAATGCTCTGGAGTGGACCTGCCCCGTGCACCCCGGGCCTCAGGGGGTCTGGGGTTCCCCCAAGCAGGGTGCCCCGGGTGTGTCTGGATGCCTGTATTTGGTGCCCACTGCCTGTTCCCGCCCAGGGCTCAGCTGAGCCACATGCTCAGCCCTACCCACTTTGTCCTCTGAACCCTTGGATTATCCTAAAGATGCAGACTCTGATCCCAAACCAAGACACCGGGGTAGGTGTGGGCCACGTGTCCTGGAGGGACAGCTGTCCATGCCCGCACAGGAGGCTGCTGTGTGGGCGACGTGGCCTTCCCAGCTCACCTGTCACTTGGCCTCTTCAACCCTAGAACTGAGGCCTTTCCTGAGGGTCCTTCACTGCTTTGCCCCTTGAACCAGCTGGGCAGGAAGTCCCGCCTCTTCCTTAAGAGAAGCACGGAGTCGTGGCTTCAGGGGGATGGTCCCTCGTGCGTGTGGACAGAGATGAGCAGTAGGGCAGGAGAGGAGTGAGGCCTAGGGCCAGAGGAAGGGACCGCCCCCCACCCCCAGGAAACACCCCCTCGCCGGGGCCCTGGTGGCCAGCCGCAGGCCCGGAGCCTTCATGGGTGACGTGCTCCTGCGTCCTCCAAGGGAGAGTGTTTCTGCTCCCGGGGCTCCCTGCTCCGTCCTCCCGCGTGACGATCCTTGCGCAGCCCCCAGTCTTCACCCACGTGGTAGCTGTAGGGACCACTCTCTGCCATGGGGCTTCTCCTCCCAGCCGCTGCTGAAACCATTGTGCTAACGACAGGCGCCTTCCTCTGGTCCAGGCCTTCCTTCTAAGCAGAGATGAGCCCAGGGGGCAAACAGGACAGGATGAGGCTCTCTGGGAGAGCGGGGTGCATCCTGGGCACACACGTGCCACCTTGCCCACAGCGCCGTGCTGCCAGCCTCCTCCGGGGGAGGGTGTCTTCTTGGATCCGCGTGCTCTGAGGGGGCTCATCCTGGGAGGAGACCTTGTGACAGCTCTGCTGGGGACTTTCTCGTGCCCCCCGCCCCACCCCCCCCCGCCCCGGGGGAGGCACCTGTGCCCAGAGCCCATGTCCAGATGCACGCCTGCCATACCGCACTTCTCCGTCCCTGGTCAAAGGTGGACTGCAAAGGGAGGTCCTGCCCACACCTACGTGTCGCCACAGCCTCTGGATGGCAGGCACGTGCAGTGACCTAAGTCACACGTAGGTTCCACAGTGTGGCCGCCTGCCGGCGAGGCCACAGGGACCCAGTTGGGGTCAGGGCCGGCAGCCGTGTGTGGGGCTGCCTGTGGTGATGGTCCTGCACTCCCCTGGCCTTGGTATCATTGGCCTTGGGCTGGTGTCACTTTAGGCGCTCACTGCCTGTTTCAGAACTCACTTGGCCCATGCTGTCGCCGTGCATGCGGTTACCCTACACTTGGGCCCTGTCCCCGGTCCCCACCCACATCACCCAGAGACCTAAGGTTCAGACAGCGGTTCCTCTGGGCTTCAGCTTTGGATGCAGTTAGGAGGGACCGTGTTACTTGAAAGCGTCTCTGTCACCTTCCTTCGGGTTCCTCTTGGGGCTCACGGTGAGAGCAGAGGGCTGGGCGTGGGCTGGGTGCCCGCAGGGTCAGGAGACCCAGAGAGGCCAGGTGCGGGGCCCCTAAGCTGCTCCTGCCAGATTAGGGAGGCCTCTTACTTGTCACATCCCTTTTCTAGCTGCTGAGGACACAGCCACCAGCCACGAGAGCCATGTACTCAGCCCCGTGTCCCTGTCGGTAGCGCTCGTGCTCTCAGTGTTGTCTGGAAGGGGGACGTGTTCCACCTGAGTGAGGAGTGAGGGGCGGCTTCAGGGCCGAGCCCCCAGCCCGGCAGAGGGGAGCTCAGGGCCCCTCAGGTGTGAGGCCCCCGGGAAGAATCAAGGGCTGGGCGTCAGGACGTTTTCAGCAAGAAAATAGGAGGAGGAAGATATTTGAGAGGACGCGGGTCTTCATGCCAGACAGAGGAGATCATTTCCTCAAATAGGCTTTACTGGAGGAGAAAACGAGCCGGTTCTGCAGGAGGCTCTTAGCTCAGCTGGGGCTACTTGCACTGAAGAGGGAAGGTTCTAGAAGGGAGATTGGGCTGCTAGTGGCCAAAGTGTGAGGATGGGAGGGGAGGAAGCCCAGGGGCCCTCCTGAGCACTGGCATCTTCTGGGGACTGGCCCCACATGCTCCCTCCATCAGGGGCCGGTGCTGCCCCCACGCCAGCTCACATGCCCAGCCGTCACCTGCCTGCCCCACTGGGGAGCCGCTCTCAAGATTCCTCTGCGGCCGGGGAAGGACAAGTCAAAGATCCAGAAGGGTGACCCTGGAAGTCACTCTCACAGACCTCGAGGGTGGGGCCTGGTGTGCAGTGGGCGGGGCCTCGGGAGATGGGGGCAGGAGGTAGAGGAAGCCGGGCAGCTCTCGAGCAGATGCATCTCTCTGGACATCTGGAGAGACTGGTGGTGCAGTGAGACAGCCGACCTAACCCCAGAAAGGAGAGCAGAACTGAGATGCTGCAGGTCACCTTAGGGACGAGAGCGAGTCGGGATGCACCTGTGTCCCCACGAGCTGCGGTCACTGCCTAGGTGCTGAGGTGTATCGTGTGTAAATGGGCTTCCTCCCGGCCCACCGTCCCACACCGTCTCCAGCCCCTCCGTTGGACGGCTCTGAGGCTGGAACAGAAGACTTCCCCACAGGGCTGCCCCAGGCCCGCCCTGGCCCGTGTGTGCTCTCAGAGCTGCCCTCGGCAGCCCCTGGCTAAGGGCAGCGCCCCGTTCTGCCCTTGGTAAACACCAAGAGGTGCCAGCTGCCCCCCTGTGGAGGCCTCTCTGGGGCCCTACTGCCCCCACACTGCAGGGTGGGCCCCCACAGAGAGTTGGTTTAGACCCCAGGCTGCCGTCCGGCCCCATGCGTGGCTGCCTCTGTGTCCCAAGGGGCCCCGGCTCTGGTCCTTCTGACTGCTTGATTCATGATGACTGACTACTCCTTCAGATGGCCCAGAGTGCCCAGAGGTCACTGCATCCCACCTAAACGGGTCACACGGTGGGAAGGAAAGGGAACATCCGATGCGTCCTCAGACTTTCACCCAGGCTCATCAAGAGACAGGTTTTAGGCAGCAACAAGCTTTAAACTGGCTTCAAACACTTCTCCAGCCGAGGACGCGGCCAAGAGGGCCCTGGTGCTGGCACCTGCGTGCTCCCCTGTGCCCAGGCCCTGAAGGACACCAGGGCAGGTGACATAGCAGGTGCCTCTCAGCCTGCGGACCTGTCAGGACTGTGGCAGCAGGGGCACCAGGCAGGGCCCGGCCGTCGGCAGCCTGGAGTTCGTGGAGTGGGGCGCAGACCAAGGTTAGGCTGTCCAGGGGCCTCCCCAGGGCCCTGCGCACACTCAGCTGGGGTGGGGTCCCTTCTCTAAGGAAGTCCTCTGTCCTTTTTTCTAGCTAATAGGCTGCATAATTGGACGCCAAGGGACCAAAATCAATGAAATTCGACAGATGTCTGGAGCTCAGATCAAAATCGCCAATGCCACAGAAGGGTCATCGGAGCGCCAGATCACCATCACGGGGACCCCAGCCAACATCAGCCTTGCCCAGTACCTCATCAACGCCAGGTGAGTGTTCACAAGGCCCTGCCCAACGTGTTGCTGGCAGACAGGGTGCTCAGGGGGACTGGAGGGCCCTGGTGGGAGCCCGGACCCCTGTCCCCTCTGGGGGCTTCTCTCTCCTGGCCGGGGGTGGGTGTGGGCGTGATGGAGACAGTCACCACACCGACTCGGGCCCCCACACCCCCTCTGCACGTTCACACCTGACCGTTCACCATGGAGCGTCTCCAGTGCAGGGCTAGGTCGTTACAGGCCGAAGCGTTTCCGGGAAGGCCAGGGGTCAGCCACACACTTGGGTTGATTCGGTTATGTGGTTTCAGAGATCACGGTACCGGGCCATTCTGCTCCCACGCGCCCCTTCCCCGCCACCCAGACCCCGCTGAGCAGCGGATCCAGGGACTGTGTGAGGGTCAGAGGTTAGGCCGTGGGGCAGGTGAGGTCCTGGGGCTGGGACGCTCACCTCAGCTGCCCTGCCCAGGCGCATGTCGGGGAGCACGTGACCACACCCGGGGAGGCAGGACCCTCCTCTTTAACTCAGAACGTCTGGGCTCTCAGAAGGCGGTCTCCACTCCGCGGTGCCCCTCCTGCAGCGGCTGCGTACAGATGGTTGTGGTGGCCTGTGCTTGTCCATGGGGTTATTGTCACTCCGCTGATGTGGTGACAGGGAAGGCAGACCCCGCCGACCCGGTCGCCGGTGAGTCCTCCTCCCTCTGCTCTGCTTTGGTCTCCAGTCATGGCCACACATCTGTCACAGCCAAGAGGGTATAAGAGCAAGGGCTATAAGAACACACAGGGCTGAGCGCCTGGATGGCTCCGTGGGCCGAGGGTCTGACTCGTGATTTCAGCTCAGGTCACGATCTCACGGTGCGTGGGTTCGAGTGGGTTCGAGCCCCGTGTCGGGCTCTGTGCTAACAGCGCAGAACCTGCTTGGGATTCCCTCTCTCCCACTCCTTCTCTCCCTCCCCTGCTCCCTTTTTCTCTCCCAAGATAAATAAACTTAAAAAAAACAAAAACACACGAGGTGAGCCTTTCGCTTCTGGAGCCGTTTTATGAGAACGTTGTGACCTGTCTCCTCTGTGCTTCTGTGTCTTCCAGGCTGACGTCTGAGGTCACTGGGATGGGCGCACTCTAATCCTGCCCTTCGGCCTCCGCTCCGTGAACCTGACCTCCACCCGGCTCGCACACTCTGTACAGACCGCCCACCTGCCCTGCGTCGCAAATATAAATAGAGGTTTTCTTTACTAACGAAAGTTATATGCCGTAGACATACACGCCAACAGAGCAAATCTATATTCTCTCTGTGTCAGCTCCAGGCTCTGTCCCCGATACCTCTCTGGGAATTAATTTATGCTCGTCTGTTCATGCATTGGCATGCAGTGTTAATTATTTTAAATGCTTTGGGGGCATTCCCATCTGTGACATTTTAGAAATACTGTCCCTTAGTGTCAGTGTACCTGTTAAAGAATTGGTTTGACATTCCGACAGCACTTCCCACAAGCCGTCTCTCCCAGAACCGTGGTTGCTTTGAGCGGGTTCGCTCCCGCCCAGCTGTCCCCCCCACCCCATGCTGACTCTGCTCCCCAAAGCCTGTGCTCGCTCCCACGTGCCCACTGGGCCTGCGCTGGGGGCAGGGGCGCGCTCCCTCTGTTGGCGGGGAAGGAGAACGGAGGACAAGGTCCTAACCCACTGTGCAGGTGAGGCCGTGGGTGCTGGAATCTTGACCTCACTGAGTCGTTGCGTCACGTGCTGGGGACGCACGCGTGGGCCCCCAGGCGTCTTCCCGGGGTGGCTGGCCAGGAAGCGCCTCTGCACCATGGCAGAGTTCAATAAATGTTGTGCGCTGCCCCCCACTGGCTCTGGCTCCTGTCTGTGCCCTCCACCCGACCCCGCCCCTGTGCGCACGCGCAGCCCCCCCCTCCGCCTCCCCCCCACCCGTGGCCGGCCTGCTGGCTACAGAAGCTGGTTCCTTCTCACATGGATTAGAATCTCATTCCCTCCCCAACTCTTCTTAAATATCTGGCTTGCAAGGTCGTTCTAGTGTTGCTTGTGCCAAACTTCCTAAAATGACAATAATGAAAACACCATTTCTAATTAGTAGAACTCACCTCTCCCACCACCACCACTGTGGGCTGGGGAGGCCGGGCCATGCACGGTGACAGCAGCCACCCCCCCGGCCAGAGAGTGTGGCTCTCTGCCCCGCCTGCAGAGCCATGTGCTCCACTCCAGAGCCGACGGTCAGGTCCGCTGACTGTGCTCCCCTCCAGACCCTGCTGTGCCTCTTCCAGGCACTGAAGCCCCGGGTGGGACACCGGCGCTGCCGTGGACAGCCCCCACACTCCCTCAGGACAGACAACAAAGGACCCGGGCCCCCGGCAGAGGGGGTACTCAAAGGCAGAGACCCTCAGCCTCTCCAGACCGAGCAGGCATCCAGTAGCCGGGGACGCCCTGCCCACAGTGCCTGCCTCTCAGGGCCCTTCCTGTCTGCCCTGGGTGCCCAGACCACCCGGACACCCTGGTCGAGGGTAGGGGCTCCAGGCCCAGGAGCTGGTGGGGACGTGGTGGACCCAGGGCCTCCTCCGGTGCTGGGGCAGTGGATGGCCAGCGGACGGCTTGAGTAAGCATCTTAGAAGGTGAAAGAGGCCGTGGACGGAGGGTAAAGCCACGGTGGGGAGGGGTCGGAAGTGGGGCGTTCTAGAGAAGAGCGGCAGAGGGGCAGTGGGAGTTCACGCAGGTAAAAAGAAGAGAGCGGGAGACACAAGAGTGTGCCCCACGCGGCTGTCTGAGCGAGGGGGGCTGCCGGGACCGACGACGGAAGGTGGGGCTCTGGGCCACAGCGCGCCGTCTTCCTGAGGCATCTCAAAGGAGAACTGACAGGATTCCCAACAGATCAGAAGTGGGCTGTGAAAGAGAGGGTCCAGGCGGGCAGGGAGGCTCTTGGTCTGAGCTCTAGAAAGACGACTCGCCGTCCGTGAAGGGCAGGGCTGTAGCGGTGGCCGGGGACAGGCGCGCGGCTGGGACTTGCTGGGGTGACCGTGGAAACCTGGGCTCTGAGGTCCGCACAGTCCAGGCTGGAGACACGTGGAAGCAGGAGCCCGGGAGCGATTTGGGGAGCGCTGTGGGGGACTCCACGCGGGACACCTGGCAGGAGTCAGGAAGAGCGCCTGCGTGTCACTGACCCCAGGGGATGCCCGGCCCCGGGGCGAGCTGGGCTCCAAGGAGTGGCCCCAAACCGCGGCGAGGAGGTGTCAGCAGGGCAGGCTCACACGCGCATTGCCATGCACGTGTCTGTGCGGATGCATTCTTTCATTCCTCTTGGGTGAGCGGAAGGCCTGGACCGTGTATGTGGCAAGTATATTGTTTAACTTTTTAGGAAGTGTCTACATTGGTTCCAGGGGGTCGTACCATTTTACATTCTGTCCACAGTGCGGGGCGGTTCCGGGAACAGCACGTCCTCAGCGACATTCGGCAATGCTCTTTGTCTCTCCTGTTAGCCATCCAGGGGCGTGTGAGGTGGTAGCTCATTGTGGCTTCAGTCTGCACTTCCCTGATGACAGTGACACTGAGTGTCCTTTCTTGTGCTTATTGGACATCTATACCTTCTTTGCTGAAGTGTGTGTTCAAACTTTTTGCCAGTTTCTTAGTGTGTTTTTTAATTAAGTTTTGAGTCTTTATATATTCTTTTAAAACAAATTTTTTTTAACATTTATTTTTGAGAGAGATAGAGTGCCAGCGGGGGAGGGGCAGAGGGAGAGGGAGACACAGAATCGGAAGGGGGCTCCAGGCTCCAGGCTCGGAGCTGTCAGCACAGAGCCCAACGCGGGGCTCAAACCCACAAACTGCGAGATCATGACCGGAGTTGAAGTTGGACGCTTAACTGACTGAGCCACCCAGGCGCCCCAGAGAGTCTTGATATGTTCTAACTAGGAGTCCTTCATCACATATACGCTTCACAAATCTTTTCTTCCAGTCTGTGACTTGTGTTTTCATTCTCTTCAGTGATGTCTTTTGAACAGAAGTTTTTAATTTTGATGAAGTCTGATTTATCAATTTGTTGTTTCATGGACTGTGTTTTCAGTGTCTTATCTAAGACAAGAAAGATACGACTAACCCAAGATCACAAAGATTTTCTTGTATGTTTTCTTCTGGAAGTTTTGTGATTGTATGCCCCCTCTGAACTGCCTCTGTACCTTTATCAAGAAGCAGTTCTCCGTGTGTGGGGGGGTCTGTTCTGGGCCCTCTGTTCTGTCCCACTGATCTCTTGTTGACCTTTATGCCCCAACCAGATGGTCCTGATCACTTCGGCCCTGTAATGAGTCTTGAAATCAGGTAGCGTTCGTCCTCCAAACGTGTCCTTTTTCAAAGTCGTTTTGACCATTCTAGGTCCTTTTACATTTCCATACGAATTTTAGAATCAGTTGCTAATTTTCCACACAAAAAGCGTGCTGGGGTTTTGATGGGGGTGGCGCGGAACTTGACTAATTTGATGGCACCAGCAAGTGCGGAGAAGCAAAACTGATCTGTGTGTGTTAATCTCGTATCTTACGACCTGTGCAGCCCCGCGCCGATTTGTCCGTCTGTCCTTGAGGTTCTGCCCACTTTAGCTTTTTTTGTTTTGAAACTCTGTTACTGGGGGCGAAAATGTCTAATGTTGTTGTGTCCTCCAGATGAGTTGGCTGCTTTATTATCACGGGATGGCCTTCTTTATCCCTAGCAGGGTCCTCGTGTCCACAGTCCACTTTGTCTGATGCTGAAGTAGCCGCTCCGGCTTCCTGTCGATGAGTGTCAGCGTGGGGTATTTTCCTCATCCTTTACTCAAGCTATTTGTGGTTTATAGTTAAAATCCATTTTCTTGTAGGTCTGGGTTTTTTTATCCAAACTGATCATCTTTCTGTTGGGATATCCAGACACTCTACACAGGTCTGGATAATCATACTGTGATCATTAATGTATTTAGACTCCAGTCTATCGCATAGCTGTTTTCTATCGGTCCCACGTAGTCTCTGTTCTGTTTTTTGTCATTTTCTGAATTTTTCTAGATTCACTTCGTACTTTTATGATTCTCTTGTGTCTCCTACGTTGGCTTATTAGCTGTAACCCTTTGTTATTTTTGAATTAGGGTTTACGGACGTGGCACAGACAGCCCCCCTTCGAATGACACGCCGTTCCACATGTAGCACGCGCACCTGCAGACAGCGCCCTCCCTTGATAACCGTGCCCCACACTTTACCCATGCACAGGTCATACGTGGTCATTATCGTTGTATAAAAACCCATGTCGTGCATTTTTAGAAGAGATGACGTAGGAAAAGGTCTCTACTTCCCCACAGAGTTTCCCTCTGCAGTGACTCTCCTTCCGGCGCTGTGTGTCCGCAAAGATCTCTACTTCATCTTTGTTCCTGAGAGAACGCCGGCTGGGTCTGCGATTCTGGTTTGGGCTTCGTGCGTTCGGCACTTTGCAGATGCCGCTTCTCGGCCCCGTCACCCACCTGGCTTCCAGCAGGACACCTGCCGCCAGCCCTGCCTGCTGCTCTGCGTGTGACGTGTCCTCTCCTTACCAGTTCCTTCACTGTGTCTCCATTGCCGCCGGCTTTGAGCAGTTGAGTCTGGTGCGCGGGGTCGTTGCCTCACGTGGCCTGTGCCTGGTGTCCCGAGCTGTCGGGTGCTGCGTGGGTGGACGGCGTTTGTCAAATCGGGGGCGTTTTCAGCCATTCTTTCCTCGGGTGCATTTTCTGCCCCCAGCTCACTCCCTCCTCTCTTTCAGGGTCTCCAGTCACACATCTGTTACACCCCTCGAAGGGGCCCCAGCTCGCTGCTGCTCTTTTCATTTTTAACTGTTTTCTCTGAGCAGTTTTCATTTTGACCATTTACAGAGATGCCTTCAAGTTCGTCAGCCGTTCTGCTGGGGCGACTAGGCCGCCATCCCCTCCAGTCCTTCCAGATGATCCTTTCTTTAACTTGAGGACCCTCCTGACACGCGTGCGCTGACGGGGCCCTGTGAATGCAGAAGAGGGACCTCCCCCTGCAGCTCTGTCCTTTCTGACACTCTGTCCTCCCGCTCGCCCGCCCCGGTGTCTCCGGCGGCTGGCGAGTTCTTGTCCTCTCCACCTGCACCACGGCCCGGGGACTCTCCAGCCTCCAACGGGGACAAGTGTGGGGTTCACCTGCTTTGCTTCCTTCTGCTCTGGGCTCGTTCCGTTTCGCTGCCCGCACCCACTGCGTGGAAAATCATTGTTCTGTTGCTTTCCGTTTTCTGTATTGGCTTTTCTTGTTTCACGCTGAAAGATAAATCCATTCCTTGTAGTTCCATTTTGGTGAGAAGCAAAAGTCTCCTGGTTTGTTTTATTTGCCGCTGCATTTTTTAAGTTTATCAATTTAGAGAGTGTGTGTGTGCTCGTGTGCCAGAGGGGCAGAATGAGAGAGAGAGAGAGAGAGAGAGAGAGAATCCCAAGCAAGCTCCTCACTCAGCGCAGAGCCTGATGTGGGGCTGGAACCCACAACCATGAGATCAGGACCCAAGCCGAAACCAAGAGTCGGCCACTTAACAGACTGAACCCCCAGGCGCCCCTGTTTGCTGCTGCCTTTTATATACACGTTCCCCATTATTTTGATTAAATCTTCGTCAACTGTTTTGAATACGCTGATCACATTGTTTATTTCACGTTCACATTTCTCTAAGGGCTCTGATAAACTATCGAATTCAGAGTTAGTTTAATCATTTCAGTTACTTGAAAACTGCCATTTTTTATCAGGACCCCTGAAAGATGAACCTCTTTAAAACGTAGTAATTGCAGCACCCTGTGTGAGCGCTGGATGTTCCTTCTCGTCCCAGTGCCTCCTCTGACCTGTGTCATCCCGGGAAACATGGACTCCCGCCCGCTGAAGACACCAGATACCTGCCGTGTGAGGCTCACGGTCTGGCGGCTGCTGACACAACCAAGCCCGCCGGGTCGAACACAACTTACACGGAAAGCAGCAAAAGCGGCCGTTAGTCCCAGACGGGAAGTTGGGACCTCATCACCGTTTGACCATTTAAATTTTTCTCAGATTATCTGTTTGAGAAGCATCTCATTTGTCTATTGTAGAGCTCTCTCAAAATATACTGGGATTATGGTTTTGTGAAATCAAACCGCCGTCTTCTTTTTCTTTAGATTTTTTTCCTTAATCGAAGTGTAGTTGACACACAACATCACCTTAGTTTTGGTGCATAGGTCACGAGAACCACCTTCTCGAAGCAGCGCTCGTCACCTCAGGGCGCAGGGACGGGGTGGAGCCCTGCCACACGGAACCCATCCCCCACGGAGCCACGGCTGCACTCCCGCGAGCCCCGGGACACCACGGCCCAGCTTCATGCCTGTGCCTTCTTCCAGAATCTAAGTGTCCTGCCTCCTCTCTCGTATTCTCGGTGGCCTCTATTGTCTTAGCAAGTGCGGTTCTTGTCTGTGCTGTTGTGATCTTGACCATCAGCTGTCGGTTCCTGTTTTCATTAGGAAAAGAGCTTCTGCCATTGTCTTTGACGTTCCACAGCTACGCCGCTCTTTGTTTGGGTGGCCTGTTGGCCTCTACCGGAGCTGTGGCCCAGGAGTCATTATGAAAACACACCTGCTCGTGTGTCATTGGGTCTGGCAACCCAAATGAACGTCGAAATTGCCGCTACGTTGTTTGGGGCGGCAGGACAGCCATCCCCTTACGTGGGACCGTGTTCACGCCCCGAGTGGCGCGTAGGTGGGAGTCTTGCCACTAAAATGTTTGCTTCTGCACACCATCTGTGGTGCCGTGTGTTCCAGGCGCGTTTGCGTATCATTTCCTCTTGAGCCGTGGCCCGCACGTGGGTGAGACACGGCTCCCTTCCGGGGCCGCTGCCGGTGTGAACGCTCCTGCGCGCTGCTCTGCGTGACAGGCGCGTTCCCGACGGGAGAGGGCGTCTGTGACCGGGGGACAGGTCACGTGTCCGCACCCCTGGGGATTAGGAGACGCTCCCACCAACCCGCTTTGTGCTCAGCCCTCACTCCCTACATGTTCGGATGCCAGACACCTCACGCCTTGTTCTGTGCCCTTGAGGGAGGGGCCCGGCCCTCATCTGGATGATGACGAACGTGTCAGACGTCCCCAGCTAGCGTCCGCCCCCTCGGCCCTTTCTGCTCTTTCCAGCCTTTTGTCTCTCCTTCCAGTTTGCAGATCATTCATTTCTGTTGGTCTAATCCGCTGTCAGGCCCATATTGTGAGTTCTTCGCTTCATTCGCTGTGTTTTCCAGTTCTCGGATGTCCGTTCAATTATTTTCGTAGATTTCAACCACAATGCGTTTAGAGTCCTTGTGTGGCCACCGTATAATCTGGAACACCGGTGCGCCTGCTCCTGGTGTCTGTTTTCCTCTTACTTCCCGGTGTGCCTGGTAAGTCCTGACAATAGACACCTACTGTGTGTGGGTGCTGTGGGTCGCAGGCTGCAGGGCTCTGGACGATTCCGTTTACCTCCAGAGAAGGGACAGGTCAGCTCTACTCCACCAAGGGTGTGGGGTACAGATCTTGTGAGACCCGTCTACTTGGGGTTCACCCCTCCCTTAGGGCACAGCCCTCAGAGGTCCCGCCGAGGTCCGCCCCGGCAGGTTTTGGATTTGAATCGTCTCCCCGGCACCGTCAGGTTACGGAAGGCCCCGCCCGGGTCTGAGCGGCTTTCCGCGTGGCTGGCGGCCTTTGCTGTGTGAGGATGGAGAGTTGGCAGATGTCCTGGTGGGAGAGCCAGTGTCATGAAGCCGGCTCGGTTCTCTGAGCCCCCTTTCCAGAATGCTGACCTCCCCTCCACAGACTTCCTTTCTTCCCAGGACCCCCTCCATTTTGGGCCATTGCTGAACCTCTCTGGTACCTTTGATAATTGTTTTTAAGTCCAGTTTTTCTCACTGTTCTTGGTGGGGTTTTGCCTCCCGTGAGCTGCCCTGCCCCCTCGGGGTGGAGGTCCCGCCCGGGGACTTGAAGGATGTCCAAGAAGCTCATGGTTGATGTAAAAATCTCTGGAGGCAGGATTTTTAGTTTTAAAAAAATTAAGGCAATGAAGACGTTAGTATCTAGTGGATTAAGTCTCCTTAGGGACTTGATAATGTCAGCGTGTCCATCGCCACATCTTCTCTTACCCCAGACGACATCCCTCAGTGTCCGCTCCTGGCCCTTTATTTGACGGTGTGCAGGGGCCAGGACGCCCTCCCTCGGGACTAACCTGTGGTTTGCCGAACCCCGCCGAGTCTGGCTGTCCTGTAAGCTTTAGACAAGGCGGCGAGGAGGTCAAGAAGGTCTGCGGGCAAAGACTGGCCCCCGACTCCCTGGAGGACCTCGAGGTGACAGGGTGGCTGGAGGTTGGCTATAAGTGTATCTCACACGTGTAGGTACTTCCACTGGCGGGACCGACAGAAGTTGGGGAGACACAGTACGTGCCCTGGGTCAGCGTGAGGCAGCACCCCAGACTCACAGTTACGGTTCAGCTTGTCTGCTGCGTGCGCTGGTCCCCGATGTCACCCTCGGACGTGTCCCTCCATGTGGACAGTCCGCAGAGGGGTCCGCTTGGGCAGGAGGCTGAGAACCAGTTCTGTGCCCTGACGATCCCTAATTCACTCCAACTTGGGGTGAACTCACCGCGACCTAAAACGAGGGGCAGGGAAGACACTTGCCAGGCAGAGGAGGCACCACGGCAGCCAGAGCCACGCTGTCGGGCTGGTGTCGGGTCCAGGCCACAGATAAGCGCCACGGCTCGCTCTCCTCGAGTGACACGGGGCCGTGACTGCCTGTGTACCATGACGCCCATGGCCCTTAGGGGTGACAGCTCACGGCTTTGATCCCAGAGCGCATGGCTCTGTAAAATCCACAGCGTGCAGTCAGGCACAGCGTGTTTGGGCAGGAAAGGGATCTCATGCTGAAAGGATTAAGAGGGGCTGTGTCCATTGATGAAAAGGCATGTGACCATGCGACAGGTAAAAACACATCTCTCCTGAGCGGGTCTTGGCCTCCATTATGCAAAATCTGAGCAGTTCTATTTGGCATCCTAAATTCTCCTGGAGTCCCTGGTGACCCTCAGCATCGCCCAGAGGATGGCTTGTCTTCACCGCACTGTTTGGAGACAGAGCCCGACCGCAGCTCCTCTCCCCGCGGCCGCCTCCGCTGTCAGGATCAGGTCTCCTAGATGCTCTCCAGGCCCGAGGACTCGGAAAATGTTTAGGGTTGGCGCTGGCCTCTCAGTGTCACCTGAGCGGCACTGACAGACACTTTCCGCCCTCAGGAGCCCGGGCCTGGGAGTGTTGCGGGGCGGCGGGGCTGCCGAGGCCGGTGCCCCGGGTTTCCTGGGATGCAGGGTAGGGGGGACAGCCAGGATGCAGTCCGCCTGCCTTCCGGTTTGTCTTCCATCGGCTCCCCGCAGCCCTGTGCTGTCACGGAGAGCTCGCTGGAAAAGAGCACACACTCCTGGCCGTGTGACCGCCACCTCAGTGGCATCCCCCACAGTTTCCGGGCCATCCCCGGATTGTGCCATCCCCCACAATTTCCGTCCCCACAGACGGATCCAGAAGATGTATGGCATTCAGTTCGTTGTTGGCACTTCCTCCAATGAAGGGGGCTGACTGCCTGCACGTGGCCCTGCAGGGCGCTGGCCCCAAGGGTGGGCGCAGGGATGTCGCCCCACAAGCTCATACCCGGCCTCTGCCTGGTACTGTTGGGCTCTGGCCATCACTGCCCGGGTCCGCTATTCCATGACAGTGTGCAGGTGGGAGGTACGGGTGCTCTCGGCAGAAGGAACGGCCACATGTCCTCTCAGGGGAGGGACGGCCCGTATCCTCCCCGCAGAAGGAAGGGCACCAGGAGCTCACAGCTGGAGGGAACGGCCAGGCAGCACCGCCGAGCACGCCGGAGGGGCTGAGCCCAAGAAGGAAGGGAGGAGCATCCGATGCTGTGGTCCTGCAGGGGACCCAGCCAGGGACTGTGCCCCTGGGACTGTGGCCTGGGCAGACAGCAGACCTTGGACTGCTGGGACCACCCTCCCAGATGAGAGCACGCCCTGGCTGCACCTTGCACCCCTCAGGGAGGCCCTGGGGACCGTGCACAGCAGGCTGGGTATGAGGGTGTCCTCCCTGGTCAGTCTGTCTCCTAGAACACAGCCTGGGTAGATGTCACCAGCCGCGGCCGTGCTCGTGAGAGGCCTGGAGTGGTCCTCAGGCTGGAAAGAAAGGGCCTCCCGTGTCAGGACCCTCCCTGCCAGCTCGCACAGATGCCGTGGCCTGGCACTATTCCGTTCCTGTCCATCCGTGATTCTCCCTTCCCTGCCCCATGGTCACCCCCACGCCGTCACTCCCACGCCACGCCGTCACCCCCATGCCACGCTGTCAGCGCCACGCCGTCAGCCCAGCAGAGGGATCATTGCTTTAAAAGAAAGACTGACGAAGAAGGAGATGGAGAAGAGAGATCTGTTAATGGCCATGGAGGGAAACATAAATTTAGCCTTCGTGGGCAGACACATCAGATGGGCAGACATTTCAGAAGAGGGGGGCTGATTGCAGAAGGGTTTTATAAAGAATACACTGTGATTTAGTCATGGCGTTTTAGCTGCATTTGGGTGCGTGGGCAAAGGAGACCATTCATTAGTACATAAGATTTCAGAAAGTCCACAAACCCTAAAGCCTCCCCGTCAGATCACTGCCGTGCATCTTGTCTAGAGGGGCGACGACCTTAATGAAGTCTGGGGGAGAGGTGTCCTTGAGAAACGGCGTCAGTCGGGGGCGCCAGTAACGTTTGCTGCCAACGTCGCACCCTCGGGGCCCAGACGGATGACTGATTCCCGAACGCGCCACACTGCTTCCTGCCCGGGAGTGGGAAGGCAGCTCGCTGTGCCGTCTCGTTTCCCCTGACACTCAGGGTCTGGTCTTCATTCGGAAACGTCCTGGGTTTCTGGCCGAGGCCATGGGTCTCGGCGGGACGCCTCCCAAATCTGTGCGGGCGACGCTCACCTCTGCGCTCCTCGCCAGGGGACCGGTGCCCCCGTCTTGATTCTTGGGAGGCGGCGGGGGAGAGACGTGGGGACCCCACGGGCATGGGGGGGTGGGTACGTGCCGGCCTGCGTGCCCAGACGTGTGCTCACCATCGCCAGGTGTGTGCCCTTCACTGGGGCTGCTCACCTCCCTGGGCCCTGCTTCCTGATGCCCGGGCCCCCTTCCATCGCCAGGCGGGGGGCTGAGCCGCAGGGGGGCTGCCAAGAAGGGGAGGGGCCCAGCGAGAGGGCTGTTGGCTCTCAAGTTGGAACAGCTCCGTGTCAGCCTCGTGGCCGAAACCAACAGCTCCCGCCTTGCTCACTTCCCCGCGAGCTCCAGGTCCCCCTCCTTGGGGAGGGGCTCTGTACGTTGCCTCATGGTTGGGGTGGGGGGGATGGGCGCTCCCCTGCCCTCTCACGTGGCCTCAAAGGGCCTCGCGTCTCAGCCCGCCCCACCGCACTCCTCTACCTGGGGAAGGCTGAGAACCCACTGCCGCCTAGACCACAGCTCAGCAGTGCAGTGCAAAGGACAGAAGCGAGACTGTGAGTAGAATGCATTCTTGGTTTGGTTTCTAGAACTTTCCAAACAGATGCTGAGCCTATTAACAAGGAGAACAGCCATCCAGCTTGGAAGGAGTGGTTGGAAAATGCTGTTGAATTACTTTGGCATAGGAATTTAGAATTTGAATTCGGTCCCGGATGTCAAGACCCGTCTGGAATTATTTTTCCCGTGGCATTTAAAAAATACTTCCTATGGGGCGCCTGGGTGGCGCAGTCGGTTAAGCGTCTGACTTCAGCCAGGTCACGATCTCGCGGTCCGGGAGTTCGAGCCCCGCGTCGGGCTCTGGACTGATGGCTCAGAGCCTGGAGCCTGTTTCCGATTCTGTGTCTCCCTCTCTCTCTGCCCCTCCCCCGTTCATGCTCTGTCTCTCTCTGTCCCAAAAATAAATAAACGTTAAAAAAAAAAAAAAAAATTAAAAAAAAAAAAATACTTCCTATGAAAAAGTTTAAAATATACAGAAAATTTGAAAAATTACATCACGAAGACCCCTATGCCATCCACACCAGGGTTGCTTAAATTCGGCCTCTGCCGGGGCGCCTGGGTGGCGCAGTCGGTTAAGCGTCCGACATCAGCCAGGTCACGATCTCGCTGTCCGTGAGTTCGAGCCCCGCGTCAGGCTCTGGGCTGATGGCTCGGAGCCTGGAGCCTGTTTCCGATTCTGTGTCTCCCTCTCTCTCTGCCCCTCCCCCGTTCATGCTCTGTCTCTCTCTGTCCCAAAAATAAATTTAAAAAAAAAAAAAAAAAATGTTGAAATTCGGCCTCTGCCTCTGTCTGTGACTCTCCCTCGGTCTCTCTACCTCATTTTTTGAAAGGAATCTGCAGACACTGCTCCCCTCAACGTGTCTGCGTTCGTCTCCTTTTCTCCTAAGAACAAGGGCGTTCTCTTACAGAAACACAGAATCGTCATCACGGCTCAGTTTTAGTGTAAATACTAATACGGGGAAACTTCACCCACGTGGAGGCTGGGAGGGGGAGACTGGCCCTCGGCGCCGATCACAGGCCCAACAGAACCCTCCGCGGAGAGAACCACCAGGACGGCCCCCGGCAGGGAACGTGTGCGCCGCGGCCCCTACGGGGAATCCACAGCCCCCGCAGCTCAGCCAGCGGGACGCCTCATCCCCCCGACCCCCTGCTTTCCTCCAACGGACTTGCCTTCAAAACAACCTCCCGACTTCTTCCCTCTTCCCCCTCAAACAGCGTCCTTGCCCTTTGTTGGAATTGCCTGTGGTTTGCCAGAGCTCACGTGTCCCAAACCGCAATTCTCTGCTATTCCCGAATAGACCTGTCTTGCTGGTAAAATGACAACTTTATTTTTAAGGTCGACGCTCCTCTATCTCCGGTTGTCCCCACTCGTCACAAGCATGTCGTGTTTGGCTGCTGGCCTGAAACAGCGTCCGGTCCGAGTTCACACGTGGCAATATTGTGTGCGTCTCTCCGGCCTCTCCTAACCTGCCTCAGGACATTAACTTCAAAAATGTTTGTGTTTAGTTTATCTGCTCTGAAATCCACGCTTCGTGACGTTGAGTTCTGCACTGGCTCTCGGGATTGAAACCAGCCCCGTCACCCCCTCGAAATTCTCTGGGGCCGCCCTTCCCGGTTCAACCCTTCTCTGCTCCGGGTCTGCGGTGGCCACAAGTCTCCTTCCTTCTCCGTGGGTGGTCTTTGCCAGAAGGCCACACGGATGGAGTCATTCCACAAGCAACCTCAGAGACCCGTTGCTCTCACCGGGCACGACCCCAGTGACATTCACCCGAGGTCCCGTGCTTACGAGTCACGTCCGCGGCGAGTCCACTCAAACGCTCACCCACCGAAGGACATCTGGGTTGTTTGTAGCTCCGCGTACGGGTGTTGTGAGGACGTGGGTCTTCACTTCTTGGGGACGCTGTTGCCTGGTGCCTCGCTGTTCTGGGGCTAAATCTTGGCTGCGGCCGTTCCTTCGTCATCTGAAGTGTCTCCCTGCCTCGCTCGGCGGGGCCTCGGCTGTTCTGACTTCCTCGGCTCCGTGCTCGCCGCCCCTCCAGTGACCCCCTTCAGATGTGCCTCCTGCGGAAAGACTGGCGTCCCCGGAAGGGCTTTCCTTCAACGAGCAGTGAGCAGGAGGAGGAAGGATGACAAGGACCCCCGGGGACGGCCGGGCCGCCCAGGAGCGACCAGGCCGGGACACCCTCAACTCCCCATCGGGGGCTGCTGTCTGCTTTCTCCTTTCAGTTGTGGGGCCCCCAGCCCCATGTGAGGAGTGTGGCCGCTGCCCGGCCGGGGCGCCGAGTGAGAGAAGCAACCCGGGGAGGACGCTGGCTCAGCCCCTGCCTGGGAAGGAGAACTGCCCCCTCGGTGTCTGAGCTCGTCTCCCCGGCCCCGCCGGGCCCCCACTCTGCCCCCCGGTCCCACCAGGCCCCCGCCGCAGGCCCGTACGGGAGGCCCGAGCGGATTCCGTGGTCTTCTCTGAGGAACCACAGGGACAGCCCCGCCTGGATAACGACCACGCTCAGCGGAGTGGCCTCTTCTCTCCACCTCGTCGGCACGTCCTCCCGTGGCCGGCAGCTGGGCCGTGGGGCCGGGGCCGTCACGACTCAGGTGGTCGGAGGGAGGAGCCCAGACTTGCACGTCTTGATGGTGGCTGCACATCTTGATGGTGACAGGTCCTTTCACTGCGCTGGCCCTCGCACCTCAGCCGGGGGCCCAGCGTCAGGCGGCTGTGGTCCCCGTTGTCTACGGGGCCCCTCGTTGAATAAATTGGGGGCTGCAAGGGGCCCGGGAGTGGGACCCCAGCTGAGGACCCGGCCCGGGGCACGGAGGTCTGGCCGCCTGTTGACCGGTCACCCGTGCCCCCCCCTCTCTGCCCGCGGCATCTGCCCCTTCCCGGCACCCCCTTGCTGTGCCTGCCCCCCCCCACAGGCCCCATGGTGTGGGGAGGGGGCGGTGGTGGCTTCGACCCTGAACACCGGGAGGGACCGGTGGGAGCAGTTGCCGGAGCGGGTCTGCAGCAAGGCTCCCTTCTGGAAATGCCCCTCGTGAGGAAGACAAGGGCAGGGGTCGTGGGATTAAGCCTTTCCCCAGAAGCACTGTGCGATCCCGGAGGTGGGGTGTCTGTCTTGCCCTGGAGCACCCGAGCGGGAGTGGTGCACAATCGGCCGCGTGGCTCTGGGGGTCGCGAATTCTGGGGCTCGGGGAGGATGCGTGCCCGCCACGGTTCACCCAAGGCCTGGTGACTGTCACCAGGGCACGCGCTCCAGGAAGTCCAAAGACGCCGCTGATATTTTCATCTTGGTCACGGTTTCAATGAGCGAAGTATCGAGTTTTAAGGCAGAGAGTTCCTGCCCCGCGGCTCTAAGCTCCGTGACGGGTCCACGGAGGGCACAGTGGCACGTCCGGTGGCACACAGATCCTGTGTCTGCAGGATGTGTCTGCAGATCCTGCCCCCACCAGGAGCTCCCCTGATACTGCGGCAGCACCGTCTATGGGGCCAGGGGGTCCGGCCCCGGGACCACGTGGGTCTCACTGCGGCTGGAGTGAGATGTGCTGGCGTGAAAGGCTGGCACCCGGCACGGTGGCTGGAAGCCAGGAATCTTCACAGACCGCGGAGGCCCCTGCCTGGGGCGGGCGGTGGCGGGGGTGGGGGGGGGGGGTTGCCTGTCGTCTAGGAGAACTTCTCCACGAACCTGAACCTCATCAGCCCCTGGCCGTGGGCTCTCTGGAGAACGGCTGGGCTCTAGCCCAAGTCTGACTCCGGAAACACCCGGCCCGCGCCGCCTGAGCTGCAGGGAAGGGATAGAAGAAGAGAACAGAACGTCAGAGGAAAATCTGTTTCTTCCCTTCCCAAATAGCAACGTGTGGGTGGGGCTGGCGCCGAGGTCTGGGGGTGCCCATCCCAGGGTGGGCAGAGGCGGCTGGGACACGGCCCCCTCCTCTGTCTGGGCGGGCTGGGTGCCCAGGCCCGGCTGAGCTGCCCGATTGCTCATGACCAGGCCCTGCTCGGGGGATTCTGATGAGAAATCTGGGGTGGGCGGAGGGGCGAGGCCCTGGTGCAGGATGCTGGCACGAGCCCCGCTGAGTCAGGCCGAGGCTGTGGTCTTGCTGCCTCCAGGAATGGCCGCAGCGGTCAGCCACTCCTCCCACGGTGTCCCCCCCCACCCTTGGCTCCCGTCCCCACCCTGGACGGGCAGCTCCTACCCGGCTTCCCGGCTCATCTCCACCACGGGCAGGAGCTGCTGCCCCCACACATGCCAGAGGACCCTGAGTGGCATCTGCTCTCACAGTGGCAGGCGGGGACACGGGTGGGGGTGTCGCAAAGCTTCAGGGAAAACAGCCGCACCCCACCCTTTCAGGTGCAGTACGTGCTAACCCCCTCCTGAGACGCACACACACACACACTCGGGCTGGAGAACCCTGAGGAGGCAGAGCCAACGCACCCACTTTACAGACAGGGATGCCGAGCTTGCCCCCGACAGGGACACTCTGACCCCAGACAAATGGTCTTTGATTTCAAGAGGGTTGGGGGCGCCAGGTGGTGACCTGGTGCCTCAGGAGCAGTGTCCCCAGTCAACGATCGGGGTGTGGGCCCCGGCTCAGCCCTCAGGTGGCCACCGCCGGGTTACGCCACTGGTCCATCAACCTTCTGCAGGCCACCAGCTCTGTCTGCTGTGTTCCAGCCCCTTCTCTCCACGCACTCCCTTGGCAAGGAGTCTCCAGCCACATTTCCCAGACCACCTCCCAAACTCGGGAAGAAGCGAAGCGTCCGTGGAAGCCCCCTCGGGGGCTGCCCCGGTCGCAGGGAGCAGCACCCATGAGCCCTGACCTTGTCCCGTCCAGCCCCCAATCATTCGTGTCCACCACATCGGAGAGCAGGGAGGGGCGGTCCGGGCTGCAGGGCGAGTCGGCCTCCACAAGGAAGCTGGCCAGGAGGAGAGTGCCGGGCTCAAAGACCGAGTCCCACGGGCCCGGCCACCGCACCTCAGTTCCTCCAACAGCCACCCGCCGACAGTCGAGGGTGTTGGTCTACACGGCAAGTGCGGGCGGAGCCCCGTAGGGCTGTCCAAAGCGTTCGGATCCCCAGAGACGACCAGAAGACCCGTGACCAGCACCAGGTGGCAAAAGGCCCCACGCCAGGTGGGAGATGGAGACCCCAGCCCCCCCCCCCCCCCCGAGCCCGGTGACCAGGCGAGGGCACAGGTGAGGCCGGGTGGGTAGACACGGCTTTCTCCTCTGTCCCTGGGGTGGAAATGTTCTCTGCTTCAGGGTCTGGCCTGGGGCCACCGCTCTCCTTGAGGAGATGACACCAGGAGAGGCGGACGGCGTCCTGGATCTGCGCAGACAGCGTGGAGGAGGCTCGCGGCCATCGAGTGCCTGGCGGCGTGGTCCTCGGGGCTTCCGGGGCCACCATGGCGGCTTTCTGGCTGGCTCTCCACGCTCGTGGGCTCGTGGACAGACTTTTACGAGTGCTTCAGTCCGCGGATCCTATGTGTTCCTTCGGCACAAGCTTCCGGGGCTGTGTTTGCTTCTCTTTGTGCCCTAGGGACTATTCGAAATGAGATCCACCCAAAGTGTCAATTTGGTTCTGACTTTGAAAACTTGGCAAAAACCCAGCCGCAGCCTTTTAGCTGCACAAGCTTACAATGGGGATCTGTGAGCTGATGCGGAAGGGAGGTTCCTGGACCCCCGGCTCCCTGGGTGTGTTTCAGATCTTCAAATAAACAAGGTTTGACATGCTTGCGGTGAGGACCGGGAGAGGAGCTGTTGACACAAACGGCGGAAATGAGTGAATTGCAGGCGATGGGAGCGGCGGGCAGGGCAGACAGGTGGGCTCTTGCCACAGGTCGAGGGGCTGCCGGGCCGGGTTCTGAATCAGCCTGAGCCCGGCCTGCCCTTCCCAGCACTGCCCTCGTCTACACACCGTCTGTAGCTGCCTCCAGATGGGGCCGATTGCTATTTCCGGGCGGCTCCACGCCAGGCAGACCCTCCCTGTGCGCCGAGGACCCGAAGTTGCCTTTGTCCTCCCGGAGGGAGAGTGGCAGCATCTGGTGACCATCAGGCACATCCACACGTGCAGAGAGACGGACCCCTCTGCTCCCCAGAGCCCGAGGCTTCGCTGCCGAGGATGCCTTGCCTGCCTTGGTGGAGCCCCAGAAAGGCGAGGGCACCCCCTGCGGGGACCCTTGTGTCCCAGCCCCACCACACAGCAGGAAACTCCACCTCGCGGTGTAGACATGTCAACCTGACCTCAGGTCCACCCAGGGAGAAGGAGGGTGTCGGAGAGACCTGACTTCTGGCACCAAGAAGTCCCAAGAAAAGACAGCAGGTCGAAGAACAAAAACGGTGGGGAACTGTTACCAGCCTCAAAATAAGTGCGGCGGGACCCGGAAGTGTGGTCAGGAGTGGGAGCCAGACACGGGGCCACACGCAGAGGGTTGGGGCAGAAGGTGGACCTCTTTAGCGCCACGTGTCCCAACACGTGAAAGTGGGGATGTGATGGTTTCTTCTTTATTGTCTACACGGTGTATGTTCATTTTAAAATCAAAATAATTTTAAAAAAAGAAATTCAAATACTTTTTTTCCCCCTTTAAAAAAATAGGTGAACTGGTGAGGGGATTTCTGAAATGAGAACGCGCAGAGCTCAGCAAAACTCTCCCCCAGAGGGGGTGCCCGGGGGGCTCAGTCGGTTGGGCGTGTGTGATCTGTAAATATATCTCAACAAAGCTGTTAAAACACAAAAACGCGTATGCAGGGTCTCCTGCGTTCAGGGAGAGCACGTCGTGTGCAGGTGCCATACAAGGGACGGAAGGGAGATAGCCCGCTGCCCCTGTGACGCAGGGCCCCACGTGGAAGGCCACAGGCCCCATCCACGCCCAACCTCCGTCCCCGCTGGAGGCCACAGCTGAACCTTGCGCTGAGCGCTTTAGTGCCTATCCTTTACGGTTTGCCTCACATGTTTGCGTCTGTCTTAGCTTTCATGTTTCCCATGGTGTCACGTAGACTTGTGCGGAGTTTTCTGTGCCCGGCGCCTTCCACGTGGCTTTATGTGTGTGTGCTGACACAGCAGCGCACGTTTTCGCAGCCAGACGGCGTCCGGGGTGTGGCCACGTGCATCTGCGCGGTTGCAGACAGGATCCGGGTTGTTTCCAGGTTCTGTTTGTTTTCACTATTATAAAGATTGCTGACGCAGACATTCCTCTGGGGGCTCCCGGCACACAGGCACGGGGTGTGTTTCACAGAACACGCTTACACTTGGACTGCCCCGTGCTCAGTGGACGGGGGTGCCTGTGGCCAGAGGCCTCGGGCTTCGGCCACCACCGCCCTGCCTGCTGCCTGAGGGAGGCCCGTCTTGGTGCACCTGCAGGGACGTGGGGGAGGGGCGGCTGCACCCCTCTAGGATGAACACCCAGGGAGCGGGCGTCGTAGAGTCAAGGGCATTCTGCCAAGTTGTTTCCCCAAGTGGCCGGGCGCAATCTTGCTCCCGTCACCGGTGGGTCACAGGTCCTGGGATTAGGTGACTTTTTAATATTCCTTCTCTGGTGGGTGTAAAACACCTGTTGTAACTTAATCTTCATTTCCCCGACTCCTAATACGATCCAGTCTCCTTCCCTACGTTAGAATAACGATCGAGCTTCCTTTTAGCGACGTGCTTGTTCGTGGCGTTTTTCTCGTGTCATTTTTCTGTTAGATTGTCTTTCTGGGGACTTTGAGGAGCTCCTTGGATATTTTAGCTGTTGATCATAGGCTAGCTGTATGTGCTACAGTTATAGGCCCCAGCTTCTGGCCTGTCTAGGAAAATCTTCGGCGTCCTTTGAGGATTGTTTGAGAAATGCCTTTCTTACCCAGAGATCGTATCTGTATCTTCCAGTATTTTCTCCTCCAAGTTTTCCATTTGGGTTCTGACACATGGGTGCTTATTCCAGCGGCAGCTGGTCTTGCACGAGGTGTGAGGTGGGACCTCCTTTGCGAGGCATCTTGGTTTCCACGTGCACGGACATCTGCTTCCAGGCTCTTTGCTGCTTGTGTCCCATGTATCCGTCACCGTGCCTGAATCGGACTGTATTCGTAACCACAGACTCATCATAATCCTAATACCCAGGAGGCCAGAGCCCCGAAAGATCATGATGGGATTCGGGTCAGAACTGCCTTGAGTATTGGTATCTGCTGTTTTTCAAGTGTCTTTAACTCCAAATAATCCAAATGCAAAGGGGCATATTTTGGAGCAGTGTATTCTGCCATCAGCACCCAGCAAATAGAAGAATCATTCCCAGGGATACAGAGGACATGACTGCAAAATGAGTATTTAAGTCCTCAGAAAAATAAGGAAGAAAATAATACTCGAAAAAAGAACAGGAGACTATGAAACAAGCATAGGTGAACGAGGGAAACATGACTCTAAATAAAAGCAGAAGAAATGACAAAAAGAGTAATCTCATTTGTAAACTGTAAATAATACGTATTTTAAAGTTCCATTTGGAGCCAAAACTCTTGACAAAAGTAATAAGGATTATGTGGACAGGTGCACACTGGATTCCTCTTTCGTTGCAAAGACGCACAGACCTTTCCAAAGAAGCTGGAATCTTAGAAATTGAATACAAATTATAAGGTGTTCATGTTAAACATCCTAAGAATAAAGAGTACAAGAAAGAAATAGGTGTGTAAATTCTGAAATGGTTGATGAAAGAAGGAAGTAAATTTGGCTGATCTAATAGCAAATGGGAAAGAAAAACACTGGTGTATCAGCAATCGGCTCTCGTGTGAAGCGGGTCAAACTCATGAAGTTGTTAGTTCATTGCATTTACGAAATTCTTGAAGAGACAGAAACTCATACTGGGTAAATGTTCTAGCGATGTGCTGTTTCCAAGTGAGGTACAAAAATACACCACAGAAAGGTTAAAAAATAAAATGATGGCAAACCGATACCAGGTGTTGTGGACCGGATTGTGCTCCCCGAAGATCCGTGGAAGTCCCAGCCCCTAGTGACGGGGACCTTATTTGGAAACAGGGTCTTTGCAGATGTGAACAAGTTAAAACGAGTCACACAGGAATGGGGGGGGGGGAGGACACTAGTCCCACGCCTGGTAGCCTCGTAAGAGGAGGGAAATCCTGACACAGTGACGGAGAGGGCGCAGCGAAGACAGCTCCGGGGAGGCGGGGGCCGAAGTTGGAGGGATGTGGCCACTGCCACCAAGACTGGAAGGGGGTCGGGGACCCTTCCCCCGGAGCCACCCCTGGATGGTGGTCTGGCCTCCAGACGTGGGAGAGTGAGTTTCTGCTGTGTTGAGCTCCCCGGTGTGTGCAACTGGTCACAGCAACCCCAGCAAATGACACAACAGTGTTCTCACAACAGACAAGAATCTTTGACACAAGAGGGACGTGTGCAGTCGTCCCTCGTGGGTGTCCGGGACCCTCCCTGGGGCTCCAGGGCGCCTGGGGGGTGGGACTGGAGGGGCGGCGAGGGTGGGCGTGGGAGGAGCACGGACGCCCCTGGGCAGGGGGGCGGGGAGGAGGGGGGTGGGGGGAAGGCAGGGGCATGGGGTGGGGGGCCTGGGGCAGCGGGAACTGAACCTGGTTCCCGGCGCCCGTCCTCGGGGGCCTCCCCCCCGGGAGCGGAGGCCAGAGCCACCGCTGCCCCGTGTTCCTCCTGAACGATGCGACGCCGCAGACGCCGTCCCCTTGCCGTTTCCAAATTGTGAGCAATGACGGTGTATTATTTCCTGCCATGTGGAAATACGCCAGTGGAGGCTACTTTCTAGAAAGAGGTGCCGAGCACGTCTGCGGGCAAACCAGGAAGATAGGGCCCAGCCCCGCACCTGACGGTCGTCTGCACCCACCTCGGATCGGAAGGGCCCGGGGTCCGCGGTCCACCGGCCCCAATGCGGTCGTGCCCGGCGACACCCTCAGGGCTTATTCCTTCTCCACGTTTGGGTCACACTATAGGAAGTCAGGGGAAACAATAGAACCGTCTAGAAAGAGGAGCAGTTACAGAAAGAAACACACAAAACAAACACACAAAATCAGCAGCTCCCTGGGTACCAACAGCGGTCAGTTACATACGCTGGGAAATGTTTCCGGCTTAAACTAGTAACTGAGAAACGCAATAAAACTTCCAAGAACACCGGGAATGCGGGGAACCTCTGCATTTCTGCTGATGATGTGAAGGGCGGTTGGAACATGTCCCCTCGTTCTTGGACCGCTGGGTTCTACAGATTCAAGATGCTGGCTTTCCCTAACCTGCTCTTGAAGCGGATCCGATTCCCTCCTACCCACAAACCCAGGGGAGGACCTTAGTGTGGGGCACCTGGGGCTCCTACGGGGAGGGGAGGCCACCGGGGATCAACCCAGGTTGGGAGAGCCCCTGCCCCAAGGATCTGTACAGGATTCCACAGGCTCCGGGCCCCACCTAATACTCTCCGTCAAGGAATTTCTACAATGGAGTCCGAGTCCTAGAAAGTCCCTGTAGAGAGAAAAGAGGACTAAGTGAAGAGTGGGGGAGAGACAACAAGGGAAGGCAGCTGGTGTGCAAAGGAGGAAGAGGTCAGGCTGATGCATGTCCCAGCATCTGGGGACACCAGCGCAGGTGGCTAAGGGGACCATGAGCCTGATCCTGGCAGAGGAGATACCAGGTGTGACCTAGAATGACCTGTCGGGGTGGCCCCGCTCCAGGGTCTCCTGTGATGGGGTCACAGTATGTGGTCGTTTCCAGAGGGCAGAGGTAAGCGTTTCAGGAATTACACTTGAAAAACCTACTTGTGGGCAACTTACGGTCTTCTGTTTAGTTTTCTCAGTTGTCCACCGGAACGGACACTGTATCCCGTTTCACAGGTGAGTAAACTGAGACTCAGGGACATCACAGCTTTCCCAGAACCACACACAGGTACCTTACGGAGACTGGGCAGCTGCCAGACCTCCCACCTCAGCTGACTGCTTGTCATATACCCCTAATCGGGGCCTCCGTCAGCAGTGCAGGGATAGTTCTAAAAACCGGAATAAAGAAAAACTGCGCTCGGAGGAGTTAAGATGGCAGACAAGTAGGGGGACCGGGAGTTTTCTTGTCCCTCCAGCGCAGCTGTATTGAGGTCAGATCCCTCGGAACTCCCAGGAAATCGATCGGCACAGCGGCAGAAGGATCTCCCCAGGCGGAGGGAGACAGCGTGGCAGGACCGAGGTGCATGGATGTGAGCTGGGGAGATAAAACAGTGTAGGCACGGAGGGGTGGGAACCCACTCTGCAGAGGGGCTGTGACAGGGCGGCATCGAGTTAGCACAAGAGGAAACCTCTTGGGACCATGAACCGGGGAACAAGGAGTGAAGTCCCCAGTTCTTTTTTGCAAACAGCCTTTGGAGCTGAAACTCAGAGGTTTTGAAAGTGCGTCACTGAAAGCCACATATGGAGGGCCTACAGCTAATATCCTCCATGGGGAAGAGCTGAGAGCTTTGTCCACTCTCAGCGGTGCCACCTCTCACCACCGTGGTTCAACTCAGTACCGGAAGTCCCAGCCTTGGCAGTCAGACAACAAAAAGAAAAGGCAACCAGATTGGCAAGAAAGAAGACAAACTTTCACTCTCCGCAGACAACGTGATATTCTATGTGGAAAACCAAAAAGACTGCACCAAAAAACTACTAGAGCTGATACACAAATTCAGCAAAGTTGCAGGATATAAAATCAACATACAGAAATTGGTCGCATCTCTATACAGCAATACAGAAGCAACAGAAAGAGATATCAAGGACTCGATCCTATGTATAATTGCACCAAGAACCGTAAAATACCTAGGAATAAACCTAACCAAAGAGGTAAAAGATCTGTACACTGAAAACTACAGAAAGCTTATGAATGAAACTGAAGAAGACAAAAAGAAATGGAAAAACATTTCATGCTCACGGATTAGAAGAACAAATATTGTTAAAATGTCTATACCACCCAAAGCAATCTATGCATTCAATGCAGTCCCTATCAAAATAACACCAGCATTCTTCACAGAGCTAGAACAAACAATCCTAAAATTTGTTTGGAGACAGAAAAGTCTTTGAATAGCCAAAACAATCCTGAGAAAGAAAACCAAAGCTGGAGGCATCACAATTCCAGACTTCAAGCTATACTACAAAGCTGTAATCATCAAGACAGTATGATGCCGGCACAAGAACAGACACTCAGATCAATAGAACAGAATAGAGGACCCAGAAATGGTCCCACAAATATATGGCCAACTAATCTTTGACAAAGCAGGAAAGAATATCCAATGGAAAAAAGACAGTCTCTTTAGCAAACGATGCTGGGAGAACTGGACAGCAACATGCAGAAGAATGAAACTGGACCACTTTCTTACAAAAATAAATTTAGAAGGGATAAAAAACCTAAATGTGAGACAGGAAACCATCAAAATCCTAGAGAAGGAAATCAGGCAGCAACATCTTTGACCTCGGCCGCAGCAACTTCTTACTTGGCATGTCTCCGGAGGCAAGGGAAATAAAAGCAAAAACCTCATCAAGATAAAAAGCTTCTGCACAGTGAAGGAAACAATCAGCAAACTAAAAGACAGCCTACTGAATGGGAGAAGGTATTCACAAACGACATATCAGATAAAGGGTTAGTATCCAAAATCTATAAAAAAACTTATCAAACTCAACAAAAATCAAATAACCCAGAGAAGAAATGGGCAAAAGACATGAACAGACACTTTTCTGAAGACATCTAGGTGGCTAACAGACACATGAAAAGATGCACAACATCACTCATCATCAGGGAAATACAAATCAAAACCACAATGTTACCATTTCACATTTGTCAGAATGGCCAAAGTTAACGACTCAGGCAACGACAGATATTAGCAAGGATGCAGAGAAAGGGGAACCCTCTTGCACCGCTGGTGGGAATGCAAACTGGTGCAGTCACGTTGGAAAACAATATGGAGGTTCCTTAAAAAATTGAAAGTAGAACTACCCTACAACCCAGGAATCGCACTACTAGGAATTTATCCAGAGGATACAGGTGTGCTGTTTGAAGGGGCACGTGCACCCAATGTTTATAGCAACCCCGTCGACAATAGCCAAAGGATGGAAAGAGCCCAAGTGTCCATCGACAGATGAATGGATAAAGAAGATGTGGTTATTTACAATGGAGTATTACTCGGAGATCAAAAAGAATGAAATCCTGCCATTTGCAACAATGTGGATAAAACTAGAGTGCATTACATTAAGCAAAATAAGTCAGTCAGAGAAAGACAAATAGCAAATGATTTAACTCATATGTGGAATTTGAGAAACAAAACAGATGAACATAGGGGAAGGGAAGGAAAAATAATACAAAAACAGGGAGGGAGACTGTAATAGGTAAATTATAAGACCTCACTGGCATCCCCTCTCCCCTTTCCCACTGCGTTCTGCGATCCGGGCTCTGAATGGGTGCTCCATCAGTCCCCGGTACCCGCCTTGTTCCTGCCATGGGAGCGATCACTCTGCATCATCCACTTCACAGAGCAGGAGAGTGAGACCCAGAGAAGGGAGGCAGGTGTTTCGGGGTACGGGGCTGAGCAGCAGAGACCTGGAATACCACCTCCGGAGCCCCTGCCAGCCCCCGAGCCAAGAGCGAGCCTTCCCCTTCCATCTGGCCACTCATTCTTCCAGAGCTTGACGATGGCCTGTTCCTCTTGGCCACGGGGTATTGCTGGCCAACCAGGAGGGAGTCCAGCTGGTAGGGCAGGTGTAGCTACTGGACACAGGGACACCTGTGAGCTACTGGGAGCCACATTCTGGTCTCTGTCCCCAGGCCTGCCCGGCAGCTGGGATCCAGGTGCCCTAGGGATCAGCACACAACAGGGTCTGGGCTGAGCAGGAGGCCATGACCTCAAGGAGACTCCACTCGGCCCTCTCCTGGCTCCTGCCTAGTCTCACCTATCCTTCCTGAGGGGCTCCAGGGCCCGGATCCAGGCCCCTTACAGCTGCTCGGGCTCCAGCCTGGAAAGATGTATAGCCTCTGGAGCATCTGGACTTGTTGGGGCTGGAGGGAGGGCCAGCCACCGACAGGGCCTCGGCTGGGGAGGATGCGGGCCTTGTGGGGGTGAGGATGGGGCCGGTACTCGGTCCCGGGGTCACGGCTCATGTATACAAAGGGCTGAAATCACTGAGTGCCCGGGGGGCGCCCAGTTAAGTAGCCCCCTGACACTTGGTCTTCCTGGAGGTGGCCCCAGGCCTCCCCGGCCGCTTCCCACCCTCTGACTCTGCCCAGGGCTGCAGCCAGGCCCAGGCTGGACCTCTGTCCAAGGTCCTGCCAGGAAGACAAGGCAGAAGGAGGAAAGGAGAAGGGGAAGGGGCGGACCGACTTCTCCCTGCCCTGAGTTGGCCTCCACTGCTGCCTGCAGGAGCCCTGGCCCAGCCATGCCCCAGGGTCCATGCACCTGGACCCTGGGGTAGATTCTGCGGTCCAGGCCAGCTGGGTGGGGGTGGGTGTATTCCCTGGACTTCGTGTCCCCAGATGTCCAACCCACCTGGCCTTGTACCCTGAGCTCTGCCTGGCTGGGGCAGGCATGGTTCTGGGGCTCAGGAGAGGTTCGGGTCCCGGAACAGTTGGCGGAGGCGGGAACATGGGGGACCAGCCAGGTGGGGAGCGATTGGATCCATGCACGTCAGCATCGCGTCTGGATCATCTACAGGTGCTGAGTGCAGGTCCCTGGGCACACCTGGCCACGACACAGACCTGGCCGGCCCTGGGGAGGGAGGCCTGTGTACCCGGGGCACCTCCCCTCCATCTACCCCTGGAGGACAGCCTGGGTCAAGGCCACGCTGATGCACTTCCCCGTCTGACCCTCAGGGACAGTGGGGACACTGAGGTCAGGAGAGGAAAGGACTGGCCCAGGACAAGTGAGGTGTGCGGCGTCCGAGGAGCAGGGCTGGTCTCCAGTCCTAGGCCAGCCTCTATCCCCCCATGGGGTTCTCCCTGGGAATGAGAGCCCCTGAGATGCTCGGGGGTCCCTATCCACCCCATCTTTGTGAGGCTGTGACCACTGGGCATCTCCAGACAGGCGGGTGCACACACACACACACACACACACACACACTTGGACTGCCCCGCTGGGGGTCAGAGGGGAGTCCACACTGGGAGGGGGTGGGTAACGTGGGGGAAAGAAGAGAAAGGCTGGAGGCAGTGGGGCCATGGGCAGGGACATCAGGATTCTTGGCAATAGCCCGGGACCCACAGCATGGGGAGGGGAGATGTGCCGGCTGAGGGCCGGGGGGTCCGCAAGATGTCCAGGGGCATTGGCGGGAACTAGGGGAGGACGGGGTCTGGGGTCCTGTGTCCACCACACTGGGCACCTGGAAGTAGGAAGTGTGGACGGGGCTACGGCACAGAAGGACTCAGCGTCCTCCTCCGTAAATTGGGCTGCGTAGACAGTGTCCCCAGGGTCCCACAGGTTCATAGACGAGTCTGTGTCCCGGGATCTTCATCCCTGACCCTCTGTTCTCCCCTCCTGGGAAAATGCTTCCTACTCCCTCAAGGTCCTTCTGAGCAGAGGGCAGCCTGGGGGCTTGGAGGACCGAGGTCCTGGGTTTGCAGCACGTGGCCGAGCAGTGGACCCTGGTGTGAGGACCGAGGTCAAAACCCTCCTTGTTGGCGCCTCGGGTCCTCATTAGGAAGTGGTTCCCCAGGCAGTGCCCTGCCTGGGGTGAGGAGGCCTCGTGAGGGAGCTGAGCACCGGGCCGGGGAAGGGCCACGGGCCACAAGGGAGGCTTCTGAGGGTCGTCGCCTGGACCCTGGAGCCCACAGGCCCTGCTCCTGTGAGACACACAGAGACAGACCGAGTCCGAGGCAGACACAGAGAATGGACCCCAGAGAGAGGAAACCAGAAATTCCATGAATCGGCCTGGAAGTGACAGCCCGTCATCGTCTTCTAGCCCTTAGAACGCGGTCACACGGGCCGTCCACCCGGAAGGGGAGGGGGTGACACAGGGATGTGTGACCAGGATTCGGGAAGGCTGGGAGCCACAGCCCAGGCGCTGGGACCTGGGCCCAAACGTGATGGAGCCCCTGGAGGGGCGTGTCGGGTGGGCACAGGGTCTGAACGAGCTCACCTCCACCTTCCCCCGGGCCCGGGACCCAGGCAAGAGGGGTGGCTGTGCCTGGACCCGGAGCAGACCCAGGCCCGCGTGAGTGTGTTCCGTGCCAGGCCCACCCCTTCCTCATCTTTCCACGGCCACGTGTGCCCACGAGCTTCATGGGATAGCAGGCACGGGACGAGTCTACAGGTGTCTCCCTGATGGTGTCCCTAGAAGTGGATTCCAGAAGGACCCCACTGTGCAGACGGGGAGACCGGGGGGCCCCGGGAGGCACAGGGTCTGTGCGGGGTCCCGGCACTGGTCAAGAGGAAAACCCAGGTCTGAACCCAGCTCTGTGTCCCCAGAGCTGCCACACCGGCTGCACCAGGCCTCGCGGGGATGTGGCTGGGCTGTGTTGGTGTCACTGTAGGGACAGGGCATGGGGTGGGGGGAGCCCTCCGCAGCCTGGGAGGGGCTCTTGTAGGAGGAGGAAGCTGGGTAAGGGGACCCACCTCTCTGGTCTCAAAGCCCAGTGACCTGGCAGTGACCTCACCTCTCTGGTCACAAAGCCCAGTGACCTGGCAGTGACCTCACCTCTCTGGTCACAAAGCCCAAGTGAAGTCAGAACCCGGGTCACCAGGCACCCACATTGTGGAGACAGCGCCCGACTGGGCTCATTCGTTGGGACACCTTCTCCTGACGAACATGTTCTCCTGTTGTGTGCCCGTGTCCCGCGGCTGCTGGCTCAGGGGAGCCCGTGGCTGCGACGCTCCCCGACCCTGGAGACAGTGGGTCAGGTCGTGCACAGGACGCCTCAGGTCTCTAGCTCGCAGGGAGCCAAAGGTAACCCAGGGAACCCCAGAGAGAGCCGGTCCAGCCCGACACCGCTCTGATCTGACTTGTACGGCCCCTCCCGTGTGTGTGTGTGTGTGTGTGTGTGTGTGGAGGGCCCACGTGAGCAGGTGCAGGCTGATGAAGGGGTCAGATGCCTGGTGGGCGGGCCATGCTCACACCCCAGGTCAAGGCTGGCTGGGAGGGACAGGGTGTGCTGGGGTGGCCCTCTTGTCCCCAAGATTCATCCCGAGCCCTGCAGGTGGATGTCACTGTGTCCCGGGCGCAGGGCTGTGCGCACTCAGGTCTGTGTCGGATCTGGGAGCCGCAGGGGGAGAGGGCGGAAGGACACTGAGGATGGCCGGGCGGGGCTGTGATGCCTCCGGGCCGGCCGCGGGTCACTGTCTTTACAGAAATCAACTGATGAAATCGGGAGGCGACTGTCGGAATCCCGCTTCACCTGCCCTACAGAGGTGTGCGTGTGCCCCGTCGCCCAGGAGGGCCACCCTGGACCCGGGGAGAGAGTGGCCGCACGGAGGTCTCTGGAAGCAGGGCCTGGAGATGGCCTGGGAGGGCCTCCCTCACCGCCCGGGCCCCTCCACAGGGTCCTGGCTCAGCGGTCCTGGGACCAGGACCCGGAGCCCCCGGAGCCCCCGGAGCCTGAGCCCGAGGGTGAGAAGGCTGGGGGTGGGGGATGGGGTGCATGGGGCCCCGGGTGGTGCTGGGCCACCCAGGGAGGAGCCCCCGGGGGCTGGTGTGGGGCCAGGAGCAGAGACTGAGAGCCCCCGGGGCTGCGGACCGCAGGGGGGCAGAGGTCCTGGTGTGGGTTCCTGGCCGCGGCTTCTCGGGAGGCCCTGGGGTGTGTTGTGTGTCTGCAAGGCCCCTGGAGAGGCCGGCGCGGGGGGACCTTCTCTCCTGTCACCCTGAGCCCTTGGAGCCGCTGCAACCATCACTCTGTTTCCTTCTCAAGAGTCCGGGGCAGGAGCGGAAGCCGGTGCGGCTCCAGAGCCCGACCCAACAGCCTCGGGGGCCTCGGCGGCTCTGGAGGCAGGGGTGGCGTCTGGAGCGACTCCTGCAGGGGCCCGGCAGCCAGCAGGTGACCTGGGACCTGTGCCGGGACAGCGGGCGCCTGGGCAGAGTCAGCTGGGTCCTGCTTCTGCTCCTGCTGCTTCCACTGTTCCTGCTTCTGCTCCCAACACCCTTCCTGCCACCACCCTTCTCCCCGCCCCTGCCACCTCTCTTCTCCCTGCCCCTGCCCCCGCCCCCGCCCCCGCCCCTGCCACCGCCCTTGCTCCCACATGGATGCCAGCCACTGATCAAGGGCCTGAGGGCCTACACGGGGTGTTTATTTTATTTCTAATTGTTCCAATCCCCGACCCTGACACCCTACCACAATGTCTCTTCCTCTTCTCCCTTATGCTTTCTCTCCTCTTCTTTTTAGCTGTGACTTTATTTCTTCACTGTTGGCTTATCATCCATATTGATCTTCAATAAAATTTTTATTTACTTTACGTTGTACAATTCCTGCGCACTGGGTACACTCACGACGCTGTGAACCACGCCACAGAATAGTGGTGCAGGGCATCTCAGTCCCGAGGGACACCGTGTACCCGGAGCCCGCCCTCCCCGTTCGTGCCCCCGCCAGGCCCTGGGAACCCCCAGTCCGCTTTCTCTCCGTGTTCCGTTACTTACTCTGGAGGTTTCCTACAAGTGGAATCTCGCCAGAGATACCTTCGGGTCTGCACCGACTTTTCAGACGGGACAGATTCATTTTCGTACTCTGTGGTCGCTTGAAATAGACTGTTTCTCCTTTGATATTGACATCACAATGGATTAATGATTAGGTGGGGAAAAAGAGGCCCCTTCGGTGACAATGGGCACGGTCTCGGGGTGGAGACCCCCGTTTGTGCTGTGACACCACAGCCTGACGCCAGCCAGGACACGGCTGGTCCCCCCGTGGCCCAGACAGAAGCCGGGAGATGCAGAAGGCCGGACGGTCACACCGCAGAGGGGAGAGCATCCCTCACGACCCCTGGGCCAAATAACGCTCCAAAGCCCGTGCGTTCCCCGGGATGGAGACCGGACCCGTCCCAGTCCATGGGAGCAGGCGTCAGAGATGCGGGGCGTGCCGGGGAGGGACTCGGGCAAGTGACCCCCGAGGGAGGCAGCGCTGGGCACCTTCAGACCGGCAGGTTTCTGGTCTGGGCACCGGCAGCCCAGGTGACAACGTGAGGCAGCAGAGGCCCCAGCAGGTCCCCAGCGAGAAGTCCTCGTCCTGCAGGGGACCGGCTGGCCCAGGACTGGGAGAGCCCACACCCTGGGGTCGGCCCTTCCCCGGTCCCCATGCCCGGCCCCAGGCAGGTTGGTCAGCTCTGCTCCCCTGAGTTCAGGGGGGGCGGGCCTTCGGCGGGTGGTGGGGTTCCCCAGGAAGAGGGACCCCGAGCCCCAGGACGCCAAGATGCAGGCCTGCGGGTAGGACAATCCAAAGTCAAGGACATGGGCTTCCTGACCTAGCTCGTCTTACTAGTGACCCGGGCTGTGCTATTAGCCTCGGTGTCCCCATCTGTGACACGGGGACGAAACGGGCCTTCTAGATGGCTTGTCGCATTCCCTGAGAGATGAGGTGGAATCGTGGCCTGGTGCCTGGAGGACATAAAGAGCCACCTGGAAGGCTGTCCCAGAGTCCCCCAGGGCACAGGATTCCGGAAGCCCCTCCTTGGCCCCTGCCTGCTGTCCCCCTTCCGGGAACACTCAGCGTTGTTTGCGGAGGAGGTGGAGACGATCCAGGACGTCAGCAGGTCCCACGTGAAGGAAGGTCAGCGCTGGAGGGACAGAAGGACGTGTCCCGTGGCCCCTTCCAGGCCCCGAGCTGTGACGCCCTCTGACCTGACCTCTGACCTGACCTGGTGTGTGGACCCGGCTTCTGTGGTTTCACTCCCTCCTTCCCTCCCTCCTTCCCTACTTCAGCCGGCGATCTCAGGTCCCTGCCGTGTGCCGAACACCGGGACCTCATCGGTGAGCACGACCCGACGGGGTCCCCCACGTGGCCTCTTCCTTTGCAGGGTCTGAATCTTCCTGTGCTGGGTCCCCTCTGGCGAGTCTGGGAGGGAGGCCTCTGCACATGTCCCTGCAAGGAAGCACGAGTCCGGAAGGTCCAGACGACCTGCCCCAAGTCCCAGTGTGTGGAGACTGGACACGGGGTGGTCCCTGATCAGAGGAAGACTTGGGCCCACGGAGCCCGGAGGATGACGAGTCCAGGGAGCCCGGAGGAGGAGGGGGGAGCACCGTGGCGGCCTGGCGCTCAGGCCAACTGGGAGACGGTGTCGTACCCGGACCGGCTCTGTCCCCAGGGCCGTCGGGGTATCCGCGCTCCCGGGTGGCAGGCTGGCCCCGGCTGGCAGGAGAGGAGGTGCCCGTGGGGCAGGACAGAGCCCTCAGGCAGAGCGGAGGGTCGCAGGTGCTCCCCCAGGGGCAGGTGGACTCGGGTGCCCTGAGGCGGCATCACCGGGACAACTGTGCCGTGCCAGCCCCACTTCCCCAAATTCAAGACCAAGACCCTATCACCCTGTCCCACCCCCCAGAGCAGAAACCGCTTCTGTCCTTGTTCCTTTGTGGATGCTTCCATGCCTGCCCTCTGCACCCTGTCTGCTCCCGGCTGTGTGCACACACCTGGATCACGAGAGTGAGCCCCGGACCCCACCCAGGAGGTGGTAAGGCCCCTCACCCTCAGCCAGCAAGGGAGAGCGCCGTCCCCATGGCCCTCCTCCCCCTAAGAAGACACGTAAGCCATATTCACCAAGGTTTTTAACCATCGTACACACACACACACACACACACACACACAGAGCGAAGGATGGGGGCCTTGGGGACCCGCACACGAATGTCTCCTGCACCTCCCGCCGCCCCTGCGCTTTTGTGGGTTTGCTCTGGTTCTCTCGGATCCTCCTCCCGGCTCCCTTGAAGTTGTCAGGCCTCTGCCCGAGTCCCTGGGTCACCCACCCACCCTCTCCTGTTAGGAAGACATCCAAATGCACACCTGCATTTCCTCTCATGTTCCTCTCGCCTCCTAGACTTCGGTCGTCAGATTTGGGAGTCGTGAACAGCCTTTCTGTCTTCCCTCACCTGTCCTTCCACCCAGCTCTTCCCAGGCCAGCCCCGAGGCTGTCCTCGGGTTGGATTCATCTCCTCCTGGGAGGTGGGGGTCGGGCGGACAGAGGGCAGACGGTGCCGGTGGGGGCAGGAGAGGCCGTGGCCCACAGGCCGAGTGCCGGCTTGTCTGCCAGGGCCCCCGGGCTGGGTGAGCCCCGCCTGCCTCTCCTCTTACCGGGAGGCATCGTTGTCCTGAATGGGCACCGGGGAACCTGAGCGAAGAGACCACGTTGCTTTGAGACAAGGGGCGGTGTGGCAAGGGCTGCAGGGGACGTTGGCCTTGGATTTGGGAAAGAGAGGCCGGCCACGCACTGCTGTCGCGTTCATGTCCTCTCTGCCCACCTGAGTGCACCTGCAGCCGGAGGGGCTGGTTCCCGGCAGGCTGGCAGCGTCCCCCTGGAGCCCCCGGTCCCTCCTCTCTGCCTGAGGACGGTCTCCCGGAGACGGGAGCCCATCACACCTGTCTCTGGGGACCTCTGCTTCGTCACATTGTCACCTGGGCTGCCGGTGCCCAGACCAGAAACCTGCCGGTCTGAAGGAGCCCGGCGCTGCCTCCCTCGGGGGTCACTTGCCCGAGTCCCTCCCGGCACGCCCGCATCTCTGACGCCTGCTCCCATGGACTGGGACGGGTCTGGTCTCCATCCCGGGGAACGCACGGGTTTTGGAGCGTTATTTGGCCCAGGGGCCTGTGAACCTTTCTGGCCCAGGGGTCGTGAGGGATGCTCTCCCCTCTGCGGTGTGACCGTCCGGCCTTCTGCATCTCCTGGCTTCTGTCTGGGCCACGGGGGGACCAGCCGTGTCCTGGCTGGCGTCAGGCTGTGGTGTCACAGCATGAACAGGGGTCTCTATCTCCGACATGTGCCCTCTTACTCACACAGCCTCTGGTATCCTTGTGACACCTCCTCCCCTCCCCGGTGGATGGCCGTGTGACTAGTTTTGAGGGAGAGAATATAATGATGGGTGTCATTTCCAAGCTGGTTCATGAAAGTCTGTGGTTTCGCTGGGTTCCTTTTCTCCTGCGTCCATTCTCTGTCTCTGTCTCTGTCTGTCTGTCTATCTGCCTGTGTGTCTCTTGACCCAGTGCTCTGACGAAGCGAGAGCAGATAATATGAGGCCCCAGGGCAAAGAAACTGCAGAAGGTCCAGGCTGAGACAGAAAAGTCCTGAGACACCCCCCCCCCCCCCCGGTCCCGGGCAAATCCTGCCAAGAGGACGTGCATGGTCACGGTCTTGGGGGCAGACCCCCTCTGGGGTTTTTCATCTTTCAGTGATGCCCTGCTCCCCCACCGCATCAAACTTAACAGCCAGGCTTTCACCCCTCAGCAGGATGTCCCTTCCTCCAAGAAGCCTTCCCTGACTGCTCCTGCCCTCCCTGGGACGAGTCAGAGCTCTTGCCATTTTGCACTGGTCTCTATGTACCTCTCGGAGCCTGTGACCGTGCCTGGGTGACCACACGGTGTGGGCCCCTCCCGACAAGGCAACGAGTCTCTGAAAGTACCTCTGCCCATTTTGCTCACTGCCCTCTCGCCAGCAGCAAGCACGTGCCTGGCGTGTCACGGGTGCTTATACGTGTTTCCCGAAGGAGTGAGCGGCTTCCTGGGGAAGTGTGGGGTGTCGGGGAGCGCAGGGAGCGGTGCGCAGACTCACTGCGGAGAAGACACGCGGCGAGGATTACGCGGGACCGGTCCGAGGTCTATTCCCAGCAGACAGGAGGTGACAGCCCTTCTCGGCTGTGGCGCCTGGAGGGCACTAGCTGACGGGCCAGGACTGGCATCTCCCTGCCGGCCAGCACGTGCCCTCCTATCCCCAGCTCCTGAGGATCGTCAAGGATCCCTCTTGGGCTAGAGCCATGGTCCCTGGCCTTCACCCCATCAGCGGCCTGGGGTCACCAGACACCTCTCAGCAAGCCGCGGGATGCGAACTCCCGGAACCGCGAAGAACGCTCCCGGGGTCTCGGAGGACCACGAGCGGAGCCCCAAAGTAAAGGTGGTGGCCCTCAGGGCAGGATGGCGTGCGCACAGGGGGCTGTGGAGGGAGAGGGGCACTGAGGGGGACTGCCGGGTGGGGGCCGGTCTGCCCACCAGCGTTCCCTTTCTGTCCCCCGTTTCTCGTGTGCTGGTGTGGGACACTGCCCGGGTCCTCCAGCCACGGCACAGAGGCCAGACCAGACGGGCTGCCCGGTGCCCCCTGCCCACGCCCTTCGGCAGGACGAGCCTGGTGCTGATGCAGGACAGGGCCGTGGAGAGGGCCCACGGGGCCTGGAAGAGACACCGCTGTCACCCCTCCTCTCTGCCCCCCCTGCCCCCCCTTAGCTGACCCTAACAGGGTGGTCGGGCCAGGCATGGTGTGGACCTGGACAGTGGCGGGCGGCGGGCGGCGGGGGGGTGGCTCCCGACCACACGTCACCGTCTTTCGGAAGAACGGTCGCACCATCGGCGAGCTCCAAAGTCTCACATGTGTCTACGAGTCTTTTCATGCTCGGGAAGCTGGACGTGTTCCGTCTGCCTGCGGCCAGAAGCACAGTCACGTCAGTTACCAGTTTTGGTCACGTGGGCTGCACCCCGACCCCCACAGACACCGCCAGGCCCTGGCAGGACAGAGACGCGAGGGCGCTGCCACGGGAGGCGGAGGCAGACAGGTGATGGGGAAATGTCCTTCTGTCCCCTCTGTGCCCCGAGGCGGGCGGGTGTCCCCAGCGAGGCCGTGGAGACCAGCTCGGGTAGCCGCGTCTGCTCACCCAACCCCTCTGGCCGCAGTCCGTCCCTCCCCCCCCCCCCCCCCCCCCGTGCATGCCCTGCGTGCCCCGTGCCTGGAGGGGGTCCTTTCCCGACCCCACTCCCTTCCGTACCACCCCGCCCAGCACAGAACCTCTTTCCCACCTGCCTTCCCTTTACCACCTCCACCTGCCCCCCACCCCCAGCTCCCCCATCCTGCCCTCAGCGCCAGGGCCTGAGCCTCCCGTGGATGGCCAGCCCCACTCCTGGCCTCTCCCCCTCCGGCCTCCCCTCCCCTGCACCGGCCTCCCCCACTGACCCCTGCACCAGCCAACTCAGAGACCTGCCCACGTGGTCTCCAGGCTCCGCCCACCCACCTGTCACCTGCCGCCAGCCAGCCCTGCAAGGGCTGCGACCCTCGGTATGGACTGCCCGCGTCCTCCCAGATTCATACACCAAAGCCCCAGCGCGATGGTGCGCGGGGTCGGGGCCTCGGGCAGTGCGCAGGGTTAGCTGGGGTCCTCGTGACAGGATCGGTGCCCCGGTAAGAAGAGGAAGGGACCGGAGCCCCCTCCCCAACACCTGACGCAGCGAGACGGTGGCCGCCTGCAGACCCCGGACCCCCAGCGGGTCGGCGCCCTGAGCTGTGAGGATCGGTGTCGGTCGTGGGCGCCCTGTCGCGGAGCCCGAGCTGCGGCAGAGACCTCCCTCTGAGCCTGTGCCCCTGCGTCCCCCCTTACCTGCCCCTGCACCCCCCCAGATGTCACTCCCTTAAGAACAGTAGCATCTTGGCGGTCCGGCTGGCGGGGCCCAGGCGCAGGTGGACCACGACGTAGCTGTAGTCGGTGGACAGCACGTGGAAACCCTCCACCCCCTTCACCGGGCGGGAGAGAAGCTAGGCAGGGGCGTGTGGGAGGGGTCGAGAGCCCCCCACTCCCGGGGCCACGGCCCGCCTGACCGCCCCGAGTGCTGAGCGCCCATCCTGCCCCCTCTCCCAGGTTCCCTTTGACGGAGGGGCTGCTGGGGACGGCGCCGGCAGAGGCGTCCTGTCCCGCGTCTGGGTGAGGAAGCGGTGCGGCGGGGGGGGGGGGGGGGGGGGGGGCGGGGGAGGCACTGCCACCCCGGGCCTCCCTCTCCCGGCCCTGGGCTCTCATACGCACGTGTGTTCCTGAACATCGCCTTCTTCCCATCTTTCCAAAGAAGTAACATGTGTGGCTGGCACCCCTGTGACCTAGGGGGACAGGCGGGGGCCCGTTTCTGGAATTTTCCAATTTGGACCAGGACCGGTCCCACAGCTTAAGGGAAACAGTTCGAACACCCAGTGCCTGCTGAGTGACCGCGTGTAGCGTGGGGGCTTCTCCCCAAATCAGGCTTTTGAATTTTAGGGGCAGGAAGTGATGGGTTTCAGGGCTGTGGGGACCGTCACTGTAGGCTTTCCCGGTGATCCGGGTCCGGCACCCCCACCCGGCCGGGAAGATGCCCCAGGCTGCCGTGGCCAGGGCTCTGGGGAGGCTGTGCTGGGCCCCCCGCCCTGCTCCACTCACCGGCTAAAGGCCAGGACCACCTTCAGCTGGCCCACTTTGTGAAACTTCACCCTGGATGCCCCCAGCTTCCTCGTGTGTCTGCCAGGCAAGACATCGGAGATGACAGACCGAATGTACCAGAACCCTGAAAACTGTACAGAGCTGCTGGGGAAGGCACACCTTCCCAGGCTCCCAGCCAGGCTCCCGGAACCCACCGGACAAGGGATGCCTCCCAGACACCCAGCCCGCGTCCAGCCCCCCGGACCTGCACGCCCCTGGTTAGGGGCCCTGGTGGGCAGACGCCAGACTGTCTGGGGGTGCGGGGGCTGGGCAGTGGGAACCGTGTGCTGTAACTTCCTTCCCGTGCAGGGCCTCCGGGGGGGCCCCGTCCCTCTGATTTCCTGCCGCAAACCCACCGTCCCAGACACCGCCACGGCCCGCTCAGCCTGTGCCCACAGCCACCCCCGCTGGAGGGTTCCACCTGCCAGCCATCTCCCCGTTCCAGAACACGTCCTGCTGATTCCACCTCTGCCCACCTAGCATCTCTGGGTGCACCTGCCTGGGACCCTGCGCCCTACCCACCCCCATGGCCGGCAGTTGCTCTGGGAGAGGCCGGGGGAGGCAGTCCCACTGGGCCGGCAGGGGCCTGTGCCGGATACTCCTGCCAGCCTCGGGGCACTGCCCAGGGCCCCGGGAAAGCCCTTGGAAGATTTTTGGGGAGCGATCCCTAAACGGACGATCCCTGGCCCCCACGGCCTGGGTGCCTGGCTCAGGGGACAGCAGGCCTACGGCTTTACCTTGTTCCAGTTGAGGCTGTGGGCCTCCCTGGGCAGCTGTTCCTGTGGCCGGGACCCCATGGCCAGCACGAACGCCAGGACCAGCGTGGACACCAGCCTCCCCGGTCCCATCTCCAGCCTCCCTCTTCGGCCACCAGGGCACTGAGTTTAAATCTCCCCACCCACTGACCCTGCCGTGGCCGTCCAACCAACCCGGAGCCTTGAGCCGGCCTGGGGTGGGCCGATGGGGAGGCCGGGGGGCTTCGGGCCCTCTCCTGCCCCGGGCACAGAGGGCCGGCCCAGGTGCTCAGCCTGGTCGGTGCCACCTGCCTGGGAGGCCCCTGAAGACAAAGCCATCGTGTTCCCGAGGTCACTCCCCCCCCCCCCCCGACCTCAGGTCACCACGTGTCCCCTGGAGCCGTCCCTCCTCACAGTGGGAGCCCTGGGCCTCTCACAGTAGCTCCCCACCCCCGGAAGAGAGACAACAGCCAGCTGGTGTCACTATGAGTCACTTCATAAGGTTATCTGAGTGTGAGAAGCAGGACCTGACCGCAGGGTCGCCCTGAGCAGGTGCTGACAGAGGGGGCAGCCGGTGTGTGTGCACAGGCAATGGGGTGCGTGTGCGTGTGCATGCAACTCTCCTGTATGTGCCCGCCTGCCCCCCTTCCTGGTGTGCACCGCCCCTCGCCGTGAGGGATGGGCAGCCCCCACCCCAGCTTCTGCCAGGACCTCAGGCAGGGCCCCACCAGACCACAGGAGGCCCCACAGCCCAGGCCTCTGCAATCCTGGGCCCCTGCCCTTGCCCCAGAGCCCTGCCCCGGACACCGAGGTGCCCCAGCCCGGCACCCTGGTGGGCACCAGTGCCCACCTCGTCGGCCCAGCACCCTGTCCGAACTCGAACCGCAGGCCTGCTCTCACTCGGGCAGACGACCCTCCCATTGGCCCGGGGCTGTGTGACCCCTCCCCGGGGAGCGGCTGCCTCCGGCCCAGCCCCCACTCCCCGGCCGAGACCCGTGTGCGCGGGTCCCCTCACCCAGAGGGACTCTGCCGAGGGACACAAGTGCAGGCCAGCCCTCTCGCCCCCGAGCTGGCTCTCTGTGCCGTGTCGTTCAGCCGGGGTGTGCCCACCGCACCCTATCCTCTCCCTGTGCGGCCCGCGCCCCACGAGAGCGGCGCCCCGTCCATCTCTGTCCGCCCTCGACACCGAGCCCAGCCCGGCACACGAGTGAGAGGCAACTCTAGACGTTTGTGGAGTCGCTTTATTTGGAAACGCAGCAAGAGTCCCTGGGAGCACCTGCCCAGCACCCAGCACTCAGCACCCAGCACCCAGGTGGCTGAGCAGGTTGCCAGCGCCTGGCCGGCCTGGTCCGGACACGGTGGGCACTGTCCCCGCTGGAGGCCGAAGCATTCACTGAAAACCAGGAAGAGCACTGGGGGACCCCAGGTTCACCCCGAGGGGCATCTGCCTCCACCCCGGTCCCTGGCCCTTCACGGCTGCAGAGCACTGGGGTGTAGGACGCGGGGTGATGCTCGGGAAGCCAGCTTACCTGGAAGGCCTTGTGCGTGCAGGTGACTGGGGGGACAAGGGGAGGCGTGAGGACGGGCCCACGACCTCATCCGAGACGGGGCCTCCCCTGCCGGCCTGACTTGGGCCAGGGAGCAGGTGACTCCTTGAAGAACTAACCACCCGCCCCCCCCAGTTCTGCCTGACTCACTGAGACCGGGAGGCTCCCCGAGACCAGCGGAAGTGAGCCGGCTCTTGGGCATGGGGGCGGCCCCGGGGGACACTCACGGTCCCGCTGCAGCGCGGCCTGCTGCTGGGACAGGAAGCCCAGGCCCCTGCTCCACCTGGTGAAGAGGCGCACGGCCTCCTGGCTGGCCAGCTCCGTGCGACCTGCGGGGCAGGAGGGGACCCTCACACCTGTGCCCCACGCCCCAGCCGCCCCTCTTGCAGCGGGGGGAGTGCAGGATGAGGCGCCGGGTCCCTGGGGCCACAGGGGCCAGCCCAGGCGGCGGACCGGACCCCTCTCTCTAGCCCCGGACCCTGGGACGATGTGTTTCCCGCACAGCCAGCGTGACTGCTGCCGGCAGGGAGTTTGTGGGCGGGCCCGAGGTCTCAGCCACTCACTGTAGAGCTCCACGGTGCTGAAGGCCTCGTCCTTGAACTCCAGCTGGGTGAAGACGATGGCGTAGTCCCTGAAGTCGGTGCCCAGTACCCGGTAGTCTAACACGCCCAGGGCTGGGAGACACGAGAGGCCCCCCCGGCAAGCTCAGAGCCCCAGAGCCCCGTGGTCCCCGGGTCCCCGGTGACGGATGGCCAGCTGGCGAGGGCCTGTCCCAGCTCATCCGGGGTCACACTCCCCCGGTCCTGTCCCCACGGGGGCAGAGGGCCACCCCCCTGCACATCACAGAGGGAGTCTGGGGTGACCGATCCCCTCCCCTTCCCGCAGTGCTGGCCAGGCGAGCGAGCCCATCCCCAGGCTGCCCCGCACCCCGCGGGACACCGCGGAGGCTGTCGCCTTACAGGGGTTCTCAAACACCCATCCAGAGTTCTGTCTCCGCAGCAACACCGTGCCCACGTCACACCTCTCCAGCCTGGAAAAGAGACCGTCCGTCCTCAGCTCAGGGTCCAGAGTCGGGACCACAGGACACAAGGGTCCTGCCGCCGGGGCCCGGCCTGCTGCCAGCGTGTCGCAGAGGGATCCTGGCTTCCTCTGACGGCCCCCGTTACCCAGAAACCTCGCTCTCCAGCGAATCCAGCCTGGCTCGGGAATGAGCTACACGAGAGCCAAGTGCAGATCAGTTCCCTCCCCGGGGTGGTGGGGGCGCAAGGGCGCAAAATGAGCCTCAGACAGACGCTGGGCCCTCTGCAATTTGGGGTGAGGAGCCCCAGCATCACAAGGGGCCACTCAGTCCCTAAAGTGAACCGACACAACAGACAGGCAGTGGGTCTTGGGGTGCCTGGGGGGCTCAGGCGGTTAAGGGTCCGACTCCAGATTTCAGCCTCAGGTCATGATCTCATGGTTTGTGGGATCGAGCCCCGTGTCAGGCTCTGTGCTGACAGCGTGGAACCTACTTGGGATTCTCTCTCTCTCCCTCTTTCTCTCTCTGACCCTCCCTCACTCACAATTTCTCTCCCTCTCGAAATAAGTAAATAAACTTTAAAAAATTAAAATTAAAAAAATAAAACAAACAAACAAAAACCCTTCTCAATGTTATAAGAAAAATTACAAACTGGGAACTATATTTGCAACTAATTTTTATCACAGATGAGAGGCTAAGATCCCAAATAACTGAAGGGTTCTTACAAACCACTAAAAACACACCTAACAGAAAAATATGCCAAGATACGAACAGCCAGGGGAGCCTGGGTGACTCGGTTAAGCGTCCGACTCTTGATCTCGGCTCAGGTCTTGATCTCAGGGTTGTGAGTTTGAGCCCCGTGTTGGGGAGGAAGCGCACAAACCACGTTGACATGTCCCAGGATGCCCCTGGCCCCTGCCCTTAGAGAAGGTACGTAAAAGTTGACACGGGGCCATCTGTTGCCCATCAGACGGCAAAGAACAAAGAGTGAGGGAATGCCTGGGACAGGCGCCAGTTCAGGGGACCGGCCACGTCTGACGTGGAGCCACAGGGACTCCGAGAGATTTATCCTTCGGGTAGACCCCTGAGCCCGCTCCCCAAAGTGTGTTTCCAACTGCAAAAGATTGGAGACCCCCGTCTGCCCAGCAGCAGGGCGCTGGCACAAAGCCTCCTGGACCAATACGCAGCTGTAAAACACAGCAGAAACTTAACGGGAACCCATGGGGGAGGCGAAGGAAAAAAAAAAAAGAGGTTAGAGTGGGAGAGAGCCAAAGCATAAGAGACTCTCAAAAACTGAGAACAACTGAGGGCTGATGGGGGGTGGGAGGGAGGGGAGGGTGGGTGACGGGTATCGAGGAGGGCACCTGTTGGGATGAGCACTGGGTGTTGTATGGAAACCAATTGGACAATAAGTTTCATATATTTAAAAAAAAAAAACAGAGCAGAGCGCCTCCGAAAATGTGACATGGAATCACCGTGTGACCCCGCGGTCCCGCCGCTGCGAGGGCCCAGAACCGAAAGCAGGATCTGAAGGGAGACTTACACACCCACGTTCACGGCGGCGTGATTTACAAAACCAAGAGGCGGGAGCTGCCACGTGCTCCGGCCGCACCACGGAACGTCAGCCTCGAAAAGGAGGGGAATCGCGGCAGCTGCTACCACGTGGGCGAAGCCGGAGGGCACCGTGCTGAGGTCTGCCCGTCACAGGGGGGCACGTCCCGTAGGAATGGACGCTCGCCAGAGGCCCTGGAGGAGTCGGAGGGTGGGGCTGGGGGAGGGGAGGGTCCACACGCAACGGGACAGAGTCCACTGGGAAGATGAACACGTTCTGGGGACAGACAGGGGGACGGCTGCACGACAGTGTGAGTGCGCCCGACGCCCCCGAACTGCGTCCTTGAAAGTGGTTACGACGGCCGTCTCTGTGCTGCATTTACCTTACCACAATTTTTAACAACTCAATAAAGACAGAAGAGAATAAAATGGGAAATGTTCTAAGGGAGAGCAGAGCCTGTGTGGACGGATACGGAGAGGTTCCCGGCGTGCGTGGCTCGGTGACACACGTGTGCTGGCGTGTGGCCGCCCATGTCGGAGGAGCCGCCACGAATCACAAGCATGGGTCACCTGCAGGGAGGGGACGGGCTGGCTGGGCAGGTGGGAAGGACCCGCTCTGTGTACCTTTGGGGACTCTGATTTCTGAACCATGCAAATGCACTTCCTATCCAAAGGCCAACAGATGAATTCATTTCAATTCAATTCAACTCAACTCAATTCAATTCAATGTAAGAGGGCCCACTTGCAGTCCTGGTGGGGAGCGGGGCTCGGCACCATCCGTCTTTCCAAACCAGCATCTGGCCGTGGTCCCCAGAGGTGCAGGTGACACAGCACCAGGAGGGGCTGCTAATCAGTCACACCAGAGAGCGGACACCGGAATGGCGTCCCAGCCCCGCGGCCACCCCCGTGGCCCTTACGTCCACCCGCGTGGCCCTTAGGTCACCGGTGGCTTTTCACAGAGCCTGAGGCTCTCCAGACGCCTGGCTTCTGGATTTGGATGTCTGATTCCGCCAGCCTCACCGGGACACAGCCAGCCACGCGGCTTTGTGGCCCACACCGTGGCGCGTGTGACCGTGTGTGCTCGCGGGGCCAACATAGCGGGGCCACCATCAGACCCCAGACCTCCTCTGTCCTTGCTCGTCCCACGGCCAGGACCGTCCCAGCGGGACCCAGGGCCCCACGGCTCCCGAAGGCAGACGCGGGTGTGGGAGGAAGGTTACCAGCGGCTCCGAGACATGATGCGCGAGCCCACTTTAGGCGGCAGCTGAGGGGGGGGCCTTGCCCCGAGAGGCCTCCAGCATCCACCATGATTCCACCCAGAGGCCCGCCAGACCTGCTCTCCGGGGACACAGGCCCACAGCGCACAGCTCGCTCACCTGTGTCTGGAGGACAGCATTTTCAGATTGTTTTCTGCAGTAAGGGTCACCACGACACCCTCGATGTTCTTCGTGGCCTTCTCCACCGCAAAGCCCTTCTCACCGGAGGCCACGGCGAGAACGTACCAGGACCCCAGAAGCTGGGAGGAGAGGAGCAGGTGAGGGGGCCGGGTCCCCCAGCCCCTTGAGGCGTCCTCTTTGTCTGGGAGTCCAGGGCCCCTGACTCAGGCTGACCCATCCCCCCCGTAGCCGGTGCCGGTCTGGGCCGGCACCGGGAGGGTAACCCAGAGACTGCAGCCCCACAGGAGGGGCCTGGGCCCCTAGGACCGCCGGGGCTCGAGGCCAGCGCTGGCACCAACGGATGGGCCGTTACCTGCCTCGGGTCCAGCCTTCCCAGCCACACAGCCTGGGCGCAAGGCGCTGAGACCGACGTCAGAAGAGCAGTGAGCAGGACGCTCCCCATCTTCCGGAAGTCTGCACCAGCACACCTGCCGCGGGGCCCGGGTCTGCGCAGTCCCTCCGGCCCATGTAAACCCGTTCAAATGTCTCTGCGTGGGTCACTGTGGGCGGCCACTGACCACCAAGACACCACGCTGGCCTGTCTCCTTGCAAGGTGGTGACATTTCCCGAGGGGGTGGCATTATTATTCAGTGGTGGCCCCTGTGCCCTGCCCCGATGCGCTGGAGAATGGGGACTGGGCCCCGAGGAGCGTCAACACTGCCGTGCCGACCCCTGCTTCTGTCTGCTTCCTTCTGTTGGGCGGTTCCAGAATGGGCATCCTAACGCCGGTCAAACCACTGACACCACTGGGGATTCAACGCTCTCCCTTGCTCAGTCTGGGAAGGCCAGAGACCCTGGTCTTTAACCGTGGCTGGCAGCAGGCCAAAGTCAAGACCAAGGGAAGGAAGGCACAAACAGTTCTTCTAAAAGCTGCACTTCAGATCTTTTGTCTCAATCATTAAAAATAGGAAAAAAAAAGAAAAAAAGCTCCCACTCCCTCCTGACCACCCGTTATTCTGCTCTGCTGGCCTTGGCCTCCTGCCCCCACACACAGTCAGCAGCCAGCCCGGAATGTCCTGTTCCTTCTGCCCCTCCGCTCCACCTGTCTGGACTCGCCCACTCTCCGGCCAGGCTTGGCCTGCTGCCCCCCCACCTCTGTACTCCATGACCCGGGCCAGGAGCTGCACATCCCCCAAGTTTCCGTGAGAGTTCTCTGTGGGCCTGGGTTTCTCACCTCTGGGTCATCTGAGCCCCTACCTGGGAGCAGAGGGCAGAGGGCTTGGCTGGATCCGTCTGAGACCCTGAAATCCAAGGGGAGGCGGCCGGCAGGATCCCCCGGGGGTGGGGGTGGAATGGGCACACTACATTTCCAATGGCTTCGCCAGTCGGCTTCCAAGGGTTCTAACACCAAAACAAGCGAGATGCGGAAGGTGAAGGAAAGATAAAGCCACGTGTCTTGCCAGGTCTAAGGACTGACCCCTGATGAGCCACCACCCGGCCCTTGGTGAGCCCCGTGGGGAAGGTGGACACAGGTAAACCAGCCAGCCCCGGCACGAACGTGCAGCTAAGCTCCCACTGCCCCGGAGCCCGGGGGGTGTCGGGCCTCGAACGTGGATTAGGATGGCCCCTGACTGCCAGCTTCTCTGATGCCTCGCAGCTGGAGATGACTCACAAGGACAAAAATATCACCCTACACTTCAGAGTAATCCTATTTGCTGTTTTTTCGCATGGAGATTCCTGACAAAACATTCGGGGAGACTAAGGTGAACGGAGAGAAACACAGCAGAAGAAAGGTAACAGAAGCCCCACGGACGCTTCCTGCATTGGGGCCCCAGGCGGCCTCCCTTAGTGCCCCGGGGCTGGCATCACAAAAGCGCACACCGGGCGGCTTACGCGCAACAGACACTGATTTCTCCCAGTTCTGGACGCCGGGTGTTCCAGTCAGCTGTGCCTGCAGGATGGACAAGGGCGTCTAGGTGTCATCACGGCGGGGGGACGTGGGGGGCTCCGGCTGCGCCGATTCCCCTCATGGGCACTCCACCCCCATGGCCTTGTCACCTTCCAAAAGCCCACCTCCCAGCGCCATCATGTTGGGGGTCAGGATGGCAACAGGAATGCTGGGGGCCGACACACACGTTGGAACCACACAGATTGTGAGAACGGCTACGAACACCTGGCTTAACAAGATAAGAGCCACATTTGACGTTACGCCGTGTTCTTTAAATTCTCGTAATGTAGCTGGAAACCATAAAACATGGTAGAGATAAAAAGACATCTGGGTAGCCCGAAATGATCTTACGGAACGCAGATTTGGGGAAAAAATATATACAGTGGGCTCTCCTGAGCCAGATTGAACAGGTTGTGCTGCAAAGGAGATGTCTTAAATCCCAGGAAGAAATCAGTTTTTGTAAATCAATGCTGTCAGGGCAACTGGATTTCCATCTGGAAGGTTAAAATGAAACATATTCGCCTCATGCGCGAGAGTAAACACCAAATGGATCAGAGATCTGACACTAAATGTGGAAACAGAACCACACGAGTAATGAATGAAATCATTGGTGAATTTCCCTATCACATGGATGTAGGAAAAGGCTTTCTAATTGCATCAGTTCACTCCTGAAAGCAGAACCACCAGGAGGCATATGAATTCACAAATAAGGGATTTGGGGCAGGAGTTTGACCCCATGTCGCTGTGGGAGCCCATTGCATAAGCCCTGTAAGGCTGTCGCCTTCTGGGAATTCTGGGAAACGCCGTGCAGCTGAGGCAAATCAAGCCATTACAAACCCATAGGCCACACTAACTTGCAACAACATCCAGATGTAATTTTAAAAAAAAGTATTGATAAATAACCCGTCTGTATTTTTTAAACTTTTTTATAGCCAAAAGAAGCCACAAACAAAGTCAAAAGATGAATGACAGATCTGGAGAAAGTATGTCCAACATATATCACATGCAAGGGCTAATAGCCATGCTCTATAAGGAACTTTTAAAAATTAAAGAAAAAAGGCACCTGAGTGGCTCAGTCAGTTAAGTGTCCGACTTCAGCTCAGGTCAGGATCTCACAGTTCCTGAGTTCAAGCCCCACATTGGGCTCTGCACTGGCAGCGTGGAGCCTGCTTGGGACTCTCTCTCTCCCTCTCTCTCTCTCTCTGCCACTCCCCCACTCGCTCTTTCTCTCTCTCAAAAATAAATAGTTAAAAATTGAAGAAAAAATGGCCAAAAACTCATCAGAAAAATGGACAAAGGACATACCCAGATAATTCATGCAAAAAAAATTAAAGCGATGCCTAAACATACAAAAAGATGTTTGCTATGAATTGTGTCCCCCTCAAATTTCTCTGCTTAAGTCCTGACCCCAGCACCTCAACATGCAGCACTATTTAGAGATGGAGCCTTTGACGAGGGATTAAATCAAAACAAGGTCATACAGGTTAAACGTAACTGGGGTCCTTATGAGAAGAAATTAAGACACAGACACCACACAGGGGAGACCGTGTGGGGACACGGGGAGGAGATGGCCATGAGAGAGGCCTCAGGAGGACACAACCCAGCCATCTGGGTTCCAAACTCCAGCCTCCAGAGCTGCATCTCAGACTCCAGCCTCCAGAGCTGGGACAGAATCCACCTCAGACGTTTAGGGCTGTGGTCCTTCGTGAGGGCACCCCCGATGAACGGAGACGGTCTCCATTTTCATTCACCGTCGGAGACGCGCAAATTAAAACAACACCGATAACTGGTTATCACCTATCACCCGGCGAAAAGTCGAAGAGCTCAGCCACACCACACGCTCCCTGGCCAGGCCGTGGGGCCCCGAGCGTGCCACGTTTGGCTCTTCAGACCGCAAAAGGGTACGATTCCTATACAGGGAAACGTGGCGACATCTAACAAAACCCATTTATCTTCTGATCTAGAAGCCCACTCAGGAACTTACCCCGAAGAATCACCTGCCACGACACAAAAAAATGGACGTACGCGGTGCTCACTCACCGAAGCACCGTTTCTAACGGAACGCCGTTGGAAGCCACCTAAATGGCCACGCACGGGAACTTGGTTGGCGCAAAGACGGTGTGCCCACAGCGGAGCCCTCCGCGGCGACGCACGCAGTGGGAAGGCTCCGTGAACTGGTGTCGGGTGACGTGACACGCGGGTGTACCGTCAAGTGAAAGAACAAAGTGCCGAAGGGTACGCGAAGCAGGCGGGTGAGACTCAGAACGTGTGTGTCTGCCTCCTTCTGCCAGAAGAAACCCAGAACGGAGAAATCGGAGTCTAAGGAGTGTGGCCCCCCCCCAGGGGCAGGTAGGGTAGGTAGGGCCGCAGAGGAAGTTACACCCCCCTCCCCCTGCATGCCTCCTTGGTGTCGATTTGACTTTGGGATCTGGGTAACCTGTTACATCAAAAGTAAACAAGTGGGATTCAACTGCACAGGGGCGCCTGGGAGGCTCTGTCGGTTGAGCGTCCAACTTCGGCTCAGGTCATCATATTGGGGTTCACAAGTCCGAGCCCCGCATCGGGCTCTGTGCTGACAGCTCGGAGCCCGGAGCCGGCTGCAGAGTCCGTGTCTCCTCTCTCTCTCTGCCCCTCCCCATCTCGCACTCCATCTGTCTCTCTCTGTCAAAAATAAACATTTAAAACTTTTTAAAAGGAGTCAAACTGTATAATAGACGAATGACGTAACACCCGAACGGGGTCAGCGGAATCAGCCCTGATTTTTTTTCTGTATATTCTCAGGCTAAAGAGTAAAGGAACCCCAAACAAACCCTGAGTTCTGGATTTTCTGAGGCTCGTCCTTCGCAGCGGTTTGGGGGAGCGAGCCCGAAACGGCTTTCTTGCGCTCCGGGATGCGTCAGAGGGCGACGGTCTTCTCAGGGTTGGAAAGCGGGGGGCGTCTCTCTGCTGAGGCCAAGCCCAGGCCAGCCCAGTGAGGAGGGAGCGGGGGGCACCTGGCTCTCAGATCTTGCTTTCTCAACACCGCTCTCTGCAAGAAGGAGCCGGCTCCGTGGGGGGATCACTCCAGGGTGGGGTCACGGACAACAGGAAAGGACTCGGAGTGTTTCCAGTAAACACGTGTTTGAGGAATCAGGGAAGTGTGTCAAAAGGACTCAGCGGCTGTCCGGGGGGAGCCCCCACTGGACAGATCTGGACGGGTTTGTGCCTCTAGAGGAAAGAAGGGAGCGTTCCTGGGTCCGTACTGACAGGCAAGAAACACGTGGCAGAGAAGCAGAGTCTTGTGATCACGGGAGGTCACTGACCCTCTGTCCCCGCTGAGTGCGCTCTCCCGGCATCCCCTGCGCCGCCGTCCTCCCCGCGGACCTCGGGGGGCGTCGCCTGCAATTTCCCTCTGCCTGAGGAACACGCTAGCAGTAATTTATTGTGCCGCAGGTAAACAAGGGACAAATCTCTCCACATTGATTTCTCTGAGCGTAGCTTTATTGGGGCCCCCGGGGGCTCAGTCGGCTAAGCATCCGACTGGTGATTTCGGCTCAGGTCAGGATGTCACAGTTCGTGGGTTTGCACCCCGTGTCGGGCTCTGCCCTGAGTCAGCTTGGATTCTCTCCCTCCCTCTCTTTCCGCCCCTCCCCTGCTCATGCCCCCCACCCCAAGAGTAAATACATAAATTTTAAAAATACACTTAAAAAGCATAGTTTGATTTCCCAGAACTCTGAGTTGGTTTCAGAGATGTGCCTGCGTCCCGTGCCATGAGAAGCCAGCTGTCACGGCCTCTGGCTGCGAAGCGCCTTTTCTCTGCGGCTCCGTGAACGTCGTCCCCAAGCCGCTGCGTCCACTTGAGCACGATGTCCCTGGGGGTGGTTTCTTTCATCCTGCTCTGGCTTCCCTGCGCCCGGGATGTGTTCGGTCAAGTGGGCATGTCTTCACCTCTATTTCTTCAAATCTTTTTCTGCCCAATTTTCGCTCCCTTCTCTTCCTGGGAGTACTTCACACGCCCGACCCCGGCCGCTGGCGGTCATTCTCTGCTCCTCAGCTTGGACAGCCTATGCTGGCGTGTCCCGGGCTCACGGCCACTGGCTCGTGCCCCCTGCGGTCCCCTACGCCCGTCCGGGCAAGCTTTCGTCTCGGCTGCTGTGCCACGCGGCGCTGGCGTCCCCGCCTGACTCTCCTGATGGCCCCCGTCGCGCTGCCCCCCCCCCCGGCCCCGTTGGCTCGCTCGTTCTGGGTTCGTTAGCCAGCTGTTTAATTCTGCTGTCTCGTCGGCAAGTTAGTCCCTTGAGCCTGCCTTCCTTTCGTCCCTTTGTGTCCATACCAGGCCACTCTCCACCTGTCTTCTCGCTCTGCCCACGGATCTTCTCCGGCTCACTTTTGATTTTATTCTTTTTAATGTTTATTCATTTTTGAGACAGAGACAGAGCGTGAACAGGGGAGGGGCAGGGAGAGAGGGAGACACAGAATCCGAAGCACAGAGCCCGATGCGGGGCTTGAACTCATGAACTGTGAGATCATGACCTGAGCCGGTCAGATGCTCAACCAACCGAGCTGCCCAGGCGCCCCGGGTCACATTCAGCAGCGCTCCTGTTCGTTGTGTGCAGCTCAGCCGCCCTTTTCTGTTTCCTCGTACGTCCAGCAGCGCGTGCACTTAGGACGCAGTGCGGAGGCCCTGGGCCCAGAGTCAGCCTCTGAATCCCGCTGGCTTTCGTTAGGGACTGAATCGTGTCCCCAGAAATGCAACCGTTGAAGCCTTAATCCTCACTGTGGCTGTGCCTGGAGACGGGGCCTCTGAGGGGGTGACGGGGTGGAGGGAGGTCGTGAGGGTAGGACTGGCGCCCTTCTGAGAGGAGGGAGGCAAGACGCAGAGGTCTCTCCGGGGTGTATGGGGCAGGGGCCTGGCGAGGGCACAGCCGGAAGCCCACGGGCTCCAGGCCGGAAGAGGGCTCTCAGCAGAGACCGACCCATCGGCACCCGGGTCTCGGGCTTCCAACTTCCAGATGCGTGAGACATAAACTCTTGGTGCCGCATTGCTCCCCCGAGCCCCACCGCCCCCCCTCCAGGCCCGTGGAGCTTGTGGCGGCTGCCCGAGCCGGTGAGCCCACCGGCACGCGGACCACCCAGCACTGCGAGCTTCGGGCGGACAGATGCGTGGAAAGTCCCAGTTGTCCCCTCTAACCTGTCAGGGGCAGCTTCGAGCAACAGGTCTGTCGGGAGCCTGGCTTGGGATTCGGTCCGGCAGGTCCCGGGCAGGCCCCCCGCCTCGGGCCGGCCTCCCTCCAGGCAGGCCGTGGTGGAGGGTGCTGGACGCCTGAGCGGGGGCGGTTTCTGCTGGGGCTGGGCCGGTCCCCACCAGTCCCCCAGCACCGCTTGGCCTCACCCGTGAGGCAGCTGCTCCCTGTGAGCCTGGTCATCCTGGGCTGAGACCTTCCCCACTTTCTCTGCCCTGACCAGGACACCCTGTCTGCCCTGTGGTCTCAGCCCCCGCCGGTGGAAAGGAAGTGGGGCGATCAGTCAGTGTAGGACATGGGGTGACAGCGTGCGTGAGGGGACCCGGACACTGAAAGGGCTGAGCTGACCACGCAGGGGAGGGTGGGAGGAAGCCAGCGGGTGGACAGAAGAGCGGCCTTGACTGGAGGACTTTGGACTGCATGCCTGTGGGATCTGACTTTCGGGCGAGAGGGAGCCATGGGAGAATGTAGGCAGAAATGCAGTGTGGTCCCCTTTCATCTGAGAGACTAAACCAGCAACTCAGCTCAAGGATGCCCGGCTCGGGGCTGCTCAGGCTCTCTGGGAGCGGGACGGTGGTGGGAGGATTGTTGCGGGGCCCACGCACCCGGGCAGCCTGGCTCGTGGGCCCCGAGCAGGGCAGGGCCGGGCGAGACCCTCCGGGCGGGAAGGGGGGAGGTTCCGGGGGCTGTCACCCTGCATCTGAGCTGTGTGGCCCCCGGGCCCCACAGGGAAGGAAACACGGGACAGACGGGGAGCCAGCCTGCCCAGAGGCGGCCCCCCAGCCCAGCCCTGTCTGGGCAAAGGTCCAGCCAGGGGCGGGACCTGAGTGGTTCACACGCGCCACCGTTCACGGTGAACAAACACGCAACACTTAGCTTTGCTGCTGCTTCAGGGAAGTCATGGGACACGCACCCACCTGTCACCCCCCAAGCCCGCCTCCCCAAGAAAGACACTCAGGGCAGTGGGTTTGGCATGGGGTTTATTCGGAGCGGGTGCGAGCCGCCTCCTGGGGCCAGGTCAGGCCAGGCGGGCGGGGACTCGGACCATGCTGGCCTGGGGTCAGGGGATCCTCTAGATCAGCTCCTGAGACACAGAAGGGCAGGGCCTCAGGGCAGTGGTTGAGGCCACAGGTGGGAGCCCGTGTCTTAGCTACATGACTGTGAGCAGCCTCCCTGGGCCTCAGTTTCTCTACCTGCAAAGCAGGGTGATAGTCCCCACCTCTCGGGGCTCAGGCAGGGGATGGGCCGGCACAGTGGGAACCTGAGACACGGGGTCTGTGTCCCCACCCGGGTGGGACGTACGGGCTCCGCCTCTCCCCTTCCCTCTCCCAGCCCTGTCGTCAGTCCCCCAGCCTCCAAGGTCCCCATCTGGCAGCGTGGATCCAGAGTGACTCAGGGCCCCTGTCGGGCCGGGAGACTCAGCCTGGGGGCTCGGCGCAGCAGGGGGCGAGGCTCACCTCCTTCAGGAGCTTGGCACACCTCCCTGCGGGACAGGGGAGCGTGAGGTGCTGTGGGACTGGCCCCCGGACCCCACCCTCGGGGTCCCCAGCCCAACCCCCGCCCGGAAGGCCTGGGGCTCACCGTGCCGGGCCACCAGGTACAGCCCTACATCAGCTGTCAACTCCCGGAACCTCCAGAAGCCTGGTCCGTACTCGTCCTCGAGGCTCCGAGCTGCGGGGACACCAGGGGGCTGGGCTGGGCCGTCCCCGGGACGTGGGAGCAAGGCCAGCCCCCACCGCGGGGTGCGCTTACTAAAGTATTTGAGCACGTGGAAATCCCGGCCCTGCCAGTGCAGGGACACCCTCAGAATGGCGTACTGCTCGTAGTCCGTGTCTATCACGTGGATTTCCCTGTGGCCTGGGGGGTGGGGGGAGGAGAGGCCACGTGCACCGGGTTGGGCAGGGTCTGACTCCATCCTGTCCCTGACCGGCATCCAGACCCTCCAGTAACACCAGGCAGAGGGCCGGGGGGACCCAGGCCTTGAACGATGGCCCAGTTTGTGCTGAGAGAATAGGAGGGTCTGGGGCATGAGGAGGAGCACAGGGAACAGCATGAGGAACAGCGCAGGGAACGGCAGAGCCGAGGAGAGCTGGCGTGCAGGGCCAGGGGGTGGTAACTGTGACAACCGGGCAGCAGTTCTTACCAGGAAAAACAAATCTCCCCGAAACATCGGTTTCTGAGCCCACTATGTTTTCTGTCTCACAACTTCCTGAGCTGGAAGGGAGCAAAGGGCTCGTTAGGGAAAGGCCGGCCGGCGTTCCTTGTGCCGGGCCCCATCACAGGGGTGCGGAGAGGGGAACGCGTCTTCACAAAGGGCTCCAGCAGCGGATCCATACCCAGGAGGGCCTGGGGCAGGCTGAGGGTGGCGGAGGGGCGGGGCCGGGGGCCCGCCAGCCTCTGCCCCCCTGGGTCTGTGACCCCCAGGGGCCCCAGCACTGTTTTCTCTCTTTTCACTTAATGGGGTTTTTTCAAAACTCTACGCTTATCTTCAGGTCTAGGAGCAGATCGACGTGTGGCAGCGGTGGGAGCCTGGGGTGCGGGGCTGGGGAAGCGGGTCAAGGTCTGGTGTGTTGGACACAGCGGGGACCGGTCCACCAAAGGGACACCGTCCAGCTCCCGCAGCTACAGCTGGTGCAGCCTGGGGCTGGCCTCACGTGCCTGTTCCTGCCGGAGCTCCCGGGAACCCCGTGGGGCCCCTCACCTGTCGTATGCAGCCTTCACCGTCAGCTCATCTCCACTCAAGGTCAGGAACAAGGCCTCCAGCCTCTTTGGGGTCTTTAGCGCCAGGTTTTGGCTGGAGGCCACACCAACTTCTCGCCAAAATCCTACAATCTAGACAGAGAAGCCGGAGCCCCGTCCAAGGGAGCAGAGCCCACACCACCTGGGCAGGGTCAGGGTCAGGGTCAGGGAGCAGACCCACACCACCTGGGCAGGTCTGAAAGGTCAACAAGCCCTTGCGGCAAAGTGACGGTCACCACCCTCCTGAGAAGCCCCTCCGGCCCATCAGACGGCGATGCCCTGTCCTTGGGGCCAGGACGCCAGGGGCAGCGGTGACTGGAGCCCAAAGACAGGAGGGGGCAGCCAGCAACCGCCCCCCGCAGGAAGGCACAGCTGGGGGAGGGGACTTCTGCCTTCGGACACCCGCCCGGATCCCAGAACTTCCATCTGAAACTCAGAAACTGATCGTTTTGCAAGAGAAAAGAATTCGTGTCCCCAACGTCTGTCATCTCTGTGCCTTCTGGTGTGCTCCTGACTCAGCAGCCAACACAGACTGGCGAAGAAGCATCTAGACGGGAACCAAAGGCCCCACGCTGGGAAAGCCTCTTCCGGGTGCCACGGGGTGTGGCGCCATGGAGGGTGGGGGCGACCCCACCGATCCGGGAGCAGGAGGTGACCACGCCGAACCCCGGTCCTTGGAGACCCCGCAGGGCCAGCCGGCCTGCCCACAGGAAACGCTCAGGGAGGGCTCTGGCCCTGCCGGTCCCTGGGTCCTTGCTCTCACACCCCGTCTCCAGGAGAGGCTCGTGCCCTCAGCAACCTGGGTGGGCCCCGGGGCCCCCGGGGTGGCTGCTGTGGCACCGGCTGGGGGCTGGAGGGACGGAGGCGGGGCCGGCGGAGCGGACACGCAGGCCTCTCCCTGCCCGACCTGTCCACGTAAGACAGAAGAGCCACCTTGTGTAGATTGAGGTCCTGCGTGGCCGTCTCCACCCGCACTAGGACAATGCCCAGGATGATACTCAGCAGCCCCGCGTCCATCGCCGCTCACGGAGCCTCTGCTGCCCCAGCACCTGGGTTTATATCGAGACAGTGTTGCGCAAGCTCCCGGGGACACCACGCACCTGGAGCGCGGTCCAGGCCTGGTGACGCCCACGGCCCCACGGTGGGCCCGCCTGGGGTCCCCGAGAGGAGGAGGGAGGAGGCCCCCCACCCCCACGGGGCGGCTAGGGACCACAGCCCCAAGCCCGAGGGGCATGCCGGGCCCAGGCCCCATGGGCTCAGAACAGCTTTCTCTTTCTGGCTCTTTCAGATCAGCCTTGGGACAGTGAGGAAACGTCCTGACGGCTGGGTACATCCATCCGGCCGGCGCAGCACCGAGCCGATAGGGGCCCTGCCCTCCAGGTGGAGAAATGAATGAGGGGTCCCTGTCCCCGCCGAGGTCTCCAGGGAGGAGGCACAGAGCCCCGGTGAGGGGGAGGACTCATGGGCGATTCGGGGGGGGGGGGCCGAGGCTCGGGGACCTCTGCAGACACCTTCCTATGGCCTGTGTCCTCTGCCACCATGACAGGAACCAGGCCAGGCCCCGCGCCCATCCCCCACCGGACTCACTCCGGCCTCGGTGCACAGCCAGGTAAGACCCGGGGCCCAGAAGGCCGGCCCGAGAGCGGCCCTGTCTTGCTGACGCTGACCAGGACACGAGCCAGGACACGAGCCAGGGTGGTGGGACCCAGCCCCACCTCCTCCCCATCTGGACCCCCCCCCCGCCCCAACTTCAGTTTATCCCAGATGACGGCTTCGTGAACAGCAGCCCCGGCCCCACCAGCTGTGTGACTCGGGGCAAGTTGCGCTGCCTCGGTTTCCCCATGTGTACTGGCGACAAAGCAGAGGGACAGTGCCACGTGGCCAGGAGGGGTCTGAGGCTGCATCCTGGTTCTTGGCCGGTAGGAAGGACCCTTCCCAGCTTCGGGGCCAGAAAAGCCCACCCTGGGATGGCCCCAGGCTTGGTCAGCCGAAGGGGAGGTCCCACCCACCAGGGGGACCGGCCACCTTGGACCCAGGACACTGCCCTCCCACAAAGGCTGTCAGTTTAGGGTCAGGCAGGTGTGGAAAGGTCAAGCTAGGACGGGGCGGCCCAGGGCTGGCCGGCACGCCTGAGACCAGGAGGGGAGTGGGGGGGCATCGACCCAGCGGGGGCGGCGGGGCCCCGAGGAGGCTGAGGACCGGCCGATCTGAGCCCCAGGCTGCTCCCGGCCCAGACTAACAGGAGAGGGCCCCCCAGGACGTGCTTGGCCAGGCAGGAGAGGGAGGACAGGAAGTGCGGGGGACCCTGTCTATGGATAAGCAGGAGCAGGGCTAGGACGGATGTCCCTCATCTGATGTGGCCGATGGCCTCCAGCTCCAGCCCGTGAGCCATGAAGCAGGACCTCCGATACCTTCCTGCCCCACCCCCGCCCCCGCCCCTGCCCCTTTGAAGTGTGTTCCCTGGATGCAGCTCTAGCCGGGGGGACGGCAGCGGCCAGGGCCCCAGGGAGGGCTCTCCTGCCCCCTACACTCCCCACTCCTGTTTGCCAGTTATTCAAACCTTTGAATCACCTTAATCTGGCATTTGGGCCAGTGGGACGTATGGGCTACGTAACCCCATAAGCTTCATAGATCCTATTTTTCTATTTATGAACTGGAGTAGTAGTTTTATCAACAGGGACCTATAGTCATAGCTAGAAAGAGAAAGATAAGGGGTCCCACAAGGGCACTTAGGAGAGTCATTAGCCAAGGGGACCAGGAGAATATAGACTCATACCAATTTTGACTAATTCGTCTTTGCCTTTCTCTTTCCTCTAGTTGTTGTCTGAACTGACTCAAGCTCTGCTTGACGATTCCTGAATTGTTGACATAAAAACAGCATTGTTCCCCAAGGGCCATCCAAAGCCCTCCTTGTGGTAACAATAACAGGCCTAAGCCCCTCCGATTCTGAAGTACCACCTCGGCTAAAGAGTTTATGGATTCAAACAGTTTATCGATATTCCATTCTAATTCTGATATATCCTGATCAATGCGTTTGCTGAGTAATTTGAAGTTCTGATCCCCTGTGATGAGAGCGGCAGTACTTACGCCAGTGAATCCTGCAACCCCCTGTCCTACAAAGAGGGGCACTAGGATGATAGAAATGGGTTCCCTCGTAAATCGAGACTGGGGAACGAAACCTAGGTGTTGGTTTGAGATTTCCGCCCATTGTTCATCTCCCAGTTTTGGAAGCAAGGGAGGTGGTCTTCCAAATAGGATTTCAAGGTGGGGGGGGAGGGATGCCCTTCTTACGTAAGGTATACAGCGCCCTCTGAGGAGGGCAACAGGAAGGAGGCTTACCCAGTTTTCGCAAGTTTCTGGAATTAATTCAGTCAAGGTTTCTTTTAGAGTTCTATTCGTTCTTTCTACCTGCCCTGAACTTCGGGGGTGGTAGGCACAATGTAATTTCCAACTTATTTGTAAGCTTTTGGCCAACATTTTAGGTATCTGGGCCATTATCTGACCCCAGACCAATAGGGATGCCACACCGGGGAACCAATTCATTGAGCAATTTCTTAGCCACTCTCTGAGCTGACTCTGTTGTCATGGGTAAAGCCTCTACCCATCCAGAGAAGGTGTCCACTAGAACGAGGAGATAATGATAGCCATAGAGTCCATGTTTCATCTCAGTGAAGTCAAGTTCCCATATTTCTCCAGGCATCTGTCCGCGTCGTCTCTGCCCTGAAAAATTAAACTTGGGAGATGGGTTAGTCTGAGCACAGGCTTTGGATCGGTCTTCTAGGCTTTTTACGGTTTTATTAAGGTTTGGGATAAAATCGTCCCTTTGGGCTAGTTCAGACAACTTGGTTGCCCCTAGATGTGTAGGGCTGTGGACTTGCGGGAACCAGGTCCCTCCTATAGCTCCTGGCATGAAGATGCGTCCATCCTCGAGGCGATACCAATGCTGGTCATCTCTTTTTGCCCTCTAGGTTTTCATCAGGCATAGCTCTTCTTTGGTATAAGACGGTCCCGTGGGGAGAAAGCGTGGGGGCAGCAGAGGCAAAATCTTAATCGGAAGAACATCTCTTTCTGCTGTGGCCTTTGCTGTTGTGTCAGCAGAGGCGTTTCCTTCTGCTTGGGGCGAGTCTGCCTTTTGGTGGCTCTTGCGATGTATAATAGCCACCTTTTTAGGAAGCCATCAGGCTTCCAGTAGGGCCAGGATTTCTTTTTTATTTTTTTTTTTATTTTTTTTTATTTATTTTTTTTAATTTTTTTTTCAACGTTTTTATTTATTTTTAGGACAGAGAGAGACAGAGCATGAACGGGGGAGGGGCAGAGAGAGAGGGAGACACAGAATTGGAAACAGGCTCCAGGCTCCGAGCCATCAGCCCAGAGCCTGACGCGGGGCTCGAACCCACGGACCGCGAGATCGTGACCTGGCTGAAGTCGGACGCCCAACCGACTGCGCCACCCAGGCGCCCCTCTTTTTTATTTTTAATTTCCTTCCCTCCTGATGTTAACAGTCCTCTTTCCTTATATAGAGCTCCATGAACCTGGGCGGTGGCGAAGGCGTACCTGCTACCCGTGAAAATGTTCACCGTTTTTCCCTTTGCCCATCTGAGGGCCTGGGCTAGGGCTATCAGCTCTGCTCTTTGGGCAGAAGTGTCGTGCTCCAGGACTTGGGCCCAGAGAACCTGGTCCTGAGTCACTACAGCTGCACCTGCACATCCGATTCCATCTTTGACAAGACTGCTGCCATCAGTGAACAGCTCAAAGTCCGCCTTTGACAGAGGTTGATCTCTTAAGTCCCCCCTCAGTCCCATAAGAGTACTCACGGTTTCCAAGCAATCGTGGAATGAGGCCTGTGAGTCCCTATCAGGCAGCAACGTGGCTGGATTCAAAGCCTCTGTCTTCAGGAAAGTGATGCGTGGAGGGTGTAGACGCAATACCTGATCCTGGATGATTCGCGCGTTAGAGATCCATCGGTCTGGCGGGGAGCGCAGCAGTGATGCTACTGGGTGAGGTCCTGTGATCTGAAGGTCTTGTCCAAGCGTTGGTTAGTCCAAGTGTGAGTTAGGACCCCTTTTGCAATTCCCCGGATCTCATGCTCAAATAGTTGGAAGGGTTTGGTAATAGCAGGTAAGGCTGGGGCCGGGGCTTGGGTGAGGGCGCTCTTGATCTGCTCCAAAGCCCTATCTTCTTGTTCTCCCCGGACCATCTCGGTTCCTTCACCCCCAGCGGCAGAGTACAGGGGTTTTGCCATTTCAGCGCAACCGGGTATCCAGAGGCGGCAATACCCAGCGGCCCCTAGGAACTCCCTGATCTGCCTTTAGTTGTGGGTTTAGGAATGTTGAGGATAGCTTGGATTCTTTCCGGCCCCAGCGATCGCTTGCCTTCGTGCAGTTGGTAGCCCAAGTATATTACAGAGTCCAAGCAAATTTGCGCCTTTTTTGCAGAAACTTTATATCCCAGGACATCTAATTCCCTTAGCAGGTCCTCCGTAGCCTTTGTGCAGCTCTCTAAGGAGTCAGCGGCTAGGAGCAAGTCATCTACATGTTGTAACAGCGTTAACATCTGGGTAGCTCTCCCGGTAGGGGACCAAATCCCTTCGAAGAGCCTCATCAAAAAGAGTAGGGGAGTTTTTAAACCCTTGGGGCATTTATCTTTCCAATGTCCTTCTTTTTTGCAATAAGCACATTGATTTTTTTCCCAACGTTGCTCGTTGCTCGGGGTCCTTTCTGGCGGGGTTGAGGCCTCCCCTGTCCTTTGCTGTTGCCCGGTGGTTTTCCCCCGGCTGCTACGAGGACCTTCCCTATTTCCTTCCCTTGCACAATGGCAGGGCTGTCCCTGCTCTGAAAAACTCGCTGGGCTATTTCTACCAACTCTGAAATTACCTTTCCTTCGAATCCTTCTAATTTTTGGAGTTTTTACGGATGTCTGGGGCCGACTGAGAATCGAAATCTGTATTAATGGTTTTTCGGTTCTCTGTTGCCTCAGGATCAATAGGAGAATATAAGCGGAAAGCCTGGTAAAGCCTTTCTAGGAAGGCTGCAGGCGACTCATTCGGTCCTTGGACCGTGTCATGAATTTTTGTCAGATCGGTGGGCTTTTGTGCCGCTGCGCGGAGCCCCTGTAACAGAATCTGGCGATACTGGGGTGGACGCTCCCTACCGTTATCCGTGTTCGGGCCCCACTGGGGCGGCGCGGGAGGAAAAACGTGCTCAATTCCGTGAAGGTCTGTGGTAAACATTCCATCTGGGCCAAGGACTGCTCTCGTGGCTTCCCGGAGCACTCGGGCCCTTTCCTCGGAAGTCAGTAAGACCTGCAAGAGTTGGTGACAATCTTGGGTAAGTGGGTGGTGAAAATAGAGCTCAATAAGTCAATTAGGCCCTGGGGGTTTTCAGAGAAAGGCGTGTTCTGAGTTTTCCAGTTGTAGAGGTCCGTGGTGGAGAAAGGAGTGTAGACCAGCATCGGGCGTGTTGGCTGCCCGTCTGGACTAGGAGCCGGAGCCGTTTGCCTAAGAGGAAGGATGGGAACTGGGGCATCAGAGGACTGGTGTTCTCCTCTATAGAGGGCTCCTGATCTGGTATGTGGGGGAGTAGTCAAAGGATCTCCTTCGGCTTTTGGTTCCTGGGGAGCTAGTGGGGATAGCTAGCTCTGCGGATAAGGAGGTGGTCCCTGATGATCAGATAACAAGTCCCCACCTTCAGGTATCTCCTGAAGCACTGGGTAAAGCCTCTTTGAAGGCTGAGTGACAGGAAGCAAGGGTATGGAGTTTGGAGGAGAGCAGGAAGGGGAGTGGGAAAGGGAGATCCCAGATGATGGCTTTTGGCCATTTCTGGCACTCCCTCAGCCAGGAAGGTGGGTCTTCTAGGAGGTCGACCCAAGTCACAGCATATGGCTCCCGGTCAGGACGAACATCATGACAAATCCTGCGGACGGCATAAGCAAGGTTAAGATTATAGGAGCCCTCTGGGGGCCAGTCAACCCCAGAGAATGTCGGCCAGTCCAGTGGGCAATATGTCCGCAGCCAGGATGGCTTTAAGTTAAAGCCATAGTTCTTTCTTCTTTTTCTGAAACCAGAGAAGTTATTTAGCATGCATTTAAGGGGGGAGCAAGGCTTGGACAAAGACTGACCCATGACAGAGGCTAAACAGTGGGTCACACCAGAGATAATGATAGGTTAACAGGAAACGTTTAACAGGGCACACAGAACTCTGAACATAGAACAAACGGTTGGGGTGATCAACCCAACCCAGACGGTCCGGAGACCCAGGCGGTGCTGGGGATGTCTCCACCAGACACCAGCTAGGGGGAAGTTAAGCCGCGTCCAGCCTTCCCTCCTAGAGTCAGATCCGACCAGTAACAGAAAACAGAAAACAGAAAATAGAAAATAGAAAATAGGAAATAGGCACCGCCTCGCGTACCTTACTTAAGCCAGGTCTGAGAACAGAAAGCGGGGCCCAGGAACGTCTCTCGGGAGCTCTCCCCCAGCTGTTCCGCTTCAGCCTCCAAATTTCGGGTGGTCACAGAATCTCGGTGGGACCTCCAAATGAAACAGGGTGCTGTCAAAAAAAACCACCAGACGCCAAATAGTAGTGAGGCAAGATTTTATTCAAACCACTGGACACCGAATAGAAGCGAGGCAAGATTTTATTCACAGCCGGGCCAAACCTGATCTCCTGATCGTAAGGAGAAAAGTACAGAGAATGGCCCCGAACAAAGGCAGCCGTGAGCTTCTATGGATTTTAGCAAGTCAGAATACGTCGTTATTTGGTTAACCAATTACAATCTACAGCCTTTCATGGTAGCCAATTATATCGTGACACACAGACGTCAGTTTTGGTGGGAACCTATCAATTTAAAGTTCTTTGTCCTAAGAGGGTTTAAAATGACCAATCAGAGTTAGACACCTAAGATGCCGTGGGGCAGCGAGTACGTGCCTTTTACATGTTGGTCTTGCCTAGGCCAGATCTTGGTAGAGGGGCTGGGGGAGCGTTGTGCATCCTAAGTGATCTATTTAGCAAGCAGGCGAGGTCCCAGAAGCAAGATAGGGAGGTTAGGAACTTCCGATAACCCTAATAGGGAACTACAGAAGCCTTTTATCTCAATTATTCATGAAAGGTGACTTTAGGCCGAACTTTTATACAATAAGCTTTCTGAGGTCTTATAAACTGACCTATTACAACATCACCTCGGCCATCTGAGGACCCCAGGCTATGGAACCGTGGTCCGGAGAGATTGCGAGCAGAGCTGTTCGGAATGGGGTGCGGCAAAGCACAGAGGCAGGTTTCCAGAAAGCTCTCCAGGGTCCTCGGCATCCTGCCGCTTTTGAATCAAAGCCCTGATCTTTAAAATGCCAGCGACGTCACAACGTGGGCCAGAAACACAAACATCTCTGGGCATCCACCACCACCTGAAATATTGTCCATTTCTTGTCACTTGAGGTGGCTGGAAAGAATCAGGGGCGAGGGCTCGAAGAGGGTGGTTCCTGGCCCAGACTTTGTGTTTGGGGGGTAAACGCCATGCAGACAAACCTTGGCTGAGGAGGGGACAGGTATGGGGACCCCCATTGCAGGCACTGCTGTCCCGGTGATGCCGCCTCAGGGCACCCGAGTCCACCTGCCCCTGGGGGAGCACCTGCGACCCTCCGCTCTGCCTGAGGGCTCTGTCCTGCCCCACGGGCACCTCCTCTCCTGCCAGCCGGGGCCAGCCTGCCACCCAGGAGCGCAGATACCCCGACGGCCCTGGGGACAGAGCCGGTCCGGGTACGACACCGTCTCCCAGTTGGCCTGAGCGCCAGGCCGCCACGGTGCTCCCCCCTCCTCCTCCGGGCTCCCTGGACTCGTCATCCTCCGGGCTCCGTGGGCCCAAGTCTTCCTCTGATCAGGGACCACCCCGTGTCCAGTCTCCACACACTGGGACTTGGGGCAGGTCGTCTGGACCTTCCGGACTCGTGCTTCCTTGCAGGGACATGTGCAGAGGCCTCCCTCCCAGACTCGCCAGAGGGGACCCAGCACAGGAAGATTCAGACCCTGCAAAGGAAGAGGCCACGTGGGGGACCCCGTCGGGTCGTGCTCACCGATGAGGTCCCGGTGTTCGGCACACGGCAGGGACCTGAGATCGCCGGCTGAAGTAGGGAAGGAGGGAGGGAAGGAGGGAGTGAAACCACAGAAGCCGGGTCCACACACCAGGTCAGGTCAGAGGTCAGGTCAGAGGGCGTCACAGCTCGGGGCCTGGAAGGGGCCACGGGACACGTCCTTCTGTCCCTCCAGCGCTGACCTTCCTTCACGTGGGACCTGCTGACGTCCTGGATCGTCTCCACCTCCTCCGCAAACAACACTGAGTGTTCCCGGAAGGGGGACAGCAGGCAGGGGCCAAGGAGGGGCTTCCGGAATCCTGTGCCCTGGGGGACTCTGGGACAGCCTTCCAGGTGGCTCTTTATGTCCTCCAGGCACCAGGCCACGATTCCACCTCATCTCTCAGGGAATGCGACAAGCCATCTAGAAGGCCCGTTTCGTCCCCGTGTCACAGATGGGGACACCGAGGCTAATAGCACAGCCCGGGTCACTAGTAAGACGAGCTAGGTCAGGAAGCCCATGTCCTTGACTTTGGATTGTCCTACCCGCAGGCCTGCATCTTGGCGTCCTGGGGCTCGGGGTCCCTCTTCCTGGGGAACCCCACCACCCGCCGAAGGCCCGCCCCCCCTGAACTCAGGGGAGCAGAGCTGACCAACCTGCCTGGGGCCGGGCGTGGGGACCGGGGAAGGGCCGACCCCAGGGTGTGGGCTCTCCCAGTCCTGGGCCAGCCGGTCCCCTGCAGGACGAGGACTTCTCGCTGGGGACCTGCTGGGGCCTCTGCTGCCTCACGTTGTCACCTGGGCGAGGCCCTGGTGGCTGGATGGAAAGGCTGGATAGCTTTGCGGGGGGGTACCTCACTGGTGTCCCCTCTCCCCTTCCCCACTGAGTTCTGCAATCTGGGCTCTGTATGGGTGCTCCATCAGTCCCCGGTACCCACCTTGTTCCTGCCATGGGAGCGATCTCTCTGCATCACCCATTTCAACCCCTTCCATCTGCACACCTGGCCACGACACAGACCTGGCCGGCCCTGGGGAGGGAGGCCTGTGTACCCGGGGCACCTCCCCTCCATCTACCCCTGGAGGACAGCCTGGGTCAAGGCCACGCTGATGCACTTCCCCGTCTGACCCTCAGGGACAGTGGGGACACTGAGGTCAGGAGAGGAAAGGACTGGCCCAGGACAAGTGAGGTGTGCGGCGTCCGAGGAGCAGGGCTGGTCTCCAGTCCTAGGCCAGCCTCTATCCCCCCATGGGGTTCTCCCTGGGAATGAGAGCCCCTGAGATGCTCGGGGGTCCCTATCCACCCCATCTTTGTGAGGCTGTGACCACTGGGCATCTCCAGACAGGCGGGTGCACACACACACACACACACACACACACACTTGGACTGCCCCGCTGGGGGTCAGAGGGGAGTCCACACTGGGAGGGGGTGGGTAACGTGGGGGAAAGAAGAGAAAGGCTGGAGGCAGTGGGGCCATGGGCAGGGACATCAGGATTCTTGGCAATAGCCCGGGACCCACAGCATGGGGAGGGGAGATGTGCCGGCTGAGGGCCGGGGGGTCCACAAGATGTCCGGGGGCATTGGCGGGAACTAGGGGAGGACGGGGTCTGGGGTCCTGTGTCCACCACACTGGGCACCTGGAAGTAGGAAGTGTGGACGGGGCTACGGCACAGAAGGACTCAGCGTCCTCCTCCGTAAATTGGGCTGCGTAGACAGTGTCCCCAGGGTCCCACAGGTTCATAGACGAGTCTGTGTCTCGGGATCTTCATCCCTGACCCTCTGTTCTCCCCTCCTGGGAAAATGCTTCCTACTCCCTCAAGGTCCTTCTGAGCAGAGGGCAGCCTGGGGGCTTGGAGGACCGAGGTCCTGGGTTTGCAGCACGTGGCCGAGCAGTGGACCCTGGTGTGAGGACCGAGGTCAAAACCCTCCTTGTTGGCGCCTCGGGTCCTCATTAGGAAGTGGTTCCCCAGGCAGTGCCCTGCCTGGGGTGAGGAGGCCTCGTGAGGGAGCTGAGCACCGGGCCGGGGAAGGGCCACGGGCCACAAGGGAGGCTTCTGAGGGTCGTCACCTGGACCCTGGAGCCCACAGGCCCTGCTCCTGTGAGACACACAGAGACAGACCGAGTCCGAGGCAGACACAGAGAATGGACCCCAGAGAGAGGAAACCAGAAATTCCATGAATCGGCCTGGAAGTGACAGCCCGTCATCGTCTTCTAGCCCTTAGAACGCGGTCACACGGGCCGTCCACCCGGAAGGGGAGGGGGTGACACAGGGATGTGTGACCAGGATTCGGGAAGGCTGGGAGCCACAGCCCAGGCGCTGGGACCTGGGCCCAAACGTGATGGAGCCCCTGGAGGGGCGTGTCGGGTGGGCACAGGGTCTGAACGAGCTCACCTCCACCTTCCCCCGGGCCCGGGACCCAGGCAAGAGGGGTGGCTGTGCCTGGACCCGGAGCAGACCCAGGCCCGCGTGAGTGTGTTCCGTGCCAGGCCCACCCCTTCCTCATCTTTCCACGGCCACGTGTGCCCACGAGCTTCATGGGATAGCAGGCACGGGACGAGTCTACAGGTGTCTCCCTGATGGTGTCCCTAGAAGTGGATTCCAGAAGGACCCCACTGTGCAGACGGGGAGACCGGGGGGCCCCGGGAGGCACAGGGTCTGTGCGGGGTCCCGGCACTGGTCAAGAGGAAAACCCAGGTCTGAACCCAGCTCTGTGTCCCCAGAGCTGCCACACCGGCTGCACCAGGCCTCGCGGGGATGTGGCTGGGCTGTGTTGGTGTCACTGTAGGGACAGGGCATGGGGTGGGGGGAGCCCTCCGCAGCCTGGGAGGGGCTCTTGTAGGAGGAGGAAGCTGGGTAAGGGGACCCACCTCTCTGGTCTCAAAGCCCAGTGACCTGGCAGTGACCTCACCTCTCTGGTCACAAAGCCCAGTGACCTGGCAGTGACCTCACCTCTCTGGTCACAAAGCCCAAGTGAAGTCAGAACCCGGGTCACCAGGCACCCACATTGTGGAGACAGCGCCCGACTGGGCTCATTCGTTGGGACACCTTCTCCTGACGAACATGTTCTCCTGTTGTGTGCCCGTGTCCCGCGGCTGCTGGCTCAGGGGAGCCCGTGGCTGTGACGCTCCCCGACCCTGGAGACAGTGGGTCAGGTCATGCACAGGACGCCTCAGGTCTCTAGCTCGCAGGGAGCCAAAGGTAACCCAGGGAACCCCAGAGAGAGCCGGTCCAGCCCGACACCGCTCTGATCTGACTTGTACGGCCCCTCCCTTGTGTGTGTGTGTGTGTGTGTGTGTGTGGAGGGCCCACGTGAGCAAGTGCAGGCTGATGAAGGGGTCAGATGCCTGGTGGGCGGGCCATGCTCACACCCCAGGTCAAGGCTGGCTGGGAGGGACAGGGTGTGCTGGGGTGGCCCTCTTGTCCCCAAGATTCATCCCGAGCCCTGCAGGTGGATGTCACTGTGTCCCGGGCGCAGGGCTGTGCGCACTCAGGTCTGTGTCGGATCTGGGAGCCGCAGGGGGAGAGGGCGGAAGGACACTGAGGATGGCCGGGCGGGGCTGTGATGCCTCCGGGCCGGCCGCGGGTCACTGTGTTTACAGAAATCAACGGATGAAATCGGGAGGCGACTGTCGGAATCCCGCTTCACCTGCCCTACAGAGGTGTGCGTGTGCCCCGTCGCCCAGGAGGGCCACCCTGGACCCGGGGAGAGAGTGGCCGCACGGAGGTCTCTGGAAGCAGGGCCTGGAGATGGCCTGGGAGGGCCTCCCTCACCGCCCGGGCCCCTCCACAGGGTCCTGGCTCAGCGGTCCTGGGACCAGGACCCGGAGCCCCCGGAGCCCCCGGAGCCTGAGCCCGAGGGTGAGAAGGCTGGGGGTGGGGGATGGGGTGCATGGGGCCCCGGGCGGTGCTGGGCCACCCAGGGAGGAGCCCCCGGGGGCTGGTGTGGGGCCAGGAGCAGAGACTGAGAGCCCCCAGGGCTGCGGACCGCAGGGGGGCAGAGGTCCTGGTGTGGGTTCCTGGCCGCGGCTTCTCGGGAGGCCCTGGGGTGTGTTGTGTGTCTGCAAGGCCCCTGGAGAGGCCGGCGCGGGGGGACCTTCTCTCCTGTCACCCTGAGCCCTTGGAGCCGCTGCAACCATCACTCTGTTTCCTTCTCAAGAGTCCGGGGCAGGAGCGGAAGCCGGTGCGGCTCCAGAGCCCGACCCAACAGCCTCGGGGGCCTCGGCGGCTCTGGAGGCAGGGGTGGCGTCTGGAGCGACTCCTGCAGGGGCCCGGCAGCCAGCAGGTGACCTGGGACCTGTGCCGGGACAGCGGGCGCCTGGGCAGAGTCAGCTGGGTCCTGCTTCTGCTCCTGCTGCTTCCACTGTTCCTGCTTCTGCTCCCAACACCCTTCCTGCCACCACCCTTCTCCCCGCCCCTGCCACCTCTCTTCTCCCTGCCCCTGCCCCCGCCCCCGCCCCCGCCCCTGCCACCGCCCTTGCTCCCACATGGATGCCAGCCACTGATCAAGGGCCTGAGGGCCTACACGGGGTGTTTATTTTATTTCTAATTGTTCCAATCCCCGACCCTGACACCCTACCACAATGTCTCTTCCTCTTCTCCCTTATGCTTTCTCTCCTCTTCTTTTTAGCTGTGACTTTATTTCTTCACTGTTGGCTTATCATCCATATTGATCTTCAATAAAATTTTTATTTACTTTACGTTGTACAATTCCTGCGCACTGGGTACACTCACGACGCTGTGAACCACGCCACAGAATAGTGGTGCAGGGCATCTCAGTCCCGAGGGACACCGTGTACCCGGAGCCCGCCCTCCCCGTTCGTGCCCCCGCCAGGCCCTGGGAACCCCCAGTCCGCTTTCTCTCCGTGTTCCGTTACTTACTCTGGAGGTTTCCTACAAGTGGAATCTCGCCAGAGATACCTTCGGGTCTGCACCGACTTTTCAGACGGGACAGATTCATTTTCGTACTCTGTGGTCGCTTGAAATAGACTGTTTCTCCTTTGATATTGACATCACAATGGATTAATGATTAGGTGGGGAAAAAGAGGCCCCTTCGGTGACAATGGGCACGGTCTCGGGGTGGAGACCCCCGTTTGTGCTGTGACACCACAGCCTGACGCCAGCCAGGACACGGCTGGTCCCCCCGTGGCCCAGACAGAAGCCGGGAGATGCAGAAGGCCGGACGGTCACACCGCAGAGGGGAGAGCATCCCTCACGACCCCTGGGCCAAATAACGCTCCAAAGCCCGTGCGTTCCCCGGGATGGAGACCGGACCCGTCCCAGTCCATGGGAGCAGGCGTCAGAGATGCGGGGCGTGCCGGGGAGGGACTCGGGCAAGTGACCCCCGAGGGAGGCAGCGCTGGGCACCTTCAGACCGGCAGGTTTCTGGTCTGGGCACCGGCAGCCCAGGTGACAACGTGAGGCAGCAGAGGCCCCAGCAGGTCCCCAGCGAGAAGTCCTCGTCCTGCAGGGGACCGGCTGGCCCAGGACTGGGAGAGCCCACAGAGCCTGGGGTCGGCCCTTCCCCGGTCCCCATGCCCGGCCCCAGGCAGGTTGGTCAGCTCTGCTCCCCTGAGTTCAGGGGGGGCGGGCCTTCGGCGGGTGGTGGGGTTCCCCAGGAAGAGGGACCCCGAGCCCCAGGACGCCAAGACGCAGGCCTGCGGGTAGGACAATCCAAAGTCAAGGACATGGGCTTCCTGACCTAGCTCGTCTTACTAGTGACCCGGGCTGTGCTATTAGCCTCGGTGTCCCCATCTGTGACACGGGGACGAAACGGGCCTTCTAGATGGCTTGTCGCATTCCCTGAGAGATGAGGTGGAATCGTGGCCTGGTGCCTGGAGGACATAAAGAGCCACCTGGAAGGCTGTCCCAGAGTCCCCCAGGGCACAGGATTCCGGAAGCCCCTCCTTGGCCCCTGCCTGCTGTCCCCCTTCCGGGAACACTCAGCGTTGTTTGCGGAGGAGGTGGAGACGATCCAGGACGTCAGCAGGTCCCACGTGAAGGAAGGTCAGCGCTGGAGGGACAGAAGGACGTGTCCCGTGGCCCCTTCCAGGCCCCGAGCTGTGACGCCCTCTGACCTGACCTCTGACCTGACCTGGTGTGTGGACCCGGCTTCTGTGGTTTCACTCCCTCCTTCCCTCCCTCCTTCCCTACTTCAGCCGGCGATCTCAGGTCCCTGCCGTGTGCCGAACACCGGGACCTCATCGGTGAGCACGACCCGACGGGGTCCCCCACGTGGCCTCTTCCTTTGCAGGGTCTGAATCTTCCTGTGCTGGGTCCCCTCTGGCGAGTCTGGGAGGGAGGCCTCTGCACATGTCCCTGCAAGGAAGCACGAGTCCGGAAGGTCCAGACGACCTGCCCCAAGTCCCAGTGTGTGGAGACTGGACACGGGGTGGTCCCTGATCAGAGGAAGACTTGGGCCCACGGAGCCCGGAGGATGACGAGTCCAGGGAGCCCGGAGGAGGAGGGGGGAGCACCGTGGCGGCCTGGCGCTCAGGCCAACTGGGAGACGGTGTCGTACCCGGACCGGCTCTGTCCCCAGGGCCGTCGGGGTATCTGCGCTCCTGGGTGGCAGGCTGGCCCCGGCTGGCAGGAGAGGAGGTGCCCGTGGGGCAGGACAGAGCCCTCAGGCAGAGCGGAGGGTCGCAGGTGCTCCCCCAGGGGCAGGTGGACTCGGGTGCCCTGAGGCGGCATCACCGGGACAGCAGTGCCTGCAATGGGGGTCCCCATACCTGTCCCCTCCTCAGCCAAGGTTTGTCTGCATGGCGTTTACCCCCCAAACACAAAGTCTGGGCCAGGAACCACCCTCTTCGAGCCCTCGCCCCTGATTCTTTCCAGCCACCTCAAGTGACAAGAAATGGACAATATTTCAGGTGGTGGTGGATGCCCAGAGATGTTTGTGTTTCTGGCCCACGTTGTGACGTCGCTGGCATTTTAAAGATCAGGGCTTTGATTCAAAAGCGGCAGGATGCCGAGGACCCTGGAGAGCTTTCTGGAAACCTGCCTCTGTGCTTTGCCGCACCCCATTCCGAACAGCTCTGCTCGCAATCTCTCCGGACCACGGTTCCATAGCCTGGGGTCCTCAGATGGCCGAGGTGATGTTGTAATAGGTCAGTTTATAAGACCTCAGAAAGCTTATTGTATAAAAGTTCGGCCTAAAGTCACCTTTCATGAATAATTGAGATAAAAGGCTTCTGTAGTTCCCTATTAGGGTTATCGGAAGTTCCTAACCTCCCTATCTTGCTTCTGGGACCTCGCCTGCTTGCTAAATAGATCACTTAGGATGCACAACGCTCCCCCAGCCCCTCTACCAAGATCTGGCCTAGGCAAGACCAACATGTAAAAGGCACGTACTCGCTGCCCCACGGCATCTTAGGTGTCTAACTCTGATTGGTCATTTTAAACCCTCTTAGGACAAAGAACTTTAAATTGATAGGTTCCCACCAAAACTGACGTCTGTGTGTCACGATATAATTGGCTACCATGAAAGGCTGTAGATTGTAATTGGTTAACCAAATAACGACGTATTCTGACTTGCTAAAATCCATAGAAGCTCACGGCTGCCTTTGTTCGGGGCCATTCTCTGTACTTTTCTCCTTACGATCAGGAGATCAGGTTTGGCCCGGCTGTGAATAAAATCTTGCCTCGCTTCTATTGGGCGTCTGGTGGGTTTTTTTGACAGCACCCTGTTTCAAAGACAAATCATAAGAGACTCTTAAATGCCGAGAACAAACAGAAGGTTGCTGGAGGGGAGATGGGTGGGAAGATGGGCTAAATGGGTGAGGGGCATTAAGAAGGACACTTTTCAGGATGAGAGCTGGGTTCTGTCATGTGTAAGAGATGAATCACTTCTTTCTACTCCCAAATCCAAAACTACACTGTATGTTAACTAACTTGAATTTAAATTTTAAAAAAAGAAGAAAAGAAACTGCTTTCCATTTAAATGTTTTCAATAGTGTCTTAGTCCGTTCCATCTGGGTGGCTCGTAAACAACAGAAACATATTTCTCACAGCTCTGGAGGCTGGAAGTCCAAGGCCAGGGTGAGGGCAGACTTCTCGTGTGGGGGAGGGGAGGGAGCTCCCTGGGGTCTCCTTTCACTAATCTCATTCCTTAGGTCTCCACCCTGGAGCCCACCTCCTGAAGACGCCCTACTACCACCACGTCGGGGTTGGGACCTCAACAGACACACTTTGGGGTTGGAGGGACAGGCCTGGTCTCCACTTGCCGACCCTGCCCTCGCCGGGGCTTGGAGCCCAGGCGGGAGAACAGGGGCCCCGAGCTCACCTGGAGGCGTCACTGTCCTTCTGGGAGCCCTGGGCAACTCCATGAAGCGGGAAGGTGAAGGAAGTATGCCCTCGGTGGTAACAGCTCTTGTGGCCTCTGACTGACACCCACCACTCATGTGAGGCTTTTGAGGAGCGCCAGAGCTCACAGAAGCCCCCACGCCTCCCTCCTGGGCTGTGACCTGAGTCCTGGGGCTGGCCGGGGGCGGGGGGACCACCTTAACGTCCCCACGGCCTTGGGGTCCCGGGGTGCTGGGTGTAGCCCCAGCATACCTCAGCCAGGAGTGTCCTTCAGTCCAGGACGGTGGCAAAGAGTGACCAGGTGTAGCCAGCGCTGGTCAAGCTCAGGCCAAGGCCAGGTTGGAAGCTTCTGGACAGCTGGCTGGAGGCCAGGAGCAGAGCCCGGGGGGCTGAGCCTGCTGACCCACTGCCCTGGGGTGGGGGCGGCTGGGTCAGAAGGCCTGGGTGGGCCTCAGGGCGATGCCTGACCCAGCCATGCCACACCTCGGCAGGACTGGGGGCCCGGCGCCTCGGGGATCACACAAGCCCCCCCCACAGCCAACCGCAGTCCTCAGTGGGAGCCCCTCCCGCCTCCTGTCCTCTGGGCAGACCTGGTGTCGACGTGGTTCCCAGGCTGCCCCCAATGGGCAGCAGAGGGCGCCCCTCCCCAAAATGCTGGTCCTGTTTTTTCTGGTCCCGTGTCCAGGTCTATCAGGGAGGGAAAGGACAGTGCCCAGGCTACGCTGTCCCCTCTGGGTCCCCAGGGACAGGGGCTGCACCTAGCTGGGCGATAGGGTCTCACACATCAAAGCCCTGCTGTCCTGACACGTGTTCCCCCTCCCACTGCAGGGGCAGCCTCCGACCCTGTCTGGTACCCTGAGAGCAATCCTCCCCAGGGGAGGTCTTGTAGCTCCGGGCCTGCCTGAAGGAGCAAGGGTCCCAGACTGTCCTATGACCCCCTCTGCTCTGAAGCAACAATCAGGACCTAATGAGCTTGGTATCATGTGGGGAGGATGCTGGGGTCAGCCCAGCACCCATGGAGAGTCCTCAGCCCCTTGTTGAACGCTGGGACCCCAGACTGTGGCCCAGAACCGGATGACCCCGTTCCCCTCCCTGCCCGCTGCACAACTGCAGGGTCCCATGGGGGCGTCCATGGGTTCCGAGGACTTTAATTCTTGAGAACCACTCTAAACTTCAGCCCCTGGACCAGAACCTTTTCCATGGAACTGTGGAATCCCCACGCTCCCTCTCTTCAGGGTTTGATTGGAGGAGTCAGGACCAGGCAGGCCCCAGGCATGTTCCTGAGAATCCCAGATGTTCCCCCCAGAGCACAGGAACCTCACCCTGACCAGCCCTGCTCCCCTGGGGTACCTGGCCCTGAGGTCCAGTGGGCAGGATGCCTGGAGCTTTCCTGACCCATGGCGTGGTCAGGCTGAGAGACAGAGGGTCCTAGTGGCCCCAGGCAGATATGGTGGTCCAGAAGAGGGTCTGGAAAGGAAGTGAGGGGTGGGCTTGCCTGAATGTAGCTCAGGGACCCAGACTGAGGTCACTGTGCCTGCAGAGTTGGGGGGAGCATGCTGTGTTTTCTCAGGGTCCTGCGATCTAGGGGAGCCATCTAGGGGCAAGGTGGGAGCTGTTGGCCTATGAGGGGCCCTGGTCCACCCTTTCTCCCTTCCCTGCTGACCAGGCCTCATCGGAGCTGCTGCATAATTTGGGGTGGGCAGGCCATGGACCTGGGCCCAGGCACCTCTGTGGCAAGCGCCCCTTGTCACACGCCATGGAGGACCAGTGTGGGCTAAAGCCCCCAGACCCAGCACTAATGTCCCTTCCCCTCCACCCTCGAGGAAACTAGGAAGAGGGAAGAAGACCCTGCAGGTACTCCCCAGCCCCCCCGCCACAGTGAGGAAGCAGCCCAGCGGTGGGGGGTGGGGGTCCCAGGCCCCATCCAGCGGTGACAGTGGGAACCCCAGCCGGCAAGGTCAAGGGAGGCAGGAGCTGGGGAGCCTTGGAGGCGAGGAGGCAGGGCCCCCAGACATAGAGACCCCATGGGTGACCCTAACCTGCCTCAGGGCACCCCCACCCCCACCCCTCAGGGGACAGCCTAGGACCCCCACTGCGGCCCAGCACCCTGGGAACCCCACACGAGGGTCAGCAGCACAGGAAACGACTTATGTGCACAGGAATGCTCTGGCCTCCCCCCGCTGGCCCTGGGGACCCGTGGGTGGGCGCTGGGGCCTGGGGGTGGCAGGCCCAGGGTTGTGGCCGCTGCCCGGGAAGCCCCCTCCCCCAGGGGTCCTATCTACATCTGCTCTGGGCTGTGAGGAAAGCAGCCAAGCCCCTCCCACACGGCTCAGACAGCCATTAAAGAAATATTATTGCCAGATGTTTTGCTCTTTTCCACAGAAGCAGAGGCCAGCATGAGGTAACTGGAAAACGATTAACCCGTGCAGGCCCGAGCCAGAGTCACTGTGTCCGCAGCAGTTGGGGTGGGTCCCCTGCCTGCAGAGTCCGTCTGTGCCCTGGAGACGCGCCCTGCGTGGGCCTGGGGCTTGGGGCCACAGCCCCCGATGGACACAGTCCGGCCCCCTACCCAGCACACCACCAGTGGCCCCTGGCACCTGCCTGCCAGCTTCCCTGGGGGGACCCTCAGCCCCCACATCCTGTAGCCCTTGCCGCCCTGAGTCAGGCCCCACCAGACACGTTGGGGTGACCCAGCAAGCTCGGCTGACCTCGACCCATCTGCCCCACCTCTGTGGGCAGGCCCAGGCGGGGGCCCCTGGAGTTCTGGTGCTTTCTGGTGGGACCCCCAGGGGCCAGAGAGCTACTCCTTCACCAGGCAATGCCAGCAAAGGCGGCCCTCCCCGTTCCCGGCCCGCCTGGCTCCGGCGCCCCAGAAACCGCCCAGCACGGGCCACTCCACGCAGGTATGAATGTCCTGCGTGGCCTGGGCGTGAGGGGGTGCCATCGGCCCCCAGGCCTAGGTTTTCCACCTGTGCTTAGATGGGTGGGGGCCGCCCCGCCACCCAGGACACCCGTGTGGCATCCATCACAGGCCGTGTCCGCCAGACGAACCCCCTCCCTCCCCTCCTTCCAAACGACAGTGCTCACAGAGCTGGCCTCTGCGTCTGATTCTGACCGGAAAATAAAATTCCCAGCTCTTAGGCAACGGAACAAGAGTGTCCCCCTTGCGGGAAGCAGGCTGGACCGGCCCCCTGAGCTTCTCCAGTGCAGCTGCCTTGGCTGTCCCGCCAGCCTGGGCCCGGGAGGGGACAGGACCGGCTGACAGGTTTCCACCGCAGTTACATTAAAGTCACGCACAGGCACAGTCGTAATTTACGGAGACTCGGAAGAGGGCAGTGAGCACAGCTCCACGATGACAGTGAAGGTCCCCTCCCGGCTCGGGTCCTCGCCTCCCCCAGAAACCAGCATCTGGGTGTCCAGAGACTCTTCCCGAACAAGCGGGGGGGGGGGGGGACCCTGCAGGCTGTGTGTGACGAGCACCCCTGAGGGCATCCTTCTGAGCGTCACCTGACCGTCTTCCCTGCATCCTCACCGGGCCTTCGCCTCCAGCACTTTCTCTCCCCTACAGCCTAGAGGGCCGAGGGGCTGGTGCGGGGGGCCCCGGATTTTCTGAACAATCCTCTGTTGTTGAGCTTCCACACTATTTCAGTCCGAAACCGTGTAGTTTGGTATAATTTTACACATGAGTGTGCAGGGTGCTGCCTGCAATTAACTTGCGCTATAAACTGGTTAGACGCTCTCTTCCAAGAGACAATCCCAGTTGACACCCGCTGACGCACGTGCCCACGCCCTTGCCCAGGACAGGCCGGAGCAGCTCTGCCTCGGGCCCCAGTCCGGGGTGAATCCCTGGGCCTTCCTTCTGCGGTCTCAGCAGTGACATCTGTCCCCAGCACACTGGCACACGCGCGCTTCTGGGGGAACCGTGTGCCCCATCCCGGCCTCTTTCTCCGCTGCCGAATGCTGCGAGCCCCTTGTCGGTTAGGACCTGAGTCATCACCTGAAGGACCCGCCTGCAGGACAGTGTGAGTCAGACCCCGGATGCCCAGCGCTGTCCTCCAGGACGTCCACCTGCTGTGTCCGGTCTACCGCGGGGCCCAGGTCTGGCTTACACCACCCGGACCCCGGCGGTGGATCTGACCGCTGGCTGCTTCCTGTCTGTCTGGCTCATTTTGCAGTTGGCAGATGGAGGCTTGGAGCCCCGCCCTAGGTGCCTGGAGCCGGGCCCCTCACAACCAATCTGGCCAGGGGACAAGTCACCGGGTGACAAGGATGAGAAGCAGAGGCTGGTCCACGCCGAGGGCAGGGGCGGGAGCCCAGGACAGAGTCCACGCTCGGGACACGTGCCCGCTGAGGGCCGGGAGGCGGCCAGTCTGGCGTCCGCATCAACTTCAGTATCCACGGACCCACATGTGTAAGCTGTGGAAAATATTATTTTCCTCAGTGAATCACGTTCTAAACTGGGAGGAAACCTCACTGGATAGTTGAGGCATGAAAAAGAAATCAAATAGGTCTTTGTTCAACAGATGCTAAGACGGCTTGGGTCTTTGGCGTTTATAAATGAAAGCAGCTTTCAATCACCCACGCCCCTGGGAAGGAGGGGGTCGTTCTGGAAACTCCAGCCGTCATTCAGGAGGGCAGGCTGCTGAGACAGCCCCTATGTCACCCCATTCATCACTGTGTGGCTGGCAGGTGTCCCCACTGCCCACAGGTATGTACACATTCTCCACGGGGGCATCACCCATCTGAGGGGCCTGACCCATCAGGGACAACGGCCTGGAGACCAGAGCAAGAGGTCCAGGTGGAGCACCTCCCTCTGCTCAGTCCTCACCTCCTGGCCCCCCAAGACTTCCCTGCCACCCCCCATCACAAAGGCCCCCTGCTGTCTTTCTTGTGGCAGACCCAATGCCTGTGGGACCCTGACCTTGGGCTGGGTGAGGATGGCCACTTGTTGGTGCCCCTGGCTGAGGGTACCATGGGTTGGGGGCACGTTGCGGGGTAGGGGGGGGGGGGGGCGGAGGGACGTGTCCTGGGGGTCCAGGCACAGCATGGGCCCTGATTGTGGCTGGGGCATCCGGCAGGGGGCATCCACCCTCTTGAACCTCACTGAGCCCCTGTCTGCTGCCTCTAACAGAAAACCCATGGAGGGAGCGGAAAAGTTGGGGGGAGGGGGTGGGGAAGGGTTTTTTTTGAAGGCGGAAGAAGCCCCCACTCCCAGGCTGGGTTAGCAGGTGGTATGAGGGGCGGGGGGGAGGCGGGGATCGACAGCTCCTCCATCAGATGCCAGGATCAAGTCCACTTTGGCTGCTTAGAGTGTGGGCACAGCAGGTGTCGTTAGGATACTCTTTCCTTCCAGCTCCCACCCACTTCTACCGGTTCTTAAAACCCTAACAAGAGAGTCATGGTGGGTAATTTCCCCTTTCCTGCTCTTACTGTTCCAGGCACCAAGAGCCATAGGGACAGGGGCAGGAGGGAGAGAAAAGCGGGAGGCCTTCTCGGGGTGCCCCGCAGGGCTCCCCCGCCCGCCCCTCAGATCCCGGGCAGAAGAGCTGGCTTCCAGGTGTGGGGACCCTCGCGGGGACGCTCATGCACCATCGAGCACGTGCATGCACTCACACATTCGCACTCACGCGTACTCAGGTGCACACACTCACACATGCTCTCTCACACTTAGATGCGCATGCTGGAGGCCATCGGAGGAAATCCCCGCTCTGGGCCCCGTACCACCCCCTGTCTGTGGGGCTTCCCTGGGGTGGGGACCACTGCTTCAGATCCCCAGCCCCCCTCCTCCTCCCTGCCAGGCCCAGCTGTTGCCACCTGTGTTCCAGACCTGTCGTGGCCCGGCTGCCCACCCCCAGGGCCTCTGCAGCCCAGGCCTGCCCGATCGGCCAGGTCACGCTCCCTGGGGTGTGCCCTGCAGGGGGCCATGCGTCCTCTCCCTGCAGCTGCTCCCTGTTGGCAGACACACACCCTGCCCTGTGGGTTCCCCGGCGGTCCGCGCAGGTGGGGCTCCCGTCCTGGGTCCTGCACAGCCTGAGGGTGCAGACCCCCTCCCCAAGGGACTCCTGGGCCCAGATGTCCTGCACGGGAGTCAACAAGAGCCAGGCAGCCCAGCGGGGATGTGAGGAAGAAAGTCACCCTCGCTGCCTACCTCCCCTTCTCTCCAAGCAGGGGTGCAGAGCCTTGCACCCCCAAAACCACCTCAGTTCTCCGGGGGCAGCCCCTCAGGGCAGCGGAGGCAGGAGCCAGGTGGCCGGTGGGGGGGCGGGTGGTCAGCTCTGCAGGGACACTGCCTGACCATGGCCTGGGTGTGGAGGGTTGGGGCAGAGCAGACCCCCTCCTTCTCAGGAGAACCGTGCCGGGCTCCTGGAGAGGGAGGGTCCAGACGGCGAGGAGTGAGTCAGCCTCGCCTCAACCACAGGTAAAAATACAGGATGGCAACAGTGCGGATCAGGATGGTTTTTATTTCTTTTTTATATTTTCTGAATCGTTCACATTTTTCTAGTATGCTTGCATCACTTTTATACTCAGAAAAGAACACAGAAGAAGGCGTACAACCAGGTATATCCCAGGTGGCCACATGTCTGTAAAAATGTTTCCAGCAGAGATAGCACCTCGCACCTTGTCGGGGTGGCTAAAATGAACAACACAGAGACAACAGACGTTGGCGAGGATGCTGAGAAAGGGGATTCCTCTCACACTGTTGGTGGAAAAGCAAACCGGTGCAGCCCCTCTGGAAAACAGTGTGAAGTTTCCTCCAAACATTAAAAACAGAACTACTCCGTGATCTGGCACACACACTACTAGGTATCGACCCGAAAAATACCAAAATACTGATTCAGAGGGACACACGCGCCCCAACGTTCATGGCAGAACCATCAACGAGAGCCAACCTATGGGAAAAGCCCAAGCATCCATCAGCTGGTGATGGACAAAGACGTGGTTTATACACACAATGGAATGTTACTCAGCCATCAAAAAGAATGAAGTCTTGCCATCTGCGATGATGTGGATGGGACTAGAGCGTGTTACGCTAAGCAAAATAAGTCGGAGAAAGACAAAGACCATATGATCTCACTCATGTGTGGCATTTAAGAAACAAAACAAACGAGCAAATGGGGAAAAATAAAGACGCAGAGAGGGAAACCAAGAGAGACTCTTCCCTGTAGAGAAGAAAGGACGGTCACCGGAGGGGAGGCGGGGGATGGGGGAAGCTGGTGACGCGGTGAAGGACACAGTGTCGTGACGAGCACCGGGTGATGTAGGAAGTGCTGAATCACCGCATTGTACGCCTGAAACTAATACCACACTCATGTGAACTAATTGGAATTTGAATTAAAAGTTTAAAAATGTTTACAGTAGAAAGAGCGTAAGAGACACAAAAGTATCAGCTTTTGCTACCTCTGGGCAGTGAAACAAGATGGTATTTTTCTAGTTTTGTAATTTTCCTATGATGAGCACATACCTTTTTCATAAGAGAAAAAATAATAATTTTTGAAGACATTGCTGAGCTCTTGTGAGGCAGAAGGCACCTCTGGGCCCCCAGCAGGGGCCTCCTTCTGCTTTGCAGACTCACGTGGTCCCCTTCCCCTTGGAGAAGGTCAGGCCACGTTGGAGCACAGGTGTCAGTTACGGCCTCCTGGCGGCCGCGAAACGAGTCATTTGCAAACCCCACGGCTTAGCTCGCACATGCGTGCAGCTCAGGCCCCCACGGGTCAGAACGTGTGCAAGGCCTGGCCGGGCACCTCACTGTTGTCAGCGATTCACACAACGTCTTCCTGCCTCTCCCAAACCCGCCAGAACAATAACGCTTTGGCACTTCGCAGATAAGCGGCTCAGACTGGGGGAGCCAGCAAGCAGGGGGCAGCCTCGCACGGTGGGGGGGTGGGGGTCTGAACCTCCATTTGTCTGAACTGGAAGCCGGGAAGCGGGGCGTCACGGCACCAACTGGAGCACACACAGCGATGCCCATGGCGCAGCTGGGATGAAGTCAGAGGCAGCAAGTTCACAAAAATCCCACAAAGTGGGTATGGGGCAAGCATTGGAAGAAATCTCAGAGCAATCATTGAGAAGTGTGGTTTCTGAAGGACTTCTCGAAAGTTTATTATGGTTATACAACTGTTGTATGTTTTTAAACTAGAAAACATTTAGGCCGATATTAGATACGTGTCAACAGCCCCAGCTCTGGAGGAGGTCTTCTGGAACCTTCTCTGGGGCAGGGGTGGGTCTGGCCACATCTGGAGCCCACCCCACAGGATCCTAGGGTGGAGCCTTCACTCTCGTCCTCAGAATCAGGGTCTGTCTCTCTATAATTGACTCTTGAACAACACAGGTTTGAACTGCACAGGTTTGCTTATATATGGGTTTTTCTGAAATATACAATATGGTTCCGTAAATGTGTTTTCTCTTCCTGATGAATTTCTGAATAACCCAGTAACTCTTTTCTCTAGCGGACTATTGTAAGAATGCAGTGTATAATACACATAACACACACAATATGTGTTAATTCCTGGTCAACGCTAGACTATTAAGTTCTAGGAGGCTTATATTACACCCGGGTGTTCCTCTACACGAGAGTTTGGTGACCCCGCCCTGTGCCGTGAGGGATGGTTCACGGGACGGTTGTTGACTTTGTTTTCCCATAGTGAAAAATTGAAGTATCTTTTCCAAATATGTATCTGCTGACCGGTGAAGAAATATTTACATGAACAATGACTGGGAAATCTGACAAAGCAATGGATTTGAAACATTTAAACCGTCGGAGGGCCGCTTGTAGGGAGATGGGTGAAGGGAGCGATTTCATAAGATGTCTGGGTTAGAAACAACCCAGGGGTCTGGAAGGAGATTCGTTCTGCCTGACATTCCTGCTCAGACTTTCGTAAACTCGGCTGCAGTTTCGCTGTGCTCCGCGCCAGCCGCCAGGCCCCCAAAACAGAGGAAGAAGCTTCCCGAGTCCAGGAGCCCAGAAGGGAGCCCGAGTCCAGGAGCAGGGCGCGGTGACTCACTCCCAGGGAGACCCCCGCCCTCCGCACCGCCCCCGCCCCAGCTCCTCCTCCTCCGCCCAGCCCTCCGTCCCTCCCTCCGTCCCTCCTGGGCTGTGACTTCCCTGCGAGAGCAGAGACAGCTTCTCTCTCTCCCTCTGGTCGCGCCGCAGGCCTACCCTGACCCCTGCCCTCGCTCGATGGTGGCACTCCGGCGGTAACATGAAGCTGGCCCGTGCTCTGGTGCCTCTGCTGCTGCAGGCCTGCTGGGTGGCCGCTCAGGACGTCCCGGGCAATGACAGGGCGGTCGCCTTCCAGGGTGAGTGGCTGGCCGCATCTCTGACCCTCTGCTTCTGCCGTCCCCGGGAACCTGGGCCAGACCCTTCCCTTGATGTAAGAGCTGGGGTGCCTGGGGGGCTTGAAATTCTCCGACGCGGTCCGCGGCTCCCACACCCCGGGTCCCCTCTGCTTCTCCGGTCTGAGGGGCGTCAGGCTGGACCAGGGAGGAGGCCCCTATGGGGAGGGCGAGCACCACCCAGGCCTGAGCCTTCAGGGCTCCTCCAGCAGCGCGAGGGGCCGGGTGGGCGCTGTTCTTTCTCTGCCCCCCCGCTCATTCCATTTGATTCCCAGCCTGGCAGGCAGTGGAGAAACTTGCCCCCCCCCCCCCCCCGCCGCCCTCCCTGTGCTGTCTCCTTGTTCCCAAGGTTCTGCCGACGAGGGAGGAGCTCCCTGCCCTCCAGGCAGGAGTCCCAGGACCCTCATGGGGGCTCTCACAGTCACCCTGCCCCTCACCGGGCCCCTAGGGGAGGTGGCCTCTGTGTGCCCAGGGGGGTGCAAGGTGTGAGCCTCAGGCCCCTCCTCCCCACTCTTGGCCCAGACTGCCCTGTGGACCTCTTCTTTGTGCTGGACACCTCTGAGAGCGTGGCCTTGAGGCTGAAGCCCTATGGGGCCCTGGTGGACAAGGTCAAGACCTTTACCAAGCGCTTCATTGACAACCTGAGAGACAGGTAGGGGAGGCCACGCCTTTACCGCCAATCCCACACTTCTGTGAGCTTCTAAGGGAGGGAGGTGGGCCTAGGGGCCCGGCAGGCAGAGCGAGCCTCCTTTCTCATGGAGAAGCGCTGGGTGGTGGCCAGGCCACTCATGCAGCTCCCACATCCACAGTGGTTCAGATGAGCCAGAAAAGGGCTGAGTTTGAGATGGACCGGACCAGTCGGCCTGGTCAGCCAGCAGCCTGGGGGACAGTGCTGTGATGGGGGCTCCCAGGACCCCAAACATGCCTCCCCGCTCCCCAACTGTGTGAGTTTCAGGAGTTGGTGGGAGGCTCTGTGGCTCCGCCTTGTGCCTGAAGAGGGCACCCCTTGCCACTGCCTGGACGCTGACCTCTGCCCATGTGGACGGCAGAGTCTGAGTCCTGCACCCAACATCCCAGTGTCCTTAGTGTCCTGGTCCGAGGAGCCCAGAGGGCCTGCCAGCTTCGTTCTGGGTTTGGGGACAGCACACTTCATTCATTCACTTACTCATTCATCTGTCTGATGAGACTGCAGCTGTGGGGGTGGGAGTGGGGGTGGGGAAGCACCGGCAGTGGGTGTGGCTGACAATAGGACACGCCCATGGGGGGGGGGGCAAGGCCATGGGGGGAGGGTCAAAGTCAGAACCAGGCTCCTCCTCCATCCATTCAGCTGTGCAGGGCCCCAGCCCCAGTCCTTAGCCAGTCCCTGTTGACTGACTTGATGACCAGGGCGCTGAGCTTCCTGCCCACCATAAGGGGGTTGCAGGGACAGTGGGTGGGGGCTGCCCAATGTGGGGCATATGACCCGAAACCCTGAACTCAGCCAAGTGTCTGAGCCCCTGAGGTCTGATACCCCCTCCAGGTGCCTGTGGCCTCATTATTCAATTTCTTATGCCTCAGTTTCCCCGCCTGTGAAATGGGGTGAGGTCTTCCTGCTCTTGATGCTGTTAGTGTCACTGTAGGGGCCTCGGTCACCCCATCTGCTGAACAGGCTGAAAGACACCTACCCCAGGCTCCAATAGAGCAAACCGCTGAAAGCCTCCAGCCAAGGAGCACAGGGGCAGAGAGAGGCAGCCACTCAGATCCACGAGGAACCCCCACCAGTGTCCCACTTAGACCTGCTCTCCGCCTCCCCTGTCGCCCTGCCCCCCTCCCACCCATGCCATCCCTGCCCCGCCCCTGTGGTCTTGTCCCGCTTTCCCGATGCACACAGCTCCTTACCCAAGGACCCTTGAGATCAGGGGATACGGTGGTCACTCACTGGTTGGGACTGGCTCTCCTGGCCACCCCCACCCCTCCATGCTGGTCCCAAGGGCAGAAACCCAGCATCTAGGGCCCACAGGAAGTCCAGTCTGGGCTTGCCGGCCCCTGCCTCTCAGGGTGTGATGGGGCCAGGCAGTCGGTCCACCTGTGAAATGGGAGACCGCACGCGGGGAGCCGGGGAGGGAGGCCCTGGAGGTGCCCACGGCAAATGCAGCGCCAGGACCTGGGAGAGTCCACCAGTCCACCCTGTGCTTTGTAGGTACTATCGGTGTGACCGTAACCTGGTGTGGAACGCGGGCGCGCTGCACTACAGCGATGAGGTGGAGATCATCCGCTCGCTCACACGCATGCCCAACGGTCGCGATGTACTCAAGGCCAGTGTGGATGCGGTCAAGTACTTTGGCAAGGGCACATACACGGACTGCGCCATCAAGAAGGGGCTGGAGGAGCTGCTCGTGGGGTGAGTGCCGTCCATCCACAGCTGCGGTCTGGAAGCCCGTGCGTGTCCCGTGCAGGCTGCACGGCTTCCCGACGCAGCTCCCGGCCACCCCAGGAGCCAGTCCTGGTGTTCGAGGACATCACACTGATGGCCACCACCCAAGGGTCACTGTCCACCCCCGGGCTCCCCCTTGAGCTGTCCACTGTCTCAACCGCTGAAGGTAGAGGGGGCCGTGGGGCCGGAAGTGCCCCAGTAACTGCAGAGATGGTGTCTGCAGTCAGAGACAGAGACACAGACGGCAGAGTCTTCCTGTAGGGCGCCAGTGTCCCCCGAGCTGGCTCCACACACGACATCCGAACTGCCACAGTGAATAGTCAACAGCATCTGTGGTTGATCGGGGGAGAGGATACCCCCCTGGCTGCAGCTCAGCCTGGCCACAGCCCCCCATGCCCTTGGCCACAGCCTCCAGGTGCCCCCAGCCACAGGCCTCGGTGCCCCCCACTGGCCACAGCCCCCCATGCCCTTGGCCACAGCCCCCAGGTGCCCCCAGCCACAGGCCCCGGTGCCCCCCTGGCCACAGCCCCCCATGCCCTTGGCCACAGCCCCCAGGTGCCCCCAGCGACAGGCCCTGGTGCCCCCCACTGGCCACAGCCCCCCATGCCCTTGGCCACAGCCCCCAGGTGCCCCCAGCCACAGGCTCCGGTGCCCCCCTGGCCACAGCCCCCTATGCCCTCGGCCACAGCCCCCAGGTACCTCTGGCCACAGCCCCCAGGTACCTCTGGCCACAGCCCCCAGGTGCCCCCAGCCACAGGCCCCGGTGCCCCCCACTGGCCACAGCCCCCCATGCCCTTGGCCACAGCCCCCAGGTGCCCCCAGCCACAGGCCCCGGTGCCCCCCGGCCACAGCCCCCTATGCCCTCGGCCACAGCCCCCAGGTACCTCTGGCCACAGCCCCCAGGTACCTCTGGCCACAGCCCCCAGGTGCCTCCAGCCACAGGCCCCGGTGCCCCCCACTGGCCACAGCCCCTCATGCCCTCGGCCACAGCCCCAAGTGCCCCTGGCCGCAGCCAAGGACGGCTCTTCTGCTGACCCCTCCCACTACCTGTGGTCAGGGGTCCCCCCGTCAGGGTGCCTCAGGGGAGCCAGGACCTGTATCTCCCCCTGGATATGTATGCGTTTTCCAAGATGGGGCTTGAGAGAAATGTGATCCCACAAACCTTTATTTTCTGTTTTAATATCCTTGATCATAGCCCACTTTATAGGCAGGACTGACAGAGGGAAACCCGTGCCCAGCATAACAGGAATCAGCCTTATGAGAGTTGCATTTGGGTCTGGGGCTCCCTATGGGGCTCTGGCCCCCGGCTCCTCACCTCCCATCTTGGGGGGTCTCAGCTGTGTTCCAGGGGTACCCTGAGCTGTTAGGGTTGGTGGAGGGGGTGATTGAGGGGCCTCACCACCGCCCACCCCCTTGCAGGGGCTCCCACCTGAAGGAGAACAAGTACCTGATTGTAGTGACTGACGGGCACCCCCTGGAGGGCTACAAGGAGCCGTGTGGGGGCCTGGAGGACGCCGTGAACGAGGCCAAGCACCTGGGCATCAAAGTCTTCTCGGTGGCCATCACGCCCGACCACCTGGTAGGAGCCCCTGCGGGGCCTGCTCTATGGAGGGGCGCCGGGCACAGCCTGCGGGGCGCAGAGGTGCAGGCATCGAGCCGCAGGGTGGGGGCCTCAGGAAGAGCAGCGGTGGGGTGAGGCCGGGCCCCTAGCGGCCATCAACCTTGTCCCTTATCCACACCAGGAGCCACGTCTAAGCATCATCGCCACAGACCACACGTACCGGCGCAACTTCACGGCGGCTGACTGGGGGCAGAGCCGGGACGCGGAGGAAGTCATCAGCCAGACCATTGACACCATCATTGACATGATTGTGAGAGGCCGCTCTACCCTCGCGCCGGAGTCCGGAAGGCCGGGAAATCCTGTGGCCCTGAATATAAATTAATTCCACTTTTCCGTTTCACTTTTCAGAAAAACAATGTGGAGCAAGTGGTACGAGCCCCTCCCTTGCCCTCCCATCCCCCTTCCCCTCTGTCTCCTCCGCCTCTCCCCTGCCCCGCCCTCCTTGGCCCCCCTCCCCCCACTGTCCAGGACATCACCAGCCCCGTCCCCACCGCGGGTGCCCGCCGTCGGAGCTCAGGCCGTGCGCTGAGCCCTGTTCTCTAACGTGTCTTCCGTCCTCCCACAGTGCTGTTCCTTCGAGTGTCAGGTGAGTGTGGGGCCCCGCCCACCTCTGGGGACACCCAGGATGCTACCTCGGGCTGACCTTTCTCTCCCGTCTTGCAGCCCGCCAGAGGACCTCCCGGACCACGGGGTGACCCCGGGTACGAGGTGAGCGGTCGCAGGCCCCCTGGAGGGAGAGAAGTGTGGAGTACAGCACTGGACAAATGTCCCTGCAACCCGGAGCCCCTGGTGTTGGGAACGTGGTGGGACCCCGGGCAGCTGTCCTGAGCCCCCACCGAGCACCCACTCACACTAGGTGTGGGGACAGAGAAGGAGCCCCTCCCTGAGCAGGTGTCCCCGACCATGGGGAGAGAGTCCAGTGACCTTGTGGCCGATGCCAGGGGCGAGTCTGGCCAGCTGGCCTCCCAGTCTGACAGCTGGCCTCCCCATGGGAGAGGGGTGAGCATTCGCTGGTGCTTTGCTCCCGGAGGCCCACCTTCTTGTGGGCTGGGCCGCAAACGTGGGGCCCAAGGCCAGGTGTGGCCAACACTTACAACTTTGACCGCCCATCAAAGTCCAGGGTTCTGGCACTCCTAAAAATGTTAGATTGCATGGCCATGCAGCCATATGGGCACCACCCTCCAGAGCTGAGCCGGGCCCCCTCTCCGGCCCAGGAGCCCCGCACAGCAGCAGGAATAGGGTGGGGTGCTGGAGGCAAATGTTCAGGGGCCAGCCGGGCGGCATGGGGCAGCACAGGGTCCAGTGGGCTCTGTGGGAGGGGGTGTGTGCCCCTGACCTTGCAGACCCCGGGTCAGGCCACAGGTGACAAGGAAGGAGCCTGAAAACCCTGAAGGCCGATGGAATATCTTCTTAATCCTTTTCTTGTGAGGAAGTTGGGGGTCCTTTCCATCAGGTTTTTAGAAATAAACAAAAATCTTCCCCAACCTTGACCTGCTCTGTGTTGCAGGGAGAACGTGGGAAGCCAGGTCTCCCAGGAGAGAAAGGAGAAGCCGGAGACCCTGTGAGTGCCAAGCACCTGACCTCAGGGGTGGTGGGTGCTGACAACCTGAGGCTGAGAGAGGAGCCGGACTGTGGAAACTTCTAGAAGCATGGCTGGTTTCTGAGCACCATGGTCCTGTGGCCTGACCCTGAGAGGACACGGCCCCAAGGGCAGAGAACGCCAGAAGATGCTGCACAACCATTCCTTCCAGTACATTCTGCCCAGGCCTCCACTCAGGCCCAGCTCATGCCCCTCTCCTCCTAGGGGGCATCCTAGACCTTCCCCATCCCCCCTCCTCCTGGGTCCTGATCTCCCCTCTCCTCCCTGGACTCCACTGAAGAGCCCCCAGGACTGGGAGGAGGAGCCTTCACATCGGGGCTGCTCTCTGGGACTCAGGCCAGTGGTCAGCCAGCCCGGTCTCTCTGGCTGACCAGGCCTGAGCAGAGTGGGGGTCAAGACAGACTGGGGGGTCGCTATGGCTGCCCTCAGGGCTGCCTAACATACCCCCTCCTCTGTGTTCCAGGGAAGGCCTGGGGACCTCGGACCGGTCGGCTACCAGGGGATGAAGGTACGTCTCCCCCTCCTCCTCCAGAGCTGCCGGCCTGTCCTGGGGCCCAGTGGAACACATCCAGGCTCGGCCCAGGGCATCGGGCCCTGGGACACCAGTGACACCCTCTTTCCTACTCTGTCTGCTTTTTAGGGAGAAAAAGGGAGCCGAGGGGAGAAGGTGAGTAAAGCAGGGCTTTGGGGCACAGAGCCACCCCCCTCATGCACAGGAGCATGACACCGCCCATCTCCAGCGTGTCTGAGCTGTGACAAGCTGTGGGGGACCCATCCCGGGACCCATCCCAATTCCCTGGGAACTCACCCCGTATTGGGGGACCACCCCCCTCACTCTCCCTTCCTGTCTCCACAGGGCTCCAGGGGATCCAAGGGCTACAAGGTGAGTGTGGGGGCGGGGACATGTCTTCTGCCCCAGAGGGGTCCTGTCTGACCTTCGTGAACCCTTCTTTGGCCTTTGTGCCTTGCAGGGAGAGAAGGGCAAGCGTGGCATCGATGGCGTGGACGGCATGAAGGTAACTCCGCCTGGCGGGAGAGCTGGTGACTGGGAGGTGGCGAGAAAGGCAGAAGCTACTTCCTGCCAAGCCCCAGGCCCCAGTGGACCCCAAGCCTCCAACCGTCGTCCTGGTGGGGCTTTCCCGGGAGGGGATGGATGAGCCAGAACGAAAGTCTCGACCTCTAAATCTGCCTTCCTCCCTCCAGGGGGAGATGGGGTACCCCGGCCTGCCAGGGTGCAAGGGCTCACCCGGATTCGACGTAAGTTGCATTCTGTCACTCACATTTTAAGGCTAAGTTCTCGTGAGCAAATACGGACTCAGCCCTTCTGGAGCTCTAAGAGGTCACCGGCAGGCTGTACCCAGCCCAGACCTGCCTTTTCAGCTTCTATTTGTGTGCAGCCCAATGACTGCTGCTGAAGGCTGAGGACTGACCTACGATTTCTTGTCAGGGCGCTCAAGGACCCCCGGGGCCCAAGGGCGACGCGGGTGCCTTCGGACTGAAAGGAGAAAAGGTTGGTGACGTCGGGCAGGCCTCCCTGTGTACCCAGTATGAATCAGAAACCCTCTTGGAAGCAGATTCTCCACCCACCCTGCAAGGACCAGGCCCCCAAGTGGGCAGGCAGGAGGCCAGGGTGGAGAGAGCACAAAACCAAGCTACGACCAAGGGCAGGCACAGTCACCCAAGGGGGGCGCCCCCTGTGCCCCCTGCAGCCCCATGTCACTGAGCCTCGGATGTGCCCTGGGGTGCATCACACTGCCCGCCTGCAGCAGACGGACGAGGTACCCTCACGGCCTAGAATCCGTCTGTTCACGTGAAAGTCACCACTTAACAGCAAACAGGAGGCAGAAAAGCAAATAATGAGGACCCAAGGTTTTGAGTCCAACTTAGAGCACAGCTTTCTGCTGCTGGCGCTTTTCCGGCATTTTCAGCAGCAGGAAGTGCTAAGAAGGATGGAGAGGTAAGGTTGGCTGAACGCGTCCTAACCACGCAGGCTTCCTGGACCGGATTTTCGGAATCCGGCCGATTGCTTTGTGGGCCCCGGACCTGACTCTGCCTTCGATGACTAGAAGTGGGCTTGCCCCCTCTGCATGAGGGGGACTTGAACAGCAGACGACACGGGAAGTGGCTTCTGCAGGGTTCCTGTAGAGATACGGGTGGTCGGGAAGGTTCTCAGAGTCCAGGGTGTGCTTGGTCAGGGGGCGTGGCCCGAAGTCTGGGTGAGGGGGACTGGCGCAGGGTCACTGGTGGCCCAGGACGGCCGGGCGTAGCCTCCCGCAGGCTGACCTTTCTCATCATTCCAGGGTGCGCCTGGAGCCGATGGGGAGCCTGGGAGGCCGGGGAGCACAGGGCCCCCTGGGGATGAGGTGAGTGTTCACGGAGCCCCTGAAGCAGCCGGGGGTGGCGTGCGGGGGGAGCCGGGAGGGGCCAGTCCTACTCTCGTTCTCCCCCAGGACAGATGGGGGAGGGCAGGGGAGGGCGGGAAGTAGGGAGGTGGAGGGGGGCCCGGGAGGGGCCACAGCCCCGGGCCCAGTCCTACCCTTGTTCTCCCCCAGGGCGAGCCGGGGCTGCCTGGTCCCCCGGGAGAGAAGGGCGAGGCCGGCGACGAGGTGAGCACCCCACGTGATCTCCTGTCCCAACTCCAGGCCCCGAAACGGAGTTCCCATCCCAAACTGATGTTGCTTGTTCCTCTTAATCCCAGGGAAACCCGGGACCGGACGGTGCCCCTGGAGAAAGGGTGAGTGGGGTGGGGTGGCGTCTGGGCCGGCGTGGCCGGCGTGGCTGGCAAGCGCCGGGGCTTCTGTCTGAGCTCGGTGGACCTCAGTCTCTGCGAGGCCGGCGTGTCTGGGGGGGCTCAGCCCGTGCCCAGCTGGAGGCCCTTCCTCGATGCCGTGTCTGAGCTGCAGTCTCACCTCCGTCCGCTGTTCTCCGCACAGGGCGGCCCTGGGGAAAGAGGACCGCGGGGGACCCCAGGCGTGCGTGGCCCCAGGGGAGACCCGGTGAGTCACTGTTCATTAAGCTGAGACCCCACACCCCAGGAGGGGGCCAGAGACTGCGGTCAGATGAGGTCAGGCCGTCAGCCTCACAGGACACATGCCACCAAGTCCCTTTGGCATCTAGATTTCACCCACACCCTCACCTGCTGTTTTCCCGAAGTCTGTCTCCCCGGCTCTGGAAGTGTGGCAGCCCCCCTCCCCCCCCGACCCCGGAGCACCTCGAGGGGTGTGAGCAGGGCAGAGAGATGGGGGGGTGTGGGCCCAGATGAGGAGTGCAAGGGGCGGGGTTATCCCCTCCGCCCATCACCGATGACCAGCGTGTGCAGGGGAAACCGTCACACACACACACACACACACACACACACACACAGTCACACAGAGACACACAGCCACACCGGGACTCACAACGGCCATCCCAGATGCAGCACCGGGAATAGTCTGCATAGCACTGGCTCCACACCTGTCATCAAGTGCACGCCTCTCACTCAGGTGGCTGCACGGCTCCTCCCGTGTCACGATTCACTCAACTCACCATCACACATCTGGGCTTTTCCAAACACCTGCAGTCCCCCAGCAGCCCCTTAAACGTTGCAGACAAAGCTCACACTCTGGAACGGTCCTTTCTTACAACTTGAAGAGCGGGAAAGTTGAGAAGCCAGGCCCACACGGACTTCATGGTCACAATGGCCCAGCAGGCTTGCCGAGCTGTGGCCCGCAGCGCAGCCTCCTTCCAGAGCTTTCCGTGGCCCTTGGTTCATTGGAAGGTTCTGCAGGAGCTGGAGGGCAGACACCAGAGACTGTGCCTGGTTAGAGGAGGGGAGCGCCCACCCCCACCGTTCCGGAGCTAGCAGGGAGGGATGATGGTCTTCAGACCTGGGTGAGGACCTGGCCTTCTCGCTGCAGAGCAGGGCAAGGCTTCATCTCATCCCGGGAACAGGACACCGAGGAGGCCGTGCGGTCCCTCTCACTGTGACCACCCTGGCAAAACCGCTGCTCCTGACGACATGTGTCTGGGTGTCCCAATGGGGAGAGCGAGCTTAGCCTGAGGCCAAGGTCACTGAAAGAGAGATTTGCTTTCTGCCCCATCCTTGCTCCTTGTGCACTGCCCAGAACCCCCCGGCCCCCCAGGAGGGCAGGGAGGGACACTGAAGCAGGGATAGCATGGCCTGACCCCTTCCAAGCCTACCGTGCTGAGATCAGGGAATGGAGGGAAGGCCAGGCCACACCCCAGGAAGTGCCCAGAGTGAACAGAGGCCGGCAGGGGTTAGGCGGGGCTCCAGCTCCTGAGACCCATCAGTGAACCCACTGGACAAGCAGCTAACATCAGGGGCTGCCTCCTGAAACCCCGAGAACCTCCAGATGTCCGTGTGCCCGGCCACCGTATATAAAAACCGAGGGGAAGGATGAGACCAGGCCCACGGTAAAGGGTGGCCCTTCCTGATCTAGCCTCTGCTGGCTCCAGAGCTGCAGGACCCCCAGCCTTGCCCAGCGGCCACCCGGGCAGCTTGACCTCTCCTGGCCTCCACACTCACTGGCTCACTCCTCCCCAGGGCGAAGCTGGACCCCAGGGTGACCAGGGACGAGAAGGCCCCGTCGGCATCCCCGGAGACCCGGTAGGAAGCTGTCTGGGGGTGGGGGACCATGTCGGCTGCCAGCAGAAAGGCTCCAGCAGCTCCTGGATTTAAGGGCAGTCCCTCTCCACTTATGACTCAGGGGACTTCCCGCAGGGGCTGCCCAGGGTCAGGAGCCAGTGGTGGGGGGCAGCCGGGTGCCCAGCCCCTGTGCCCCTGTCACCTGGCAGGCGTCTGCCAGGATGCAGAGCTCAGGGAGCACACGCCCAGGCGCCCCCCAAGCTCTGCCCTCAGAGTGGGTGAGAGGGGCGCCTGAATCGATTCGCACTGGAAGATGGCAGCAAGGACTTGAGGGGCCCTGGGACCCCTGGAGACACCCCCTGGCCTGGTGGGGCAGGGTCACCCCATACTGGAGATGGTGTGTTTGAGCCCCCAGGAGACACCAGGTGAGGAAAAGGCTTGTTCAGCGTTTGGAATCCAGGTGTGAGATCCTGGCTGGAGGCAGATTTGAGAGTGTCAGTGCATGGAAGTTTCCAGAATTCCTGGATGTGACACCTTCCAGATGCCATGCTGGGGGAGGGGACGAGGGGAGGAAAGTGGGGGCTAAGAAAGCAGAGGGCCAGAGCGGGTCTTGGCCTCAGATGGAGCATCGTCCCCAGCACAGGGGAGGGGTCTGCCTTTCTGCCTCGTTGTCAGGAGGTCATGTTGTTCCAGGTCAGGGAGGAGCTGTGGCTGTGGGCCTGAGGTGACCACCCCCCAAAAGAGCACACGAAGGGGCTGGGTGGGACATGTCCTCCCCACACCCTTCAGGGGACCTCCTCGGGTGGCCGAGACCCTCTCACCCTGCCCGCTACTCTGTGATGGGGGTCGCTCGCTGGGTGTTTCCAAATCCTCCCTGCAGGGGACGAGGTGGCTGCCTGGCCCGCAGGAAGGACTCTGAGCTGAGACTGGGGACCTCCCAGTTGGCAGGAGGAGGGGACAGCAGCACTGGTGGGCACAGAGTTCCAAACAGGACAGCAAGGACGAGGACAGCAGCTGCGAGTGGGGGCCAACCGTGGCGGGGCCAGGCCTGGGGCTCTGGTGGGCCTTGGCTGGTGGCTTTGAGTGTTTTGGTGGCTTTTCTTGTGGAGAGAATTTGGAATTGGTATTTTAACAAAAAAGTGATTTAAAAAGCAGGAAAGAAGAAGCAGCCACAATAGGGCTGCTGAGTCTCTTGACGGTGCATTAAAAATGCACCTGGGTCCATTCCAGTGTGGGGTGCAGGGGGCGTGAGCCCACTTCCGCGGACCCAGCTCGGTGGGAAACTCTCCTCGCACATAATTCCGAGCCGGGCTCGCTGGGAGCCAGCCACTCCCAGGGTCTGTGGCCGCCTGTGAGCAGATGAGGCACCAGAGGACCCCGGAGCTGCCGGCACGGAGCCAGAGACTTCTGAGTGTCTGGATCCCCCCTTCCTGGAGGAAAGGGGAGTAGTGTCTCTCAAGTAAAGCAGGCGTAGAAGTTCCCTGGCTTGTAGACACAAGACCCCGTAAACGGGCCACCTCACCTGTTTGGGAGAAGTGGTTAAATCAGTAACTCTAGCAGAAGAAAGGCTCGCGTGGAAAAACAGTTCTCCTGTCCCCGTGCCGCCCCCCCCCCCCACCACAGGGACGGATTCTTACTTTCTTCTAAAATTTAGTTTCTTCTAGAATCCTTTCAGACAAAGCACGGGGTGTGAGAGAGTGCGGGGGTATGCGCGTTGTCTACACAAACAGCATCGCACCACGATGCTTTTTGCCTGATCCACCTGGGGACCGGCCAGGTCAGCCCCACAGGCTCCACCTGGAAGCCTGCAGATGCCCCTGTCTAGTCCGTTGTCAACACGCATGCAGGCGGCCTCCAGTATTTTGCTTTACAGAAAAATACTGAAATAGATATCAATGCCCATCTGTCTCTTAGCTCCTCTGGTCTCTCCATTTGCCCTATGATCCATCCATCCATCCATCCGTCCATCTTGAAATACTTGCAAGGCTACATCCAGAATGTAAATTCTTAGTAGCATAGTGTCTTGGCCAAATGATGTGTGTATGTGTGTGTGTGTGCGCGCACGCGTGTGTGTGTGTGTTATTTGCCAAATACTTCTACTTGACCTAGCCCCCACTTACGTGCCCCCCAAGAGTGTAAAACGGCTGCTGTGTTCACACCTCTGCCCACAAGAGAGATTCCACCCCGTCTGGGTGTCTGTGCACCTTGGGAGAGGGCCTTGCGCCACGGTCTATGGGAAAGGCCGAGTGTGGTCTCTCGGGTTTCCAGGCCGACGTGTCCCTGTCTCAGGCTGTTCCTTCAGTGGTTGGTTCTCTGCTGGGTCTGTTTCTGTGCTGAGGTGCAGGAGGCTCCTACCCACAGACCTTTTTCCAAGTTTGCAGTTGCACGTGGCTCCATCCCAATATCTTGTGGTTCAGGATGTCCCGCTCGTTTACAAGATTCCAAATACCTTCCCGCCTTTATTGTAGTCTTTGCTTTCTCTTTGATGCACCTGGAGGATCTACCAGGGTTCGAAGCGAGGCGGGCTTGACCTTTTCTGTGAATAGGGAGCCGGTCAGCACAACACCGACCTTTCTTGGCGATGGAGGACACCCATCGGGTGTCAACCTCTCTTCGCTGCATCTTTCTGGAATCCCTGCCCTCTTTCTGCCCCTGTTCTAATGAGGCGTCCTCCCAGGAGGGCCTGCTCCGGCCGCCTGCGACGTTCCCAGGCTCCCCTGCCTTCTTCAGATGGTGTGACTGCTCTACAGGATGGTCAGTGTGGCCAGGACAAGCCGGCCACGATCTGGTCCCTCCCCGTGGCACAATTCAGGAAGTCGTTCGAGGCGCTAGGACATAAGACACTAAGAGGGGGAAGTGTCGCCGGCGTTTACTCCAGTAGCACCTGCTTGTCCCAGAGTAACTGTCACTGTAAAGCCAGACATCCCCAGAGACAGCTGGGGGCGGGGGAGGGTGATGTGTCCCTCCAGCCCGTGGCCCAGCTGGGGAGGGTCGGCTCTCTGGCCACTTGTTCACCTGAACCCTCCGTGAGGGGTGGGGAGGTTAGGTGGCTGTGGAATCTGGTTTGTCCACACTGGACATCCGCCTTCCCGGCCGCAGCACAGTTTCTGCCCCCAGGGCTGCCCTCCTCCCGACTCCGTTGCAGCCCCACGACTCCAGACCCGCTAGGCAGTTGGCTTCTGCGCCAGGGTGTCCGTGCAGAAGTTTCTGGGAGATGTGTTTTCCCAGAGCAGAGGAGGGATCCAGAAACTGGAGGGAGGGTACAGTCCCGCTGTAGCCCCTGCCAGGCCTCGCCTCTTGTCCCTGTGGGGGGCACTGCCACCTCCTTGTGCAGACACCAGCACTGCCCACCAAGAGCAGGGGGGCCCCTCGGGCCGCATCCCAAGAGGCGCCCACCCAGCAGTCCAGCTGCTGAGGCAGCTCTGCAGAAACTGTCCCCAAGCGTGGCCCTCCGCTGTCTGCTGGGTCGCCGTATTCCTGTCTCCTGGGGCCCCTGACACACCTCCCACTGGCCTGGACTCTGCCTCCCATTCTCCCTCCTGGCCCCCATTTCAGGTTCCCAAACCTACCCCTGGGAGCCCCAAGTTGGGGGCTGCTGGTCCTCGCGGTCGGCGAGCAAAGCCCCAGGTTAAGTGAGTGATGCTGACACTGCCTGGGCCCAGAGCTGGACCCTCCTGTGGTCGCAGCAGGAGCCTCCCGGCTGACCTCTGCCTAATGGGACAGGCCAGATACGGGGAGTTGTGCGCCTTTGTGAGAGGGACTAGAGAAGAAAAGCCTCACCAGGAGGCATCAGCCTGATCATGGGGCTGGGAGACGGGCCTCTGAGTCCAGGGTCATGGCTGGCAGGGTCCCCAGGGGCCAGGCAGGCCAGCCGGCTCCGTACGTGGTTTGTGCTCACCCCTTCTTTGGGCCTGGCTGGGTATGTCCCTGAAGTGCTCAGGGGACCAAGACTCTGGACCCAGAAAGGTAGGCAACTGGCCTCCAGGGAGAGGTGTAGACCAAGCAGGCCAGCCGGCATGGGTCTGGGGCCCGGAGGGCTGGGGCGGGGCTGAAAGGGGTCTGACAGATGTATCTTCTTTGCAGGGTGAGGCTGGCCCCGTTGGACCTAAAGGGTACCGAGGCGACGAGGGGCCCCCGGGGCCTGAGGTGAGTAGCCCTCCCTGCCCCGGCCCCAGACTCTAGCCCCTGCAACGGCCCTTAGGACTGGGGAGCGCCCCCAGTCTACACACACACACAAATGTTTTAGTGCATTTCATGGTATCTGTGCCTTTCAGGAAACATGGAAAATGCAGAAAAAAAATAAAACAGAGAATTGAAATCTAAACCATTACCACCCGGAGATAAATAATACAAACATTTTAGCTTATTTCTCTCCAATTTATGTTTCTTATTTCCATATTATGCCTTATAAATTTGGCTTCACAAAGTTTTTTCTTTTTAATTTTGCCATTATGAATGTTTTCTGAAACCCTAAAGATTTTGTAAACCGCGGCTGACGCGTGCTTGCTCAGTCCCGCCCGTGCTGAGTCCCTTTGTCTCTCTGAACTCTGGGGTTGGAACTCCCGGCCCCGGAGGTAACGGTCAGTAGGCACGTAGTGCCACTTCTGGTCCTGTCCTGGGGGTGCCGTCTGGGTGGGTTACTGGGCAGGAGGTATGGACTCCCCACCATCCCTAGGATGATGGATTTAAAGATCCTTCTTTTAATCATTGCTGTGCTGATGAGTAGAAATGTTGTTTTATTTAACTCGGCCTTCATTTTCCGCAGAGAGGTGTTGTGCATCCGGGCCTGCACTGCTGGCTGCCTGGATGTCCACTTAACTTTCCCAAACCCCCTCCTCCCCTCCTTAGGGTTCCAGAGGGGCCCCAGGGCCCACGGGACCCCCCGGAGACCCCGGGCTGATGGGCGAAAGGGTGAGTGGTGGTCCCAAGGGCCTGGGTGGGGGTGGTGCCGGGCTGCTGGGGACTGGGAAGCCATGGTTTGAGCCCTGGGCTTCTACCGGGAAGAGCGTACATGTGGGGCCTGAGGGTCCCAGGTGCAGTGTCTGGAGAGGTGCGTCCTCCACAGGCGACTGTCCCCTCTGTGTCTAGGGGCACCACAGGCGCTGCAGTCACTGTGGTCCTCGTGGTCATGGTGCTCCCCACAGGCACTGCCCCTCCTGCTCCAAAGTCTGGGGACACGCAGGGCAGTCCTGGGCAGGGGGATGCCTTCTGGGCTGAAGAAGCCCCTCGGGGCACCATCCCGAGCCCGGCGATTCCCAGTGACAGAACTTGGTCTGCTCTCCACAGGGGGAAGACGGCCCACCCGGAAACGGCACTGAGGGCTTCCCTGGCTTCCCTGTGAGTGCCCCAGACTCCTGTCCTAGCACCCCCTCTGGCCCGCCGGGTTGGACCCAGGACCATGGGCCGGACCGGGAAGCCGTGGCTGGGATCATCCAGTGGGCACCCCCCCCCCTCACCCCAGCCAAATCAGAGCCTGGCCTGACCGTCCCGCCTTCCCCTGCAGGGCTATCCAGGCAGCAGGGGCCCCCCCGGGATAAACGTGAGTACACGCCCACCATCGGGCTCCTGGTGTGTTCACAGGCACGCGCACACGCGCATGACATACACGCACACGTTCACACGTGTCCCCAGCACAGGCTTGGAGCCGAGGCCCCTCCCACGTGTGTCTCAGCCCGTGGGTGCCCCTGCCTGGCCCAGGGGTACACCTGGCGACCGGCACTTCCCTCTGGGCTCCCAGGGGCTCAAACCTCGGGGTGTCCTCTGGCTGGCACTCAGCCGCAGGAACATGTGCCTGCTCTGGCGGGTCACTGTGTCTCCTTTATCTTGTCCTTGTAAAACTTCTGCTTCTTAGAAAGGAAATGCAGTGCTGTGACTGACAGTAAATAAGGCTGACTGAAAAGGGAAAGCTGGCGGAGGAGACGGCTGGCCAGAGGCCGGTGCCGGGTGGGAGAGCCCCGGCCGAGGCCCTCGCCGGAGTGAAGATGTGGCCCTGCCCCCCGCCCTCCCCGGGAGCCCAGGCCCTCGGCACCCACCCCACCCCTGGGCCAGGGTCCCAGCCACACACGCACACCTGCCCCTCCGGACCCTCCGCCACAGCGACCGCGTGTTCCCCTGTCACCCGCAGGGCACTAAAGGCTACCCGGGCCTCAAGGGGGACGAAGGAGAAGCCGGAGACCCTGGAGAGGACGTGAGTGCAGAGCTCACTGGGGAGGTTGGGCAGTCACCGCCGGGGGTTGTAGAGGGAGGCAGCCGTGTGCCGCCAGGGCTGCTGAGGCTCTGAGGGCAGGCGTGGGGCCATCGGGGCACAGTGAACACGGACAGAATGCAGCGGATGGCTAGTCGATGGTGGTTGTGTCTGGTGACACTGTGCCGTTCCCTTCCAGAACAACGACATCGCACCCCCAGGTGTCAAAGGAGCCAAGGGATACCGGGGCCCCGAAGGCCCCCAGGTGAGCAGCTGCGGCCAGCCGGGGTAGGGCACACTGGCGTTCTGAGGCTGCAGAGGGCCAGGGGTGGGAACTGCGGGAGTGGGTCTCCGGGGAAGGGTTCAGGGAGGCTGGCACTTTGACAGCAGGGTTGGGAGGGAACAGGCAATTTCAAGGGTTGTGGGGAGATCAGAGAAGGGGGAGCAGCCCGTCACCAGGTGAGGGGTGAAGAGACTGCAGCAGAGCCCGGGGTGGGTGCCCGGGGGGTCCCCTGTCCATCAAGGTGGCACAGTCAGACTGGGGCGAACTATCCTCCCGGTGGTGAGTGCCCAGATGGTGAGGGCCATGCCCGGCCCACCTGCTGGCCTCCGGGCAGGGAGTAAGTGCCAGCCAGTGATTACAGAATGATGGCAGTTAGGGACTCTCCACCAGCCCTGAGCACGCAGGCCTTCAGGGGCTCCTAATGGGAAGCGGGTCAGCCCGAAGGCCAGAAGGGTGAGGGTGGGCTTGCTCAGGGCTCCCATCAGACCTGCAGCTCAGGAAGTGATGCGCCCTTATCACTTTTTTCCGGTCCTTCCTCGGACAGGGACCCCCAGGACACACGGGACCACCAGGGCCGGATGTAAGTGGGTGTCTGTGAACGTCCCTGGGGGGCCGACCACTCTGGCTAAGGATCCTGTGGGGTGGGGAGCCATGACGGCAACGGGGGCATGAAATTGTCACGGAGGAACACGGGGTGACCACATACCAGTGACCACCTCAGGTGCCCCTGCTGCGGGGTGCCTAATACTCTGAGTCAGAGCCGCTATCCCAACCCAGTCCCACTGTGGTCCGCGGGGCGGCAACTGGGGGACCAGTTCAGCCCCTGGTGCCTGCGTCTCTTCCCCTCCAGGAATGTGAGATCTTGGACATCATCATGAAAATGTGCTGTGAGTATCTCTCATCTTTGAATAACTGTCTCAGTTGGAAGGAACTAGGTCCCACCGGCCCCAGCGCCCACTGCTGGTGCCCACGGAGGGACCATTTGAGCTGCGGCAGGGAGGGAGACAAACAGGAGGGGTGGGAGTGTGCCCCACCCACAAGAAAGTCCCCAAAGGTGGAGGGCAGGGGCCAAGCCACCGTCACCCCCACCGCCCTTCCCCGGGTGGCCCGAGCTCCAGGCAGAGCAGCCTACCCTGGTGAGGGTGGTCCAGGCGGGTGGGGAGCTGGCAGAGGGTTTATGACCTGATTTGTAATACGATGTGGGATCTCGACTGGAATGTAACTCATTTCTCCTCTTTTCCCCAGCTTGCTGTGGTGAGTCATTTGAATGTTTCTTGAGGGTTCCCTGTGGGTGGCAGGGCTATGCCCCCTCCTCCCAGTTTATCCTGTAGAGCAGCAGGGGACCTCACCCCCTCACCATGCCACCATGGCCTTGGGGCGCTGGCCTGTCCCTGTCCTCGCCGCAGGGACCCACGCGGCCAGCCACAGGCAGGGGCCAGAAGCCCCGGGGTCCCGGCTGGGGGTGCAGCTCTGCTGAGGGGGGCCCTGGGAGGCCCCAAGGGCTGACCCCTTCCTTGCCTACAGAGTGCAAGTGTGGCCCCATCGACATCCTCTTCGTGCTGGACAGCTCGGAGAGCATAGGCCTTCAGAACTTTGAGATCGCCAAGGACTTCATCATCAAGGTCATCGACCGGCTGAGCAGAGACGAGCTGGTCAAGGTGAGTCACACCCGCCCTGGTGCTTCCCAGGGACACCAGGCTGGGAAGGGGTGGGTCCCAGGGCCCTTGTTCCTTAAAAGCTATAACCTCCACCCCCCAGAGTATGAGTGTGGTGGAGGGGGGCCTGTGGGCCAGGTCGGCCTGGGACGGATGGTGGGTGGAGGGGTGGCTGCTGGGACCCCCACGTCCCCTCCTGACCTTGGCGTGTGACACGTGCAGTTTGAGCCCCTCCAGTCGCACGCAGGGGTGGTGCAGTACAGCCACAACCAGATGCAGGAGCACGTGGACATGAGGACCCCCAACATCAGGAACACTCAGGAGCTCAAGGAGTGAGTGCGGCGGCGTGCCCGGCCAGCCCCGCCCCCCCGCAGCCCGGCCCGGCCCCCGGCCCCGCCCCGGCACTGACAGCAGGTGCTCTGGCCCCACAGAGCCATCAAGAAGCTGCAGTGGATGGCGGGGGGCACGTTCACCGGCGAGGCCCTGCAGTACACGCGGGACCGGCTGCTGCCACCCTCCAACAACAACCAGATAGTGCTAGTCATCACGGACGGCCGCTCAGACACCCAGAGGGACCCCACCCCGCTCAGCGTGCTCTGCGGCCCGGACGTCCAGGTGGGGCCACCCCCACGCCACCCGCCGCCCCTCCTGCCCCCCCCAGGAATGTGGGGGACCTTCTCCACCGGGGCCATGCCGACACCGCCCCTCCCCTACAGGTGGTCTCCGTGGGCATCAAGGACATGTTTGGCTTCGTCGCGGGCTCCGACCAGCTCAACGTCATCTCCTGCCAAGGCCTGGGGCCCCAGGGCCGGCCAGGCATCTCGCTGGTGAAGGAGAACTATGCCGAGCTGCTCGAGGACGCCTTCCTAAAGAACATCACCACCCAGATCTGCATAGGTGGGCTCAGGGTGGGCGCCGCACCGGGAGGGCCGCATCGGGGCGGCCGAGGCGAGGCTCTGCTCTCAGCCCCGCGACCTCCTGGCCACAGGGGCCCGGCGCCCCCCGCCAACAGCACCAAGGCCTCCCCACAGGCCGCCTCGCACTGGTGCTTGAGGACGCCGTGGCGCAGCTCCCACGCTCCCAGTGCGGGCGGCACCGTGCTTCTCACACTTCCTCCCGTGAGTGCTCGTGCTCGCCGTGGTCCCGGCAGGTGCATCCACACGCCGGGGCAGGGGTCGGCCTCGGAGCCCAAGACCACTCAGAGGCCCCCGCCGCAGAACACGCCTTTCTGGGCCCGGCCCGGTGGTAGAGCTGGGTCTGCAGCGCAGGCAGCCGGTGGACGGCCAGACACGGCTGCCGCGGTCAGATACGCCTGCCTGCAGCCACCCGGCCGGTGTCGCCTGGGGACAGTGTGGCACGGGGTGTCTGACCTGCAGACCGTCCTTTCTCCTCGCTGAGCTTCGGCCAACCGGTCCTCGGAAGGGGCCCGGGCTCTGCCCCGCCCCCCCCCCCCCCCCCGCCCCTCACTGGGTTGGTGTGAGGGCCACAGAACAGCAGGCGGGGGCCCGGCCCAAGACCTCAAGGCCCACCCTCGAAAAGGGGGGCACCCCTTCTCAGCGGGGCCGAGTGGGCCGAGTAGATGCTGGCCAGGCGTCTAGGAGTGCCACCTGTGCACGTGGCTACTCCACGCCTGCCATGCGAGAGCTTTGCCGCCATTTTTGCTGGGAGGCCGGGAGGGTGGTCCGCGAGATCACTGGCTTCACACCGCATGGCGTTTTTCTCTCTTACAGACAAGAAGTGCCCAGATTACACGTGCCCAAGTGAGTACCCGGGGTGCGTGGACAGGGTGCCAGCGGGGGCTCCCGGAGGAGGGCGAGAGATAGGGGGAGCCCAGGGCGGCCGAGCCGGGAGGCCCCGGCCACGCACCAACACGACCCCCCACCCCGCAGTCACCTTCACCTCCCCGGCCGACATCACCATCCTGCTGGACGGCTCGGCCAGCGTGGGCAGCCACAACTTCGACACCACCAGGCGCTTCGCCAAGCGGCTGGCCGAGCGCTTCCTGACGGCGGGCAAGACGAACCCCTCCCACGACGTGCGGGTGTCGGTGGTGCAGTACAGCGGCCCCGGGCAGCAGCAGCCGGAGCGCGCGTCGCTGCAGTTTCTGCAGAACTACACCGTGCTGGCCGGCACCGTGGACAGCATGACCTTCTTCAACGACGCCACTGACGTCAACGACGCCCTCGGCTACGTGACGCGCTTCTACCGCGAGGCCTCGTCCGTCCCAGCCAAGAAGAGGCTGCTGCTCTTCTCCGACGGCAACTCACAGGGGGCCACGGCGGCGGCCATCGAGAAGGCGGTGCAGGAGGCCCAGCGGGCAGACATCGAGATCTTCGTGGTGGTGGTGGGCCGCCAGGTGAACGAGCCGCACATCCGCGTCCTGGTCACGGGCAAGACGGCCGAGTACGACGTGGCCTATGGCGAGCGCCACCTGTTCCGCGTGCCCAGCTACCAGGCCCTAATGCGTGGCGTCTTCTACCAGACGGTGTCCAGGAAGGTGGCGCTGAGCTAGCGCCGGGGCCCCTCTCCCACCGCGAAAACGGGAAGGAAGATGTGACGTGAATGTTCCTGACCAACCTGATGAGCTGGATGTTTCTAAAGGAAAGGCTTGAAAAGCCGCGTGTGTTTTGCCCGCCCCTGGGGTCCCGGGACCCTGCCAGCGCCTGCCCCTCTCACCGTGTTAGCATCCCCCCACCCCCAGCAGGCTCTGAATCCCCGAAGGCGCTTCCCCCTTCCCTGTCTGGGGGGTCGCTTGAGTGCGGCCTCCCCTCCCGCACCTCCTGCATAGTCTGACTTTTCTCACTAATCCCGCACAATTCTTTAGTTAGCATTTCATGTACACTCTCAAAAGTCTGCTAGTAAATTCGTGTGAGACGGTGGACGCTTCGTTTTTGGAAAGCCAAGGTCGAGAGCATTTTTAAAACATGACCCCTGATGAGTAGACGCCTCCACATAAGGTTCTCCTCCCTCAGGGCTCAGACCTTGGTTCCTGAGGCCTCGGGCCACAGAGCTCAGGGCAAGCAAACGCTTACACGCTGACTGGTGTCTCCAGAAAACGGCAGAAAACGGTGACTCCCCAACCCGAAAACCCCGAGAACAACGGTGCTACCCTGTAGACCCCTGCCCCATCTACTCAGAGGCCTGGACCCCTGGGCCATCCAGTGACACAAAGTGATGTGTTTAAAAAAAATAATAATAAATAACCCAAAGCTCTTTTTCCTCAAGAGAGTGATTGGTTCCACATTTTATTCAAGATCCCGTTTATTTGTTAGTTTTATTTTTACTCCTTCCCGTGTTTTTTCTCACTGTGTCCATATCAGAGGCTTTTTGAAATAAAAGTTTTCACTCCTCTGTCCGCGGTCATCTTTCTGTGGAGTAAAAAAATCCCAGCAGACCCGCACTTCCCACAACAGGAGGAGACCGTGGAGATGGTCGGGGGTCCGGACGGACAGCCCTCTCTGGGGTTGGGGGAGGACTGTCCACGGATGGGGAGGAGCGGGGAGGGGCCCTGACACCCCGCGCCACAAAAGCAGAAGCGCGTTAGGTCTCAGAGGGCTGGGAGAGCTGGCCGGATCCACCGAGACGAAAGCCCAGAAAGGCCAGCCTTCTGGCACCAGAAACAGCCTGCGAGTCCCTGAGGAGGAGGCGGCGGGACCGGCGGGCCCCGTGGAAAGCTGCCTGGGAGACCCGGCCCGGGTCCAGAGAGAGGTGGCAGGGGGCCGTGGCTGTCCCTTCACAGGAACGGCCCTGGCCTCAGGAAGGTCGGAGTGGACGGGGAAGCACAGCCTGGCTCGGATTCCCGAGGAGGAAACGCACGGCCACCGGGCCCCCGAGTGCTCGGCGCCCTGCTGCAGGGCCTGCCAGTGGACGAGGGGAGGGGGTGGGGCCGGCGCGCTTCGGCCCCAGGGGTAAAGGAGGGCAGGTGTGCGGGCACCAGAGCCACCAGGGCCAGTAGAAGCGGGTGGCGGGAACCGCACGGGGTCCTAGCCGGGGGGGGGGGGGGGGGGGGGGGGGGGGGATCCTGACAAGAAGGGGCAGGGACGGGACACCCTTCACCGGACACACGTGGAAAGCCGGGCACTGGGGCCAGGGCACGACTCCAGCGGAGAACAGCACCCCCACATAGCATCGGTGGGTGTCAGCACAGTCTGCAAGGGAGTCTCAGAGACACCCAATCCCAGCCCCTGCACTGACATCACACATGCACGTGACGAGAACCAGACAGCTGCCAGCACGGAAAGTTTCCATTCACTCGGCCGACATCCCGGGGGCCTGTTTGCTGCAGCGTGACCCCAACGTTCGCCCGCCCGTCACGCCCTGCGAGCCCCCAGCCTGAGGGATGTCCCTGCAGCGGCCACAGATCCTGGCCCTTCCCCACCACCTGCAGCCTGGTAACCTCGAGCCGGTCACCTGCGCCTCACCTCACTCTCATGAACTGCAGAATGGGTTCCTAAAACCGTAACAGCCACCTGGGAGGGCCGCAAAGAGGCCCGAGGCCACCTGGTGCCCATCACGGGGAGGCCAGAGGGCTGGTTGGGGAGGACAGCAGGGGTCCTGGTGAAGAAGGTGCCAGCTCCAGACCCTCCCCTCGACCCTCCAGGCACAAGTTCCCTCCTGGTCGCCCCAGGTCTGCACCCTGGTCAGGTGGGGTCTGTGGGTTTTTCCTCCTGCCTGGGAGGGGTCCTCCTGAGACCTCTCCTGAGGGAAAGGGGGAGAGCTGAAGTGTGTTTAAGAAAGGACCGCGTCTGTAATCCCTGAATCATCTCTCTAACTGGAACCGACGGCTGAGAACCCAGGTCTGAAATCAGGCCACACTTTGTTCCCTGCTGTACTTCTTAACCCCTCGCCTCCCGACGTCCACAAGGAAAACATAAGGAGCCCCCTTCACATTAGGGACCCTGACATTTAAAAAACAGGTTATGAAGGAAACCGCAGGCTCCATCATGCCTGTGTCCGTTCCAAGTTTACGAAAGCAATATTTTAGATCATGGCATGAAGTCTTGAAACATAAGTGCACAGCCAGCTACCCCGTGATTGTAAGGGGGGCAGTGATCCCCGTTCCTGGGCCAGGAGCAGCCGGTGCCCAGCAGCTCTACCACCGGCTCCCCGAGCTTCCCCTGCACACCGTTGGAGCTACAAGGCACGGGCTTGGGGGAGGTGCCGGACGCCGCCAGGGCGGCCTTCCGTCATCACTCCACTTGTCCTGACCCAGAACTGCGGGGGCCAATCCCAGGCCTCTCCCCAGCCCTGCCACTCTCCCCTTTAGGAGCCTCTGGGCGCCGTTCCCTCCTCCTCCCGGGAAGAGTGGTCCTCGAAGGAAAAGGGAATGGAGAACTGAGGGAGCGCTCGGGGAGGCTCCCTGCCAGCCCCCACCTGCTGACCCAGGAAGCTCCCCACACTCTGTCCACCAGCTCGGGGGTCCCATTGTCCCGGCCTTGCCCCACGACACCTCCATAGTCCATCTCTCCAAGTGTGAGGGGAGCCGGAGGCTCCCCACCAGCAGACCACCACCGCCCACCCATGACCAGCTCTCCCTTCTCAGTGCCAACAGCCTCGCTGTCCTGGGTCTCGGCGGTGAATTCCGCCTGGACAGCGTGAGGCCCGCAACCCTTGCTTCCTTCACTCACATTTGTCAGATGTCTCTCCATGTCCTTCGCTTCTGATCTCTCCAGCCGCATCGTTTTAGGTGCACATTTTGTAGATGGCCAGTAAAGGCATCTTTCCACCCATTCTGACAGTCCTTGCTGTTTATAGAAAAATCAAACACATTTACATTTGCTATTACAACTGATATTTGGTCTTCATCATGCATTTTCTATGCTAAGGATATGCAAGAAGGTATATTTTTCTATCTAAGACTTTTGGAAGCACGTGGGCAGCACAAATCAGAGAGCTGCCCTGGCCAAGACCCTCGGAGCCAGCCCCACCAGGGGGATGTCTCTAGCCCAGAGTCCCCATCTGCTGGTCTGGCAGCCACTTTCTAAAGAGACAGACAGCCATGTGATACCAAGGGTGTGGCCTGTCCAGCTGCCAAGACAGTGACACTTAGGGTCCCCTGGACACTGAGAGCCCACCTCTAGAGTTGAGTCTCAAGGCCTCCTCAGGGAACACCAGTGGAACCCTGACAACACATCAGAATGGCTGAACTTAGCCTGACTGTGCCAAAGGTCGGGAGGACACGAGGCTCGCGTGTGGCTGGTGTTGGCATGAAAGGACACAGCCACTTAGCATCTCCTCAGTGGTTTCCTAAAATCATACATGTGCTCACCACACCACTCACCCCTCCACTCCTGAGTATCGGCCAAGAGCAATGAAAACATCACCTCTACACCAGTAGGAGAATGTACAACCTTACTTATAAGAGTCAAAAGCTAGAAGCAAGCCAACTGTCCATCGTCAGGAGAATGCACAAGCAAACTGTGGTTCACCCATGCCATGAACGCTACTCAAAAAGACCAAAAAGGGAGCAAATGAACATGGGTAAGTTTCACACATGTTGCGCTGAGTGAAAGAAGTCAGGCATAGCCATTCACAGGATGCTCGAGGTCAGGCAAAACTCATCACTGGCGCTAAAACTCAGGCGGCGATTGCCTCTGTGTGTGAGGACTGGCCTGCAAGGCACAGGGGACTTTTTAGACAGAGGGAGTGCTGTCTATCTTGATGGTGTGTGGATTACATGGGCGCGTTTCTCAAAATCCTTAGAATTGTACATGTTAGATCTGCACATTTCCTGGTACAGATGCTTTAACCTAAAAAAAAAAAAAAGAAAAAGTAGAATTGGTACCCCTGGTTTTCCTGTCTATATTGGCTCCAAAAGCTCGCACATTCTCCTTTCTCGCTCCCCATGGTCATGTGTCCAGCCTCCCAGGGTGCGAAATCCCTTTGTGCCTCGATTAATGCAGCCACATCCCCCCTTTTGTAGATAGAACATGGTATTTATTTCTTCATAATGATCTACCTCTGGAGTATATACCCTTCATACCCTCCCCTGAGTGTGAATCACTCCTGGGATCACGTTACACTGTATTAACCAAGAATTTTACAGAGTAACTAAGGTCCCAAATCAGTTGACTTTGAGTTAATCAAATGGAAGATTCTCCTGGGTGGGTCAGACCTAAAAGATGTCGGAGAGATTTCTCCTGCTGTCTTTCCTGTGAACTGCCCATGGAGGGGCCACACAGCTAGAACCTGAGGGTGGGCAGTGACAAAATGGGGACCCCACCTCTGCAACTGCAAGGAACTGAATCCTGCTCACAACTAGTTAGTCTGAAAGAGGTCCCAAAGCCTCAGATGAGATGGGCCAACAGCTTGGTTCTACCACACGACCCTGAACAGGACCCAGCTGAGCGGTGCCGAGACCTCAGACCCACAGGAACCATGAGATGGTCTGTTTGTGTTTTTTTAAGTGCCTAAGTTGGTGATAATTTGTTATGCAGCCATGTTAGTTAGAACTATCCACCCCATCCGTATGTCTCACCCTCTAGTCCTTGTAAACACCTGCTCTCCTCGCCTACCCCTCACTTCTAGAATTAGGGCCATCAGCCCACACTGGGTGTACCCTTCCTGTCTGCCAGGACAAAGATCTCCCGTCAGGGCCTGTGAGGCTGCCCACCGTCTATGTGGAGCCCAGTTGCCAGACACCACGAGCAGGGCTGTCCCCCTCTTGGGCTTCCCTGCCCTCCTGATATTCCATTCTCCCTTTACAGTACACATCTCCTCAACAGGGGGATTACAGGGTATTGCCCAGGTGAGCCCAGTGTCATCACAGGGAGGAGATGGGCATGGGGGAGAGGGGAAGAGTGGTAGGAACCAGAAGACTGAATGCTGCTGCCTTTGTAGATGCCAGAAGGGCCAGGGGCCAAAGAGTGAAGGTGCCTGTAAAGGCTGGAAAAGGCAAGAAATGGAGTCTTTCCTGGAGCCTCCAGAAGGAATCAGCCCTACTGGCCTGTCTTGGACTTCTGACCCCCTGATCCATAAAGGATTAAATTTGCATTATTTTAAGCCATCAATTTTGCGGTGATTTGTTATAGCCGCAAAGGACACACGTTTTCTAACTGATATGCAGCCTGTCTCTCAGCCTTGCCTTGACCACACAGTCAGGGCTTACACACTCTCAAAACTTCCTGAGTAAGGGGCACCTGGGTGGCTCAGTCGGTTGAGCATCCGACTTCAGCTCGGGTCATGATCTCACGGCTCGTGAGTTCAAGCCCCGCATCAGGCTCTGTGCTGACAGCTTGGAGCCTGGAGCCTGCTTTGGACTGTCTCCCTCTCTCTCTCCCCCTAACCCACTCGCATTCCGTCTCTGTCTCTCTCAAAAATACTAAATAAACATTTTAAAAAATTAAAAACAAACTTCCTGGGTGAGCCTGTGAAAATCCACTGGAGAGTCTAGAATGTTGCTGGGGTCAGTGAGTGATGAATTGATATGTTTATAAAAATAAACTTTATAATCCTGAACATGGATTATATCACTTTGGCTTCTAAACACTTTGGATTCTTCAGACAGTATTTAGCCGAAAGAACACGAAGGGCCTGCCCTCGACCAGGTCTCAGCCCCGTGGATGGGCTGAGAGGGGCAACGGGTCCCTAAGACTCTTCTTTGGGACAGAGAAGAGGCGTACGCAATTTCCCTCTTCTTGGGGCTGAGAGCAGCAGCTGCTCCGTGTCTGAGACATCCGTCCCCGTTTCCAGAGAAGCTGCTGGCAGAACAGGCACGCATCTGGTTCATGTAGGAGGATGAGCTCAAACTTGGCCTGAGAGAAGGATGGCCTCTTATGAGAATAGGCCTCCATGATAGGTTATTCGTTTTTTGTGGGAATACTTTTTCGACATAAGGAAAGATGGCAAAAATGAGTGGTCAGGAGACCGTGTTCATGGCCTGTGACCCCACTCCTGCTCCTGCTGAGACCCAGACCCTTGTTCTCTCAACACTGACTTCTTCATGCTCAAGGCCCAGCTTAAATGCCCCCACCCCAGCCCCTTGTCCCAAATGGATCCTGCTTATTCATTTATTGTCATCATTTTTATTTTCACTTATGAAATATCTCAAACACAGAGTAGAGTAGGGAGAGCAGAGCAATGACCATCGCTGAACCCATTTTCTAGCTTCGTCGATCTTACATTTGCCATTCTTGCTTTAACAACCTCATTGCTGAGACGTTTGAAATTACAGACATTATGACATTTCACACATAAATACTTCAGTATTCATCTCTAAAAAAATAAGAACTGCTTTCTACATTAGGCGTAATACTGTTGCTGAATCAAATTCAAAATATAATACCAAGCTAAAAATAGCCTCTATATCATCTAATGCCTGGGCCATATTTAAATTTCCACAATTTTCCAAAGTTATCTTCTACAAGTTGTTTTTCCTCCTAAACTCTGATGGAAGGGTAGGGCTTGCTTCTGGACTTCTCCATCCTGTATGGCACCAATAGTGGATGGAAAAGCTACTGTGTTCTCAAAGTACTTGAAATGATTTTTTTCCTGTGTGGGGTTCTACTATCAATAAACTCTGACATCTTTCCTCAGCTTCTTTTCAATATCAAAAATATTTTCTTTTTAATTTAATTGTTCAAATACGTAAAATACTGACCTGGTTCAAAAGTCAAAGGTCAAGGCACCCTGCAGGCACCCATTTTCATTGGTTTCTAGTTAGTTCTTTCAGGGTTTCTTTTTGCAACACATTTCCATACAAAAGGAAGTGCCCTGTATTCACAGAGCTGCACTCCATGTCCTCATTTAACAACACAAGCTGGAGGGTACTCTAGCTCATTCTTCCTAACTTGTAGTGATTGGGTTTTCCATCTCCTGGGTCTGCCATGGGTTCAAACAGTATCACGCAAAAAGACATTTGGGCAGTTTCCAATCCCAAGGCTGCAAAGAAAACTCCATGCATGTGTCATTTCCTGTTCTTGCACATGTGTGCATCTTTAGAACAGACCAAGGGAAACACATCTGTAACTTTGTTAGACCCAGCCAATCCCTCCACAGGATGGCCAACAAGTACACTGAGCCTCCCTTCAGTCTCACCAATGAAATCGCCTGTCAAGCCTCTGGGGTTTTACTAATCTGGTGGCTGAGAACCAGTATTTCAGTGCACAGATTTGATTTCTTTTACTACAAATGATGCTAAGCACTTATTTATATGTTGAGATTCATTTGTTCTGAGAAGAGGCGTATTTGTGGCCCTTGCCATCTGTTCAATTGTTCTTGCTTTTTCTTCTCCATTTCCTGAAACTGTACATATTAAATAGGTAGCCCTTAGTGACAACTTCCAAGTGTTTGTTCTCAACTTGTCATTGGTCTTTTGCTTTTACTTTTTAAACTTTAATCAGGGAGAGGAGGAGTTCAAGATGGTGGGGGAGTAGGGAGACCCTAGGCTTGCTTTGTCCTTTGAACACAGCTAGATAAATATTAAATCACTTTGAACACCCAAGAAGTCTATCCGAGTACTGAGAGAGCAAAACTGCATAACTAGAGGTAGAAAAAATGGCCACATCATGTAAGGTAGGAACTGCAGAGTAGGTTTGAGGGAGAGAAGAGCTGTGGGTGCTAAGATAAGGAGGAGTGAAAAAGAAAGAAAAAGAGAAAGAAAGAGTGAAAGTACTCATTGGGAATTGTACGAGAAAAACTCTTCCCCAAAACCATTGGCTGGAAAAGGGAGAGGGGCTGAATACCACAAGATTTCATAAACAGCGGAGTACAGAGTCTGAAATTTTAGAGGTCTGCACCATCGCCAGGGTTGTGCCTGATGGGCTTGGCAGTGCTCTCGGGGGACAGAGGGCAGAGACCTGGGACCGGGCAACATGGTTGGAGAATCCCCTAGTTCACACAGAGAGCAGCAGTTCCCCTGTTTTGAGTGCATTTGGGAGTGACGCCATGGCCTCTCCCTGTGGCGCCAGCATGTTGCCCTGTTCCCTAGCATAGGAACAAAGACACTCTGGCTGAGGACAGCAAACCTTGGTATTGGCTTTTAGCTACGTTTTACAATAAATTCTGAACTGCTATGCAGTCACACAACTCATTTCTGGGACAAGACTGCACCAGCCACAGCACAGCGAGACCCTCCCCCAGCGGATCAGCACAGGTCCACACCATGCAGATCTCTAAAATTTGGAGTTTTGAGGGGTGCCTGGGTGGCTCAGTCGGTTAAGCGTCCGACTTCAGCTCAGGTCATGATCTCTCGGTTTGTGAGTTCAAGCCCCGCGTCGGGCTCTGTGCTGACAGCTCAGGGCCTGGAGCCTGCTTCAGATTCTGTGTCGCCCCATCGTTTGGCCCCTCCCATGCTCATGCTCTGTCTCTCTGTTTAATGGTTTAATAAATAACCATTAAATTTTTTTTTTTTTTAATTTGGAGTTTTGAAACCCAGCTGCACAGGATAAAATACACGAGTGTTCTTCTGCCTGGCGGGCAGACAGCTCAGTCGCTGGCAGGGTGCAGGTGGGGATCTGGCAGAAGCCAGGGACACAAGTGAGGTGATTGCTCTTCTGTGAGGGCTTTCTGAAGAGTGGCAGGCAGGAGCTCCCCAATCCAGGGATAAAAGAGCTGTGTAAGGCCATTATCTGCTCCCATCAACATTGGCTGACTTCAGGGAGCAAAACAGCGCCACCCAGTGGAAGCCTTAGGTGCTTGTACCAAGCCCCCATCCTCACCCAGAGCCCCTGCAGGTTCATCTTCACTAGGGCAAGAACACCTGAGAACCAGAGCAACAGGCCCCCTTCCCAGGAGACCAGCACAAACCCCTCACATGCACAAGTCTACTGATCATCAAGTGCTGCAAATCTTCAGCTCTAAGGGAAATGGGATCTTGTTTATTTTTTTGTTTTTGTTTTGGGAGGGTTTTTTTTGTTTGTGTTTTTTACCTCTTCTGAATATAGCTATTACTCTCAGGAGCATGAATACGATAGGTTTTCCTAACAATCTCTCTCTCTCTCTCTCTCTCTCTCACGCGTGCACACCCCCCCCCCACACACACACACATCATTGACTCAGACAAAATGACAAGATGGAGGAATTCACCCCAAAAGAAAGAACAGGAAGAAGTCACGGCCAGGGATTTAATCAATACAGATACAAGTAAGATGTCTGAACCAGAATTTAAAACAATAACCCTAAGGATACTAGCTGAGCTTGAGAAAAGCATAGAAAACACTAGAGAATCCCTTACTGCAGAGATAAGTCAGGTCAAAAAAAAAATGCTTTAATGAAGATGCAAAACTGAATGATGCAATGACAATAAGAATGGATGAAACACAGGAATGAATCAGTGATATAGAAGATAAAATTATGTAAAATAATGAAGCTGAAAAAAAAGGAGTGTAAGAAAGGTATTGGATCATGAGTGTAGACTTAGGGAACTCAGTGACTCCTTAAAGCATAATAACTTTCATATCATAGGAGTCCCAGAAGAAAAGATAAAGGAGCAGAAGGTTTATTTGAGCAAATTATAGCTGAAAACTTCTCTAATCTGGGGAAGGAAACAGACATTGAAATCCAAGTAGTACAGAGAATTCTCATTAAATTCAACAAAAGCCAGCCATCACCAAGACATAGTATAGTCAAATTCACAAAATACACAGACAAGGAAAAAATCCTGAGAGCAAAAAGGGAAAAAAAATTCTTAACTTACAAGGGAAGACAGATCAGATTCACAGCATAACTGTCTGCAGAAAGTTTTCAGGCCAGGAGGGAATGGCATGATATATTCAACATGCTGAAGGAAAAAATATGCAGCCAAGAATACTTTATCCAGCAAGTCTGTCATTCAGAGTAGAAAGAGAGACAAGAGGGGTGCCTGAGTGACTCAGTTGGTCGAGTGTCTGACTTTGGCTCAGGTCATGATCTCATAGTTCATGAGCTGGAGCCCCACATCAGGCTTGCTGCTGTCAGCGCAGAGTCCACTTGAGATCCTCTGTCCCCCTCTCTCTCTGTGCCCCGCCCCCCGCCGCTCATTCTCTCCCTCTCTCTCTCTCCATCTCTCAAAAACAAATAAACGGTAAAAAAAGAGAGAGAGAAACAAGACTTCCCCAGACAAACAAAAACTAAAGGAGTTTGTGACAACTAAACCAGCCCTGCAAGAAAGATTAAAGGGGACTCTTTGAGTGGGGAAAAAAAGACCAAAAGCAACAAAGACTAGAAAGGAGCAGAGAACATCACCAGAAACACCAACTTTGCAGGTAACACAGTGGCACTAAATTCATATCTTTCAATAATCACTCTGAATGTAAATGGAATAAATGCCCCAATCAAAAGACACAGGGTATCAGAATGGATTAAAAAAACAAGATTCATCTATGTGCTGCCTTCAAGAGACTCATTTTATACCTAAAGACATCAGCAGATTGAAAGGGAAGGGATGAGAAATATCTATCATACTAATAGACACCAAAAGAAAGTCAGAGTAGCCATACTCATATAAGAAAAACTAGATTTTAAACCAAAGACTATAACAAAAGATGAAGAAGGACATTGTATCATAATTAAGGGGACTATCCATCAAGAAGATCTAACAATTGTAAACATTTATATCCCCAACTTGAGACACCTAAATATATAAATCAATTAATAACAAACATAAAGAAACTCACTGATAATAATACAATAATAGTAGGAGACTTTAACACCCCACTTATAGCAATGGAAAGATCATCTAAGCAGAAAATCAAAAAGAAAACAATGGCTTTGAATGAAAACACTGGACCAGAGAGACTTAGCAGATATATTCCGAACATTCCATCCTAAAGCAGCAGAATACACATTCTTTTCAAGTGCACATGGGACATTCTCCAGAACAGATTACATACTGGGTCACAAATCAGCCCCCAACAAGTACAAAAGACTGAGACCATACCAAGCATATTTTGAGACCACAATGCTATGAAACTTGAAGTCAACCACAAGAAAAAATTTGGAAAAATTACAAATACATGGAGATTAAATAAAATCTTATGAAAGAATGAATGGGTTAATGAGGAAATTAAAGAAGAAATTTAAAAAATACATGGAGGCAAATTAAAATGAAAACACGATGGTCCAAAACCTTTGGGATGCAGCAAAGGTGTTCCTAAGAGGGAAGTATATAGCAATACAGGCCTACTTCAAGAAGCAAGAAAAGTCTGAAATACACAACTTAACCTTACACCTTAAGGAGCTAGAAAAGGAACAGAAAATAAAGACTAAAGCCAGCAGAATAAGGGAAATAATAAAGATCACAGCAGAAATAAATAATACACACACACACACACACACACACACACACACACACACACGCACACACACACACACACACACCCCAGTAGAACAGATCAAGGAAACTAATTGCTAGTTTTTGGAAAGAATTAAACCCTTCACCAGACCTATCAAAAAGAAAAGAGAGGGTGCACTGGTGGCTCAGTCGGTTAAGCATCCAGCTTCAGCTCAGGTCATGATCTCATGGTTCGTGAGTTAGAGCCCCCCATTGGGCGCTGCACTGATGATGCAGAGCCTGCTTGGGATTCTGCCTCTCTCCCTCTCTCTCTCCCCCTCCCCCCTCAAAAATAAATAAACTTTAAAATAAGATAATAAAAGAGAAAGAAACCACGTAAGTAAAATCACAAATGAAAGAGGACAGATCACAACCAACACCACAGAAATACAAACAATTATAAGAGAATATTATGAAAAATTATATGCCAACAAACTGGGCAATCTGGAAGAAATGGACAAATTCCTAGAAACATACAAACTACCAAAACTGAAACAGGAAGAAATAGAAAACTTGAACAGACCCATAATCAACAAAGAAATTGAATCAGTAATCAAAAATCTCTCAACAAACTAAAGTCCAGGGCCAGATGACTTCTTAGGGGAATTCTACCAGACATTTATTTTTTTATTTGTTATAATTGTAAAGCACTTCTTTTTTTAAAATATAATTTATTGTCAAGTTAGCTAACATACAGTGTACACAGTGTGCTCTTGGCTTTGGGGGTAGATTCCCATGATTCATTGCTTACATACAACACCCAGTGCTCATTCCAACCAATGCTCTCTTCAATGGCCATCACCCATTTCCCTCACTCTCCCATCCCTCCCCCCATCATCCCTCAGTTTGTTCTCTGTATTTAAGTCTCTTACGGTTTGTCTCCCTCTCTGTTCGAAACTGTTTTTCCCCTTCCCTTCCCCCATGGTCTTCTGTTAAGTTTCTCAAGTTCCACATATGAGTGAAAACATATGATCTGTCTTTCTCTGCCTGACTTATTTCACTTAGCATAATACCCTCCAGTTCCATCCACATTGTTGCAAACGGCAAGATTTCATTCTCTCTCATTTCCAAGTAGTATTCCATTGTATATATAATCTTTATCCATTCAGCAGTTGATGGACATTTGGGCTCTTTCCATAATTTGGCTATTGTTGAAAGTGATAGCAACACTTTCAACAATAGCCAAATTATGGAAAGAGCCCAAATGTCCATCAACTGCTGAATGGATAAAGAAATTGTGGTTTATATACACAATGGAGTACTACATGGCAATGAGAAAGAACGAAATATGGCCCTTTGTAGCAACATGGATGGAACTGGAGAGTGTGATGCTAAGTGAAATAAGCCATACAGAGAAAGACAGATACCATATGTTTTCACTCTTATGTGGATCCTGAGAAACTTAACAGAAACCCATGGGGGGAGGGGAAGAAAAAAAAAAGAGGTTAGAGTGGGAGAGAGCCAAAGCATAAGAGACTCTTAAAAACTGAGAACAAACTGAGGCTTGATGGGGGGTGGGAGGGAGGGGAGGGTGGGTGATGGGTATTGAGGAGGGCACCTTTTGGGATGAGCACTGGGTGTTGTATGGAAACCAATTTGACAATAAATTTCATATATTGAAAAAAAAATAAAATAAAATAAACATTGGGGTACATATGCCCCTATGAATCAGCACTCCTGTATCCTTTGGATATATTCCTAGCAGTGCTATTGCTGGGTCATAAGGTAGTTCTATTTTTAATTATTTGAGGAACCTCCACACTGTTTTCCAGAGCGGCTGCACCAATTTACATTCCCACCAACAGTGCAAGAGAATTTCCATTTCTCCACATCCTCACCAACATCTGTTGTTGCCTGAGTTGTTAATTGTAGCCACTCTGACCGGTGTGAGGTGGTATCTCAGTGTGGTTTTGATTTGTATTTCCCTGATAATGAGTGATGTTGAGCATCTTTTTATGTGTCTGTTGGCCATCTGGATGTCTTCTTTGGAAAAGTGTCTATTCATGTCTTTTGCCCATTTCTTCACTGGATTACTTGTTTTTCAGGTTCTGAGTTTGGTAAGTTCTTTATAGATTTTGGATACTAACCCTTTATCTGATATGTCATTTTCAAATATCTTCTCCCATTCAGTCAGTTGTCTTTTAGCTTTGTTGAGTGTTTCCTTTGCAGTGCATAAGCTTTTTATCTTGATGAGGTCCCAATAGTTCATTTTTGCATTTATTTCCCTTGCCTTTGGAGATGTGTTGAGCAAGAAAGTGCTGAGGCTGAAATCAAAGAGGTTGTTCCCTATTTTTTTCTCTAGGGTTTTGACATTTCCTGTCTCACATTTAGGTCTTTCAACCATTTTGAGTTTATTTTGTGCATATTATAAGAAAGTGGTCCAGTTTCATTCTTCTGCATGTTGCTATCCAGTTCTCCCACCATTTGCTTAAGAGACTGTGTTTTTTCCATTGGATACTCTTTTCTTCTCTGTCAAAGATTAGCCCTATGTTTGTGGGTCCAATTCTGGGTTCTCTATTCTATTCCACTGGTCTATGTGCCTGTTTTTGTGCCAATACTATACTATCTTGATTACAGCTTTGTAGTAAAGGCTAAAGTCCAGGATTGTGATGCTTTGGTGTTCTTTTTCAACATTACTATGGTTATTTGGGGTCTTTTGTGGTTCTATACAAATTTTAGGATTGTTTGTTCTAGCTTTGAGATGAATGCCAGTGCAATTTTGATTAGGATTGCATTCTATGTACCTATTGCTTTGGGTAGTATTTACATTTTAACAATATTTGTTCTTCCAATCCACTTCTTTATGTCTTCTTCATTTCTTTTATAAGCTTTCTATAGTTTTCAGCATACAGACCTTTTCCAGACATTTAAAGAAGAGTTACCATGTATTCTTCTCAAACTGTTCCAAAAAATAGGAATGGAAGGAAAACTTCCAAACTCATTCTACGAGGCCAGCATTACCTTGATTCCAAAACCAGACAAACACCCCTCTAAAAGGGCGAATTACAGGCCAATGTCCCTGGTGAACTGGATGTAACAATTCTCAGCAAGATACTAGGAAATCAAATCCAACAGTACATTAAAAGAATTATTCACCACAATCAAGTGGGATTTATTCCTGGGCTGCAGGGGTGGTTCAATATACACAAATTGATAAATGTGATACACCACATTAATAAAATAAAGGATAAGAACCATATATATGATCCTCATAATAGATGCAGAAAAAGCTTTGGCAAATACAGCATCCATTCTTGATAAAAAAAAACTCTCAAAAAAATAGGTATAGATGAAACATACCTCAACATCATAAAAACCATGTATGAAAGACCCACAGCTAATATCATCCTCAGTGGGGAAAACCTAAGAGCTTTTCCTCTGTGGTCAGAAACAAGACAGGGATGTCCACTCTCACCGTTACTATTTAACATACTACTGAAAGTCTCAGCCTCAGCAATCAGACAACAAAAGGAAATAAACGGCATCCGAACTGGCAAGGAAGAAGTCAACTTCAACTATTTGCAAATGACATGATACTCTTATGTAGAAAACCCAAAAGACTCCACAAAATCACTAGAACTAACACATGAATTCAGCAAAGTTGCATTCCTATACACCAATAATGAAGCAGCAGAAAAAAGAAATCAAGGAATCAATTCCATTTACAATTGAACACACACAAAAAACATCGAGGTATTCCTAGATCCCTAGGAATAAACCTAAACAAAAAGGTAAAAGAGCTGTACTCTGAAAAGTATAGAACACTTATGAAAGGAATTGAAGAGGGCACAAAGAAATGGGGAAAAATCCCATGCTCATGGATTAGAAGAACAAACACTGTTAAAATGTCTATACTACCCAAAGCAATCTACACATTCAATGCAATCCCTATCAAAACAACACCAGCATTTTTCACAGAGCTAGAGCAAACAATTCTAACATTTGTATGGAACCACAAAAGGCACTGAATAGCCAAAGCAATCTTGAAAAAGAAAAGCAAAGCAGGAGGCATCACAGTTCTGGACTTCAAGCTATATTACAAAGCTGGAGTCATAAAGACGGTATGGTACTGGCACAAAAACAGACACATAGATCAATGGAATAGAATAGAAAACCCAGTAATGTACCCACTACTATATGGTCAACTAATCTTTGACAAAGCAGGAAAGAATATCCAATGTAAAAATGACAGTCTCTTCAACAAATGGTGTTGGTAAAATTGGACAGGACGTGCAAAAGAATGAAACTGGGCCACTTTCTTACACCATACACAAAAATAAATTCAAAATGGATGAAAGACCTAAGTGACAGAAAGGATGCCATCAAAATCTTAGAGGAGAACACAGGCAGAAACCTCTCTGACCTCAGCCACATCAACTTCTTACTAAACATGTCTCCAGAGGCAAGGAAAACAAAAGCAAAAATGAACAACTGGAACTTCATCAAGATAAAAACTTCTGCAGAGTGAAGGAAACAATCAACAAAACTAAAAGTTAGGCTACAGAATGGGAGAAGATATTTGCAAATAAAATATATGATAAATACTTAGTATCCAAAATCTATAAAGAATTTATCAAACTCAACACCCCCCCAAAAAAATCCAGTGAAGAAATGGGCAAAGGACATAAAATAGACATTTTTCCAAAGAAGACATCCCGATGGCTAACACACACATGAAAAGATGCTCAATTCAACATCACTCATCATCAGGGAAATACAAATCAAAACCACAATGAGATACCACCTCACACCAGTAAGAATGGCTAAATTTAACAACTCAGGAAAACAGAGATTATCGAGGATGTGAGGAAAGGAGAACGCTTTTGCACTGTTGGTGAGAATACAAACTGGTGCAGTCACACTGGAAAACAGTATGGAGGTTCCTCAAAAAATTAAAAATAGAATTACCCTACAAAGGTAGTTCTAGGTATTTATCCAAAGGATACAAAAATGCTGATTCAAAGAGGCACATGCACCCCAATGTTTATAGCAGTGCTATCAACAATAGCTAAATTATGGAAAGAGCCCAAATGTCCATCTGTTGACTGGTAAATGGATAAAGAAGTTGTGGTGTATACACACACACACACACACACATACACACACAATGGAATATTACTCAGTGATCAAAAAGCATGAAATCTTGCCATTTGCAACCATGTGGATGGAACTGGAGTGTATTACGCAAAGTGAAATTAAGTAATCAGAGAAAAAAAGTGTCATATGATTTCACTCATGTAGAATTTGAGAAACAAAACATATGAACACAGAGGAAGGGAAGAAAAAATAAGATAAAAACAGAGGGAGACAAACCATAAGACTTAAATACAGAGAGCAAACTAAGGGTTGCTGGAGGGGAGGTGGGGGGGGATGGGTAAATGGGTGATGGCATCTAATTTTCTCCTTAGCTCCTTTTGAAGCATGGTGATTTGGGGGTGGGAGATGGAGAGAAACGTTTCTAATTTTTCTATGTGAATACATCTGCTTTGACATTCTGTATTTATTTACTCAATTTTGGTAAGTCATAGAAAATTACCATTTCACCCAGGTATTTCAGCCTAGAGTTATAAGTAATCTCTTAAGATTTAATTTTCTCTATCTTGATGGTCATCTCTTCTTCCTTTTAGGACTTCTGCTATGTGTATATATGGTTTTATGTTTCTGGATTAGGTTATCTACTACTTATTTATTTTGTTGGTTGTTTTCAAAGAACTGGGCTTTTATTTGTTAATTCTACTGTTTCTCTGTTTTCCAACTTGCTAATTTCTGACCATCCCTTATTAATGGCTACTTTCAGTTTATTCAATTGTTATTAATTTAAATTTTGGAATTTGACATTTCATTCATTTATTTTTCTTTCTTTTGTTTTTCTTGATATCAATATAAGGCTGTCAGGGGCGCCTGGGTGGCTCAGTCAGTTAGGTGTCCGACTTCAGCTCAGGTCACGATCTCACGGTCCGTGAGTTCGAGCCCCGCGTCGGGCTCTGGGCTGATGGCCCAGAGCCTGGAGCCTGCTTCTGGTTTTGTGTCTCCCTCTCTCTCTGCCCCTCCACCGTTCATGCTCTGTCTCTCTCTGTCTCAAAAATAAATAAACGTTAAAAAAAATTTTTTTAAATAAATAAAATAAATATAAGGCTGTAAGTTTGTCTCTGACCACTGCCCGAGCAACACTCCCTGGATTCTGATATGTTTTCATTACCAACAACTTCTAGCAATTCTGAAATTGGTTTGTATTTATCCTTTGACACAAGAGTTTTTAAACAAAGTTTTAAAATACACAGGCAAAAGAACATTTAAACTTTGTTTTGATTCTTAGTTTTATCATGTTGTTTACATTATTTCTATCTCAAACTGAAATGTTCACGTGGCCTAATTTGTGGTCAGTTCTCGTGATTCTTCTATGTGTCCTGGAACAGAAAATGTGTATTCTTTATGATCAGAACACAGACTTCAACAGCTATTCACAAGACCTAGCACACCATGCTATATCGGACTTCTCCATTCTAACCTCCTTGTGTCCCCTGGATCTGTTTTGGACTGATAGAAGAGCACTAAATCTAATAGTGGGATTTCTTTCTGTTTCTCCTATTATGTCCTATAGTTTCTGCTTCATAACAATTGTGGCCGTGTCATTTGCTGCATAAATAGCTGTCACTGAAATGCAATCATTATGAAAAGTAGCCCACACTCTGAGGTCCTTCCTCCTCTCATTTAATGTTTTTTGGCCCCAAATGTGTCCCGTACAATATAAATATCATGACCCTTGTATTCTTTTACTCAAATCAACTTTACTAAAACAAATTTATATGCAATAAAATGAGCCTGTTTTAAGTGTATAGTTAGGTTAAGTTTTGCCAAACGTGCATTCCTGCATAGCAGCTACCACAACCAAGAACATTGGCATCCCCAAACTTGGCCTCATCCCATACCCCAAGCAGACACTGACATCCTTCTGACACTATAGATTAGATTTGTCTGGTCTAGAGTTGCATAATAGTGGAATCATACAGTATGCACTCTTTTTTTCTGGGTTCTTTCACCCAACATAATGTTTTTGAGGTCCATCCACGTTGTCAGGAATCTATTCCTTTCTGTTGTTGAGCAGAGTGAGTTCCATTGTATGAGTAGTCCGATTGATGCGTAGTCAGTCCTTGACATACTGATGATAATTGGACGCGTTTCCAGGTTTGGGCTTTTATGAATGAGGCTGCTATGAACTCTTCAGTACAGATTTTGGTTTAGACCAATATCTTCATTTTTCTTGGATAAATACCTAAAAGAGGAATTGCTGGATTGTATGGTAAGTATCTGTTTAACGTTTTAACTGTTTTCCAAAGTGTTTGTACCATTTTATATTTCCATCAGAAATGTATGCATTATAGCTGCTTCATCTGTGTCAACACTTAATATGACTAGTCTTATTAATTTTAGTGTTCTGGTGGGTGTGCAGTGGTATCTTATCATGGTTTTAATTTTCTTTTCCCTGATCACTAATGATTAGCACTTATTGACTAGTCACTCCACTGTGAGGTGCCTGTTACAATCTCCTGCCCAATTTTATTGGGTTGTGTGGTTTTCTAGTTCTATGTATGTAGTTGTGTATGAGTTCTTTTTTAAAAATCTGAATACAAGTCTTTTATTACATATATTTTGCAAATTTTTTGCACTCCATGACTTGTCTAATCACCATATTCCCAATGTGATCTTTTGATAAGCAGATTTCAATCTTTATAATGTCTAATATTCCATTTTTATCTCATGGTTATTGCTTTTTTGTGGGTCCTAAAAAATCTTTGCCTAACCCCAAGTCATGAGGACACTCTCTTCTAACATTTGTTTAAGCATTTACATGTAGGCCTATGAGCCACCTCAAATTACCCTGTGTGTATAGTGTGTGTGTCTGTGGAGGGTCTATGAAAGGAGAAGGCCACAGAGGGGGCAGGGTGTCCACCCATAATGGGAAGGGTGTCCATTCATATGACCACTGAACTGTACATATTCAAGGGAGAGTGCAAGAGGCCCAAAGAAAAACATGGGTTAAAGGGGGAAGGGAAAGCAAAGATTTAAGCTGGTGGGGAAAGAAAACTCTTTCAATTAATGGTTTAAGAGGAACCAAACGCCTATATTAAAAAAAAAAAAAGAAAGAAAAAACAAACCTGAAACTTACAGACATTATGGGCATCCTGATAGGGTACACTAAAAAGACACAACATCATCTCTGTGGTATTCCTGCCCATAACGTAATGATATAAATGCATAACTAGAATCTAAATCATGAGGAAACATCCAACTACCCCAAATTGAGGCACGTTCTACAAAATAACTGGTCTATATTACTCCAAGATGTCAAAGTCACAAAACATAGAGAAGGGCTGAGCAACTGTTTCAGATTAAAGGAGACTAGAGACATGACGACCAAATGCAACATGTGACCTGAGACTGGATCATGCGCCAGAAGAGAAAAAATTCTATAAAGGGAATTATTGGGACAATCATCAAAATTTGAATATAGTCTGTGGATGGCATTGTGTCAATATTAAGTTTCCTAATTTGATCACTGCACTGGCTATGTAAGACAATGTTCTTATTCTTAGGAAACACACACTGAAGTACTTAGGGATAAAAATAATACCAAGTATAGTCACTGATGAAATTAGCCTTTGTTTAGAAGTTTTAATAAGCAACTTTTGCAAAAATACTAACAGCCACACAATTAAAATGTTTTCAACAAAGTGTTCATTTGGAATAAATTTACTAATAACAATTAAGCAAGGAAAATAGGGCATGTAAAGAAAAATCCTCACAAACACATAACTAACATATTTTAGTGTGTATTTCTGTAACAGTTTTATTTCTATTGCTTTCTGAATTTCCAGAGTGATCCAAAATGTTCAAATGAAGGAGCTAACCCTGGAGCCAACTTCCCACAAGCTGAGGACTAAGTTTCTCTTGGGGAAAAAATGACAGATGTTGCTAAACTTCCCCCCCCAAAAAAAGTCTACAAAAAAAATGGAGTCTTGTTGATAATTCATGGCCATGACCATTTCTCCACACATTTATCAGCTATGAACATTTGTATACAAATTTTCATGTGGACATACCTTTTCATATCTTTTAGGTAAAAACCTCAGAGTGAAATGATTGGGTCATATGATAGATATAGGTTTAAATTTTTAAGAAACAAGCTGTTTTCCAAGTAGTTGTACCATTTTACACTCCCACCAGCACCATATAAGAGAATTCAATTGCTTCACATTCTCACCAACAACTGGTATGATCAGTCTTAAATTGTAGCCATTCTAATCTCATTGTAGTTTTAATTTGTATTTCCCTAATGACTCATGATGTTGAGGTTTCCTGTGCTTGTTATCCATATATCTTCTTTGTTGAAGTGTCTCTTCAAACCCTTTGTCTGTTTTTTAAAAATTGGGTTGTTAGTCTCATTATTTCGTTTTGAGGGTTCTTAATGCATGCTGAATAGAAGTCCTTTATTAGATGTATGATTTGCAATTTTTTTCTCCCAGTCTGTGGCTTGTCTTTTCATTCCCATAACAATGTCTTTCAAAGAGCAGAAGCTCTGTTGTTGTTGTTGTTGTTGTTGTTGTTGTTGTTTATGAAGTCCATTTCAGCTTTTTCTTCAAAAAAAAAAAATGAGATCTTGCTTGTTGAGTCATATGTATAAAGTGCCCACACCCAAAATTTTTCCATAAATTTTATAGTTTTATGTTTTAAATTATCTATTTTGAGTTAATAGTTGCATATGGTTCAAGATATGGATCAATGCTCAATTTTACATATTATACAATTATCACAGTACCATTTGTTGAAAAGACTTCTTTTGCACTGAACTACATTTGCACCTTTGTAAAGAAAAATTAGTTGTAAATATATGTGTGGATCTATTTTTGGACTCTATTCTGTTCCATTGATCTATTTGTCTATCTTGTTTCAATACTGCACTGTCCTGATTACTACAATTTATAAGTCTCGAAATTAGTATTATTCCCCCAACCTTCTTTTTCAAAATGATTGCAGCTATTCTGGGTCCTTTGCATTCCCATTTGAATTTTAAAATCAGCTTATCAGTTCTACAAAGTAGCCTGTTAAATTTTTAATTGAACCAATAGATCAATTTGGAGAGAAAGCACATCTTAACAATACCATTACCATAGTATATCTCTCCATTTATTAGGGTGTTTTTTAATCAAGAAAAGATATTGAATTTTATCAAATACTTTTCTGCATCTTTTGAGATGATCATAGTTTTCTGTTTTGGTTTGTTATCATGGTGAATTACATTTATTGATTTTCAAATGCAAAATAAATTTTGTATGTTTCATGTACTTAAATTTTTTTAAATAATTTATTCTGAGACAATTGACTCACATGCAGTTTTAAGAAATAATGTAGAAAGACCCTGTGTATGCTTTACCCGACTTTTCCCAATGGTAACATCTTATAAAACTATACAATGTGTTGTGTACAATGACACAACCAGGATATTGACATTGACAGAGTTATGATACAGAACACTTCCATAGAGGATCCCTCTAGGGCTCTTTTATGGTCACATCACTTTCCCTCCTACTTCTACTCCATCCTTTAATGACAAGCAATCACTAATATGCTTTTCATTTCTTTAATTTTGTCATTTCACAAGTGTTTCGGGATAAGTGTTTTTTCACTCAGCATAATTCTCTAGAGATTTATCTAGGTGTTGTATGCATCAGCAGCTAATTTCTTTTTATTGCTGAGTAATATTTCATGGTATAGATATGCCACAGTTTGCTTAACCATTCACCCACTGAAGGACAACTTGTTCCTTCTAGTTTGAGGCTTTTATGAATAAAGCTGCTATATACATTTGTTTACAGGTTTTTGTGTGAGTGTAAATCTTCAATTTTCTGGGATAAAGGCCCAGGAATGAAAATTGCTGGGTCATACAATAGTTGCATTTTTAAAAAAATTTCCAAACTGTTTTCCAGAATTCCTATACCATTTTCTATTCCTTCCAACATCATATAAGTAAGTCTCTCCATATCCTCAACCATATTTGGTACTAACACCACCCTTCATTTTAGCCATTCTGATAAATACACAATGATATCTCATTGTGCTTTTAATTAGCATTTTCCTGATGAATAATGATGGTGAACATCTTTTCATGTGTTTACTTTCCATCAATATCTTCTTCAGTGAGATTTCTCTTCATGTCTTCTGCCTATTTCCTAGTTGGATTATCTTTTTGCCTATTGAAGTTTGAGAGTTCTTTATATATTTTAGTTACTAGACCTTTTCAGATATGTGGTTTGCAAACATTTTCTACAACTCTATAGCTTTTCACCCTTTTAACAGGATCATTCACAGAGCAAACATTTCTGATTTTGATAAACTCCAATTTATAAATGTTCCTATTATGTATCATGCTTTTGGTGTCAAGTCTAAGAATTCTGCCTAGTGCTAGATCCTAAAATTTTTCTATTTTTTTCCTAATAGTTTCATTATTTCTATGTTTTACATTTGGTTCTATGATCCATGTAAAATTAATGTTTATATAAAGTGTGAGATTTAGGTGGAGGTTCATTTTTTTTACTTATGAATGTCCGATTGCTTCAGAATCATTTATTGAAATGGCAATTTTTCTTCCATTGAATTGATTGTGCACCTTTGTGGAAAAATCTTTGAGTACTTTTTCAACCCTACCCTTTTTCTCCTCTCCCTCTGGGACCCTGATGTCATGAATGTCAAATCATTTGGCACAGTCCCATAGGTCCTTGAGCCTCTGCTCATTTTTTTTTTTAGTCTATTATCTCTCTATTGTTCATATTAGGTAATTTCTATTGTTTTATCTTTCAGTTCATGGACTCTTTCCTCATTCTACTGTTTGTTTTTTTTAATTTCTTGTCAAGTTCCTCATTCTAGTGTTGAACCCATCCTTGTTGAGCTTTTATTTTGGTTATTATAGTTTTTAGTTTTAAATTTTGTTTGGTTCTTCTTTATACCTTCTATTTCTTAAGACTTTCTATTCCATTTCTTTACTGAGGCCTTTCTATTTTTCATTTGTTTCAAGCATGTTTGTAATTATTCACTGAAGCATTTTCATCAGATAATTCTAACATCTGTTATCTCAGTGTTGGCATCATTGATTGTCTTTTTCATTCATTTTGAGATCCTCCTGATTCTTGGTATAATTAGTAATGTTTGGTTAAAATCAGGACATTTTTGTATTATGTTATGAGATTCTGGATCTGTTTTAAATCTCGTTTTAGTTGGTTTTCTTTGACAGTGCTCTGGCAAAGAGAAGGGGCACTATCTTGTTACAGTCAGATAGAGGTAGAAGTCCCTGTTCCCCATGAAACCCTCCAGTGATACACAAGGAGAGGAGAACTCTGTTACTTCTGGGTGATGGAGGGAGTTCCAGCTCCCCATGTGGTCTCCACTGATAACCACACTGGAGGTGGCCTCATTCCTGCTGAGCAATATGTAAGTCCTAAGTCTTCAACAGACTGACACCATTCCAGTGAGGAGGGAGAAATATACCTCATTACTGATGGATAAAGGTGGAAATCCATTCTTTCTGTGGTCTCCACTGAGCTGCAAGGAGTCATGCTTCTTTTCCAACTAATGGGGATGAAAAGCCTGGCTCTCTATTTGGCATTCTGTAGTATCATTCTTGTGAGAGTGAAAGTCTAGGCTCCTCCACTTGGCCTTTGTTTGCATGGTGGGAGTGGGGCCATAGTTTTCCTTTTATGTGGTTTATAACTAGAATAGAGAGATTAATGTCTCAAAGTTTTCTGCCTTTCTAGGTTGTCCCTTTCCTGATCCTTTGACTTGATCCCTTTCCTTGATCCAAGAGCAAGCTTTTGTTGGGACTAGTTTTGTCCACATCATTGTTATTTCTAGGTTACCAGCTTTTTCAGCTCCAAGCCTGAAATGTATAAAGCAGAAAGAAAACCCAGAGAACTTACCACCATGTTGTTCCTCAGTTCCTAATGTCCCTGGTGGTCTCCCTTCTTTTCTGTACCTTGTAGAATCTTTTTAGGTTTGTTTTATATACAATATCCAGATTTTTAGTTGTACTTAGTGGTTGGAATAGGGAAAAGTAATCCCGTGTCCCAAAGAAGTAGCCAGTTTCACATATTTTTATTGCTATATTATTTGGTGTATTGAGATTTGTGACAATTTTATCTCCGTTATAAATATACAGTGACATTTTATCTTGTTTCATAAATTTGTGCCTTAAATTCAATCTGCCTTGTCTTCCTAAGGTTGAATGGGTCTTTTCTGAATCACTTTAATTTTTTATTTATAACATATATGTTGGCTTTGCTATTTCTTTCAATGAGTTAATTTAATGTGAATTTGGCATAACAGATTTTTTTTGTCTTAATGCCAGCATCTTACATTTTCTATTTATAATTTTTTTTAATTTTCTCATTCTTGTTATTTTACTTTCTTCTTTTGGAAGTTGGGTGTTTTCCTTCTGGTAATCTGAAAGGTTTTCAATCTGTTTAATTACTCCAGTTTTTTCTTTCATATATTATACTCTAACACTTTTCTTAGATTTAGCATATTTAGAGAATATCTATTGACCACGCACTAAAGAGGACAAGAAAGTGAAAGGCTGCCTCTTCATCACAACTTTCCTCTCCTTGCTTACTTTCTGATTTTTTCTGGTTTTAATTCATGCTCATTTCTATTTAAGTTCTTCTCTCTCTGGGACCCTTTATAACTGTTTCTTGATTTTTTTAACTTAGAAAATATCTGTGCCATCCCACTGTGAGAGATCAATGTTCTAATATTCATACTCCCTTCCCCAAGCCTCTTGATTTCTTTTGCCAATTTTACTTTATCATCATTTATGACATTTTCTTCTGAGACTCCATCCTATAGTTGTGGGACTTTACTTTTCTATAGTATTAAGTCTGTGCTCATCCCCTATCTTTGCCTTGTAGGTTTTCCTTTCATCTCTTAATTAAAGAGTTTTATTTTATTTAACAGAGCTAACATCCAGAAATTTCATATTTGAGACTACTTCTTGCTTTTCTACTTGAATGACTGCTTGACATGACATAGCACCTGTTGACTTCTCAGTGCTTCAGTGTCCTCATGCCATCTTTGGCTGGGCAATTTCTTTTTTCACCTCTCTCATTAATCATTATATCACTGCAATCTTTTTTTTTTTTTTTAAGTATAACTGGTGTTACCACCCCAAATGAAAATGCCTGTGGGATTTTCACCCTTGGATATTTTTCTTCCAGAAAAGAATTTTTCATATCAGGCTTCTCTCAGGCTTTCTTAACTGGGTTCCCCAAGAAAAATAAGTCATAATACCCTAAGGCATCCATTGCTGATAACAAATCAACTTGATTTCTCTGCATCTGGAATAGTACTAGTCATAAACCATCCTGGGAGAATTGAGAAAATAGTCACTTAATCATTTTTTGTGTCCTGTGGTCCAGCTGAGGAGCCCTATTGAAAAAAGCAAAAATGTTGGTTTTGCTTGTATTTTTCTTGCTCATGTGTACCTTGCTCAGTTCTTGCTAAATCTTTTCCTTATTCTTATATATTCAGGTCAATCACCTCAATGTTCCCCTCCCCCCATCTATGACCCTTTGAGGACTGGACCCTCCCAAACTAGAAGACCAAGTCAAACTATGTGCCTTGCTGGGTACAGGCCTGGGCTCTGGCTTCTGTTCAATGGCCAGCACAAGAATCCACTCTACCCTGCCCATAACATATCTGGTCCAAGGCAGAGGGATCTCAGGTGTCACCCCCAAGTCTAATAGCTGTTTTGCTTTTGCCCAGTTTACCTTTTTCTGGAAGTTGGTGCTTTTCATATCTTTCCCTCGAATCAGAAGGGAATAAAAGCTAAGAGCAGGCAGCTGAGGGCTACCATGTTGAATCCCCTGGCACGTTTAGTGTGCCATCTCCCTCATCCTGCTCTCTGAGGTCTTCTCTCATTTGTCTTATCCTCTCTTTGTCTTTGGCCACATTTCTGTCTGTTGTTGGTGATAAGCCGCACTGGGTGTTCCATCTTTCATTCTCCTTGCCAGCTAGTGACCACATCCTATCCCAGAAGAAATCACCATCACTGTGGTTGGGGCAAGAGGAAAGGGGTGAGAAAGACTCCACTCTCTTTGAAACTTTCACCTCCTTTCCCAGGACTGCTGACTCCCATTTCATTCATACTCCTGCTGACAGGATCAGTGGGCATTTTCCCCAAGACTCTGACTTCAGCCTTCTCTCTTCACAGCTTCTAGGCAGGGTGGAGGCAAGTGCTGCTTTGCAGCAGCAAGCTGGTCTGCCTCTCTCCCTTTCAACAGTAAAGACTTTTGCTGTTACTTGGCTTAACTTCTCCAAATCCCTGTGTTGTTCATATCCTTGTGTTTGAGAGTAGTAAGACCGAGAACTGGTTTCACCCAACCTTCTAAGCCAAAAGCAACTGACAACTCTACAAAAATGTGGAGTGGTGACTTTGATCCCTAGCTTATGGATGAAGAAACCAGGAACTTCTTCCAGAGCTTCAGCCAGCAAGTGATGGGGCTATATAGCATAGAGGCTTCTCATTCCCATCTTGTACTTTTACTTCTTAAATATGGTAGGGACAGAAGCAAGATTTCCTGATCAAAAATTGTTTCATTCAGTATGAGTGCTTCATTTAGTATGAGGTGTCTTGGTGGAAAGAACATTTGTTTTCTTGGAAAGAACTCCTTAACAAGTGCTAGAGTAGAAAGGCAAAGGAGTTGGCTCCTTCTCCTCTCATTGTGATCAAGGAGGGCAACAAGCCTTCAGAAAAGAGACAAGGTGATGTGGATGTACAGCACAGTAGAGAGGATTTTAAAGTCACTAGAGGAGTTTAAATGTGGTAAGGAAAAGAAAAATGCTGAGACTGCGTAGGATATGAGCTGGGAGAGAGCAAAGTGGACTTCAGAAAGTCAGGCACATCTTAGAGTCTTATACGAACCTCCTCCCCCCCCACCCATGTACCACTCAGTATGGTCGGTGTTTCTCATTTAAAGCTTCTGAGGGGTACTGAGATGTGAGGAGTCCTGTACCTGGTGGATATAGAGTAGGACTAGGGACAGTGTACAGACCTTGATGCTGGGGCACAGACGTCAGGAGAGTGAGAGTCTCCATGAATTAGCAGAAATCCCTAGGAACTTTGGATTTTCACTAGGCTGGGGTCAAGGCTAGTCTTATCTAATCTTTGCAGGACTCCAACTCAGACTTGCTAGCTTCCTGGTGTTGGTCCCTGACTGCTGTTCCAGAGGTAGCTGGGCGCTAATGTTAAGAGCACAGGCACTGGAGTCAACTGACTAGATTCAGATCTTGGTTGTTGGCTCCTCCATTTGCTCATCTCTGATATGGGAGCAGTAACAGCACACAAGGTAGACTGCTGGTCTGAAGGTTAGAGTGGCCTTTGTAAAGCACCTAGACAGTGCCTAGGACTCGGTAAGTATGATGCGAAGTGTTTAAATGAAGTCTATAAACCTGATAAAAGTGCCTATCCCGTGCTGTGAGATAAAGGGACAAGGAGGTTCTAACTGTGCCTTGCACCCCAGAAGTGTTCAATGCACACAAGTCACTGTGGTCCACTATCTTGAGTTTTGCAGGACAGCATTCCTAGGTCAGCTCCCCACTAATTTTGCCTTCATGTTGCTTTTCTGTGGATTCTGTCCCTGTGTTCTGCATATTTATTCATCTTTTGCCAGTTGGATCTAATGAAGTTTCTTCTCAGGCTTGTGTTTGATCTCCATTTCTCCCAGATGGTTCCCAAATGTGGCAGGAGAGGCTGTCAGCGCAGCCATAGTGTGGTTCAGACTCCCCTATGGCAGAGCACGTGTGGGATGGCTGAGCTGAGGAGGCAAGGGCCCACCTGCCCCCGAGGTCGGAGGGCACAGGTGAAGCAAGAAGTTCCAGACCCACGGGGGACTCTCCAGGTGTCAGGCCACGCCCCACCAGCTGAGGGAGCCGAGGCAGCCATGTAGACCCAAAGCACAAGTTGACCAGAGAACTGGAGACGGCACATGGACCCCACGGGCTGCCGTCTCTTCCAGGCAGCCCTCAGTCCCACCCCAGTCAAGCCCCCACGGCAGAGGTTCCCAGCCGACTTCGCAGAGCACAAAGGCAGGAGTGGCAAGGGGGCCCTTAGAACTGCTGATGCCAGGCCCGGCCCAGCCCAGCCCAGCCCAAGTAACTCTGACCCTCTGGACCGGAGCCCAGGCCCAGCCGGCTTTGGAGACAGCCCAGGTGATTTTAAGGAGCGGCCGCTGCCTGGGAGGAAGAGAAGCCCTTAGCATTCCTTACATGCTGTGGGAGCTACAGAAACCAAACAACACACTTTGCCCAAACACCACTTGGAGGAAGATGAGAGCAACTCCGGCTGCAGCCGAGCATTCCTTCGGTGAGGGGGCCGAGCTTCCTGCCAGGCTTCCTGGAGAACTCCGGCTGCAAATCCCGGCAGTAACCGTCTCACAGCCTGGGGCCCCGGAAGGCGAAGTCCCTCGGCCCGCACCCCGGGCTGGGGCGGCTCGAAACCGGGGCGACGGGCTTCGAGGAGCGAGGCTCTTCCTGCCCTGGCTGGGTTTGCTCTTTCCTTTTCCTCCTGCCGAGGGGAAGCCTGAGGCTGCCTAGCGGCGGACTCGGCAGTCCACGGCGCCCCCTAGAAGGCCACTTGGCGCCTGGGCCCTCACCCCACCCCCTCCCTGGGTCCTGACCGGACAGCGCCACGTCACCTGGCCACCACACGAGGACCACCTCACAGGACCACCACGTGGGGGCCACCACATGGAACCACCTCAGGAGACCCCCTCATGGGACCACCGCCGGGGTTATGTCACAACCCCCCTCACGGGACCACTTCGGGGACCATGTCACAACCCCCTCACGGGCCACTTTGGGGAACCAAGTCACAACCCCCCTCACGGGACCACCTCAGCGAGACCCCCTCATGGGACCACAGCCGGGGATATGTCACAACCCCCCTCACGGAACCACCTCGGGGACCATGTCACAACCCCCTCACGGGACCACTTTGGGGAACCACGTCACAACCCCCCTCATGGGACCACCTCAGGAGACCCCCTCATTGGACCACCGCCGGGGCTATGTCACAACGCCCCTCACGGGACCACTTCGGGGACCATGTCACAACCCCCTCACGGGCCACTTCGGGGACCATGTCACAACCCCCTCACAGGACCACTTCGGGGACCATGTCACAACCCCCTCACGGGACCACTTCGGGGACCATGTCACAACCCCCTCACGGGCCACTTTGGGGAACCATGTCACAACCCCCTCACGGGACCACCTCAGCGAGACCCCCTCATGGGACCACCGCCAGGGTTATGTCACAACCCCCCTCACGGGACCACTTCGGGGACCATGTCACAACCCCCTCACGGGCCACTTCGGGGACCATGTCACAACCCCCTCACGGGACCACCTCAGCGAGACCCCCTCATGGGACCACCACCAAGGTTATGTCACAACCCCCCTCACAGGACCACTTCGGGGACCATGTCACAACCCCCCTCACGGGACCGCTTCGGGGACCATGTCACAACCCCCTCACGGGCCACTTTGGGGAACCACGTCACAACCCCCCTCACGGGACCACCTCAGCGAGACCCCCTCATGGGACCACCGCCAGGGCTATGTCACAACCCCCCTCACGGAACCACCTCGGGGACCATGTCACAACCCCCTCACGGGACCACTTCGGGGACCATGTCACAACCCCCTCACGGGACCACTTCGGGGACCATGTCACAACCCCCTCACGGGACCACTTCGGGGACCATGTCACAACCCCCTCACGGGACCACTTCGGGGACCATGTCACAACCCCCTCACGGGCCACTTTGGGGAACCACATCACAACCCCCCTCATGGGACCACCTCAGCGAGACCCCCTCATGGGACCACCGCCAGGGTTATGTCACAACCCCCCTCACGGGACCACTTCGGGGACCATGTCACAACCCCCTCACGGGCCACTTCGGGGACCATGTCACAACCCCCTTACGGGACCACCTCAGCGAGACCCCCTCATGGGACCACCACCAAGGTTATGTCACAACCCCCCTCACAGGACCACTTCGGGGACCATGTCACAACCCCCCTCACAGGACCACTGCGGGGACCATGTCACAACCCCCCTCACGGGACCACTTCGGGGACCATGTCACAACCCCCCTCACGGGACCACTTTGGGGAACCACGTCACAACCCCCCTCATGGACTACCTCAGCGAGACCCCCAGATGGGACCACCACCAAGATTATGTCACAACCCCCTCACGGGACCACTTCAAGGGACATGTCACAAACCCCATCATGGGACCACCACAGAGGACCACCTCAGGGGGATCATCACTGAAGTCCATGTGACAACCCCCCTCACGGGCCACTTTGGGGACCATGTCACAACCCCCTCACGGGACCACTTCGGGGACCATGTCACAACACCCTCACGGGACCACTTCGGGGACCATGTCACAACCCCCTCACGGGACCACTTCGGGGACCATGTCACAACCCCCTCACGGGCCACTTCGGGGACCATGTCACAACCCCCTCACGGGCCACTTTGGGGACCCATGTCACAACCCCCCTCACGGGACCACCTCAGCGAGACCCCATCATGGGACCACAGCCGGGGCTGTGTCACAACCTCCTCACGGGACCACTTCGGGGACCATGTCACAACCTCCTCACGGGACCACTTCGGGGACCATGTCACAACCCCCTCACGGGACCACTTCGGGGACCATGTCACAACCCCCTCACGGGACCACTTTGGGGAACCATGTCACAACCCCCTCACGGGCCACTTTGGGGAACCATGTCACAACCCCCCTCACGGGGCCACCTCAGCGAGACCCCCTCATGGGACCACAGCCGGGGCTGTGTCACAACCCCCTCACGAGACCACTTCAGGGACCATGTCACAACCCCCTCACGGGCCACTTCGGGGACCATGTCACAACCCCCTCACGGGACCACTTCGGGGACCATGTCACAACGCCCTCACGGGCCACTTCGGGGACCATGTCACAACCCCCTCACGGGGCCACTTCGGGGACCATGTCACAACCCCCTCACGGGACCACTTCGGGGACCATGTCACAACCCCCTCACGGGCCACTTCGGGGACCATGTCACAACCCCCTCACGGGCCACTTCGGGGACCATGTCACAACCCCCTCACGGGACCACTTCGGGGACCATGTCACAACCCCCTCACGGGCCACTTCGGGGACCATGTCACAACCCCCTCACAGGACCACTTTGGGGAACCATGTCACAACCCCCCTCACGGGACCACCTCAGCGAGACCCCCTCATGGGACCACCGCCAGGGCTATGTCACAACCCCCCTCACGGAACCACTTCGGGGACCATGTCACAACCCCCTCATGGGACCACTTCGGGGACCATGTCACAACCCCCTCACGGGCCACTTCGGGGACCATGTCACAACCCCCTCACGGGACCACTTCGGGGACCATGTCACAACCCCCTCACGGGCCACTTCGGGGACCATGTCACAACCCCCTCACGGGACCACTTCGGGGACCATGTCACAACCCCCTCACGGGCCACTTTGGGGAACCATGTCACAACACCCCTCATGGGACCACCTCAGCGAGACCCCCTCATGGGACCACCGCCAGGGCTATGTCACAACCCCCCTCACGGAACCACTTTGGGGACCATGTCACAACCCCCTCACGGGACCACTTCGGGGACCATGTCACAACGCCCTCACGGGCCACTTCGGGGACCATGTCACAACCCCCTCACGGGGCCACTTCGGGGACCATGTCACAACCCCCTCACGGGACCACTTCGGGGACCATGTCACAACCCCCTCACGGGCCACTTCGGGGACCATGTCACAACCCCCTCACGGGCCACTTTGGGGACCATGTCACAACCCCCTCACGGGACCACTTCGGGGACCATGTCACAACCCCCTCACGGGCCACTTCGGGGACCATGTCACAACCCCCTCACAGGACCACTTTGGGGAACCATGTCACAACCCCCCTCACGGGACCACCTCAGCGAGACCCCCTCATGGGACCACCGCCAGGGCTATGTCACAACCCCCCTCACGGAACCACTTCGGGGACCATGTCACAACCCCCTCATGGGACCACTTCGGGGACCATTTCACAACCCCCTCACGGGCCACTTCGGGGACCATGTCACAACACCCTCACGGGACCACTTCGGGGACCATGTCACAACCCCCTCACGGGACCACTTCGGGGACCATGTCACAACCCCCTCACGGGACCACTTCGGGGACCATGTCACAACCCCCTCACGGGCCACTTTGGGGAACCATGTCACAACCCCCTCACGGGACCACTTCGGGGACCATGTCACAACCCCCTCACGGGCCACTTTGGGGAACCATGTCACAACCCCCCTCATGGGAGCACCTCAGCGAGACCCCCTCATGGGACCACCGCCAGGGCTATGTCACAACCCCCCTCACGGAACCACTTTGGGGACCATGTCACAACCCCCTCACGGGCCACTTCGGGGACCATGTCACAACCCCCTCACAGGACCACTTCGGGGACCATGTCACAACCCCCTCACAGGACCACCTCAGCGAGACCCCCTCATGGGACCACAGCCGGGGCTGTGTCACAACCCCCTCACGAGACCACTTCAGGGACCATGTCACAACCCCCTCACGGGCCACTTCGGGGACCATGTCACAACCCCCCTCACGGGACCACCTCAGCGAGACCCCCTCATGGGACCACAGCCGGGGCTGTGTCACAACCCCCTCACGAGACCACTTCAGGGACCATGTCACAACCCCCTCACGGGCCACTTCGGGGACCATGTCACAACCCCCCTCACGGGACCACTTCGGGGACCATGTCACAACCCCCTCACGGGCCACTTCGGGGACCATGTCACAACCCCCTCACGGGCCACTTCGGGGACCATGTCACAACCCCCTCACAGGACCACTTTGGGGAACCATGTCACAACCCCCCTCACGGGACCACCTCAGCGAGACCCCCTCATGGGACCACCGCCAGGGCTATGTCACAACCCCCCTCACGGAACCACTTCGGGGACCATGTCACAACCCCCTCATGGGACCACTTCGGGGACCATGTCACAACCCCCTCACGGGCCACTTCGGGGACCATGTCACAACCCCCTCATGGGACCACTTCGGGGACCATGTCACAACCCCCTCACGGGCCACTTCGGGGACCATGTCACAACACCCTCACGGGACCACTTCGGGGACCATGTCACAACCCCCCTCACGGAACCACTTCGGGGACCATGTCACAACCCCCTCATGGGACCACTTCGGGGACCATGTCACAACCCCCTCACGGAACCACTTCGGGGACCATGTCACAACCCCCTCATGGGACCACTTCGGGGACCATGTCACAACCCCCTCACGGGCCACTTCGGGGACCATGTCACAACACCCTCACGGGACCACTTCGGGGACCATGTCACAACCCCCTCACGGGACCACTTCGGGGACCATGTCACAACCCCCTCACGGGCCACTTCGGGGACCATGTCACAACCCCCTCACGGGACCACTTCGGGAACCATGTCACAACCCCCTCACGGGCCACTTTGGGGAACCATGTCACAACCCCCCTCATGGGAGCACCTCAGCGAGACCCCCTCATGGGACCACCACCAGGGCTATGTCACAACCCCCCTCACGGAACCACTTTGGGGACCATGTCACAACCCCCTCACGGGCCACTTCGGGGACCATGTCACAACCCCCTCACAGGACCACTTCGGGGACCATGTCACAACCCCCTCACAGGACCACTTTGGGGAACCATGTCACAACCCCCCTCACGGGACCACCTCAGCGAGACCCCCTCATGGGACCACAGCCGGGGCTGTGTCACAACCCCCTCACGAGACCACTTCAGGGACCATGTCACAACCCCCTCACGGGCCACTTCGGGGACCATGTCACAACCCCCTCACGGGCCACTTCGGGGACCATGTCACAACCCCCTCACGGGCCACTTCGGGGACCATGTCACAACCCCCTCACGGGCCACTTCGGGGACCATGTCACAACCCCCTCACGGGCCACTTCGGGGACCATGTCACAACCCCCTCACAGGCCACTTCGGGGACCATGTCACAACCCCCTCACGGGCCACTTTGGGGAACCATGTCACAACCCCCCTCATGGGACCACCTCAGCGAGACCCCCTCATGGGACCACCACCAGGGCTATGTCACAACCCCCCTCACGGAACCACTTTGGGGACCATGTCACAACCCCCTCACGGGCCACTTCGGGGACCATGTCACAACCCCCTCACAGGACCACTTCGGGGACCATGTCACAACCCCCTCACGGGACCACTTTGGGGAACCATGTCACAACCCCCCTCACAGGGCCACCTCAGCGAGACCCCCTCATGGGACCACCGCCAGGGCTATGTCACAACCCCCCTCACGGAACCACTTCGGGGACCATGTCACAACCCCCTCACGGGCCACTTCGGGGACCATGTCACAACCCCCTCACGGGACCACTTCGGGGACCATGTCACAACATCCTCACGGGACCACTTCGGGGACCATGTCACAACCCCCTCACGGGACCACTTCGGGGACCATGTCACAACCCCCTCACGGGCCACTTCGGGGACCATGTCACAACCCCCTCACGGGCCACTTCGGGGACCATGTCACAACCCCCTCACGGGCCACTTCGGGGACCATGTCACAACCCCCTCACGGGCCACTTCGGGGACCATGTCACAACCCCCTCACAGGACCACTTTGGGGAACCATGTCACAACCCCCCTCACGGGACCACCTCAGCGAGACCCCCTCATGGGACCACCGCCAGGGTTATGTCACAACCCCCCTCACGGGACCACTTCGGGGACCATGTCACAACCCCCTCACGGGCCACTTCGGGGACCATGTCACAACCCCCTCACGGGACCACTTCGGGGACCATGTCACAACCCCCTCACGGGCCACTTCGGGGACCATGTCACAACCCCCTCACGGGACCACTTCGGGGACCATGTCACAACCCCCTCACGGGACCACTTCGGGGACCATGTCACAACCCCCTCACGGGCCACTTTGGGGAACCATGTCACAACCCCCTCACGGGACCACTTCGGGGACCATGTCACAACCCCCTCACGGGCCACTTTGGGGAACCACGTCACAACCCCCCTCACGGGACCACCTCAGCGAGACCCCCTCATGGGACCACCACCAAGGTTATGTCACAACCCCCTCACGGGACCACTTCAAGGGACATGTCACAAACCCCATCATGGGACCACCACAGAGGACCACCTCAGGGGAATCATCACTGAAGTCCATGTCACAGACCCCCTCTTGGGACCATCTCATGGGACCTCATTGTAGGACCACTAGGCACTCACCCGACTAACCAGACATGGAGCTCTCTGCTTCTCTCCTTCTCTCCTCTCGCACTCTCTCTCTCTCCCTCTGTCTCGGGAAGAAAGCCCTTCCCAGAATCCCCCAGGGCAATCGTCCTCACACCTCATTGGCCAGCGAGGCATGACGTGTGTCTTTCTAAGCCAATCACAGGCTGGGGAAGGAAATGCACGTCTTCAGCTGGGCGAGAGGCCCAGGTCGCAGGCAGCAGGGGCGTGGCCTAGGGGCGGTGGAGGAGGTCTCTGCAGGGCGCGGGGCTGTAGTGCCCTGAGGTCCCCGGGCGATCTGAAGGGCTGGGAACCCTTGTCTGGCCCTGGGCCGAAGCAGCAGAGGAGCCACTGCCAAACGAAGGGGCTCCACAGGAAGTGGGAGCTTGGCGCCAAACCGCCGGACCTCCGCGTCTCTGGGTTTGTGGGCTGGAAGCCCCTGCTGTTCCCGGTAGTGTGTGCAGCAAGGACAGCTTTCTTGAGGCATCGCGGGGTGCTGAGCACGTTCTGGCGATGTCCACACTGAGGCAATGGGACCCCCGACAGCCCCCGGCCACAGGCCTGAACGCCCATCGGGAGATGAGAAAAGTGGGGCAAAGCCCGGATTCGAACTCTGGGTGGTCCCGTCCTGTCCACAACTCCATGGACCCTGCCACGAGCACTCTGAAGTCTCTTCTTATGGGACCACCTGGTTAGCCCCTCCCTCCTCCCTGGAGATCCGGTCAGCAGGAGTACTCTTCCTGTGTCAACAGTACTGTGGACGATTGCTGGATGCTGTTTTTAAGCAGGTTCCACACCCGATGGGGGACTCGAACTTGCGACCCTGGGATCCAGAATGGCACACTCCCCAAACTGAGACAGCCAGGCACCCCGATACAACCATCTTATGAAATCATTCCTGTTCCTTTCCATATTTAGCAGGTGGTTGGGGAGCCAAAATTTAAGTCCGGGATGATCAATTTCAGAACACTTCACCACAGCCTAGGACGGTTTTCAGAATGGTTTCTGGGCTGGGTGTGTCATTCACTCATGGTCATCTTTCCTAGCCTTCTGGGTTTGGATGGACTCAAAGCTCTCCCAGGGTCAGGAACTTAAAAGAAGAAAGAGTTCTTCTAGGTCTAAATGGAGGAGACTTTTCCTGACACGAGCAGACAAAAGGAGTCCCTGGTGAGGGAGGCTGCTGATTTCCATCTTAGCAGCATGGGTCAGGCCGACCGAGATTGCGAGACTCAAGTCTGCAGGAGGGCTTCTAAGCTGTACAGCTTGCTCTGATCGCTTCTGTTTCTGCTGGTCTGCTTTGCTTCAGCAACAGGCAGAAAACTATTATTCTTAAAAATGCCTTGTTTGGGGCGCCTGGGTGGCGCAGTCGGTTAAGCGTCCGACTTCAGCCAGGTCACGATCTCGCGGTCCGGGAGTTCGAGCCCCGCGTCGGGCTCTGGGCTGAGGGCTCAGAGCCTGGAGCCTGTTTCCGATTCTGTGTCTCCCTCTCTCTCTGCCCCTCCCCCATTCATGCTCTGTCTCTCTCTGTCCCAAAAATAAATAAACGTTAAAAAAAAAAATTAAAAAAAAAAATGCCTTGTTTAAAAGAGCAGCCAGGAAAGGAAAGCCAAGGAAATGTATCCCATCCATGCTGATGTCAGAGAAAATGGGAACCCCAGGAAAGAGCATTTCAAGAAATAGGAGATGAAAACACTGCTTGAACAGTGTCTCTGGGTTCAGAAGGGGAAAGTCCTCATGTTTCCATGATGTTTGGTTCCAGGTGCCTGTGTCCCATGAGACAAGGCAGCATAATGTTGGACAGAAGGCTATGGACAAGCTGTAAGGGCTTTGCGTGACAGTCTGGCTCCCTTGAGCTTTATACTGCAGTGCCAAGTGCCCTGAGACCTGTGCCCACGAATACTTGCATGCAGACTCTGAGGTGTGGGTCCGGGATGTGTAATGCTACAGGGTTTTTAAGAATTAAAAATGGAAACAAAGATAATGTCCACCAGTAATTAAATGCCTAAAGAAGTTCTAGAAATTCACACTGGGGAATACCATGCAGTCATTAAAAAGAATGGAAGAGCATCAGGGAAGTGCAAGTTAAAATCTGAGGTCTTACTACACACCCCAGAGAAAGGCAGACATCTAGAAAGACTGATAGTGCTAAATGTTGGTGAGGATGTAAAACAACTGTGACTTTCATACACTGCTGAAATATAAAATGGTTCCGTTACTTGGGAAAATTGACAGTTTCTACTAAAGCTATATATGCACCTCCCTTTGATACAACAATTCCACCCACGTACAATTAGAAAAATTAGTGTGTATGCTTACCAGAAAACACATACAAGAACATTCATGTTGCCTTTGTTCATAACAAAACAAAAACCAGAAGCAACTCAATTGTCGATCAACTGGATAGTGAATAAATTATGCTATCATTCATCAGTGGAATATTATACGGCAGGACAGAAACAACATGGAATATATAACAACATGTATTAATCTCACAGATATTATTTGAGCAAAAGAGGCCAAACACAACACAAAACCTACCAAATGCTTTTAATTATATTAAACTCAAGAACAGGCAAAACCAATATATCATGCTAGAAATCAAAATAATTATGTCTGGGAAACAGTATTCACTGGCAAGAGTCATGATGGAAGTCTCCTGTATCTTGATCTGAGTGGTGGTCACAAAGTATAAATGTATGTAAAGTTCATTGGGTTGGATCCTTAAGATGTGGGCACATTTACTGTGTGTGAATTATTCCTCAATCAAAAAGGCAAGAGAAGTTAACAACGGTCAGCCTAGAGATTATTTTTGTTGTATGTGTGTCTGTATTTTTAATACTTTACCAAGTTGCATGTAATGAAGAGGCATTACTTTTTTAAAAAACCAATAATGTTTAAAGCTCTAAAATTATGTGATAAACCTGTCTGTGTTCACAAGGAAAGGTACCCATGATATACTGTTGACTGGAAAAAAGTATGTAGCAAAATGCTAAGTATAAGAGATTTCTGATTCATATTTGAATGAAAAAGACCTTCATTCCGATGGGAACAAGAGAAACCAAGACAAAATTTTACTTTTCTAAGAGTGAAAAGAGGAGAGGACAGAAGGAAGCCTTGAGAACCAAACTCCAGAAAGAAACAAGCATGGCTGTACAGAGACATGACAGCTGCCCGCTTCCACACTGAAGTCTGGGTAGAGTTGGCCTGTTCTAGATGAAGAAGCGTTGTGAAAACAAATGACTGTCAGCTTGACTTTGGATGCTGGTATGGGCGAATGGACAAATCGGAGTGCAGAGAAGCCATAAAGGCAAGGATAGAGGGGTGCCTGGGTGGCGCAGTTGGTTAAGCGTCCGACTTCAGCCAGGTCACGATCTCGCGGTCCGTGAGTTCGAGCCCCGCGTCAGGCTCTGAGCTGATGGCTCAGAGCCTGGAGCCTGTTTCCGATTCTGTGTCTCCCTCTCTCTCTGCCCCTCCCCCGTTCATGCTCTGTCTCTCTCTGTCCCAAAAATAAATAAACGTTGAAAAAAAAATTAAAAAAAAAAAAAAGGCAAGGATAGAGCACTCAACCTGAACAGTTCTCCCCCTCCCCCACTCCAAGTTTTGTCATGAAAGTGGCAGTGGAGGAAGGTTGGAGAGAGAAATCACAAAGTCCCGTGCTTGCTTTTGGTTAATGGATCCCATATCCCTGCACGAGGTGAAGCTGCAGTCAGCCCCTTCTCAGCCCAAACACTGACAAGCTCCAAAAAACTACAGCTCAGGACTTACGGTTTGGCTAATCACAAATTAACTCAACTGGAGGAAAGCTGCAGCTTCGCTGGCTCCGGTAGACACTGGCAGAAAGGTGAATGATTAGTTCCTCACCTTTACTGCCTCGGGAGGAAACAGACTACGATCTGTAAGGAAGAAACAGAGCAAAACAAAAATACTTGTGTCTTTTATTCTTTTCTGCACAATGTGAAGAATACAACAAAAACAATTATAAAACATGCAATTAATCAGAAAAATATGACCCAGGGGCACCTGGGTGGCTCAGTCGGTTGCGCATCCAACTTGAGCTCAGGTCATGATCTCAGGGTTTAGAAGTTCGGGCCCGCGACGGGCTCTGTGCTGATGGCTCAGAGCCTGGAGCCTGCTTTGGATTCTGTGTCTCCCTTTCTTTCTGCCCCTCCCCCACTCCTGCCCTATCTCTGTCTCTCAAAAATAAATAAGCATTAAAAAATTTTTTTCAAAGAAAAATATGACCCATACTTACAAGGAAATACATTCTTGGAAAGTGACTATCAATGGTTCAGTTACTGGAATATGAATAAACTAAAATAACTATTTCAAATATAAATGAACAATGGTATATTTCAGGCAAGGAATGGAAATACATAAACAAGAGCTGAAAAATAAAATATGTGAAAGAAAAACAATCAGCAGATGGGCTTAGATTGGATAGTGAAGAAGAAGGTATCAGTGAACTTGAAAAAAAGGCCAATGAAAAGTACCTAAACTTGAAAAGAGAGAAGAAATATATTTTAACAAAATGACAAGAATATGTGTAAAATACAGAATCACTATGAAGTTTTCTAATATCAAGTAGTCTGAGATACGAGCGTTTTAGAGTCCAAAAATAAGAGGAAAGAGAGAATGGAAGAAAAATATTTGAAAAATTAATGGCCAAAATATTCCAATCTGATGAAAAAGATCAACCCATATCCTCAGGAAATGAATGAATCTGAAACAAGGTAAATACAAAGAAAACCACAACTAGCCATAATCAAACTACTGAAAGCCAAATATAAAGAGAAATCTTAAAAGCAGTCAGAGAAATATGTATTAATAGAGAGAACAATGATTTTTTTAGATGGTTGATTCCATTGGAAACATTGGGGGGCAGAAGAAAATGAAATCAACATGTTTGAAGTGCTAAGAGAAAAAAAAATCTTCAATTTAAAATTCTATAACCAGCAAAATTATCCTTTAAAAAGAGGATAAAGTTGAGATTTTCACATAAACAAAAGCTAAAAAATAATAATAATCTGTAACAATTGAACCTCCACTACAAGTAATACTAAAGGCAGATTTGGGGGGTGGAGAGAAATGAAGCCAAATATAAACATGGATCTCTAGCAAGTTCTCAACCGTGGCACTGTTGACATTTGGGACCAACTAACTCTCTGTTGGCGGGGGGAGGGAGGAGCTGCCCTGTGTTTTCCAGCAACCCTGGCTTCTACCCACTAGATTCGAGGAGCACCCTCCTCCAATTGTGACAATCAAAAAATGTCTCCTGTGGGAATTAAGTCTGCCTGAGAAAATGAAGAACAAAAGGAAACTGTTAATGTACCAAATGTTTGTGTTGTTTGGAAATTAAATGTTTCCCAAAATTCAATGTTCAAATCCTAACCCCTAGCGTAACATGGGGACTTTGGGAGGTAGTTAGGTCATGAGGGTACAGCACTTATAAATGGGATTAGTGCTCTTGTAGAAACCCCCAGAGAGCTGCCTGCCCCTCCCACCATGTGAAGACACAGTGAGAAGTTGACAGTCTGCAGCCTGGAGGCCCCTCCGCAGTGCATGACCGTGCTGGCACCCTGATCTTGGACTTCCAGCCTCCAGAACCCTGAGACATTTCTGTTGTTTACAAGCCATCCAATCTTTGGCACTTTGTTACAGCAGCCCAAACTGAATAAGACAGTAACTAGGTTACTATTGATTAATATAAAATAATATTTTTATGTTTTTTTAATTTTTGAAAGCCAGTTAAAAGCAAAGACAGCAATACTGAATTCTGTTGGTTATAATATATATAGAAGTAAAGTATAAGACAAAAATAGCGCAGATATGAAAAAGGTAAATATAGAAATATACCACTGTAAGGTTTTTGAATTACAGATGAAGTAGTATAATATTGATTCAAGGTAGACTGATAAAAAAGTATATGTAGATTTTATAAAACAATTAATAAAAATATATAGTTCAAAGTCAATAAAGGAGAAAAAGTTGAATACAAAAATACACTGAAATAGTAAAAAAAAAAAAAGGAAAAAGTAATACAGTAAAATGGGAACAAAAATATAGAAAATAAATACAAGGCAGCATATTTAAAACAAACCTTATTAATAATTACAATAAATAAAAATGACCTAAACCCTCCAATTAGAAAGCAGATATTGCCAAACTGGATTCTTTTTTTTTTTAATTTTTTTTTTCAACGTTTATTTATTTTTGGGACAGAGAGAGACAGAGCATGAACGGGGGAGGGGCAGAGAGAGAGGGAGACACAGAATCGGAAACAGGCTCCAGGCTCTGAGCCATCAGCCCAGAGCCCGACGCGGGGCTCGAACTCACGGACCGCGAGATCGTGACCTGGCTGAAGTCGGACGCTGAACCGACTGCGCCACCCAGGCGCCCCTGGATTCTTAAAATATAAAAGCTGACTATATGTTGATTGTAAGAGATGTCAGAAAGATAAAAATTTTAAAAATGGAAAAAGTTAAGCCCTGAAAACATTAATCATAAGAAAGCTGGAGTGGCTGTATTCATAAACACCAAAGTAGATTTTTTTTTTAATGTGTTTGTCTTTATTTTTGAGAGAGAGGGAGAGACAGAGTGCATGCAGGGGAAGGGCGGGGAGAGAGGGAGACACAGAATCCAAAGCAGGCTCCAGACTCTGAGCTGTCAGCACAGAGCCCGATGTGGGTCTCAAACTCAAAAACCTCAAGATTGTGACCTGAGCCCAAGTTGGACACCCAACTGACTGAACCACCCAGGTGCCCCAAAACCAAAGTAGATTTTAAACCGGGAAATGTTAGTGGTGACAAGGAACATTTCATAATGATAACAGCATTAGTTCCTTAAGGAAACATAACAAATATAAATATATTTGCACCTAAAAACAGATAAATCTAGTATTACTATGGAAATTTAACTCTTTTCTCTTTGACAAAAAAATATTAGTAAAGATATATAGTACCAAACAAGTGTCAGTTAGCTTAACCTAATTGACATTTACAAAACACTATACCCAACATTTGAAGAATACACATTATTTTCAAGTTCACATTGAACATACTCGAAGATAGGCTGTATGTTGGGCCATAAAATAAAGTCAATAAAATTAGTAGGATTGAAAAAATACAGAATATGTTCTCTGACTATAATGGAATTGTTTAGAAATCAATAACAGAAATATATCTGACTGAGCAACTTTAACACACTAGAGGCATAATTCACAGCAGAGGAGATGACTCTGTGTTTGGGAATATTTTTTGAGGGGTCTTCAGTTGAGGAGGGTGAGCTCCTCCCCACCCTACCACTTCCAGAGGCTGACTAAAAGGAAAGATGCAACCGAGAAAGAGCTACATTTCTTTTTTTTTATTTTTTCTTTAATTTTTTTTTCAACGTTTATTTATTTTTGGGACAGAGAGAGACAGAGCATGAACGGGGGAGGGGCAGAGAGAGAGGGAGACACAGAATCAGAAACAGGCTCCAGGCTCTGAGCTGTCAGCACAGAGCCCGACGCGGGGCTCGAACTCATGGACCGCGAGATCGTGACCTGGCTGAAGTCGGACGCTTAACCGACTGCGCCACCCAGGTGCCCCGAAAGAGCTACATTTCTGCATAAGAAAAAATAATAATAATAAAATAAAATAAATAAAATAATGAAATCCTCAGATATTTGGAAATTAAATTATATTAAAATATAAATATCAGAAGTATTTTCACTTCTCTAAAAATCCTCTGTGCTCTATCCACTCACTCCTCAATGATAATTTTTTAGAACAGCATATTATTATATCAAAGCCATAAGCAATAAAAAGAAAAAATAGGTAAATCAGGCTTCATCAAAATTTAAAACTTTCATTCTTCAAAGGATACTATCAGGCTATATTAAGATATAATTCACAGAAGAAGAGAAAATATTTGCAAATCATGTATCTGATAAGGGACTAGTATCCAGAATATATGAAGAACTCTTACAATTCAACAGTAAAAGGACAAATAACCAACTTTAAAATGGACAAAAAAATTGAGTACACATTTCTCTGAAGAAGACACGCAAATGGCCAATACGCACAGGAAGATATTGCTCACATCATTTAAGGTTTTACTTTGAGTTTTTAAAAGTTTTTATTTATTTTGAGAGAGACAAAGACAGTGCAAGCAGGGGAGAGGCAGAGAGAAGGAAAGAATCTCAAGCAGGCTCCACACTGGCAGCACAGAGCCCAGCACGGGGCTCGAACTCATGAACTGTGAGATCATGACCTGCGCCGAAACCAAGAGTCGGATGCTTAACCGGCTGAGCCACCCAGGTGCTCCTTAAGATTTATTTTTAGGTAATCTCTACACACTCTACATTGACTGTGGGGCTCGAACTCACAACCCCAAGATCAAGAGCTGGATGCTCCACTGCCTGAGCCATCCAGATACCCCGACGTGGCTCACATTATGAGCCATCAGCGAAATGGAAAGCACAACCACAATGATATACACTTCCATACCCTCTAGGATGGCTATGATAAAAAAGACAGACAATAACGAGTGTTAGTAAGGATGTGGAGAAATTAGAACACTTGTGCACTGTCATAGGAATACAAAATGGTGCAGCCACTTTGAAAACAGTTTGGCAGCTCTTCAAAATGTTAAACACAGAGTTACCATATGATCCAAAAATTCCACACCATGGCATATACCGAAGAGAACTGAAAACATGTCCACATGAAAGCTTGTACGTGAATATTCATAGCAGCATTATTCATAACAGCCAAAATATGGAAACAGCCCAAATGTTCATTGTGATAAATGGATCAATAAGAGATGGTGTGTCCAAACAGTAGAATATTATTCGGCCATAAAAAGAAATGAAGTACTGATTCACACTCCAATGTGGATGAACCATGTAAACATTATGTTAAGTGAAAGAAGCCAGTCACAGAAGATCACTGTATGATCCCAACTATATGAAATGTCCAGGATGGGGAAATCCACAGAGACAAAGAATTGACTGGTTCTTGCCAGGAGCTGGGAGGGTGTGAAATGGAGAATGGCCGCCAATGGGTATGAGATTTCTTTGGGGGATTGTGACATGAGATGCTACTGATGGTTGCACAACCTTATGAATATACCAAAAAACACTGAATTATATACTTTAATTTTTTTTTAATTTTAGAGAGAGAGAGAGAGCATGTGAGGGGGGGAAAGGGGCAGAAGGAGAGAATCTTAAGCGGCTCCATGCTCAGCACAGAGCCTGACACAGGGCTCAATCCCATGACCCTGGGATCATGACCTGAGCTAAAATCAAGAGTCAGAGATGTTTAACTGACTGAGACACCCAGGCACGCCTGAGTTGTATACTTTTATTTATATTAAAAAAATATTTTTAGGGGCGCCTGGGTGGCGCAGTCGGTTAAGCGTCCGACTTCAGCCAGGTCACGATCTCGCGGTCCGTGAGTTCGAGCCCCGCGTCAGGCTCTAGGCTGATGGCTCAGAGCCTGGAGCCTGTTTCTGATTCTGTGTCTCCCTCTCTCTCTGCCCCTCCCCCGTTCATGCTCTGTCTCTCTCTGTCCCAAAAATAAATAAACGTTGAAAAAAAAATTTTTTTTAATATTTTTAATGTTCACTTATTTTTGAAAGAGAGAGAGACCGTGCGCACATGCATGAGTGCGAAACAGGCAGAGAGAAAGGGAGACAGAATCTGAAGCAGGCTCCAGGCTCTGAGCTGCCAGACAGAGCCTGACATGGGGCTCAAACTCAGGAACCGTGAGATCATGACCTGAGCCAAAGTCAGACACTTAACTGACTGAGCCACCCAGGCACCCATATATACCTTTAAAAAGTAGATTTTATAGTACATGAATTATATCTCTAAACCTTTACTAAGAAATAGTGGAATATTATAAACAACCTTATATCAACCGCTTAGATGAAATGGATAAAAACCTTGAACGATAAGCCTTACCAAAACTGACCCAAAAATAAATAAAATGGAATTCATACTTTAAGACATTCCAACAAAGAAATAACAAGGTCAGATGGCTTCAGTGGTAAATTATATTAAGCATTTACGGAATAAGTTTTCCATAAAGCCACAACCCTATTATTCACAAACACTTTCAGAAAAGAACAAAGGAGCATGGAATGCTTCCCAAATCATTTTATAAGGTCAGAATAATCTCAATACCAAACCCTTGCAAAACTAAAGAAAAACTACAGACCAATATCTTTACTGAACATAAACGAAACACACACACACACACACACACACACACACACACAGATGTTAGCTAATCAAACAGCAATACACAAAGGATAATCCTTCACGATCAAGTGAGGTTTATTCTAGGAATGCAATTCAAGACTCAGTAAATATAATTCACCAGATTGAATGGTTAAAGGACAAAATTCATGAGATCATCTAAATAAAAAGTACTAAAAACCTTGTGACAAAATTCAAAACCTATTCATCTTAGAAACTATCAAAACACAGGAAATAGAAAAGAACTTAAGTTGAAAACTTACAGATAACATTCAGTATTTTTACTATGTGTAAAATACTGAATGTTTTCAATCTAAAATCGAAACAAGGCAAGGATGTTGGCTATTACTACTTCTAGTCAACATTGTACTGGTGTTCCTAGCTAAAGTCAATAAGAAAAAGAAACAAAATTGATAAACATAGGAAAGGAACAAGTAAACCTTTCTTTGTTGGATATGGTTGTGTATGCAGAAAACCCTAAGGATCGGGGCATCTGAGGGGCTCAGTTGGTTGAGCATCTGACTCTTGATTTTAGCTCAGGTCATGATCTCACGGTTCAGGGGGTTGAGCCCCAAGTCAGGCTCCTCACTGTCAGCAAGGATTCTCATTCTCTCTCTCTCTCTCTCTCTCTCTCTCTCTCTCTCAATCTCTGCCTCTCTTCTCTCTTTCTCTCAAGATATATAAATAAATAATCTTAGGGTGGAAAAAGAAAACCCTGAAGATCAACAACAAAAAATTTTAAGGATAAATGAATTAAACAAGGTCATAGGTTATAAAGTCAATACAATAATCAAATGAATTCTTATACACTAGTAACAATTGGAAAATGCAACCATTTAATGGAAAAAATACTAGTAATAGCATCAAAACTTAACAATACTTAGGTTTAAATGTAACGAAAGATATGCAAGACCTATTCACAGAAAACTACAAAACATGGTTAAGAAAAATTCAAGAAAACCTAATTTTGAAACTACTGAAAATCCATTTGTGAAGATATGTATCATGCTCAAGGATTGAACAAGTCAATACTGTTAATATGCCAACTTCCCCAAAACTGATATCTAGGTTAATAAATGTCAATAAGGATCCCAGTAGACTTTCTAAAAATAGAAAGTAACAGTTGATTCTAAAATTCACAAGAAAATGCCAAAAGATCAAGATTTGGGGAAAAAAACAACAGCAAAATCAGAGCACTTATCCTATCTGATTTCAAGACTTAGTAAAGGTCTAACAATTATGAGAGTGTGGTATTGATGTAAAGGCAGATAAGTAGATCAGTGAAACAGAATATAGTCCAGGAACAGACCAGCACTTTTATAGTCCATTTATTTTCAACCAAACCACTGAAACAACTCATTAGGGGGAAGTCTTTCAACAAATTGTGCTTGAACAACTGGTTAATCATAAGGAATAAATATAAATCTTAATGCCTATCTCACAACATACATGAAGAATAGCTCAGGATGTATCAAAAACCTAGTGATAAAAAATAAAATTGTAAAACCTCCAAAAGAAAATCTGGAGAATACCTTTGCAACTTTTGGACTGACAGGATACACAGAGATTACTATGAAAAAAAAAAGACAACTTTAAGTTTATCAAGATTAAAAACATTTCCATATACGGGCACCTGGGTGGCTCAGTCAGTTAAGCGTCTGACTTTTGCTCAGGTCATGGTCTCGCAGTTCATGAGTTCAAGCCCCATGTCGGTCTGTCTGCTGACAGCTTTGAGCCTGGATGGAGCATGCTTCAGATTCTGTGTCTCCCTCTCTCTACCCCTCACCCGCTACACTCTGTCTCTCTCTCTCTCTCTCTCTCAAAAATAAATAAACATTAAAAATTTTAAAAAGAAAACATTTCCATATCAAAACCCATACTTAAAAATAAATTGGCAAGCTACTGAATGGGATACAATATTTATAATACATATATCTGAAAAATGACTTATATTCATAATATATAAAGAACCTACCACCCAATAATAAAAAGACAACCCAATTAAAAGTGGGAAAAAGACTCAAAGAGTCATTTCTTTTTATTTTATTTTTTTAAGTTTTATTTATTTATTTTGAGAGAGAGAGAGAGACCATGAGCAGGGGAGAAGCAGAGAGAGGGAGAGAGAGAATCCCAAGCAGGCTCCATGCTGTCAGCACAGAGCCTGATGTAGGGCTCAAACTCACAAACCATGAGATCATGACCTGAGCCAAAATCAAGAGTCAGATGCTTAATTGACTGAACCACCCAGTTGCCCCTTAAGGAGTCATTTCTTAAACAAATACAAAGGTATCTAATAATCACTCCAAAAAAAAATAGGTGATCAACATCATTAGTCAACAGAGATATACCAATTAAAACCACTCTGTACTAACAATAAGGCTAAAGTTCAAAAGACTGACAACATCTAAGGTTGGTGAAGATATGAAGGGTTGGCCTTGCATGGACCAATCATGACACCATGCAAAAAACAAGTTTGTGATAAACAAATTCTGTGTCCTTAGGTTCCCTCTCAAGAAGGTATTTTGACCCATTCTATTATATTTTTCCCTCCTGTTGTGAACTTGCAAATTCAGCTCTAAATACAGAATGTTTGGCATGTGGCCTCCAGGCCAGATGTGACCCCAGTGAGGTTATCACAGAGCTTAGAAAACATTTTCAAATCATGATCCAGGATCTGGCATCTCTTAAAAACAGCTTTCATTTCAGGGGAATCTGCTGGATAGAGGACTGTCTGGCCTGCCAGGACTTTCATAAGAAGAGATTTGGTCTTTCCTTTGCTCTGAGCCACATACTTTCTTCAGCCCTGTTGGCACCAACCTCAGGTGGGTCATAGACCCAGCATCACAGAGAACTGACTAGGTCAACAGGCACACACATCAAAAGTGTTAGCCCATTGTATTTTAAGTAATTCAAATTTTCTTTTCAGAGCCCTTCAATGCACATGCTTTGTCTTGAAGAAAATAAATTCAAAATGTTTTCTTTTTAAATCCACTTCTGCATCACCCTGCTTTTAAGTGGTTATGAAGCCAAGAGGCATTATTCACAGCAGAGACTTAAATCCTTCTGGAGACTACCATTCACCACAGTGCTGGAGGAAGCTGCCAACCTCCAATGAAAGCACACAAAATACTACCCCCCTTACAGTCTCTGCTCAGAGATTTCTGGGGAACATTACTGGAATGCTCTGGAATGAACTCACAGAGTAAGTCAGAGATTAGGGATCTGGTTTTTTTCTTTCCATAAATCTCCACTCTCAGAAAAATAAAGTAGGTGATAGCCAGAGCAGTAACACCATCCACCTGGTGGAGCAAAGAGAAGTTTGACACATGTCCTGGCCAGAGGTGCCCTCAGGTCTGCACGTGCTCATGGGCACAAGGAAGAGCAGACCTCTGTCCTCCTATTGCTAGCCCTCCCCCTGCCGCCCCCGACAGTGTGGCATCTGGGTGATTCTAAGTTAGTTGTTTGTAGTCTTACATCACCAGCCTCGAACACTGTTCAGCAGGCTTGTACTGAGCACCTGCCATGCATCTACTAAGTGTCCCAAACATGCGCACGTCCTATAGGAAGAGGGTGATATGTTCAATTTATAAATGAGGGAAGCAAGACTCTGAGAGGAAAGCAAGACTCTGAGATATTAACAATCTGTCCAAGACGACACAGCTCTCAGTGGCAGTTTGGATTCCAACCCACATCCGCCCAGCATCGAAGTCTGTTCTCTTTCAAATGAGCCTACCTGCTCCATGACACTGTATTATCAACAAGGATAAGAAATGTACATCCAGTCAGGGAAGAAAGAACGTCACCATGGAAGTGAGGGCCCCTGGTTGCTTGCCCCTTCCACATTGCCTAAGACAGCAAACTCAGAGGAGTGCAGACCACAGTCCTCTGGAAGGAGCAGGGCCACAGAAGAACACTCACTGGGGAGTCCGGATGCCTGTGTTCTCATTCTGGCTCTGCTGCCAACCTGCTGTGTGGTCCCCAGGAGCTCACTACCTTCTGTCTCTTGCCTCAAATATGAAGGAGAGTCCAAATTTCAAACAGAGAAAATAGCGTCTACCACCCAGATGCATTGTAGTCCTACTACTAAACTTCAGGGATAGACCAAATGCCTACAAAAGAACAGCTACACTAACAGCAGGCTTCTTATCAAGATTAAGAGAATCAAGAAAATAATGGAGAAACAGCTCCAACTGACACCCTAGAATTTTATACCCAGCTAAGGTTTTACTCAGGAGTGAGAATATAATACAAACAATTGGGTGTAGAGACATAACCTAAAAACAATGAACTGTTCAGTTTCCCAGCAGAGTTTGGAGAAAACAGGAGGTTTAGAACAATCTTTCCAGGCAACAGAGAACTCTCAAAACAAGAAAGAGGGGCGCCTGGGTGGCTCAGTCGGTTGAGCGTCCGACTTCGGCTCAGGTCACGATCTCGCGGTCCGTGAGTTCGAGCCCCGCATCGGGCTCTGGGCTGATGGCTCAGAGCCCAGGGCCTGCTTCCGAATCTGTGTCTTCCTCTCTCTCTGCCCCTCCCCCATTCATGCTCTGTCTCTCTCTGTCTCAAAAATAAATAAATGTTAAAACAAAAAACAAAAAACAAAAAACAAGAAAGGGCCTTGGGGCAAAGACAAAACCCAGGATAGGCAGGGAAACAGTCTCTGGGGAAAGATGAAGCCAAGGGTGGGACGGTAAAATGCCTTAAGATTTTGGGAGCTGAAAGCTGGATGTTGCTGTACCAAAAACTCAAAGTCTGTTACCTTGGAGAGTAGACAGCAGGCAGAAGCCTGGTGGGCCTTGAGAAAGGCTTAAAGGAATAGGATAAGAATGTCCTTGGAAGCTGGAAGAAAGGGAGTACTCCTTACGCAGTATGGAAAACTTGGAAGCACTTATCTACAGTGATGGGGAAAACAGGGAATGTTCTACTACACGTGATGACCTAGCTGAGGAGATTTCTGGGCAGGAGGTGGTGAAGGCTCTGCCTAGACTCTTCACTGTCTACCATAAAATGCAACAGGAAAGAGACAAACTGAAAATCAAATTTCTCCGATTCCAAGCAAAATTCAAGACGCTTAGAGAGGCACAGTGCTCCCTGTCAGAGAACAACTCTCAAAGTGCTATGGAACTTGAGAATAAAGATCAAATGCAGTAACTGTTCAGAAAAATGTGGTCTCAGAATAAAGATTGAGACCAAGGGTGTGACTATAAAACCCCTAGGTGAGGCCCCAGAAATGTTTAAAGCAGTGTTTCAAAGATCATTTCAAATAAACAACAGCTTTCTGAGGATCATACAGAAATGCCTTCCCGACCTTCTGTGTTAGCCAGAGTTAAGAATTTTAAGGTCACCCTTGCGCAGTAGCCTCACAGGGAGGCTAAGTTACAGAGGGATCTATCCTTCAGGTGCACCTTTTGTGAAATACAGTTTATACAAAGTGAGCCTCGCAATGTTTTTAAAGGAATGAATGTATCAGCTCCATCCGGAGGGGACAGAGTACCATGGAACTGGCAGTGGTCTTTGGGTTCCCGAACTATTACAGAAAGGAAACAGGCCAGGCAAACTCAGCTGCAAACACTAGTCATTTCTTACAGAGGATGGAGGATGAGTCAGAGAGAGGGTCAACGGGAATGCAAAAAAAAAAAAAAAAAAAGAGAGAGAAGAGTCCCCTCCCCCCCCTAAGAAATGGATGGAGGCCTGATCAGGTACCTGCTGGTAGATACCCAGCGGTTTGGGGCTCGCTGGGACCAGGGACTGTGTGAGCCTCCCGCTGCAGCCCTGCTTGAATGCGTCCTCACTGAGACGGCCCTGCCCTACCCACCTCTGTATGCTGAGCGTGGAGGGCAAGACAGCTTGTCTCTTTTTCCCATAAGCCTTTGGAGCAAGAGGAACCATGCCTGGAATGTCTTATTCAGATTCAGACTCAATTAAGGCACAAGACCCTCAACTCTGAGCAGCCAGGGGCAGACAGCAGGGGGCAATCTGTGACCCTTCCTCTGAATCTGAGTGAGCTTGTGATTCTGTCCACAAATGGAGGAATGAAGGACGGCAGGGTGGCTCTGTGTGGCCCCCAGGGCTGGGCTGCAGAGCAGAGGATGTGTGGCTTCCAGGAAGCACTGGGCCATGTGGGAGGACTCCACCTTGGGACAGCCCATCCGAACCACATGGACAGGCCACGCGGGGGCGCTCTGGTCAGCACTGCCAGCTGAGCCTGGCCGTTGAGGTGCCCCCGCCCAGACCCCAGACACCACAGGCAGAACTGAGCCATCCTGGGTCCCCTGTCAGAATTCCCGACCCCCAGAGTCCAGGAGCAAAATGGAAGAGCTGTCATTCACACCACTGTGTTTGGTCATGGTGTGTTAGGTAGGAACAGAGAACCACAAAACAGACTGAAAAACCTTACCATCTAGATGTCCTCTCTAAAAGAGAGATTAAGGAGCATACTTCCATCAAAAAGAAAAATAATTTGAATAAATGGCATGTGTAATAAGAAAAATGGTAAGCAAAAATGAACTGCTGGGATTTCATCAAAATAAAAAGCTTCTGCACAGAGAACAAAACCATCAGCAAAACTAAAAGGCAAAACTAAAAGGCAGAATGGGAGAAGATATTTGCAAATGACATATCAGATAGAGGGTTAGTATCCAAAACCTATAAAGAACTTATCAAACTCAACACCCACAAAACAACCCAGTGAAGAAATGGGTAAAGACATGAATAGACACTTCTCCAAAGAAGACATCCAGATGGCCAACTGACACATGAAAAAATGCTCAATATCACTCATCTCTAGGGAAATACAAATCAAAACCACAATGAGATACCACCTCACACCTGTCAGAATGGCTAACATTAACAACTCAGGCAACAACAGATGTTGGCGAGGATGCGGAGAAAGAGGATCTCTTTTGCATTGTTGGTGGGAATGCAAGCTGGTGCAACCACTCTGGAAAACAGTATGGAGGTTCCTCAAAAAATTAAAAATACAACTACCCTATGACCCAGCAATTACACTACTAGGTATTTATCCAAGGGATACAGGTATGCTGTTTCGAAGGGGCACATGCACCCCAATGTCTATAACAGCACTATCGACAATAGCCAAAGTATGGAAAGAGCCCAAATGTCCATCAATGGATGAATGGATGAAGAAGACATGGTATATATATACAATGGAGTAGTACTCGGCAATCAAAAAGGATGAAATCTTGCCATTTGCAACTACGTGAATGGAGCTAGACGGTATTATCCTAAGCGAAATTAGTCAGAGAAAGACAAAAATCATATGACTTCATTCATATGAGGACTTTAAGAGACAAAACAGGTGAACATAAGGGAAGAGAAGCCAAAATAATATAAAAACAGGGAAGGGGACAAAACAGAAGAGACAGAAATATGGAGAACAAACAGAGGGTTGCTGGAGGGGCTGTGGGAGAGGGGATGGGCTAAGTGGGTAGGGGGCATTAGGGAATCTACTCTTGAACTCATTGTTGCACTAGATGCTAACTAATGTGTCTGTAACGTTAAAAATAAATAAAAAGAAAAATGGTTAAATTACTTTTTGAAAAGTTTAGTCTTTTCAGAGTAAATTACTTTTTGAAAAGTTTAGTGTTTTAAAAAGGTAAAAAAGGGGCACCTGGGTGGCTCAGCCGGTTAAGTGTTCAACTCTTGATTTCCAGCCCCATAAGTTCAAACCCCACGCTGGGCTCTGCGCTGATGGCACAGAGCCAGCTTGGGATTCTCTCTCTCCCTCTTTCTGCCCCTCTCCTGCTCATGCTGTCTCTCTCTTTCTCTCTCAAAATAGATATTTTTTAAAACTTTTAATTAAATAAATAAGTAAATGAATAATGAAAGCATGCTAAGATTTCATAGTCTGCAGAAGATAGAAATACTGAGTAGCTTTGGACTTTTCTTAGAAAATTTCTATTGCATAATGAAATTTTAAGGTAACCTCAGAAAGAATAAAATTATAAATCTTAGCTTCCAAACTAACAGAGAAGGGGAGAATAGATTTTTTAATAAACACATCAATCAGGAGCACTTGAGTGGCTCAGTCGGTTAAGTATCAGACTTCAGCTCAGGTCATGATCTCTTGATTTGAGAGTTTGAGCCCCCATCAGGCTCTCTGCTGTCAGCACAGAGCCTGCTTCAGATCCTCTGTCCCCCCTCTCTCTGCCCCTCTCCCACTTGTACGCACGTTCTCTCTCTCTTACAAATAAAAATAAGCATTAAAAAAAAAACCATATCCATCAGAAGTAAGGAAAGAAAGAAAAAAAGCAAAGGGAGAAACTCTTGCAAGTAGAAAACTCAAAATAAGATGGTAGAAAAAAAGTTCAAATGTGTCAGTAATTATCGTAATTGTAAATGGATTAAACTCATATTTTAAAAAATAAAGATGGGGTGCCTGGGTGGCTCAGTCGGTTAAGTGTCCGACTTTGGCTCAGGTCATGATCTCACTGCTCATGGGTTCAAGACCCACACTGGGCTCTGTGCTGACAGCTTGGAGCCTGGAGCCTACTTCACATTCTATGTCTCTCTGTCTCTGCCCCTCTCTGGCTTGAGCTCTCTTTCTCTCAAAAATAAATAAACATTTTAAAAAATATTAAAAATAATAAATAAAATAAAATAATAAAAATAAAATAATAAAAAATTTTAGTTAAAAAATTTTTTAAATAAAGAATAAAGATCTTTATTAAAGACTTTATGAAAATAAAATAAAATAATAGTTAATGCTGTTTACATGAGACACACCTAAAATAAACCACACTGACAGGCTAAAAATAAAGAAAAAGTATAGCTCAGGTTAACACTCATTAAACAAAAACTTTGTCTATGTTAATATTAGACAAAAGAGCACTATTTGAAAAATTACCAGGGATGAAGAAGGACTGAACGGTCCCACTCTCTCTTGCTCCCAAACTCAGCGCTAACGTGGGATTTATCACTTGTAGACAGGTGGCATGAACGTTTTGTTGTGGCCTCTGGAAAATAACCACTGCCATGATATGCAATTTCATCTTGTTCCTGACTACAATGGAACTTTTTAGTTGCACTACTAAGTTTGATGTTAATGATGGATTTTTTTATGAACATCCTCCTTCAGGTTAGGAATAATTCTATTCTTACTTGTTAATGTTTTGTTTTCAGTGAGTATTGAATTTTATTCAATGCTATTTTTGCACCTATTATCATTATTGTGTGGGTTTTCTCTTTAATCTGTTCCTGTAGTACCATGAGTGAGTACATTTTCTAGTGTTGAACAGGATCGTTATTTCTTCTTTAAGCAGCCAGCGCCTTTTGGACTTGGGGAAGAGCACTCATAGATTTGATTATATTCACAATGTTTTATTTCTTAAAGAAAGCAAATACAACAAAATGCCAACATATGTTAAACCTGAGGGGTGGCACAGTGGGTGTCGAAAACATTGTTTCCGTATTCTTTTTGTTTGACATATTTCATTTTGTAAATGCAAAGAATGAATAGCAGTTCGGATTTTATAGACCAGATCATTTCAAAAAAAAAAGCTCAAGAAAATTTCTTAGAATATGGAAGAGACTATGAAGTGAAAAAAATTATGAGAGGAAAATGAAGATGTATGGGGAACAGATGCAAAATATCTTATGTAAAAGATCCTTACCTCACACCATACAGGACAATGTACACACATAGACTATTAGACAGTTAGAGATTGGTTTTGAATGATTAAAAAAAAAAAGAATAGAACCTCAAGAACTGGGAACACAATATAAAGAAACAGTCTAGAAGGGAATCTGTGGTCCAGTCTCTTTAACGTGGTGCTTCAGAAACCATGGGTTCTCTCCAGCTCCCGCCCAGAACAATTTCAAATATCTGGCTCAGGCAAGGAGACCCTGATGGCGACAGCTCCGGGCATGTGCCTTCAATGTCCTCAACTCTGTCCTCTCTTCACAAGGTTCAAAAGCCTCCAGAACCTCCTACCAGCCACACTGCACCCCCTTGGCTGAAGTGTTGCCTCCAAGAGGAAAGGGTCAAGGAGTCATGATCCCCTGCCAGGAGGGCAGAAACTTCTATCCAAAGCACAGAGGTTTCTGCTCAGCCCAGCAGGACTGCCCCGGTGCTCCTCCCCGAGTGAGCATCGCCCGAGGGTAAGGAAGTCCCCACTTCCTGCACAGAAAGCATGGGTCCGGCCTCTACCCAGAGGCCCAGAGGCCCAAGCTCTGGGCTTTAGCAGAGCACAGGGTCCCAGCTTGGGTGGGGAGGGTGTGGGTCAGGGAGCCTGGAGTCTGGGAACCCTGTGGCTGCATCATCTGAGCAGATAAAAGAGTGGGGCCCGTGTGCACCTGAGGGATGAGTCCCGGGGCAGAGCTGCCCAGCTCCGTCTTCTAAGTCCTGGCCTGTCTGGCTCCGCTCTCTCCAGGAGGAACAAGTGTGGCCATGGTCAAAAGTCACACCCCAGCCCGGTGGGTGGGTTCACATCCCCATGAGGCCAGGGCAGAGGTCCCATGGCCAGACACCACTTCCTGTTGAGAGAGCATGGCCTCCTGTGGCGCTGTCCTTAAGGGCTCCCCTTGTGGTGGTTCTGCCTTGGGGGGGGCGCATAGGGGGACAGGTACTCGAGGTCAGTCTGGGGCTCCTGCGACAAGAATGCACTTCCTTTCTGGAGTGAGAAAAGTCAGTCTGCGTGCAGGGAACCAATAGCCAGTTGATACGGTGGGGCACAGAGCCCAGCTGGGACCCCCTTATCACCACCCGTTACCCCACACCTTGTTCCACCAAAACCCGGCCTTTAAGTGCAAGGTGGGCTGCCACCATGATTGTCACTGGCTGCCTGCGGCTGGGCCCTGGCAGATGGAAAGCTGGCACTGGCAGGGTGGGCCGCAGGGACAGCGGTGCTGTGGGTGGGGTGGGTGGGTGCCCCCGAGCCAGGTCCGGCTAGCCCGTGTCCCCAGGCACCCACAGAAATGGCAAGGATGCTGTCTGATTGAGCCCCGAGTGCCTGCCTTGGATGCGGTGGCAGGCAGTGGCAACCACAGTGGAGACCTACATGGTGACAGACCACGATGCAGAGACTGGCCTCGAAGACACCACATGACGAAAGGAGCTGTGTGTATGGGGTTCCACTTGTATAAAGTTCAAAACCAGACAGGACAACCTGGTCCGTTAGGAATGAGGACTGTGGCTGCCCTGGGGTGGGGGGGGGGGGGCTGGAAAGGGCCCGGGACTGCTCTTCCCATGGGAGGTGGGACCAGGACTCTGTCCTGTGGGAGGCTGGCTGACCACATCCAGGCAGTCTGTGCAGGTTTCTGTGCGGGGTACGCCTGCTAGGCGCCAGCCTCCATGGTTCTAAGGAGTTTCTGGACTGAGATACACTGACAGAAGGAAGCCACCACTGTTTGAATCCCATTCTAGGGAGGGGGAAACTGAGGCCTGCAGAGATTGAGCTGCAGTCGGGACGCAACCCCGCCAAGCCTTACTGCCCACCACCGGGCCCAGACCAGTGAGGGCAAGCACAGGGGGATGGCAGGGAGCCTGGAGGGGGCGGGGGCTCTGGAACTGGGGCTGAGGGAAGGGACCATGAGGGACGATGGCCCTCGGGGCTCAGGCAGCAGCAGCTGCTGGGATGGCCGCAACACCACACACTGACCCCCTGAGATAGAAACCACGTAGACTGTGTACAAACCCCAAAGCAAAGTCATTTCCTTGCGTCTGTTCTGTAATTGCTTTGTTAACATGCAGGTGCAGGTCACGCTTTGCAGTTTGGGGTGTTTGGAGTCTGTACCGGTCAGATGGGCTGGGAGACAAACATCCCCAAACAGCAGAGGCTAAAAGCAGCAGGTTTTGTGTTTGTTTCTTACTCGCTCACCTCATGTGTGTGTCCGTGGTCTGAGGACACAGCGCTGAGAGGGACTCACTTTGAAGCCACACGGGCATCTCACATCTTGGAGGATGTGAGCCATCCACCTGAACAGGTATTCTGTCCGCATCCCAACATCACCCAGCCCCTGTGTCTCGGAGGACACATGGTGGCAACACCAAGGACAACCTGTGACAGGGGCAATGAGGGGCTTGCCTGTCCCCTGTTGGAGCTGCTGTGCCCACCGGCTGCCGTGGGTCAGGGTCCAGAAGTGACCTTGGTCTGCCCATTTGGGTCCACGCAGGACATCCCTCAGGATGGAGAGAGGGGGAACACCCCTACTGTGAGATGGGCCCCACTGGGCTGAGATCGGGTCCCTGTCCCGCTCACCTCTTTGGCATTCCCCCAATCACCCCGGGACCAAGTGTCCTGCTCACTCCCGGGACAAGAGGTGGCCCTACCGGCCTGCCGGAGGTGGGGGCAGCAGCCTTAGCGGGGCCTGGACGTTGTCCTCCCCCCAGGATGGGGCTGGGTCCCCACCCCCACCCAGAAGTCTGGGCCTCCCCTGTCCACTGTCGGCTTCAGGAGCTGAGGGCCTCTGTGAATCACCCCTTCCCTGTAACATGTCAGTTGACTCTAAACAAACACACTGAGAACACATCTGGAGAAGGATTTCTGCTGAATTGGAAGAAAGGAAATGAGGCCTTTGAGAGGACGCCAAGTCCCGCCTGCGGAGTGCCGAGGAGACATGGGCGGCAGGAGGGGCTTCTCGTCAGCCAGCTGCTGCTTTATCACCACGCAGCCACGGTCCAGGGTCCCAAGGCCCGTTGGAGACCCGAGGGGCCCCGCAGGACGAGCCCTGGCCCGCCTCCCCCTGCCCCCACCGTGTCCCCCTCCCCAGACTCCGGCCTGGAGCACCCTGCCCTGGGCCTCACAACTTTGGGCGGGGCCGTCCAGATGGAGTGTCCGGGTGATGAGAACCTCCTGCCTTCCTGGAAGCCGCCGCACTTGGCCTTGGAGGTGCTGGTGCAGGTCACTGACATGGCTCCCGAAGCAGGGTCACGTTGTAGCCTGGGCCCCAGCTGGCCAGCCTGCACGCAGGGTGTGCTGGGAGCCGGGTGCTCCGGCAGAGGGAGGGGCAGCTCTCCATTCCCACAGTCAGACATCTCCCCGTGGGCTCCCTGACTTAAGGAGCGTGCACACTCACTGCACCCATGCAGTTAATAGGCTCGCGCACTGTCTCATCCGCCTTCCTCCCGATGGGGTGAGGACACCCTTCCAGGGGAGGCTGTGGTTTTCCCAAAACCACACAGCTAGTAGGTGCCCTGGGAAGGCCTTGACCCAGACCCCAAGGCAGGGGTGGCCCAGGGAGGAGGCCAGAGGCTGGGCAGGGTCATGGGAATGTAAGGGCCTGCTCTGGGGACAGAGAAAAGCAGCCACCTGAAGCCCGCTAGGAGGGACACTCTTGGGCTCCAGGACACCAGATGGTGTGAACCGGGTCCCTGACACTGGGCTGGGTGGCCATGGCAGTAATAATAACAGTAATGTCGACAACACGGGTGAGAGCCCTCCGCCTTTGTTAACTCACTCTGCCCTCGAAACAGCCCAGTGTTAGGGGGACGGGAGAAATGCTGTCATTGCCCCCTCCTTACAGACCGGGAAACTGAAGCACAGAGTGGCAGTCACACGGCAGGTGAGCACCCCGGGCTGGGCGGTCCCAGCCTCACGCCTCATGGGATGTTCCACCAGGACGGCAGGGGGTTCCTGGATGGCAGACTGGGTTAGGCCTCCAAGGTGCGGGCCGCGGAGGTCCCTGGAGGAGACCAGGCAGGGGATAGGCCCTGCATTCTTCTTCCACCTACGGCCAGGGTCTCCAGGCCTCCCCAAAGATCTGAGCGTCGCCAACGGGCCAACAGCACATATATATATATCGTACTGGCTCAGCCAGCAGGAGTTCCTTCCCCTGTCTCCTGCCGGCCCAGACGATGTCACGCACGGACCTGCCTGGCTGTGCTCTCACCGGGACCGCGAGTGGCCCCAAGCAGGGAGGCACGTCTTGACTGCAGGTACATCATCCACTTTCTGCCCAGCTCTGTGCCTCAGTGGTCCTGTCCTACAGGCAGGCATGCACACGCACACACGCACATGCACACACACACACACGCACACACCACGTGCAGGGCTACAGGCAGTGAGGAACATGCCGAGCACCCCCCCCCCAACGGACACGTCTTCTTTGTCCCCGCTGAGCCAAGGAGGAGGTATGGCTGGGTCAGCCCACCTGGGGGTGACCCAGACCCCTCTTGAGAGCGTTCTGTGGGGGGCGCGGGCGGGAGCCACAGGCCAGCTGCCGCTGCCGGAAGCCCATAAATATTTACACTGTCTCCTGCCAGCGAGTCGAGACGCTTCCAAAGCCCTTCTCCCAGGATGTTAGCATGAAAACAGCGCTGTCGGGCTTCATCCCGTGACTAACATTCCTTGCTGTTTTTGATAACATTTTAACTCTTCCATTTCATGAAAAATGAAGATGCTTGGTCCTCACACCACAGCGCTCGGCGTGTAAACTGCTCCTTTCTTTTTTTTTTTTTTTAATTTTTTTTTTCAACGTTTATTTATTTTTGGGACAGAGAGAGACAGAGCATGAACGGGGGAGGGGCAGAGAGAAAGGGAGACACAGAATCGGAAACAGGCTCCAGGCTCTGAGCCATCAGCCCAGAGCCCGACGCGGGGCTCAAACTCACGGACCGAGATCGTGACCTGGCTGAAGTCGGACGCTTAACCAACTGCACCACCCAGGCGCCCCTGCTCCTTTCTTACCGTCACCCACAGCACAGAGGCTGTGACCCCTGGTGACAGCGCCCCGGGCGGCAGCGCCCTCCCGAGATCCGGAAGCCCAGCAGCACCTGCCCTAGGGCCAGGGCCACCTGCCACCCTCGCCCGGGGCTGGACCCCCTCAGCGGCCCCGCTTCCCTGGGACGTCTGTCCTGCCCTCTGCAGACTGACGCCAGCGGGGCTTAGAAAGCCGGGAGGCCTGCCTTCTGCTGTGGTCCTTGTATGGAACTCACTTTACTTTTTTGTCTTCATTTTTTTTTATCAGCAATATGTATTTATTGAAATAAAAATGTTTATATATATAAAGGATTTTCTATTATATCAGTTTACATTGATACTATAAAAACAGTACACGGATGTGTCGATGTCTGCACACAGAGAAAACATTAGGGAGGATACAAACAAAAATATTAAAAGGGGGAATGATGGGGTGGTGGGTGGGCTTATGGAATTTTTTATTCTTTTTTCTAGGGGAAGGTGCAACTTCTTTTTCCCTTCCCTTTCTTTTTCTTTTTTTGTTTTTAAGCAGGAGTACAGTCTCGGTGTTTTTTGTTTTGTTTTATTTTTTGAGAGATAATTCACATACCATAGAATTCACCATTTTCGATGTATAATCCAAGGCTTGTAGTATACTCACAGAGATGTGCTCTATCACCACGACCTAATTCCAGAGTATTTTCGTCACTCCAGAAATAAGCCCTATATCCATTAGCATTCCCCTTCCCCCAGTGCCTGGCAGCTATGCTTTCCATCTCTGGATTTCCCTATTCTGACATTTCATCCATGTGGAATTATACAGTATGTGGCCTTTTGTGACTGGATCATTCACCGAGTATAATGTTTTCCAGGTTCGCCCATGCTATAGGCCGGGTCAGGGCTTCACCCCTTTTTATGGCCGAAGAGCATCCATTGTGTAGACACACCCCCTTTGGTTTATCTATTTATCAACTGATGGGCATTTAAGTTGTTTCCATTTTTTGGCCAGTATGAGTAATGTTGCTATAAACGTCTATGTAGAAGTTTTTGTGGATACACTGTTTTCAGTTCTCTTGGGTAGGTACTTAGGAGCAGAATTGCTACATTGTATGGTAACTCTAGGTTTAACTTTTTGAAGTACTAGCAAACTCTTTTCCAAGGTGGCTGCATTTTACACTTTAACCAGCAATGTATGAAGCTCCTCATTGCTCTGCCTTCTAGCCACCGTTTCATAATATCGTGTTTTTTATTGCAGCCACCTTAGTGGGTGTGAAGTGGCGTCTCATTGCGGGTTTGGTTTACATTTTCCCACGGCTATGGACGTTGGGTATTTTTGCATGTACTTAGTCATTTGTATGCCCTCTTCAGAGAAATGTCTATTCAAGTCCTTTGTTTACTTTTTAATCAGATGTCTTTTTATTATGGAGTTGTAAGACTTCTTTAAACATTGCTGCTCAGATATATGATTTGAAAATGTTTTTGCTGCTTCTGTGGATTGTGTTGTAATTTTCTTAATGTCTCCTTCTAAGCTCAAACATTTTTAGTTGTGCTGAAGTCTAAATAATCTACCTTTTTCGTAATGTGTGCTTTTGGTTTCATATCCCAGAAACCATTACCTAACTCAAGGTCCTGAAGATGTTTTCTTATAAGGGCTTATAGTTTTATCTCTTACATTTAGGTCTTTGATCCAACTCGAGCTATTTTTTATATATGATGCGAGGTGGGAATACAACTTCATTCTAGTGGATATCTAGGTGGTACAGAACGACTTGTTGATTAGATTATTTTCCCCTCATTCCATGGTCTTGGCAGCTTGTTGAAAATCAATCCACTGCAAATGTAAGGGTCTGCTTCTGGGCTCTCAACCATGTTTCATTGACCTAAATGTCTGTCCCTAGGTTAGTATCATGCTGATTTGATTATTGGAGCTTTGGAGTAAGCTTTGAAATTGGGAAGTGTGAGTCTTGCAAAGTGGTTCTTATTTTTCAATATTGTTTGACAGTTTGGATCCCTCGAACTTCCATATGGATTTTAGAGTCCACCTGTCAATTTCTATTTTTAAAAAAGCCAGATGAGACTTTAGCTGAGTTTGCGATGACTCTGTAGACCACTTTGGGGAGTATTGCCATTTTCACATTATGTCTTCCAATCCATGTATGTGGGCTGTCTTCGCGTGTGCTCACGTCTTCTCTCATTTCTTTCAACAATGTTTTGTAATTTTCGGTGTATAAGCCACTCGTTTCTCGTTTTCAACAAATTCTCTTGGACAAAATGCTTTTTGCAGTATATGAGGTGTGAGTCAGCAAAAATGAAAACAAGCATTGTGAATGGGGTTGTACAGAAAGGTCAAAAAATAATTCTTAGAGAATTGTTATTTGGGGGAGGTCCAAACACACGCTGCCCCTTCCAGTGGCTACTAGGCTGCTGGCCGGGTTTTGAACAATCACCAGGTTATTGGTTTTGAAGGGCACCACAAAACCGGAAGGAGGGGGGGAAAGGATGGGAACAGAGCAAATCAAAACTCCACATTCTTACTGCGATTCAGTGGTTTGACCTGAATAAACACTCTTCTGACTGCTGCAAATTTTCACCGATTTCCAAAGTTCCTTCAACGTTGCTTTTGACCGTTTTTGCCAGTGTGAGCATTGTTTTTATATGGTAGCAGGCTTTCAGGGGTTCTTACTCTTCCTTTCCCACCAATGTCACTTCTGTGACTTCCATGACATGGACATCACATGACAGGAACTGCCATGGGCCCAAGTCCCTTTCTTCCCGTCCTTTTGTATCCTCTGAGTACTGATTCTTCACAACAAGATCCAAGAAGAGAAGGAGACTACCGGGATAGACCTTCGTCCAAGGAGGAGCAGGGGATGGGGAAGGCTGGAAGAGGGGGAGCCCCACTTTACTCTTGATGAAACACTTTTAAAGAGATCACTGCGTCTGGCCTCACCATATCACTTCCGGTGTGGACAGTCAGCTCCATTGTCAGGTGGCTTGGTAGCTGGTCAGGAGAGCCGAGATGAGGATCCTGGGCTCGGGACCCCATGACCACTGTGCCTCTGTCATTGCTACCTGCCACTATAGAACCTTGTGACAAGCCCTGGGACGACCCTGTCCTTGCTTGGCCCTGCAAATAGCCCAGTGCAGAGTAGGCATGAAATAAATCCTTGTTAAGAAGGCAGTGTTTTGGAAGCCACATTTTCTTTCCATGGACTTTTTTCCCTTTCTATTTTTTTTTAATTTATTTTTTAATATTCATCCAAGTTAGTTAGCATATAGTGCAACAATGATTTCAGGAGTAGATTCCAGTGATTCCTCCCCTATGTATAACACCCAGTGCTCATCCCAACAAGTGTCTTCCTTAATGCCCTTTACCCATTTAGCCCATTCCCCCTCCCACAACTCCTCCAGCAACCCTTCTGTTTGTTCTCCATATTTAAGAGTCTCTTATGCTTTGTCCCCCTCCCTGTTTTTATATTATTTTTGCTTCCCTTCCCTTATGTTCATCTGTTTTGTATCTTAAGTTCTTCATATGAGTGAAGTCATATGATGTTTTTCTTTCTATGACTGACTAATTTCGCTTAGCATAATACCCTCTAGCTCCATCCACATAGTTGCAAACGACAAGATTTCATTCTTTTTGATTGCCGAGTACTACTCCATTGTATATATATATATACCACATCTTCTTTATCCATTCATCCATTGATGGACACTTGGGCTCTCTCCATACTTTGGCTATTGTTGATAGTGCTGCTGTAAACATCAGGATTCATGTGCCTCTTCGAAACAGCATACCTGTATCCCTTGGATAAATACCTAGTGGTGCAATTGCTGGGTTGTAGGGTAGTTTTGTTTTTAATTTTTTTAAGGAACCTCCATACTGTTTTCCAGAGTGGTTGCACCAGCTTGCATTCCCACCAACAATGCAAAAGAGATCCTCTTTCTCCGCATCCTCGCCAACATCTGTTGTTGCCTGAGTTGTTAATGTTAGCCATTCTGACAGGTGTAAAGGGGTATCTCATTGTGGTTTTGATTTGTGTTTCCCTGATGATGAGTGATGTTGAGCATTGTTTCATGTGTCAGTTGGCCATCTGGATGTCTTCTTTGGAGAAGTGTCTATTCATGTCTTTTGCCCATTTCTTCACTGGGTTGTTTTGTGGGTGTTGAGTTTGATAAGTTCTTTATAGATTTTGGATACTAACCCTTTATCTGATATGTCATTTGCAAATATCTTCTCCCATTCTGCCTTTTAGTTTTGCCTTTTAGTTTTGCTGATTGTTTCCTTCGCTATGCAGAAGATTTTTATTTTGATGAGGTCCCAGTAGTTCATTTTTGCTTTCGTTTCCCTTGCCTCTGGAGACATGTTGAGTAAGAAGTTGCTGCTTCCAGAATCAAAGAGGTTTTTGCCTGCTTTCTCCTCAAGGATTTCGATGGCTTCCTGTCTTACATTGAGGTCTTTCATCCATTTTGAGTTTATTTTTGTGTATGGGGTAAGAAAGTGGTCTAGGTTCATTTTTCTCCATGTTGCTGTCCAGTTTTCCCAGCACCACTTGCTGAAGAGACCGTCTTTATTCCATTGGATTTCTTTGCTTTGTCAAAGATTAGTTGGCCATATGTTTGTGGGTTCATTTCTAAGTTCTCTACTCTGTTCCATTAATCTGAGCGTCTGTTTGTGTGCCAATACCATACTGTCTTGATGACTACAGCTTTGAAATACAGCTTGAAGTCTGCTTGTCATGGATTTTTTTTTAAATCAACTCTTTCAGGACATATCTTGAAAAAATGTAGTCCAATAAAATAAGTATCTCAGAAACTTAGTCATAATACTGCCATTAGAAACCAGTAGGAGTCAGATGCCCACTTTTAAAAAAATTGGATAACTATGTAGAAAAAATACAAATACAAAATTAGTAAAATAATGGAAAAAAGGATCCCATTTGCAATAGCAAATAAAGAAAATAAAATATAATTTAAAAAGTGTAATGCCTATAAACTTTTATTGATGAATATAAAAGACCTAAATAAATAAGGAAACATAGCACTCCTAGTCGAGAAAACTCAGCATTATGAAGATGTCAGTTTCTAGCCAAAGTTAAAGCTAGAAGTCTCATGGAGTCCCAAACTGACCTGATAATTCTCAAGTTTGTTACAGTGGGAAAACAGAAAAGGATTGCCAGAAAAACTTTGGAACAAAAGAACTTAATCAGATCTCAAAACACACAAAGCTACAGAGGTCAGAAGAGCATGGAACGGATACAATCAGTCTCCTGGAGGAGTAATTGTTTATGTGCACGAAGAAGGCTGCATTATCATTGTAACAGCAGAAATATAGAAACAACATAAATGTATTCAAAAATGAAGTGACTACATTCAAAATATTTGGGGATGATGGAAATATATATATATATATATATCTCACAAAGAAACATCACCAAAACAAAATAATAAAAGGCCAGAGAAATGGCAACTTATTAGGTAAAAGTTGCAACTATTCTTTAGATTGAAGCATATGAAAATGCTATTTTCATGAGACTTTAAAAGTGACTGACCATCAACAATTTTACATTGGATCTATTTATATACAAATGAATGCATTAAAACAAAAGAGAAAAGTTGTATGTCAAATAGTTAAAAGTTTGTTGCCTCCAAGAAAAAAAAAAGAGTAGGGCACAAGAAAAAGAAGTATCAGTTTTAACACTGTTCAAGAAAAATGTGTTCATGTATAACGTGTAATTTAAGATGAAATGAATGCCCCATAATATAGAGATCTCATAAACCAATAATAAAGGTATAATGGTCCCAAAAATGAAACAAAAAGCACTAAAAGAAAAATAGAAATGCCCAGTAAGCGTATGAAAAAATAAAATTGGTTAGTCAAATATTCAAAGAACAATTAATAATATCCAGTCCTTTCAAGATGTCAGTAGGATAGGTATACACACACACACACACACACACACACCACCACCACCAACAGGGTTGGCTATGCATTAGTTCAATCTTTCTGGAAGCAATTAGAAAATCTATATCAGGATACTTTTTTTTTTAATTTTTTTAACGTTTATTTATTATTGAGAAACTGAGAGACAGAGCGTGAGCAGGGGAGGGGAGAGAGAGAGAGGGAGACACAGAATCTGAAGCAGGCTCCAGGCTCTGAGCTGTCAGCACAGAGCCTGACGCAGGGCTCGAACTCACAAACTCCGAGATCATGACCTGAGCCGAAGTCGGTTGCTTAACCAACTGAGCCACCCCGGCGCCTCTCAAGATACTTTAAAAATGCATGCCAAGTGTTCTGCTTCCTGATAGCACGTCGAAGGTCATGGCAGATCATAGCTCCTCTGGTAACAATAGAGAACACCGGACATGTTAAGATGCAAAAACGTAAAACCAAGTAGGGCTGTGGAGACAAAGAAGTCAAAATAGATGAAGTTCCAGAGAGAGATGAGCCTCACTGGGGACCATGTCACCACTTTTTCCCTGAGTGCATTTTCACATCTGAACATAGGCAAATAGAAAACAGGTCTCTCAAGGCAGAAGGACTATCCTAGGGTACAAAGAACCCCGAAACCTTTAAACAGCCGAGTAAGACGGCATGAGAGAGTCTGAAGGGTTTTCAGACACAAGCTAGCTCTCCCTGGGCTCCGGGGCCTGATTGAATTCCCATGAAAGGAGAGAAAAGTCGATCAGAAAAAGGTCCCATTGAGCTGAGGAGACATACCAGAGCTTGGGAAGATGGACGTCACAAGAATTTTCAGGGCAGAATTGCAGAGAAGAAGCTGTGCAGAGAGAAAGTTCCAGAATACTGGAGAGGGGCTTAATCTGCTGTTGAAAGCTAAGATGAGTCTCCCTGTGGCCGGCCAGGGAGCTGTGAGGCGGCTACAAGCCAAACGTGCTGTAAAGAAAACATGAGGGCGCCTGGGTGGCTCAGTTGGTTAAGCGTCTGACTTTGGCTTAGGTCATGATCTCGCAGTTTGTGAGTTCAAGCCCTGTGTCGGACTCTGTGCGACAGCTCAGAGCCTGGAACCTGCTTCGGATTCTGTGTCTCCCTCTCTCTCTGCCCTTCCCTTGCTCGTGCTCTCTCTCAAAAATAAATAAACAATGGGTTGCCTGGGTGGCTCAGTCGGTTAAGCATCCGACTTTGGCTCAGGTCATGATCTAGTGGTCTGTGGGTTCGAGCCCTGTGTCAGACTCTGTGCTGACAGCTCAGAGCCTGGAACCTGCTCCGGATTCTGTGTGTGTGTCTCTCTCTCTCTGCCCCTCCTCCGCTCATGCTCTGTCTCTCTAGCTCTCAAAAATAAAATAAACATAAAAAATTAAAAATAAGTAAATAAATAATAAACATTAAAAAATAATAATAGGGGCACCTGGGTGGCTCCGTCGGTTGGGTGTCCGACTTCAACTCAGGTCATGATCTCATACTCCATGAGCTCGAGCCCCGCGTTGGGCTCTTTGCTGACAGTTCAGAGTCTGGAGCCTGATTCAGATTCTGTGTCTCTCTCTCTCTCTGCCCCTCCCCTGCTCATGCTCTGTCTCTCTCTGTGTCAAAAATAAATAAAAACATTTTTGAAAAGTTTAAAATAATAATAAGAATAATAAAATAAAAAAATAAAAATGGGCACAAACATCCACAGAAATTTCATTCCTCTGGAAGCCAGTAACTCTTTTTACGAATATTTGCCAGTGAATTAGTCTGAAATGTAAACATTTACTCAAAGTTTGGAGGCTATGTGAATGTCCAACATTACAGGAAATCTCTCATCATGACGAAACACATGACTGTCTGGAAGGACAGCATTCAGATTCAGGATCCCCAACTTGGCGGGGGGGCGGCCTTCATGGGGGCGAGGCCATTGCTTAGAGCACTGACAACACAGCCTGTGTTTGTGAATGAATGATGGGGACCCGGCAGTGACCTGGGAGATGAACCGCCGTGCTGCGCCCAGTACAGGGGGGCTTTGCTGGGGTCTTGGCCAGCGTGGCCGGGTGCAAGTGGGCTGGGGGCCCCTGCCAGGCTCCAGGTTGGCAGAGGCGGGTTTGGGAAAGCATCATGGACAAAGGGCCTGCTGCTGGGATGCAGAGTCAGGAGGGCGCCGCTAACAAGGACAGCGGAGCCCAAAGATGTGACAGCAACTCAGAGGTACCGTGCCCCGAGGTTGCAGGCAGACCCATCACGCGAGGGACAGGGGAGCTGGTCCACCCCCAGGCCCCTCGTCCCTGGAGGCCGCTTCTTGTTCTGTGTCTCCCTCTCTCTCTGCCCCTCCCCTGCTCACACCTTTGTCTCTCTCTTTCTCTCAAAAGTAAATAAACATTAAAAAAAATTGTTTTTAATAACAGAAAATAAATCTCTCAGTATCAACAGACCAGCTGGGCCTCTCATGCCAGGCCGGCAGGCTACAGCTTGGTACGGCCCCTCTGGAAGACAGTTTGGCAGTTTTTCTCAAATGAAACACACGCTTACCATATGACCCAGCACACCCCGTCCTAGGATTAATCTTAGAGAAATAAAAACCTGTGTTTACAGCTAAAACTTGTACATGAATGTTGATAGCAGCGTCGTTCATAATCACCCAAAACTCAGAAAGCCCAAATGTCTCTCAGCAGCTATGGGCTTTGTCACAACATAGAAAGGAAACCACACAAAGGAGCTGTGGACACACCCAACAACCAGGCCGGTGGTGCTGAGTGAAAGAAGCTGGGAGCAAAGGCAGCGTGCTCGGGCTTCGTCCTAGGGGTGCTCTGGAGGGCAGAGCCACGGGGTGTAGGGAGATCGGCGGCCACGGGGCATTGTTTGCCTCAAAGGGTAGCACCAAGGAATTTGGGGGATGAGGAAACTATTCTGTGTCCTGGTCTGGGGGGGGGGGGACGAGGCGGGGCGTCACATAGCTTTAGGCATTTGTTATCGCATGAAGATTTAAAAATAAATTTTTGAGCTGCACCTGGGTGGCTCAGTTGGTTGAGCGTCCAACTATTGATTTCGGCTCGGGTCACGATCCCAGGGTCATGGGATCGAGCCCCACACTGAGCTCCATGCTGAGCGTGAAGCCTGCTCGGGATTCTCTCTCTTCAACTGTGTCTCCCCGCTCGTGCTCTCACGAACTCTCTGTCTCAAAAATAATAATAAAATAAAATAAAATAAAATAAAATAAAATGAAAATAATTTTTTAAAAGTCCAATAAAAGAGAAATCCCACTTAAAGACCAGGCTGATAGTCTCATTACAGAGTCAGCTGCATGGACAGTATTCGTTCCCCTTAAGGAAATGAGGATTTTTGGGAATCACCGGGACGTGCTGTGTAGACTACGGGCTCAGCGGAAGGGGTGTCAATCCCATCTCACAAGGAAGCGTTGGTGAAGATTTCCACCAACCGGGCGTTAGAAGGGGCTTGGGTGTGGTTTTCTGCAGCGAGGGTTGGCCAGTGGGAGCCCCCAGCCGGAGCCCTGCCTCTAATAGCCAGGTGCCCCCCTGGAGCCCCGCGGCTCCTCTCCTGAGCACAGACTGGCCTTCTCCGGCTGCTGAAAGTCTTGTCGTTCCGTGAGGTCCAAGGGCGAGGTGTGGGCAGAAATTCGGTCTTGAGTTCACAGCAACAAATAAACGTTGCTATTGTTGTCAGCTGGAGTAACTTCATCGTGGTCGATGTGCCTGCGCCCCAAGTCAAGAAATCAGAAAACCAGGGTCCAGGCGTGGGCTGAGTCCGGGGAGAGGCCAGTCAGCCCCACCATGAAGGGTGTGGAGGGAGAGGTGGTGATCCCGACTACAAGGAGGGCAGAAAGGGCGCTGGAGGGAGACAGAACTGGGGCGGGGGTGGGGAGGAAGAGCACCCCACGGGGTCCCCAGGGGACGCGGAGGCCAGCCCGTTGGAGGTTCTGGGCCCAGGACAGCGGGCAGCTGTGAGCAGCTCCCAGGAGGCTGCCCTGCCCGCACCGCTGGCCTGGCTGGGGGGCTCGGGGCAGAAGATGGCACAGCCTGGCCCACCTCGCGAGTGTGGCTTCCAGAACCCTGGCTGGAGCAGGTGCCGGCGGGGCAGTTTCCTGCTTTCTGGACAGGGCCTTAACGGACCGAGCTCAGATAACCGGACTCTGAAATCGCCACAACGCCGCCATCCGCCTCCAGTTTCCCCAACCTTTTCCAAACCACAGCCCAGTCTGGGCATCGTCCCACAGAGCATTCAACTTCCGCAGAAAGCTGCGGTCAAGGGGGAGGGTCTCTGGGCGCCGACAGGCCCCAGATGGCTTCCATCACGCCTCCCCACAACCCCGGCTGTCCTCCCACGCTCGGCCCGCAGGAGAGCCCACGGCGGTCCAGCTCCCGGGCTGGGGGAGGGGGGTGCGCAGAGGAGTCGGCAGCTTTCCCAGGATAAAGGAGGCCGGCTGTCAAGACAGGGCTGTGAGGGTCAGTGGGAGGGGTGTGGGGAGAGAGGCCAGAGAGAGGGAGGCGGTGGCTGGGCCATTCCACGGGAATGATCCCACGACCGAGGGAAAGCACTGGGCCTGCCCCCCCCCCCACCCCGGCTTGCCATCCGGAGGCAGGACGGAAGCCAATCAGACGATCCCCAAACACAGAATGACAAACCGTGAGGCCCAGGGCAGGGGCAAGCACTAGGTGGGACGAGGGCCTTCCTCCCCAGCGACCCCGGGCTGGGGCATCCTGTCCACGGGAGACCCACCGGCCCACCCGCCTGGACGCCACAACCCTGGCAGCAGGCCTGCCCTGGGGCAGGGGTGCCCTGGGGCCTCACGGAGAGAACAGAACAGGCACACTCCCCCTCCCCCAGGCCGGCAGAGCAAATCCAGACCCTCTCAGGGCTTGTACAAACTGGGGCTCTCCCAGGGCCCAGGATGGGAACCCAGCTTCCCTCCAACAGAACACCTAAGACCCCCGAACATTCCTAGGCTGAAAGATGCCCCTGAGCTAAGAAAGGAGCTGTCACTGTGCTGTGGTCCATTCTTCTCCCAAATGCTTTTGTTTTCTCACACGGTCACACCTTCGACAACCTCTAGGCAAGCAGGGCGCCACTCCAGGCCAGAACTGCCGAACAGCGGCCCAGGTCACAGACCCAGGACGCGAACCCACGTTGTCTGACTCGGATGACTACTAAACTAACTTCCCCAGGATTTGATTTACTGATCACAAACATTTTGCTAACTACAAAGCAAAGTGAGAATAGCTCTTAGGACAATTGTTTTGAATGTGTACCCAAATGAAGGTGTGACTAGAACTCACAGTGGAGATCTTCCGATGGCTTTTGCTGGGCAATGCAGATGTTGATTCAATGCTCCAGCAGTTTCCATGATGAAGGCTGCTGCCCACCTACCGGGCTGCCCAGTGTCGACCCCCGTGGCACTGGCCACCTGCGGCCGGCAGGATTCAATTAGGACTTGAGTCTTGTCCCAAGTACACCTGTTCATCCTCCAAGAGGCAAGGGCACCCAGCAGGCTCTCAGAAGAGTTGTGGAAACATGAATGAATGATGAATGAATGAACGAATGAACGAGGCTGGTGGTGAGCGTGTGGCATTGATGGCATCCGGGCCTCTGAAGCTCTCTGTTCCTGGCCCTGGAACTCCCTGGCTCCACCTCTCTCCAGGCCTCAAGGAGAACCATGGAGAGCTCATTCCCAAGAAATCCTCACGTCCTCAGAGACTTGGCCCCTGCAGGCCTGTCCTGCTCTGGTTAGGAGCTGGACAGACTGTAAGGAGGGAGGGGGGCCTCCCAGAGGCACTGGGACAGTCAGCATTAAACCATGACCTTCAGATGCAAAGTAGCCTGGAAGCAGCAGTGGCCAACCCGTGAGTCACAAGGACGTGAGTGACCCAGATCTCGCCGTGGACCCAGTGAGTCAGCAAGCAGCAGAGGACGTCCCAGGTCCCCACCCTGCGGAAGCTGGGAGCCAGGCCTGAGGCCCCCCGGCCCAAATCTCTTCATGTCCTCCAAGGCTCACCCCTCCACAGTGACCCCCAGGAACTCTGTCCTGCAACCCCCGGGTGGTATTCCTGCTGACACATCTACACCCAGGGTCTGTGCCAGAGCTCACATGGACATTGACATGTTCAGGAATTTTGAGACCTTGTTGCTAAACACAGCCATTATTAAAAATCAAATTAAATAAACATATGATTAAATTATCTTAAAAACAAAGGTGATGAACACTCAAAGTTCCTCACTGCCTCATCACATGGTTCCATTTTAGGAACATCCGTGCTTCATACTCCAAGCAAAAAACGCCTAAATAAATCCACACTCAGACATCTCACAATCAAACTTCTGAAAACAAAAGGCAAAGAAAAATATCTTTAATGCAGCCAGATAAAAAATGACACATAACTTACAAAAGAAGAGCAATTGGAATGACTAGAGATTTCTCATCAGAAACCACAGAAGCCAGAAGGAAGTGGTGTATTTTTCAAGAGGGGAAAGAAAAGAAGACCAATTCAGAATTCTGTACACAGCAAAAATATCCTTCAGGAATGAACATGAGACACAGATATTCTTAGATGGAGAAAAACTAAGATAATTTGCTATCAGGAAACATTCCCTAAACCAGTGGCCAAAAGAGTTTCTCAGACACAAGGAAATTCGAGGAAAGAAGAGCAACAAACACGGTCATAGATTTCTTCTCCACTTCAGTTCTTTAAATGTTTGATGATTAAAAGCAAATACTATCCTATTGTCTCATGTAATTTGCAGCATGTGTACAGTTTTCAGCTGAACATGGACAAACACAAAATAAAAGATGGAGAACACAGGAACCGACGTGGGGGCAGGATTTCTATAAAACACACGACATGGTAAAAGGTTGATTCTAACTAGGCTGTGAAAGGTTAATAAGCATATTGCAATTGCTGAGAAACTACTAATATTTTTTTAATCAACAATGCAATAGATAAATTAAAATAGAATATAAAAAACGTTTTTAGAATGTGTAATAGAATGTTAAAAAATATTCAAATGAGCAAAACAAAAGCAAAGAATGAAGAAACAAAAGAATAAAAAATGGAAGGAAAAGGCAACAAAAGTAAAATAAAATGGTAGGCCTGAATCCAAACATATCAGTAATTACATTACATGTAAGTGGTCTCAATTAAAATACAGGGATTATCAGAATCAATTTTTTAAAACATCACTCAGCTAGGTGCTATCTACAAGAAACTCACTTCAAATATACTATCAGTAGGCTAGTGTTAAAAGGATGGAAAAAGATATACCATCAAAGCACAAATCAAAATAATTGGGTTGCATCTATTTTTTTTTATTTTTTTATTCTTATTTAAAAAAATTTTTTTTACATTTATTTATTGTTGAGAGACAGAGAGAGACAGAGCACAAGTGGGGGAAGGGCAGAGAGAGAAGGAGACACAGAATCCGAAGCAGGCTCCAGGCTCCGAGCCGTCAGCACAGAGCCCAACGTGGGACTCAAACTCACAAACTTCGAGATCATGACCTGAGCCAAAGTTGGACGCTCGACTGACTGAGCCACCCCGGCGCCCCTTGGATCAAGTGGACTTCAGAGAAAAGCAAACTATCACAGGTAAAGAGGAAAATTGATAACAAAAGGGTCACTTCATCAAGAAGACATAACAACCTCAATGTGTGCCTAGCAACACAGCTTCAAAATACATGAAACAAAATTTGTGAAGACAGAACTGGAAGGGAAAATAGACAAATGCAGAATTGTAGCTGAAGGCATCAACACTTCTCTCCCAGAACCAACAGACAGAAAACCAGCAAGGACAATGAAGAACTGGATGTCACTGCCAACCAGTGGGATCTGGCTGACTTTTACGAAACACTCCGCCCAACCAGAGCAGAAAGCAGACATTTTTCAGGCGCACGTGGAACATTTACCAAGATAAATGATATTCATAGTCTTTAAAAGTTGTTTCATAAAGAAAGAAGAATTGAAGAGTATGTTCTCTAACCATAATGGAATCAAACCAGGTAACAATAACAGAAATATAAGAAGAAATATCTCTGAATGCTTAAAAAGTGAGCAACATACTTCTAAGTAATCTATGGACCAAGAGTAAGTCTCAAGGAAAATTAAATGTTATATTTAACTGAATAAAAATGAAAATATGACATAACAAAATCCATGGTATGCAGCTAAAGTAGTCTTTCTAGGAAAATTTGTAACACTGTTTATATTAGAAAAGAAGAAAGATCTCAAAATAATAACCAAGCTTTCACCACAACAATCTACTTTAAAAGGGGGCACCTGGGTGGCTCAGTCAGTGAAGCATCCAACTCATGATTTTGGTTCAGGTCATGATCTCATGGTTTAAGAGTTCAAGCCCCACGTCAGGCTCTGTGCTGACCATGCTGAGCCTGCCTGGGATTCTCTGTCTCCCTCTCTCTCTCTCTCTACCTCCCCCCCCCCAACTTGCTCACTCTCTCTCTCTCTCTCTCTCAAAAATAAATAAATAAAACATTTTTAAAAAAGAATCTACTTTAAAAGAACAACATTAATCCAAATCAAGTAGAAGGAAAAAAATAAAAGAGAAATCAATGGGAACAAAAGCTGGTTTTTTGAGACAATTAAGATCGATACAAATTTGGCAAAACCAACCAAAAAAGGAGAGGAGGCACAAGTTATCACTGTCAGGAATGAAAGAAGAGATACCAAAATTCCAGATTGCAGATATTAAAAGGGAAATAGGCGAATACTAAAAAAACAAAAACAAACAAAAACTCTGCACACATAAAAACAACTTAGATGAAATGAACCAGTTTCTCAAAAACTGCCAAGTACCCAAACTCACTCAAGGTGAAACAGATGACCTAAGTAGTTCTACAACTCTTAAAGAAATTGAATTCTTATCTAAAAACCTTACAAAACAAGAAATACCTAGGCCCGGGGCGCCTGGGTGGCTCAGTCGGTTAAGCGTCTGACTTCAGCTCAGGTCATGGTCTCACAGTCCATAAGTTTGAGCCCCGCGTCGGGCTCTGTGCTGACAGCTCGGAGCCTGGAGCCTGCTTCTTGTTCTGTGTCTCCCTCTCTCTCTGCCCCTCCCCTGCTCATGCTCTCTCTCTCTGTCTCTCAACAATAAAAACATTTAAAAAATTTAAAAAAAGAAATATCTAGGCCCAGATGGTTTCACGAATATATTCTCCCAAACATTTAAAGAAGCAGTGACACTAATTCTACTCATTCTCTTCCATAAAATACGAGAGAACACTTCCGAAGTGACTTTATGAGGCCAGCATTATCCTGATGTCAAAACTAGATAAACATAGCATGCACACACAAAAAGAAAACTACAAACCAATATTCCCCAATAACAAGATGCAAAAGTCATCAGCACAATGTTAGCAAACAAAATACAACAATATATAAAAATAATAATAAACTATGACCAAGTGGAGCTTGTTCCAGAAAAATGCAAATGTCCTTCAACGAGTAAATAAACTGTGGTACATTCATCAAATGGAATACTACTCAGCAACAAAAAAAGGAACAAACTATCCTCAGAAAGTTAAAATAGAAACACCACACGATCTAGTAACTCCACTACTGGGCATTTACTCAAAGAAAACAAAAACACTAATTCAAAGAGATGCACACACCCCTATGTCTATTGCAGCAGTATTTAAATAGCCAAGATGTGGAAGCAACCCAAGTGTCAACGGATGGATGAATGGATAAAGAAGACGTGGTATGTGTACACACACACACACACAGACACACACACACACACACAGACACACACACACTGAGACACACACACAGACACCCACACACAAACACACACACAGACACAGACACACACACACAGACACACACACTGAGACACACACACAGACACACACACACAGACACGCAGACACTCACACACAGACACACACACACGGACACACACACAGACACACACACACATGGACACACACACACTGAGACACACACACAGACACACACACACACACACATGGACACACACACACTGAGACACACACACACACACTGAGACACACACACAGACACTCACACACAGACACACACACAGACACACAGACACGCAGACACACACACACGGACACACACACACACACGGACACACACACAGACACACACACAGACACAGACACACACAGACACACAGACACTCACACACAGACACACACACACACGGACACACACACAGACACACACACACACAGACACGCAGACACACACACACACACACACAGACACACACACACAGACACACACACAGACACACACACTGGAGTATTACTCAGCCATCAAAAAGAATGAAATTTTCCCATTTCAACAACATGGATGGACCTAGAGGGCATTACGCTAAGTGAAATAGGTCAGACAGAGAAAGGCAAATACCATATGATTTCACTTACGCGTGGAATCTAAAAAACAAAATGACAAACAAGTAAAAAAGAACATACATAAATACAGAGAACAAACTGGTGGTTGCCAGAGGAGAGGGCTGGGGGATCGGGGAATAGGAGAAGGGGATGAAGAGGCACAAACTTCCAGTTATAAAATAAATGAGTCATGGCCATGACAAGTAAAGCATGGGGAACACAGTCCATAACACTGTAGTAACGTTGTCTGGTGACAGGTGGTGACTGCACTTACGGGATGAGCACCATGTAATGTATAGAATTGTCCAAACACTAAGTCATGCATCTGAAATTAACACAACAGTGTATGCCAACTATACATCAATAATAAAGGAAATGTTTAAATTTTTTTTATATTTATTTATTTTTGATAGAGAGAGACAGAGCCCAAGTGGGGGAGGGGCAGAGACAGAAGGAGACACAGAATCGGAAGCAGGCTCCAGGCTCTGAGCTGTCAGCACAGAGCCGGACGCGGGGCTCAAACCCATGGGCTGTGAGATCATGACCCGAGCCGAAGTCAGATGGTTAACCAACTGAGCCACCCAGGCGCCCTGATAACAAAGGAAATGTTTAAAGTGAACAAACCATTGACACATGCAACAACTTGCTTGAATCTCAAATGCATTATAATGATAGAAAATTCAATCTCAAAAGATTACACATTGTATGGTTCCATTTATAGAACATTCTTAAAATAGCAAAATTATATAAAGAACAGAATAGGGGTTTCCTGGGATGGGGGTTTGAGGGGGAGTGTGACTATAATGGGATAGCATGGGGGAGCTCCTTTGGGGTGATGGAAAAGTTCTATACCCTGACTGTGGTCATGGTCACACAAGCCTATAGATTCATGAACTCTATCCCAAGAAAGGCAGAGAGAGAGGAAACTGGAGAAATCCAAACAAAATCTGTAGTTTGGTGACAAGGACTGTCTCCTGCTTTCGATCTGTTTGATTTCCATGATGTTATGTAGGATAATATCCCTGGGGACACTGGGTGGGGGATACGTGGGAACTCTGTACTAGATTTGCAACTTCTCCGTGAATCTAAAATTATTTCAAAATAAAAAGTTTTTTTAAAAGGGAGGCAAACAAGTAGAACAGACCCTTCCCAGGAGGAGATCTACGACTGGCCGGTCATGAAGCAGGACGTGCACCACCCCCACCCCCCAACCCCCAGGCACCGGGGAAATGCAAGTTAAAGCTCTGATTAGATAGCATGATAAGAACTAAAACTGCAGCAAAGTTGGATGAGGATGTGGAGGACGGAGATCTCGTGCCTGCTGGGGGGAATGCAAAATGGCAGAACCGCTGTGGGAAACTGGCGGTTCCTTGAGCGTAACCCTGCACTTTCTGTGTGACCCAGCCATTCAGTTCACATATTTACTCAAGAGAAGCACAAAGACGCAGCATCACAGAGGCTTCCGCGCGAGCGTGTGTAGCAGTTTTATTCACACTGGTCCCCAACTGGAAACAACCAGCTAATGGACTGGAAATGTGCATGAACGGGTGATTGTATAAACAAACCGCAGTATATCGCATGATTAAATACTCAGCAATTAAATTAGGATGCATCTCCAAAACATACACCGGCCAGAAGAGCCCGCGTTGACTTTCCAAGGGAAACAAACCTGTAATTACAAACTGCCCTCAGTGATGGGTGGGGGCAGTTTATTGCAAAGGGTAGGAGGGATCCCATGGGGGGGGATGGGCATGTTCTCGGTCTTGATCATGCTAATGGTCACACAGGTATATAAACTTGTCAAGATTACCGAACTTGCACTTAAAATGGTGCGTCTTCCTGTATGCATAACTTTCCATGCAAAACATACTATACCTCAGAGAATGTGATTTGTAAAAGCCCTCCTACATTTCTAAATGCTCTCCTGGGGCGCGAAAGCCCCACTGAGGACGAGGACTCTCTAAGGACTATTATTATCGCCCCATGGGCTTGCTTATGACTTTGGGTTTGCCGATGAGACGCTGCAGAGCAGGGCCTGCACCCCTCCACCCGCCCTCATCCGCTCCTGCGCCCCTCCGCCTTCCTGGTAACTGAGTCTTCCCTCGTCCAGCTTCCCCGCCCGGCTCGGCCCCAGACCAGGGAGGGCAGGTGAGTCCTCTGCCCCAGGCTCAGGAAAGAGCACATGACCACCTCCGGCTGGGGAGAAGAGGGAGGAATCTGGGAAGGCTTCCTGCTCCCAAGAGACATTCCAGAGAGAGGCGTTCCCAAACTAGCCCGGGGCCCTCGCTCACTCTCACTCACTGTCCCCAGGAGAAGGGCGCCCGGGCCTCCTCCCCCGCCTGCTGGCCGCGGCCCAAGGCGCTCCTTTCCTCCTTGACCAACTTCCTTTGCCAAAAATGGGAATGAGTCTTGCATAACCAGACATCTGCGAGCCCAACATCCAGAGGAAATTCAGGCAAACGCCACAGGGAAGCTGGGGGATCGCACAGAACAAGCCTCAGCCGGAGGCGCGGGCACCGCCCCTTCCCTGTGACCTGCCTGCCGCAGCTGTGTCAGGAGCCCCGGGGGACCCCGGACGTGGAACGCCGACACGGCCTCGCAGCCCATGAAATGTCAACGTGTCTTCCAAGGACATTTCATCAGATCTGCTGTCTGCACAGCCACCTACTGCTTCCTCCCAGTGGGGGCCCGCCTGCCCTCTTCCCACAGACCTGTTCTTCAGGGACATTCTAGCTTGACTTTTAAATATGTACATTCGCTCGGCCAGAACGACGCTTCATTCACGATGTATACTTGGAGACTACTTGTCTCCGAGGAGGAAATGTTAGTTTCGTTTGGCGCACAGCAGTTTTTAATGGGTGCCGTGGATGATTGTTACTTTAAAAAGGAAAAAAGGTGATGGCAGAGGGTCCAAGTCATTGTTTAACATCCCACAACTAGAAGGTCGGGGACAGGCCAGCAAGGTGAACGGCCTCCCTCCCTCACTCCTCTCGAGTCGGCTCCGCTTTGCCCTGACAGCCCCCTCAGAGCCTGCACACCCTTCGCCCACCCACCCTGCAGGTGTGCCTCGATGCACTTGGCCTGCGGGCCTCACCCTGGGCCCTGAGAAGAGCCCTCTGCCCTGTCCCCCAGGCCTGCTGCCTCGGAGGAACCCCGCAGGAGCCAGCTGCTGGGCCTGGAGAGACTGAGGACGTGCAGCGGGGTCCGTCCTCCCGGCTGCACAAAGAATCCCTGAGGACAACCTAATGCAGCCCAGGCGCCTCCATGAGTCACGCGGAGACCCACATCTGGAACCCCTCAGGCCTGCCAGACGGCTGGCACGAAGGCTTCCCGCACAGCGCCTGCCCTACACGCTGGCCGCCAGCCTCAAGACAGGACAGGCTTTCTCGGCCCTGCCTGGCCCTTCCTCTCTCTCTCACCCTCCTCTTCACCGCAGAATTGAGCTCAGAGGTCCCCTGTCCACTGTCGGGTGCCACACAGAGGGGTAGGGTCTGGGGACATGGCAGTAGAGGGCCGATTCGCTTTCAAAATGTACAGAGAAGGCAGAAAGGCCAGGGGCTTAGGAGCTACGGACCCCTGCAGACAGCCCCACACACAGAGCCCAGCTGGCACCGGGAAGGGTCTCCTGGGTCACTGTGGGGACCCTAGACAGGGTCAGGCAGAGTGGAGACTGGCTATCTGTGTCCTACAAGAGGAGCCCCGATCAGGAGTCAGGGGCAGGGAACCAGCCTGGGGCTCCCTCGGGGCCAGGGCAGGGGGGCCCTGGAGCTCCCCAGTAGGGCGTCGTCAGAGCCAGGGCAGGGGCGGGCGAGGCTGAGGCCAAGCGTGTTCTCTGCTGACCTCACACCCATCCTTCCCTTCCTCCTTGCTGCTCCGGACAAGAGACAACATGTGCCAGTCTCTGCATCGAGGCGTGGTCTATGAGGTGCCCGTGGAAGCGTCCGGGGGGGCCGCCGGGAGGAAGCCGGCCCTTCTATAAGAGCTCCCTCTGGTCCCTCCCTTAGTCTCTCGCGGTGGGCGCGGGCACAGGAGTGAGGCGGCAGTGTGAGGGTGGAGTCACGTGTGCAGGGTGAAGGGCATCCTCCCCATGGCGCCACACAGCGCCCGAACGGCTGTGTGAGAGGATGCTCGGGCCTTACCGCCAGGGGACCTGCTGAGGCCACTCCCGGGCGGCCAGAGAGGCTGCGGCCACCCGCCTGCTCCTCACTGACCATCTCTCTCCTCGACTGTGGGAGCCCCGCGGGGTCTCCTGTGACTCTCAGCTTCCCGCTCCCCCAGCGGTGGGTCCTGAAGCTGACGGATCGCGGGACGCCCTGGCGGGGGGGGGGCCACAGAGATCCACGTTCTGCAGCCCGGTCCCGGGCTCCAGCGGACCCTGTTCGCTCAGAGAATATTCCCGCCCATCTGATGACTGCACGGCTCTCAGAGTGTGGTCTGGGAGTCCCAGCGGCTCCAAAGATTCGTTCAGGGGATCTGCGAGGCCAACCTACTTTGATAATAATCTGAAAGGTTGTTTGACCTCCTCACCCTCATCTGCTCACAAGCTCATGAAGCACAAAGTCCCTTGATAAGGTTTCAGATCCCATCCAAGTGATACAAAACCTCCCATTTTGTTCTTCTGCTAGAGATTATTTTTTCTATTCAAAGCCTTTGAATTTCCATATAAAATTTAGAGTCAACTTTTCAGTGTGTTCAAACATGCCTGGTGGGATTGGCTGAGATCACATTAAATCTGAAGATCAGTTTGGAGGAACCCCGAGCTCCATGCCACGGAGGCTTCCAGAATCCCGAGCTCAATGCCAGAACCCTGAGCTCCATGCCACGGAGCCTTCCAGAATCCTGAGCTCAATGCCAGAACCCCAAACTCGATGCCGTGGAGGCTTCCAGAACCCCCAAACTCCATGCTGTGGAGGCTTCCAGAACCCCTGAGCTCCATGCCACAAAGGCTTCCAGGACCCCCAAGCTCCATGCTGTGGAGGCTTCCAGAACCCCTGAGCTCCATGCCACAAAGGCTTCCAGAACCCCCAACTCCATGCCACGGAGGCTTCCAGAACCCCCAAACTACATGCTGTGGAGGCTGCCAGAATCCCCAAGCTCCATGGGGTGGAGGTTGCCAGAACTCCCAAGCTCCATGCCGTGGAGGCTGCCAGAACCCCGAGCTCCATGCCACCGAGGCTTCCAGAACCCCTGAGCTCCATGCCGTGGAGGCTTCCAGAACCCCAGAGCTCCATGCCGCGGAGGCTTCCAGAATCCCCGAGCTTCATGCTGCAGAGGCTTCCAGAATCCCGAGCTCAATGCCAGAACCCTGAGCTCCATGCCACAGAGGCTTCCAGAACCCCGGAGCTCCATGCCACGGAGGCTTCCAGAATCCTGAGCTCAATGCCAGAACCCCAAACTCGATGCCGTGGAGGCTTCCAGAACCCCCAAGCTCCATGCTGTGGAGGCTTCCAGAACCCCGAGCTCCATGCCACGGAGGCTTCCAGAACCCCCGAGCTCCATGCCACGGAGGCTTCCAGAACCCCCGAGCTCCATGCCATGGAGGCTTCCAGAATCCCAAGCTCAATGCCAGAACCACAAACTAGATGCCGTGGAGGCTTCCAGAACCCCCAAGCTCCATGCTGTGGAGGCTTCCAGAATCCCTGAGCTCCATGCCACAAAGGCTTCCAGAACCCCCAACTCCATGCCACGGAGGCTTCCAGAACCCCCAAACTCCATGCCGTGGAGGCTGCCAGAACCCCGAGCTCCATGCCACCGAGGCTTCCAGAACCCCCGAGCTCCATGCCATGGAGGCTTCCAGAACCCCAGAGCTCCATGCCGCGGTGGCTTCCAGAATCCCCGAGCTTCATGCTGCAGAGGCTTCCAGAATCCCGAGCTCAATGCCAGAACCCTGAGCTCCATGCCACGGAGGCTTCCAGAACCCCAGAGCTCCATGCCATGGAGGCTTCCAGAATCCTGAGCTCAATGCCAGAACCCCAAACTCGATGCCGTGGAGGCTTCCAGAACCCCAAGCTCCATGCCACTGAGGCTTCCAGAACCCCCGAGCTCCATGCCACAGAGGCTTCCAGAACCCCCGAGCTCCATGCCATGGAGGCTTCCAGAATCCCGAGCTCAATGCCAGAACCCCAAACTAGATGCCGTGGAGGCTTCCAGAACCCCCAAGCTCCATGCCACTGAGGCTTCCAGAATCCCTGAGCTCCATGCCACAGAGGCTTCCAGAACCCCCAAGCCCCATGCCGTGGATGCTTCCAGAACCCCGAGCTCCATGCCACTGAGGCTTCCAGAACCCCCGAGCTCCATGCCACGGAGGCTTTCAGAACCCCCGAGCTCCATGCCACGGAGGCTTCCAGAACCCCCAAGCTCCATGCCGTGGAGGCTTCCAGAATCCCTGAGCTCCATGCCACAAAGGCTTCCAGAACCCCCAACTCCATGCCACGGAGGCTTCCAGAACCCCCAAACTACATGCCGTGGAGGCTGCCAGAACCCCCAAGCTCCATGCTGTGGAGGCTGCCAGAACCCCGAGCTCCATGCCACGGAGACTTCCAGAACCCCCGAGCTCCATGTCATGGAGGCTTCCAGAATCCCTGAGCTGCATGCCACGGAGGCTTCCAGTCCATGAACATGGACCACTTCTCTGCCTTTCTCGTCTTCTCCAACCTCAGCAATGAGGCCTAGTTTTCAGTGTGGTCTCGCACCTGTTTTCTTAGATTTGTCCCTAAGTAATATGCATCCTTCGATGCTTTTGTGACTGATGGCTTTCATTTCTACACTAGAGCACTTGGCTGACCTCACGAACTGCACAGCGTTCCGCAGGACAGCCTGGTGCAGAGTCTGTGGGGTCTGTTCCGCTGACATGGAGATGAGCAGCGGAATTCGGGGAACACGCTTCTCGGGCCCAAAGCCCTCTGACCCGCGTCCTTGGATGCAGCGATGCACTTTTCTCTGCCGACCCAGTTCCCCGGAGCCCCAGAGCCCCGAGGTCAGCCTGTCCTCAGGCGTTGTCTCTGCTGGAGCCCTCCGCCCGCCCCAGAGCGACCCGCCAGCTTCCTCTCCCACACCGCCCGCGTGCGGCCCGGCACGCGGCTCTTTCCCACTCTGCCATCTCTGAGCGGAATGTGGCTTGTCCCTCAGCCCTGCACTGGCCTCTTCGCCATCCTGCAGGTCCCTGCTAGCCCGCCGGCCCCTTTCACAAACCGCAGAGAAACCCTCAGGTTGCGTGTCCTCAGAGCCCCACCAAGCGGGCCACAGCGAGGGCACCAGCAGCGGCCTCCGTGAAAGAAGTAGCCGGACGAAGCCTCCGCGCCCCACTCGGGGCCCGCTGGCGGACAGGGTCTCCGTCCCCGGGCCCGAGAGTCCTGCTCGGCCAGCTGGGCCTGCGCTCAAGGGTTTCTCACCCACCGCACCTGGGTAGCACAGCTCGAGGTGCGGATTCAACGGCCTTGTGCGTCCGTCCTCAGCAGGCCCGCGCTCAGGACCCCCGGGTTCCCAGCAGCAGGGGAGCGGGACGGCCTCAGCGGCCCGGCGCAGGCAGAGCGCCGGCACAGGCGCCAGACACCCCCAGAACCTCAGGCCCACCGCCACTCCGCCACCGCCACCACTCAGAGCAGGTTAGCGAGGACGGTGCTTCCGGCCCCGTGGGCACTCGGGGACTCGGGATCCCTCCACCCGACGGCTGTGCCCCACCAGTGCCCCACGGTCCGTCCCTGGAGCCCTCCGCACCCAGGCAGGTGAGGGAAAGACGATGTGGAGGGTCACGGGGCGGTGTTCGCGGGGCGGGCTGGAAGGGCGGCCGTCGCCTCCCCTCGGGACCCGCGGCCACGACTCCGCCCCGAGACCCCACCCGACAAGAAGGCTGGGAAACGGGGTGTTGCTGTGTGCCCCAGACGCGGGGGAGCACACAGCCCCACCTGGTCCAAGTCCCAAGCCCGCGGTCTTCACCTGTGTTGCCTGCACAAGCTTCCTCTCTGGGCTGAGGTCCCTTGTCACCCAGGGCAGGGTGAGCACCAAGAGCGCCCTGCCCCTTCCTGACACTCCCGTGTGACGGTCCGAGGGGACCGGTGTTGGGAGACCCCTGGGCCTTCCTCAGGGGAGGCCGCGTTCCTCTGGGCAGCCGCAGGGGCCTGGGAGCTGTGAGCGCGCCCCCTGCAGAACCCTCACCTGCCCGCGGGGGTGCGCCTGCAGGACCCCCAGCTCGGCCCCCCCCCCACGTGGCTATGCTCCAGGGACTCTTCCCGCGTGGGAAGTTGGTTCTCACACATCTGCGACCGTGTCCACGCTGTGCTGCAGTGCTGTGGGATTCTCAGCAGAAAACTGGGAGAAACGGGAAGCAAAGAAAGAAAATGCCATTTTGAAAGGAAAAGAATGAGGCGGCATAGCAACAGATTTCTTAGAAGTGTTTCTTAACACACCAAATAATTATCTCTCTGGCCCGGTTTTCATTAAACTGACCAAATCTGATGATGATTAACGGTTTTGCGGTATGAACACACAGACCACGTGTAAATCCACGTAGAAAGTTTTCCGACATCACCGAGCCCTAACTTTGAAAAAGAAAGTCCTTTAACCGTTAACTTTCAACTGATTTTAAGTGGCCAACCTTGAGATTTCCCTTTACCCAGCTGAGAACCCTCCAAGTTCGCTTCTACCAGAAGGCGCCAAGACCCGGGCGAGCACACCCTCCCACTGCTGGCACATTGGTCACACGCTGACCCTCCGGGAAGACAGCCACACTTTGCACCGAGAAACTTCTCTCCTTCTCTCTGGCTGCTTAGTCATCTCCCAGCTCATCTGGCAGTTGACTGGGGCCCCCTCGAAATGTTTCCATTTATGGCCAGAATTTGGTCTTCCCAGTTTGGTCACACAGATGGGAAGGCTTAAGTGAACAGAGGGCACCGCAGAGCCACTCGGCCGAAGTGAGAGCCTGGACGCCGGGGCTGCAGCTGTGACTGGACAGGCCACACCTGGCGCACACCACACACTCCCATCACGTATGGCGCACACGCCTGGCAGGGAATCGGGCCGCCCCGGGACTCACTGGGCACAGTCTTCTTGCCTGGCTTGTTCCGTGTTTATTTAACGTCTAATACCCCCGTGAGCCTATAACTCTGTCCGGTATGGGGAGGGGCAGGCAGTGAAGGGTGGGGAGCCCCCCAGGCTGGTCACTGCCTCAGCCCAGGACGGGGGCTGGGGTGACCGCCACGGTCCCGGACATCGGAGGCCGGGGGAGGTGCAGCACACCCCTGGAAACCAGCCCCCGAGCCCCTGTGCCTTCTTTGTGCCCTGAGATCTTGCTCCCGTCTCTTCCCTCCGAGGACCCCAGCCCCTCAGGGACCGTTCAGCGCTCCTGTGGCTTGACTCTCCATGCGACCCAGGCCGCCCCGTCACCGTGCCCTTCTGCCCAGAGCAGCAGTGGGCATGGATGAGGCAGGAGCTGTCCTGCACAGCCTGAACCTCCAGGAAGGGGGCCCCGACCCCAGGAAGTCTCCTGTCCTTCCTCAAGCTGTCAGCTAAAGTGTAGCCAATTTTCAAAACAACATTTCTCCCTTTATGGCAGGTTGAACAAGAGCAAGCCCTCTTGGTCTCTGGTTCTGCCGCATAGACTGCATTCAAGTCTCAGGAGGGCTGGGCCCCGGGGGTCTCCTTCCCCATGCTGGATGCTCAGCGGCCAAAGGGAAGGAGGGGAAGGCATTAGATTGTGCATTTTGAAGCTTTATGCCCTTCAAGAGACTTACTTTTGTGCCTGGAGCCAGCATTCCTTCCCAGAAAGAGCAAAGCTTCCCCATCTGGGGCTGGGCTTTCCCCCCTCCCCCAGAGAGAGGAGTCTGACCCGTCGCCACGGCCTGGGTAAGTGTCTGTGGGTGGAGGAGACATCCCGATGACAGTACGTAGGGCTCATCTGTACTCCAGGCTGGCTCGGGAGCATCTGCGGCTCATGGAACAAGTGAGGTGGCCTGGCCGATGTCATTTATAGCGACAACGGCCCACACAGACTTGCACATTTTCACTGTCCAAGCCTGGTTTTCCAAAAGTTAAAAACATGCCTCTCACACAAGCATGGGGTGAGGATGTAGCAAAGATCGTCTCCAGCTCATCCATGAGTAGCCAGGGAGGTGACAGGCCTGGCTCAGAGTCCTCAGAGGAGCAGGGACAGTCTGTCCGTCAGGAAAGACTTTCTGACACGAGCGTGCTGACTTAGAGTCGGGGTGTCACGTCCTACGGAGCAGTCACATCACAGAGCCTTCCAGGCCTCTCCCAGGAACAGCCGGCAAGCCAACAGGAAACGTCACGGAGCCTGAGCCCCCAGCAAGTGGTAATACTAGACACGGGCCCACGGGGACACAGTCCCAGATAATCCTTGCGTGAGCCGCTTCGACGATGCCGCAGGATTTTACTGGAACCGCGCACCACACACCTTGTCGCCTGATGGCCAGGTCTGAAGTACCCAGAGGCAGGGATGCTGGCACCCCCGCGCTGAGCTCCCCTGCCCCCAGGGTGGGTGTGGACAGGCTTGTGTGCTCATTCAACTCTCACCTGTGTTGTTTTCTCACATGTGGCCGTCTCAGAAACAGCGGCCGTTGTTGTTATTCACAGTATTTGCCTGGCAGAGTCGTGTGTCCCATAGCTACATTCTGAAAAACTGACAGAATATTTACGCCTGTGATTAAAGGGAGTGATGGTGCACAGTTGACAATCAGGTTCCCTGACCCCCCCCCCCCAAACCCATCGAGGACACCATGAAGTGACACGGAAGGACGCAAACGGCCACGGAGAGAGCGGAAGCGCCTCGTCCCGGAGCTCTCTGACAGGAGAAGGGGTTGCACGGCTAACGGCATTTGTTAAAACTGAGTCACACTTAGGAAGTCATCCGTACGTGATGCCGTGGGACAGGGGCACCTAACTTTCCCCGACACGACAGCTGCGCGGCTGACGAGGAAGAGCACTGTGGCCCAATCCTGGACTCACTGCTCCCGGTCTTGGACCGGGCAAGTTGTCTCCACCTACCCAGACTCTGCTGCCCAGTTGTCACAGGCCTCGCACTTCTCCGAGGAGATGGAAGAAGCGATTTTACTGGGGAGGAGAAAAGCATCCCAGGTTATGCCACGTGCTAAGGGACCTGCCTCTTCCCTTCCGCCCTCAGCAGTGACATTGTAAAGCTCAGTGTTTCCAACCCAAGCTTCATTTGGCCTTGCCTTCTCAGTGACGAGGTGACCGTCGTAAAACAGAAGTATCACGAAAACCCATTCAGCCAAAGCTCCCTGTGGAAAATGGGTCACAGGGTGACCACAGTGAGTCATTCTGGATGGGGTACAGCACACACACCCCCGCCCCCGGCTGCCTGGGTCCCTGGGAATTTCCAGTGGAAAGTCTCTGCTTCCAAGGCTGGGATAGCCTGTCCCAGTGGCGACACTTGAGGAAATCGATGTAACTCAATTCAATTTAAAATAAATGTTTACGGAGCTTTTATGAATCTACCTTTGCCAGAGCCCGGGCATTATCTCAAAGGGGAGCCACATAAATTTGTACGGTATCAGGAATGGTTCCAGAAGTCATTTTTAGGTCTTGAAAGTAGGTAGGGTTTGAACAGATGGAGATTGTAGGAAAGGCATTTCAGACACTGGGAAAAATATCAGGGAAGCCGTGAGGTGGGACCTCGAGAACATTCCTGGGGACGGAGAGCCATCTCCTTCGCTGGGAAAAGTCCCCGTTCTGGCTGCTTCCAGCTCTCAGATTCGGGTTGCTGCTGGCGGAGGGCGTTGCCCCACAGTCTGCCCTTTGTGTCAACGCTTTTCCCTCCTTCCTGACGCTCCTCATCCTGTCCTGGTTCCTCCATAATCCCGGTCTCGGTTTCAGAGCCATGCTCGCCCCACCCTCTTCCCTAAACCATCACAGCTAGCTGTCAGGACAGACCCTGCCTCCGTGAGGGCCCCCCATCCCACCCCATTCCCCTTCCCACTCCACTTCAGGCCTTCTGCCTGGCCCTTATTTTGGTTGTTGCAAGACAGTCTCACATTTTTTTCCCAAACCAGGCAGGAATTACCCTAACTCCCAGCTGTAGTGATCGCCTCCTTAAATACAGCACGGACTCTAGTTCTGGCTTTCCAGAAAGGTACACTGTCTGAGAAGTGGCTTTGAAGTTTGGAGGGCTAGGAGTGAAATGTGACAACTCAGCTCCTGGGCAACTGGGAAATACAAATGTAGCCTTCTGGTCAAGATGGCACCCCCTGCCCCACCAATTTTTTAAGTAACCAAATTGTGGCAAGTTCTAATGAAGGGAGCTAAGTGACACGTGCTCTTGAGCCTTCCTTCAGTCCCCTCTTTACCCACCCCCCCTCAAGCAGTGTCTACAAAAAAGGAAAAGGAAAATGCGGATAAAAAAGAACCAAGTGGAGCCAACGCCTTAAGAATATGAACCACTCATCGGTTCATGAAATTTATCATTAATTAAGCGGTAAGAACAGCACAGAGGAACAACCAAGCCCTCGGAATCATTCTAAATCCTTGGATAAGAGGGTCTAACTCTTCAAGGCTAAAGCCTCAGACCCTTTAGAGGTCACCAGAGACACCCACGGGCCCTGTCTTCCAGTTTATTCTGCACACCACCCATTGGACAGACAGTCCTCCACCTGGCCTTGGTGGACGCTGCCTCTTCATTTTCTCATTTGCAGTAAGTAGCTTTAATGTCCTTTTTCTTCAGTTATGAACCATAAAAAGCCCCACACAGGCAGCCCATGCCCACCGTGGGCTCCAGGACCAAGAAGTGGTCCAGGCCTCTGGCCAGAGACTCAGGGGCGGAGGCACCTGCTCCAGTCCCACAGCCAGCTTGGGAACCGCACGTCACCGCACTCGCCGGGGGCCTCCGCTCCCACTCGAAAGGAACCCGGCCCCACACTAAGAACACGGAAGCCCAATGGGTGCCCAGGTTCCCTGCGCCCAGCAGCGGAAGTCCCGCCCACACCGGAAGTCACGTGGGTGCTGGGGGCGAGGTCCACCTCCCCAGGGACTGCAGACTTGGGGGGCAGAAGCCCCGCCCCCGGAAGTCACGTGGACTAGAGCCGTGCAGCCCCCCCAAATTCCGTGGGTCTGAACGTTGGTTTACTCGCCGCCCTGGCACCTGCCGTGGGTGCTGGGGGTCCTGCCAGCCCTGCCAGGAGCTTGTCCAGAGTCAGTACTGGGAGAAATGCCCCACCTGCCCATCTCTGCTTCTGTCGCACAGAGAACCCAGGCTAGAGACACTAACTTCACATGACTCCCGAAAGGAAGAGGCCCTAGCAGCTTATTCACAATAGCCAGAAAGTGGGAACAGCCGACGTGCCCCTCGGAGGCGGACTGGGTAAGGAAGGCGCGGTACATCCACGCAATGGAATATCACCGGTCGTTAAAGGAGTGATGTAGGATACATGCTGCAACGGGAACGAACCTGGAAACGTCACACTAAGAGAATCCAGACAAAAAGTCACATATTGTACGGTTCCATTTGTATGAATTGTCCAGAATAAGCAAATCCATAGAGATGGAAGGCCGACCGGTGGTTCCCAGGGACTGGGGGGAGGCGGAAGCGGGGAGCCGCGCTACTGCTTAATGGGTAGGAGGCTTCCTTTTGGAGCCATGAAAATGTTCTGGAACTAGAGGTGGTGGTTACACGACGTGGTGAATGTACTAAATGCAATGAATTGCGCACTTTAAAGTGGTTAAAATTATGAATTTTATCGGAAAGAAAGGAAGGGAGAAATGAGAGAGGGAGGAGGGACAGAGGGGATGTAAGGAGGGAGGGGCGGGGAGTGGCCTCAACAGACTATCTCCACTCCGGTGCCTTGAAGCCAGGCACCCTGTCCTAGTCTTCGAGGAGCACTCCCTCGGAGGGCGTCAGTGATGGAAATGCACATGCTGCGGCCCAGAGGGGGCCACGAGCCACTTTATAGTCAGACAAGAGCCCAGTGAGTGCCCAGGGTGACCAGCTGGCAGCGAGGCTAAGACCCACCCACTGGCATACTTGCCCGGCCCCCTGCATGCGCAGGGCCCTTTACTCTGGGTCCTGGTTAGGAGACTGCCCCACCCGGTCCCGCGCCTTGGAGACAGCATCGGTAGAGCCTGGCCTCTCGTCTGCTCTGCAAAGACCCAATGTTGCAGCAGGGCAACGTCAGGGCCTGTGGGAGGGATAGAGGCCCCCCGGACCGTTACGCTCGGCTCCCTGCCTCTTTAAGTTCACAGCCTCCTCCTTTCCCGTCTCCTGGTTCTCAATGTTCAGTTGCTAATAGCTATCCCTCCTTTCCTATTTATAGCCACTTAATAATGCAGACCAACGTCGCAGTGTGGCTGGGTGGTTTTATTTAATCCACCCACTAACCTAATGCTAACAGTCAGTGCAGTGTTTCCCCTGACCCTGGCTGAGACTGACCTCATGGGGCTGGCACGGAGGCAGAGGGGCGGCCGGTGCCCGCGTGGAAAAACCAATTTGCTCTTCCACTTCCCGTGTGTGAGCGGGTGTGGGTTGGGTGTGGGCTGCCGAGGCGGGACAGAGCACGCCATTGTTGGAGCATGGGCTGAGTGTTTCTCCTTTCTCCATGCACGCAGACGTTTCTGAAGTCAGTTTGAATTTTTGCGGAAACTTCATTTTTTGATTTTTCCCTCTTGTTTCTCTGGTAACGTTAGAAAACAAACACACACAGCTGCGTCACCTGGCTCCCAGCTACATTTTTCCAGCAGACACCTAGGGCTGGAAAGTCAGCAAGGCTCGGACTCCAGAAATTCAAACTAACTCGTACTTAACCCTTGCTCCCCCGTTTCACTCTGCGCTCACCCCCGCCCAGAGCCAGCTGTGCAAACGCCCTCGTCCGGGGCACCTCGGAGAAAGGGCCACAGCCACACTTTCCACTCTAGAGCAGGCTCCTCCCAGACCTGTGCGGGGGGGGGGGGGGGGGGGGGGCGCACCTGCTCTCCTTTCTCCCACCCTGCCCGTGATTGAAATGTAAGAACAACAAAAATTCACGGCATTCGCCTTCCCCTCTAGCAACCAGGGCTTTGGGTGGTGGGACAGGCTGGCTGTGCCCCGAAGCTGAGAACTCCTTGTCTCTAGAAATCACAGAATCTGGTTGCTAGAAAAATAGTGTTCCTTTATTGCAACTGTTGCATTGTAAAACGAAGCAGCCAAGGAGCAAGCAGAAAGCCACACAGCAAATTAGTGGCAAACCAGGAAGAGGAGCCCTCACCCCTGTGCTCCAGTCACCCTTCGCTCCGCTTGGCCGGCGCCTCCCCTCCCCCGCCGCCCCGCCAGCCGGCTTGCACGTACAGTGCAGAAGGCGCCCAGGTTCCAGGAGCCAGCTGCCTCACCAAGGCTCTTCTTGCTGACGTGTTCTATTTTTGTTCAAAATAAGGAATTCCAAATCTCTACCCAGTTTTGAAATTCAGATGTGTACTCTTGACAACAGAAACTTCTCTAGCACACGCAAGCATGTCGGTCAGGTTCCTTTACCCATTAATTCACCGAGGGCTTGCTCAGCGCCTGCTATGGGCAGAGCCCTGTGTGGCAGGAATGCGGGGAGGGAAAGACCAGGTCTCCGCCCTCGAGCGCCTGGTCTCCTGAGGGACCGCAGAGGCGTGGGCAGGTGGCCTGCACCGTGTGGGTCACAGCGGCCAGGAGAGATGTGCGTGGAGATCCGCGCCCCTTCCGCAGCATTTCACGGGCTGAGAATATCTGTTGTCTTGGCTTCTCAGCAAAACAGTTTAACGCTTACGTTACTTAGTCCCACCCAAGGGAAACAAAACAGGAAACCCATTATAAAAACTTAAAATCCTTGGTGCGACCCTCCTTTCCACCCACCCGCGCACCAGGCCGCCGCTGGCAATGACTCCCCGCTCTGTGCCTGTTCGACTGGGGACAGCAAGAGACCGTCCGGGTATCCTAGGTGATCTTACTGAGCACCTACCGTACATCCAGTGAGAGTTCATACGAAGATAAGTACCATGTAACTTTACAGCTTACAGTGAACTTGGGGGAAAGAATTTCAAGCAAAGTAGGAATCTGAAGAGCAGCATCTAACCTTCCCAACCAGATCCCTTTAAAATCTGTGGGCTAGAAATTCCCCACCCCCCTCAAAAATGTGTTCAGGCTGGAAGCCAAGGGAGAGGCCGGGCTGCTGCCCGGGAGTCTTGGGCCCACAGCCTGTTGTACAAATGATCAGCCTGGCAGGACCAGCGGAGGCTGTCCCCCCCGTGAGGGACGCAGGCCCCAGGGCCCAGGGAGGAGGACCTGGAACAGCTGAGGGGCAGAGATGCCACCGAGGCTCTCCTGTCTCTGCTGAGAGGCAGAGGCACGTGGTCACGTCAGCAGCTAGGGTGACCCCAGGACTGTTTCCGGACTAGCAGCCTGGCTGGCACACAGTTTCCAATCCCTTCCAGAACTGTCTGTAGCTCCTGCTGCCATGGGCCTCCCCGGCGGGTCTGGATCTTAAACTACCCATGGAAACTTGCGGCAAATCCTCCTCCTTTCTTCTGACTGTCAAGGAATTCTGACGGAAGCACGCTTCAGTCTCCACAGGGCCCGCCCCAGGCCCAACATGACGCCAAGCAATGAGCCACCGAAAGACTTCTTTCAAAAACACTGAATAAAGAAAATCATGGACTTAGTAAAAAATACTACCATTAGAAGAGAAAAGACGAGAGTTCATGTCCTTCAAGAGGCGGATGTCCTGGAGGTGCGGGAGATGTGTTGCGGAAACATCTGTGAAGGATGGGGCGGGGGCGGGGGGGGGGGGGGGGAGGGGACCAGGACAGGTGCCAGGAAGAGAGGCCCACCGGGGAGGACACGGGACCGGCCCAGGCCCAGGTGGGAAAGGCTCAGAGGGTGGCGTGCCCCTCAAAGTCCCGGCCCCGTGTGCCGCAGGATGGCCTGCGTTAGCGCCCCCGGCTGAGTCACTGGGCCGGATCACCCCTGGGACTGGTGGCCGGGTGCCGGGGCAGCGGGGAGGGGAGCCGGGGAGGTGGAGGGGACCGTCATTCACTTCTGCTCCCTCAGCAGCACCCCCAGGCACTGTGCAGGTCCTCTCCTCCGTGACCCCCACAGCCTCTCTTCCAGGGTCAGCGGGGGGACCACCTGAGCTGGTCTCCATAGCTTCCCCAGAGTGTGACTCAAACCTTCATCCTGGAGAAGTGGGCTGGCAATCAAATCTCACGCCACATTGCTGCAGGTGTCCATTCGCAGTTATGGTGTGAAAGGGAACTCCTGGGGCGCTACCCGGTTTCACAGGTGTCCTTCTCCACCCGCATAACTTGAAATCTGTCCCACCTCCTGATGCTCAGAGCGGTTACCCCCCTAAACCGGGGACTTTCCTTCTCGTCTGCTGCTCCCCGGACACACAGGTCCACAGTCCATTGTCGGCAGCTGGAACTTGTGGTCCAATGAGACTCTTTGGGGACCAGACCTTCAACCTTATAGACCCAGGGCTGCAGGGATATGAAGCCCAAAATTCGGTGGGCGAGTGGGAGTGATGGTAGGTGTGACCCTTCTGTTGCTGGACCCGTATATCTTTTCTGATGGGGACACAGCACCATGTTACTGTCTCCAATTCAGCGCAGCCCAGCATCCTGAAGGAGGCACCCTGCCCTTGAGTGTTTGCCCCCTTGCCAGTGCCTTAACTCTGCCTTTCAAAAAGGGTCTGGCTTTCCAGGATGCCAGTCGGCTCTGGGTGGTACGGCACGTGGTGTGACTAGCAGGCCCCACGGTCATGAGGTAGAGCCCACACTCCTTTGCTGAGAAGGGGGTCCCCTGGTTGGACGTTGCGCATCTTCCACGCCTGTGGGTCAGGCATTCTGTAGCCCTGCAGGCCCTAGGAGCACGACAAACCGGGGCCCGGAATATCTATCTCCCCAGCTCTTCCAGGACAGGAGGCGTCCAGTGTACTTGACTTACCACCAAGTATGCAGCTGGTCTCCTTGCGGAATAACGGGGCTCAGTGCTGGTCTCTGTTGCTGAGAGTGTGGACGTTCAGAGGTTAGCTGGATCTGCCTCGAAAGTGAGAGTCCACAGTCTTGGGCCCAGCTCTACCAGCGTGGCCACTCCATTCAGACGCCCATCACGCTGGTTCTGGGTGATTAATCATGGAGACCGGCGAATGTCTACTGGCCAAGACATTTTGTCTCTTGGAGGTTTAGGGCCTCTTCTGTGGTGAAGATTTTCCGGTGGGTGTTAACAAGTGGTAAAACAAATCTTCACGTTTTGTGTCCACTCCCGAGTGTACATTCAGACTTCTTTTTCCCTGACCTTGCGGTCTTTTCCTTCTGGCTCTCTCACCAGACAGCCAGGCCGTTGCATGCCACCTGCTTCCCTTTCCGCACAGAGTGGGCGACCAGGTGCTCAAAGCGCTGCCCACTGGGCGGCTTTCCTCCTTCAGTGTCTTCCAAGATAGCCTTGACTATGGGCGGAAGACAGCAGCCATCCCTGTTCTCATAACCAGCTGACCCCATCTATAAACCAAGCTCAGGCCTTTTCCCCTTCTTTGTCTGGTCATACAGAGCCCTCCACGTGGCCATAGGCGTGAGCTGGGGAAGAGGCCACTGGTGTCAGTGCTGTGGTGACGTGCATGTCAGAGCTGCCTGCTTGCAACGTACACACTCTCGTCCCACTTTCGAAAGCCTGCAGCTGGACGCATGAATCCAACAGACTGTACCCCAAAATGGGGAGTTTCAGACACGTGGTCACGTGTTGTTCCTGGTCAAGCGCTCGGTCCCATCAAGGCCCTGCAGCGTTCCGAGAGCTTTTTTTTTGCCAACAGCATGCGACTCACTGCTGTGGCATGGGCTTGATCCGGAGCCCCTTCTTCTCATCCTGCCTGATCAACACGAGGTCATCAATGTCATTGATCAGCCTCGTGTTCTCCGGGACATCCGGGCAGTCCAAATTTCTTTGGACTATACGAGTGAAGATGGAAACGTTAACAGAACCTGAGGCTAAACTGAAAATAAAAGTTTTAGTCCATCCCACATGACTGCAGACTGATTCTCATAGTCTTTTCAGTCAGAATAGAACACGTTCACCAAATGAATGGCCACATATCATGTACCTGAGGTCTCATGCCTCTACTCTGCTGATGATACCACAACCAGAACAGCAGCTGCATTTTGAGTTTCTACTTGGTTCCTCTTGTAGGAGATTATAGTCACTCCAGGACAGATCCAATTGCCGACAGGGTGAATGTAAACAGAGCTGTGAGGAGCCTACATATTTCAGGCCTTTAATGGTGGCACTACTCTCTGTTATCCCCTCTGGAATATGATATTGTTTCTGATTTACTGTCTCGACTGCAAGTGGGGAGCGATTTCAGAAATTTCCATGTGGCCTTCCCATTATTATAGCTCATAACCCACAGGTCAAGAACCCAGCGGAAGGCTTACCCCATTGCCAAGTGTATGGATTGCACGTCTCCACTCTAAGAGTAAGAGCATAACACTGGGCGGATTCGTAGCCCAGCGAACCTATGGCGAGCTGGACATTAGCCACAATTCTATTACCTGCAAGCCCTCCCTTTAATAGGGGCCACAATCACATTTTAGGTCTCTGAGTAACAGGGTCAGCTGAGACTCTGTGCCCAATCGTCCTCAAACTCTCCGAGCCTTTTATTTTCCCCAGTCACCTAAGGAAATGGCTGTGGGCAACTTTCTGCCCATTCATCTGTCTGTGTGTGCACATGGGTGTGTGGGTGTGCATGTGTGCATGTGTGCACGCGTGTGTGTGCACACGCGCATGTGTGTGTGTGTGTGTGGCTAAACCTGGCTTCATACTGATGTCTGCAACTCCAACCCAGCACTCCGGGGTCCTCCGAGTTTCCCTTTCTGACTTATCTACAACTTCCATCCCAACGGTGAGAAACCTGGCTTCCACCAGCCATCATCACTTAATTACTTGTTCAATCCTAATATGCACATAAAGCACTGTCAGAATTGCTAAGCTGTACCCTGTGAGAAAGAAATTTACCCGGAAAATGGACCAGGCTTATGTCCCACAGGATGACCCAGAGACCACGACATCCACCAAGGCCACCATGACTGCACCAATGAGGGGGTGCTTGCATCACTCAGGAATCCAGGAGTGGCTCCCTTCTCTGAGCCAGTTAGGAAATATGGCCACGGAGCTCGGCTTGTTAGTATCCAGGGGATGATGAGGCCCCCCCCAAAATAGAGACCAGATAGCAGCACTTAACCACCAGGGCCAGGCTGCAACTATCTTCGTGACTGGTGAGGCTATCATTGCAGCCAAACGTGCTTGACTCACAGGAGCTATGGAGGCAGTTAGTAGAATGTGGGGTCCCGAGGAGAGGCAGTGTGGACAAAAAGGCCAAGGAAGTTACAGAGGAGCTTGGAGGCGCAGGAGTCTTCTCCGTGTCGTTCATCGGTATGTCTCCAGGGCCTGACACGGGCCCGGGCCCAGAGCAGGCGCTCAGTAATTATCTTTTGAATGTAATAAATAAACATAATAAATAGATCAATAAATATTATTCACAAACTAGTGAATGACTGGAAAATTCACAGGACTTGTCGGGCCTCTGCATGTAGGGAGATGGGTGACAGTTTAGGATATAGTTCTAAGTATCAAAAATACTGGCTAAAGAATGATCCAGCAACTTGACTGAATAATACCCAAAACTGTTAGTAAGGGTTCCTTCAAAGCTCTGACTTTCTCTTGGCCACTCACATGAGCTCTCAGTACATCCAGAAGTCCCTGACATCCTTGCATTTGCAACAGAAGCTTGCTGGCTAATTGCCAACCTCTTTGAAAGCTCTCTCCAATCATTCTTCAAAGGGGTCGTTTATGGTCATGTATCCTTAAGTTGGCTCTGTCCTTCCTCTTTAAGATAGAACTACTGGTGGGAGGTTAACACTCTGAGGGCCAGATGAGTTTGCGTTTTATTAAAGGACTGTAGGTTTGGGTGCGAGGAGGTACCAGGGCCATGCAGGCTGACCAGGCCTCAGAGTGTGCTCTGGGACTCAGCCAGGGGTCACCTGCCCTGCCTGACATGTGCCTGAGACCCATCATCCTCACTGGGAATCCTTCTTGGGGCCTAAGGCACTGACAACACGGGCATCTGTTTTCTGGGTGGAGTGACGCTCTTCTCCATTGTATCACATTAACAAGGGACATGGAAGGCCTAATACCTAGGATAGCAGGCCTAGGATTGCAGCGAGCGGGCTGAGCGTGGTGGCAAAGTTCCAAGGAATCAAGAAAGCAGGAGTCAAGTGGTTGGAGACGGGCTCGCGGAAGACGGTGGCGAGTGCAATGAAGTAAGAGCCAGACTGTGGGGCTCTGCATGAGGCCCTGAAACCCGGAGCATCTGGTCTCATAGCTGCTCCAGTTACGCAAAGGAACGCTAATGAAGTTAAGAGTGTCCTGGAACCGGAATGAGAAGTGCTGGGCTCTGGCCACAGTCCACCGTTTAAGAGTCTGTGAAGGTAATGAGGAGAGGAATGCTCGTTACATTTTACAAGAAATAAACGGAATAGCTAGAGCCACAAATAACGTATCTGATACAAATGATAACCGGCTGGTTTTTCAATAGATTGGACACTAGAGATGAAAAGGTCAATGAGCCAGCAAAAACAGAAAGGGAAACTACAAGCTGAAAGGTAAAAGAGGAAAAGGTAATGAAGCAAAGAGCAGAGTGTCAAGGACTTAAGGGACAATATCAACTGATCATACGTGGTTGTAACTAGAATTCTGGGATGAGGGAATCAGAAGAATATTTGATGAAATAATTGATTTTTTCTAACTTGATAAAAACTATGAAGCCACAGATACAAGAAACTCTACAAGCACCTAACAGTATAAACAAAGGAGATGAACACTGGGAGCATCATAATAAAATTGCTTTAAAGCAGTGGTAAAGAGAAAATCTTTAAAACAGTCATAGAAAACAAGATAGTAATGTCAAGGGCTGGGGGAGACATCTTACATGTAGGGAAGGAGACTTCTTGGCAGCAACCTTGCAAGCCACTGATGATGGGACAACCTATTGGGAGTACTGAAAGAACAGCCTACAAGTCTGTAATCAGCAAAGCAGCCTTAAAAAACGAAAGCGGGGGCGCCTGGGTGGCTCAGTCGGTTAAGCGTCCGACTTCGGCTCAGGTCACGATCTCGCGGTCCGTGAGTTCGAGCCCCGAGTCGGGCTCTGTGTTGACAGCTCAGAGCCTGGAGCCTGTTTCAGATTCTGTGTCTCCCTCTCTCTCTCTGCCCCTCCCCCGTTCATGCTCTGTCTCTCCCTGTCCCAAAAATAAATAAACGTTAAAAAAAAATTTTTTTTAAAAACGGAGTAAAGACGTTTTCAAATAAACAACAGCTAAGAGAATTTTTTCTGGCAGAATTGCACCTACAAGAAATGATACAGGAAATTCTTCAGAAGGAAGGGAAGTTATACCAGATGGAAACTCAAGCCTACATAAAATAATAAGGAGTACTGTAGACAGATATATAAGAGTTTTTCTCATTTTAAAATTATTTTATAAGATAATTGGCTATTTAAAACAAAAATAATACCAACATAGTTTGGAGCTTATAACTTATGTATAAGTAAAATGTATAACAGCAATAGCACAAAGGATGGGAGAGGAGACACAGACATTCACTGCTGTAAGTTTATTACAATACGTGAGAAGTGGGATATTTGAAGAAAGTAAAAGATGTATACTGTAAGCTCTAGAGCAATCACTGAAAAAAATAAAACAAAGAGGTAGAGTTAATAAACAAATAGAGGAGGTAAAATAGAATATTAAAAAATACTCGATCCAGACTATGGCAGAAAAAGAGGGGGAAAGGAATAAAAAATAGATGGGGCAAATAAAAATAATCAACAAATTGATACATTTAATGCCAAATATATCGATAACTACATTAAATAGAAATGGTCAAAACACCCTTAATAAAAGGCAGAGATGTCGGAATGCATAAAAATGCAAGATCCAACAGTATTTAGAGAAACATACTTTAGGGGCACTTGACTGGCTCAGCCAGTAGAGCATGCAAGTCTTGATCTCAGGGTCTTGAGTTCAAGACTCATGATGTGTGTAGAGATTACTTAAAAATAAATAAACGTTAAAAAAAAATTAAAGAAACAGGGGCTCAGTTGGTTGAGTGCCAAACTTCGGCTGAGGTCATGATCTCACGGTTTGAGCCCTGCAACAGGCTCTGCTCAGAGTCTGAAGCCTGCTTTGGATTCTGTGTCTCCCTCTCTCTCTGCCCCTCCCCTGCTGGTTCTCTCTCTCTCTCTCTCTCTCTCTCTCTCTCTTTCTCTCTCTCTCTCTCAAAAATAAGTAAATATTTTTTAAAAATTTTTACATTAAAGAAACACATGTTAAATACAAAGACACAAATAGGTAAAAATAGAAGGATAAAAAAGATAAGCCATTTAAATGCTTATCTTGGAGTGGTTATATTAAATCAGACAAATGAGACTCAGGATAAGCAATATTATGAAAAATAGAGAGGAGTGTTACATAATGATAAGACGGCCAATTCATCAAGAAGACGATCTAAGTGGTTATTCATCTAGCGGCGCCCATGTGGCTCAGCAGTTAAGCATCTGATTCTTGATTTAGGCTCAGGTCATGAACTCGTGGTTCCGGAGATCACGCCCTGCGTTGGGCTCTGTGCTGGCAGCAAGGAGCCTGCTTCGGATTCTCTCCGTCTCTCTATCTCTCCCTCAGTATCTTCCCCTCCCCAGCTCCTGTTTGCACTCTCTGTCTCTCTTTCTTGTTCAAAATAAATAAATAAACTTAAAAAAAAATTAATGGCTTTTCATCTAATAAAAGAATCTTCAAAATACATGAATTAAGAACGGACAGAACTGGCAACCCCACAATTGCAGTGGGACTTCAACACTGCTCTCCGTGACCAACAGAACACAGGCAAAAAAGGAGAGCTATAAAAGACTCAGTTAACGAATGTACCTAATTGACGTTTATAGAAGTGTACATTTAACAACGGTGGAATCAGCATACTTTTCAGCTATGTGTGAAACGTTCTATAAAATAGACCACATACTGGGCCATAAAATGAGTCTCCATAAATTTTAAATGAATGAAATCATACAGAACATGTTCTATGACCACAATGGAATGAATCTAGGAGTCAATAACAAAAGATATCTGGAAAATCCCCAAGTATTCTACATTTAAACAAAATTCTTACACATGAAGCTTTAGTCAAAGAAGAGGTCAAAAGAAACTTAGAAAATATTTCGTACTGAGTGAAAATGAAAACCCAATACATCAAAATAGGTGGTATAGCGAAAGCCGTGTCTAGGGGAAAATGTATACATGAAGTGCTTATATCAAGAAAAAGACCTAAAATGAAAGATCTAGTTTTTTTATATTCAGAAGCTAGAAAAATTAAAAGGTAAATAGAAAGAAGAAAATTAAAAGGAAAAGAGTGGTATCCATGAAATAAAAAACAGAAACAAAATAGAAAAAAAATCAATGAAAACAAACCTGGTTTACTGAAAATATCAATCAAATTGGTAAACATCCAGATAAACTGATTAAGATAAAGAAGAAAAACCTCAAATTATCAATATTAGGAGTAAAACACAAGTCCAAAGCATTAAAAGGGTAGGAGGCTATTACGAAGACCTTTATCTCCACCAAAATTGACAACTTAGAAGAAATGGAAAAATTTATTGAAAGACACAAATTAAAATTACCACCTCATTTTTTGATGCCAGTATTACCCTTGCATCCAAAAGAAAGACATTATGAGGAATGAAAACTACAGGCCACTATCCCTTATGAGTATAGATGAAAAAGTCCTCAAAAAAATCAAATCCAAGAACATTTTTAAATGTATCATGATCAAATAGCAGCCCAGAAGTACTAGATTCATTTAACATCAACAAATCAAACAATTCAAGTCACCATATTAATAGAATAGCAGTTGAATTTTGGCAAATGCTTTTTTCTACATCTATTAAGACAATCATAATGGTTTTTTTTAATTATTCTATTAATCCTCACGGAATTCGTTGGTCTTACCATGTTCTCCACCATCCTGAAGAAACTGTTTTGCTCAAATGATGACACGGCCCTTTGAAGACTCAATTACAGTGGCAGCTAGGTGGTTCTCCAGAAGGCTGCACATGCTCTGAACCAGCGTCCCGCGTATGGTGCTGTCTCTCCCCGTAGTCGGGATTCACGAGTCCCGGAATCAAGGGGTGGAAATGAGAGAGGTACTACTCACTATCACCCCTAGCGACCCAGTAGGAATATTTTTGATTCCTATTCCTGTGACTTTATGCTCTGCTGGCCTGGCAGCCTTAGTTCTTGAGAGAGGAGTGCTCCCACCAGGAGCTACAAGGATTCCACTGAATTGGAAGTTAAGACTGCTGCCCAGTCACTTCCAGATCCCCTGCCTGTGAATCAAAGGCAAGGAAGGGAGTTCTTGTGCTAGCTGGGCGATTGATCCCAACTTCCAAAGGGAGATCTCACTGCTCCTCCACGGTGGGGGCGAGGAAGAGTGTGTCTGATCACTGGAGATCCTTTAGGGCATCTTAGTATTAGCATGCCCTGGAATTAAGGTCAGTGGAAAGCCACAACGACCCAATCCAGGCAGGACCACTAATGACCCACAGACCCTTCAGGAATGAAGGTTTGGGCCACCCCAACAGGTGGTGGTCAGAACCATGACTAGCCGAGGTGCTTGCTGCAGCAAAGGAGTACAGAATGAGTAGAATATAGCTATAAATGCCAACTATTACCATGTGACCAGTAACATGGCTGTAATTCCCATAAGTATTTCCTCCTTATTTTGTAATATATTTGTGTGTGTGTGTGTGTGTGTGTGTGTATTAAACAAACGTCTTTGTTTTCTTTCCTCTCTTGTTCCCTTCGTATGTAATACAAAATGTATTGACTTCATACCAGTATTAAGTATTGTTAATTTTCCATCATAGTATTTAAGCTATGGGATATCAAGCAGAAGACTGTAAGAATCACCCAAGGTCTTTACCTCCTCTTCTGGGGAAGGAGTTAATGCAATTTCACCTGTATGCAGGATGGTTGTTTCATGTTAGGCAAAATTATGTATGAGATTTTATTGCCTTTATTTGGGGATTAAATATGGTTTAAGGATATGTGTATGGATGCCAAGTTAACAAGAAGTGGACTTGTGATGTTAATTTTATGTGTCAACCTGATAGGGCTAAGGGCACCCAGATAGCTGGTAAAACATTATTTCTGGGTGTGTCCGTGTGATGTCTCCAGAAGACATTAGCATTTCGATTGGTAGACAGAATAAAGTAGATCAGCCTCCCCAAGGTGAGTGGGCCTTGTCCAATCCATTGAGGGCCTGGTAAAATAAAAAGGTGGAGGAAGGGGACACCTGGGGGGCTCAGTCGGTTGAGCCTCTGACTCTTGATTTCAGCTCAGGTCATGATCCCAGGGTCGTGGGATTGGGCTCATGCTGGGCATGGAGCCTGCTTGGGATTCTCTCCCTCTGCCCCTCCCCTCCTCTCGAAAAAAAAAAAAAGTGGGAAAGGATGGATTCTCTTTCCCTATTGAGCTGGGACATCCGTCTTCTCCCGCCTCAGACAGTGCCTTTGGATGGCAGGACTGACCAACACCACCAGCTTTCCTGGGCCTCCAGCCTCCAGACTCGGATCGCGAGGCCTCAGGCCTCCATAACCCAGGGAGCCAATTCCTGTAATAAGTGTCCTCAGATAGACAGACAGACAGACAGATATTTTTATAGATAGATATTTTATTGGTTCTGTTTCTCTGGAGACCCTTTGACTAATACTCTTGCCCCACAGACTAGAAATGCAGAGCCAGTAACAGGCAAAGGCCCTCGGTGTTCTTCCTGATGCTCCCTGCGCTTCCCCCCAACCCCCGCCGGGGGCTGCCATTGGATTCCTGCGTGTGGCTGGCTCCCCCGTTGGAAGTACTTCCTGGCCCTCTTGACTCCAGTTAACACAAAAGGCACAGAAAATGGGTCTATTCCTCTGTTCGTGTTTCAAAATCCTAGTCCCTGAGGGGGACTAGGGGGACTAGAAGGACCTCGGGGAGAGTGGAAGATTCCAGAAGATCCTGCATCACAGGCTGAGCCTGGGGAAGGCAACCTTTGTGTGGGAAGTGCGGAGGGCACAGAAGCAAGGGCCTCCAGGATGGGGCGGGGCCGCCAGGCCCACGGAGCACAGAGCCAGAGGAGAAGGGCTGTCTGCAGAGCCTGAGAACATGAGGTGACTGCTGGGCCTGAGGGCTGAGGCAGGGGATGCTGCTGGCCCCAGGGTGGGCACCCACTGTGCCCCGATGCTTCAAGCCACAGGAGCCTCCTAGGATTCTCTGGGACGGGGCCAGAAAATCCCCCTGACAGGGATTGAACACACATGGTTCCAGGGCCGTGGAGGCTGATTAGCCACTGAGCAGGGTTACGGGGAGATAAGGGATCTAGTGTCCAAGCGCCACTGAGCGTGTCCCGCAAAGTGCCACAGAGGCACCTCGGAGACACCCAGGCCCTGCCAGGCTGGAGAAGCGGTCCCAGGACCCCCAGCTGGGGACTCTCAGGAGGGACCCCAGACCACCAAGCTGCCAACTTGTCTTCAAAACCCAAGGATTCGAGTCAAGTGGTTCCAGATGTGGGTCAGAAGTGCTGATGTGGTCACGTCCCTGACCATGCCCCCAGGGCTCTCAGTGGCCCAGCATAGATGAGGACACAGTCCCCCACAGGGTCCAAAGAGTACATGAGGCTGAATATAGCTGCTCTGATTCCAGCTTCCACACACAGCGGTCTCTCTGCCAGTGGGACACATAATTGGAAACAGACCTGTGTGTGACTCAGAGGAAGCCGGCACCACCCTCCCCCACCAACTCACACAGGCTTTTTAACAGGGGGGTTCACTTCCTGTGAGCTCCCGGCTCCATCTGGCTAACATGTGTTGGCCACACAGCTGATCTCATCCAGCCAGGGTGTTCTAGAAGGTTCTGCTCCCAAGCATGTCTCTCCTGACTCCAGGAGAGTGGTCACCACAATGCCTCATCCCTGCCAAGGGCACCTGGCTACATACATATATATTTATATACCCGTATACACACATATACATGTACATGTATGTGCACATGTATGTGCACATACACACGGAGACACGTATACGCACGCGCACGTGCACATGTAGGCACACACCCATGTACACATGCAGACATACACCACATTCATATTCATAAACATGCATGCACACATACATATCCACATATCCACAGCTCCTCAAGGACATGGGATCCTGGCACACTGAAGCAACCATGCAGGGCTCCTGATACTCTGCCTCAGGCCCCTCTCCAGGGCCTCTACTTCAGGAAAATGCAGCAGAGAACAGGAGTCCCCACTGGGGATGGGAGGGGTGGGAGGGGCACTGAGTCTCTCCTACAATCACAAGACTCTCCCTCACCCCCACTGAAAAGCAGCCCCTGAGCTCACGGCAAATCAGTCCCTGCTTCGTGGGTGTGCAAGGGTGTGTATGCTATGGGGTGTGTGCCACGGGCATGCCCCATGGGGTGTGTGTGCTATGGAGTGTGTGCACCATGGGCTGTGTCTCAGGGGTTCACCTTGATGGAGGACACGCGCCACCTGGTCCCGGCCTCGCCTCATCAGCCCAGGCACCTTCACCTCTTATACTCTATCTTCCGGTTACCTGATCTCGATCCCTAGAGGGTGATCCAGATGGGACCTGCCCACACCCCCCCTAACATCTGGCTTCCCCTCACCCACCACCAGCCGACCGGCAAGGAGCCAGCAGCACATTCCGTGAGTGTCAGGCAGATGCCAGCCCGCAAGCTGGCGAGGCCCCCGGGGCACTGTCCAGTGGGGTCGTAAAAGTGCCACTAAACCGGCGGGGCCAACGCAGAGAGGCTGCCAACCTTGCAGGGGGTTAGAGGCCCCTGGGCTTGGCAGGAGGGGCCCCCCGGGACCCTGTTAGTTTCCCACAGACTCTGCGCCACACCCACTCTCAGCCCAGGCTCTGTAGGTGAGAAGCCCGGGGGCCAGCGGGTCCTCACAGGCTGACGCGAGGGCTGGGGTCCGGTCAGAAGCTGTGAGGAAACCCTCTCCCAAGCGCATCCTGGCCACTGGCCAAACCTAGTTCCCCGCAGCTGTGGGACTAGGGCGTCCGGCCGGCTGTCGGGTGGGGGGGGGGGGGGGGGGCGGGGCGGAGCTCGGCTCCTTCCACGCGGCCTCTGTACCCCACCACGAGAACCCCCACCTCCCTCGCACCCAATTCCTCGGGGCTCCCCGTCCCTCGGGCTTCCTCTCCTGCCCCCGGCAGGGGAAAACCGCCCCCCGAGGGCTGTGTGACCTGGTCGGGCCTGCCCAGGTCACCTCCTCCTGAGGTCAGCGGGTTGACCAGCTTCATCGCACCTACAGGCGTGACTCGGCGGCCACAGGAGGGACAGGAGGCAGCAGTGCTGTGCTCGCCGCCGCCCACAAGGACCTCCCGGGGCCTGAAGCGGCTTCTGCAGGACCACGGGCGGAAGCGGAGACTCCCAGACGCCAGCTGATGCTCGGGCTCCACCGGGGACCCGACACAGAGGGCCTGTTGGGCAGCCAGTGTGATGTGTGTTTCCACGGTTACTCACAAACAGCCACATCTCTTTCTGATAAATTCGCTGTGACACATCCACCTGGACCTGACCACCTTCGGAACATTTTCCCTGAGTGACTAATACAGCCCAACTGCCCGGATTCTGGAAAGTGTGTCATCACCGGAGCCACAGCGGCCAGTATAGCTGCCCCGGGGGAGGGACTGTGGCCACGTCTCCCCCCGCAGCGGGCGAGGGATGGATGTGAAGCTTCCTCCCGGCCCCACAGACCCCACCAAGTCCCCAGCAACAGGACCTGAGGGGCGGGCGCAGAGCAGGAAGGAGGAGAGCCGGCCTTGGGTCTCTGTGGGGCTCCCCCTGCCCCGTGCCGCCGGGCCAACAGCAGCTAGCTCTGAGCCCCCAGTCCTCCCAGCCCCAGACAGTGGGGATGCCCGTGCCCGCGAGCATCTCGCACACCCCGACCTCAGGGGCTGACGGATTTAGCCTGACCAGAACTGGGGGCCTCCGGCCAGCAGCGTCTCCAGCAGGGACGCGGGTGGTTCACTTGTTCTCTTAACGGGGAGCGGACAGCCACCTGCTCTGTCTCACAGACTGTCTCAGATGACGCAGACGCCCACCTTACAGGTGGGGAAACTGAGGCAACCAGGGCGCGAGTGGCTGGCCTCAGGGAACACGGCGGCGAGTGGGGCTCTGAGCACCCGGCTTCCGGTCGGTGCCGCGCTGGGCAGAGATCAGGGGGTGCACGCACCGAGACTGGACTGGGGGCCTAGGGGTGGAGAGACCCTCCGAGAGGTGGACAGAGGCCCCCACCTACCGTGCAGGCGCCCAGACCCTGAGACACCATCCCTCGGGCAGGCCGCGCCGCTGGGCCCCGAGAGGCTGGGCTTCGGCGTCTGTAGGCAGTGCGGGAGCCCAGCCCTGGAGGCAGCGCCGAGGCCAGGCCAGGAGGGTGGGGCAGGAGGGCTGCAGATGGACATCTCTGTGCTTCGTGGGCCCGCAAGCCCCGCAGCGCCTCACCCTGCGTCAGCCGTGGCTCGAACGATGATGCCGGGGGCTGACCGCCACGGCAGGGTGTCACGTCCTCCACGGCCACCATCGGCTGCCTGCCCCCCCCACCCTCATCGGACCCCCAGCCCAGGCCAGCCAGCTCCCCAGAGACACTCCAGCTCCGCCCAGCCCCATAAGCCAGGGTCGTAGACAAAGCTGTCCTCTCACTTTGGGCCCCAGGTCACCCAGTGCTGAGCCTGGGACTGCCAGCTGCAGGGGCACCTCGTGGACCAGCAGGGAGAGAAGGCTCCGGAGGACCACGCTGGCTGGTGCCTCCTCCAAGAGGGCCTCTGCTTCCACTTCCACTCAGAATGGGGAGACCAGGTCACCAGACATAGGCCAAGTGAGATGACAGGCTGGCGGGGACCTAGGGCAGGGAAGGGTGGCCGGGGTTCCCTGAGAAGAGGGGTCTCTGAGTTGGTGGAAGATGTGCTCCAGGAAGAGCCGGCCGGAGTGGGGGCTTTGCCATGGCCCAGGCTCAGGCTCAGTGATGGTCACAGGCCTTGGTGCCAAGCCCACAGTCCAGACTCCTTTGGGGCCCAGGAAGCACACAGGCAGGGACTTGAGCACGGCCAGACCCCTTCGACAGACACCCGAGCTTGGAGACGGTGACCTGAAGGCTTCCTCTGGGCTTCCTCCCGGCTCAGGGAGTCCGGGGCGACACGGGCTTGCTCTTTGTAGAGGCGCTGCCCCCGTTTGAGCCTGTTCACCCATGAGCCCCTGGACAGCGCCGGCCTCACCCGCAGAGGGAAGCAGGGACTGCCGTGTCCCTCCGGCACGTGCCGCCACGTCTACACCCGTGGAGGGTTAAGTGTGTGGAATACCAGTGGGTGGAGCAACACGCTGCTGGCCTCACCTCGACCACGTCCACGGTGGCCCGGTGCGCATGACGAGGCAGGGCACACACAGCCATGCCGGGCCTCACCACAGGTCACACGAGAGCAGAGGGCAGGCGACAGCTGCACCCGTGAATCCCTCCTGGCCCTGGGAGTCCCTGATCCCGAGGAGAAACTGATAGGGCTCCGTGGCTTTTCAGAAAATCCCACACCCATGATTACCCTGAGCCCTGGAATCAGGGCTCTCTTGAAGTCCCTTCCAACTCACAAATCCGTTCCAGTCACCGCCCACAGCGCCGGCTGGCCCCCTGAATGTAGGTCTGTGGGAATTCACCCATGCTCTCGTTTGTTCTGGGTCTCAAGACCGTGAATCCTCAGACAAGCTGGTTCTGTTTAGGGCTTAATTTGTCAGACAATTTAAATGTTTTTTCCTGCCAGAGAGTGGGTCCATCAAAGGGCAGCGATCCTTCTCTGGCTGATGTCACTGCGTCTCCCTCCCGGAGGCAGCCCGCGGAGAAGGGAGAGGCTGCAGGCAAAGTGAGTGCAAACCAGGGGAGGGGTCTGTGCCCGTGTGAGGAGGGTGGGCTCCTGAAGAAACACAGCAGGGCACAAGGCTGGCTGCTGTGGCCCCACGCGCCTCCTGACTGCGGGGAGCCGCACAAGTCCCAGAGTCCTGGCCGGGCTCAGGGGGTCGGGCTGTGAGACGAGCGTGCCTCCTCAGGCGATCCCAAAGGTCGCTTCCGGGGGCTCTCCTCATTCCCGGAATGTGTTCCGTTTCGGAGGCTCGGCCGTGTGCACACTGCTTCTGGTCCCCAGGAGTCCCTTCTGCTTCCCGGCCCTTCCCCAGTATTGGCATCTTAGCGGCAACAACCGGACTCGCTGTCCAGTCTCTGGGGCTGAACACGCCCCAGGTCACCTCCAGCCCCAGGCCTCCAACTCCAGCTCCGAAAGATGACCCGGTGCCCCATCCCGAGCCCTGTGACGTCCCCTGCCCTCTGAGGCTGGAACGAAGCCCAGATGTCCTAGTACCCCACCACCCCCGTGCAGCCTGTTACCTGCCCGCCCCGGGACTTCTCGTGGGAGGTGGTACGCTCCTGTGTTCCCAGCACTCTGCATTTGCACATCTCTGCCATCCTGGGGGCCAGGTCAAAGCCACGCTGGAGGAGCGGGGGCATGTGACTGCCGAGCCAATGAGGCTCTGAGCCTGTGGATAACACAGTAGAACTAGGGAGGGTCACAGATTCAGTGAGAAGAGCAGAGGTGGGGACGCGTCCCACACCAGGAGGGAGCCGGGAAAATGAGGAACGTACAGGAAAGCAGCCCAGATTTTGCTACTGAGCGTGAGTGTACATGTCTACTAATGTGAGAATAAGGTCCAGCAGAAACGGGTATTAGGTGTTTTTGAAGGCAGTTTTGGCCTCTCTTTAACCAGTGACAGGTTTTCTCCTCTTCTCTCCACGTGGGACACGTAGATGTGCCTCCCTGGGTTCAGCTGGAGTGAGTCCATGAACACACCAGACAACACGCAGGTGCACCCGGTGGTGCTGAGACCTGCCAGGGAGCTGGTAGATGCCAGAGAGGTCGAGACACAAAGTGCATCGTCCCAACCCTAGAAGCCTGCGAAGTTACTGACGCGGAACGTGTCACCTGACAATGTGCCATGAACCCTGGCCAGCATCACAGAGCACAGGTCTGAGCCTGGGGCCGTGCCCTTCACAGCTGGTCACTTGTGTGCCTTGGCCGCATCATCTTGACCACTGTCGTCATGGACCCACCGGAGGCTCTCACCTCCACAGACAGACTGGCCTGATCATCATCCCAGACAGAGACAGGCCTAGCCACACAGGGAAGTCAGGCAGAGACATCGTGGTCTGGTTTGGGTATCAGGGTAATCCTGGCCTCATAAAACGAGTTGTGAAATGTTCTCTTCTCCTCTACATTTTCAAGAAGTTTATACAGGATGGGTGTTACTTCTTTCCTAAATGTTTGCTAGAATTCTCCAGTGAAGCCCTCTCAGATAATGAATTCAATGCCCTGACGAAATATAGGGCTATTTCTTCTTGGGCTAGTCGGCTAATCTGTATAGTCCCCCCGAAATTGTTTCTTTTATCTAAGTTGTCTCAATGTACTGGCATAAAGTTGATCATCATATTTCTTACTGAGTTGATGAGAGAAGAAAGAAGCCTCAGAAAACTCACCAAACCATCAACACAATGAGAATTATACCGGAAAGAACCTCGGGTCTGATGTTCGTTTTAGTTTTGATTCTTGAATGCTAATGTGGAGAATTCTACACGAAACATGCAAAAAGCAAATATATGAAGACAGAACACAGACTAGTAGTTTCCGGGGTGGAGAGTGGGTAAGAGGCATGAGGAGTCTTACGGGGTGGGAAAAAGTTCTACAACTGATCTATGGCCATACCCTTCAATTTACCAAAACTTGTGGAATTGCACACCTGAATAGGATGAATTTTGTTATGCAAAACATACCTCAACAGGCCTGTTTTTAAAAAAGCATAAAATAGCCTTTGCCATCTCTTTGATAGGGAGACAACACCTAGAATTCAGGACCCTCAAAGGGACAGGACCCTCAGTTAGACATAAATACCCCAGGCTCTCAACAGGGCCCTTAGAAAGTTATGTTCCAGGAGGAAGGAAGGAGTGGTAACACCCCGGTCTTCACAGAGAGATAAACCCAGATTTGAGTCATATAAAGGGAATCTTCCCTACACTAACTGCCCACCAAAATAAAATTAAATCCAATTCTAAACAAAGAAGATAATACTATGCAGGACCCCTACAATCCTTCACACATAATGTCCAGCATTTAATAAAAAATCACCAGGCAGGTCAAGAGATGGGACCACATGACTCTATGGGAAAAAACAAACAAGAGAAACAGACCCACAGGTGGCCCTGATTTTTGGAGTTATCATATATGGACTTTAAACTAAATGTGACTAAGGGGCGCCTGGGTGGCTCAGTCGGTTAAGTGTCCAACTTTGGCTCGGGTCATGGTTTGTGAGTTCGAGCCCTGCATCGGGCTCTGTGCTGACAGCTCGGAGCCTGGAACCTGCTTTGGATTCTGTATCTCTCTCTCTGCCCCTCCCCTGCTCACTCACTCTCAATCTCTCTCTCTCTCTCTCTCTCTCTCTCTCTCTCTCTCTCTCAAAAGTAAATAAACATTAAAAATTTTAAAGTAAATGTAATTACTATCTCAAGAAAGTGGAATATGAGACAGACAACTGGATAAGAAGACTGTAATCTGTAAGTTGAAGAGAAAATGGAAATTCTAAAAATAAAAAAAATGCAGTATTTGATAGTTAAAATTCAATGGATTGGGGTTACCGGCAGATTAAACAAAGCAGAAGTGAGAATAAGTTAATTGGAACAGCTCAGGAGAAAATGGGCAAGACCGAAAGACAAATTAAAAACAGATATAAAATACAGAAAAGAGCATACGACATGAGGCCTGATGAAAATGTCTAACATATGTGAAATTTAAAGCCCAAGTGGAAAATACAGACAGAATGGCGCAGAGGCAGTATTTGAAGAGATTTTCTAAAGGATTTTCTAAAACTGATAAGAGATATCTTTCCAAAGATTCAGAAAAGAAATCCACGTGCCAGACAGATGCAGAGCGCCACATGTGAGTGGTACGTCACCGCAAAAGCGCTGTGAGCCGGAGATAACGGGACGTCTTAGAAGCAGCCGGAGAAGGGAGGCAGGTTATCCTCAGAGGAACGACAGAGAGACAGATTTCCCACAAATCTGGACACCAGAAGACAATGTAATGTCATCTTTAGAGAATCACAAGGAAATAGCCGCTAAGATGGAATTCTCACCCGGAGAAATCGCCTTCAAAAACTGAAGGTTCAATAAAAAGTCGGTGAGACAGGTAAATCCTGAAAAATGTGCTGCCTGCAGACGCGCACTAACCAAAATGATAAAGGGGATGGTGGCAAGCTGTCTCTAAAATGGCTTTCATGACCCTGCCTCCTGGTACTCATGACAGAGTGTAATCCTGTTCCCTGGAGTGTGGGCTGGGCCCCAAGACTCATTTCCAACAAGCAGACATCATGGTGAAAGTGATAGGAGGTCAATCCTGAGGTCAGTTTACAAAAAGATGTTGGCTTCTCCCTTCACAGACCTGTCTCCTTCTCTTGTTTTCTCTCACTGACGCTCTCTCTGTCTCTTTGTGTCTCTGTCTCTCTCTCAGCTCCCACTGCGGGGGAAATTGAGCTGCCGTGCTGCCGTGCGTTGGGGGCCAAGACCCGCCACGGCCCCGTGAGCGAGCTTGGAGATGATTCTCCCCAGGCAGACCTCTCAAGGTTCTCTGAGAGGGAAGGCCGCCTTTCACCCCGTGCCCTGTTGTACCTTATGAATCTGGGACGATGAACATGCATTATCTGCTCCAAAATAAATAAATAATATTACAAAAGTTTAACACCAACCATTAGTAACATTTTAAAATTGTTAAAAAAAAAAAATTCAAAGGCAAAGAAAAATAAGCCCAACTGACAAAGGGCACAATCTGGTCATGCACCAGACAGAGGCCCCCCCCACCTGCCCCAAGATGGAAGAGTTCCAGACCGCGGGACCTATGCCTTCTGACTCCCGCAAGGCTTCGCGAGCGTGAGTGAGCCTTTACAACGCCACTGTCCGTCCATCATGAACTTGTCTCTTATCTTCACCCACGCGACAAGACCTCTGAGGACAGAGGCTGTATCTTTCTAAGATCCAACCCCCTGCAATCGTCAGTGCCTGCCTGTGGAGAGGACGGTGGGGGAGGCAAAGATGACGGTCGCAGCAGTGGGTAGATGGTGGCGGTGGTGGCGGAATAGGCCGACGGTGGCGCTCTTCCCGGCAAGAGCTGGAGCCCTTGTCTCCACTCCCCGAGTCACGGTTGGCCCTGTGTCTCGCTTTGACCAACAAATTGTGGCAACACGATTGGTTATGACCCCTGAGCCCGGATCTCAAGAGTCTGCGTGGCTTCTGCCGCCATTCCGCTGCACACGGCCACCACATAAACGGATCTGAGTTGTCTGTCCTTCCAGGGAGGCCACAGTGAGGAGAGCAAGAGACCTGTGAGTAATGCCAACCTAGATTGTCCTCCCCCGGCAGGCCTTCCTGACTGCCACAGCCTGGACGAGCTGAGATGAAACCATCAGGTGAACTGCTCCGCTGACCCCAGCCCAAAACGTCAACGCACCGAAACTGAGAGCAAAGGAGATGATTATTGTTTAGTCCAGTAAGTGCAGGGATGCTTTGTTATGGAGAAATAGATGATGGTGGGGAGGTGACGGCAGGGGTCGTGGTCATGAGGAGGAGGACAGCTCCAGACCTCCTAAATCATCCAGAAAGATTAAGCAGCATGATTTTGTGTATTTTGTTGTGTCCCAGTTCACTGAGTATGTGTAATGCTTCTAGAACCACCTGCACCTTTGAGAATCCAATGACATCTGGCCCCCTTGCCAGGAGACGCACATAGACAAGGTTTGGCTCAGACTCTGGGGCTGTGGTGACCCTGCCTCCCCACCCTGACTCCTGAGGAGAAGCCCTGGGGTAGGGCTCCCAGTGTTGGCCCACTCGGGTTGGCCAGCCCCTGGAGTGTGTGTTGGAGGGGCCCTCCCGGGCCAGCAGGGAGCTGAGGCATGTGACGTTCTGGTGACACTGTCACCTCAGGGAAGCACAGCTGGTGACGAGGAGCTTTTAATGAGGCATAAATATTTTGAAGCATTTTATAAACGAGTTTCATGAAGTTTACATACGCCTGGAGGGGGCAAAGGGGAAAGACCACCACCCTTGGACCAAAAGTTCTTCCCCCCCGCACAGTCCCCCGGGAGACCCCGTGTCCTGCTTGTGAGATGCCCATGAGCAGGATCTGATCAGGTCAGGCATGTGAGGGGAGCTTTGTAGGCGTCCCACTGGCAGGCCGTGGTCTCGGGCTGGCTTCACTTTCCAAGACATGACCGGACGTCCACGGCCAGAAGCCAGAGCAAGTGGGGACCCCTTGGGAGCACCGCCATGCGTGGACCGAGTCCATTGGGAGACACAGCCCCTCTCCACCCAGGGGGCAGCTCCCATCCGCCAGCACTTGTCCCCAGACCTCCCTGCCACCTGGCACCTTCGCCCCTACAGGCCCTCCCCGCGTGCCTGGCTCTGTCCTGGCTCCCTGGAGATGCGGACAAGTTCTCCGCCCAAGTGTCGTCATAGAGTTAGAAGGCCGACGTACCAGCTGCCCAAGACCTAGAGGGATTACCAGGACTAACGGGGTAGCTTTGGCTTGAATGAATAGAAACCACCTCTCGCTCACCAACTGGAACACACAGCACGATGTGCTGACTCCCCCCTGTTGCCCGTGGATGGTGGGTTCTGTAACGTTTTCAGGTCTCTGGAGAAAGTTGAGAGCGGCCGGGGCGGGGGAGGGGAACCTTACCCCTCAACGCCATGAGCGCGCAAAGGAAAACAAATGTCTTCCGAAATGCGTTTCTAAGGCCATAGAGCAGAGCCCTGCCGCCCAGAGCTGTCCCACGAGACGAGCAGAGCATGAGAAAGCCTCGGGGGGCCTGGCCACTCAGAACCCCTCAGGCGTCCCTGGGCCTGAGAACATGTGGGCAGACACAGAAACGGCATTCCTTGACCGTCCCTCAGGCCCAGTGTGCCCAGATGACAAATCCCTTCCCTGACGGCTCCCACGAGGCTTCTCCTGTTACAGTCGTTCTCCTGAGCACTGGCATCTACGCCGCTCATCTGCTGTCACCGCACAAACAGGGTCAGAGCGGCACGGTCTCACGACCTTGGATGGGCTTCCTCTCTGGAAACGCGGTCGCACAAACCACGTGGGGCGCTGTGAGCATCCAGTGCCGGCCTCCGCACAGACAGCCCCCAGATTCGGGACACCCGAGCACGCCCACGCCCCTCTGCCCCTCACACTGTCCCAGCTATTCCGCCTCTGGCCGCGGGAACACTCAGGCAGGAACAAGGCGACGATGCGGGCGCTGGTGTGGTGACGCTCAAAGCTCTCCGGACAGAGAGTCTGGTGGGCCAGCCAGGCCCGCTGAGGGAGCTGACCCAGCCCACCGGTGGTTCTAGAATGTCAGCAAATCAAGGAAAATAAATCTGTGGCAGACAAGGGGAGGGTTCCTCAGGCCCAAGAGACACTGAGACCGACATTCACGCCCTCCGGGGCTGTTCAGCAAAGCCACCGGGAGGCCCTATTGGTTTTAATGGTGGCCTGGAGCACTGCTTGACCCCAGAGGGCGATTCTCAGGCTCTCAGCCCCCTCGTGAATCTCCAGAACCACGGCGCCCCAAGGAGGCTGCATTTCAGAGGCTCCAGGACCTACTGACTCACGGCTCCCTGCAGGGGCCGCTCAGCTCTGGGTCCTCCCCTGCAGATGTGGAGACACAAGGCGAGTCCTTGCCCAGGGGCCTGCCCTCTGCCAGCAGGCTGGGCCTTCTGGGGAAGCTTTCTTCACCTCTGGCCTATTTCCTCTCAGCTGAGGGCAGTGGGGGGCGGTCCTTGAGCTGCACACGCAGGGTCTGGCATGTGACGTGCTCCTCAGGAGGCACGAAGCGATGGCATGATGACCACTCTCATTACCGCTTGGAGAGACAAACAGAAACTCAACAAGGTGAGGCCACTCGCTGGTGGTCCTTACGGCAGGACCCTTGCACAGAAGGAAGTGGGTAGGAAGTGAACCAGCAGGGGCCCCAAGAGCCCTCCACTGGGTGTCTTTTCCCACAGGGACATCTCCAGCACCGCATGGTCCCAGCCAGGGCCTGCTGCAGAGACATGTCCTGCTCCTAGGCTCTCCTTAAAGCTGACTGCCTCCGTGTCACCTGAGATATGGGTCAGAGTAATATTCCCAAGGGTGGAATGTAGAGCCCACAAGTCCCACCAGGCCTGAACTTTCTTCTCTGAAGCAGAGGATACAACAGGAGGCTATTTGTCTTTTAATTTCAGGGGGATATCCCAGCATGCCCTTGACCACCAGACCCCTAAAGCCTTCCCTGAAGTGCAGACCTCTGGATGTTCACAGGAGCTCATCTCCCACCCTCTGGGGCACATGTGTCCAAAGGCCTCCGGCACACGAGCCTCCTCTCCCTTGACCTGCCCGGTCAGCACGGTGTCCTGCCCCTGGGGGATGTCCGGGGCACCTAGCTTCCCAGACCACGTTAGGACAGATCGGAGGATTAACGTGACCCTGAGGCCAAACCACAAATGCATATTATCTATCATCCCTCCCATGCGAATGCAAACTGTTCCTGTCTTTCCTAATTAGGATGGAAAATAATGCAATTGTAAATCCACAGCCCCATTAATCTGCTATCACCAGAATTCCGCCGGAATTCCAAGGCCCACACAGCAGAGGAGGTTGGGCGGCCCCGTGGTTAAGCCTCAATGGCCTGCAGCCTCTCTCTCGTCGGTCTCCGGGCTCGGTGGGGCCCACCACCCCTGCTTCTTCCAGGTCTCAACCTCCAGGGACACGATATTGTTTGCGGTTTGCTCTCTGGGCCGTGGGGGGTGGGGGATGGGGGGTGGAGTGGGGTGGGCAGTGTCCAAGTTTCCCCTGGGCTTCCCCCTGCCGTGTCCACAACCACACCGGCCAGAACCCAGTTATTCCAATGGCCAAGTATGGGAGTGACAATGACACCCTTGGGAACCAGGGAAACGACCCCTGGGTGGTCTGTTGACGAGGGGACCCGCTGTGACCAACACTTCAGCCAAGATTCCTTTTATTACCTGGCCCCATAAACCTCCCTCCAACAGGGTGTGAATCCAGTCACCCAAGTGAATGCCGTAGGGCTCTTTAGGGGAAGACAGGCACAGACACACTCTCACGCACCTGCCTCCCTCGGTGCCCCTCACTCAGGGCACCTGACGCACACAGAGAAACACGGTGCCGGACCAGAGGAGTGACTGGTGCCTCCCGGGGATGGTGGGCAGAGAGTGGGCACTGAGAGTGGCCCAGGCAGAGGGGTGATCTGGGAGCCAGGAGCAGGTGGGAGGCCACGTGCTGGGGCCAGGGCACATCTCAAAGGCCCTTTGGACATCAAAGTAGGGGCATCCTGTGGCACAGCTGCAGGGGTGGCCTGTCCCTCCTCACGGGAGACATTACTCCCCTCTGCCTGAACAATCTGGGTCTGCACGGGGCTCCCTGAAAACACAAAGATGCCTCCTTAGAACCCTGCCCTCATCTGGCCAGTCGGTGGGACCCCAGTGCACCAGAATCAGGCTGCAGATGGAAAGAAGTGCTTAGGAAGACCAGAGGGCATGCCCCCGGGGCACATATAGGTGACCAAGAAGCAGCGCATGTCTCTCCTCTTGAGGGGAGGGTGCTAAATCAGAGATTTGCCAAACGGAAGCTGGAGCCGCAGCCCCCTCCCTGCAAGGCAGTGATCCAGCCCGGCCCCAGACCCCCAGGACCTCTGCCCAGCCCTGCCTGCACCCCAGTGGGGGTCTGCCACTCCAGAGTGGGGAGCAGGGACTCCCACCACAGCTCTGCCAGGGACCCCCAGACTCTGCTCACGGGTGGACTTCGGACATCACGGCGGCCTCTGGGCCCAGCACCAAGCCCACCTGCGGAGTTCTCCAGGGAAAGTGCACCTGCAGGCTCCACCCGCCCCGCCCCTGCAGCTCCTGAGGCTCCCCCTGTCCTGGAACCCCTGCCCTTTCCCAGCCAGTCCCCTCCCATCTGACCCGGAGGCTCTCCGGCCCTGGGGAGACGGGAGCCCACGGGGCAGAAACACATTCTGACTCGCAGGGTCGCAGGAGCTGCGTGTTCCCAGACCAGGCTAGGTCAGGCTAAGCCTGAGCAAGGGGGACACGGAGAATGGGGACCCCTTGGCGCCGTCCAGGGGCGAGTCCCCGGTGCCTCCCACCACTCCAGGTGCAGGGCACAGCTCCCCATCTCCCAGGTCAGCTCGGCCTGGAAATCCGGCAGCGGCAGCAGGCAGCCAGGCCGGGCGTGAAGTCCAAGCAGCTGCCTCAGTGCGGTCCAGGTGTGGACCGGTGTGGACTGGGCGGCGCAGAGGGCTGTGAGGACCGCCGGGGGGGGGAGCTTCGGACCAGTTCAAGGAGAGGTGGCAGCGCCCGCGCCCCGGCCACGCCCTGTTTCCAGCAGTGCCCCCCCCCCCCCGTGTCCCCCTCCAACCCTCCGTCCTCCCGGCCCCCCTCGATCCCCCCGCCACACTGCACCCCTGTCCCTTCCTCCCCACCGCGCCCTCTTCACTGCCCGCCCCCCAGTCCACCCCTCCGACCCTACATGGCCCCACCCCAGGGCCCTCACTTCCCACCCCTGGTCCCCCGCCATCCGCGGGGCCGCAGCGCCTCCCGCTGTCCGCGCTGTCGGGGCGTCGGGGCGCGGCCCTGGCGGGCGGCGGGAGGCGTATAAAGTGGGCGGCCCCCGCCGCGGACCCCTCCCTCTTGCCCGCTCAGAGCCCGCGTCGCGGCCGCCAGCACCCGGAGCTCCTCGAGACGTGTCCGGCGAGGGCGCCCCGCGCGCTCCGGGGTCAGGTAAGCGCCGCTCGGCCGGCCCGGCACCCGCCTGGAGCCGCGGCCGCGCGCGGGCGCCTTGGGACCCGCCGGCCGGCTGGCCTCCCCGGTGGCGAGCGAGCTCCTCGCGGGGGGCCGGGGGGCCGGGGGCGCGCAGGCCTGGCGACCCCCGTTCCAGCTGCTTGCCCTCCCTCCGAGCTCCCCACGCCCGCTGCTTAGGACGCGGTGGGGACCGGGGGAGGGACTCCCCCTCTTTGGCACCTTCTGGGGCAGAGCTGAGGGGTTTGGGAGGGATTCCTCCATTTCCGGGCTCGGTGCGAAGACTCTGCGGCTTCCGGGCTTGGCTGCTGGGACAGCGGGGGAGACCTCGCGGTCACCTCCTCACCAAATAGCCCCCAGGGGCTCAGCGTGTGCAGGTGGACCCCTGGCTGCTTCCTGGGAGTTTGGTTTTATCTCTGGCCTAGAGGTCACATTCAGAGGGCTGAGGAGCCCAAGTCACCCCCACGGGAAGACCAGCCCCTCTGACTTGGAACCCGCACCGGGTCTCCAGCGGGGCTGGTCCCTCTCCTCTGGGCTCAAGAGGGAGAGCCTGTTCCTCCTCCTTCTGGAAGGAGCTGCCAGGTCCAGAATGAGCTCTCCAGGGCCCCCCAGGCACTCTTCAGGTGACAAAGGGTCCCTGATACCCTAGTGGAGAGGACAGGTCACCCCCCCACCCTCACTCTAGAATCAGCAAGAGCCTAGCCTGCCCCCCATTCCTCCGAGGCTGGAGGTGGCCCACCCGCATTCTCCAGCCCCGCTGCCCACCAAAGTCTGCCGGGTGAGACTAAGCAGGGGGCTGCAGAAGTAGGAGTCCTGGCTGATGGTGCCTGTGACGGCCCCCTTGCTGGGCCAGACCCCACACCCTCCCAGGACTCCTCATCCAGTTTAATAGGGCCCTGGGGTCCCAGCACCCTTAGAGCAAGGCTTTAGGGTAGGGGTGGGGGGGGTCAACTGAGGGGTCTCTGATACTAACAACACAAAAACCAGCAGGGTGTGGTGCCTCAGGTGTGCCACAGGGCATATCACCACCACCACCACCACCACCACCCCCGCCCCCCCACCGTACCCAGGGAGAAAATCACCAGCTCCAGCACCCATACCTTCTGTCTACCCAGCTGTCCCCAAGAAAAGGAACCTCATTTTTAGATTAATGCCCAAGAAGAAGGAAGCTGGAGATCCACAGATTCGCGGGTTTTTTTCTTGCAATAAAGGAGTTCTGGCCCGGGGATAATCTTACATTTGTTTAACAACAACAAGAAAGCCTTTTGGGGTTTATTCCCAGCCTCATCTCACCAGGCCAGGAGGCAGGACAGGCCTTTGGGGCTCTGAGGAGGGACGCTGTCTGCCTTCCTGACGTTATTCAGAGGCAGGAGAGGGGGGTGGGGGGAGCGGAGGCAGGAGCCCCGGGCATATGTGACCTGGAGTCTCCCAGGCCAGGCTGGAGGGGGTGGGCACAAGGGTCCCAGGTGTGGCCCATTGGCAGACTCAGGAATCGATGCGCCGCTGGGCCCTGCTGGCCACCGTGACGCTGCCACCATGTGCTAATGAAAGAAACCCGGGAGGCTGACAAAGTCCGCAGCAGGGCGGGGGCCGTCGTCGGGCACAGCAGTTAGGGAAGGCACCGTGCAGGGACAGAGTAGGTAGGGCTCCTGCCACTGGGCCACCAGGTTGGGCGCAGCCCGGGCCCCGGCCCCGGCCAGTGCATATGGCTCGCAGTGGACTCGGCGTCACTGGCCAGAAGGGTGGCTCTGTGTTTCCGGGAGCTGTGGGCAGCAGGGGGGCCTTCAGATGAGCACCCTGGGATGGGCCAGGTCGGAGGAGGGACGGCCAGTGCCGAGGAGAAGGAGCTGGGGCCTCGGCAGCGGCTGTGGGCCGGCCCACCCTCCTCCCCAGCCAGCATCTTCTCATCTGTAGGACCAGGCTGGGCTTAATAGTACCTGCCCTCTTCACTGCCAGGGCTGCCAAGGGTCTCCGGGTGCCTAGTGTGGGAAGACCACGTTTGCACCTACAGAATGCTTTGTGATGCTGGAAGAACTTAGTTCTTATGATTAAGAAAACCACAAATAGTTTGATTCTTTCCACATTTCAGTGGATCAGTCCCTTCTCTGGCTTCTTTCACACATTTGTGCAAAGTGAAGGGGGGACCCTGGTGTGGGGTGCACCTGCAAAGAAGCAAGGATCATGGGATGCTGTTCATTGAGCAGCACCTGGGGGAGCCCAACGCCCACCCGAGGGGCGAGGGCTGGCATTGGGCCATGTCATAAAGCGACATTCTCCACAGACGGTACACACACCCTCCCGGGTGACCTAAAACATGTCAACGCTCCACGCCACACAGTGTGTGAGCCTCGTGGTGGCCCATTGCAGCCGTTGTAATAAGCAGGTGGAGGTGGGGATCCAGTGGTGAGGGGCCCCTGCTGCTGGGAGAGTGGCTCCGGGTCAAAAGCTCTGACAAGTGTCAAGGCTTTCAGGCTTCCCGTCAGATACGCACCAGGAAAGTGGGGAAGGACGCTGGCATTCTCCACAACGGGCAGGATTGCTGTTTGGTTTGTTTTGGTTTTCTCGCATGCCGGTTTCATGGGTGAGGAGCGGCGCACTGTTGGTCTGTCTATAGGGCCTCGATTCCTGTGCCTTCGACAGCTTTTGATTACTGACCATTTGCCTGGTTGTGGTTTCCCCGTGTTCCTAATGGGTGCTCAGTTTTACTAATTTGTAAGGACTTTCCCCCCCAGTTTTTAAAAACTATGGTAAAATACACATAACATAAAGCTTATCGTCGTAACCATTTTTAAGTGTAGAGCTCAGTGGTATTAGGTACCTGATCACCTCCATCCGTCTCTGAAATTCCTTTCCTCTCGAAAAACTGAAACCCTGTACCCATTAAACACTAACTCCCCTTTCCCGTCCGCAGTCCCTGGCAGCCACCATTCTACTTTCTGTCTGTGATTTTTTCAATATTCTAAGTCCCTCATATAATTGAAATCTTACAGTATTTGTTTTTTTGTCACTGGCGTATTTCACTGAACATACTGTATCCTCAAGGTTCATCCATGTTGTGGCAGGTGACAGAATTTCCCTTCTCTTTGAGGCTGAATAATACCGCACTGTGTGAATATACTGCCCTATATTCTATGCTTGCACTGCGGTTATCCATTCAAGTGGCGCAAGTGGACACTTGGGTTGTTTTCATGTTTTAGCTATTGGGAGTAATCACTAACGTGAACAATGAAGATGGGTGTACAAATATCTCTTTGAGACCCGGCTTTTGATTTGGGGGGTGGTATATAGCCAGAAATGGAATTGCTGGATCATATTGTAATTTTATCTTTTTTTTCTTTTTGAGGAACCACCGTACCGTTGTCCAGAGAGGCTCTACTGTTTCACATTCCAGCCAATAATTCCAATTTCTCCACATCCTCCAACATGTGTTATTTCCTGGGGTTTTTTAAATCTTAGCCGTCCTAATGAGTATGAGGTGATATCCTTAGAATTTTGGTATGTGCTTCTCTAATAATTCATGACGTTGAGCATCTTTTCATGTGCTCATTGGCCACGTGTATATCTTCTTTGGAGAAATTTCTCTTCAAGTCCTTCATCTATTTTTGAGTCAAGTTGTTTGGTTTTTTTTGTTGCTGAGTTTTAGAAGTTCTCTGTCTATTCGGGACTTTAACACCTTACCACACGCACAATTCGCAAAGACTTTTTCCCATTCTGTAGGGTTGCCTTTTGACTCTGTGGATAGTATCTTTTCATACACAAAATGTTTTATTTTCCAGGAAATTCAGTTTGTCTATTTTTTCTTAAGTGGCTTATGCTTTTGGTGTCACAGCCAAGAAATCATTGCCAACTGCAATGTTGTGAGGTTTCGCCCCACGTTTCTTCTAAGTTTTACAGATTTAGGTCTTATATCTAGATCATGGATCCACTTTGAGTTAATTTTTGGGTCTGGTGTTAGGTAAGGGCCCAACTTCATTCTTTTGCTTGTGGATGCTCATTTTTCACTGCACCAGCACCATTTGTTGAAAAGAACTCTCTTTAACCCCACTGAATGGTCATGACACCTTTGTTGAAAAGTACTTGAATATATATGCAAGGATTATTTCTGGACTCTATTCCACAGGTCTATATGTCTGTCTTTATGCCAGTACCACACTGTTTTCATTACTATAGCTTTGTAGTAAGTTTTGAAATGAGGAAGTGTGAGTCCTCCAGCTTTGGTCTTCTCTTTGAAGATTGTTTATGTTATTCAGGGTCCCTTGAGGTTTCTTATGGATTTAGAATGTTTTTTTCTATTTCTGCAAAAATCATCATTTGGATTTTGATAGAGATTGAATTAAATTTATAAATCACTTTGAGTGGTATTGACATCAATACCACTCAACTTAATATTGTCTTCCAATCCATGAACATGTATATCCAAGTCAATTTTCATATATGGCTTTTGTTATATTGAGATGGGTTCTTTCTATTCCTAGTTTTGGGGTGTTCCTATCATGAAAGGATATTAAATGTTATCAAAAGATTTTTCTGCATTGAGATATCATGTGGGTTATATTACACTGGTCAATTTTCAGATGTTGAACTATACTTGCATTGCGGGAATGAATCCCACTTGCTCGTGGTATTTAATCCTTTTACTATCCTATTGAATTCTGTTTGGTAATACTTTGTGGAGGATTTTTGTGTCAATGTTCAATAGGATTACTGGTCTGTATTTTCTTTTCTTGTAGTATCTTTGTCTGACTTTGGATCAGCATAATGCTGATGTCATAGAATGAGTAAGGGAATATTCCCTCCTCTTCAACTTTTTTTGAAAAGTTTAAGAAGTGCTGGTGTTAGTTCTTCTTTAACGTTTGGTAGAACTCACCAGCGAAGCCATCAGGTTCAGGGCTTTTCTCTGTCAGGAGATTTTCAGTTCCTTATTCAATGTCGTTACTAGTTATAGATCTGTTCGGAATTTCTGTTTCTTCATGGTTTGTAGGTTTTGTGTTTCTAGGAATTTGTCCATTTCCCCAAGGCTATCCAGTTTGTTGGTGTACAGAGAAGCTACTCTCTGTGATATTTTCTTCTTAAACCATTGAGGCTGCCATTGTTGTTTCCTTTCCTCCCATCATTGCAAGTCCCCATCCCTTCCTTCTCTGGCTGAATTTACTTACAGGGGATTTAAAGTATTGCCACTTTTTTTTCCCTATTCACTTTTCTCTTTCTTTTTGGGGGAGCCAGACATTGAAGAGTAGGGCATTAGAATGCAGCTGCATGTAGAGGGGAATTAGGTGGGCAGTGAACATGTTCAGGGAAGGTGTGTGGCCAGGAAACACCTGAGAATACCTCTTACTTACACTTCAGGCTGATCCTTGGCACGGAGACGGCTTATAACAATCAAAACCAAACAAACAGCAAGCCCTGGGGAAGGAGAATCTGATTTCCAGACATATCACATCATTAGATTCAAATGTCCAGTTTTCAACAAAACAAAAAAAAAATCACAAATCATACAAAGAAACAGGAAAGTATGGCCTGTTCAAAGGGAAAAAAAAACATAGACCAAGAGAAACTAACCCTGAAAAAGACCTGATGGTGGATCTACTAGGCAGACCTAAACACAACCATCTTAAAAACGCTCAAAAAAACTAGAGGAAAGCATTAAAGAAATCAAGAAAACAATGTCTGAAAAAAAAGGAAATACCAATAAGGAGATATCTATATAGAATTCAAAAAGAAATAAAGGAGCTGAAAAGTACAATAACTAAAATGAAAACTTCCCTAGAAGAATTCAAAGGCAGACTTGAGCAGACAGAAGAAAGAGCCAGGGAAGTTGGAGATAGGACAGCGCAAACTATTGAGTCTGAGGAACATAAATAAAAAAGATCAAAGAAAAGTGAACGAGCCTAAAGGACCAGCATGCACAGTGTGGGAGTCCCAGAAGGAGAGGAGAGAGAGAAGCAGGCAGGAAAAGTATTTGAAGAAATAATGGCTCAAAACTTCCAAGTTTGATAAAGACATGAACATAAAATCCAAGAAGCTCCATGAACTCCAGGTAGGATAAATTCAAAGAGACTCACACTGAGACTCATTGTCATCAAACTATCAAAAAACCAAGACAAAGAAATTTTTGAAATAAGCAGGAGACGTGACTCATGATATCCACGTGTCCTCAATAAGATTACCCACAGATTTCTCATCAGAAACTTGGGAGACCAGAGGCAGTGGGCTGATGATATTCAAAATGCTAAAAGAAAAAAAAAACTGTCACCCAAAAATTCTATATCTAGCAAAACTGTCCTCCAAAAGTGAGGGGAAAATTAAAACATTCTCAGATAAACAGAAGCTGAGGGAATTTGTTACTACTAGACCTGACCTTCAAGAAACACCCAAGGGAGTCCTCCAGGGTGAAATGGAAGGACTCTAGACAGTAACTTGAAGCCAGATGGAGAAATAAAGATCTCAGTGAAGATAAACACATGAGCAATGATAAAAGCTAATGTTATAGTAACAACAGTAATTCCACATTTTGCTTTCTACATAACTTAAGAAACTAACGCATTAAAAATAATATTTTGTTATGTTTTGAACACACGATGTATAAAAACGTAGTTTTTTGACATCAGTAACTGAAAGTGATGGGGTAGAGCTTGTAAAGGAGCAGAGGTTTTGTATAATACTGAAGTAAAGCTGATATAAATTCAAATTAGCATGTTGTAACTTTAGGATGTTAAATATAATCCCCCCGGTAACCATAGATACCTAAAGAATATACACAAAGAGAAATGAGGAAAGAATGTAAATGTTTCACTACAAAAATCAACTAAACACAGAAAAAGTCGTAATGCAGAAAATGAGAAACAAAAAACTATAAGGTATATAGAAAACAAATAGCAAAAGGACAGAAGTGGGTCTCTCCTTATCAGTAGTTACATTAATTGTAAACAGATTACACTCTCCAATCAAAAGACAGAGACTGGCAGAATGGATTATAAACAAACACGATCCAACTGCAGCCGACCCTTGAACCTGAGTTTGAACTGTGCAGGCCTACTTACGTGCAGATTTTCTGCACTACGGTACTATAAATGTATTTTCTCTTCCATATGATTTTCTTAACATTTTTTTCTCTAGCTTACTGTAGCATTAGAATCTGTAACACGTATAACATACACAGTAAGTGTTAATCGACTCTCTGTTATCAATAAGGCTTCCAGCCAACAGTAGGCTATTAGCAGTTAAGTCTGGGGGGAGTCGAAAGTTTTACACAGTGTGGGGAGCGGGGGGTCGGCGTCCCTGACCCTCGCACTTTTCAAGGGTCCGCTGTGTAAAAGAGACTCACATTACATCCAGGGACACAAGTAGGTTAAAAGTCAAAGGATGAAAAAAAAAAAAAAAAAAAAAAAAAAGAAGGGGCGCCTGGGTGGCGCAATCGGTTAAGCATCCGACTTCAGCCAGGTCACGATCTCGCGGTCCGTGAGTTCGAGCCCCGCGTCAGGCTCTGGGCTGATGGCTCAGAGCCTGGAGTCGGTTTCCGATTCTGTGTCTCCCTCTCTCTCTGCCCCTCCCCCGTTCATGCTCTGTCTCTGTCCCAAAAAATAAATAAATAAACGTTGAAAAAAAAAAAAAAAGTCAAAGGATGGAGGAGGCTCCTGGGTGGCTCAGTTGGTTAAGCGTCTGACTTTGGTTCAGGCCATGATCTCACAGTTTGTGAGTTTGAGCCCCGCATTGGGCTCTGTGCTGTCAGCGCAGACCCAGCTTCAGATCCTCTGTCTCCCTCTCTGTCTGCCCCTCCCCCTCTCACCCTCACTGTCTCAAAAATAAATAACCATTAAAAAAAAAACTGAAAGGATGGAAAAGTTATTCCATGCAATTCGGAACCAAAAGAGAGCAGGGTGGCTGTACTAATGTCTGGTAAAATGGACTTCAAGTCAAAAACAGTTACAAGGGACAAAAGACATTATATGTTAATAAAAATTTCAATAGAGCAAGAAACTGTAATAGTTATAAACATTGCACACCTAATAGCAGGCCATCAAAATTTTTAAACCTTAAAAATATGAAATCTTGGGGCACCTGGGTTAAGCGGTCGGTTAAGCATCAGTCTCTTGCTTAACCGACGGTTAAGCACAGTCGGTTAAGCATCTGACTCTTGGTTTGGGCTCAGATCATGATCTCGTGATTTGCAGGATCGAGCCCCTCATTGGGCTCCATGCTGTCAGCATGGAGCCTGCTTGGGATTCTCTCTGTCTCTCTCTCTCTCTCTCTCTGCCCCTCCCCCACTGACATGTGTTCCCTCACTCTAAATAAATAAATACATACATAAGTAAGTAAACTTCAGAAAAATATGGAATCTTGGAAAGACTGTTGTCTGGCTCTTGGTCTGTCCCAGGGCTGCTCACATTTGTGCTGTGAGGAAGGTCCCCTGTGGGAGTCCAGTTATCAAGAGAGTGGACCCCGAGCCGTGCCGCCTGGCTTTGGACCTCAGCTCTTGGCTGAGCATCCTGGACAAGTTGCCTCCACTTGGTCTCCGTCTCCTCCCTGGGAGGCGGGGACCGTCAGGGTACCAGTGCCCGAGGGCGGTCGTGTTGCGTGAGGAGAGGTAGCGTGGCGTCTGGTGCACGGCGATCGTAGGAGATATTATTCCCTCGTCGTCTCATTCTTTCCATGTTTTCCCCAAAGGCTTCTTAGTCTGTTTCGCACTCACCTCTGGAATTTATCTGGGTCCAGGCGAGACTACGCCCGTTTCTCATCACGCCGGGGAGCCCTGGCCCAGGACCCCGTCGCTGTGCGGAAGGGCCAGTCTCAGCCCAGTTCCGTGCGGCGTGGCCCGTTGCTTGCCGGGTGGCCGGGTGGCCTGTTGGCGCAGTCCACCACCAAACCATAAGTGCCGGATCGCTGCGGTCTTATTGTGGCACGAGCCCTTGATAGCACAACTCTCCTCGTTACCCTGTGTCTTTTGTTGCTCTCAGCCACCCTTTATTCTCTCCGCCTCGGGTTCTTTTTGTCAACATGTCGGCAGGCACGAAGCAAAAATGTTTCCTGGAGATTCTGGTCAAAATTACATTCAGGTGTAGATCCGGTTGGAAATAACTGATATTCTTAAACCATTAGAGACTCTTAAATACAGAGCACAAACTGAGGGTTGATGGGTGTGCGGGGGAGAGGGGAAAATGGGTGATGGGCACTGAGGAGGGCGCTGTTTGGGATGAGCGCCGGGTTGTGTGTAAGTGATGAAGCACCGGGATCTACCCCCCAAACCCAAGAGCGCACCGTACACACTGTATGTTAGCCCACTTAACAATACATTATATTTAAAAAAATAATTTAAAAAATAAAAAAAGAAAGAACCGATATTCTTAAATACTGTGTTTCTCATCCAGAAACAAGGTTTGTCTCTCCTGTGTGTTCCTTAGAAATTTTTTTTGAGTTTGTTTAATGAGTCCTGCACATTCTTAGATTCTGAAGTTCACTCCTTAGATTTACATTGCTTTTCTTGCTAATGTAAATAGTGCTTTTTCCATTGGATTTCCTCACTAGTTGTTGCCGACAGAAGAAAATTGACAGCCTTTCATATATATTTTTCTTTTTTTTTTAAATTTTTTTTCAACGTTTATTTTTATTTTTAAGACAGAGAGAGACAGCATGAACAGGGGAGGGGCAGAGAGAGAGGGAGACACAGAATCGGAAGCAGGCTCCAGGCTCTGAGCCATCAGCCCAGAGCCTGACGCGGGGCTCGAACTCACGGACCGCAAGATCGTGACCTGGCTGAAGTCCGACGCTTAACCAACTGCGCCACCCAGGCGCCCCGATCATATATATTTTTCTTATAACTGTCTCACTGAACCTCCCCTGCCTTCCCGTAAACTTTTTACAATTGATTTTATTGGGTTTTCTGGGTGGACAGTCCCATCTTTAGTGAGGGCACTTTCCATCTCTTCCCTTTCCAAGATTTATACTTTATTTCTTCTTATGGTCCTATTGCATTGGCTTCCAACACAACACTGAAAACCAGAGAGGTTTTTGTCTTGTCTGTTTGTCTGCGGACGTTGTTTGAGCGCAGGAGGTTTTTGTTGTGGTCGCTGTTGTTGTTTTAACGTTTATTTATTTTTGAGAGACAGAGAGAACTAGTAGGGGAGGGGCAGAGAGACAGGGAGACGCAGAATCCGAAGCAGGCTCCAGGCTCCAAGCTGTCAGCACAGAGCCCGACGTGGGGCTCGAACTCACAAACCACGAGATCCTGACCTGAACTGAAGTTGGACACTCAACCGACTGAGCGCCCCCAGGCACCCCTGAGTGCAGGAATTTTTAATCTGGGGTCAGGTCCATGGATGGACTCCCTGAGTTCATGAAAGGTGTGATTTCTGTACATGGGCATCTGTGCATTTGTGTCACATGGAATGGTCCAGATTCTTGAAGGAATCTGTGCCCTACAAAGATAAGGACGCCTATTTAGTTTTTGTATAAAATACGATATTGTTTGTTGATTTTTTTTTTAATTTTTTTTTTCAACGTTTATTTATTTTTGGGACAGAGAGAGACAGAGCATGAACGGGGGAGGGGCAGAGAGAGAGGGAGACACAGAATCGGAAACAGGCTCCAGGCTCTGAGCCATCAGCCCAGAGCCTGACGCGGGGCTCGAACTCCCGGACCTCGAGATTGTGACCTGGCTGAAGTCGGACGCTTAACCGACTGCGCCACCCAGGCGCCCCTTGTTTGTTGATTTTAAATTTATATGCTTTGTAATGTTAATTCAACTGCTAAATTTCTTACGAAGTTTGCCTTTTTTTTTTTTCAGTCAGAAATGGATGTTTCTGGGCTCCTTAAAGCAGTTACATGATTTTCTTTTTATATTAATGTGCTTCATGTTAATATGCTTTGTAGTGTCGCATCATCATATTTCTAAACTAACTTCGTCTAGCTTTGGTACAGTCGTCCTTAACATGCTACTGGACTTTATTGTCTAGTCTCTATTAGGATTTTTGCAACTGTGTTTAAAAGTGAGATTTGCCTATAGAGTTCCTTTAGGGACTTCCTTGATCAATTTTTGGCCTCTGGCTTTTCCAAGTTTAAAAATGAATTGAAAAGCTTATCTTTTTATGTTTTGGAACAGGCAGAGAAGCATTTGTCCTTGAAGACCCAAATCCATGTGGGCCAGAACCCTAGGGGCGTGTCCCCTTCTGGGGCCGAGTCCCATCAGTTCCGCACCTCTCCTCAGACTCTTCCAGAGCATGGTCTTTCATACTGTTAGCTTAGAGCTGCACGTGGTATGCGCCTTCAAAACCTTCTTCATCCATCACTACATTATTTTACTCATTCCTAAATTCTTGTATTACTATATTCATGCCTCATCATTTTGATTTTTGATTAAATTTTTCTACTTTATTGACTTTTCCAAAGAACCAGCTCTTAGGTGTATTTATAGCTCTACTGTTGTTTCGTAATCAATTGGTTTATTTCTTATTATTTTCTTTGTCTTATTTTCTTGAGATTCATTTTGTTAATTTACTTTTGCCCTTAGCTTCTTTAACTGTCTAATTTGTTACACTAATTTTCCATCTTACAACATAAAGCATCTAAGGCTACATATTGTCCTGCAGTTACAGCTTTGACCTTTTAATATTTGTTTTGATACATAACACTGTTGTCACTAATTCCTATGTCGTTTTAGCAAGAGAGAATTTTTTAAATTTCCAGATGCTTTAATATTTTTGTGTGTGTGTCTTACTAGTGACTGGTTTTGCATTGTGGTTCAGAGAATTTGATCCTTACAATTTCTAATTGTTTTTTAAATTAATTAAAGCTGATTTGTGGTCGCTCTAGAAACGAATTTTCTAAAATTTTTAAAAGAACATACATTCCCTACTTGTAGGTTTCAAAGATAGATCTAGGTACGTGTGTGTCTGTTCTATGCACATTATCCAAATCCTAATGTTTAGAAAATACATATTCCATACTTGTTACTACCAGAGTTTTACAAAACATGACATTCAGATCCTCTTTTTTGTTATTGTTTATGTGATCTATCGAGAACTTTGAAAGCTGAGTTAAAGTCTTCTATTAATAATTGGCTTGTCAGCTTTTTGTTTGATTTTTCACCACTTTTGGTGTATATAATTTTGTGCTATGAAACCCGATAGACTCATTATCAGATAGCAGCCTTTATCTTTTTCTTGGCGCCATCCCTCACCCTTCTGTCTCAATTTAGACTGGCCCCACGATGTGGCCCCACCGTCTTCCTCTCTGTGCTCACCTGCCCTGAGTTTCTCTGCACCATCTGTGACAGTCTATCTAGTGTCACTCCCGTGTAAACCTCATCAGACAGGTTTCATTGTTTGATCCAATTTAGGAATATTTTTCTTTTCTTTTCTCTCTTTTTTTATTGAAGTATAATTGACACGTAATACTAGATTACTTTCAGGTGTACGGCCTAGTGATTCGACGATTCTATACATTCAGCTGTATCCCCCCCCCCGCCCCCCCCCCCGTTAGCGTGGTCACCACCTGTCACCATGCGACGTTATCATGGAAGTGCATGCTGCGCTGTCCGTCCCCATGACTCATTTATTTTATAACTGGAAGTTTGTACCTCTTCATCCCCATCACCTATTTCACCCATCCCCCATCCACCTGCCTTCTGGTACCCATCAGTTTGCTCTCTGTATTAAGAGCCTGTTTTTAGGTTTATCTCTTTTTTACTCCCTTTGTTTGTTTTGTTTCTTAAATTCCACATACGAGTGAAGTCATATGATATTTGTCTTTCTCTGCCTGACTTATTTCACTTAGCGTAACACTCTCTAGCTCCTTCCGTGTTGTTGCAAATGGCAAGATCTCATTCTTTTTGACGGCTCAGTAATATTCCATTGTGTACAGAAACCACATCTGTTTTATCCACCCGTCAGCCAGTGGGCATCTGTGCTCTTTCTATAGTTTGGTTGTTGTTGATCCTGCTCTTGTAAACAGAGGGTGTGTGGGAATATTTGTCTTTAACGGAAGAATTTAAAGCATCTACATATATTGTCCCAACTGGCCCATGTGATGTTTCTGGCATTTAACTGTGCTTTCTGGCCCTTTTTTCCTTCATTTTTTATATTTTACTGTATTTCTCAGGTTTCTTTGCTCTCTCACTCTTACTCATTTCTCTGCTGTCTGCAGAATTTTTTTAGAAATGGTATGTAGGTGAGCCCCTGCACATCTGAAACTTTTATCTTTTATATAAAGCTAGGTTGACTAGACAGACATCTTTGGTTCATTTTAGTTTCTTCACAAAATTCTGCAGTTACGGTCTCATTGTTTTTCTGTCTATAATATTGTGGAGGAAAAGTTTGATGCCTTAATTAGTTACCTATTGCTGTGTAATAAATTACCTCCAAACTTAGGGCTTTAAAACAGTGAGCGTTTGCTATGTCATAGTTTATTTGGGTCAGGAATGCAGGAATGGCTTGGCCAGGTGATTCTAGCCCAGGGTCCCTGATGAGCTGCAGTCACAGTCAGGGAATTGGCCGGGGCTCCGCTCACATGAAGCCTTGACTGGGCTGAGGATGTGTTTCTGCAGTGGCTCGCTCACCTGGCTGTTGGCTGGAGGCCTCGGTTCTCCCTCGTGGGCTTCTGCGGAGGCCGCGTGAGCGTCTTCGTGTTACGGCGGTTGGCGTCCTTCCAGTGGGTGACCCGGGAGAGGGCCAGGCACCAGCCATGATGCCTTCTGTGAGTTCATCTTGGAAGTCACACACTGTCCACAGCTCACACAGGCCAGTGATAGCTGAGTGCGTGAGGATTTCAGAAGGGCGTGAGATCCAGGAGGCAGGAGTCATCGGCTCCCCCGGAGGCTGCCCACCACACACCAAAATAACTCTGCCCTTTACGTCCTTTACGTATTTTGTTGCTGCTATTGTGTTTTCTCCTGTGTAGATGACTTTTTTAATCCTTCGTTTCATTTGAGAGTAAGATTTTTCACCAGAACACCTTATTATGGGCGCCTCTTTTAATTGATTGTGTGTGGGGTAGCACGTGTGTGGGTGTGTGTGATATGTGTGGTTTGTGCAGTGTGTGTGCACCCATGGAGAGCGGGGCCGAGCGGGGCACAGAACCCCCGGTCCTTCAGCAACCCCTCCCCTCCCATAGCAGACAGGACAGGATGGGACTCAAGGCTCCCCGGCTGGGGGCAGCAGGGCGAGGGCCGTAGAGGACAGAGCTGCACCCACATCCCAGTGCTCAGCCCTGCCCAGCCCCCACCCTGCCCTGCCAAGGTCCCACAGCGACCACAGCGGCCGTCACCAGTGGTTGATGGCTCTGGACCTCTTTGCTCTGACTGATGCAGCCTGACTTCCTCCGGCTTCCAGGGTCTTCGGGAAGCCCCTCGCTTGCCCCTCACGCCACCTTTCCGACCCGCGCCTCAGCCAAGGGCTGCCCCCAGCCCTCCCTGAATGAGCCTTCCCTCAGCCAGGAGCTCGCCCTTCCTCCAGCCAGTCCCCTCCGTCTGGGCACAGCCAGCACCCCATGCAGGAAGCTCCCCTGGATTCCCTGGCACACCCACTGGGCTTGCTTTAGTCTGGGCAATCGTCACCGCCCTGCTGGGTCACAGCCTCTGCCTGCAGGGTCATGGCCTCTTGACCTGACCATGACCTTTGCTGGGGAGGCAGGGCCATGTCCTGTTCACCCCTAACTTTACCAGGACCAGCCCCTCTTACCATCAACCCAAGCGACCTTGAACCTTAAACTTGCCCCCCGCCCAAATCCACCTCCTCTCAAAAGAGGTGATGCACTGAGGGGCATCACCAGGGAAACTACACCGACTGCCCCCAGGGCCCAGCCCACCAGTGCTCCCCACTGGCCAGGAGTCCCTGCTGGGGCAGCATTCTCTGTTGTGTCCGCCCTCTGCTGTGGGGGCCCTGAAAGGCAGCGAGGCGTTTATGTGACCCAGGTTGTGCGAATCCCGCCAGAACCAGCCCCTTCCTCTCCCTCCTGGTCCCCAGAGGCCACCCAGCCACCCACCCGTGCCCCAGGCCCTCTCCCCATCTGTCTGGTTGCAAGGGGCAGCGAGCAGCAGGGAAGCCTCGGTCCCCACGAAGACATGACAGGACACGGTGAGCCGCACTGGGGAAGGACCCCCCGCCATCCAGCGCCGCTGTCCTCCCAACAGAGCAGGACCCTGGCGCTCACCGCCTGCCAGCCCCCCCGGGCCCGTCTGCCTCCCATCCCCCCCACCCCATCCCAAGGCCGCTCCCCCTGGTCTGTCAGCATGGGGTCAGCTGGATGGCTGGCATCGACTGCCAAGGCCACCCTGCCCCAGCCTGGGCCTCTCCTCCCCTCCCCTGCTACCCCTCCTCCCAGTCACCCCAACTGACCCCTCTGCCCTGCCCGCCCCCAGGCCCCCTGCACCGTGCTCGTTGTCACCAACGCCTGCCACTGGCACTTCAGTTTCCGAGAACGCGCCATCCGCCTAGTGCACCCAGCCCCGCAGGGCAGAGACAGGAGCGTCTGAATCCACCCAGAATCAAGCCCAAAGCTCGCAGTCTCTTAGCCCACTAAATGTGTGCGGCCTGCCCCCGCCTAGGGCGAGGGAAGAGGGCGTCTCCCTGAGCCCACGCACCGCCCGCTCCCACCGCCTGGGGAGGAGGGCCCCAGGGGCCCGCAGGGGTGCCGCAGCACGAGCCGCGAGCGCCGTCTGCAGTGGCCGCTCCTCCCTGTTGCAGGACACCAGAGTGCATGGGTGCTACCAAGATGCTCCGGGGCCCCTGCTCCGCCCTCCTGCTCTGGGGGCTCCTGGGGACCCCCCGTGCCCAGCAGCAGGAGCTCATCAGCCCCAGCACCTCTGACAGAAACCACTGCCCAGGTACTGGCCGCGGGGGCCGGGGCCCGGGGTGGGCAGCAGGGGGCCGCTGTGGGGGCAGAGCCCGGAATCCGCGGGCGCGGGGCCTCCCTCCCCCCGGGCGGGCCGGTGACGCGTGCCCCGCCCCGCCAGAGAAGGCCGACTGCCCCATCAACGTGTACTTCGTGCTGGACACGTCGGAGAGCATCACCATGCAGTCCCCCACCGACAGCCTGCTCGACCACATGCGGCAGTTCGTGAAGCAGTTCACCAGCCAGCTGCAGGACGAGGCCTACCTGGACCAGGTGGTCCTGAGCTGGCGCTACGGCGGCCTGCACTTCTCCGACCTGGTGGAGGTGTTCAGCCCGCCCGACAGCGACCGGGCCTCCTTCACCAGGAGCCTGCAGGCCATCCAGTCCTTCCGCAGGGGCACCTTCACCGACTGCGCGCTGGCCAACATGACCCAGGAGATCCGGCAGCACAAGAGCAAGGGTGCAGTCAACTTCTCGGTGGTCATCACCGACGGCCACGTCACCGGCAGCCCGTGCGGGGGCATCAAGCTGCAGGCCGAGAGGGCCCGAGAGGAGGGCATCCGGCTCTTCGCCGTGGCCCCCAGGCAGAACCTGCTAAACGAGCAGGGCCTTCGGGACATCGCCAGCATGCCCTTGGAGCTCTACCGCAACAACTACACCACGATGCAGCCCAACTCGGAGATCGACCAGGACACCATCAACCGCATCATCAAGGTCATGGTGAGCTGCTCCCTGACCCTAACCCGCGGGGCACCAGGAGGGGACGGTGGGGGCCAGAGCCTTGGGACCCACTTACCCGGGATGGCGGCGGGCCATACACTGCTCCGGGCCTCAGTTTACCCATCTGTGAGGGAGGCATCCGGAGAGGGTAAGCCCCGGGCAGGGTCTCCCCCTGCCCCTGTGTGCTGTGTTCCCACCCAGATGCGATGCTGCCCCACCTGCAGCTTCAGCTAAGCAGGGTTTCTCTGTCTTGCCTGCAGAAACATGAAGCCTATGGAGAGGTGAGAGACGTTTACCGTTCCTGCCAGCCCTGGCCCGGTGCTGCTCGCTGGGCCTCTGAGGCGCTGACCCAGGAGGGACTACCCCCGTGCCAGCCCCCTGGTGCTCCCCGGCGTCTAGGACAGACAAGCGGAGGCCAGGCAGCAAGGCCCCTCTGCTCCACGTTTGGGCCTGAGACTCTTAAGTCTGCATGAAGGGCTCCTGTCCAAAACCAGGCTGTTTAAACCCGGGGGTGGGCATTAGGGTCACCACCAAGCACACACCATGAGGACCAAGGCTCAGGGTCGCCCTCCACGCTGGTGGGCTCTGTCCACCTGAGCCAGGCCAGCAGGACGGGCAGGGGGCTCGTGTGCCGTGTGGCTCAGGACCTTCAACTCTGACACTCCCCTGTCCCTGTGCGTCCTCAGCGCCAGCTCACAGCCCGGAACGGTCGCTTCCCACTCTGCGAGGTTCCCGAAAACACGCCCCTTCCTAGAACAGCTGCTCACAAACACGGTGGTTTGACACGCAGGCATAAGTGGCTACGATCAGACGTTGTTTAACCCAGCCTCGGTTTTCCCAAACGTGACCAGAGTGTGTGTGGGCTTGGGCTTCCCAGGCACCTCCCGAGTCCGCTCCTGCCTCCACCCCGTGCTCGCCACGCCCCACCCCCCAGTGGGCCTCCCACCCGGGCCTTACCGGACGCCCCTTGCTTCTTGTTTCAGTGCTACAAGGTGAGCTGCCTGGAGATCCCTGGGCCTCCCGGCCCCAAGGGCTACCGCGGACAGAAGGTAAGATGCCTGCACGGCCCCCCGGGCCTGGCCTCTTCAGCTCCAAATTTAGGACCAACCACATCTCGAATGGCCTCAACGCTTCTGACCTTAGAAGTACCAAAACTCAGTTTTTATCTACGTCCTTTTAAATGGCGTTTTGAGAAAAGTAGGAACAGTTCTGTTGGTACTGAGGTTGGTAAAGCAGCCTGCTCGAGCACGTCAGCGAAACCGGAAGCAGGTTTCTGTAGTGACGCGGTTGCTAATTCATGCAAAGCACCCACTTCTGCCGTCTGTCAAATAGGCAGGTTTCCATTTTTCTTACAACACTCACTACCAGGGTATCAGAAATACCACTAGTTCACGTCAAAGGTTATAGATAAAGGCCAAGGAGGGACGGAGGCCTCGGGGGGCTGAGCGCCCCCCACCCAGAGACACATTTATGGGGAAGTTGTTACCACGTAGCCTCGGGTTTTCGCCTTTTCTAAGGGAGCTGCTTAAACCAGTAGAGATGTAGACACACGTCCACCAGGCCTCCGGCTAAACACTCCCACTGCCCTCTCTCCTGGGTGGTGGTGCCCAGGCATGGATGTGGCCACAGCTCTGGCTGCCGTGGTCCTCCTGGGTGGGGGTTGCTGGAAGTTGCCTCAGGGACCACAGAGCCTCTGTGGGACCACAGAGGAGCCCCAGAACAGGACACAACAGTACAGAAGCCTCTGCCCTCTTGCTTCCTGCAGTCTCTTGTCCTCTTTCTGCCTTAGTTTACCCCTTTTTCCATCATATTCTTTTAGGGTGCCAAGGGCAACATGGGTGAGCCAGGAGAGCCTGGGCAGAAAGGACGACAGGTGAGTGTCCTCCCCACCCCTGCCCCGTCGGCCGCGCTTCTCCAGGACTGGGGTTATAGCTGTGGCCTCTGTTCTTCCACAGGGAGATCCAGGCATCGAAGGCCCCATTGGATTCCCGGGACCCAAGGCAAGTTGCTGCCCACCCTGCCCCCATGGCCGGTGGGATGTGGGGACAAGCCTGGGTCAGGTGGGGCTGGCCACCCTCTCCACCCCCAACGCAAGAAGTGAAGCATATCGATATTTTGGAAGTCGTCCCCGAATCGAGCACCCCGCCTGAGGCTGACACCCAGCCGCTGTTCCCCTGAGCCCGTGGGTGCAGCTCACACCCCACAGTAATGCTGCTCTTTTTTCCTTCCGACTTCAGGGTGTTCCTGGTTTCAAAGGAGAGAAGGTGAGACTCTGACACAGCCACGGCCCCAGCCCCCAGCAGCATCCGTCAGCGAGCCTGTGGCCCCCATCAGGGCACGGGACCTGTCGTCATGCCACGAGCGGCCCTCTCGGGGGCCCTTCTGGCCTCTTTGGTCCAAGGCAGACCTGGGCCCCTGAGGCAGCGGTGTCTGTGATGCTGAAGGCGCCTAACTGACCCACCTCACTTTCCTCCTGCACAGGGTGAATTTGGAGCTGACGGGCGGAAGGTAAGCTGGCTGTGCAGGCCGGGCGGGCCGGGTGCCCCACCCTCTTGCTGCTCCCGGGTTGACGATCACACCTCTCCCTCCAGGGGGCCCCTGGCCTGGCTGGCAAGAACGGGACGGATGGACAGAAGGTAGAGTGCGTCTCGGGCACCCTCCCTGGGCTGGGCGGGAGTGCAGGTGCATATCGGTGTTTCCGACGTATGGGGGTAAGCGAGCCTCCAGGAGACCCTCAGGTTCTTACCTAGGGCCAGGCCTCTGGGCCCCACTGGCCACTGCCCACAGCCTGTAGCTTGATGGGTCCCAGTGGCACCTATCCAGTGGACACGGGACAAATAACACCGACAGAGCCAGTGGACATTTGTCCCCGAGGACCCACCCTGTGCTCCAGATCTGGCCCACCTGGCAGGCTGCGCACATGCACACGTGTGGGCACGGGGAGAGGCACTTGGACCCTCTGTTCTGGCTACGGCCCGGGGACTCACCATCACCCCACAGAAATGCCCCCATGCAGTCGAGCCGCTGAAACACAGCTGTGTGCCCATGGGTGTGGAAGCCGCACAGACCGCACCTGTGCATACACCCATGATTGGTACACCTCCCTGACGCACCTTCCCCCTCCCCTCCCCTCCCCTCCTCTCCTCCAGGGCAAACTGGGGCGCATTGGGCCTCCTGGCTGCAAGGGAGACCCCGGGAGTCGGGTAAGACCAGCTTGTGTTCCTCCTCGGGTTAAGCCCCTGGCTCTGGGTACCCAGCGGGGTGGGCAGGGTGGTGGCCAGCCCCTCGAGCTGCAGCAAGGAAGCTCGGACCCTTCCTTCAGCCCCTCTCCTGCCTGTACCTGACTCCCACCCAGGGTTCAGCTGGGGCCATGGTCACACAGGAGGGAATAACCTCAGGGAATTCTGGGGGAGGTCAAGGGCGGCTACTTCTCAGAGTCCTGACGGAGGGTTCTGGCAGCGGAGACCCAGGCGGAGCACTCAATCCAGACAGTGGGGTGTTTGCCGCCCTCCCCCAGGCAGCCCCGAGCTGACCAGGAAACCCTGGCACCGCTCGGGGCAGGAGCCAGGACAGCCCTAACATCCTGTCTTGCAGGGCCCCGATGGATACGCAGGCGATGCCGGCAGCCCTGGGGAGCAAGGGGACCAGGGCACCAAGGTAGGCTGCCTGGCCAAGGTGGCAGGCCCTCCACGACAGACCCAGTGGCCCTCTCCCCACCTGCAGCACCAGGCCCCGGGGAGAGGCAGCCTGGCCGAGAGGGCCTGTCCCTGCAAACCGGCTGTCAGGCAGGAGGCCTGGGAGTACCCTGCCTGAGGGGTCACAGGGTGCCCATGTCCAGGGGGTGTGGGGCGCTCACACTCAAGAGGGTCACGGGGTGCCCGCCTCCAGAGGGGTCAAGGGGTGCCCATGTCCATGGGGTGTATGGTGCTCACACTGCGAGTCAGAGGTACTCACACTCGGGAGGGGATCACGGGGTACCCATGCCCTGGGGCTGCGGGGTACTCACATTCAGGGGAGTTATGGAGTGCTCGCACTCAGGAGGGTTGCGGGGTGCCCATGCCCAGGGGGTCATGGGACACCCACACCCTGGCAGTGCTCTCACACAGGGGGCCACGGAGTGCCCGGCCCGAAATGGTAGCAGTCCATGGCCAGCTTAGGACCGTGTATCCTGGCTCAGCTCTGCGGTGCCCCGATGGCCACAGCAACAAGCCCAATCCCCTCCCAGACCTCTCCGGGCCCCCTCTGGAAAGCTCTCAGCTCCCGCGGGTGTTCTGCGTCCACCCTCCTGGCTGCCCAGGCCGCCGGAGGAGCAGGAAGGACAGCCCTTAGCCGGGCCCGTGTCTGGCGAACTCGGCCGTGGGGGGCCCACTCCTCGAGAGCAGGGTCCTGCCCTGTTGCCAGCGTCCGAGGGATGGGAAACTGATCTCTCCAAACTTTGCCAGGGAGATGCTGGCCGCCCAGGACGCAGAGGACCCCCAGGAGACAACGGGGCCAAAGGCAGCAAGGCAAGTGCCCCTGGCGGGTCCCCGCTCTCCCGCTGCAGCCAGACAGCAGCCGCGCCCGCCGGCACAGAGCAGGGAGCGCAGGAAGGCCCTGTGCTCTGCGCACGCTGCCGGGTGACCGGGGTCCCCCACACTCACCCGACGGCGGCCGGGCTGTGGAGTGAGGACGCTCAGCGGGGCCGTTCCCTGCCGTGGCTCACATGTCTCCTCTCCACAGGGGTATCAAGGCAACAACGGGGCCCCCGGAAGTCCCGGTGTGAAAGGAGCCAAGGGCGGGCCTGGCCCCCGAGGACCCAAAGGCGAGCCTGTGAGTTCACGCTCCTCCCCCACCGACCCCTGGGGCCCAGAGGTCAGTGGCGGCCGGCCGGTGTGAGCTGTTCCCTCTGGGTCCGGCCTGCCCACCCAGCCCCGCCTGCAGGGGCACCCTCCACACCTTGCTTGGGGCCTCTTTGCGCCCTGCATCCTCCAGCTGCTCCTCGTGTGCCCCTTGCCCCCTGGCGCAACAGACCGCCTGCGGTAGCACTCAGGCAGGGCCAGACCCCTGCTGGCCAGGCTCCGCTGCCTGGGAACGGACCTGGTGTCCCCACAGTGCCCTCCCAGCGAGACACTCCGAGGGCTGAACCTACACGCAGGCGTGCACCCTGTGGGTCCCTCACGGTGACCCCGCCCAGCTGTTCCCTCATGTCTACTGCAGGTCGAATGGGACCTGGTCCCAGCCTGACCCTCAGAGGGGACACATCCCAAGGACTGGCCTCGCCCAGAAGTGAACAGAGTGACCGTGCTGATGGCTGGTCCAAGCTGGGCCCCAGTCACATCAACTCAAACTCCTAATTGACTAGGTCTTACGAGCTGATCAGGAACTCCTCATTTCCTAAATCCTTGGGCACAACAAAACTTACCCAACAGACGACCAAGGCCCCTCCCCCAAAGTCCATGTCCAAGTGTGGAGACCAGAGCGTGAAGGCCCCACATGGCCCTACCACCAAGGCCTCCCCTGTTCTCTGCAGGGGCGCAGAGGGGACCCAGGAGCCAAGGGCAGCCCGGGCGGTGATGGCCCCAAGGGTGAGAAGGTGAGTGTCTGAGAAGGGCAGCTGTTGGCTGAGTCTGCACCAGCGTCTCACCGTGGTGTCGACAAGGCCATGGGACAACGGACAAGCCACATCCCCCCACCATGGTTCACCCAGGAAAACAAAAGTGACCCCTGGGTCCTGGCCATTGGTGGGGGCAGAAGCACCTCCTACAGGTTCTCAGAAAACAGGAGGCAGGTCATCCCCACCCACGAGCCCTGCCGAGGAGCGTGGGCAGGATAAAGCCAGTTTCATGAGTGACATGCACAGCTGTGCAGGCTTCGCACTGCTCCACCCCGCAGCTTTCGATTTCAGACACACACACTCCTATAGCTAACTCAGGATGTCTTTGTCTTTGTGATAAAATCCGAGGGCTGACCGTATCCCACAAGACCTGGGTCAAGGGCTTGAAGGAGGGGCTTCCTCCTCTGGGAAATGGGTGGTAGTCCCTATCCTGGTGCATGAACCTGCATGAGCAGGGCTGCTGTTCCAGCGAAACCTGCCATAATCTGGCATCCACCCCTCCAGGAAGTTAAATGATCCCCTCCCCTGCCCCTCCACATGCCCAGCCTAACTGGGCCTCTCTTCCAACAGGGAGACCCTGGCCCTGAGGGGCCCCGGGGTCTGGCTGGAGAGGTTGGCAACAAAGGAGCCAAGGTAAGTGAGGCCACTCATCCTCCCAGGGCAGGCACCCAGCTCCCCGGCTGGAGGGGGGAACTGGGACCCCCTGTCCTTCTTCTGCCCAGGGCCTCTTGGAGAGCAAGAGGAACCCCCCCCCCCACCATCCCTGCCTAATCTGCAGTGATCAACAGCGGGGTCTCTGAGGTGCCCTCATCCGATTTCTTTTCAGGGAGACCGAGGCTTGCCTGGACCCAGAGGCCCTCAGGGGGCTCTCGGAGAGCCCGGGAAAAAGGTCAGCAGCAGGACACCTGGGAGGGCCCTGCGGTTCTGGGGCCCCCACCCTGTAATGCCACTTGGGTCCTCCTGTCCTCAGGACACTGTTCCCAGGCAGGACACTGTCTCCATGACCCACTCGGACAGCAGCACAGTGGGGGGACGAGAGCCACTGTGCACCTCACACGGACGCCCTGCCCTGAGGCGTCCAGCTTTATCATTTGGGAGGCAGCAAGGGGGAGATAGGGTGTGGAGTCTGGGGGCCAGGCTGCGGCACATGGAAGAAGAGGCGGGCCTTAAAGCTCAGGGCGCCCGGTCCCCCCAGGGCAGCAGGGGAGAAGGGCAGTGTTGCTGGAGCTGATCAGTCCCCATCTGTGCTGACTCCGCTTTCTCTCTGCCCTCAGGGATCTCGGGGAGACCCCGGTGACGCTGGTCCCCGTGGAGACTCAGGACAGCCTGGTCCCAAGGTACCCCCCATACCCTGCTGGACAGGACCAGCCTCGGCTCTAGAGTGAGGCGGCCGGGAGCGTGCCAGTCCCGGTCCCCTTGGCGTGGGGGACATGAGGGGGCCGGGCAGCCCCCGCTGTTCTCACCCTGGGGGGTAGCACGTCCTTCCCCGGGTGGGGCCCTGCACGCGTGGCTGCCCCCCACCAGGCCAGCAGCCCAGCCCCCTCCGCCCTCGTCCTCGGTCCCTGCCAGCCCGGTCTCTTCCTTTCCCACTGGACCCTCCCTGACCGGCCTCCCCGTCCCGCAGGGAGACCCCGGCAGGCCTGGATTCAGCTACCCAGGACCCCGAGGAACGCCTGTAAGTCCTGGTATGGGTTTGGGGGCCCGCTAGTTCCTGCGAGGGCCTCCCTCCAGGGGATAAGGTGAGGGGAGTGGGCACAGGGTCACCTGGCAGGGGCAGGGCCCCCGGAATCGTCCCAGACCCGGTGCAGCTGCCGTGGCACTCACCTTCAGCCCCATGGCTTTATACAGGTTGTGACACCTGAGACCATAAGGCGGGGGCGGGGGGGGGGGGGGGGTGGCTTGCAAACATCTCTGGGTCCCCGGGAAAGCCAGCCGCCCGCCCGAGGGACAGCCCTTCAGGCTCCGTGACCATGACCTGTGCTTGCTTCCCAGGGAGACAAAGGCGAGCCTGGTCCTCGCGGCCCTGAGGTATGTACCGAGGCCCGCTCCGCACCCACTGTGGGGTGGCCTGCATGCCCCTCCCCTCCCACTCGGCCACCAACGAGCTTCCCATGCTGAGCTCTGCATGGTGGTAACTGCCACGTGCTAGTCTCCGTCAGACGGAAAACCGCATCTCTCCTGAGATGCCATGTGTAGTGGCCCAGCAGCAAACCCGACTGCCAGGCACAGGCTCTTCCTGACAAAAGCAGGCTGCACCCCCGCAGACGCCCTGGAGGTCTTGGCTGGGGGTGGAGGCAGTGCCCAGCTCCCCACCCCTGGCTGACCAGTGTCCCGTGTCTCAGGGGAGCAGAGGTGACTTTGGTGCCAAAGGAGAGCCCGGGAGGAAGGGCGAGAAGGGTGAGCCTGTAAGTACTCAGGGCCAGGGGTGCAGGGAGGTGCCGGGGGGTGCAGGGGGCTGCAGGGGCTGAGAGTGCAGGGGGCTTCCGGGGCCTACAAGGGCCAGGAGTGCAGGAGGATTCAGGGAAGGTGCCAGGGGCTACGGGGGGGTGCTGGGGGTACAGAAGGGTACAGGGGCTGAGAGTGCACAGGGGCTGCAGGGACAGGGGGTGCAGGGGGCTGTAGGCCTGCCAGGGTCAAGGCTGCCACCCACCTGCCCTTCTCCCTCCTCAGGCAGATCCCGGTCCCCCTGGTGAGCCCGGCCTGCGGGGGCCAAAAGGAGCACCAGGACCCGAGGTAGGTCAGTGGCTGGTCCCTCCAGCCCTCAGGCCACAGCCCTGGGCCAGCCCAGCCAGCGTGCACCCCAGACCTCAGGGCTGTGCCGGTGGCGGACCCGTGCGGTCAGTGCACAGGGTGTGGGGGGCTGCCCAGCCTCGGCCCAGACAGGGACCACCCCTCACTGTCATCCTTCCCCCTCTAGGGAGAGCCCGGCCCCCCTGGAGATCCCGGCCTCACGGTAAGTGTCAGGTAGAGATGGAATGATGTTCCCCTCTCTCCTGAAATGGGAAGGCAAGGGCGGCGGGGATGAGGTCAGAGGCCGAGGTCAGCAAGCACTTGCTTTCTTGGGCCGGGGCTGACCCCCCCTGTGTCGCAGGAGTGCGACGTCATGACCTACGTGAGAGAGACATGCGGGTGCTGCGGTGAGTCTTGGCCCCCACGCGGCGGAGGAGCTAGGCTACTCGTGTCCCTGGGGGGCCCTCGTCCAGGGGTCAGGGTCATCTGTCTGGGTCACGCCCTCCCCCTCAGGGTCACTGTGTCCCCCTGTGCGCCTGGCCGTGCACCGTGGGCGTGTCTCCCAGGGCCTGGGGTCAGTGCACACAGCCACCTGCCTCTCCCACTGACCCTGCCCCCGGCCCCCAGACTGCGAGAAGCGGTGTGGGGCCCTGGACGTGGTGTTCGTCATCGACAGCTCCGAGAGCATCGGCTACACCAACTTCACCCTGGAAAAGAACTTTGTCATCAACGTGGTCAACAGGCTGGGGGCCATTGCCAAGGACCCAAAGTCAGAGACCGGTCAGCTGCGCCCACGGTTGGGGCGGGTGGGGAGTCAGGAGGTCCCACTCACGGGCAGGGAGGCCAGGCAGGCCGGAAGCCCTGAGGTCCCATCACGAGAGTCGGTGGACAGACAGAAATTCAAGGGAGGGGGTCTCAGCTCTGCCCAGGGGCCCCAAGTTTCCACTTGAGGGTGGCGACCCATGCAAGGCGGTGACACCTTCATGCCTGTGTCTGGCCGCCGCAGGAACCCGCGTGGGCGTGGTGCAGTACAGCCACAAGGGCACCTTCGAAGCCATCCAGCTGGATGACGAACGCATCGACTCCCTGTCCAGCTTCAAGGAGGCCGTCAAGAACCTGGAGTGGATCGCCGGGGGCACCTGGACGCCCTCGGCCCTCAAGTTCGCCTACAACAAGCTCATCAAGGAGAGCCGGCGCCAGAAGACCCGCGTGTTCGCGGTGGTCATCACGGACGGCCGCCACGACCCCCGGGACGACGACCTCAACCTGCGGGCGCTGTGCAACCATGACGTCACGGTGACAGCCATCGGCATTGGTGACATGTTCCACGAGAGGCACGAGAGCGAGAACCTGTACTCCATCGCCTGCGACAAGCCGCAGCAGGTGCGAACCATGACCCGCTTCACTGAGTTGGTGGCCGAGAAGTTCATCGATGACATGGAAGATGTCCTGTGCCCGGGTGAGCAGCGGCCAGACCACACGCTTCCCTGGGCCTGTCCGTCCGGTGGGGAGGGGGACCCACGGAAGGGGGGAGGGGGCTGGGGCGTCCACGGGCAGTGGGGGAGCCCAGCCCCCGCCGGCCCCAGCAGAGACTGACCGGGACCCTCGGCCCCTTTCCTTATTCCCAGACCCTCAGATCGTGTGCCCGGACCTTCCCTGCCAAACAGGTAACTCGGGGCGCTGCCAAGCCCCCTGCCCTAGACTAGCAAGCAACCGGGTGCTGGGCAGGAGGGGCCGCTGCGGGACCCCTCCCTGGAAAAACACCTGCAGGTTGGCGTCTCAGCCCACACCGGTGGTTTTGAGGCCCCAGGACCCCGGCACGTCTGAGGAGGGGCTGGGGTGGGGGTTGACATCTGGAGCCCTTCGGTCACCACCCCACCCCTCCCCACCCCCACTCAGCACATGTTAGGGAGGTGCTCTGTCCCGGCCCGCGCTTGGCTGGCAGCCTACTGGTCTCCAGCGCAGACTCACAGCCTCGTCACCTTGTGGTCCCCACCCTCCGGGAGGAGCAGACACCCCAGGGCCATCTCAGCTCCCACAGGCGGAAGCCCTGGATCCGGTCCACAAAGTGGCTGATTCACCTCCGGGAGGTGAACGCCGAAGCGCCACACGGCGCCGGCCCGTCCGCTTGCCTCCGCCCCAACAGCCCTGAGCCACTGCCTCTGGAAGCAGGCGCCCGCTTGTGTTCGGGGCCTGTGCCCTCACCTGATACGGTCGCACTGCATTTGAGGTTGAAGTGCTGGGTGCACAGAGAGGCTGTCCCTGGGGTCCCTTGGGGCCAGGGAAGGGGCAGGACTGCATCGTCCGCGCTCCCCTGGCATCTAGATGCTACCTCCGAGGCTCAGCTGTGCAGTGACTGAGGCCAGGGGGCCCACAGAGGCGCCCTGGGTGTGGTGGAGACCTCCCCACCAGCCTGGGTTCTGGAACCAGCCCCGTGCCTCCTGGCCGGGCCGCGGGCACCGGGCCCGCATCCTCCCATGACCCAGCCCGGGGAGGTGGGGGCCACCGTGGGGGAACGTGAGGCCGTGCTGCCGGGTCCAGCAGAGGACACAGCTAGGAAACGCGTGGCCTGCACCCACGTCCACGTCTGCCGTGCAAAGTCAGCATTTCTGGGCTTGCGTGTATACCCCTCAGGGGGCAGGACTGAAGGCGCAAAGGCAACCCGAGGGAAGGAACTGTCTTGGGTTGGGGGCAGGAGTCCCCACACTTCCCCTCACAGAGAACATCCCAGAAAGTGGCCATCACGGTTTTACCTCTGGCCACACCACGGCTATGTGAGTTCTGGGATCACTCTGGACGCCGCCTGGGCCTGGGGTCCCCAGAGTCAGCTGGCGATGGCTAGAGGCAGTACCCACAGCTGCCTGAGACCTGAGGCCACACGGAGCTGCCGACCATCCCCCCCCCCCCGCCCCCCGCTGTGGCCCTGCCCTGCCCGTCCTGGGGTGGGGCCCCACCATCAGGCTGGCCCTTTGAAGGCCAGAACCCAGAGCCTCACCCCTGGTGCCAGGGCCCAACACTCTCGCCGTGCCCCAGCCGTGTCAGGGAAGCTTCGAGTTTTTCAGCACTGAGTACGAAGTTAGCTGAGGTTCTTTGTAGAGGTTCTTTGTCAAGCTGAGAAGGTCCCTCTGTTCCTTGTCACCGAGGATTCCATCATGAACCAGTACGAAGGCTTTGTCATGTGCTTTTTCTTTATGTTTGGATAGGATCGTGTGACTTACCTTCTTTAGCATGTTAATGTGATGGAGGGCATGGATTTTCAGATGGTGAGCCAAACTTGCAGACCTGGGATAAATCCCATCTGGTCGTGGTGTACAAATTGTTTTATATATTGTGGCATTTGGTTTGCTAACAATTCGTTGGGGACTTTTGCATCTGTGTTCATGAGCAGTATCAGGCTGCGGTTTCCTTTCTTGTGAGGTCCCTGGTTTTGCTGTTAGAGTAACACTGGCCCCTGGGATGCTGACCTTGCTTCCCCTGAGCCTCCAAGACCCTGCAGTAAAAGGGGGTGGTCCCCCTGGGAGACCCTTTTCCATCTTCTCCTACCTTTTCTGCTAAAGTCATAAGCTCATCCTTTAAAGCGACCAAAATTTCCAAGCATACTAGACACGGTGACCAGAGAGGAAGAAAGCAGATGTAACTATAGGATGAGATCTCGCGAACCATCCCCTGGCACCCTGAGGGCCGGGTGTGCCTCTGGGCATTTCCAGGCCGAAAACAGGATGTTAGGTGGATGCTGTTGGCTGTGGCTTGACCCTGACCTTCTGGGCCAAATGGCTCCATCCACCCAGAGGCCTAGCCACCCCTAGGCCAGGGAGCAGCTTGCTTGGTTGGGTCGGAACCACGAGAGCTTCAAAGAGAAACGGAGCTGGACACCAGCTGAGGTGCAGACTGAGCTTGGTCTGGGCGGCTGCTGCAGGGGCGGGAGCCCCAGGGCGACCTGAGCCCAGCTCGCCTGGGCCAGAGGCGGGAGACTCTCTAGGGCTGGGCGTGCAGGGGTTCAGGCACGGGAGGCAGTGTGTGTGTCGGGGGTGTGGGCTCCACGGGACCAGGCCGCCTGGGTTTGCTACCTGGCACCGACCCAGAGGACACAGAAACTCCTGGAACATTAGGACAGGAGGCCGTGGTGCATGCACCTGGAGAAGGGCGTCCACAAGATTAGGCCCTGACGCCGCGAGTGTCCGTGTCGGAGCCCCCGGGTCCGTGACGGGACAGTTCTGGGCAGTGGAAGATGGGCGCCTCAACACAGGAAGGAGGATTTATCACAGCAAGGTTTCTGGTAGCTCTTCTGAGAGGGGGTCCGGGGCCCCCCCTGCCGATCGCCACGTGGGGGCTGGAACCAACTAAACTCTCCTGGCCGCACTGGCTTTTCTCAGTCAGGTGTTGTAAGTGGGGCTGGGGTCCTCCGGGGGCACAGCCTCAAGCCGCTAGAAGCCAACCCGAGACCGGTCAAGCCTCAGTGCCACCTTGTGTACAAGAGCCTTGCAGGTCTCCAGGTCTGTAGCGACCCCGAAGGTGCTTCTGCTCCCCGTCTCCCCGGCAATGCGCTTTGCTGCTGGCCCCCGAGTCCCCTGCGAGCTCTGGCACCCGTGCTGACAGTGGGGGAGCTGCAGCCTCCCGCCTCCTCATCCCACCCCCTTGCCTTCTCTGGATGCCCCTGCAGATGGACCGCGGCCTGGCGGCGAGCCCCCGGTCACCTTCCTCCGCACGGAAGAGGGCCCGGATGCCTCCTTCCCCAGGACCATCCCCCTGATCCAACAGTTGCTAAACGCCACGGAGTTCACGCAGGACCCGGCCGCCTACTCCAGGCTGGTGGCCGTGCTGGTCTACACCGCAGAGCGAGCCAAGTTCGCCACAGGCAACGAGCGGCAGGACTGGATGGAACTGTTCATTGACACGTTTAAGCTGGTGCACAGGGACATTGTGGGGGACCCTGAGACCGCACTGGCCCTCTGCTGAAGCCGCAGGGGCTGCCCACGTGCAGGGCTGGCCAGAGCTGCCCGGCCCAGCTGCGTTAGCTCCCGGTGGCTGCCACCACACGCTAAGGGGCTTAAAACAACAGAAATCTATTCTCGCTCAGCCTGGAGGCCGAAAATCCAAGACCCTGCTGTGGCAGAGCCACGCTCCCTCCGGGGGCTCCAGGGAAGATCCTTCCTGCCTCCTCCAGTTCCTGTCTGCTTCCATTGTCACAGAGCCTGTCCCTTTTGTAGCCTGACTGCCCCGTCTCCCTCTTATAAGGAGCTTGTGGTGGCACTTAGGGCCCACTGGAGAATCCAGAATAGTTTCAAGGTCATAATTTAATTCCATCTGCGGTGGTTTTTTGGTTTTGTTTTTTGTTTTTTGTTTTTGTTTTGGGCCATATAAGGTCATGTTCACAGGCTCCAGGATTAGGATGTGGACGTCTTTGGGGGAGCCATTATTTAGCCAAAAATTGAGAGAAAGGAGCAGAGCCTCGTAAATAAGCCCAGAACTCCTAGCTTCCCCTCCAGCTTCTGTCTGTGGTCACCCCTTGTGCATTTTTGTCAACCTCCCTGGTTGATGCCTTGGGGAAAACTCCCCTCCCCCCACGTGTGTCTCTGCTGGGAGTGACTTGGGAGCGCGGGGGGCCTAGACTACTTGCTAGACATTTTCAGCAAGTCCTGGCTGTGTGGATTTAAAGCAGAAGCTGCTTTTCGTCCGCACTGCCCCCAAAATAAGCTATGTCATTAATAGAAGCTCCTTTAAAAAGAATCCTGCAATCGTTGCTCCATCTGCTGGTGGCCTGGCATCCACACTGCGTGGTGACGCACCCAGGGGAGCATCCTTCAGATGTTGTGATCGCATCTTAAACATTCTATAAAAGCTGAAAAAGAATGTGAACACGTTGCTGTGCAAGTGATGTGCTGGGGCGACATGCCGCTGGCTGGGGGCTGGACTGAAGCAGCCCCCTGTGCAGGCGGGTGCCCGGTGCCCGCAGAGCCGCCCCAAACCTGGGTCCTGGGCTGAGGCCCTGGTCGTTGGTGCCAGGAGTTAGAACCTCCTGGATGGGATCCCCACGCTCCTGGCCCCAGGGGTCAGCAAACCTGGACCCACGTCCCAGAGGGGGGCCCGTAGGACTCAGGAGCTGAATGCAAGCCGGACCGGCCACCCAGCCCCGACTGTGGCTCTGGTTGAAGTCTCCAGCAAGGCCGCAGCAGGGCGGCCTGGCCGCATGTCTGTGGAGGGAGGGCCACATGTATGTGAGGAGTGGGTTTTCAGGCTGTGCTGTGGCGTCCGCATCCCGCAGAGGCGTGGCCTCGCCCCCACACTGTCTGGCGTGTCCAGGGCTGGTGACCACCCAGACACCAGCAGGGCCCTCCTCAGGTAACAGAGTCACCCAGGCTGCTGCAGGGGTCTGGGTGCACCTGTGCCTACTGCCTACAGACAGGTGTCCAGTCAGAGGGGACACCGGCTCCCCTTGCCTGTGCCCCCAAAACTGGGAGAGGTGTGGCCCAGCCAGCATTGGCAGCTTTGGGGTGACAGGGACTGAGGGGGTTACGGCCAGAGATGCGTCCCTGCAACCTGGAGGTCTTCAGGGCTGGAAGTCTTTATGAGATCTTTTTACGTGATTACAAATTCGAAAACAGCCTCCCTGACCCTCTCTCCCACCGGTACTGTGGGCTATGGCCATTTCAGGGGTCCCCTTCCTGCCCAGGAAGGCCTGGAGAGGCGGTGCTTGGAGGGTAGAAATAAGCCTCTCGGCCCTCACATTGGGGGACATTTCCTGGTGAGAGCAAAACCAGCAAAGATGGTGACAGGTTCCGAGGACATGGGGCAGGAGCCCCCATCCTCGCCTGGGGCCACTGGGGTAGGGGTTCCCTATGATGGGTGACTTTGGACACCACCCCACAACCCTGGTGGCTCTTAGGGCTCCAGTGGGGGGCGGTGTACATAGATGGGCACAGGGCACGGCCAGGCGGGGCGCCAGGCTGCGCCAGGGCCTGCGGCGGCCGGGACAGGTAGCCGGTCGCCCGCCCACCACCCCGTTTTGCCCCCAGAGCTGTACGTGGCCCAGTGCACGCAGCGGCCTGTGGACATCGTCTTCCTGCTGGACGGCTCCGAGCGGCTGGGCGAGCAGAACTTCCACAAGGCGCGGCGCTTCGTGGAGGAGGTGTCCCGGCGGCTGACGCTGGCGCGCAGGGACGACGACCCGCTCAACGCGCGCGTGGCCCTGCTGCAGTTCGGGGGCCCGGGCGAGCAGCAGGTGGCCTTCCCGCTCACGTCCAACCTGACGGTCATCCACGAGGCGCTGGAGGGCGCGCGCTACCTCAACTCCTTCTCGCACGTGGGCGCGGGCATAGTGCACGCCATCAACCACGTGGTGCGCGGTGCGCGCCCGGGTGCGCGCCGCCACGCCGAGCTGGCCTTCGTGTTCCTCACCGACGGCGTCACGGGCAACGACAGCCTGGAGGAGGCGGTGCACTCCATGCGTAAGCAGAACGTGGTGCCCACCGTGGTGGCCGTGGGCGGCGACGTGGACGCGGACGTGCTGTCCAAGATCAGCCTGGGCGACGCGGCCGCCATCTTCCGCGAGAAGGACTACGACAGCCTGGCACAGCCCAGCTTCTTCGACAGGTTCATCCGCTGGATCTGCTAGCGGCCCCCAGCCCCCGCCCCGACGTCCCCTGCCCTGCGCCCCCGGCCCCGGCTTCCAGCCAGCATCTCGAACTCCCAGCCCCCAAGGCCACACCCGCCCCTGCCCCGGCCCCAGCCCCGCCCTGCCCCGCCCTGCCTTGCGCCCTCAGCCTGGCACCCCCAGCTCCCCGGTCCGCAGGCGCCGTCCTCCCATCCTTGGTGCTACTCAGACCCCACCCAGAGGCCCCGCATGCTGGGGACTCGATCTCTCCAGGTGTGGGTGTGAGGTCAGGAAAGGAGGACCCCCACCCACGCCCAGCTCCTCCAGAGGGTCCCACAGCCCTACACCCCTCCTGCCCACGCCCCGCTCTCCATGCCCTCTCTGGACCCTAGAGGCTTCCCGGGGCGCACCCTGGTGGCCAGTGCTCCAGATCCTGCTCGGATAGGCCCCTCGCTGACCGCCCCCCACCCAGCCTCAGCCCTGGGCTCCTCAGCCCCTCCGGTATGCTCCAGAGGGCCTCTGTGGGCCCCACCAACTCCACTGGGCTTGCTCCAAAGTGTCTGCCTGGCCTTTGGAGGTCACCTGTCCCAGACTGAGCTGTGACAGCATCCCTGCACATTCCTGTATGCACTCACCCCCATACAATAAAGGCTTTGAACTGCCTCCTGCTCTCCGCCTCCTTATGTGTGTGCCCACCAAGGACCCTAGCAGTGGCCATGGAGACATTCAGACCGTTCACATGCCACCAGGACTGATCATGGTGCCCCGGCTGGCCTCCTCTCCTGGGGGCAGGTGCTGTCTCCGGGCACTGACTGTCCACACCACCCCAATGTATAGACTGGACAGCTTCAACCATGGATTCCATGGAATCCACACCTGTCTTGCCAGCATTGAGCTGAAAAGAATGCTACTTGCTCAGGGAAGTCCCTCTCTATCCCCAAACCAAGCCAAAGTGCTTTAAAAATGTTTGTTGTAGGGCATCTGGGTGGCTCAGTCAGTTAAGCGTCTGACTCTTGATCTCACTGTTTGAGTTCAAGCCCCAAGTCATGAGCACAGAGCTGTGGGCACGGGGCCTGCTTGAGGTTCTCTCTCCCTCTCTCTCTGCCCCTCCCCTGCTCCCTCTCTCTGTCTCTGTCTCTCAAAAAAAAAAAAAAAAAGTTTGTCAGTTTGCATGAGGCCATTTGGGTAGATAGATTCTAAGTGACTTTTTGTTCAGACTCCCTGGTCTTTTAAACTCACCATCCGGGAAGTGCTGCCTGGAGGACCACACCAAGCCACCGGCTCCCGCAGGTACACCCTCTAACCTTCCTGTTTGTTGTTTGCTCGGGCTGCCTCAACAAGCCACCACTAACTGGGTGGCTTAAACAGCAGAAATTGATTGTCCTCTAACCTGGAGGCCAGAAGTCTGAAACCAAAGCACACGGCACAGTGGTTACAGAACCCACCCAGGACGGTGAGAGGTGCCAGCCACGAGGCATCACCAGCATGCCACGCCCAAAAGTGGGGGTCCTAGCTCCCTGTGGGAGCTCAGTGGACTCCCCAGGCCTCAAAAATGTGCGTAAGTTGGGGCGCCTGGGTGGCTCAGTCAGTTAAGCATCCGACTTCGGCTCAGGTCATGATCTCACCATTTGTGGGTTTGAGCCCTGTATTGGGCTCTGTGCTGACAGCTCAGAGCCTGGAGCCTGCTTTGGATTCTGGGTCTTTCTCTCTGCCCTTCCCTGCTCACACTCTGTTTTCTCTCTCTCAAAAATAAATAAACATTTAAAAAAAATTTTAATGTGCCCAAGGCCATGGGTCCCCTTACCCAGAAACAACACGTGTACTCTGTGACCTCTGCAACAATGTGTTTGAAGGGGTCTCTCATCCTGAGTGAATGTACTATGAATTCTGCTCTGGAGGAAGGACAGACCTGGACTAGAATGATCTAGACCCTCACAATCTCGATGAGGGACCCACACCAGCAACACTCCTCCTGACTCTCAAAGCAACACATGCCCTCTAATATCCCCACATTAACGTCTCCTCGCCAAGGTTCCCCCAGCAGCATGCCCTAACAAACATCCCTAACATCCCAAACATATACTAACCATATGCTAACCCGTCTCCTTACCAGTGTCCACACACCAGCATCCCTCATGAATGATGTCCCCACAGTAAAGCCCACATCAATGTCCCCTTAACAACGTCCCCTCGTTAACATCTTTTCAATAACATCCTCTCATTTATGTCCCTCCCCAACGTCCCCTCGCTAAGATCTCCTCACCAGCGACCTGTCACTGACATCCCCTCTCAAATGTTCAAACAGGGACATCCGAACTGTCAAGCTTGCACCTGCCTGACGGGCCAAGAGGAAAACGGGTCCAGTCATCTTAGTGCAGGGTTGTGGGGGTCAGGGGGATTCTGTGACACGAGAGGGTCACCCAGGACATGGGCACAAATCCTTGAGCTACTGGTCGTGGTTTCTGAATGTGTCTTATATTTCACAGTGAAATGGTTAAGAAACTACGGGGAAAGGATGAGTGAATAAAACACATTCTCTAAATACCAATACGAAAGGCCTTCGGGGCTCTCGGGAAGTAGAATCAAAATCCAGCCTGTAATCTGCTCTCCTTACACAGTGAAGCAAGAATTGAGAATCTATGTTCACGCTTCACTAGATGCTACGTGGGCACGAAACACAGAAGCAGTGAACCCTGAAGAGGGCGTGGGGGGCTGGCGGGGACGGGGTAACGAGGCTTCACGCAACCTCTGCGTCGCTTCGGTTTTTGAGCGCGTAACACGTTGCGTCTTTTGAAAGATGAAACTAGGAAAAGCTCAGCCTGCAGCTGGGGATGGCGTGGCCTCCTGTGGCAGAGCCCACCCTCGCCCAGTCAAGACTCGGAGCCCCCAGGGTGGCATCCCGCTGGGGAACGCAGCCACCTGCGCCGAGCCTCACCAGCACCCCTCACCAGGGCCGCTGCACACCTGCTGTCTTCCTCTACCTGGAGCTCCCACCCAGAGCCCCTCGCACACCCCTCAGTCACCGCTGTCATCCCTGGCCCGGCAACACCTGAATCTGGGGCTGCCTGCCAGGCGGGAGGGTCTCATGGGCCCAGCCTGCGCTCCTACAGAAGCCCTGGGGAACCTCCACGACATCCCTCCCTAGATCCTGCAGGGGGACGCGACAGAAGGTAGAGGCGCTGTGGGCTGGGAGATGGGGGAACTGCCCTCCTGGGACCCCCGGGTCTGATGGTTTGTCCCCTCCCCGCCAGGTCAGGGGAACTCATCACCTGACCCACGAATTCCCGGCATGCTGTTCCTTTTTCTCCTCACCCGCCCCAGCATCTGGACCTGGCCACCCCCACAGCACCGGACGCCGGCCACACCCCCTCCCTGAGATGTGATGGAGGGGCCCTACTATCTGGGGCACTTCTGTCCCGTGCATGACCCCAGGGCCACCTAGCCCAGGCACCCTTCAGTGAGCCCCGGGTGCTCCCAGCGACCTGTGGCTCAGGCCCCAGTGGCATCTCACACCCATCCATGGAATCCTGGAACCAGTGTGTCACCTCATGCTGTGCCCACACTTCCTCTGACCACCTGCCCCCATGCGCACTCGTCGTGAGCCCCCCATCCCCGCCCACGTAGCTCGACCTTTCCCTTCTTCCCCCAAACACACTTCCATCCCCAAACACACTACACTATTGGTATGCCGTGACTTTACTAGAAGCCACAAGAGATGGCGGGAGGTGGTTCTGCCACCCCAAACAGAGCCCTGGCCCCACCCAGCCCACCCCGGGCCCCACAGGGGTGGTGACTGGAGGCTGTCCTGTGCTGTCGGGCGAGGCTGGACCCTTCTGGGAAGGGGGAGGGGCACTGAGGGGTGCAGAGCCCACGAGGTCTCCAGCGTCCTCACTCCTGCCGGGCCTCCAAGCGGTCCAGCACCAGCGCTGCCTGGGTCTTGGCTTCCTGCAGAAGGCTGGAGATGTGCTGGCGGGTCTGCCAGACAAAGGCCAGGTGTCACCCTGCACCCGCAGCCCGTCCCCGCCGGCCCACAGTCCCTGCCACCTCTCTGCGCCCTCTGGCCATGCTCCCTGGTCCGTCCTCTCTGGGGTGGTCCCGAGCCCCCCACCTGGGGAACCCCAATTCCTCTCATGTCTCTCTTGAGATGTAAGGACTGCCGGGCCCAGGCCCCCCACCCTCCTGTTTTTCCCACTTTAGCCACCACTGCAGAGGGTAAGGCTGTGTCCCCACGCCCATCCTTCAGTCCACAGCCACGTGGGCACGTGGTGGACAGCGACTTCCCTCAGAAGCCAAGCTCAGCCCCTGAAAAGGCCTTCGTCCCGAGCTGGAAGGTCACTTTTTAAAGATTATTGCAAAATCACAGAGACAGACGAGTGGTGTCAGGGGCTATGGGCTGAGGAAAAGGGGTCTTACAATGGGGGAGGGGCCTCCCTTTGGAGTGATGAGAATGTTCTGGAACTTGATAGAGGCGGTGGTCACACATGTGCAGAATGCGCTGAGTTGCACACTTTAAAATGGTGGACAGTATATTCCTCAAATTGACCTCAACAGCGATCACAATGAAATTTTCACAGAGGCTGAAGCTAAGATCGCATCGTAGGTTGGTGACCGTTCTTTGAGATCGCGTGCGCCAGTGCTATGGTGCCGACCGTGGGGACCCCAGCCTTGGCGGCCCCACCAGGCAGGTGAGTGTAGAAGGCAGCTCAGGATGGCCCCATAGAGGGCATGGGGGCTCCCACTGAGCAGCCCCCCAGCCCCCCCCCACCAGCTGATGAGGCCTGGCCACCTGCCACCACAGAAACCCCAGAGAGGACAACGGCCACCACAGGAGGCCAGAGGATCATCTCCACAGGTGGACACTTCCCCCAGGCCCGCATCTTGGAACCACAGCCCTGAGGGCAACCTCCAGGTCCCGCCACGGGGCCCAGCCCCCATGCCCTCCCGCTCACCTGCTCCTTAAACGCGCTGTCGGTGACATCCTTCAGGTTGATGAGCACGTTGAAATATGCCCCAAACACGCCTGTCTCCAGGGCTTTGGCCGCCACCTGCAACAGGCGCCAGGCATGGGGCCGGCGGTCCGTGACCCCGCAGATGGCAGGCCCGCTCTACCCACTCTGCTACACGGGGCCACGACTGGGGGCTCTCATGCCCCATCAGTAAAGATGGCAAACTGAGCACCCCGGGGGTCCCCATGAGACACAGGGTTGGCCTGTCTGAGGAGGCTATGGGGCTCCACGCACAGCAGGGGGGGCTCTGGCCTGGCCCCTCCAGAAACAGATGACAACCACAGCCGGAGCGGAGAAAATGAGGTCCCCTCTGCGCCTGGGTGGCTCAGTCGGTTAAGCATCCGACTTCGGCTCAGGTCACGATCTCACGGTTCGTGAGTTCGAGCCCTGCATCGGGCTCTGTGCTGACAGCTCGGGGCCTGGAGCTCGCTTCTGATTCTGCGTCTCCCTCCCCTCAGCTCCTCCCCTGCTCACACTCTGTCTCTCTCTGAAAATAAATAAAGATTTAAAAAATTTTTCTAAAAAGAAAGAAAAAGAGGCCCCCTCGGGTCTGAGCAAGGCGTGGCCTGCTGGCCTGCCAGCTTCAGGCTCTGACTATGGCCGGCGCTCCTGAGTCCCATCCCTGCTTCCCACCTGCCAGCCACCAGGGGAGAGCAGGTCAGAGCACAGCCTGGGGATGAATCCAGAACCCAGAACCGCCGAGCCTCTTGTGCCCAGATGGCATATGGCTGCCCCCCAGGGGAGGAAGAGAGGCTTCTCCAAGGCCCCAGGACCACCGAAAACAGGTGTCTCTCTTGTAGAGACCCCACACACTGGAGCTCAGGACAGACTGTGGAAATCACAGAGCCCATTCTGATGCTCCCACACCCTGAGCCTTCCACGCACCGGCAGGGCACAGGGTGACCTGTGCACATCTGCGAGGGGGCTTAGGCATTTTCCAGAATAGCAGCCGTGAGAAGGAGGGAAGGGGAGAGGATGAGGCAGGGTAGGAGATGGGGTCCCCGGGACAGTCTGTGGGCTATGGTCAGGGGTGGACTCTGGAGATACATTAGACTTTTAGCCCCTCTGCCATGCAGGCTTAAATAAAATCCTTACTTCCCACTTTTAAAACAGGACGAACCAATGTGCTCTGCGGGCTAAGACCAGCCAGGACCCCATGGGAAGTGCTCCTTCCCGGGGCCTGGATCAGTAAGTACCCAACGACCCTCCCCGCTGCTCCCCTACAATGGGAGGCTGAGTCCCAAGCACCTGCAGGTCGGACCGGCAGGCCAGGTTTCCACACTGTGCCAACTCCTGCAGCGCGGGCCATAGCGAGGCCACCTTCTCTGCTAGCGCCAGGGGCACGGCCACCGCCTGCCTCAGCCCCTCCTGCAGGGCAGCCGCACGCCTAAAACCAAGGGGGTCCATGGTGAGAGCCCAGGGGCCGCCCGGACCCCACCCACAGGGCCCCGCCAGCACACAGAACCAGGGTGGGGCCAACAGGGAAGTCATTCCCCAATCACAACACAGCCCCAGCGGGTGGATGAAATGTCCCCGAGATCAAGGCACCTGGGTGTTCATGGCCCGGGGCGGCACTGCCCCACGACTCACCTGTCCCTGTCCTCAGGTGTGTCCTTGGGCAGCTTCGTTGCCTCCTGCCAGAACAGAACACACAAGCGAGTGGGGTGAGCAGTGGCCGTAGCCTGGGGCCACACGGAGAGTCTGGGCAGGTCAAGAGGCAGTGTCCACACCAGCACCCCCAGGGCTGGCATTTCTGCAGGCATGGATACACTGGGAGCACTTCTGCCAGGTTCAAGGCACTCAGGGATTGGGGACGCCCTCAGGGACCAGGTGTCCCCTCACACAGCATGGATTCCAGTCACTGCTTGTGCGTTAACACAGGCAACTGGGAGCACCTGGGGGGTTCAGTAGGTTAAGTGTCCAACTTCAGCTCAGGTCATGATCTCGTGGTTCTTGGGTTCAAGTCCCGCATCGGGCTCTGTGCTGACAGGTCAGAGCCCGGAGCCTGCTTCGGATTCTGTGTCTCCCTCTCTCTCTGCCCCTCCCCTGCTGGTGCTCTGTCTCTGTCTCTCAAAAATAAATAAACATTAAAAAATTAAAAATAAATTAAAAAAAAAAACACAGGCAACTGTACCACTCGAGTCTAGACCTCACGGGTGTGTCCCCCACCGGTACTGGCTCGGGCCCTCTTCCGGGACTGGCCACGCTCACCCTATGCCGGTGACTACGTCAGCCCCCCATCTGTGCACCCCCGTCTGCCCAGGCCTCTCCCTCACACACCGAAATCCCACCCTGCCCACTGCAAGGGCCCAGGGCTTGAGGGCCTTGCCAGGTGGGGAATGTGCCTGTTGAAGATTTGGATAAATCTCCACCCAAAAGTCGGCCGACGCTTGTGTCAGCAGGCCTGATGGCAAGTGAGCCCTGGCCCCGCCCAGAACCCACGGAGTCACTGCCCCAGCGTCTCCTGAGTCTCCCGGGGCTGCCTCCCCCCAGTCTCCACAGCAGTCCTCACACACGTGGGGCACTGACCCCGGCTGTCACCGTGAGGCCGCCAGGCTGGGTGCTCTGAGTCTCCACTGGGCCAATCGGGGCTGATGTCAGTGAAGCCTGTCCTTCACGCGGTCACATCTGTGTCCAGGCAAGGATGCCACCCACTTGGAGTTAGGCTTACTGTGAACTTTGTTTAACTCCACCTGAAAATTACTTGCGCATTTGGCACAAGACAAGAATGTCCCTTTTTTTTCCCAGAACTCCACCTGCTTCCAGGGAGCATGGCACACTGCTCCCGCTCTTGCTTGTGTGACTTCCGACGGTGCGCTCTCTAAATCACGCACCCTTGCTGATTATCTTTCTTTTCTTCCCTGCCTTCTGATTCGATTTTCATTTTTCTACCTCCCTCCCGTTGTTTTCTATTCATTCGCCTTATTTCTAATCGCTGGTGGTTAGCCCTAAATGTTTGTATCTATATTTAAACTGATGCTTCTCCCTAACCGCCTCTCAGAGCACAGGAGTCTGGGAAGAACCAGGAAGAAGCCCAGCAAGCACGGCCAGGAGGCCCTGTGAACCGTGACGGGAAAGAACAAACGGCACACTCCAAGCTCAGGGACGAAAACCCACGCAGCCCACCAAGCTCCCGGGCAGGAGGCAGCACAGGCACCGCCAGAAGCAAACGGCAGAGCGAGCCCCACGTGTGCAAGAAGGTCCTAGCCAGCGGGAAAGTGCCTTTCCTCTCCAGAAGGGCCACGACACCGCCGTGAGGAAGACAAGAAACGCTCCTTGCCACACACATTGGGCAGCACACGCCAGGGCCGCTCCAGGAGACAAACCACGGGGTGACTACAAGTCCGACGGCGGGGGTCCCGGGGAGGAGCCCTCAGACCCCTCGGGCAGAGCCCCATCCGTGCAGCCCCGCAAGGGCCACTTGGCAGCGTCCTTCAAAGAAGCGCACCCACCTTGGGCAGCAAGTCCTTCTGCGAATCATTCCCACAGGCTGCCCACCGCCCCCAGTGACGGACGCCAGAGGCGTCCACAGCAACCGCCCGGGTGCCGACTAAAGGGCCTAAATCCCCCAGTGGGGCTGGCCAACCGCGCTGTGACCCAGACGTCTGCAGGATACAGACAGTCCCCAACTGACAAGGGTTCGGCTTAGGATTTTCGACCGTAAGCGGTGCCAAAGGATGTGCGTTCAGTAAACACGGTGCCTGGAGTTTCCCCACGCCGTGTCACCCCGGGGCTGGGCGGCCACGCGGTCCCCGCACACCGACGACCGTTCTGGGCCCACACGGTCTGCCTGTCACTTCGGTACGGTATTCGGTCAACTACTCGAGACGTCCACCCTCCTTGTAAAACAGGCTGTGGGCCAGGCGGCTGTGCCCGCCCGCAGGCCAATGGAAGTGTTCTGAGCACGTGTAAGGCAGACCAGCTAAGTGTGATGTGTGTTAAGTTACGTGCAGCAAATGCGTTTTCGCCTTACGCTGTTTCCAATCTATGATGGGCTTTTGGATGTGACCCCCTGGTAAGTTGGGGAAGATCTGTGCTGGCAGCGAGGGGTGTGGCCTCTATGCGCCAGTATAGAAAGATCTGACAGAACACCCAGTTAGAAATGCAAGAGGCGAACTAAGAACACGTGTGACGCCATTTGTGTAAGAAAGGAGAGAAAAAAAAAGCTGCATCTACGAGAATATAGATAACCATCCCAGGACACATGCCCTAGAACTTGCACCTGTTCAGGGCGTGTGGGCAGGGGGAGGCAGGGCATCGGGTCTTCTCATCTGCTACTCTCCTGCCCTTGTGAATTCTGAACCCCCTGAAGCTTTTACCTCCTTTCAAAAGCAAACCAATGAAATTTAAACATAAAAACACAAATGGGAAAAGGAGGTCTGTCTCTACACCTCCCTCCCAGAGGACATGAACTTGAGTTCCAGATGGTGACTCATTTAGATGAGACTCTGATTCTTCCCTGTCTGCATACAGCCTTCACTCTGGGGGTGCACGGCGTGCCCTGGAGGTCACCAGTGGTCATCAGAGTGCGGGCCCGCCTGCTCCCCAGACTGCCCTTCACCCCAGCTCTGCCCGCGAGGTGGCTCTGGGGCAGCTGGCAGCTGCGAGCTCATGCCTCTCCACCAGGAACTGCTCTCAGACACAGACGCATGGCCAGGCTTTGGTCCTGGACTCCTCCGTCCTCTGCCCTGGGTTCTGAGCCCCTTCTCTGTCGCCCACCACCCGCACACCAGCTGCCTCTTGCCCGTGAGCGAGCGGGTTCTGATCTGACCCGCCAGCTCTCCCTGTGGTCCTCTCTCTACCTTGTGGCTGAAACGTCTTCTCCAGTCTCTCTCGGACCATCGGTCACCGGCTCTTCTAGGATTTTCACTGCCCACCCTCCCTGTTTGACGCCTTCCTGCAGCGTCTGCGGGTCTGGGTGCCAACCCGACTGTAGGACTCAGGGGCAGCTGGGGGGCAGGTGCTGAGCCTGGACTGAACTTCCCACCCCACCCCGCCGCCGCCGTGGATGTGAGCGTGGGGTCACGCCTGCGCCAAACCCTCAGAGCCCCTGAAGCAGCCTTTCACGCTCAAGGCGGGGGCTCCAACCTCCCCTGGTGCCCGGACACCCGAGCCTGCAACAGCCCCTCCCCCTCCTGCAAGTTCTCTGTGACCCCGCAGGAGCTTTCTCTCCCCAGCGCGCCCCCCATCATGAGCTGACCCCTTCTCTGAGCACTCACCAGGTAGGCCTGGAAGGCCCGGGCGTCTGCGTCCACCAGCGTGGTCAGCTCAGCAGAGGCCGTGTGGAAGGGTGGGATCAGGCGCCGCATGGTGGCATCCAGGTGTTCAAACTGGCGCCGCCCATAGGTCATCAGGCCGGCCATGGAGGCCAGCGCGGCACCCTAGGCGAGGCATGAGCCACGCGTGAGACTCGGGACCCCAGGCCAGGCGCCCCGGGCCCTGTCCTCGTCCATCGCCCCTTGCCTCGCACTCACCATGGCTGCACTGGCCGCTGCCACTGAGCCACCCCCCGGGGCCGCCGAGCGGGCGCCCACCTCACGGACGAAGGCACACAGAGACTTGCTCACCAGGCTCTGCTCAGGCCCACTGTTGGGGACCAGGTACCTGTGGGGAAGGGTCGGCTCAGCAAAGCTCAGAGAGGGGAGGGAAGAGCTAGGGGCAGGGACAGGGGATGTATCCTCCGTCATGCAGGGCCAGGGATGGGGGATGGGGCTTTCGGGGACAGGGGAATGGAAGACAGGATCCAGGGTCACTACTGCCAGGCTGTGAGGGCAGGGCTGGCTCAGACCCTGATCCCTGACCCCAGGCCCCTCCCACACACCCCCTCACCAACACAGGGGACGGGACACAGTCCCAGTCTGCAGAGTGGCCATGCCCACGCAGAAGCCCTCGTGAGGACACAGTGGGACCCTGCTGGGACCTCACTGTGTCCCCTCAACCAGCCTCTGGCCTCATGGCTGGCACGGGCACCCTGGCATTTGCCGATGGATGAGTGGCCAACTGGAAGGCTCTGGAAGGACTGAGGCAGGTGTCTGCGGGGGTGAGGGCTGTGCTCACTCGATGATCCTCTCCTTGGGGTTGAAAGGGGATAGAGAGTCCAGGCCCAGCCGGTTCACCACCTGGAAAAAGGGCTGGTGATGAGGACCCACCTCAGCCCCCCACACATGAGGCAGGCTACTGAATAATGGGGTCCCACCTGAGTCTGCGATGGCATCCTTGCTCCCATCTGCCTCTGGTGGGGGGGGCAGGCAGAGCTGGCTGCATGCCCGCGTGCCAGGAGCTTGCTTACCACGGGCTCCTGGGAGAGCCCCCAGCCCAGAGCAGGGCCCACAGACCTCCTGACACACCCACCCACACTTCTTATCCCACAGGGAAACTGAGGCTCAGAGAGAGGAAGCCCCTCATTCTAAGCCACATGCGTCCCACAGAAAACGCCACACGTGAGCCCATCACTGAAAGGGGCCAACAAAACTGTCCCTTTGGGAAAGATTTTAGTTCTTTGGGTGTCACACACGGTGTCCTCACAACTTTTAAAGCCCAGGAGCTTCCTGACTCACCTACACATAAGATATGTTTTGTGAGGAAAAATAGATTTTACCTAAATTCAAAATAAAATTGGAATAATCTCCATTTAAGATCAGAATTCTTTTCACCAAAAAATATTCAAAAGACTTTATGGTGTATATGCCAGTGGCACATCCCGGTGCGTTCTTGAGCCAATGAGGCTGACACTTTCTACAAAACTTTCTTTGTTTTTTATCTTTTTTTTTAATATGAAATTTATTGTCAAATTGGTTTCCATACAACACCCAGTGCTCATCTCAACAGATGCCCTCCTCAGTACCCATCACCCACCCTCCCCTCCCTCCCACCCCCCATCAACCCTCAGTTTGTTCTCAGTTTTTAAGGGTCTCTTATGTTTTGGCTCCCTCCCTCTCTAACCTTTTTTTTTCCTTCCCCTCCCCCATGGACTTCTGTTAAGTTTCTCAGGATCCACATAAGAGTGAAAACATACGGTATCTGTCTTTCTCTGTATGACTTATTTCACTTAGCATCACACTCTCCAGTTCCATCCACGTTGCTACAAAAGGCCATATTTCTTTCTTTCTCATTGCCACGTAGTACTCCATTGTGTATATAAACCACAACTTCTTTATGCATTTGTCAGTTGATGGACATTTAGGCTCTTTCCATAATTTGGCTATTGTTGAGAGTGCTGCTATAAACATTGGGGTACAAGTGCCCCTATGCATCAGCACTCCTGTGTCCTTTGGCAAAACTTTCCACAAAACTAGAAAGTGAGAAATGCTTGAGAGAAACCAGCTAGCAAGGGGCGGGGGGGAGGTCTCCCCAAGGACATGGAAATGGGTAAGAGGGACTCGAGGGGCATCTGGAAGGGTCAGTTGGCTGAGCGTCCAACTTCGGCTCACGTCATGATCTCTCAGCTTGTGAGTTCAAGCCCCGCATCGGGCTCTGTGCTGTCGGAGTGGAGGCTGCTTTGGACAGAAAGTAAAGGAGCTCATTCAAGGCCAGAGATGACCAGAAAGGGAACCAGGCAGGCCTGCCGGCCCTGAAGCTGGGTGCCCCAGGGACATCTGAGAGCCTCTGGAGGCCGCTCATGAGCAAGGCAGGCATCAAGTCCTGAGGAGTGGGGGTCAGCCTGGAGGCCCCTGAAAGGGGACATCTCCAGGGATGAGTGGGGTTGGGGAGAAGTCCACTGAGGATGTCATCGGGATACTTTTCACACTCTGCCTTCCCTCTGGGGATGCAGGAAGATGCCTTCATGGGAATTCTAACCACAGGCCTCCCTGGTGGGGACGTGGGCGACGGTTCACAAAGAACTCTCTACATGTGGGGTCCCAAAGCTCCAAGCAAAAGACTGAATCTGGGGGGCCCTGTGTGATCATGTCCCCGAGAACTTATGTAGGCAAATCCGGACTTTAACCCAGGTGTCCAAGAATTACCACAGATAAAGTTGCAAAGAACATGCACTCGTAATCAAAAATCACAAAACACACAAAGCAAGTCACTGTGAGAAAGTCCGCTGATATGGCAATGTGCAAATCAGACCTTCAAAGACTGCAGATATTAGAGCTTTCAGATAAAGAATAAAAAATAATGTGTTAAAAGATACAGGAGAGCATCGAACACATTGATAAGGAATAAATAAATGTGGGAGAGGTGAAAGCATTTTCTTACAAAAAAAGGGTAAAATTAGAAAACCATTACTGGCTGCTAAAACCTATGGCTGGAATTTTAAGAGGAACAGGGTACTTACATATCCTTAAAGTACGTGCCACAGCGCGCTCACCACAAAAGGAAAAACGGAAACATTGCAGCGGATAACGGCACCTTGACCCCAGGACCCCAGGCCACAGGGAGATGATGGGCGCCTGACCCAGCACTCTGAGGACAGCACATCACATCTGCACTGCTCCCGCCGCCAGCATACAGCCACGGCAGTCATGAGACGTGGTACGAAACAGCATCCTGTGCTTTCAAAGTATGTCAAGGTCAATGAAGGGCAAGAGCACAAGGAACGGTTCTGGATTAAAGGCAATAAATGACTGTCATCCGGATTGCTCCATGGGTGGGAGCAGAAAGCACTATAATAGGAATGACGGGGACATCGGTGTTGTGCGATGATGGTCTTCAGACTAGATACTACAATTGTATTAACATTCAATTCCTGATTTTCCTCATTGTACTGAGGTTGTGTCAGAGAACGTCCTTGTTCTTAAGAAATGAAACCTGAAGGGGCGCCTGGGTGGCGCAGTCGGTTAAGCGTCCGACTTCAGCCAGGTCACGATCTCGCGGTCCGTGAGTTCGAGCCCCGCGTCGGGCTCTGGGCTGGTGACTCAGAGCCTGGAGCCTGGAGCCTGTTTCCGATTCTGTGTCTCCCTCTCTCTCTGCCCCTCCCCCGTTCATGCTCTGTCTCTCTCTGTCCCAAAAATAAATAAACGTTGAAAAAAAAAAATTTATAAAAAAAAAAAAAAAAAAAAAGAAATGAAACCTGAAAACATTCTAGGTAAAATAGTACAGTCTTTAACCTACTCTCGGGTGGTCCAAAAAAACACAACACGACTATGTGTGAATACAGAGAGAGAATAATAAAGCAAAGAGGGCAGATGCGAAATACTGGTGAAGTTGGAGTATGTAAGGGAGGTCCTGTCCTTGTGTCGTTCCCACATCTTTCCTGTGAGCAGGGAACTATATCGACATAAAAATACACAAAATTTGTAACAGACCTGGCCATAAACTGTATCAGTACCTTAGAGGCTAGGTTCGAGAAAACCACAGTGAACACAAAGGGGAAGAAGTAGAAATAAAGTCAAGAAAAGACAGAAATATGCCACTGCAATGTGACTGGCATCCTGAAAGTAAAAGAACAAAATAACAGGATCAAAAGTATAACAGAGGAAAATATTCCTAAAACTAAGCAAGAATGGAATCTGTAAATCACAAGGAACATTAATCCAGAGAAGAAAATGATGTAGAATAATTGACCAAGATGTGTATGGCTTATTGAACTTTGAGGACAGAGAAGGCGTTCTGTAGGCATCACGGACAAAAACACGTCCCTGGAGATCGGGGAGATAACCAGGCAGTCTAAGACCTCCCCACGGGACATGTAATTCCAGAAGATTGTAAAGATAGGTTTGCAATATTCTCAGGGAAAACAAGTGACTTGGGATTTTGGCTTTCCAACTGTCTTGCAAGAAAAATTCACAGAAAGACATTGTCAAGCATGCCAGATCCCACAAGGAAAAGCACCATGAGTCTTGGTTTACAAAATCTGCTTGTGAGGGGTCAGGGACGGGGGGAAATCTCCTTGATTGTGAGATCCAGGCAACAAACAACAAACAGATAAGTAAGAAGAGAGATGACCTCATCTATGAATAGAGTGAAGGTTAAATATCTGTGGCTATTTAATACATGTGGACCAGTTACAGAAGGTACATGTTAATAGATTTGACAATGTAAAAATAGCAACATAACAATTTAGAGCACAGATGACCAGTTGCACAAGTGCACTAATATTCTTGTCTTTCTTCACCAAACATCAACAAACACTGTCTAACATTGATAAAGAGAGAAAGGATTAAGCATATTATTTAAACTTAGTAATTTAACAACCTAGAACTAATAAATGAATTCAACAAGGAAGCAGGGTACAAAGTCAACAAAGAAAAGTCAGTTGCATTTCTATACACTAACAATGAGTGATCTTAAAAAGAAATTGCAAAAACAATTCCATTTACAATAGCATCAAAAAGAATAAAATAAGTAGGAATTAATTAACTTAACCAAGGAGGTAAAGCACTTGTACAAAAAAACGACAAAACTTTGCCAGAAGATATTAAAGAAAGCATAAATAAATGGAAAGCCCCATAAATGGAAAGCATAAATAAATGGAAAGATGGGAACACTTCCTATTGTTAAGATGCCCGCACTCCCCAAAGCAATGCACAGAATCAGTGCAGTCCTTATCAGAACTCTAATGGTGTTTTTTGCAGACACAAAAAACCCATCCTGGGTTATGATGGCTGCATAACATTATGATGTACTTAATATCACCAACTGTGTACTTAAAGATGGTTAAGATGCCAATTGTATGTTACGAGTACTTTACTACAAAAGTTGAGGGGCGCCTGGGTGGCTCCTTCAGTTAAGCGTCTGATTCTTCATTTCGGCTCAGGTCATGATCTCACAGTTCGTGAGTTCAAGTCTCAAGTCAGACCCTGTGCTGACAGCGTGGAGTCTGCTTGAGATTCTCTCTCCCTCTCTCTCAGAATAAATAAATAAACTTTTTAAAAAAAGAAAAGAAAAACTGAAAAAAGTTTAACCACCAGAAGAACTCCCACATCCCACTAAAAACTACTATAACTCAAAAAATTCAGGAAACAGAGAAGAAAGAAAAGATGTGACTAGAAGCTAAGTTTATTTTCTCACCTCCGTAGCAGGCTGTCAGTGTAGTGATAGACACTGACAAATCAAATTATATATTTGAAAATTTGGATAACATTTTTAAACCGATAAATCAAAAACAGAAGTATATTAAGTTGTAAAGGTAATCACCAGAATACCTAAAAAATAGACTCTTCCATCAAACTGGAAGGAACCACATCCAACACTCCCACATGCCTGAAAATGGGACAAGAGTCCAGACATATTTGCTGAATCAGGAAATGCAAAGGGATAAACTCAACTACGAAAAGACAAAGACTTTCAGAGTGTGTCAGAGCACTCATGTGCTCATTGTGGAGAAATTCAAGTAAAGGTATCACTTGGGACAACGGCACCAGCTTCTAAATAACCTGGCGATGTTCGTGGGTGCATCCCGGAGTGCTGTGGGCACAGGGCTGACGCGGAAGTGAGGGCTCCCACCTTCGCCAGAGCGAGGCGCCCCCAGGACAGACACCAGAAGGGGCGGGGGGGAAGTGATGTGCATCCTCTCTGAGGAATTTTTACAAGACTGAATGTCTTCTCGGTCACAAAGAAAACTTCTGCAGTTTCTTTCCCCCAAAATGATAACAGCATGATCTCATCGAAGCCCAGACACTAAAACAGCAGAAGAGGAGGAGCGGGGCCCTGCCTCGCAGACAGGGCTCCAGGCCCGGGTGCAGGTGTTTCCAGCACCCAGGCCTGCTCTGAGAGCATCAAGCTCGCTCCCATCCCCCCACCAGCCCCTCGCTCGGGAGCGCAGCCCACCAGCCTGATGCGGTGCTCCTCCTCCAGGATGAAGAGATTCTCCTTCTTGCAGTAGAAGGCAGCGGCATCCAGAAGGGCCTTCAGAGGCACCAAGCCCACCAGCTGTGAGCCCACCACCGGAAGGCTCAGCTCCTGCAGAGGTCCAGCAGGGTCAACACTCAGAGGAGCCAGACTCGAGACGTCCCGGGACCTGCCCCGCTCAGCTGGAGGGACGTCACCCCAGCCACCAGGGGACGCCCACCCCGCTCACCTGGAGGGGCTCTCGTGGCCAGCAGGGGATGCCCGCTCTGCTCACCTGGAGAGACTTCACCCCAGCCAGCGGAGGACACCTGACCCACTCACCTAGAGGGGCCCCCACGGCCAGCCGGGGACACGCGTCCTGCTCACCTGGGCCTCTCTGCAGGTCTCCTCATAGACCGTATGCAGTGCTGTGACCTCAAAGTCCAGGAGGTTTGTGGACACTTGGGCCAGGTTCTTCTCATCCAGGTACCAGCCAATGCCCTGAACCTTTTTCAGGCGTCCTGGCTACAAAGAAAAGACTTTCCCAGCACAGGCCCTGCCTGTCCTCCTCTGGAACCTGCGCTGAAAGCCACTTGTACCTGCACTCCCTGCTGCTTGGAGGGCTCCCTCCCTCCACTGATACCATGGCTTACAAACTGTGTAGTGTGGACTGTGTGTGAGGACTGTGGTGAGGACTGTGTGGGAAAGACTGTGTGCTGAGAACTGTGTGGTGAGAACTGTGTGGTGTGGACCGTGTGGTGAGAACTCTGTGGTGAGGACTGTGTGGGAAGGACCGTATGGTGTGGACTGTGTGGTGTGGACCGTGTGGTGAGAACTGTGTGGTGTGGACCGTGTGGTGAGAACTGTGTTGTGTGGACCGTGTGGTGAGAACTGTGTTTGAGGTCCCTACCACGTGCTGGGGACCTGCCTGGGGTCACCCCCACCCAACCCCTAACTCCTGTGTTTAGTCCCTTCCTGCCATCCCACCTTCACCCCAGAGACTGGCTCTCTGCTCCTCACTTCTTGGGGTGGCTCAGTCCACCTAAGAAGGACCTTTGACCTCTGAATTCAGCAGGAGCAGAAAGAAGGATTTGGGGTTTGCTGTGTGTGTTGTGCTTCCGTACTGTGTCTGCGGGCTGGGAAGCTGGGCTCCTGGGGCCTCAGCTGTCTGGCGGGACCCAGGTCTCTGGAGGTTGGGGGCTGACAAGCAAGCAGGATGTCATCCTCCACCTCCTTCACCAAGGGTCTCTGTGTCTGTGTGTCCAACTCACACTTTCTGCTAGATCAAAGCTCAAACTAGGAGACAGTTGCTGTGGCAGACATTGTGGGTCAGGACACCTGGGACACCTGGAGGTATGCGGGGACGCCTGGAATTACCTGGCGCACCTGGGGGTAGCTGGGGCACCTGCAGGACCTGGGAATACCTATGGATCTTGAAGGCATGTGGGGGTACCTGGGAGTACCTGGGACACCTAGAGGCCTGTGGGGGCACCTGGGGCTCAGAAGCATCTCTTCTCCTACTAGAAATGCTGCAATATTTTAACAATAGCTATACCCCTGACTGATTCCATGGAAATGTCTTTTAAGGCAAGTGTTCCCCAACTTCAAACACTGGAACCTCCTCCTGCCCCATCCCACTTTTTGGGGACACCAAGGCTGGACTCTCAGCAGGTCCATGCCACGGCACCACCCTACCCTGGCTCTCTCCCAGGAGCCCCTCAGGATTCCCCGGGGACGGTGCTGGGCCTCTGTGGGGACAACAGGCTGCTCACCTTGTCCTTCCCGCGCCCTTGCTCCCGGAGGTTGAGGGCGATGCGGTGGGCCTGCTCCTTGGTGCTGAGCAGGTTGATGTTGAACGCAATGAGGAACTTCCGTGCCCCTGTGACAGTGGCTCCCCAGCTGGGGACGAAGGAGCTGGGACCGAAGTCAGGCACCCACTCGGCCTGCTTGAGCTGTGGGAAGACTCTGCCTAGGCTGCGGTGTCCCCCACGGGAGGGGCGCCCCGCCAGGGTCGAGGAAGGGGAAGGAGGAGGGGATCATCCCTGCCCACCCTGGAGAGGAGACACCCACCTTCTCAGGGAGGGCCTCATACTCCCCGGCCCGGATGGCTGGCAGGGTCCGACGACCAGCTGTCTGCGCCGCCTCCCCATAGAGGTACACTGTGAGGGAGACTGGCTGGTCAGGCTCCCAGCCAGGGGCAGCCCAGAACCCCCACTTCCAGAGGAGAAATGAGGTGGGCCGCTCCTGCCAGCCTCAGCCCGGAAGACCAACCTCCCTCGGTTCCCCTCTCTTTGTGCCTGATGGGTGTGAGTGCTCACTGACGGACACTCAGTTTGGGCCAAGACCCCTCCCCTGCTGCTCCCCACTGCACAGATGTCCCCCCAAAAAAAACATCACAGAGATTATAAGAGAAGTAGATGTGTGGGATGGATGTTCACGTTTCTTTCTAAAATGTATTTTCATTGTACCATAATAAATATGACCACAAAGTAAGAATCATAAGGAAAGGAAAACAAAAGTCACCACAAACTCCCAAGATCCACACCACAACTGTGACAGCATGGAGCGCACTGGCTCATATCTGCATGGGGTTGGATTTGGGGCCCTGCGCTCCCACGCCCATCTGCCCATTGGACACGGTCTGCAGACCTGTGCTGGGCCTGCACTCTGTTTCCGACTCATCTACACTTGTTCTAGGTTAATTTCTTGTTTTGTTTTGTTTTTCCTCTAGAGTTCTATTTCTATTCCTGTATTCAGAATAACCGTATCCGTTACCTCCTGTGTTTTACTTCAACTGCACTATACTTGGAATGTAGGTGTACCTGGAAAAGTCAGAGTACATCAAAGCGACAAGAGTTTTGAAAATTACAATTAATGTTTCAGAAGAAATCCACCCAGGTTTGCATGTTCTTCATCTTTACATTAAAAGGAGGAAAAAAGCCGGGGTTCTTGGGTGGCTCAGTCAGTTGAGCGTCTGACTTCAGCTCAGGTCATGCTCTCACTGTTTGTGAGTTTCAGCCCTGCGTCAGGCTGTGCACTGACAGCGTGGAGCCTGCTTGGGATTCTCTCTTCCTCTCTCTCTGCCCCTCCCCTGCTTGCTGTCTCTCTCTCTCTCTCTCTCTCTCTCTCTCTCTCTCAAAATAAATACATAAATAAACTTTAAAAAAGATGGAAAAAAGCCATCCTAGCCATGCTTCACAATTTTTTAATTTTAATGTTTATTTATTTTTGAGAGAGAGACACAGAGAGAGCACAAGGAGGTGAGGAGCACAGACAGAGAGGGAGACCCAGAATCCGAACCAGGCTCCAGGCTGGAACCCACGAACTGTGAGATCATGACCTGAGCTGATGTTGGATGCTCAACCCACTGAGCCACCCAGGCGCCCCAGCCATGCTTCACATTTAATCAGATTCTTCTATATCAATGCATAAAAGGTTTGGAACAAGACGTTCTTGACGAGAAATAGTTCATATTAGAAAAAATTAGAATAAGAGCCTAACGTTCAATTTCCTAGGTTCAGAATGTCTGAGAAAGCATTTTCAACTACAAAAGTTTAACAAAAAAGTTCAATATGAAAATGCGCGGTCTGATTTTTACATTGTAGGAAAACAGGTGCCATAGAGAGGGGGTGTGTGGAAGCCGCTGGTTTCTTCCCTTGAGCACACCCACTGTTTATGCTCGTTCCAAGGCTCCTAACACGATGACACGACTTTCTGGAATTACCGCCATTCTAATGTCGTTCGGTCGCCCACTAGTTGCCATCTCCACACATTCATCTATCACAAGATTCATGAAGGGATCAACCCCCTGCTGTTTCCTTGGGAGTGTCTGCCACCGTTTAATTTCAATAATAATTTCTTGTCCATAAATTTTTCCAGCCCGGTGGGGGGAGCTTTGCTCATGGCATCTACTTGGTGAGCTCAGACATGCCACTCAAAGACTTGGGTGAGTTCCCCAAAGTGAGACAATTCTATTAGCGAGCCCGGACTGGACTTCACAAACAGCTAAGCAGTGTCCGCTGCCGGGCAGCACGTGAGGGCCACTGGCTCCCTGACCCCGGGTGCACTTGGTCATGGTTTCTATTTGTGTTTATCTCGTTATGGAAGAAGCAGGACATTTCCCTGTAGGTCAGTTTGCAGATTTTTTTGTGTTAAACTGCATTTTTAAGGAGCTAAGAGCAGAGAACCATGAGGGTACTGAAGTGCAGTGAGGGACCAGCAGGGGGAACCCCAGACATGGGCACTCACCCGGCACACCCAGTTCCTCTGCCAGTCGCTGGCCAAAGGCCTGGGCACAGAGCACACACTCATCCATGGTGACGCCCCTCACCGGGATGAAGGGGCACACATCCAGGGCTCCCATCCGAGGGTGCTCCCCTGCAGAGAGACGGGGGCTGAGGAAGGGGAGGCCAGGGGTGGGTGGCTCCTGGACCCTGCACTTTCTGCCCCCAACCTGCCCTCCATCCACACACCCAGCTGGTCACGCTGCCCCATGGGGAAGCAGCATCTTTGTGTAAACCCCTCCCTCTCCTAAAAGCCACAAAGGTCACTGCCCAGGGCTGCCAGGCTGAGCATTCAGAGTCCTGCCTGGCTGGTCTTGCCGCCCAGCCCTCCCCGCCACCCCCCGGCCCTGGGCAGCTAGCAGAGCGTCCTTTTCAAAACCAGAACCCCCACTGTGGGTCAGACAAGCTATGGTCAGCAGCCCCCCAAGATGATGAGCCCCCTCACCCGCCACATTCCCCCACCCCCCCTCAGGGAGCTCCTGGCTTTGAGATAAGCTTTCTAACTTTACCAGTTGGGATCACTTGTGGATTCCCTTCAAGTGGGACCTCACCTCCCCCCACTGTGAGTGGCCAGAGACCCTGCCCTTTTGACCAGCTCCCTGTGTCCACCAACCTTTGACCCTGCCTGCCACAGTAAATGTGTTTGCTTTTGCAGGCTGTTGACAGGCCGGTTTCCGAGTCTTTGCCTCCCTGCCCCCCAAGGCCTCTAGGCCTGAACAGAATGCCACAGTCTCACCGCCACTCATACACAGGGAACCCCCAAAACATGGGTGGGGGTGCCACGGACCTTTGCCCGGCACAACACATTCTGTGTCCCGGGGGTCCCCCAAGGGTAAGCTCACAGGCCATTCCGCCCCTATGCCCTGAGCCAAACCCTGTGGGTGAGGACAGACAGCCTGGTGCTCTGGCTCCTCACCTTTGTGCTGGCTCATGTCGATGAGCCGGAAGGCAGCCCGCGCAGCATTGAGGGCCCCCTCCACCACGTCCTTGGGTTGCCCTACAAAGGTGTAGACGGTGCGGTTGGTGGAGGGGCCCGCGTCCACATCTAGCAGCACACAGCCCGGGGTCTGCGCCACGGCTCGGGAGATGGTGTCAATCACCTGGGGATGAAAGTCCGACACTGTGCCTCGGTTTCCCCACTTGGAAGAGGGAACAGGAGCTTCAGAGGTGGGCATGCCTTTCCTGCCACCCCAACCACCACCCAAACATGGGCCTAAGGAGCTGGTGCCGAGCATTTGGGAATTCCTCAAAGAGTACAAGCCCAGAGAGGCCTACCACCGAGCTATGGTTGCCAAGAAGGGGGCAACAGGCGGCACCCTCCAAGAGAAACCGAGGCAGGAGTCAGAATCCGGATGGAGGGCTTGCTGGGGCTCCCAGAAGGTGACCTATAGGCCAAGGTCACAGAGGTCAGGGCCCTAGCTTCCCCAAGCAGCCCCTAGTGGGAGCATTTGCACTAGGGGAGGGCCATGAATGGCCCAGAACCTTCTGAGGCAGCAGGACAGCCCAGTGGTTGGGAGCAGGGGCTCAGGGCCTAAATTGTTCCGTGGCCCTCAGTGGCCTGCACCAACTCTCTGTGCCTCAGTTTCCTCGTGGCTGACATGGGGATAATGTCAGAGCCCACCTGATAAGGTTTGGAGACCTTCCAACTTCCCTGTGATGCAGACCCAGGTCCAGGACCCCTGCCTGACTGCCCATCCCACAGTCTCCTCCTCACCCGTCAGCCACTTCTCAGTCCCAGTGCTCATGGGACCCATCCTTGTGGGGCTGACAAGAAGTGGTTCTGTTTCGGGAACCAAGCACACCCCTTTCTCCTTGCCCCGGGCCACTTGCTTAGCCACCCCCCCCCCCCCCGGCACCTCACCTCCTGCTTGTTCCCCTCGGAGAAATTGGGAACACATTCCACCAGCTGGGACATGGTCTGGGCCTCGATTCTGGTACTCCTCTCACAGGGCAGACCGAGGGAAGGAGGGACGGTGCTCTGCAGTGCCTGGCGGGGCCTTTATCCACCTGGCGGGGCCCTCCCATGGGGGCCGGGCTGCTTATTAACCACAGGCTGTGGTCCCTGTGCAAATGCAGAGCGGCTGGGAAGGGAGCAGGACCCCTGTGAGCCAGACAATGGAAGGGGAGGGATCCCCATACCCAGCCAAGAGCAGGACCTCAGCAGGGGTGGGGAGTAAATCCTCTCCAGGCAGTGGACTCAGGCCAGTCCAGGCTCCAATCCCAGCTTGTCCCGGCGCTCCTGAAGACTGTCTGTGTGGTCCTCCGTGTGAGCCTCCACGCGACCCTCCACGTGGCCCTCCAGGGGACCCTCCATTTGATCCTCTAAGTGACCTTCCACGTGACCCTCCACATGGCCCTCCACGTGACCCTCCACGCGACCCTCCATGTGGCCCTCCAGGTGACCTACTGACTCCCGATTTCTTCATGTCAACTCGTGAGCCTCAGGCAGCAAGCAGATGAGAGGGATCGTGTGTGAGACGCCACCAGTGGACGAGGCTCTTGGTGGAGGGCAGCTCAGCCTGGCCAGGCAGGAGAAGGGCAGGGAGAGGTCGAGTGTGTGCACATGTGTGGATGCCCTTGGGGAGCAAGTGCTCACGATGAAGTTCCGGCTCTCCCAGCCGCTGGCTGCTGTCCCCCGAGGCCAGAGGCTCCCCACAAAGAAGTGATGTGCTCAGGCCAGCAGCCCAGGGCCCTGCACCCAGAGGGCCCAGCTGGAGTCGGTGCCGTCTTGAATGGGGTGGGCACTTCCAGTCTGCAAAGCCACCTCTCGTGGCCACTCCAGCAGTGTACAAATACCTCAAACCTGAGGTTCACCTCTGCCCCGCCTCTCAGGGCACTCTCAATCCCCCTGCAGGGACCCCCCAAAGGCAGACCATACCCCATCTGCCTTCTTCCCGGGCACAGGCACCCACACAGCCATGGCAGTGCAGGGTAGCCACAGGGCCCAGGTGAGGAGATGCCCAGATCTTGTGGATCCCCAGCTGTGTGGGCTTCGGGACCCCACCCCTCCAGCATCAGCCCTGGAGCAGCCAGGCGAGCCCAGAGACCCCGGAGGCTGGGGGCGGGCCAGGCCATCTCCAGCCACGACTCCCCCATGTGGACGCAGACGATGGCTGCTCCACTCCCGGGTCCAGCACGGTCACAGGGGAGCCCCAGCAGCACCCGGCAGACAGCAAAGACCCAATAGAAACATTCCTCCGAACCCGGCTCCTAACGCCAAGGCTCACCCAGAGAGAGCCTGCATCCCAGAAGTGCCCACCACCAGTCCCTCCTCCAACAGCCCAAGTGCCAGACCTGTGTGTGCCCTGCAGAGACCCCCAAAGTCAGAGAGTCCCTCAGCTGGGGGTCGGCGTCCGTGGCTGGAAGGGGAGGATGGCGTCAGTTGTGGACTGAATTGTGCCCACCCCCAAAATCATAGGTAGAAGCCCCGACTCCCCAGCACCTCAGAATTAGCTGTATTTGGAGACAGGGTCTTGAAAGAGGTAATAAAGCTAAAATTATGTCTGTCATAGGATGACCCTAATCCCCTCTGACCGCTGTCCTGAAGAGGAAATCAGGACACAGACATGCAACGGGACAAGCATGTGAGGACCCAGGGAGAAGGCTGCACCCACACGGCCAGGAAAGGCCTCAGGAGGGACCAGCCCTGCCACCACCTGGACCTCAGGTGTCCAGCCTCCAGCACGAGGAGGAAATAAATGTGTGTTGTCCGAACGCCCCTGGTCTGTGGTGCTCGTTACAGTTGCCCAAGCTGTGCCCTGAGGTGCTGGACACCTGGGACACCGGAGGCTGTGAGGACCGAAGGACGGTCCTCACACCACCAGCAGAGAAGTGACCAGAGACCCTCTACTCGCAGCCAAGGCCAGGAAGGCGCCAGCACCAGGCCCTGGTCCTCACGTGGGCCCAGAGGTCACCTGTCCTCAAGACCCCAGGAGAGACAGGGAACTGATGGCTCCAGCAGGGGTCAGGGGGTGGGGTACATCAAATCATCCCAAATAAATAGCCTCCCAGGAATCCTCACAGCTGCATGGGCCTTATTCTCTATCCAACACGCTGCTGTCACCTTCTTGAAATTCCTACTTTTGAACAAGAGACCTGTGTTTTCATTTTTCACAGAGCTCTGCAGATTCTATTGCTGCCCCCCCAGCATCCGGATCCTTGCCTCAGCCTCTCCGTTTGGGGAAACCAGCCACTGGCCCTTTCACAGGAGGAGACAGACCCCAGAGGATGGTAAGGGGGTCATGGGGAAGGCCCTGAGGGCCGGAGGGTCTGGGAGCCTGGCCAGAGCCACAGCCCCCTGCCCTGGAGGCTCGGTCCTGGCTTCTTTCCACAAATACCAGCAGGCACCTCCTGCTACGCACTCCACGCCTTCAAAGAGCCAAAGGTAAAGGTACACAAGAAAACAGATGATTTTAATAAAGTGCCACAGTGCCGCACGGGGGTGGGCGGCAGGCGGGCCGGGTGTCCGGGGCGCGGCCCGGTTGGTGAGAGGCGCCTGTGGCCCCGGGCGCCCTGTCGGCAGACTGGGCCCCTGCCCCGGGCCGGAGGGGACACGCAGGAGGCACGTGGCCCCCGGGTTTGGAACAAACATGTTTATTGCAGCCGAGGCACGGCGGGTGCGGGCGGGCTCACCAGGCGAAGAGCGGCTTGCGGTCCTCCTTGGAGAGCTCGCACAGGCAGGTGAGCAGCAGCAGCGCATCGCCCAGGAACTTGGGGGGCACCACGTCGATGACCAGCTTGCGCAGCGCGGCCGGGCTGCTGTGCAGCGGGTTGGCGCGCAGGTCGGGCCGCTGCTTCAGGATGCCGTAGGTATTGATGAGGAACTCGCTGAACACCGGGTGCACCTCACGGTTGTAACCCAGCCTCTCCAGGCGCGCGGTCAGCATCAGGTAGCGGTGTGTCAGCTCACGAAGCTTCTTCTCGTCCACCGACCCGTCCAGGGACTTGATGGACGTCTGGGGGTGGTGGGGGTGGGCACAGCGTGGGCGTGGGTGGGGGTGACAGGGGCCCCAGGGCAGGGAGGGGTCCTCACAGCAGGGAGGGGACTCCAGGACAGGGAGGGGACCCTGGGGCCGAGAGGCACACCTGCTTGATCTTCTCAGGGATGTTGGACACGGTGAAGCCATACAGCCTGGTCACTCCCGGGAAGACATAGGCCAGGATGCGCCGGTCCAGCTGGAAGGCGATCTCCCCGACGATGCGCCCGTCCTTCTCAGCGCTGGAGAAGCCCTGGATCTCTGTGAGCAGCGGGGGCAGTGAGCCAGGCTGGGGGCTCCAGGACACGGACGGTCAGGGGCCAGCCGCCTTCCTCCTGCCCGTGCCCCAGGATCTACTTTGAGAAAAGGACCAACCTAAACGCAGCTGCTGTAAGTTTGGGGTGAAGCCACTGGGGCCTGGGCGGGGCTTCCCAAAGGGGCCCAAGCATGATGAAGGCGCATGGCCTGCTCCTCCCCACTGCTGCTTCCCCTGCCCTCCACTGTGAGGGCAAATACAAATGGAAAAGAAAACCTTGACTTTTCTGTCACCAAAAAGGAGAGAGACCTATTCTCTTTTCCTTCTTAGAGCAACCTGAGAAAGCTGTGATCCTGAGTCCTCTCTCTGTCCCTTTGAGATGGACAGAAATGTCTTTAAGAGCTTGTTTTACAGCCCAGGACTATTTGTGTTGCCCCTCCCCCAGGGGATTCTGGCCAGGCACCTGGGTCAAGAGTAGGCCCTACCAGAAGGTCCACCCCTCTGACCAGGTGCGTCGGGAGAGGCTAGGTAGGCGTGTCCCCTCATCTCCTGAGGGCGGGGTGCAGGTTGACTCAACACGTGTGTGACCCATGTGATTCAACATGTGTGTGCCCTGTGTGACTTGACAACACGTGTGCCCCATGTGACTCAACACACGTGATCCATGTGACTCGGCAACACGCTGACCCATGTGACTCGACAACACGTGATCCATGTGACTCGACAACATGCATGATCCATGTGACTCGACAACATGTGTGCCCCATGTGACTCGACGACAGGCGTGATCCATGTGACTCGACTACACGTGTAACTCATGTGACTCGACAACACATGTGATCCATATGACTCGACAACAGGCGTGACCTATGTGACTCGACAACACATGTGATCCATGTGACTCGACAACACGTGTGATCCATGTGACTCGACAATACGTGTGTAACTCGTGACTCGACAACACGTGTGTGCCCCGTGTGACTTGACAACACGCGTGATCCATGTGACTCGGCAACACACATGACCTATGTGACTCGACAACACGTGTGATCCATGTGACTCAACGACGTGTATAACTCATGTGACTCGACAACACGTGATCCATGTGACTCGACAACACGTGTGACCCATGTGACTCGACGACACATGTGTAACTCATGTGACTCGACAACACATGTATGCCCCATGTAACGGGTCCGGTCCGCCTGGCTGTCTTGGCAGCCTCTGCATCACAGGCTGGTTTAATGTTTACTTGATAATAAAACTCTTCCCTAAGTTTGTGGAGAGGATTGCTGGGTGGGCAGGAGATCCTGTCTAACTGTCTTCCCGATGTTTCCAGGCCCAGCAGCCACCCTCCCCCCCAACACCTGCTTCCAAATCTGCCCTCCTACAGCAGCCTCTGTTCATTGAGCAGCAGATAGGCGGCCACGCCTTCAAAACCCTGTGCTCTCTGAAAAACACGCTGCCAGTTACTACCATTGGATGAATCTGACATGGAGAGACCCAAAGTGAGGGGGCCTGCGTCAGAGTCAGGCAGAGCCTCGGTGCTGGGGACCCTCCACCTGACTGGGGCCCCCAGACCCCTGCCGCTTCCACACTCTGCTCTTTCATCCCCACAAGAGACACTTAATAACAGAGCCATCTGTAGAGCCTTTCCTACAGCCCCTGTGGCTTTTCCAAACCTGACCGCGATGCAGACCCTCCAGGGCGTTGACCGGGTACGGCCCACGGGGCCCACCCAGCAGGCGGGCAGCGCACGCTCGGACTGGGTCCTGTTACCCGCACACAACTGCAACCTCCGGAGGCTCGGGCTCCAACACTCAGGACACCCCACACCAGCCCAGGGGAGCCTCCCGTGTGGCCATCTGAGCCGTGAGCGCTGCGGAGCCCCAGGACCAGCCATACCTGTGACCCGTACAGTTGGCCCCCTCCTGTGACTGTGTCGACATAACTGCTAGTCCCAGAAAGCTGCCAGGTCACTCCCACCACAGGAACACGGTAGCCCCTCCCAGCACATAACAGCCAGTCAGCACAGGCTTATCAGCTCCTTCCAGGACAGGCTGGACAGCCAGAGAGGACAGGCCGAAGGGGTAGGGGACTGTGCTTTCACTCCCTCAGCCGCACCTGCAGGCACTGACCGGGGAGTCCATGACCGAGGCGCACGGGGCACAGTCCATGTGGCTCTGCAGGCGGGGGTGGGGAGAAGGAGGGGCCACAAGGGTGTGGATGCAGATGGCCCAGAGCCACATGTCCCCCAGCAGACCCTGCGAGGAAGGCCTCGGAGCTGTGGGGCCCTGGAGCCAAAGGATCACCGGGTGGGGAAAGTCGGATATGAGCTGAGACGGTGCAGGGCTCCAAGGGCCCAGGAGAAATGCTGGGGTGGAATGCCGGGGAAACGGGCCACAGAGGGTGTCGGAAAGTGATCTGGTGTCACTCAAGCAGCTGGAGCGGCAAGAGGGGCAGTGGCTCCCCACACAGCTCTGGACCTCAGGAGGTGAGCGGGTGAGGGAGGTTCCTGGCAAGATGCCCCCTCCCAGGAGCACCACCTGATGGGGATTCGGAGCCCTCCGAGGCATCCTGGGGGGCGGCATCCGCTTTCTTTCCCCAGGAGCGTTTTCTGGTCCCTCTGGGACTTCATTCATCCTCACCATGATCCCAAAGGGGCCTCAGACCCCACTTACAGACAAAGGAACTGAGGCATATGGGGCACAATGCTTCCCCGATCATTTAAAAATGTTTTTTATGGGGCGCCTGGGTGGCGCAGTCGGTTAAGCGTCCGACTTCAGCCAGGTTACGATCTCGCGGTCCGTGAGTTCGGGCCCCGCGTCGGGCTCTGGGCTGATGGCTCAGAGCCTGGAGCCTGTTTCCAATTCTGTGTCTCCCTCTCTCTCTGCCCCTCCCCCGTTCATGCTCTGTCTTTCTCTGTCCCAAAAATAAATAAACGTTGGAAAAAAAATTTAAAAAAAAATGTTTTTTATTCAGATACAATTCACATCCTATAGAACTGAGTCTCTCAAAGTACGCAGTTCAGATGTTTTTCTATATTCACAGTTGTACAGCCATCACCGCAATCAAATTCCAAAATATTTTCAGCACCAAAGCGATACCCTGTACCCACTATCAGTCACACAGCGCTCTCCCCGCAGCCCCGCAGCTACCAAACTACTTCCTGTCCTTATGGATGTATCTATTCTGGACATTTCATGCAAGTGTAGCCACGCAGCAGGTGATCCTCGGGCTGGGCTGGCTTTCTCTCAGCTGTTTCCGAGGTGCCTCCACACTCCAGCAGGTGTCAGCACAGCATTCCTATCTGGGGCAGAACCAATCCCGTTGGGTGGATGGACCACATTCTGTTCATCCCTTCGTCCGTTGAGAGGCCTTTGCGCTATCATGGACAACGTTGCTATGAACATTCGTATAAAAATTTTTGTGTGGGGGCGCTCAGTCAGCCAAGTGTCTGACTTCAGTTCAGGTCATGATCTATCTCATCACTTGTGAGTTCGAGCCCCACATTGGGCTCTCTGCTGTCAGGCAGAGCCCACTTCAGTTCCTGTCTCCCTCTCTCTCTGCCCCTCCCCAGTTCGTGCTTTGTCTCTGTCTCAAAAATAAATAAAAACATCAAAAAAAAATTTTTTTTAATTTTGTGTGGACAAATGTTTTCAGTTCTTTTAGATACATATACCCAGGAATGGAATCATTGGTAATTCTATGTGTAACTTTTGATGAAATGCCAGACTGCTTTCCACAGCGACAATGTACATGGGTTCCGATTGTCTCCACATCCTCTCCAACACTTGTGCCGGTCCCTCATTTTTTTATAGCCATCCTAGTAGACGTGAAGTGGTTTCTCATTGTGGTTTCATCAGTATTTGGCTGCTGACTGAGGATTTGGAGCATCTTTTCATGTGCTTATGTGTCATCTATACGTCTTCTTTGGGGAAATATTCATTGTGTTTTGCCCATTTTTAATTAGATTGTCTTTTTACTGTGGAGTTGTAGAGAGTTCTTATATATCCTGGATACTAGCCCCTTATCATCTGATTGACAAATATTTTCTCCCACTCTGTAGGCTCAGTTCACTTTCTTGAAATGTGTTCCTCTGAAATAAAAAAGTTTTGGGGCGCCTGGGTGGCTCAGTTGGTTGAGCATTCAAATTCAGCTTAAGTCATGATCTCATGGTTCATGAGTTTGAGTCCCGTGTCGGGCTCTGTGCTAACAGCTCAGAGACTGCTTCAGATCCTCTGTCCCCCTCCCTCTCCCTCTGCTCCTCCCCTGCTCGTTCACTACCTCTCTCAAAAATAAATAAACATTAAAAAAAAAAAAAAAGATTCTCCTTCCGCCCCTCTCCCCTGTTCATGGACTTTCTCTCTTTCTAAAATAAAAAATCAATAAATACAAAAATTTTTACTTTTGATACAACCCAATACATATACTTTTCCTTTTGTTGCTAATGCTTTTGGTGTCACATCTGAAAATCTATTGCCAAATCCGAGGTCATGAGATTTTTCTCTGTGTTTTCTTCTAAGTGTTATATGGCTTTAGCTCTTTTAGATTTTTTTAGGTCTTTGATACATTTTGAGTTAATTTTCACATGTGGTGTGAGGTCCAGCTCATTCTTGTACATGTTTGTCCACTTGTCCCAACATCATTTGTTGCAAAGACAAGTCTCTCTCTGCTGACACAAGTCTTGGTGTCCATGTTGCACATTAAACCTGTAAATGCCTGGGCTTATTTCTGGAACCTCAATTCTACTTTGCTGATCTCTGTACGTCTGTCTTATGACCACCACCCTGCCTGGATTCCTGTAGCTTTACAGTAAGTTTTGGAATTGCGAAGTGTAAGTCCTCCAATTTTGCTCTCCTTTCTCAAGATTGTGTTGCCTGTTCTGGGTCCCTTACATTTCCACCTGAATTTCAGGAGGAGTTTGTCAATTTATGCAGGGAAGCCAGATGGGATTGTGATGGGAATCACGTTGAATCTGCAGGTCAGCTTGAGGAGTGCTGCCATCGTAATGATGTAAAGCCTTCTGGTCCCCGAACATGAGATGTTTTTCCACTTATTCAGGCCTTCTTTATTTTATTGCCGCAGTGCACTGTAGTCTTTAGTGTTCTCCTTCCCTAATCACTTTGCGAGGCTGCATAAGTACCCAAGAGTTCAAGCTGAAAACCAGATTGACTGCACAGCAGTTTGTCAGGGCAGATGAGGGCCATGAAGCTCAGAGTGCAAATTTCCCCTTCTATATTCATACACTTCTCTAATCAGGAATCAGTCTCTCTTACCATCCTGTTCTGTCTTTAAAGCATAAATTGGATGGAAGAAGTGATATATACCTGAGATGTTCTAGCAATCATTTCTAGTCCAACCTTGGCCTTCCAAGATTCAGCCAAAATCTATTCTTCACAGAAAAAAGTCAACAATATTGATAAACCTGTAGCCAGACATATTAAGGGAAAAGAGAAAGAGGACAAAAATTACCACTATCAGAAATTAGAGATGGTCTCACTGCAGATCCTACAGATGTTAAAAGGATAATAATGGAATACTAGAAACAATTTTATGCTAATAAATTTGACAGCTTGGATGAAATGGACTAATTCCTTAAAAAACACAAAAGCTCACTATCGTGAGTGAATTGCCAAAGCTCCCTAAGAAGAAATAGATCACTTGAATAGCTGTATATCGACAAGGAAACTGAACTTGTGGCAGGGGAAATATTCCTACAAAGAAAATTAAAGACTTGGGTGGATTCAGTGGTGACTTTTACCAAACATCTAAGGAATAAATGATACCAATTCTACATAAATTCCTCTACATAATTAAAGAGAATGGAGTACTTTCCACCTCATTCATTGAAGTCAACATTAACCTGGTACCAAAACCAGAAAATGACATGAAAAGAAAACTATAGACCAATATCATAGACAGCAAAAATTCTCAACAAAATTTAGGAAATTAAATCCAAAAATACAAAAAAGTATAATACATCACGACCAAGTAAGGTTTATCTCAGGAATGCAAGGTTGGTTTACAATTCAAAAATCAATCAATGTAATTAACCATATTAGCTGAAACAGACTACAAATAAAAACCAAATGCTCATCTCAGTAGATGCAGAAAAAGCATTTCACAAAATCCAATATCCATTCATTATAAGAAAACTAGGAATTAAAGGGAACTTCCTCAACCTAATAAAAGTCATCTACAAAGACCTGAGCTAACATCATACTTAACAATAACAGACTGAATTCTTCCTAAATTAGGAAAATATAAAAAAGAAAAAGTCCACTGTCACCATTTCTTGCCAATGCAATAAGAAAAATAAAAGGAATACAAACTAGAAATGAAAAAATAAATTTGTCTTTATTTGCAAATGACACAATCATATATCCTAAGGAATCTACAAAAAGCTACTAGAACAGTGGTGCCTGGGTGACTCAGTCAGTTAGCATCCAACTTTGGCACAGGTCATGATCTGCTGGCTTGTGAGTTCAGGCTCTGCATCAAGCTCTGCACTGGCAGTATGGAGCCTGCTTGGGATTCTCTCTCTCTCTCTCTCTCTCTCTCTCTCTCTCTCTCTTTCTCTGCCCCTCCCAAATTTGTAAGCTCTCTCTCAAAATAAATAAACTTAAAGAAATCTACTAGAACAAATGAGTTCAGGGGGCACCTGGATGGCTCAATAGATTAAGCCTCTGACTTCAACTCAGGTCATGATCTCACATTTCATGATTCATGCCCAGTATTGGGCTCTGCACTGACAGCACAGATTCTCTGTCTGCCTCCCTCTTCTCCCTGCTCCCTGACACTCTGCCTCAAAAATAATAAATAAAAACATTTAAAAAAATAAGTGAGTTCAGTAAGGTTGCAAGATACAATATTTTTATTTTTCAGGGTTCTCCAGAGAAATAGAAACAGAACCAACAGGGTGTGTGTGTGTGTGTGTGTGTGTGTGTGTGTGTGTGTAGGAAATTGGCCCACATGATTATGGAAACTAACAAGTCTCAAGATATGCAAGGTGAGTTAGCAAGCTAGAGATCCAGGGAGACTGAAAATGTTGTTCTAGCCTGACTTTAAAGGTCTGAGAACCAAGAGAACCAATGGTGTGGTTTCAGTCCAGAGCAATGCAGGCTTGAAACTCAAGAACATGTTTCAGTTCAAGGCATGTTTCAGGTCCAAAGGCAACCAGGCAGGAGGAATTTTCTCTTCCTTGGGGTAGGATCAACCTTTTTGTCCTATTCAGGCCTTGAAGTGATGGGATGAAGCCCACCCACACTGAGAGGGCAATGTGCTTACTCAGTCTATTAAATGTTCAACTCATCCAGAAACACTCTCACAGAAACACCCAGAATGTTTGACCAATTATCTGGGTAGTTCTTTTCATGGCCCAGTCAAGTCGACAAATAAAATTAAGGATTACAGGAGTAAATACACAAAAATCAACTGTGTTACTATATACTAAAAATGAGCAATCAGAAATTGATAATGATAAAGGCAATACTATTTCCTATAGTATCAAAAATGTGAAAATACTAAGAATTAATTTATCAAAATGTGCAAGATCTATACATAGAAGACTATAAACACTGTTGAAAGAAATGTTTAAAGAACTACATAAATGGAGAGACACACAGCATTTACGGACCCAAAGGTTCAATATTGTTATTATTAATAAACTGTTAATTTCCCTGAAAACTGACCTAATCAATCTGTAGATCCAGAGCAATCCCAATCAAACTCCTTGCAAGCTTTTTTGCGAAGTTGGACAAGTTGATTCTAAAACTCATGTGGAAATGCAAAGGACCTACAATAGCCAGGGCAACTTTGAAAATGGAGAACAAGACATTATATGAATGACGATCTTACTTTAAAGCTACAGTAATAGAGATCATATGTACTGGAATCAACACAGACAAATAACACAGCATGGCGGGGGGAAGGTGTCCAGAAATAAACTTATACATATATGAACAGTTGATTTTTGACAAAAGGGTCAAGGCAATTCAATGAAGAAAAAATAATCTTTCTAAACACTGGTGTTGGAAGAAGCCAACAAATGCAAATCTCATACCATGCACAAAAATTGACTTGAAATTGATCAGAAACCTAAATGTAAAATCTAAAGCCATAATACTTCTAGAAGAACACATAGGAAACAATCTTTGTGACCATGAGTTTGACAAAGATTTCTTAAATAGGACACAAAAAACATGAATTGTATAAAACAAAAAAAAAAATCAATAAACTGGACTTTATCAAATTAAACAGTTTTGCTCTTTAAAGAACACTTATGCAACTGAAAGGCCAGAGAGTGGGAGACAACATTTGCAAGACATACACCCAGAAAAGGATTTGTATCCAGAATATATGTAGAACTCTGACAACTCGATCATAAGATAAGCAAGTCCATTTTTTTTAATAGGCAAAAAATGTCCACAGAAGCAGCCCCAGACCCTGGCCTCCCAGCCACACTCTCCTCCCTCTGCAGGAAAATGGAGAAGCTGTGCCCAGCTGGTCGCCCAGACTACTGCACCCTGGTGCCCGCCCCTGCCTGGGCCATACCGTTAAGGTAGTAGCTCCTTCTCGTCCTGTCCCCAGACGGCAGGCTGCTCTCTGAGAAGCACACTTTCTTGGGCCGGACCATCTCCCTGGGCTCCAGCAGGGTCTTGTCTGCCAGCGGGTCCTGCAAGGGGTTCAGGAGCGGGGACAGCTTCCTGTCAGTGCCTCGGGGTGCACGCAGCTCTGGGGGGCTGAGGAAAGCCTTGAAGGGCACCTGGGAGGAGGTGGCACAGCCAGGGGAGGCGTCATCCTCACTGGAGATGGGGGCATGTGAGCACAGCAGGTCCTCCAGGGAGGACGTCTGCAGCTGGGAGGGTGCATCAGGGACGCCACTGAACCTTCCAAAGTCTGCACCTGGGACGGGGAGGGAGGGCAGGTCAGGCTGTGTTCCTGAGACATCCCTAAGGAGGGAGAGAATACAGAAGAACATCCACATACCCAGCCTCAATCTGTGACACCCCACCCTGTGTTTCAGAGCCCTCCTCCTCCCTCTAGAGAATATGACACTGTGGGTGCCCAGCCCACCTGAGGAAACCACCAGCCTCAAGTTTATGGGCATGGCAAGCACACGTGCCCCCGTGCGCTTCCCACCCACCTGGGAACCCACACACAATACAGAGGGACTTGCTTATGCTTTTAAATGTACATAAATGGTATCATCCTATACATGTTTTATCCTGCAAAATACCTTTTTGCTGCAGCATTTTTTTGGGAATTCATCCATATTGAATCATTGGGTAGCTTACCTGATACATTTAACCATTTCTTGGCACACATGGGCATGCATCCATGCACGCATGTGAGCGTGCACCCACGCATGCACACACACACACACACACACACACACACACACACACTCAGAAATTTTCATATCCATTGCCCTGTTGATAAGCATGGGGATGATTCCTGTTTTCCTTGAAAAAGCAAAGCTATAATCAGCATTCCTTAATGTGCCTCCTTGCTCACAGTGGGCAAGGTGTGTGCTGTTTATACTGTCTACACTGGGCTCAGGTGTGTGCTGTTTAACCTCCTCTGTATTCTACATCAGTGGTCCCCCGGCAGAAAACAACACATGGCTTTTCCCTAATCCCTAGTGATAGTGAACATCATTTCATGTGCTCATCGGCCCCTCAGGTTTCCTTTCTGTGAATTTTCTTTGCCTTTTCTCTGCTTGTTTTTTTGGGGGGAGGGGTAGTCTTTAAAATTATTTGTAGCAGCTTTTTTTGTCTCCTGCATACTAATTCCTTGTTGATGAAAAGTGTTGTGTCTTCCGGTGGGTGCCTTGCTTAGGTCTGAATCTTTTTAAAAAATTTTTTTTTCAACGTTTATTTATTTTTGGGACAGAGAGAGACAGAGCATGAACGGGGGAGGGGCAGAGAGAGAGGGAGACACAGAATGGGAAACAGGCTCCAGGCTCTGAGCCATCAGCCCAGAGCCTGACGCGGGGCTCGAACTCATGGACCGCAAGATCGTGAGATCGTGACCTGGCTGAAGTCGGACGCTTAACCGACTGCGCCACCCAGGCGCCCCGAGGTCTGAATCTTTTTTATACTGACTCTCATGCAGAAGTTTTAAATTATAATGTAGTCAACTTTAACTTATCGATTCTTTTTGATTTATAAAGTCCTTTCTTACCCTCATGTTATAATCTTGTTCTCCTGGCAATAAGGTAAATATATACTTGAGAAATAGTGTGTTTTAAGAGCTATCGTGAAAAATTATATCCTAAAAGGTGCCTCCTCAGGAACCAACTGATCTATCTCCAGCAATGATTTCTCAGAAAAAAATGTTCAAAAAAAGACATCCATTAGGATGTGTCTTGCCTCCTGTTGCCCATGTGGCCAGGAGAAAATTGCATTTCCTCAGAAGTAAAAGCATTCTCCCAAGTAACAATCACATCGAGGAAGAAATAATAATAAAAAACAATGATTACTGAGAAATAATGAAAATCAGAACATTATATATTAAGACATCAGTACGTTTACAACTGTATTTGGATTGAGATTAGTAATTTAAATGCTTCAATTACTTTTTAAAAATCATCTCGGGGCGCCTGGGTGGCTCAGTCGGTTAAGCCTCCGACTTCGGCTCAGGTCATGATCTCGCAGTCCGTGAGTTTGAGCCCCGCGTTGGGCTCTGTGCTGACAGCTCAGAGCCTGGAGCCTGTTTCAGATTCTGTGTCTCCTTCTCTCTCTCTGCCCCTCCCCCCGTTCATGCTCTGTCTCTCTCTGTCTCAAAAATAAATAAACGTTAAAAATAAATAAATAAATAAATAAATAAATAAATAAATAAATAAATAAAAATCATCTCAAAATTAAACATTCAAATCAAGATATGAAGAGGAGCTCTTAAGAAAACAATGAACACGACCGCGAAATACACCACAGACAGTTCTGTGAAAGTCTACAAGACCACGAAACTGTGGAAAACTACCTTAGGGAAACAGAAAACATGAAGAAATAAAATTGGAAATGAGAAAAGCAACATAAGAAAGACCAGGAAGAGGTCTGAGTTACAAGCAACCATTATACACAACTGCATCGTCACTAAGATTTCAGTAACAGGAGAACTCTTGCGGGAAATTATTTTTCAATGACTCAGTAAGAAGTAGAAAAACTAAATGGACCAGTAAGCAAAGAAGAAAAATCTAGAAGTTATAAAACAATTATGCTCTGAGGGCTGCAGGCCTGGGGGCCTAGTGGTAAATTCTTTCAGGCTCCAAATGATTCTTAATCCCTATATTACATAAATAAGTTTGGAACACTGAAAAAAATTAAAAGATGCTTCTTGATTGAGATTATAACTGGTCACAAGTCTGGTATCAAATCCCCAAACAGAGAGCCCACAGAAAGAAGACCAAACCCCAGATCCAGGTAGGAACAGAGTCCCCAGATCCTGAGCAAAGACCCATCCTAGCGAACACCAGGACAGACAACAGGAGCCCGGGGCCTCCCGATGGAGCAGGCCAAGGGCAGGAGCTGAGGGCACCCTACCAAGGCCAAACAAGGTCATGGAAGCTGAACAAAACAAGCTGTTTCTCAATTTTTCTTGTTCTTTAAAAAGAAGGACTAGAAGGGTCCTCCCAGCACCTAGCCTGCATGCCCCTCCACCCCCAGGCCCAACTGCCACCAGAGCCAGGGTTCTGGGAATACCAAGGGCAAAGACAAAGGCAAAATTAACAGGTATACACACTGTCGATCTCATTTAAATCATTTGCACACAGTGCGGTTGTAGACTCAGAAAACAGACCAAACTAACAAGCGTAGCACACAGGGCACACAGGCAGCTGAGGAAGAGGTTGGTGTGCGAGCCTAGCCACTATGCATGGTCCTGTGGGTCAGGAGGGCACTGGAAGGGTGCAGAGGACACAGCAGCATCTATTTCAACAGCACAGGGCCTTTGACCCAAGGATTTCCCGGCCGTTACCCCAATGGCAGGTGGCAGGGGGCTGGAGGGCACCACCTGGCCTGGCGCCGGACTGCTATTGTGGGGAACCCCTGCCCTCCACCCTGAGAGTCACTCCAGCGCTGGAGTGCACGCCCTGGATCTAGAAAAGAGGACCTCCAGGTGACAAAAGTAAGGTGGACGGAGGGGGCAATCAAAGTATAGAACAGTTCAACCGTGTTTAGGGGAACCCAGAAGATCCCCCGATGTGCACATGAATATCCACCACAAATTTCAGACAGAAACCCAAGAAAATGTTGACAGTGGCCCCCTTTGGGAGCAGGGCCAGGAGCACGAGCTTGGCCTTGTATGTTACATCCTCTTGGGGTATTTATAAGTTTGCCAGGAGCTCCTGTTGTTGAATGAAGAAAACAGGTTTTTAAAGCACATCCTGCGTTGAAGGCAGACGTTAAGGGCCCGTGGGAAACATGAGCCATTGCTGGTGGCAGTTCCCTTCTGTTCACAAATGTCTGCTGCTGTGTTAAGAGTCGTTCCAAATTCCAGTCCCCAAAGAAGGCTGAGGGTTGTGGCCAGGCCCGAAGGCAGCGTCCCAGAGCCCCGGGCATGGGGGTGGCCCCTCCCTGAGGATGGTCAGCCATGCTGACGTTGGCCCACGCCCTGCAGCAAGGGCTCCAGGCCTCCGTGTGGAAGGCTTGGTGGTGTTGGGCTGGCCCAGGGGGACTGGAGCTCCTGCTAAGACTGGTGTCTGGCAAAAGTCTGGGATTACTAGGAGTGACCCACAGGCAGGGGTGCTGGTTGTGGTCCCAGAGACTCTGCCCTGACCTAGGCCCTGACCAGGGTCTCTCCAGGAGCAGCCCGACCCTTGTGAGTCCGCACCTCTACTAACCAGGCATGGGAGGGAAGGTGAGAGAGGGAGGGCCCCAGCATTCCTGCCAGTACTGACACAGGGGTGGCTCTGAGCCCTCAGAGGTGGCCCCAGCCTGACCCAGTTCTCAGGACAAAGGACGATGAAGTCACACTGGGTTTGACTCTTGGCAGTAACCACAGCACCTATGAGGCTTGGTGACAAGTGCCTTTTGCAGTCACTGCACAATGCATCCCTGGTGGCCCAAGAAGGCAGCACTGACCCTCTGTGGGATGTCACACAGGTGACAAGTCCTGGGAGGTCAGTCCCTCTTCAGCAAGTTTCTGGTGACAAGCATGTGCCTTGGCCTCTGGTGGGAATTCAGAACTGGTGGGTATAGGGTTTTCTCCAGCTGCCCCTTGGGGCGTCATTGTCCTCTTTCTGCCATCCTCCACCCCCACCCTCTGCTTGTCCAAGCTCCCTCTTCAAGGTCCTTCTTGAGGCTGAAAGACCCCAAGGACATGTTTGCCCAAGGGGCTTTGCATCCATGAGCTCTGTGCAGGGGGCTGGTGAGTAGCAGCTAGTGAGGTGGGGGGCTAACCCCCACCCCATATTCTAGATGTGGCTTCGTGGCCCAGAGGGCCTTACCTGAGGACACACAGGAGAATGGGGAACTGGGTCTTGGTTTACTCAGACCTAAGGGATGGGAAGGGGCCCGAGACCTCACCGAACAAGGCCCCTGCCGGGGCACAGTGGCCTCACCACAGCTCCTGGACCCCAGCAGCCAGCTGGGCCCTGCTGTCCTGCCTGTAGCCTCACCTGCGCTCCCGGGGGAGCTGTCCTCGGGGTAGGCGGGTGCCTTGGGGAAGAGCAGGTCCCGGCTCCCAAGGCCACAGCGCTCCTGGCAGCTCTCGCTGAGCAGACGCTTCAGCATCTGGTTCTCCTTCATGAGGCGCACCTGCTTCTTCAGGTCTGCATTCTCACTCATGAGCCTGTTCATCAGCTCACTCCCCTCAGCCATGGCCACGTCTTTAGGTGCTCAGGTATGGGCCTGCGGGCCCCATGGAGGTGGAAATCCAGTGCCGTAGACGCTCCAGAAACAGACCTGGAGTTCCACCACTGCCTGGCCTTCCGCAGCCTTGTGATGTCGCCCTTAAAGAGCCAGTGCCACCCCGGCCGTCGCCCGTCCCACCCGCTACACCCACAGACCTCGCCTGGGCCGGTGCCCACAGAGCAACACCTCCCACCAAGAGTGAGTGCCAAGAACACAGGGAACGGACAGGAGGAATGAGGACGGGTCTTGAGGGGAGGGCAGTGAGCTCAAGAGAGGAATGTTCCGGCACCTTCTAGCAACAGCCAGAGCACTGGGCTGAGGGGAGCATCGGGCCATCCACACCGTGTGGCATGTGCAGACCTCAGGGGGATTCTGCCTTTACTCCGCCTGACTCATGGTGTCTCTGCCCATGAGTGGCTCCCCATTCTGGGGGGTAAGCGGGATCCCCCAGAACCGAGGCCGGTGTCTGGTGTGCAGACACGTATTAGGGTGCGCACCTGGGACACACACTTTAAGAAAAAGGGGCAGTGGGGCAGAGGGAGGGGAGCTCGGATGCCCCCAACAGCCCACAAGCCCCGTGGACTCCAGGAGGGCTCTGATCTGAAGGGGCTGGCAGTTGGAGGCAGCCTGCTGACCACACTTCCCTCGTAAGAAGGGCTGGACTGTGAGCCCTGAGCGACCGGAACACTGACTGTTACTGGACCTAACTGAAGACTCCCCCTGACCGGGCACAAGGGCTGTGCGGACCAATCACACACAGACCTGTGTTTGTGGAGTCCTGCCAGGGTGCAGATTTCGGTCCTCAGGTAGTGGGACCACCAAAAAGCCACCCCAACACCCGCTCTTCCAACTAACTACTGAGGGCAATAAATGCACTCAGCACTGTTTCCTGGCTCTGGAGTTCTTGGTCGTGCTTCTTGGCAGCCGTTGAGGCACCAGAGAGATCATCTCCTGATCCTCTTAGGAAGGGATAGAGTCCAAACAAGGAACCAGCATATCCTCCATCCTTCAGCCCCAACACCCAGGGTTCCCCATGCCACATCAAGGGCACTCGGGGTACAAGTAGAAGAAAGCCATTATTTTCCCCAGACTGCCAAGTTAGCATAAGGTTCCTTCAAGGAGAGAAAGCCTTGAGTCGGGTTTTGTGGAAAAGGTTTTCTTTCTTTTTTAATTTTTTTAAATGCTTATTTATTTTTGAGAGAAAGAGAGCGTGAGTAGCAGAAGGGCAGAGAGAGAGAGGGAGACACAGAATCCAAAGCAGGCTCCAGGCTCTGAACTGTCAGCACAGAGTGTGATGCAGGGCTCAAACTCACAAACCGTGAGATCATAGGCCAAAGCCGGACGCTTAACCCAGGCACCCCTGGGAAAGAGGATTTCTAAGTCCCAAACGTCCCTCATTCAACCTGAAACAGGCCCAGTGTCTGGACCCACAGCCTCTCACATCAGACAAGGACAGCGGGGACATGGGTAGTGCCCACTAAGCAAGGGTGTGCAGGAGCTCCCAGGACGGAGGATGGATGTCTCCCCTCAAAACCCCTAAGAGCAAGGCCCTGGGACATGAAAGTATCCCCCCTACACCATGGCATTTAAAATGCCATTTCTTACGACCCCTAGAAAACCCTATGGAAATCATATCCCCTCCAGCCACAGGACCATCACCCTCTGCCAATTTTCTGATCATGATGCATCATTCTTTTATCACTGGGTTCAACTTGCTAGTAGTCTGTTAAATATTTTCTGTATTTGTGTGGGGAAATTGATCTGTATTTCCTTTTCCAGTAATGTCTTGGTCTGGTTTTCTATCAAGGTCACACCCTCTCAAAGGAGTCGCAAAATGTTCTCTCCTCCTCGAATGTCTGGGTATTTGTGTTAGATTGTTATTTCTGTCTTAAATGATTGACAAAATTCACCAGGAAGCCATCTGAGACTAGAGTTTTCTTCTAGGAAAGTTTTAAATTTCAAATTAATTTCTAAAATAGATACAGGGTGATTTAAATTTCCCACTTCTTCTCAGGAACACCTATATAATAACCGTGTCTTTCAGGGGATTTTTCCGTGTCTGCGCTGTGGAACACTGGCACTGAGCACCCCACGACATTCTCTCATTGTACTCTGTGGTCTCATGCCTCTGAGGACAGACCGCACGGCCACAGCAGAAAACCTAACGTGAACGTGGAGCAGCAGCGCCAGCAGGTGTGTGCAGCAGGACCTAAGGATCAGCAAGCCAGGCATCGCGAGCAGTGGGATGCAGAGAGGCAGCAGCACGGTGAGTTCGAGCGGACCACGCCAGGTCAGTAGGCCTGGGGGTAACCAGGCTGGATACTGCCTGGTGTCTGCGGGACCTGTGGCAATGCACCTTTTTAATGCCTACTGTAGGTGTCCTTTCTTTCCGGATCAGACCAGAGGCTTGTTAAGTTTCTCCAAGCATCAACTTCACTGATCTCCTCTGTTATGTTTCTTACAGCATTTGACTTGTGCTCTTTTATCTGGTATTTCCTTCCTTCTACTTACTCTGGTTTTAAGATTTTTTTTTAATTTTTTTTATTTTTGAGAGAGAGAGAGACAGAGTGTGAGTCAGGGAGGGGCACAGAGAGAGAGAGAGAGAGAGAGAGAGAGCGAGAGCGAGAGCGCATGAGCAGGGGAGGGGCAGAGAGAGAGGGAAACACAATCTGAAGCATGCTCCAGGCTCTGAGCTGCCAAGACAGAGTCTGACGCAGGGCTCAAACCCAAGAACTGGAGATCATGACCTGAGCCAAAGTCAGACGCTTAACCGACTGAGCCACCCAGGTGCCCCTGGTTTTAAAATTCTTAAGGTAGACATTTAAATCACAGATTTGAAACCTTATATAGTGTTAATATTTCAGCCTGTAACCATTTCTATGACCACTGCTTTAGATACATCCCACAAATTTTGATGTCATTTTTTTCACTTAGCTTGAAATATTTTATTTCCCTTGTACTTTCATTTATTGATCATTGGTTATTTAGAAGTATAATGCTTAATTTCCAGATATTTTTTCTCTTTTTTTCCCCCATCACAAATTATGCAGTCAAGTTTCCTACATTTGGGGAAATCGCAGGGGTCAGCACATTCGGAGTGCAATGGTAGCTCCCCTGCCAAGTATTCTTTTTGTCACTGATTTTTAATTTCATTCCATTACAGTTGGAGAATACACTGTATGGCTTCAATCCTTTCAAATTTCCTCACCCCGCATGTGGTATTAGTGACTGATGGTTCATAAGCTCTTGAAAAAGAATGTTAGGTGAAGTGTTCCATAAATGTCCATCACTTCAAGTTGGCTCAAGATTTTGTCTACTCAGGATTGTTCCTGCTGAGACAATGTTGAAATCTCCCACTTTATTGGATTCCCTCTCCCTCTGCCCATTTTTGTTTTTCATATTCTGAAGCTGTTATTAGGGCATACACATTACTGTTATTAAATGACTCTTTGCTTCTAGTACCATTCCTTTTCCTGAAACCTACCTTATATTAATATAGTACTTTTCCTTATGATTAATGTTTTTTCATATAGTTTTCTAAACTAGTCCTTTTATCCTGTATTTTTGCATTTAAAATTTCTCACGGACAACACACGAGTCATGCTTTTTCATTCAATGTGACAGTTTCTGCTCTTAACTAGAGCACTTGGCCCTTCAATTAGTAAAATTACTTAAATGGTTGGTGCGGCAGTTTTCTAGGGCTACCTAACAAAACAGCAGACTGGGTGGCTTTAACAACAGAAATTTATTTTCTTACAGTTCTGAAAGCACAAAACCTGAGAATCAGGTGTGGGCAGAGTTCTGTCCTCACGTGGTCGTTCCTGTGTGTCCCCTCATCTCTTCTTAGGACACCAGTCCTATCAGATCAGAGCCACCCTGTGACTTCATTTAACCTTATTATCTTCTGAAAGGCCCCGTATCCAAATTTAGGTCCTTTTCTTCCAAATGAATGTTGGGAGACACAATCCAGTCCACAAGAGTTAGGTTTATCACATTTTCTATCGTCCTGTCTGTTCTTTCTTCCTGTCTCCTTTGGGATTAGTTTGTCCCCTTTATCAGTTTTCTAGCTATACCCCCTTTCTTTTTTTTAGTGGTTTACTCTGGGTTTACAATAGGTTCCTTTTACTTACAACAATCTGTGTCCTGGTAAATACTGTCACTTGGGGACGCAGCACTTGACACACAAGGGGAGCCCTCTCGGCAGCATCTGCCGTTGTCCTCCAGCACATTTCTTGTCCGTGTTCACATTCTTGTTTTTGCCTTTAAAAGTTAATTCTATTTTAAAGAGGTTTTTGTTTGTATGCTTGTTTTTAACAAAGGGGAAAAAGCCTTCTACATGTAACATTTCTGGGCCTCATTCTTTGGTGCAGATCAGTTTCCACCTGGTTATCACTATCCTTGGGCCCAAACAATGTTTCTTGTAGGGCAAGGCTGCTGGAGAATTCCTTCAGTTTTGGTCTGGAAAGGGTCTACTTTGCCTTCACTTTCATTTTCTGTGAATAGAGAATTTTAAGCTGACCAGTTTTTCCCTTTTAATACTTTATAAAGACGTCATGCAGCACTGCCTTCTGGTTTGCATTTTACCTGATGAGAAGTCAGCTGTCCTTCCCTTTGTTCACCTGTATATAACATGTCTGTTTTTGATTGCTTTTAAGCCTTTATTCATCACTGGTTTTCATCAACTCATGATGTGCTCTGGAGGAGGTTTTGGTATGTTTCGTCTGTGCGATTGTTCTGTGTCTGCTGAGCATCACAGATCTATGGGTTTATATATTCCATATCTGGAAAATTTTCAGCCATGATTACTCAGATGTTTTTCTGCCTCCCTCCCACCCCATTCTGTGAGACTCCAATCATATGCATGTTGGACCACACAAGATCATCCAACAGGTCACTGGCACTTTTTTTTTTTTTTTTTTTTTTTAAGTATTCTGGCCACCATGGGCTGTTTCAGTGCTCACCTGTTCCTGGATGGTCCAAGAATAGTCCCCACTTCTCTACCCCCTCCCAAGAACCAGAGAGGGCATCAAAGACACAGGGTCTCCAGCCCACTGCATCTCACTCCCACAAAAGGCCTGGTTGTGGGGAAGGTATCTGAGGCCACCTGAAGCCATGCAAACTAGCTGTTCTCCACTTGTCTCAAGCATGGGTTTCAGACACTGTCCCCAGAGGAAGGTTGGAAATCACCCACCAGTAGTCATCATGGAGAAACTAATGGGTGAATCATTTTCACTGAAGAAAACAGGTAACCTTAAGTTATCCATATCACCCTTATATCCTCCTGAGTGATGAAAGGGAGTCTTTGAGACAGCACCCAAAACCCCAGGTGAAAATGCCAGGCATGAAGTTCATACCACAGAGTGGCCCGGTGCTCTCCAGAGCAGCATCCTCAGCCTCCTTCCATTGCCACCTATGTGGGTGACTATGGTGGGATCCCACCGCGAGCAGACGCCCTAGCTGTGACTCATCCACAACCGGTGAGACCAGCATCTCCCCAACTACTGGGGCTGTTGTGTGTAAGCTCCAGCCACCTCCTAGAAAGCTAAGCACCAAAACTGAGGTCATAAGAACAAACCAATCTGACTCCGACCCATGCCTCATGTCCTATCGACTTTCCTCTGTTTCTACCCTCAATTCCTTTTTAAACAAAGTGAATCGTGAATAAAAATTTATATTGCAGATGGAGACAAAGATAAATCAAGCTGACCAATTAACCTATAATTAGCATAACTGCTGAGATAAGAAAAGGATAAAGAAGCAACAGTAAATAGCATTACTTTTTATAACATTTTATTGACTAAATAAAATTTAAATATATGTAGCATATTGATTAGGTTCAGTAAGGAAAAGTATTTTCTTAGAGTTGAATTTCCACTGTGAGTTAAGGATTTATAGTTAGAGAATTCCTCAAAGGAAAGGTTTAAAGTTTACATCTGGTGAATGCAGAAAACCTAATATGGCTCCAGCAAAAACTTCCCAGTAAATACTCAGAATCTGCTCCCAATAACCAAAAATAATTTGAATTCAAGCATCTTTGATGATTTGCCCAGGAAAGAGAGCCTGATTCTTTTTTTTTTTTTTTCATTTTTTTTTCATTTTTTTTTTTTTTCAACGTTTATTTATTTTTCGGACAGAGAGAGACAGAGCATGAACGGGCGAGGGGCAGAGAGAGAGGGAGACACAGAATCGGAAACAGGCTCCAGGCTCTGAGCCATCAGCCCAGAGCCTGACGCGGGGCTCGAACTCATGGACCGTGAGATCGTGACCTGGCTGAAGTCGGACGCTTAACCGACTGCGCCACCCAGGCGCCCCGAGCCTGATTCTTTTTTAATCTCAAGTACAACTGACACGCAAGGTTGTGTTAGTTTCAGGTGCACCACACTGATTCAACTGTGTACATGCTCAGTACCCCCAAAGTAAGTGCAGTCACCACCCAATGGGACTGCCGTATCATCAGCTATATGTTTCATGCTGTACTTTCTATCATTTGACTTACATATTTTATAACTGAAAGTTTGTGTTCTTATGCCCCTTCTCCTATTTCACTCATCGCCCATCCTCTCCCCTCTGGCAAGCACCAGTTTGTTCTATATTCATGAGTCCATTCTGTCTATTTCTGTTCTGTTTTGTTGAGAACTTGATTTTTAATTAGGCTGAAGCACATAATTTCCATTCAAAACAACATGCACCTGCTCATCTTTAAGCAGTTACTCTTATCCCCTGAAACTGATGAGGTGGTGGCCCAGTGTCCAACATGGTACCCAAGTGAGTCTCTGAAAACCCCAGATCTGTGACTCTTTCCAAGATGAGACAAAACACAAGTGTGACATGCTTCTAAGGGAATCACATGTCAATTTATTAAGGTAGCTGCCCACAGAAGTGACAACATTTGCAGTATAAAAGTAGATTTTCATTTCTTAGGTTTCATTAACCCTATGATCTGGCCATGGCTGGGAGCCTACCAGGGGCAGCAGCCACTTCAAGGAGCAGACTGTGGTCAATCACCACCTATGTTGCTATTACCCCAGCTGGGGAGAACAGGGGCCACGAAAAGAAGTGCAAGAGCAAACCCGATGATTTCAAAGGGATCCCAACAGTTCCTTCAGCCAAAATAAACCCGAGTTTAAAAATGTCTGGGGAGAAGTGCTGATGTCAACAGGTATCCACTGAACACCCACTACGTGCCACACAGTGTAGCAGCCAGTAGAGCCGATGGGGCCATCTACGTGTACACAAAACCCAGCCCTGCAGGGCTCATAGCAGAAGCACCACCCTGGGGGAAGAGAAGTTAGTGAAGGAACAGCTCAAGCCCAAAGCAGGCAAGCCCCAAGCAGAGTCAGGGATGGCACTCAAGGCCAAGAGAGCTGCAGGGTCAAGGCCATATGGTACAAAGTCTCAGCAATGGCCCTGTAGGGATCTGGGCAGAGAATGGCAGGAGCAGAGGAACACTCAGACATCTGGCTGTCTGAGGGAGAACGGTCTGCCAAGGGAGCACAGTCAGGGGCGGCTACCAATCCAGGAGGTGGCACAGAAGAACAGGCAGAGAGGCACTAGGGTGGCCAACCAGAGCAGGGCCCTAGGGGCAACACCAGGCCTGGATTTTATTCTCATCAAAGCTCTTGGTGACTCCTCACAGCCACACTCCTAGCGAAGCCCTGAGCACATGACCCACTTGTCCTCATAGGTCAAAGGCAAATCCAGAGCCCAGGTTTTTCCATCCTGGCCCCCAAATCCATGCACACCAAACCAGACATAGAGCCAGAAGGGAATTGAAAGGTTTAGCTCCTAAGAGGCACCACCCTGGAATTCCAGCCCTCACTTCCCCTCAGAGCACAAACCAGGACACGAGCATTGGCGGCGGCCAAGAGGGCACCCTACAGCATCAGGCCCGTCCAGCCAGCAGCGCTGACTGCTCCGCTGTGCCTGGCACACGTGGTGCCCCATGGTGGTAACCACTAAACCACTCACGAGCACTTGTCCCTCGTCACACTTAGTCTCCTGCCTGCGCCTGTCAGCACGAGACACTGCAGGCTACAAACTCGGGAGACAGCGATACTGGCGCCCACAACTGGTGACCACGATGCAGCGTGGGCGAGCCTAGGGTGTAGGGCACGGCCAGCAGCCACAACTGACTCCCCTCCACACAGCCACAGACACTCGGCGAGTCTGGTCCCTGTCCCTTGCTGAGCCCGGGGCTGCCACGGTGAACAGATCACGTCCCTCAGCCCCACAGACAGAAGAAATAGGAAGAGCCAGCCTAGGGGCAAGCCCAGTCGGGCCGGCTCCTGGGCAGCACCGGGCAGGAAGAGGTGAGGCCGCACTCCCCTCTCTCAAGAACTGAAGTACTGGTGGAGAAAGCCCTCCCAGCCCCAAAGCAAGGCCGCACACCCTGGCTAGGTGCTGCAGAACACACTGTGCCAGGATCATGGCTCATCTTGTTCCTTTCCTCACCTGAGCTCCACGAGCTCTTCTAAGAACTAAACCTACCCTGAAAATCAAGTACCTAAAGCCACCGGCCCCAACCCTGCCCCAGGCCTGGTCCCACCCCGGGGAAGGGGTTTGTGAGGGGCACTGGACCCCTGGGCAGGGGATCCTGAAGCTCACCGGAGATGATGCCCCCTTCCTGCCCCGCCCTCCCAGACGCCAGTGCCCACCACCCACCTGCCTGCCAGGCACCCTCAAGGGCGGCCAGCAAGGGCACTCTCAGGGTACAGGTGGGAGAAGCGGCCAAGGGCCCAGATGGGGAAGATGTTCCTGTAGCTGCTGTAGTTGATGACACACGACTTGTTGAAGACGCCAGGGATGTTCTCCTGAAAGAACACAGAGAAATAAACACAAAGGCTCTAGCAGGTGGCTAAGGGGCTCCCTGAACAGAGACCCTAGCCAGAGAGCTGGCAGGCTCCCAGAGGCGGGGGGGTTTCCGAGGGAACCTCTGCAGGCCATCCCCCTGCTACCACCCTAGCTCTGGACCCCTCACCCTGCAGCAAACCCTCTGGCCTGAGTTACCAGCCCTTCACAGCTGTCAACCCTGGACTCATCCAAGGGAGGGGGTCAGCCTCGTGTGACCTCGTGACCCCACATCAGAGGAGACAGGTGAAGGTGCTCCTGCACTCCATGCTGAGGCAGAGCCTGAGGCTATCCAGCGTCCTCTGCCCCAGCACCACCAGCCCTGCCTCCGAGCCAGGGCTTCACTGTAGACCTGCTTCCACCACAGGCGCTCATTGGCGGTGTTCACTAATCTCAAATCCCCAAAGCTGAGACCCCGCCGGCGAGGAGGTCACCAGGGACACAGGGACAGCGTAGGGCTGTGAAAACATTCGTGCAAATCGAGGTCGGTGCTGGGCCTCGAGCTCTTCAGACCTCCTCAGCATACCTGGGGCCAGTCGCCATTGGGGAGCTGTTTTCTAAGCAGACACCGGACTCCCTTCTCCAGGGCCTCTACGCAGGGATGCCTGGGGGGAAGAGGAGGCACTGAGTCCACCTGCCACCACTCTCTGGGGGAAGCGCCTCTGGCTACAGCCCAACCTGCACCCGCACCCTTGCGCTACTGGCACAAGGCAGATGGGAAATCCTGCGTGGTGACTGAACTGGCGCTGACGCACACAAGGAACCAGAACCCACCATGAGAGTTAGCACGCCGCAGGCTACCGCTGCACGTTTTCTACCCAGAATCCCAGAAAAATGCAAAAGGCAGCCAATGTGGAGGCGAGCAGGCCAGGTGGGCAGCCCCACACATGTGGCTGGCTGATGGCCCTGCCTGCTCCAGACCTGCCCCAGGGCCCTGTCACAAGACGCTGCTGTTTTGGACAGAATGAGGTGAAACCTCATGGCTGTCCGGCCCACTGGTCCTCAGGACCCTCTGAGGGCCGCACACGCCACATGTGCTAATCCTCACTCATCATGGAAAGGGATGACACCCCAGGACTGAGGGTGCAGGACTGAGCTTGGCTGTGGTAGGCAGATTGGGGGTTGGTCCCTGAGCCCCCTTCCCTAGAGGTCCCCCCACAGACTGCTGCTCCTGCTCACACTGACCTGCCCTAATTTTGAGGGAGTTTTAGGAAGATTCCCCAAATGGCCTCAAAACCAACAAGACCGCACAGGCTGGGACACTACATGTGTCTGCGTGCATATATGCACACGTGCACACACGTGCATGTGTCTGTGCTTACACACACACATGGAGGTAGGAGGGCCCAAAGACAGCAACTACAGGGACTTGCCTCACCCTACGCTGTTGACACAGGCCTCTTGTCTCCCTTGTCACTTTGGGTGGTCTTCTAAAAGGCAAGCCTCTCTGCAGGAAGCCCTGTGTTTGGCCAGACATATGCCCTCGCCCTGCAGGCCTCACCTCCTCCCACGCCTGCTCACAGGTCAGCCACCCACACCCTACTCCTCCCAACCCCACTACTTGGGGATGGGTCTCGCAGCCCCCACCTGACGGCCATGAGCCCCATCAAGGCCCAGGATGTGTTGTGGATCTGGGACGTGGCACTCTGTATGTAACGCCGCTGCTCGCAGGACTCAAAGTCTTCCCCCCAGCCCCCATCCACCATCTGCTGGGATAGCAGGAAGTCACAGGCCTGGGAGACCGCCGCACACACAGCCCTGTAGAGACCAGCAAGACAGGAGATGCTGTCACTCCAGGGAGGTCCCAGGCCCGATGGCCCACTGGCTAGGCCTCCCCAGGGGTAAGGGGAGGAGAATGGTGGGGGGGAGGGAGGCAGTCTGCACCCCAGTCCCACCCACTATGTGAAGTGAAGGGCACAGAGACACCTGCCTCCTTAGGTATGCTGGGAAGATAAACTGAAAAGCTCTCTGGCTGCAGATGCCGCACAGGCATGACCACCGTGAAACACCACAAAACAGAGCTGGGTGAGGTGGCTGGAGACAGCTCAGATCTGAGCCGCCTCCCTTCTCTCAGCCCAGCTCAGAGGGTATCCCACTGGGCATGGGGGCCACGCAAGCCCAAGGTGCCCCTCCACACACAAGCCAGAAACTTCCCAGAGCAGTGTCTTTACTAGAAAGGGTGCTGTTGGCTCATGAGCTTAGAAAAATACAAAATACTTCAAAGGAAAAGACACCCCCAACAGAATGTCCTGCTGAAAAGGGCCTCACTCCAGCAGGGACAAATGCCCATACTCACCCGCTGCTGTAAGTCTGCCCCATGCAGGCGAAAGCTTCCAGCCCAAACCAGGTGCCGTAGGTGAAGCAAACTCCCCAGGAGCTGGAGGGGAGACAGAGGAGGACCTCAGCCTTGCAGTCTCATTCAGAAGGGCGTGTAAAAACAACAGGAATCCTGCCGGACTTTGGGAACACCCTCAATCACGGAATCAAGGAAGCTGGGGTGATTTGCAAGAAACCCATCCACATAGCCTTCAGCAAGCAACTGACTAGTGCCCCCAGGCTCTCAGGCCAAGGAAAACACACCTGCCACCCCCGGCCCTCACAAGATGGTTCCAGCTGCTGCCGCCACAAAGCAGTGTAAGAACTGATGCACACCCAGAGGAAGGAGTAATCACAGACACAACAAACCAGGCACCAGGCCACCGAGCCCTTCCAACACACTTGGCCAAACCACTTTAACAGTGAGCTGAGCAAGCACCGCCAGGGTGAGGCCAAGTGTTCAAAACTGAACAAGGCCCACCAGAAATCTGTTGCTGGCAGCTCACTCCCGGAGCACACGACTGAGCATCACAGGAGCACAGAAGAGCAGAGCCCTCCCATCCCACGCACACAACCGGGAGCTCACTTACCCTTCCCAGGAGCCGTCAGCCCGCTGCTTCTGCCGACAGAACTCCAGGCCCTGCTCAAGCGTCTCCCTGGAACACAGAAGGATGGCTAACCAACAGAGCAATCCACCCACCCTGAGTTCACCCGTCCCACGGCCTCAGAAGAATGAGCAAGGTCTCCCTTACAAAAATAGGTAAAAATAAACCAACAGTTGAGAGAAGAAATGCAAAGGTCAGAGAAGAAGGGATGAGAGGGCAGAGGAGGGAGAAGCAAACTGACAGTGAAAAGAAATGCAGGAGGGAAGTAAAATGTCAGCGATGAACCCGTATTACAAGCAGCTACAGACACAGACAAACTCTGTTTCACCGCAATGTCACTGACACGAGTTTCAGTAAATATACAGAATGAAATTTTAAAAAGAAATGAAAAATTAGAAAATAATAGATTTTGAGGGCAGAGATCCATCCTAAGTCTAACTGGTACTTTAGGAGAATAACTGGTTCCCTGAAAAGGCCAGAGTGAAGATACAAATACACCCTCCAAGGTGACCCCCGTGACCTTCACCAACAGGTACCCACACCCATGTCATCCCATCCCTTGGCTGTGGACGGCACCTAAGACTTGTTCCCAAACAACAAATTGCAGCAAAGCTGATGGGACATCACTTCCGTGACTCGGGCACAGGGAAGTCTAGCTTCTGTCTCGCAAGCAGACTCCCTGGCTCTTCCCAGCTTCGTGAGACACCACAGAGGTGCCCAGATGGCAAGAAACTGAGGGTGGGTCCAGACAACAGTCAGAGAAGAAATGAGACCCTGAGGCTGACATTTTGCAAGGAATGGAAACCTGCCAGCAACTACATGAATGCCATAAGACTCTCCCTTAGCCGCTGCTCAGAAGAGATCCCAGTCCTGGCTGGCATCCTGGCTGCAGCCCCATGGAACCTGCAGCAGAGCACCTGGTTAGGCTGTGCCTAGGTTCCCGACCCACAGAAACTGTGAGGCAACAGACATGTGCTGTTTGAAGCCACCAAGTCTTAGTAATGTTGTGACTCAGCAAGAGATAACAAAGGATGAAGGGACAAATAAATAACACTAGCAACCAAAGAGTGATGTGACCACAAGTATAGTGGAAACTAAAAGGTTAAGAGGAAAAGAAAAAAAACTTTCAGCAGCATATGGGAAAACTCAGAACGCACAAACTACTGGAAAAGTAGCTTCTCAAAACCACCTCAAGCAGAGAGGGAGCCTGGATGGTTCTACAACTACTAAAGACAGGAGTCACTTTGCCCAGAAAAAGAAGTCCAGGCCTAAAAGTTTAAAAGGTAAGTTCTACTAACTCACCAACAATGATCATTCTAATGTTACACAAACTCTTTCAGAAAACACAGGAGGAAGGAACACCCCTTGTTATTCTGCAAATCCAACAGACCATATAAAAGTGATGTAGCAAAGCACAATTTTCACGCTACTGATTAATGAACATAGATGCAAAATTCAAATCTAAATATTAAGAAACTGAATACAGCATAGATATATGCCAATATTAAGCTGGACATATGCAATACTAAGTTGGCATAAAACACCTCCAGAAACAGAGGGGTTTTAACACTAGGAAGATCTATAGTAATCATCTATGACATTAACATATAAAAGAGATTATGTTTATCATCCTTACAGAGATAGAAAAATTATTTCCTAAAATACAACACCCATTCACAACAGAGGGAAAAAACAACTTAACAAAGTAGCATTAAAAAGAACTTTGTCGGGGCGCCTGGGTGGCGCAGTCGGTTAAGCGTCCGACTTCAGCCAGGTCACAATCTTGCGGTCCGGGAGTTCGAGCCCCGCGTCAGGCTCTGGGCTGATGGCTCGGAGGCTGGAGCCTGTTTCAGATTCTGTGTGTCTCTCTCTCTCTGCCCCTCCCCCGTTCATGCTCTGTCTCTCTCTGTCCCAAAAATAAAAACGTTGAAAAAAAAAATTAAAAAAAAAAAAAAAAAAAAAAAAAAAAAAAAAAAGAACTTTGTCGGGGCGCCTGGGTGGCTCAGTCGGTTGGGCGTCCGACTTCGGCTCAGGTCATGATCTCGCGGTCCGTGAGTTCGAGCCCCGCGTCAGGCTCTGTGCTGACAGCTCAGAGCCTGGAGCCTGTTTCAGATTCTGTGTCTCTCTCTCTCTCTGACCTTTCCCCATTCATGCTCTGTCTCTGTCTCAAAAATGAATAAACGTTAAAAAAAAATTAAAAAAAAAAAAAAAAAAAAAAAAAAAAAACGAACTTTGTCAGGAGCGCCTGGGTAGCTCACTTGGTTAAGCATTCCACTTCAGCTCAGGTCATTATCTCATGGTTCATGAGTTGGAGCCCCACGTCGGGCTCTGTGATCACAGCTCAGAGCCTAGAACCTACTTTGGATTCTGTGTCTCCCTCTCTCTCTGCCCCTCCCCCGCTCGCACTCATGCTCGCTTGCTCTCTCTCTCTCTCTCCCCCAAAAACAAACATTTTAAAAAAAAATCAAAAGGGGCACCTGGGTAGCTCAGTCAGTTAAGCATCCGACTTCGGCTCAGGTCATGATCTCACGGTTTGTGAGTTCAAGCCCCACGTCGGCCTCTGTGTTGACAGCTCAGAGCCTGAAGCCTGCTTTGGATTCTATGTCTCCCCCTCTCTCTGCCTCTTTTCTGCTTGAAGTCAGTCTCTCTCTCAAAAATAAACATAAAAAAAATTTTTTTTAATTACAAAAAAAGAACTTTGTTAACCTGAAAAGGGGTAATTAACAAAAACCTACAGCAAAAATCATTCTAAATGGAGAAATATTGGAAGCAGCCCCCTTTAACATCAGGAAATACTACAAAGATGCCACTACTGCCACTTCTGCTATGCAGGCTTAGCCAAGGCAGTAAGACAAAAAAAATGTATCATTTGCAAGTGATAGGACGGTCTAGGGAGAAGACTCAAAAAAAGCCACAATTAATTAGAATATAAAGAGTTGCCCAGATGGATTCACTGGTGATTTCTACTAAACATTTAAGGAAGGAATTATACAAAGTGTCTACAGTGTTCTCCAGAGAATAGACACAGAGGGAACACTGCCTGATTCATTCTATGAGGACAGCATCACCTGAATACCAAAAGCGAAGACATCACAAGAAAGGGAAACTATAGAACATTATCTCCCAGCAGCACAGACACAAAGATCCTCAAGAGTATTAGCAAATCAAATACAATAACATGAAAGAATTATATACCACAAACGATATCCCAGGTACATAAAGCTGATTCCACATTCAAAAATCAACTAATATACTCTATCAAATCAACTAGGCTGAAAAAGAAAAATCACATGATCACATCAATAGCTGCAGAAGTATTTGACAAAATCTAACACCTATTTATGATTAAAAATTTTCAGCAAACTAGGAATAGAAAGAAGTTCCTCAACTTGATAAAGAGCAGCTACAAAAATCCTACAACTAACATCACACTTAATGGTGAGAAATGATGCCTTCCTGCTGAGATGAAGAACATGGATGTACCCTCTCACCACTCCTCTTCAACATCGTATTGGAAGTCCTAGCCAATGTAACAGGACAAGAAAAGAAATGGTATATAGATTGGTGTGGAAGAAATAAAACTGTGCCTGTTCACAGATGACACGATTATCTATGTAGAAAATCCCAATATCTATATAGAAAATCCCAAAGAATCAACCCAAACACTTCTGGAACCATTAAACAATCATAGCAAGCTTGCAGGATACAAGGTTAATAGACAAAAAACAATTCTACCAGCAATGAGCAATTCTGAAATTAAAATCACAAGATTATGTTAGCATCAAGAGCAAAAATTAAATACTTAGGTATATATCTTTCAAAATATGTACAATATCTATAACAGAAAAGGTACAAAAATCCAATGAAAGAAATCAAAGATATTCCCAACTTCATCTATAGATTCAATGCAATCCCAATCAAAATCCCAGCAAGTTACTTTGGAATACTGACAGATTCCAAAGTTTATACAGAATGACAAAAGACCCAGCACAGCCAATACAATTCCGAAAGGAGAATAAAGTCAATGACCAACACCACTCAACTTCAAGACTTGCTATAATACCTACAGTGATCAGACAGTGTGGTGTTGGAGAAAGAATAAACAAAGAGACCAATGGAATAAAATAGAGAGCCCAGAAATAGACCCACATAAATTTAATCAAGTGATCGTTGACAAAGGAGCCATCAGACTTCAGCTCAGGTCATGATCTCACAGGCTTCAGGCTCTGTGCTGACAGCTCAGAGCCTGATGTAGGGCTTGAACCCACAAACCCAAAAACTGCAAGTCTGATGCTTAACTGACTGAGCCACCCATCCAAGCCATGAAGAGATAGGGAAGAGGGGCGCCTAGGTGGCTCAGTCAGTTAAGTGTCCAACTTCGGCTCAGGTCGTGATCTCACATTTCATGAATTTGGGCCCCACATCCGGATCTGTGCTGACAGCTCAGAGCCTGGAGCCTGCTTCCGATTCTGTGTCTTCCTCTCTCTCTCTGCCCCTCCCTCGCTCACGTGCTCACAAAAATAAAAACATTTAAGGAAAAAAGAAAAAGGGAAGAAACTTAAATACATATCACTAAGTGAAAGAAGCAAATCAACTGTGAAATTCTGGAAAAGGCAAACTATAGTGATTCTCAGGGACTGGAGGTAAGGGGAAGGGTGAATGGGCACAGAAAATTTTTGGAGCAGTGAAACATTTCTATAGGATAATGATGAACACACGTGTTATAGATGTGTCACAACCCATGGAATGTACAACACAAAGGGTGACCCTGAATGTAAACCGTGGACTTTGGATGATAACGTATTAATATCGGTTCATCAATTGTAAAATAACGAACCAATTTATGCAAGATGGGGTAGGAGGTGGAAGGGGGCAGGTAAACAGGAACCCTCCACTCAATTTTCCTGCAAACCTAAAACTGCTCAATAAGATAAAGTGCATCAAATTTTAAAGTTCAGCAAATTGTCTAGCTGTAAGATCAATATCAAAAATCAATTGGAGAGGACTCTGGGAAGGTGGCCGAGCAGGAAGCCCCAGGAACCTGTCTCCCACCTGGGCACCAACGGCACCGGCAGCACCTTGTCTGCTGTAACTCTGGAGTCTGTCCGAGGCTTGCAACTTCCAGGGGGAGGCTTGGAGGGGAAACTGCAGCTCTCAGCACGGCAGCAGCCACCCGTCTCCCAGCCCCAGCCCCTCGGCAGGCTGGTGTGCACCTACTCCTGGAGCAGCTTACACACAGCTTACAGCGCCTAGGTGGGCAAAAAGGACCCTGTCTTCCAAAATATTGTGCTCTGATTGCTGCTTCTGATCAGACATTGCTGCACCTCCCGCTCTAGCTGAAGTGACCACCAGGGAATTTAAATGCTGTTCACTACAGCATTAGTCACAATGGCCAAAACGTGGAAACAACCCAAGTGTCTCTCAACAGATGAACAGATAAGCAACATGTGGTCTACCTATACAATGGAATATTATTCAGCCTTAAAAGGGAACTTTGGACACAAATCACAACATGGATGAACCCTCAGATCATTATGCTCAGTGAAATAAGCCTGTTGGGGAAGGTCATCAAAAAGGAGCGACTGCCAACTGACCCATGAGCTGGACCTGGGCACTTGGGAGGCTCCTCACCCCTTCCCCTGTCCTGGGGATGTGGGTTCCACTTGCCTTTCTGGCTACCAGAGGCCGCTCCAAGGACCCAACCTTGAGATGGTGATGTGGTACTAAGAACTTCTCCAAGGTAAAAAAATTAAAAAATAAAAAAAATAAAAAGAACTTCTCCAAGGTATACAGGACTGAGCCCAGGTAGGGCCTCTTTATAAACTTCTATGATCTGGTGAGAGCCTGCAGGGATCCATTCACCTTTCTGCCCCTTCCCCCCACCCCAAGACATGCCTTTGCTTATTAAAACTGCCCAGGGGCACCTGGGTGGCTCAGCTGGTTGAGCGACAGACTTGGGCTCAGGTCATGATCTCGCAGCTTGTGAGTTTGAGCCCCATGTCAGGCTCTGTGCTGATAGCTCAGAGACTGGAGCCTGCTTCAGATTCTGTGTCTCCCCCTCCCTCTACCCCTCCCCTGCTCACGCTCTGTGTCTGTCTCTCAATAATAAATAAATGTTAAAAAAAAAAAATTTTAAAAAAAACTGCCCCTACCCATCTGGAGGGTCTGTCTCTTTCCTCGGTCTTTCCCTGCCCTCCACATACAAGGCACGTTTCAGATTATACATGGGAAGCTCCTAAGGGGGGTGAGAACCAACAGACCCAGTCACAAAAATATATTACAGGATTCCACTTACATGAGGTAAGAAAAGACAGAAAACAGAATGTGGACTGCCAGGGAATGGGGGCAGAAGAGATGAGGAAATAAAGCTAACAGGTACAGGGGCACCTGGGTGGCTCAGATGGTCAAGCGTTGACTTTGGCTCGGGTCATGAACTCGCGGTTCATGAGTTCAAGCCCCGCATCAGTCTCTGTGCTGACAGCTCGGAGCCTGAAGCCTGCCTTGGATTCTGTGTTTCCCTCTCTGCCCCTCCCCCACTCGCACTCTGTCTCTCTCTCTCTCTCAAAAATAAACATTAAAAAAATAATTTAAAGGGCGCCTGGGTGGCTCAGTCAGTTGAGCGTCCGACTTTGGCTCAGGTCATGATCTCACGGTTTGTGAGTTCGAGCCCCACATCAGCCTCTGTGCTGACAGTTCGGAGCCTGAAGCTTGCTTCAGATTCTGTGTCTCCCTCTCTTTCTGTCCCTTCCCTTCTTGGGCTCTGTCTTCTCTCCTTCAAAAATAAATAAACATTAAAAAAATAATTTAAGGGGTGCCTGGGTGGCGCAGTCGGTTAAGCATCCGACTTCAGCCAGGTCACAATCTTGCGGTCCGGGAGTTCGAGCCCCGCGTCAGGCTCTGGGCTGATGGCTCAGAGCCTGGAGCCGGTTTCCGATTCTGTGTCTCCCTCTCTCTCTGCCCCTCCCCCGTTCATGCTCTGTCTCTCTCTGTCCCAAAAATAAATAAACGTTGAAAAAAAAATAATTTAAAAAAGACAAAAATAAAAATGATTAAGGTGATAAATTTCACATTAGGTATATTTTAACACAATAAAAAAAAAGAAAAAGTCAACAGCCTAAGAACCCATGACTCCACATTAATAAACAAACAGGGGAAAAGCAAACAGTAGAACACCAACTAACACATATGGAAAAAATGACAGTTTTGTAGCCATCATATAAATAATGATTCAGGCAAAAATCATCATCAGATGAGAAAACTAACAGGTAGAAGTTTGATGAGAAACAGGTCACTTACATAATCTAACACTTTCTCACACAAGAAAAAAAACAGTAACTTCACAGTGGAGAAAACAAGTGGTCATCACCTTAATCACAGGGTCCATGTTGATGTGCACATCCTGGTGTCATGCACTAAGAAGTCCCCATCACTTTTGTAATCTTCCTGACATAAATGCGTAATTTCATAACCTGAATCTAATCATGGGGAAACACCAGAAAAACACATGTTGAGGATATTCTACAAAAACTTGTCACAAGCCTTAAAAATGTCAGTCGTCAACCCCAAGGAGACACTAAAGGATTGTTCCAGGGGGAGACTAACAGCTGGCAGCTCAGTTCAGTGACCCTGGGTTAAATCATGAGGGAAGATTTTGCTATAAAAGCAACTTGGGCAATTTAAATGAATTCTGTAGAATAAACAATAGGATTATATCGACATTAATATTATACAGTGTTAATACTGTGACTTGTATTTCCATAAGAGAATATCCTTGTTGAGAAAGGCTAAAGTATTGGGGCATCTGGGTGCCTCAGTCGGTTAAGCATCTGACTCTTGATTGTGATTCAAGTCATGATCTCACAGTTCTGAGATCAAGGCCCACATCTTGCTCTTCACCCTGCTTGGGATTCTCTCTCTCTCTCTCTCTCTCTCTCTCTCTCTCTCTCTCTCTCTCTGCGCCCCTCCCCCACTCTCTCTCTCCTTCTCTCAAAAATAAACTTAAAAAAAATTTTTTTAAAAGAAATGCTAAAGATTTTAGGGATTAAGGCACATCACATTTGCAATTTACCCTAAAATGATTTTGGAAAAAATATACGTTGAAGGAACACAATGAAGCAAATGTGAAATGTTAACAGCTGAAGAATCTTGGTAAAAGATAAAGAGGAAAGCTTTGTACTACTAGTATAACTTTCCTGTAAGCTTGAAATTAAGAGAGAATTTCAAGTCAAGGTAGTAAAAATGGAATGTTCCATATATGTAGCGTCACAGTACCTGGCTACCTCAAACTATATCTCTAAAACTCCCCCAGATAAATTTAAAATTTTAATATAATAAATTAATACATTTATTTAAATGCTTCTGTTCAAACTGGCAAGAGATAAAAATGGTCTAGAGCTTTAACACGGTTAACAACAGTCACTCTGTGCTTCCCGAACTGTTGCCCCCACCCATCCCACTATTCCCCTTGGGTCGGGGAGTCCAGGCCGACAGGGGAAGTGACTGGGACCAGGACAACACTCCCAGGAAAGGGCAAGGGTGGAGGAGGGGGGGATCTCCCCACACAGGCTGACCCTAAAATCATGTGGATCTAGGGAGAAGTAATGGTTCTGGATGAAGATTTAGCAAGAGGACACTAATTAAGGTTAAAATGGGGAAAAGCTGAAAAATGACAATGAAAACTTAGAAATACCCAAGACACTACTGGGCCACGAAAACAATGAAATGCCTACAACCATCACAACTCCTGCAGGAGGAGAACGGGACTTCCTGACATGGAAAGTCATCCCCTGCTCTCAGACTCCTCGCCAGCACCAACTGAGCCTGCTCTATAGGACCCATGGAAACGTGGAGATCAAGCAGTCCTCACAGATTCCTCCCAGCAATGATGAGCTGCTTGCTTCTGCATTCTCCAAGATTCCTCCAAAGGGCACACTTTACTTTTTTTTTGAATACTTCCTAAAAAGATGATTCATTAAAAAAGGTCAATTACATAAGAGTGTCACTGAGAACAAGCTGTACCAGGAGGAAGGGACCAGAGACCACCCTTCAGCGCAGTGCATGGCTCATGGACCCCCAGGCCCAGGTGACAAAATCACGACGAGACAGAGGTGACAATATCACGACTAGACAGACACAGCAACCCCCCAGCAGCTGTACCACCTGCCAGGACAGAAGAAAACCAGCAAATCACAACTAGAAAATCCTCCATTTTTTTTTGGAAATGGAAGCCTCATACTCCTGAACAACTCCTGGCCAGAGAAGAACTCACAACAGAAATAATTTTAACCGAATGATACACCAAGACTTACTGTATCTTAAGTGCACATTTAAAAAGCCTGAAAATCATTTTAGTATCCATCTAAGTTAGAAAAAGAAAGTAGAAAGAAAATAATAAAGAGCAAAAATTCGTGAAACCAAAAACAAACATCAAAAACATAAACATAGCTAGACAGAATCAAAGACTAAAGATGGTTTCTGTGAAAAGACTGGTGAGATTGATAAGCTGCTGGTGGAGAAGAGGTCCAAGCTGCCAACATCAGGAAGGAAATGAGGCTATCAGTGGCAAGGGAGCTGTTGAGCACCGTGGGCAAGCTCTCTGCTGATCCACAGAAAATGGAGCTAAACAGGAAAATCCCCAAAACTGATAGAAACACAAACAAAAGGAAATCTGTACAGTTCTATAACAAATACAGAAACTGAACCTGTAAATAAAAATTTAACCCTTTCCGTCAAAGGGAACTCCAGGGCCAAATGGAACCTCTAAACACTTGAGGCAGATATAGCACAAACCTCACAAACTCTTCCAGAAAATCTAAAAAGAAAATATACTTTCCAACTCCTCTTACAAGTCCTGCGTTACCTTCTTGGGAGAGCCTGACAAAGACATTGAAGGGAAAGAGCAGACTGGTTTCTCTATAACCACAGTGGTAAAAATCCTTTCAAAAGTACTTTTCTAACTAGATCCAGCGATATCCAAAAAAGAAAGCACACCACGACCAAACTTGAGTCTATACCAGGTTTGCTGTGAAGCATGAAACAATGAGATCACACTGGATGAAGGGTTATCTACAAAAGTGAATGAACGTACCCCACAACACAGAGAGTACACTCCTAAGCACGTGTCCTCAAGAAAGGGGTGCCCTGGGCAAGTACAGAGTGTTCCCAGCAGGATAATTCACAGGAACCCACTGAAAGGCTCCCAAGGATCCAAGACAAACCAATGGATAAACAAAGTGTGGCATCTGCGCCAAACAGAAATGCCGCCAGCAAAGAGGGTGGGCTGCTGCTCCGCAACCACAGCCTCACTGAGCACCGAGCCGAGTGAAAGAAGCCACACCCACGAGTCTGGCTGTGGGACTGATTCCCTAAGTGTAGGATCAGAGCAGCCTGAGAACCAGGAGGGCAGCTTCTGGTTACATCTATGTGCCCACTTGGTGATAATTCATTAGGCACCACACATAGGAGATCTGTACACCTCTCTGCATATGTGTCAGATGTCAACAGGACAGGCTTATTTAAAAACTACCGTTTATGGGGACACAGGTGGAGTTGGGGGTACAGATCTTTCTGACCTTCATTAAGAGATGTGAAAAGTAACTCATTTTTGCGTTACAGCTCTGCCACTCTGAGCCCTCAATACACATATGTGATGTAGAAATGACTTCAGAACATGGATTCCACTTTTACGCAGATTTTTCTCGATAAATATCATACTGTACTGTAAATATATTTCCTCTTATTATTCTAATGTTTTCTTTTCTTTAGCTTACTTTATTACAGTATATATAACACATAACCTACAAAATACATGTTAATCAACTACTTATGTTATCAGGTTTCTAGTCAACACAAGACTATCAGTAAAGTTTTTGGGTAATCAAAAGTTGTATGCAAATTTATGGGGCACCTGGGTGGTTCTATCAGTCGACTGAGCATCCAAATTCAGCTCAGGTCATGATCTTGAGGGTCGTGAGTTCGAGCCCCACATCAGGCTCTGTTGCTGACAGCATGGAGCCTCGAGACTGCCTTGGATTCATTCTGTGTCTCCCTCTCTGCCCCTCCCCTGCTTGCTTGCTCTCTGCCTCTCTCAAAAATAAACATTAAAAAAATTTTTTTTCAAATTTTTTAAATATTTACTAATTTTTGAGAGACAGAGACAGAGCGTGAGCAGGAAGGGGCAGAGACAGAGGGAGACACAGAATCCAAAGTAGGCTCCAGGCTCAGAGCTGTCAGCACAGAGCTGACACAGGATTCGAATCCACGAACACTGAGATCATGACCTGAGCCAAAGTCGGACACTTAACCAACTGAGCCACCCAGGCGCCCTCCACCCCCCCGCAAAAAAAATTTTTTTTTTTTAAGTTACACACAGATTTACAACTGCACAGGGGTTTGGCACCCCTAGCTCCAAAGTTGTTCAGTTCAAGGGTCAACTGTACTTTAGGGCATACAACTAGACTCAGGAACACTGGAAATCCCTTCTGTTATTGAGTTTTAATCCAGAGTCCCCTGCCTGCAGTGAGCCACCCACCCCAGCAACAACACACTCTGTGTCCTGTGTGGCAGCATCTCAGCTCTTGGCTCCTGAGCTGATGACACCCGTGGCTCAGTGACCAAACATCCCTGTGCCAAGACCACCCTTACCGGATCTCCCCAGCCCTGTGGTCCGGGAAACGCTCATGGAAAAGTTTCAGTGCCTGCATCACAGCTGAGGTGCACTCCACATATGTGTAGTCAATCATGATGTCCCCTGGAAGAGGGAAGGAAGAATCGATGCCTATCAGCTTCACCTTGTTGCCCAATTTGTAGCTCAGACCACACCATGAAGAATGCAAAGATCATAACATGCAGACCTACATGGAACATCCAGAGCCTGAAGGTCCTCCAGAGGAACAAGGCAAGAGACCCCAGTGACTGGCCCAGGAGACACAGCCACTAGGGGGGGGAGAGTGGCCGGCACATACACAGTGACCTGGAGGCCCATCTGGCTACAGGAGAGCTAAGCCAGTGGGAGGGGAAAGGAGAGGGGTACAGGGCAGAGCCACTCCAACTAGACCACATTTAACAGTTACAGAAGCGAGACAGAGACCTGCAAGCAGGGTATAGGGGCATTTGCAAGGTTTGCAAGGAGAAACTCAGGTGAAGGCACTTAGGTAAAGCAGCTGCCCTTACAGACCGGAACCATGCGCACAGCAGGGAGGACACAGGGCTAGGGGGTCCCTACCAACACCCTCCTGCCAGGTGCCTGAGCTCCATGAAGAGCACGCAGGACACAGGGTGGTCTCCACGGAGGATGGAAAACAGAGCAGGAGCCAGCCCAGGCTCGAGCCAGAAAGCCAGGTGACTCCTCTGCCAACCTCCGAGAAACAAAACCACAGCTTTTCCATCCACAACCACAGGCACTATGGCCACCTTCAGAGGCCAAGGAGCACAGAACATTCCAGTGTTTAGGGAGTACTCCTTAAAGGATCCACCATCATCTGCCAATACCTTTGTTGGCACTGCTCCCACCCTGGGGGAGGAACTCCGGGCTCTGGTTGGCAAATCCATCTCAGGGCATGCAGGGCCCCTGGGTCTGCGTACCACCTGGCTGGCCAACCACTCACCAAAGACCTCCGAGGGGTTCAACAGCTCCAGCAAGTAGCCCCCACGCTTAGTCTCATAGGTGGCAAACCCTCCATCAGGATTTCTCATGTCCAGCAACTAAAACCAGAGAGAGGGCATCCTGAGAGTTCACTCATGTGGTTAAGCAGGCGGGAGAGCCCACAGGTTGTGGCAGACCATTCTAGAAACACCCAAGGCTAAAACAAAAGGGGCAGGGATGGGGAATGGGGGGCCAGTTCTCATATTAAACTGAGACCTTCAGTGCCTAGAGGAGTGGGCCACAACTTTATCACTCAGGTGCTCTACGAGTGCCCATCTGGGACCCTGACACGCACCTGCTTATCCATTTATAAGTTACATGTGTGCTGCCAAGCCACACGATCTCCATTGTAAAACACGCACAGAGTGGGTGTACTGAAAGGGTTTTACACAAAAACAAACAGAAGTTCTCATCTTTCTGCAGATACCCCGTGGAGAATACCAGCCTTCCCGAGGGCAGCCCCTGGGAGCAGCCAGATATGCAAGCCTCCAACACAGGGCTCACAGCTTCCCAAACACAGATGCTGTCAGAGGACATGCCCCTCTGGGCTTTCAATCTGGCCCTGGGGATTTGTGGACACAAAAGCCACGGGAAGTGCAGCTCCTACGCAGCACGAAGTGGACCCAAGGGTTGGCGGCGGGGCAGCCAGGTCTCCCTCATGCCCAGCAGCCTTACCACAGCAACAGCATCATAGATCTGCTCTCGTGCGACATGCTTGGTGACAAAGGGACACTGTTCTTGCAGGAGAAGGATGGACTTCAAGGCCTCAGCTGTGCAGTCAGTAACAATCCAGCCACAATCCAGCGTGCTGAAGGGGAAGCCACCCTGGAAAGTGTGGGGCCAGTCATGGCCAGGGCAGAGGGCCGAGCCCGTACCCTGATCTTTAGGACCACCCGAGGTGATGGTACCTCCCTCACCCAGGCAGAGCCCTGGCCACCATAGAGGTGCAGCCGCAGCCCCACACCACACACATGTGGACAGCCTCCCAACCTGCTGTGAGAAGGTGTGCACTGCATCCACGCTCCCACACGCCCAGAGGAGCTGCCCTCCACCCTCTGCAGCTCCCTCGTCACCCTAAACCACATTCCGACAGCGTATCTGGTATCTGCATGTACTGCTGTCTAATAGCATCTCTGAGGCACAGGTGTGTGTGTGTGGGTGGGTGGGTGTGTGTGTGGGTGTGTGTGCGTGCACAAAATACTTGTCGTGGCAACATGAGGAAGCCCCACACGGCTCACTAACTCACGCTACAACTCCCCAGTCAGGGAAACCTTGAGTGTGTTGGTGAAACCCCACACCGTGTGTCTATCAGAGCAGGAAGCCACAGGAGACTGAGGAAAGAGCCCTCTCAACTAGCAAGGCATAGCTAACCGTGGTGGTCTCTTTTGGAGCGCAGGGCGTAGGACTTGGGGCAAACAGGGATGGCCGTGGTACCTTGCTCATCTGGCGGTAGTACTTCTGGTAGTCAGGGGGGCTGTCTAGCACCTAGGCGGCATCCACATGGCACATGCAGAAAACAGAGAAGGCCCATGTCACCATCAGATGCAGACACCAGAGCCAGTAGGGGCTGGTGCAAAATACACAGGGAGCAAGAGCCACTGGCCTACTGCCCTCTCAACCATCGGGGCCAAAGGCACCCTTTAAAGCATCACCCTGTGGCCCAAGGCCTGCCACCCCCATCCACTGCTGGGGAAACATGACCAAGGCACCACGCGGCACCAGAGAGGGCAGACCAGGGTGTCAAGGCAGAGGTGAGGAGGCAGTACCTCTGCGTGCAGAAGCCCCACCACCCTCAGGTCAGATCCGACCTGACCTGTGAGATCCGGATAAACTCATGTGCCTCCTGCAGGGAAGACGAAAACTCGGGCCTGTGCTGTGCCCCCGCCTGGAAGAGACAACAGAGGCTAAGCTGCTCGCTGACACAAGCCTGCACAGATGAAGTGGTTCCCAGACAATCCTGGTGACGTCTTGCCACCACTGGGAAACAGGAGCAAACTCACCAGAGTCTCAGGCTCTGGATTCTGCTGACAAGTCAGAAAGATGTGACAGAGAAATAAAGTAGGCAAAAGAGACAGTCCACACCACATCCAGTGGAGCCCAGCCCAGCCCATGTCCAGAGGATCCCTGCCCCATCTAAGGCAGACCATACGTGGCCCTGGCCACTCTTCAAGGTTCTCCAGAATGTCACCACTCTCAATCCTACCAGCACAAAAACACATTCTGGTTTCCCTCCAGCATGTGCTCAGAGGTACCCATAATGAGCAATTTGAATGTTGAGAAAAGCCTAGAGCCCACTCTCCCTGCTAGAAGCTTACTGCCCTGCCTCCCCAGGAATAGACCTTATACGCTCCCTACTCCTGAAGCCTCCCAGCTGGCAAGATCACTGCCAAAACTTCTGGGCAAGATCACTGCCTCAGCAAGACCATCGCCAGAGGCCTCGGAGTCCAGGTGGACAAAGAGTCAGGGCTAGCAAGTGCCACGTCCACATTGGGTGCAGGGGTGGACACCCAGGAAAGTCAATTGGAGCCACGGGAGGCTAAAAAACAAGGAGGCAGAGCCACGTACCTCTAGCAGAGCCTGGATGGCAAATGAGGTGTCCCACACCTGTGAGCCGTTGGTGCCCTGCACGCAAGCACAAGCCATTAGAACAGCAGCTGCAGCCGGGCACTTGGGTGGCTCAGTCAGTTGAGCATCCGACTTCGGCTCAGGTCATGATTCTTGTGGCTTGTGAGTTCGAGCCCTGCATCGGGCTCTGTGTTGACAGCTCAGAGCCTGGAGCCTGCTTCAGATTCTGTGTCTCCATCTCTCTCTGCCCCTCCCCCACTCATGTTCTGTCTCTCTCTTTCTCTCTCTCTCTCAAAAATAAACGTTAAAAAAAATTTTTTTTTTAAATTTTTTTTTTCAACGTTTATTTATTTTTGGGACAGAGAGAGACAGAGCGTGAACGGGGGAGGGGCAGAGAGAGAGGGAGACACAGAATCGGAAACAGGCTCCAGGCTCTGAGCCATCAGCCCAGAGCCCGACGTGGGGCTCGAACTCACGGACCGCGAGATCGTGACCTGGCTGAAGTCGGACGCTTAACCGACTGCGCCACCCAGGCGCCCCCAAAAAAAATTTTTTTAGAACAGCAGCTGCAGCTCCCTCTACCCACCCACCACTGCCCAGGAGACTCGGGGATCGAGGGCACGTCAAGGGCCGAGGAGGAGTCTGGGGGCTCACAACAGCTCCCGCAAAGTGGTGGGAGCCTAGCCAACTCCTGACCTAGGCTCCATGTTCTGTGCACCCCTCAATGCCCCTGAGGGCCAGAAAGGGGACATCTCTGCAGGCAGATGAGAGTCAGGCAGCTCCACCTGCCTTCACCAGGCCACCAGTAGGGACAGAACCCTCTCAGGGCACTTCCGGTATCTGGACAACCACTGCCCGTGACCTCCACTGTCCCAATACCCAACAACAGGCTTTTGCCCCAATCACAATGATGACCAAAAACACCCCCTCACTTCTGAGTACACCTGGAGGTGGTGGGGCCTGGCTGAAGCCTCAACAGAGCTGGGAAGGCCCCCTTCAAATCCCACCCAGGGAGCCTACTTCATTGGTCAACACTCTGGTCCCACCAGAATGCCAGTGGCCAAATCCCAGAGACACTAAGATAGACGGTGACAGACACTTGGATAATAGGGACAGGGATGGCAATGCCAGAGCCCAGACCAATTGGCGGCACTGAGAGAGCAACAAAAACCATGGCCTTGCAGGACAATATACATAGGAAGGACACCTGCCACCAGGAAAGCCTCCTGGCCAAAAGAAACCTGAACTGGATCAAACCTGAGGGTCTAAATGCCAGTTGCAGGAAATACAGGGCACAGAGGAAACAACCAGTCAGATCCAGAAGGGGGATGCCCTGGGAACCAATCAGTCATCCAGAAAGGAAGGGCAAGCACCCAGAAGACCACTGGGCAAAAGTGGCTTCGAGGACCAGTCACCTGGCTCAAACCCTGATGCCAACAAACCTGCCACAAAACCAAACTAGGGACTGTCATCAACCCCATAAGGCAAAAGCAGTGTGATTTTGCAAGAACAAATAAGCTGGGGTGCTCAAGGAGTCAGAGGGGATGGAGAGCCCACACAGGGGTTTGTGACCTGCCTCCACTTGGCATGTAAGAGTCAGGGAGCTGGGAGTAAGGCAAGGACGCCGAGGCGAGCTCTGTACTGGGCAGTGCTGGGTCCATGTGTATCTGTCCCAAGGGCCAGTGGCCTATCTGACCCACGAACACTGCCAGAGGCTCTGTGTTTCCACACTTAGCCAGGTGGGTGACAGTACACATTGTCACCAAAACTCCCACAGGGTGATGCAACGGTTCCCAGGCTGACCGCTCTCAGGTCAGCCCTAGCCACAGTGTGACCAGACACCTCCACCCCCAGGGTCACACACAGGAAATGAGCCAGGGAGGGAGGTGGTGGCAGAACACCATTTACGATAAATGGCACAAAAAGCAGAGCAGCGGACACAGAGGAGGGCCACAGGGGAGCACATCTCAGCCGGGGGTGCGAGGACACGAGGCTGGGGGCACGAAGCACAGGCTCCCCTCCTTCCTGCCTGACGCCCACCTCCCACGGGGGAGTTGCAGACTCTCAGCCTTCCCGCAGCCTTTGGGGCCTGTCGGCATCGCTGTCACACGGCACACGCCCAGGAAGCACCCCGGCTGTCCCCTCAGACTCAGGACTGGGGATACCAGCGGCCGCTCAGCACGTGCTGCCAGAACTCACTGTGAGGACTTATTGAATCTTAACAAACCTAAAGAGCAGGAATGGTTGAAAAGGAAGCAAACGGCCACGGCTTTATAGCCTTTACCTGCATTTTCATGCCATCGAGACCCAGCCTGTGAGGACAAGAAAAGCCCAGGTCAGGAAGCAGAGGGCAAAGAGCTGAAGTCAGGCGGCCACCCAGAGCCCGGCTCACCCCACTGCTGGCAGCAAATCCACCTGGCAGACCCACCCACCATGGTCCCAACTGCAATCAGTGACTGACCCATTACTCTTGTCGGCGAGGCCTTTCTGACGCTCACCAGAACCTGCCGCATGCACCCCCAGGCTTCCTAGCTCTACCTTCCCAAACCACCAGAAGTTCTTGCCACATAACAAATCTTTCAACTCAGAGATAACCCTCACCATCTTCCACACAACCCCTGAAATTCCTGGTTCCAAATGTCACTATACACATACGTGACCTCCACGCCTGCCACTGTGCTGGGGAGGCTCCCATGCACGTCTGCCCTTGGCTCTCAGCCATGTGCGTCAGGGACCAAGTGTGATGCTGACCAGCCACAGGCCCTTCCAGCTGCACTCACCAGAGGTAATCAGGAATCCTGGAGATGTGCTCCTGGAAGGCAGAGGAGTCCGGCCCGTCCACGTACCAGCGCACAAGCATGTTGATGGTTTTTGAGATCTGCAGGAGACACAGCTGAGTCAGGACTTTGCTCCAGACCTGTAGTGGCTCCCAAGCATGAGGACCACAGCCCAAACACTGGGCCCCCAGCACAGCCTCGCTCCGGGCCAGACAAGGCCTTCGACTCTAAGCGGAGCAACTCACTGCTCACCAAGCCCCGAGAGCCAGAGACCTAGCCAAGTTGTGCCGCCAGAAAGGGAGATCGGAACGGCCTGGGGCACGTGCATAGACAGAAGACAGAGCATCCTGTGAGAAACAACGTGAGCCGAGGCAACTGGCGAGCAAGCACAACCACCATGAGGGCTGGGGGTCCCCCACGTGGGCATACAGGGTGTGCCTTGGATAACTCAGAGACGCAGAACAGGATGGCAGGAGGGGCAGGGGAGAGACAGAGAGACAAGACCTGTGTGGCATGGACTGCTTGCTCACGACAGAATGTTGGGTTTTTTGTTTTTTTTTTAAGAAATGATTTGATACTTTTTTTTTTTTTAACATTTATTTATTTTTGAGACAGAGAGGTCAGAGAGAGAGGGAGACACAGAATCGGAAGCAGGCTCCAGGCTCCGAGCTGTCAGCACAGAGCCCGACGCGGGGCTCGAACTTGTGAACCACGAGATCATGACCTGAGCCGAAGTCGGACACTTAACCGACTGAGCCACCCAGGCGCCCCTTGATACATTTTTTTAATGTTTATTTTTGAGAATGAGAGCGAGAGAAAGCACGTGCGCGAGCATCGGGGAAGGGCAGAGAGAGAAGGGGACAGAGCATCCAAAGCAGGCTCCACACTGACAGTACAGAGCCCAATGCGGGGCTCAAACTCACGAACCATGAGATCATGACCTGAGCCGAAGTTAGATGCTCAACTGACTGAGGCAGGCAGGCATCCCTGGACAGAACGTTCTAAAGGCCCAAACCTCCGACTCTGGCTTCTCATAAGCAGTTAAGTGCTGTTCTCATGTAGGTCAGCCATGCTTTACTCAGTGCTGAGCCAAAAGCCCATGAAAATCACACTGCTGTTAAGGGAACACGACTCACTGCTCCACTGCTCCGTCGAGGCAGGACAACCCACCAGGCTGTCAGAGGCCCCACAGAACACCAGGGAGCAGGCTGCAGAGCGGAGCTGCGGGATGCCACACCAACTGGACTTCCCCAGAGAGGCCGCGGCACAGCCCACCGGGGGCCCAAAACAACAACGTCCCCCGCAGCTGTCACCCCACGGCCGTAAGGCAGCCCCCCAACCCTGCACCGGCTGGGGTACACCCGCCTCTGCATGCGTGTCCACACCCGGCCTCTGTCAAGCTCCACAGCCTCACGACGCAAAGCCAGGTCAGGAGCCTGGAGGCTCGGAGAAGAGAGCTCCAAGTCACCAGGCGCGGCAGGAACCAGGACTGGAACCCGAGAGCCCCGGCACTCCAAACCCCACAGGACAAGGGCAGAAAATGAGTTCCAGGGAAGACACTCAAGAGAGGCCAAGCATCCCTCCCAGCAGCCAGAGAGATCTTGAGAGGCAGCCCCAGGAGCAGCACTACACACTCACCAGGTGACAGGAAGGGAAGGGAGTACTAAGTGCAAGACACAGGGGACAGATGGGGGTTCTCTCTCCCAGGCTCTCGTGGGAGACCTCACCTCCGGGAAGACCCCCACTCCCAGCTCCAGAGACTGGCCTCGAGACAGTCTTCTGCCCCAGCTCCTCCCCCCACATGGGCTGCAGTTGGGTGCCCACCCCAGGCCCAGACACCCAGCAGTGGGATCACTGACCGGGCCAATGCTAATGTACTTGGAGAAGCAGTCATCGGCCACGATGTGCTCGTACAGCTTCTGGATGGCCCGCTCCCGCAAGCTGGTGCTGTGGTGGCCCTCGTACAGGTTGAGTAACACTGCGGGGAGTCAAGGGTGTCAGCACAGGGCAGCACCTGGGGTCTTCCCCATGACCCTCCTGGACATCCTGGTATGCCGCCCTGCCCTGTCCCTGATGCCACGTTCAGGGTCCACTCCCCCGAGTGGAACTCCAGCCCGGGTGCATCTCAGCACTGACTGGGGCAAAGACCCAGCTCCCACCCCAGGGCTCAGCACAGAAGACGTGAGCAAGACGACATGTGATCAAGGGAACATGACTCACACGCGGCACCCCATGCTGGCCCCCGAGCCACCAGGGTTCTCGCAGGAAGATGGGTCTGAGCTGGGCCCCACAGGGTCCTGCCCCTTCTCCCCTAAGGAAGGAAAAAGCGTGCCCTCCAGGCCTGCAGCCTCCAATCCTCTTGTCCAGGAGCCCCAGCCACAGGCTTGCTCCAGAGGTGAAGATAGGGCAGGCCTACTGGACACGTGGCACACACGGTAGCCCTGGTCACCACAGGACCCAAACGACAGGCGGTGAGGAAGAGGAGAGTCAGCATCATTTTAGGTGTAGGAGGCCCACCAGCCCCTCAGAAAGCACCCACCGTACACCACACGGAGCAGCCAGCTGTGCGGCGTGTACAGATCATCAGGGCACACGTTGTTCCTCTGCGCTGGCCAGTCGATGCTAGCGTAGTCCTCCACGTAGAGCTCCTGGGGGGCAGCAGCGCCTCAGCACCCTCCTCTGCCCACTCCCTTCCCGAGGGCACGCCCAAGGAACATCTGCACCCCTAGCCCCATCTCAGTACCTCCTTCCCCAAGACACAGCGCAGGCCAGGACTCTGCTCACAGGTGCCCTGAGGCCATCCCACCATGCAAGCCCTTTTGGGAAGTCACTTATGATATGGGGAGGTGCAGGATTCACCCCCACTTCATAGAACTCAGCCCTGCAGGGTCTCCAGCAAGCAGGCGTGTACAGTCGGGACTCAAGGGTAACCCCTCACCTGGGGTCCCTGCCCAGGAATTCTTACCTGACGGAGGCTCTGGACCAGTGGGTCCTCCTTAGCGCTCAGCCGGATGGCGTAGCAGTAGCTCATGGGCAGGTAGACCTGTCGGCAGTGGCACCAGAGTGTGGAGGGATGTGCAGGCACCCAGTCAGGAAACAGCCTGGGGAGACGGCATGTCAGCAGGAGATCTGGCCCCGCCATCACCACCAGTACAGCCCAGGCCCTTCCAAGGGTGGAGTCGGGGTAGATGGCTATGCTCAGCCCAAGTCGGCATGTCACAGCCACGTTCCTATGGGGTGCCGAGGAGCACAGTCTGCAAGAGTGACAACCACTCCTCTCAGTTCAGCTGGGCACATCCTAAAACCAGGAGACTTGACTCTTAAACTTTCAGGACTGTCTGTGGGTTCAGCTGGGACAAAGGTACCACGGTAATATAAATTGTTAATAACAGAAACAGGGTGAAGGGTCTACAGGAACATTCTGGACTATCTTTGCAACTTCTTTGGAAATTGAAAACTGTTCCAAAATAAAAAGTTTACCTAAAACCCTTTAGAACTGGCACATCTTCCCAAGGACTGAGGCTTGGAGAGTTATCACCACCAACACGTTTTGCCCAGTTAGCCTGACCTCAGCATACACAGTTCCACCAGCTTCCCACGTAGGTGGGTACCCAGAGTATTTTCCCCACGCTTTCCCTTCAAGCCTCCTACTCTCATGTGTGAGAGGCATGGGCATGCCAGTCACGAGCTGGGCAGGCTCCCGCCTCTCCCAACCCTGTCCTCAGGCCACTTCCCTCACCCTCAAGGGCTTGTCTACTCACTTTAAAGGGAGGTATTTTACAATCTCTCTGTAGCTGGTGGTCCAGGATCTCTGGTCCCCCTCCTGCACACATTCCTTTCATCTTCTACCCATCCCTTCAAAACCACTCCAGGAAAGACTGGCAGTGCCCTCACAGCCTAGCACTGACTGCCAGATCCACCATGTAGGGGCACAGACAACAAAGAGTGCTCTGACACCCACACACCCTCCTGGCACTCTGCCCATTCCTTACACACCAGGCAGGTCCAGGGTGCAGCCAGCAGGCAGCCAGTGAGCACCATTGGGATAGCCCCAGAATGCCTCCCGGACTCCTCCCAAGTGTAGGCCTTGGGTAACAGACCCCCTCCCACTGCCTCCTCACTGCCCCTCAAAGCTGCAAAGGCTTGGCCCTCAGCACTTTCATCAGGATCTTTCACCCAATGCCTCTCCTCTACCAAAGTCATCTAACACAGAAGCCCTCCAACCTCCCTGATAGCTTTCTGGGGGACTGCAACATCACTGGTGTGCTCCCAGGAGCCAGCAGGGGCTCTAGCAGGGGGCTCACCTCCTGACGGGGACTCTGGGGGATCTACACACACGTGAATGTTCTCTGGGAAGACGCCCATAGCTTTCAGTAGATATTCACAAAATGTGAATATCATTGATTAGAAGTATCACATTAGTGTTGATTTGACTAAATATTTATTTATTTATTTATTTATTTATTTATTGAGAGAGAGAGAGAGAGAGAGAGAGAGAGAGAGAGAGGAGGAGGGCATGTGCATGAGCAGGGGAGGGACAGGGATAGGAGAGAGAGAGAGAGAGCAAGAATTCCAAGTAGGCTCCGTGCTATCAGCGCCGAGCCTGACATGGGGCTCAATCTCACAAACTGAACAGTGAGATCACGACTTGAGCTGAAATCAAGAGTCAGATAATCAACCTACTGAGCCACCCAGGTGCCCCGATTTTACTGAGTATTTAAAAAGCATCGTGGTTCTGTTGTAACATGGAAATTCTCCTCTTTTAAAGATACACACTGAAGTGTTCACAGATAAAGTATGATGTCTGGGATTAACTTTCACATTCACCAGCAGAAAACTAAGGGAACAGAAAAACAGCACAGCACACTCCAGTGCTGAGGCTGGCAAGGGCTGCATGGCCTACTGCCTTCTTGTCTCCACTTCTACAGATGCTCAAAACATCCCTAACAAGACACAGGACAGCACTGGTTCTCCCAGCCCTGCAGGGCCCCACCCACCTGCCACATGGCCCACCCCCACGGTACCTCCCTCCGTCCTGCCCAAGTGGGAACCCCTTCCATCTGTCTGCAGGATTCAGCCAAGCAGGCCTCCACCAGGAGCCTAACACAGCCTCACTCCACAGAATGGACCGCCTCTTCATCTGGGGAACAGGCAGCAAGCGATCCAGGGCCCGTCACACAACTCAGCAAGGCACTGGCAACCCAGCCACACATCAACCTCAGAAGGACAAACATACCACATCTCCGGGAACAGAGTGTTGAGGCCTTCCCAGCTATAAACATTCAGGACAGCCAACCAGAACTTCCCCCAGGAGGGGATGGCCACAGCACCACCTGCAGAAGAGAAAAGGCCCAGATCATCTGCCTCTTACTATGAAGATTAGCTCCTCAGAAATCACGTGTGCCTCTTCTCACATGAACTGAAGACAGTGCTAAGGATCCTCCAACCCCAGATGAGCAGCAGGTTCCAGAGCTGCTCAGAACCACCCAACAGCACAGTTGCTGAGTGGAACCAGCTGCTTCCCCAGAATAAGTGTGTCCAGCCCCAAGAGAGACATTCATAGCCTCCACCTGCAGGAAGGCAGCTACCTGGGCAGGCGAGGGGCCCAGATGCACACAGCAGCCTCAGGCCTAGAGAAGGTGATGAGGGGAAGTGAGCATACACTCAGCTTTCTCTCTTCGGGGGACCATACCTAACTGTTCCTCATCTGGGACTCCCTACTTGGCAGACATGTCCATGCCCCAACATGGAGTTCAGAGACACTCATGGCGCCAAATTGGGGCCACTTCCAGAAGCACCAGGCCTAGGCACAGAAACACTGTCCAGGACATGCTTCCCAACAAGGCCTCACCCCAAACCCAGGTGTGTAAAGTCAAACACCCACAAAGCTACTAGGAAACTCCTTCACCACGCAAGGAACCAGAAAGCAGCCTTGAGGCTAACGACGAGTTCACCATCAGAACAAAACCTGTGAAGAACGCAGGATCTATTAGAATGTCCACCAAGAGGCTTAATCTAGCCTGGTGGGTCAGGAAGGGCTCCCACAGAAGTGACAACCACAGTGCTGGATGAAGGCTAAGTAGAAGTTCCCGGGCAGCAGGGTGGGAGTGGGTCAGGAGGCTCTAGGCAGAGGAAGTACCACATACAGGGCCCAAGGTAGGAAGGGGCCTCAAGGAGCTGACGGGAGGCCTCTGTGTGAGCACCGAGAGCGAGGAGGACAGGCAGATCATGGAACGTCTGTGACACACAAATGGGAGAGACCTTGCCCAACCTGTAGAGCAGCAGGAGCCAAGACGCCCCCCAGAGCTATAATCTGTCACCTTCAGAGTCCAGAGGGGAGGGAGAGGCGCCAGCTGCTGGAAGCCCCACGGGGTGTGTGGGAGGGTGACTGTGGGGCTGAGCAGAGCCAGCTGCCTCCAGAAAAGCCACTCCAGGTATAGCCCTGCCAGCAGCACACTAGCGGACTACTGGCTCTTTGCCATTGTGTGAGACAAACAGGATTATGTACTTATCTTAATTCCCTTTTGAAACAATACCAGTGAGGTTGGAATGTGTCCATCTCTTTCTGCTTTGATGGATCCCTTTTCACATATTTCACCCAGGATTTCAAATGGAGGCTGATCTTTCTAGTTCTCATTTGCTAGAGCTCATTATGCCCAGGTGATATGGACCCTTAACCCAATGCACGCTGTGCCAGGGGTACCTTTCTTGTGAAGAATGTTCCGGGCTCGTACCAAGTCAGGATCGTCAGGGCCAACACCCAGAATTCTCAGAGATACATAGTTGAGTGCAGTCCCAAACACTGTGGACTTGTCCTCCATGTGCCTAGGGGAGCAAAGGACAGAGTGAGTGAATGCCATGTTTCATTACTTATAAGGAATTAAGCAAGGTTTTCAGCAAAATTTCCTCAGAAAATCAAAAATACTAAATTACCTTACACTGACACAACATGACAACATAATAAAACACAGAACAGCAATTTTCCAGTAAGAATTCACGTGCCTCCCATAATTGAACAGTTCCAAAAGTGCCTGTGCAGGACTTGCCTGCCTCTTCGGCTCACTTCCCATGCCTGAATCAACATGACCAGTCCCAGGGTGCAAATCCAACTAAGGCTCCTTTGTCACTACAGCACACAGAACAAGCATCAGAGGCAACGTGGCAGGTAAGGCCAAGACCCTGTGCCTGTCCAAGGGCACTAGTGAGATTTCAACATCCACCAAGATGCCCTGGGACCTGCAGGCCCGAAAGCCAAGGCCTTAAGCTTGAGGCCCACAACTCTGTCAAGGGATGAAGAGAGGCTGGGCTGTCCTTCAAGAATTGTAATGGAGAATCCCTGTGGTGTGGATTCAGCCCACCAGAAAGAACCCCATCTCTGGGTGTAGAACAAAGGGCAGCAGAGCCCATGACCAAGGTGGGCAGGCAGCTGACCATCCTGGGGGAAGACCCTGCTCCCAGAGTGTGCTAAGTGTCAGAAAGGCACACTGAGACCTGGGGAGGGTTACCTGGCCCCCCTGGTTCCACCTGCTGCCATCCCAGGGCCCAGAACAATTTCCTTTTGCCTTAGCAATAACAGCCAGGTGGCTTTCTGTGGGGTGTGGGTCTCAAGAGCCTCTCAACCAGTCATAAAGTCCAGGTACAACATAAGCTATGAAACCAATGCCCAGAAAGCAAGTAGCCACCTATTGTAAGACCCTTGGGAAACCAGAGTTCAGCACACAGCATCCAGCCAACCTCCCTCCTCCCAGGTTCTCCCCCCGACCCACCCAGGTCCAGAGCTAGTCACCCCACCCTTGACAGGTATATCTCCTACATATGAACATGTGTGCACAAGTAAGCACATGTGTGCAGTAACAAAATGACTCACAGGCCCCAGCCGCCATCAGGGAGCTGCACTGACCGCAGGTACCGCACTATCTCTTCTTTATATCCGGCTGGCAGATGGATTTGCGCCACATAGCATGTGATCAAGAGACCTGTGTGGCAGAAAGGACGTTCCTTTACTGGGAGGAGGAACACTCAGTACTGCCAAGCCTAGGCCCCTTTCCTCTCAACCCAACAGGGAGCTGGGTCTCCTTTGCATGGAAACAAGCCAGAGAAGGCTATTCCTCCTGGCCTCATGAGGGACTTTGGGAGTGAGGGCCCGGGGAACAGCCACAACACAGGACACTCCTTACATAGGGTGTGCAGAGCCCACCCAGCCAAGTTCAGGGTCCTCCAATACTGTCCATACCTGCTGGAAAAGAAATACCAAATGGGTCACCCCTGGACAGAATATTTATTGCTTATGTTTCTCTGTTTTATATGTTTTTTTTTTTCAACCACACGTAGAATTTTTTTTTTTTTTTGAGAGAGAGAGAGAGAGAGAGAGAGAGAGAGAGAGTGTCAAGAGGGGGAGAGGGGCAGAGGAAGAGGGAATCTTAAGCAGCCTCCAACCTCAGTGCACAGCCGGATGCAGAGCTTGATCCCACGACCCTGGATCATGACCTGAGTTGAAATCAGGAGTCAGATGCTCAACTGACTGAGCCACCCAGGCGCCCCTATACGTTTTTTACTAGCATATGTCACTTTGCAAATGTGGGAGAAGGACAATAAACATTACCCAGCCTAGCCCTCCTCAACATGGTGCTCCCAGGCCATCTTCAACCCCACTCTTATCTCCCCCAGCATTGGCTCCATCAGTCACATGCTGTAGCACCCTGCAAGGGGAGAGGTGTCTTAGGGTAGGCCTTAGCCAAAATGCACCATGAGATACATGCCTGGCTCTAGATCAGAGGCATCAGAAGCCCTGGAAGACATGGCCACACACAGACACAGCCTGGAAGAAGGGACAGCTAGGTCTGGAGACGCTACAGAGGTTCACAGAAAAAAGTCATCCCAAATCAAGCCCATCTCTTTTCATCAGCTACAATGCTGTCAAGACAAAGAAACATACGTGGGCAAAAAACAGAACCAGTGTCTCCCTCATCTTACAGGCAAGGAAACTGAGGCAGGGACCCCAAGTGGTGGGATTGGGGCGGGAACCCAGGGGGTTGAACCCTAGAATCAGGGCTCACCACAGCGATGCATATATGTATATGTATGACTGAATCCAACTTCCCATATCACATATGAGGCAGCCACGGCACAGTGAAGTCCTGTCACCTTACCCAGGGTCACAGCAAGCCAGTGCCATGTCATTGCTTCCCCATAAAGACCCCTGGGAATAGTCAATGCCACATGAACCACACTCAGTCAGGAACTGTCTATACAGAATCGCCCCCCCCCCCCCCACCAGGAGCATTTTCCAAATTAAAGCAGATAAAGGAAGGACCAAAGCTCACCCAGCCACGGAAGAACGCTGGAATGGTACTTCTGAACAGAACAGCATCAACCTGAGGAAGAAGGTCTATCCAGAGTCCAAAAAGGGGAAGCCCAAGAAAAGCCCCAACCTGCAGCCTGCACAGAGCAGAAGCCCCAGCTGGATGAGCCCAGAGCTGCAGCAGCAAGCCTAAAATAACGCAGGACCAAGAGCTCCCTGCATGCCTGGTTTTGTACGTGTATGACCTAACCTGATTCTCATCATCTTCATGTCACAGATGAGGTGGCTGAGACACAGTGAAGTCCTGTCACTCTGCCCAGGATCAAAGCAGACCAGTGGGATCATGTGCCACTACTTCCCTACGAAAACCTCTGGAATACTCTCAACAGGCTCCTAGTGGGGCCAAGGGAAGAAAAAGGCCCTTGACTTGCCCCTAAGGACATGCCCGTGGGTTCCTGGATAAGAAGATATAATGACGTACAGCCCAGGAGAGACAGGAACAAAATGGATTCCCAATGCTCCTCCCACTAGGAGAAAAGAGTTCTTCTACATATATTCAAAGGAGATTTCTCACATTACATGGCCAAGTATTTCTTCAGTGAAACACTCTCAGTACACAATGGCCTTACCTAGCCAAACCAGTTCAGTACCCAGGAGGCCCAAGTGCAATCCTCCTAGGACTCAACCAACTGAACCTGCAGTTTCCCTGCCCTGGCTTCCCTCAGTCACCCCTTCAAGGTTAAGTTCACACACCCAAGCTGTCTGGCCTCCCCCCACCTGCCCAAAGAAGCCTTAAAGATCCCACCCATCAGGGCACCTGGCTGGCTCAGTTGGTAGAGCACACAACTCCTGATCCAGGGGTTGTAAGTTCGAGCCCCACGTTGGGTGTAGAGATTAAAAATAAACTTAAAAAAAATTAAAAAGGTCCCACCCTTCACCTGCCCACTCTAGCTAGCACCTTTACATAGGCTAGGTCCTCCCCCTTGGAGTGTCCCTACCACTCTGTACTGGGACTCAAGAGCCACTCCTCCTCTGTCCCCACAAGAGTACCCCTTGCTTCCCTTATGGAAACACTGGGCTGGCAGTGAACACTGGGGATGGCACTCCCATTCCCCAGCACCAACACCAGGACAACACAGGCACAAGGCAACCCTCCAGAGACATCTTCCAAGTAAGCTCCTGGGTTTTCACCTGTTTACTCATTCACACGCTGCATTCACCAAGGGCCTGAACCAGGCCCGACCAGGACCCCAGGACGGCCTCACCCACAAGCTGGGGCAGCACCCACCTACCTGGCAGGAGGAAGAGTGGGCCGCCATAATCACCTGCCCAGTGCCCATCCTCAGCCTGCAGCCCCACATAAAATGTCATCCCATTCAGAGCCCCTTCGTGGGCTGTGCAGGCTTTGGGCAAGTCCTTAAAGTAACCGGTCTGCAGAAGACAAAAGAGAGGAGAGATGAGGGGTCTGTGGCCAGGCCAGAGGAACCCTCAGCACCTACAGCCAGGCCAAAATTACTTTCCAAGTTTCAACTGTTCGGATCAAAAGTCTACAACTCTTCGAAAGCACTGCCACCTCAAGAGGCAAAAGGAAGGTTCTACGTTCTCCTGCTTTCCAGTCACTATTTTCAAATTTCTTCATAACTTCTCTGGGACGTCTTAAATCAATAAGATGTCCAGGCGCGCGGGAGGGGTGCAGTGCTGCCCCGGGCCTGCCCCCCTCCCTCCCCCCCCCCGCCCCGCCCCGCCCCGCCCCGCCCCTCTCGGGAAGGGCCGCCAACGGGACGGGACTAAGACTTGAACGGCACGGCAGGTGGCAGCGGCAGACAGGGCCCCAGGGAGAAGCCCCACCGCCCGGCGCTGCACACCCCTTCCACCAGCCGAATCGCTCACATGCAATTCCCTGGATCAAAAACGTGTTTCTCAAAAGGACAGCGGTTTCCTCCGCGTCACTTGGTGCTAAAGGGACTGAAGCAGAGGAGCCCGGCCCACCTTTAGAGGACATCTTGGTCCGCACGCCCCACCCCCGCCGGGCCCGGCGCTCCCCGCTAAGGCAGGGGCTGCGCACCGGCTTCCGCCCACCTGCCCGCGGCGCCCGGCGCGGGCACCTACCGGGTCCAGTCCCAGGGAGTGCGCCTCCAGCCGGGTCTGCCCGCGGCCAGGATCCTCCCCCTCCTGGAAATACGTCCACGTCTGCCTTCCCCTCTCATTTCGGAGGCGCCAGCGGCTGAGGTCGGTGGCGGGCTCGGTGCGATAGGGGCCCCCTCTACGACGCAGACACCTGAAAATGGTCGCGCTCCGGTGAGAGGCCGTCCTGCCCGTTCTTCCCAAGTCGGAGCCCGGAGGCCGCGGCCGTCCCTTCCGGCAGCCCACACACAGGCCACCGTTTTCCTGAGCTCACAAAATGAGAACTCTCCGCGCCAGCTGGGCCACTACGCCCCCGCCGCCGGATTTCTCCCCGAAGCCCCCGCCCCCGCGGCCCCTCGGCCGCGCTCCGGCCCGCTCCCTCCCTTCTCGGGGGTCCCGGCCTCGTCCAGCGGGCGTGCTAGGGCCGCGCAGGGGTCCCGGGAAGCAGAGACTCACGTGCCCTCCGTCATGAAGGCGGCCGCGATGTTCCCCACCCGCGCCCCGGCGCGGGTCCGCGCGAGCTCAATACATAGACTCGCGCCTCGGGCGACCTGAGGAGCGCGGTGGGCCGATGTCCGTGCAGCCAATCAGAACGCCGCGAGGGTGGGCCCAGGGCGCGCCCGGCCGCCTCAGTGGTGGAGAGCCAGACGCCCCAGCGCGATGAGGGCGTGGCCTAGGCGGGGCGGGGCCTGCAGTCAGGTCCGGAGCTCCAGGCGGCGAGCCGCGTCGAGGGTGAGGAGGAGTGCCTGAGGCTTAGAGCTGCGTGGGGAGGGTCCCGGTGCGCCGGAGGAGGGCGGACTGGCGGGAGCGATCTGGGAGAGAGGCTCAGGCTGAGGTCACAGGCAGGGAAGAGCTCCTGCCCTTGAGGGAGAGGCCGGCTAGCTGGAGGTGAGTGCTTGAGGGGAAGACGGAAGCCTCGAGGTTGGGCCTCCAGGCGATGAGGTGGGAAGCCTCCTCGGCGGAGGAGGGAGGTGGTAGGGACCCGGAGGAGGCTGACAGGAGCGAGGCTCCCCGGGAGGCTGAGCCCCCGAGCTGCCCTGATGGGGATGGGCCTGGTGAGGCGAGCCTCCGCCCCTCCTCCACCGCCCCCGCCCCCCACCCCGGGCCCAGGGGCCGGGAGGGCCAAGCGGGGGCGTCAGGTGACGCTCGGGGACAGCCTCGGCTACTCACAGGGGTGCCCCGAGTCAGGGAGTCCCCAGGATAACTTAAAGGTGAAAGGGCTTGACAGTAAAGGGAAGGGAGATAAAGGTGGAGACACAGAGTAACCGAGCTTGAAAGGGACAGCTGGGGTGGGGGCAGCCTGGCCCTCAGGGGTGCACAGCAGAAACCTGGGCTGCGGGGAGAGTGGAGGGCATCTGATGGAGGAAACGGTGCTGACCCGGAGGGACTAGAGCCACAGGGCCCAGAGGCAACCCCTCAAGAACCCACAGGCCGCCCCAGCATTTGGTCCTCTGCGGACAGAAGCCCTGACATCCCTCCGGTCCCGCGCCTCCACCCCACGTGTGAACCACCGAAAGCCAGAGGGAAGGCGGTGGGGGAGGGGCTCCTTGGAAAAGAAGAAACACACACACCTTCCCTTTAACGGAATGAGTATTGGGGTTTTAGACGGTCAGTAAAGGCCACTTGCCTCTTCCAATCGTCGTTCAGAAACTAGTGAAGATGACACACAAGTAGGATGATATTAAAATACCAGCCTTCCACATATACAAAGTAGTTTGGAAGACATGCCTTAGATCAGCAATCAAGAGGGGAATACTGACCCACCCCTAAATCAGACAAACATCTCTCTCAACCCCTGACCAGATGGGCAGCTGCAGCCTCCAGGCCACAGAGCTGCCTCACCGAGCACCATGCAGCCAAGTGCAGGTAAGAAGATACCACCAGCCTGTGGACCCCACAAAGTGTACTCAGAGGAGCCTGAGCATACTTTACCCTGTCCATTCTCCCAAATTCACCAATCCATACTTCGCTGGGAGTAGAAAACAGTTTTTCTCCACTGATGGTCCTCCACGTGAAAACACAAAGAGTGGGAATTAGGGCTCCAGCCTACAGTATGGACATCTGAAACCCTGAGTCCGGCAAAGCCAAGGGACAGAAGCGGTTTCAGCTGGAGCACACTTTGAGTTTTGATATTTTACTGTACTGGAATTTTTATGAGCAAAATAACAATTTTTAAAAAATATCTTGGAAAGAAAAAAAGTGTAAAAATCCATCTGAGAATTCACAGGTAAGACTTTCTAGAGACAGTCATGAGAAAAAATAATACTTCTCTCTACTTGCACCCTACCAATTCCAACTCATTTAATAAATTGGATACAGAAGGCTCCAAAGTTTTTGGCATGAACAACTGGGCATATGATGGTGGTGTTTACAAAAGTAGGGAAGGTTTTGGGGGAAATTTCAACTTAGATTGGAAACATGTTAAGACAGATGCTCATCAGACATGTAAGTGAGTACACTAGAGTAGACTTGTGTTTAGGAGGGAGGACAAGGCTAGAGAAAGGAATTTAGGAGTTACCTATTTTTAGGTGATGTTTGAGAATAGGAGATTGGACAAGATCAACTAGAAAGTGAGTGTTCCAAAGAAGATTTTCTGGGTGAGCCCTGGGGCAGGAATAGTTTCCAGTTCAGAAGAGAAGGAGCCAGAAAAACAGGAGAAAAACCAGGGTAATGTGGAGTCAGGGAAGCCAGGCAAAGACATGGTTGCGTAAAGGTTTTAGAGGAATTGTAAAATGGGGTCTGAGAATTGATGATTCTAAATGTTGCAAGACAACTTATTGGTGACTGATAAGAGCATATTTTGTTTTTAAGGGGGGAATTTCCAGTTAAACATGTCAGACTGAGCACAGGCATTGACTTCCATCCAAACTCTATTTACATAAAGTAATAAAAGATAAAAACTCACAGTGAAAGAACGGGAGAGAAGTTACCAGCAAACTAGAGAGATCAACACAATTGTAGAAGTTGTGATGTAAGAAGTGATAACTGACCTAGCAAGCCAGAAAAAGCTGAAACCCATAGGTAGAAGTGAAGCCATCAAGAAAGAGACCATTTTTGCTAACAAATCCAAGGAAGGTGCAGAAATCAAAAGACCTTTGAATAAGCAGTATGATGATAGGTCCCTTCCTCTACCTGGGTGGGAGCCTGTAACAGTTGAGTCAGAGCAGGTGTGAACTCAGGAAAGACACAGTTCAAGTCTACTGAAAGTGGGGGGGGACAGGGGAAGATTGAGTGAAAGTCTTACACTCGTGTAGGAGCCCGGTCCTGCGCCTTCCATTCAGCCATAAGACTTCAGGCAGTAAGAAGAGGATTTCTCTGGAGCAAATGGCCCCCCAAAAAGACCTGCAAACATTGACAGCTGGGACCCACTGTTAAAGTGGAGAAGCCAATCGGCTGTCAGGTTGTAACCCTTGACACAGAGCTTCCAACAAGCTCCTTAGAGCCCCTCATCAACGTGAGCCAGACATTTGAGGAAAGCCTCAATGAAGAAAGACAACAAAACACACCAAAAAAGGGAATTTTGAGAAATAGAGAGGATGCCAGGTGTGGAAGAGGACTTGAACAAAAACATGTCCTCACAGAGGTAGGATGTTGCACCCATGAAACCAGAACCACCTGATGCTCTTTCCCTCCCTACACTATTTTCCTCAGTGCTTCCCACTGATTAGCAGACCAAACAGTTTGCATATTTATCTTGTTTACTGCCTATCTCTCCATTAAAATATAAGCCCTGTGAGGGCTGACGTTTGTCATATCCCCAGCACCTGGAATAATGCTTAGCAGATAGTAAATATTCCGAAAGTATATACTGAATAAACGAATGAACAGGATTCTCTAAATAAGAAACATTAAGGAAAAAGACTCTCAGGAATAAAAAATATGGCATCAGATTTTAAGTCCCTAGAATAGCAATTTAAAATAGGGAAATTTTAGGATAGTGGGATAAAAAATAAGGATATAAAAAATAGGAGAAAAAATTAGAGGATCAATCCAGGTGGTCAAACATCTGAATATTAGGAGTTGCAAAGGGAAATAATGGAGGAAAAGAATATATTAAATAATTTCAAAAAATTCCAACATAGGCGGATAATTTTCCAGACTGAGAAAGCATGGCATATTGTTTTCTAAAGATTCCTGCAACACCTCCCATCTCACATGCTCTTGTACAATATGGTCTTAACACTCTTCCCAATGAGAAGTGGGATCTACATCCCATCCCTTGAATCTGTACCCAAACACTTGTAATACCTTGCTGTGAAAGTTATCCTGCATGAGTTCCAAAGCTGGGGTTGCATTTTGCTCACTGGAGCACTTGTACTTGGACCCCTGAGATTCCATGTAAGAAGTCTGACTACCCTGGGCAACCTTGCCATGGCCACATAGTGAAGTCACATATTAGCCACTCAGGTTGAAAGGCCCAGCTGAGCCCCCTGCCAACCATGTGAGTGAACTTGTCTTGGACATCCAGTCTAATCAAGCCTTCAAGTGACTGCAACTGTGTGAGCAATCCCTAGAGAAAGCTGCCCAGCTGAATCCTTCCCACATTTGCTACCACATATGTTTGAAGTAGTCTGTTACACAGCAATAACTACTGGGGGGGGGGGGGGGAATGCACCACTAATGCTCAGCACAACAAATTGGGTGGGTAATAGAGGAGGGAGACCAACACAATCAAGCATGTTTTTGAGAAATTTAAGAACACTAGGAACAGATGATTTGCAAAACTTCCATCAACAGTAACAACCAAAACAAGAGAATGATTACCAATCTAAAATTCTATTTCCAGGGTGCCTGGGTGGCTCAGTCGGTTACGTGTCCGACTTGATTTCAGCTCAGGTCATGACCCCAGGGTTGTGGAATTGAGCCCTGTATCAGGACCCATGCTGAGCATGGAACCTACTTGGGATTCTCCCCCCTGCCCTTCTCCCCTATTTGTGTGTACGTTTTTTCTAATAAAGAAATTAATTAAAATTAAAAGATAAGGGGCACCTGGGAAGGTCAGTCAGTTGAGCATCCGACTTAGCTTAGGTCATGATCTCACAGTTCATGGGTTTGAGCACCACATCGGGCTCTGCTGTCAGCACAGAGCCCCTGTGGGTCCTGCTTCAGATCCTCAGTCTCTCTCAAAGGTAAAATAAATAATAAAATAGGGCACCTGGGTGGTTCTGTTGTTAAGCATCTGACTCACGTCATGATCTCACGGTTTGTGAGCTCAAGCCCCACTCCAGGTGAGCATGAGCCCTGCTCCAGATGGGCCCGCTTCTCTCTCCCTCCCTCTCTCTTTCTGTCCCTCACTTGCTCCGTCTCGCTCTCAAAAGATAAATAAAATTCTGTTTTCATTCAAATGATAAATCAAATTTAAGGGTAGATATGAAGACAAGATAGGAAAGCTCAGAAGGCTGCTAGAATATGGGCTCCATCAAAATGAGAAAGCAAACAAAGGAAGAGGAAAATCTAGGACTCAGAATCCAGGACATGTCCACACTGTGGCAGAAAAATGGGTGTTTCCCAGTGGGTCATCTCCAAAAGAAAGTGGAGCCTAGCACAATGTTGGAAGGAACTTTACACTTAGCACAAAAAGTTTTGGATGAAGTAGTGATAACATAGAAAAACAAGTAAACAAGCCAAACCAACTCCAGGGAAAACTGAAAAGTTGGACCTGTTAACCTTAAAAATAAAATCATCAGTTATTCTTGCCAGCAAAAATGGGTTTATCTGGGAATTTCAGAGAACCACAACACAAGACAAGCAAGCTAAGGCAAAACTATAACTCCAAGGAACAAACCAGAACATGGCCTTATAGAGGAAAAGAGGGAGTTGGGCAGGGCTGTTGTAAACAGAAAATCAATTGTAGTAAACTGGGTGCTGAAAAGTGTTGTGGCTTCTCATTAGCTGAGCTGTAACTTTCTCCCATTGCTTGAGCTGTGGCAGTCTCTCATTGGCCGGACTATTGCCTGGCCTGGGCAGGAGGAAACCTTCCTTCCTCCAGCTGGGACAGTTAAGTAGTATCCTGGCAAGATGTCCCTCTTCCTGATATGTCTTCAGTTGGTAGGGCACTAGAGCTCCCCCTACTGGCCTCCTGACTCCATTTTAAATGAGGTTTCCTTTTATTAATTTTAAGGTAACTAAAGGAAGTGTAATCATAAACCAATACTGGGCTCAATGGCCAACAGTATTAATAGTCATACTGAACTCCGAATGCACACTTCAGCCCAGGTTTTGTCAAGCTGTTTGGAAGACTAGTAGAAGAGGAAATGTGGATATTTAGGCATGCATAAAGTATGTTGCAGAGAGGATAGTCTAGGAGAGCTAAGTTCTCTTCCATTGTGGGAAATCAACAGATAATGTCTAAAATCAAGATTAAGAAATAGCATTATTTAAGGTCTTTATTGATGAACATGAAATTAATCACTGAAAAAATCCCTAAAGTAAATAGTTTTGTTCTAAGGAAGTGGGGATTGGCTGGTAGATTTGGTGGTCGTGGGATAAGAAGTTCTGTTCTTAGTGCTTCTGTTTTCTCAGTGACATAAGCAAGATCATCATCTAAGAATGCTGGAGGTTTGAGGAGAATGAGAAGATACAGTCTTCTTGGAGAGTCTAAAGGATTATAATAGGGAGATGCTGAGTGCCAATTTCAGATTGGTGGTCATACTCAGCATCACCAAATTTATTAATACCTCCTTCTGTGGATGGCTCAAATTTATCCTTCTTCCACACCAACTGCTAACAAACTCAAGATTATACCTTTCCTTTTTCACATGGATGGCTGCTCGGCACCCCTTTCGAGATTCCTGCCTTGTCTTGCTGACCAGAATTGCCCATATACCATCTTTAAAAGAAGTGACCAAGTCACTTCTCTCCTAGTATCTTCCAACAACTGACTCCCACAGCACTCAAAATAAGGCAGCAAGGGTCTCTGTGGTCTGGCCTATCCCCCCTCACTTGGCAATACTACCACACTGACACCTCCAGGTGCCATAACCTCTCAGCTACGTCACATTCTGCCCAGTTCCACCCTGCACTCCCCTCCCGGAATTGTCTTCTCCACATAATCCTCTGGTCTCCCCTCTGCTTCCAGGGCAGGGATATGCCCTGCACACACCTTCAGATTGCTATGTACATATAACATTGGCTCTCTTGGATGTGAGCTAGGTGGGCCTGGTGAGCAGGGTTCCTGTGTCTTGTTCGTCCCTGTGTTACTGATGTCTGACACATCAGTGATTGCAACTTAGAAACGAATGATGCACACAGAAATGTAAGCTGCAAACTCCCTCACAGTCTATGTTGGTGAGTGACAATGTGAGGAGATGAAACGTAAGAATATCAAAGACACTGCACAGGAGAAAAGAGCCTTTCATTCTGAAAACTTGGGATGGCCTCATTAGACACTCAAATGGTTTATTTGCATGATTAATAATCACATTTCCAACAGTGCATCAAACATCTGAGAAGAACATTATTTCGAGTAAAAGCAAAAATCTTCGGGAGACTCTCACTCTCTCAGGTCCCGTAGCTCAAATGTCCACCATGTCCAGCAGTGCAGAGAGATGGAGCTCAGAGGCAACTTCCTCCTCCCTTGAACTCTGCATCAGCCTTTCCAGGTGCTTGAGCCGTTCAGTCACAGATGTGCCTGTTGCCTCTGACAACTGCAGTTGCTCCCTTGGCCTTTCATTCTATTTAAATAAAAAAGAACCTAAAAATAGTTTGGGGAGATCCATAAACCCAAATATATTCTCTTTGAAGGCAGTATATCTGATTCATGTTAGAAACTTCATCTGTGGCCTGCTGGGCTCAACAAACCCGTTTCTTGGCATCTATCATATACATCCTTCCAGCCTCTTTCAGCACATACATATACAGCTGGTATCACCTGCACATAGAATGTTTCTCTTCATTGTATCATCCACTTCCAGTGTCAGTCATTTTTATAAAATATAATTGTCAAGGGCTATGAGCTATTCCATCATATGTCCTGTAATTGTTTAACCTGACTCCCATCTTTGGATATTTAGTTTCCATTTTTTTATGCAGTATGATTAATACTACAGGTGAACAACAACAACAAAAACCCATCAATTTTTGTTATATATGGTAGTTTCTTTAAGGCAGAACTGTTAAGTCAAAACGTACAAACATTCTTAAGGTACCTGCCAAACTGATGAATGGAAAGAGTATGCCTTCTTAATTTGCTTTTCTTCCCTATTGAAGGGCTTCCTAAAACCAGTCCAGGAGCATACTTTTTAAATGTCCAGCATTATAATCTATGATGAAAACTCTGTTTTTGCTTCTGTTACCACTGAAAGAGGATCATGAGGTAGAAAGACCTTGAGCTTCGGAGCCAATCAGGTCTGGCTCTGAAAAGCAGCTCAGCCACACTCCTGGGTGAGCCCCTGACGTCTGTGATCTTACCTTCCTCGTTCATTAATTTTCCTCAGGGAAAGTTAACCCCGCAGAGGAAGACTGGGGTGATGCCAAGGCTTGGACATCATGCGCACAGACAGAAGCCACCGTCATCACCTTTGTTATTCTCCTCAATGCCCTCACTGCGTGTCAGAACACGGTTATGGGTTTTGTTCAATTTGTAAGCATGTTTTAATTCCACTCCCCCTTCATTTTACACATAGAAACTCAGGATTAGTTGGACCTCTATAACACTGACAGATTAAGAAAAGATCTAATTTAAGCTAATAATTTATTGATCATCACAATACCATATGATGAACGGTTATTTTTCCCCGCCATTCTCTGTCTTCAATTCTAATTCAAATGCCAAATGTACGCTCCTCCCACCTGAGGGCTGGTAGTGGTCACTGTCTTCATCACAGGTTCAATAGTCTGAGGCAGAGACACCAGGGTCTGAGGAAGGTAGAGGGGAAGGGATGTTGAATCTGTAAACACTCCTGCGTCTGCAGACAACCACTGCTGAAGCTGATCTTCAAACCTAAAGCATTTGAGAATGAGGAATAAAACGTTTAACTATCATTCATTTTTCTCCTATAAATATTTTTAATTAAAAAAAAATTTTAAGATTTTATTTTTTTAGTAGTCTCTATATCCAACATGGGACTCAAACTTACAACCCCGAGAATCAAGAGTCACTTGTTCCACCAACTGAGCCAACCAGGCACCCCTACTTTTAACCTTTTAAAGCTTTGCTTTTTACTAAGGGTAGAACAGTTATGAGAAGCAGAACCACTCTCCTAAAAATATTTAATCTTCTCTTTAATTTGTAAGTCCAATTTATATTTAACAGAAAAGGTCACATTTATCCAAACAACTGCTTTTGCATGTTACTTAACATTACTCATAATTCTCCCATTTGGTTTATTTTCTCTGGCTTATTTTGGTATTTATAATTAATTCTTATCTCTTGATGGATTATCCAGATGTGTGGATTGCTGCTTATAGTTTAAAATTATCTCAAAATAATATCCCACCACCACCTAACACACTTGTAAGATGTTCACTCCATCCACTTTTTTCACTGATCTTTTCAAGAAAAACAATCTGATCCAACTGCTTAAATGATACACACCTATGAAAGTCTACTTTGAAAATCATGACACATTCATTCACTCTTCCAACAAGCCCCCACCAAACACTACGCACCATTCGAGGTACGGATACAGCACTGAAAGAAAAGAGACAAGGCCCGGCTGTAAGCGGCTTATAGTTTAGTGAGGGGAGATAGACAAAGAACAAAAGAAAAGGGAAATGCAGTCTGAAGGTGAGAAGGACAAAGCAGAGACATGAAGACAGGAAGGGTTTGGGGGACAGGCAAGGAGGACCTCACTGAGAAGCAGACATTTGAGCAGAGACCAGACATGAGTGCAATGTGAGCCACAGGGATATCTGGAGGTGGCTGAAGAGTTCCAGGCAAAAGAAACAGCAGGCACAAAGGCTTGGCTGTGTGCTACCTCACAGGTTGAAGGAGCAGAGGTCAGAAAGGAAATGGGAGGCAGATCACATAGGCCCTGCCCACCTCATAAGGATTCTGCCTTTCATTGGAGAGGAAGTCATTGGAAGGTTGTGAGCAAAGGAAAACATGACCTCTGCTTCACACGAAAGGTTCACACTGGGTCTGCCAAGACTAGACCACAGCCCACTGCAACATATGGTCCAATTCTGAATACATTTTTGATAGAGACAATAGGATTTATGGATGAACTGGATGTGGAAGAATAATTCCAAAGCACTGGGGGAGAAAATCTCATCAACTGGGAAGACCATCTCAAATGGGGGAAAACCTGGAATTAGATTTGGGATGTTAGCTTTGAGATGGCTATCAGGCATCCTATAAATGACTAATGAAGATTTTAAGGAAGCCGTTGCATATTCAAATCTGGATTTCAGAGAACTCAGGGTTTTTAGATATAGAGTTGTCAGAATATTGACGTTATTTGAAATTGGAGATTATCACTGGGGAGTGGGGGTGCAAACAGCACAGAGGCTAGGTGAGGGGGTGGGGGGATGAAGAAGAACCTGGAGAGCCCTAGGGGGAGTTACCAGCTGGGCAGGAAAGGGACGAGGTCTCCTGCGAGGTAGGAGGGAGAGAACAAAGGTGTGGAACGCTGCTGGAGACGGGGGCTCATGGTCAGTTCAGCAAGCTGCTTGTGACTCTTACCAGAGCAGACATGGGGGCAGGGACGGGCTCAGGAGAGACTGGGAGGACAGAAGGGAGGATCACACTGTTTGAAGAGTTTACGATCAAAGGAGCATGGCTCAGGCATGGTTCCCTGTTCTAGGGTGCTGGGAGGAAGGGGACATAACAGAGAAGCTCACGTGAGTGTCCTGAGTGGGTGGGAGATCGGATCCCAGCCAAGGGGAGGGGCTGCCTTTGGTGATAAGCTGGACCCAGGGAGGCTGCTGGGGGTGAGGGGATGGGGTACAGGCCACCTTGTAAACTGCCTTCTTCCTGGTTCTCTTTCTCAGTAAAACCATTAAGAAGGGTGGTGGGAGACGCAGAGGAGTGTCTACGGTGTGGGACGACGCACTGGCACCCTCAGGCTTGCCAAGGGCAGAGAGCCGGTGGCAGCCACACATTCGGCACTCACTATCCACTGAAGAGACTCCATCAGCCAGCCATGCTTTCTCTCCCACCAGAAAACTTACCACTCTCAGTAATAAACAGTAAATGAAACTGATTTCAAACAGTTTAAGACCTACTATCTAGGGCACTGCCTCTGCCTTCAAAGAGCTTATACTTCACACATCTGACTTGCCTTCTTTTTTAAACAGTCACGTCACTGTGATCCTTGCTAATCCAGCATGAAGGGGCCTAACGGACACAATAAACCTAAGGGAATAGACTTCACCTCTTGCTCTCCTCTTTCTCCAGCAGCAGACTCCGGGACAGACACTGGGCCAGGAGCTCCTGGGCAGAGGCTCCACGCATCAGATCCTGGGTGCTGGGAGCCCGCCCCTCTGGGCCATGCTCTACATTCCTCTTCCCTTTCCAGTGCATGTGCAGTATCGGAGCAGGAAACTTGTTTGCAGACGGATGCAAAGACTTTATCCCCAAACTGTAAGTACATATTTTGAAATGCTTATGGTCAGGAAGGAGGAAGAAAGGTTCCTCCAGCAGCAGGTAGAGTGTGCATGTAGACACAGAGCCCCAGACCTACCCTTGCCTACTCCTGCTTCCCTCAGGGTCAGGCTTGGGCACAAAGGAAGGAAGGGCAACCTCTGCCTTACAGGAAAGGCTTACCTTCTCTCCTGGGCAGCTGGGTGCTTGGAGCTTCTCTACTCAGAGTTTGGTTTCCCATCCCAAGGTTATCAACAAGGTTCTATTTTACCCTAATATTGGTAAGGTTCGTATTTTTACATTTAGCTCTTAAATCCCTGTGTAAGTAATATTCACAAACAGAGGGAGAAAGGGGGTCTACTATTTTATTTTTTCTAAATAGATGCCAACGTCTGTCCTCACTGGTTTCGCATGGTACTTTGTCCCATATGATTTGTTTCTGGACTTCCTATTCTCATCTATTTGTTGTAACTTTACTATATGTTCTGATATGAGGCACAGCAGTTCCTCCTTGTTATTTATTTATTTACAATGTTTATTTGTTTCTAGGGGGAGGGGCAAAGAGAGAGGGAGAGAAAGAATCCCGAGCAGGCTCTGTGCTGACAGCACAGAGCCTGAACCAGGACTGGATCCCACGAACCAAACTGTGAGATCATGACCTAAGCCAAAATCAAAAGTTGGGTGCTTGCCCAACTAAGCCACCAGGCACCCCACCTCCTTGTTATTCTTATTCAAAATTTTCTCAGCAATTGCTACATATTTTCTCATCCTAATATATTTTAGAATTAACTTGTCAAGACCAGGGGGAAAATTCCTCTTTGGGGTTTTTGATTAGAAAAGCCCTGACTTTACAGTTTAAGAACTGACATCTTTACAGCACTCCATCTTCCCATCAACAAAGCTAGCTGACCTCTCATTCATTCAGGTTTTCTTCACACCTTCAAGTCCCTGAGAGTTCCCTGCACAAGGGTTTAGTTCCTTTCCTGGATCAGTATACGTCCATATGTTAAGGGTTAGTTGCTGCTGTGAATGAGAATTTTTGTACATTGTAAGTCCATCTGTCTGATCACCTGGCTGAACTCCAAATAGTTCTATGGATGTAACTGTTGATTTTCTTGAAGTGACAATTTAACTGTCTAAAAACGACAGTTACTCCTCCTTTTTGGTATTTACACCATCTTATCTGTGTCCCTGCATCGGGGCAGCATTCCCAGGACAGCAGTGAACAAGTGAAATCAGGCAGCTCAGGCTGTTCTGACATTCATATTTCTAATGTCTTAGCAAGAAGGATTTTTTTTTTTTTTTTTTTTTTTGTAGTTTTATGGTGAAATGCCTTATGAAGGTAAGGAGTTTTTTTACCCAAGTTTGATAAGAAATTTTATCAAGAATGAGTATAAATTGGGTTTGGAGGGTACAGATTTTAATAAAAGAACTTAAATACCTACTGAAATGATCACTATTTTTCTATGACAGCAAATTACAAGAGATTTCTGTTGTTGACATTGTTTATCCTGGGATAAAGCCTACTTGTGAACTTTTTTATGTACTGGAAAATTATATGTGCTAACACATTTTATTCAGTACTTTTGAACTAGGTTTGTAAATGAGATGAAATGTCTACTTTCTTTTGTCTAGATTCTCCTGGCTATGTTATGATTTCAGGGTCAGGTTTGTCTGATAAATGAGATGCTTGCATAAGAATAATCTGTTCCTGAGGTATTTGTCTAAATCTAACCACAGTGGGCTGGATTCTGTGTGTAGAACATTAATGTTCTGTCTCTGTACTCTGGAGGAGAATAATACAGTTTGCTCTGCTGGCTGTCAGGACAGAAACACACAATACACACAGATCTCACCGCCCATGACTCAGATGTAGCTCCTTCTGTGTCTGCATTCTGGCTTGTTCCCATGACAAAGGAACATCATATGCTTTCAAGTGGTTTTTAAAAAAATATACACATATCTGACCATCTTCACTCAGAGCCTCTGAAAAAATACAAAAACAAATGAGAAAAGAGTATCAAAAGAGCAACAAGCAACAGGTGACCACTTGAAGTTTGCTTATACACCGATTTAAGAACAAGCCCTACTAACTAAAGCCATGCACTTGACTCCCATGCTTGACGAAACATGCCTCATCATCCATGGGTCATTTAAGGTTCAGACAGGCTCAGGTCCAGACTGTGGCATGACCAGTACACAACTACTCAGAGCTACCAAAATCTAACTTAGAGCCAGCCTAGGGGCCCATTTCGGGGAGATGGTTCCAGGCTCCCCTGGAATACTCCTAGCTCCTCCCAATGTTAACAGTCACTGGCTTAAGCCACTGGCTTAAGCCACTGGAAGTCACTGGCTTAAAGGGGAGTCCTATAGAAAGGAAGGGCAGCGACCCACAGAAAAAGAAACATCAAAGTAAACATCTTTCTTTGCTGAAACTGGACCAAGTAGTCCTCCTGATGTGACCCCACAGCACCGAGCACTAATTACCTGATGTGATAGGAAGCCTAGGGGGTGTCCAGTCCCTCAGCTTGTGGTTGATGCACAAGGCAATTACGTCATCCCATGGGATCTCGGCAACCGAGGGCCCTGCCCCCTGGCCCAGCGAATGGCTCTTGCTCTTCCACCTGCGGTAGGTTCTGCGGAGCAGGTTTTCCACCTGGGACTGGAGGACAGGCCGAGTCTGGCAAGAGCTGGGGATCTGGGAGGCATACTGGACCACCATGGAGCATACGGGGAGCCAGGGCGCTGGAGAGAAAACACCTCCTCAGTTACAAGATTTGGCCAGAGTATACAGGTGGACACTACACAAAATGTCTTCACTCCACATTTTCTTAGGAAAAGGCAACTGTGTATTTAAGAAGTTTGCTTTCGAATTTGAATACAATAGAACCACAGCTGTTGAACAAAGAGCATCTCCCTCCCCACGTCCCGTTAAGAGATGCAAACAGTCACCCTGGACAAAATAAACAACAGAGTCCAACCTAGAGGCTCTGATTATACAGGACTGTGGTTACACCAGAAATCTGTATTGTAAAAAGCACCCAGGGGACTCTGGTACCGGAAGTCTGGGCTTCTTTTGGGGAACCTTGCCCTAGCTCCTATTTACGTCGTGTGGTTTGCTTCCGTTTGGGTTTCTTCAATAACGAGCATCTATGAGACCTACTGAAGACCACACCCCATTAAAAAAAAATTTTTTTTAATGTTTATTTTTGAGAGACAGAGCATGAGTGGGGGGAGGAGCAGAGAGAGATGGAGACACAGAATCCGAAGCAGGCTCCAGGCTCTGACCTGTCAGCACAGAGCCCAATGTGGAGCTCAAACTCACGAACAGTAAGATCATGACCTGAGCCAAAGTCGGATGCTTAACTAACTGAGCCACCCAGGCACCCCCACAACCCAAAGTTTACAAGGGTACCTGAGGCCTCTGTTCAAAGGCCCAAAGGAGAGTGGCCGTGCCAAGGCCATGTATTGTACTGCATAAGTAGCAAACAGCCTCATTCCCTCCTAACAGTGTGAGCAAAGGAAGGGACAGCCTCCTTGCCCAGCCCAGGGGACCTATAGAGTCTTCATCACAACAGCCTCACCTGGGCACAACCAGAGTCACAGAACAGAGGTTTCTTCGACAAAGAAGGAACACTGGTGTTAAAGTAACAGAGTGTCATGGCCCCAGCGGAGCCAGCAATGTGGGCAGGGCTGCCTGGTCCCCACGCTCTTTGCCCCCACACCCTATGGCAAAGGCAGGATAGAACCTGCTGTCAATTCAGAAACCGTGGGCCTTGGGCTACGTGTTCAGGCCAATACCACTTACCACGTTCTTTCCTGGGCTGTGCGGACACCCACAGGCTGCTCTATCAGTGATGAAGGGCCCACAGCCCCCCACAAACAGCCCCAACTCTGACTCCTAAACCCAAAGGCAGGTGTGAATGGGTACAGTGTGGGAGCAGGGGGCGCACAGTGGATGAGGACATACAAATTTCACATCAGCGCCCAATACCTGCCAGATTATCACTATAGTAAGAACAGAAAACAGGAGACTTAGCTGTCCCACATTCCTCCCCAGCCAGGACCCCTTGGCAAGAGCACGTACCCCCCGGGGGTGGAAGGTCCATCTGTGGAAGCTGGAAGCCAAGCACAGCCTGCCTTAACCAGGCCAAATGCTCCGGGGCATTCCAGTGAAGGTGAGGAAGCAGCCGGCTGCCCCCTACTTCGGCAAACTCAGTGACAGGCCAGGACAGGTCGCACAGCTGTTCAGATGACACCAGGGAGGCCAGGAAGTGCAGCACACTGTTGAACAGCTCAATGATGGCTCCAGGCTCCTGTGAGACCAGGCCGCCCTGCCGCCTCTCTCTTCTGTCATGGAAAAACCGGCCGCTAAACTCACGGCCAACCCCATCTTCCACGTACTGAATGAGGGTCTGGCAGCAAAGGTCAAGGGAACAGGGGCAGTGGGAGACCAGCCACTGCACAGCCCGTGAAACCTGATATGCAAAAACATTCAGGAGAGACTTGGTTAAACAGTTCATCCTGTTTTTCAGAAAGAGCTTCCTGAAAGTACCTCTCCCACAGCTGTCACAGCAGGTGCCACAGGGAGCACCAGCTTCTCAACCACACTAGGAAGTGGGCAGAAGCTTCCACAGCACTAGAGTTCCGCCCCCTGTGCCTTCCAGAGAGGGGCTCCAGGTTCCATCTTATCCTGAGGAGTAAAGCCTGCAGGGTCACCCTGGAAGGGCTCAGGCCCAAGGTAACCCAGCCCTGCACACCACCTTCACCACGCACAGAAAGGGAAGCCAGGTCCCCCCATGCTTAGGAGGCCCAGCACCTTGCTGCACACCCACATACTCTCACACCCTCTAGCTTCCCGCAGTTACTTTCATTGTAATTCCAGGCACTTCTTTCCCAAAATGTAACTATTACAACAAATTTACATGAACAATTTAATATGTTTCAGAGAGCAAGACTGTAGGCAAATTTTGTCTTTTATTTTGATTTCTGCTTACATTTTCTTAAGTTGTCAAAATATAATGTTAAAAATCCAAGCAGTGACATATACTACATTTAAGACAGAACAAAAGGGGAAAATTGAAATGTCTTATCAGACCTTTAAAAATGATGAAGACTTCTCACCTTAGTTGTGCCTTGTAAGTCATTAATGGAATCAGGAATCTCAATAACGGTATAATCTGAAATCAGCTTAGCTGAAACCAAATCCTGTAGCATCAGACCTTTGAGAGAAACAGACAGAGGTTACCTGTCTTATGCTCTCAGCGTGCAGACAAGCTAACACATCTCACTGCACTGACCCCGCCCATCCCTGCTCCCAGTCACTGCTGTCCCTCGACTCCCTACACACACCACACTGCCAGCACGTCCTCAAACCAGGGGCTCGACCCATTTTTAAACATGCTGGTTCATAAACGAAATTGCCTTCACAAACCATCTTCCACTTCCTTCTCCATGACATCCCCTCCTGGGCTAGGTACAAGGACCACAAGTGGAAGTGCAGGCTGGAAGGGCTTGGCCTGCAGGAGCTGCTTGAGCTGTAGCAACGCAGACAGCCAGTACACGTCCTCCTCCGCCATGTCCTCACTCTCCACTTTGGGGGGAAGCAGCAGCATGAGCCCACTGGCTCCCAGGAGCTCCTTCTGCGTCTCCACAGCATCAAGGGCGCAGTCGCTGAGAGCACCGTGAGCCACCTGGAACAACATCTAGACCATCAGGAGGGACACACCAGGGGACAAATCAGCAGTGAATGTGAGCCCCAGAATAAGCGCGACCAAATGCTCACTGCTCTCTGGGCTGCCCTCCTCCATGAGGCTGTAGATTAGTTCAAGAAACAGCCAAGTCAACAGATAATAATTCAGCCTCTAGCTAGAAGTGTGTTTGAAGATGTTACTTTAATCTTAACAATTACCCTTAAACAGGTATAAAAACAGGTAAGCACCCCCCCCCACCCGACCAAAAGAACCCAAACAGGTAAAGCCCATAACAACAGAAGGGAGTAAAGGTAAACCAATAGCAGACAAGGGATTCTGACCAGTTTCATGAGAGCATCACAGACATGGGAGCAATCACTGTTAAGATTAAGGAAGCAGAAGAAGCCAGACCTAAAGAGTTACAGATGGAGGTATGGAAGGAACCAGGCTGACTGAGCCTGCAAAAGCCCTGAGCACCCAGATCCAGCGGCACCAAGAGCCAGAGGTGAGGTTCAGGACCACACAGGTAACTCACACCCACCGCAGTGGCCCTATAGGTCATCCACCCACCTGCAGGTGGCCTTTAAGTGCAATCTGCCCCCTGGGCAGACATCCTATCCTGAAATGATGCAAGCATAGTGGAGGGGACAGAGCACTGGCCACTCCCCACCTGTCCCAAGACCATCAGCAGCTGGCCAAGAGGATAAGACGAATCCTTCCCAAAGAAACCAAACAGTCCAAGAAAACAACATGCAGATCCTGACACTTGGGAGTCCCCCTAAAAACTGTACGCTTGCTGTTCAGCTACCTGCTACCCCACCTCAAACACAGAGCTTATGGACAGCCTTTTAGGGCCTCACTCAGGTATGGGCAGCCTCAGATAAGGTGTCCAAGGAGAGCCTCCAACATAAGAGAGAGATCAGAATAATAAAAAAAGAGAAATCCAAAGGAAACAAATCATGCATGGAACATAAAGAAGCTCCCACCTCAAAAATCCTAATTTCGGGGCGCCTGGGTGGCGCAGTCGGTTAAGCGTCCGACTTCAGCCAGGTCACGATCTCGCGGTCCAGGAGTTCGAGCCCTGCGTCGGGCTCTGGGCTGATGGCTCAGAGCCTGGAGCCTATTTCCGATTCTGTGTTCCCTCTCTCTCTGCCCCTCCCCCGTTCATGCTCTGTCTCTCTCTGTCCCAAAAATAAATAAACGTTGAAAAAAAAAAAAAAAAAAATTAAAAAAAAAAATCCTAATTTCCTCTCACGATGCATCTAAAAATAGTCACAAGATGATATGATAAATTCAAATAACAGTAAGAAAAAATGAATGATACATATGGAATAAAAAATTTGGTAGAATGTATAGAATATAAAGTCAATTTGGGGCACCTGGGTTGCTGTTGGTTAAGTGTCTGACTCCTGATTTCAGTTTAGGTCATGATTTCACAGTTCACGAGATTGAGCCCCACATCAGGCTCCATGCTAATAGCACAGACCCTGCTTGGGATTCTCTCTCTCTGCCCGCTCCCAATAAATAAATAAATAAACATTTAAAAAAAAAAAAAAAAAAAAGTCAATGAATCTCCCAGAGCATGATATTTAAAAACAAAACAGAAAATAGAATTGAAAGGATAAGAAGCTTAGAGAATTAACTGACAAGATCCAACATCTGTCACAGGAATTCAAGAGAACAAAAAACAAAAGAAGGAAAATAGGTAGCACTGAGATGCAAAAACATCCCAGAAGTGAAACAGTACTCTCCAGCCTGAAAGGACCCCGTCAAACCCAGCACAGTGAGCAAAAGAAGTCATCACCAGGCATACCCCAGTGGATTTTCAGAACCCCAGGGTCAGAGAGCAGGCTTCCAGAGAGAAACAAGACCAGGCCACAGAGAAAAGAACAGGAATCACCTCAGACATCTCAACAGCAACTCTGGATTTCAGATGACCTTGGGAGAAAAACTGGAAGGAAAAACCTTTCAACCCACACTTCTACAAACCTCACTGAACCACAAAGCAAATACAAGGGTAAACACATTTTCAAAGAGGCAAGGACTAAAACGTCTGCTCCCACAGATCCTTTCTTTGGAAGAAACTCGAAGATACACCCCACACCCTGCTGCTGTCAATGGCAGGACCAAGTAAGCACTTGTGTTAGTCAGGCGCTGTTCTAGGAACTCTACACGTACAGCTCACTCCATCCTCAAGGGCACCTGTGTGCAGTGCCACCATGTGGCAGCTGTGTGGCCTAGGGCTATTTTGTTTAACTTCTCGGAGCCTCAGTTCCCTCTTTGGTAAAAGAGGGATCGTAAGATCTCACTCATGTGTAATTTATTAAACAAAACAAACAGAGCAAATGAAGAAAAAGAGAAAGGCAAACCAAGAAACAGACTCTTTATAGGAAACAAACTGATGGTCACCAGAGGGGAGGCAGGTGGGAAGATGGGTAAAACGGGGGATGGGGATTAAGGAATGCATTTGTTATAATGAAATAAATATATAAATAAAATAAGATAAAATAAAATAAGTATCAGCAAGCAAGAATGGGAAAGGGGAGAAGGACTGCCATAATTTGGATTATAAACCAGGAGGACGGGCACTTGACATTTTTCTACCCACGAGTTTCCTTCTCCCTCCAGGATATTAGCTCCTGAGAAGAGGGATTTGTGTTGATGTGTTCTCTGCTATAACCCAGCATGTGGAATAGTACTTGGGACAGAGAAGTCACTCAACAAATACTTGTGAAATGCATACCTGAATGAATGGGTAATGCAGTATGATGTAAGAAGGAGACAGGCTTTCTCTCCAAGAGGTACAAGCCAGTCAGAGATTGTTTAAAAACTGAAACAAAGGCACAAAGTAAAAATTGGGGAAGGGGAAGAAATGAACAAAGTGAACATCAGGAAAGCTCCTCAGAAAAGGAGAGCCGGTTGGTATCATTATACAAATAAACAAGAGCATCAAATCTCTTTTTTTAATAAAAGAGGGATCATAAGAGCACTCCTACACAGGCAGCACAGAGTCACATGGAACCTGCCTGAGATCACAGGGTTAGCAGGGGGAAGAGCAGGACCATGCTAGTGGAATGGAGATCGAGTGGCAGCCACAACCTGGGACACTATCAGCCCACAGGAGAGCAAGAGGATGGCACTTTCTCAAAGGGATAAGGTGAAGTGAGAGAGCATCTGAAACTCTACTAAGATGCACACAACCGGGGCGCCTGGGTGGCGCAGTCGGTTAAGCGTCCGACTTCAGCCAGGTCACGATCTCGCGGTCCGGGAGTTCGAGCCCCGCGTCGGGCTCTGGGCTGATGGCTCAGAGCCTGGAGCCTGTTTCCGATTCTGTGTCTCCCTCTCTCTCTGCCCCTCCCCCATTCATGCTCTGTCTCTCTCTGTCCTAAAAATAAATAAAAAACGTTGAAAAAAAAATTAAAAAAAAAAAAAAGATGCACACAACCCACCTGCTGGCACATTTGGGTAAAAATTAATGAGAGATACAGAGACAAGTATGTAAGTGAGAAAAGAAGGCAACTACAATTTGCAATAAAATTAAGAAACATAGTCACAGAACACTTGGCTGGTTCTGAGGCAAACAGCAATCACACAGCCATCAAAATGTGATCCCACTCACTGAGATAAGATAAAGTGATGATGTAGCCACCTTGGAAATTAAGGAAGGCTGGGTGGGACCATAGTGTACCAATTCACTCCTCACTTGGCACGGGGTGCAGCCACGAAGACAGCCCCATGATCCCACCTCCTAGTGCTCATGCCCTTGCACAATCCCCTGCCATGACGTGCTTCTAACAGACAGAATCAGAAAAAAGTGACATCACTTTTAAGATTAGGTTACAGAGAGACTCTGTCGTCCTGCCCAGCAGATGGCAGCCAGCTGCCAACTTACACACTGCCTCATGGAGAGGCCCTGGCCACAGCCAGTAAGGAAGTGAATCCTGCCAACAACCACAAGAGCGAGCTTGGAAGTGGCTCTTCCCTCAGTCAAGCTTTCGGATGAGACCAGAGCTTTGGCTTACACCTTGATTTCCGCTTTGTGAGAAACCCTGAGCCAGAGGACCCAATTAAACCACACTTGGACTTCTGACCCACAGAAACTATGAGATAACAAATCTTGACTATTTTAAACTAAGTTTGGGGTTAATTTGTTATACAACAATAGATATATTTTAATGAGAAGTCAGTGGAGAACATCTAAAGTGGGTAAACTGAGAAACAGCTGTGTAAGCATGTGATTTGGGAAGACAACAGAAATCAACCCCTAGGAGAGAGGCAGGGGCTGCTATCTCTCATTATGCATCATGACATGTATCTGACTCTTTAAGTACTGCAAATATTACTTTGATTAAAAGACTTAAGAATAAAGGCAAGAACAACAACAAACTAATTGTCCAGTAGGTGAAGTCTGACTTTATGATCATAGGAAAAAAGGGAAGAACATGAACCAAGACATTACTGTTACCTCTGAATGGCAAGAGCATAAATGGCTCTTATCATCTTTATGCTTCCTCTGTACTTCCTTATATTTCTAAGGTTTTATACATGTATTACTTTTACTTTTAGAAAATAAAATAAATAATATTAAAATAGAAAAACAAAAGTGCCTGAATGGCTCAGAAGAACATGAGACTCTTGATCTTGGGGTTGTGAGTTTGCTTAAATTTAAAAAAAAAAAATTAAAATAAATAAGTAACATAAAATGGAAGAACAAAATAAATAAAAACTGTATAACCAAACTACAATTTGAAGAGGCTCCAAGGACAGAAGGAATGTGGATTACAGTATCACACGCAGATGAGCAGGGTGTGCCACAAAGGTGACCTTCTTAGGAAGAGGAGAGGCCTGGGCACTGTAAACCCTCTGGTCAGGGCAGAGGGTAGACAGCAGGTTCTCACTGAACACTCTGAGCATGCAACCTGGCTAACCCTCATGAGACCCTGGTGCAGTGAGTCAGGACTACATTATGGAGGGCACCACGCCTAGGCTCAAAAAGCTGGCCAGAGCAGCAGCTGACAACCCCAGGTCTGCTCCACACGGAAGCCCACACTCTCTGCCCTGCATCGTTCTTTTCCAAGCAAATAAAATACACTTCTGGGTTTATCTGAACATATGCTAACACCTAAAATTTATTTATGTAGACTTTATTCAAATGAGGAAATAGGTTCTCGTTAAATAAGAATCTCTCAGACGATGGTTCCCACAAGGGAGGCAGTGGGGGCTGGACAAAATCGGAGGAGGGTGGGAGGTATGAGCTTCCAGCCATGGAATGAATAATTAAGAGAATAAAAGGTACAGCATAGGAAATATAGTCAATAGTATTGTAATAGCACTGTATGATGACAGATAGTAGGTACACTGTGGTGAGCACAGCATAATGTATAGATTTATGGAATCATTATATTGTACACCTGAAACTAACATAACATTGTGTACCAACTCTACTTAAATAAGAATAAAGAAAAATTAAAAAAAAAATTAACATCTATACTAAACAAACACCTATAAAAAACAAAAATTAGAACTTACGATCAAAAACTTAGGACAAGTTGAATGTAAAACAAATCCAACTGACCTGAAATGCCCAATACTGAACTTACATATATTGGTGGGACCAAGTTTAGTGAAAACTGCATAGGATTAAAAACCATTAATTACGGGGCGCCTGGGTGGCTCAGTCGGTTAAGGGTCCGACTTCAGCTCAGGTCATGATCTCGCAGTCCGTGAGTTCGAGCCCCACGTCGGGCTCTGTGCTGACAGCTCGGAGCCTGGAGCCTGTTTCCGATTCTGTGTCTCCCTCTCTCTCTGACCCTCCCCCGTTCATGCTCTGTCTCTCTCTGTCTCAAAAATAAATAAACGTTAAAAAAAATGTAAAAAAAAAATTAAAAAAAAAAACCATTAATTACTCTCTTGTAAGACCTGATGTATCAGGAAGCCATTATAGCAAAGATGTTAGCTGTTGGCAAACCATGTGACATATAGCAGGCACTGTATTTTTGCGAAATGCTCTCTTACACTTCTCAGATTAATTATCAGAGGCCCGTGAAGGAGGAGTTCAGGGTTCCTGACTTATGTGCATCTATGCATTTGTCGGGATGGTTCTGAGTTTTCACCAAGTTCTCAAAGAGGTCTGTTGACCTGAGATGATTAAGGCTCACAGCACTCCTGAGAATCTAGCCTGGCATGTCACACCAAGTAGGCGTCCATGGGATGTCAACGGGACACAAAGAGGAACAGACATGATACGGGCTTCTGAGCCTCCCACACTTCTTCAAAACCACTTCAACGCACTTCCATGATTCCAATAATGTCTAAGAGTGAGTGAAATAAGAAAATCACAGGGGCGCCTGGGTGGCTCAGCATTCAGCTTCAGCCCAGGTCATGATCTCGTGGTCCGTGAGTTCGAGCCCCACATCAGGCTCTGTGCTGACAGCTCAGAGCCTGGAGCCTACTTCAGATTCTGTGTGTCGTCCTCTCTCTGCCCCTTCCCCACTCATGCTCTGTCTCCCTGTGTGTGTCTCTCTCTCTCTCTCTCTCAAAAATAATAATTAAAAAAAAAGAAAATCACAGAAGTAAATACACGATTCTCACCTACCTTTATACACACATTGACAGCGACTGTCTGATCCCCTTTGCTGCTGAGAGCGTGAAACAGCGCAAGCGTCTGAATTCCCCCAGCCATGGTGCCTGTGTCACCCACTGAGCCATCACCTCCCATGAACTTGACTTGTAACCAGTTTGCTAAAATTCTGTGAATAAAGGAAAATAACACTTGAAAAAGAATTCTAAATTTAAACTATAAAGATTTTTAGGAAAAGTGAAAAAGAAATACCACACAGATGTAGGTTCACAGACACCAACTCTTACTGTAAAGTTGAGCTGGACAAAACAGGCTGTGATTTTAAACTAGACCAAGGAACTCTCCTGGGCTATCTACTGTGGCGAGAGGAGAGGGCACTCATGAACCTGATCCATTCTTACAGTACAGTACTGTAAGTATATTTTCCTTATGATTTTCTTAATAACATTTTCTTTTCTGTAACTTTATTGTAAGAATACAGTATATAATAAATACATATATACACAAATACAAATAAATACACAATGTTGACTATGTTAGGTTTCTGGTCAACAGCAGCTATTAGTAGTTAAGTTCTGGGGGGAGTCAAAAGTTATACTCAGATTTTCGACTGTGTCAAGGGAATTGACATCTCTAAACCCCATGTTATTCAAGGGTCAACTATAAAAATGTTTTACAGAATTAAGTTTCACGCAGGGGCGCCTGGGTGGCTCAGTCAGTTTGAGTGTCCAACTTCTGCTCAGGTCATGATCTCGAAGTTCATGAGTTCAAACCCCATATCAGTTTGCTGCTATCAGCACAGAGCCTGCTTCAGATCCTTTGTCACCCACTCTCTGCCCCTCCCCCACTTGTGTGTGCGGGTATGCTCTCTCTCAAAAATAATAAACATTAAATAAAAAAATTCATGCTGGAGATCTTAAGAATTACTGTGATGTATATTTCCAAGTGAACTTATTAGTGAATCAGAAGACAGCTACTCTAAGAAATGACTCACCATTTAAATACATTTAATATAAGACAACTCTCCTCTTTGCTCAGTTGTCTTATAATCTTTATGACTTTTTTTTTCCTTAGTTAAGCAGTTTCCAAGAGTAACTGCTTAAAAAGGAATGTATTCAAAGAACTTAATACCCTCCAACAATGCTAACAGGAATGTAAATGGTGCAGCCACTGTGGAAAAGTTTGGCAATTCCTCAAAGACTTAACATAAAGTTACCTCACAACGTAGCAATTCCACGTCTAGGTATATAACAGAACTGCAAACATCTGTCCACACACAGTTATACATGGATGTTTCATAGCGTTACTCGTAATAACCAAAGAATGGAAACAAACCAAATACTATCAACTGAACAAATAATATGTGTTTTGTTCATACGATGGAATACTATTCAGCCACACACAAAAAAAGTACTGTCTGCTATAACATGAATAAACCCAGAAAACATGATGGCTGAGTGAAAAGTGCTAGTCGTAAGCCTACACATTGTAAGACTCCATTTATACAAAACGTCTAGAATAGGAAAATACATAGAAGGCAGGACACAGATTAGTGGTTTCTGGGAGCTGAAGCCAGGGAGGAATGATGAGTAACTGGTAATGGATATGGGATTTCTCTGTAGGTAAAAACTGTTTTGGAAATTAGATGGTGGAGATAGTTGCACAACTCTGTGAATATACTAAAAACCAATGAAATGAAAACTTTAAATGGGTGGAATTTATATGTGAATTCATGTCAATAAAGCTGCTAAAAAAGAAAACATGTTCTGTAATTGCTTTAAACATGATTTCTGGAAGCAGTTTGGTTGTAGGAAATACATGTAATGCTACGTCAATTTCTTAGAAATCTGTTAAAATATGCCTGAAGTTTTTTTCCTTTAAAAAAAAAAAAAAAAAATGAGGGGCACCTGGGTGGCTCAGTCGGTTAAGCGGCCGACTTCGGCTCAGGTCATGATCTCGCGGTCTGTGAGTTCGAGCCCCGCATCGGGCTCTGTGCTGACAGCTCAGAGCCTGGAGCCTGTTTCAGATTCTGTGTCTCCCTCTCTCTCTGCCCCTCCCCTGTTCATGCTCTGTCTCTCTCTGTCTTAAAAATAAATAAACGTTAAAAAAAAAAAATTTTTTTTTTAAATGCAACTATAGCAAACACACTACAAACTGTCTTCCCCAAGAGTCTAAAATGATGTGGGCTCTAATCAATACACCTCACCATAACTTTAAAAGAGGATCAACTCTTGGGGCACCTGGAGGGCTTAGTCATTTAAGCATCCGACTCTTGATTTCAGCTCAGGTCATATCTCACAGTTCATGGGTTCGAGCTCCTCATCAGGCTCTGTGCTGGCAGCTTAGAGTCTGCTTGGGATTCTCTGTCTCTCTGTCTCTCTGTCTCTCTGTCTCTCTCTCTCTCTCCTTCTGCCCCTACCCTGTTTATACTCACTTTCTGTCTCTCAAAATAAATAAATAAACATAAAAAAAAAAAAAAGAGGGGGTGTGGGAGTGGGGATGGGTTAAATGGGTAAGGGACATTAAGGAAGACACTTGTTGGGATGAGCACTGGCTGTTATACATAGGGGATGAATCACTGGAATCTACTCCTGAGATCATTGTTACACTATATGCTAACTAACTTGGATGTAAATTTAAAAATCACTTAATTTAAAAAAAAGGATCAACTCTTAAATGTTTTTGGATACAGACTATTGTCAAATTTACAGGATAAAAATTTTAATATTCTAAAGTGTCAACTTCAAATCACAAACAAAACAGACTACGCAAGTCCCTCACACCTCATGCTCTCAAGAGAAGTCATTCTGAGTAGGGAAAGGGCTAATATTAGGCAGTGCTAGATCAGGGACCCTCAGAGAGGCAGGCTGCAGCTACAAGTGGGAGGCTGAAGTAGCGGTGGGGTTTTGGAAAAAAAAAGGATAAACGTATTCCAGACCTGCCTGGGCCAGTGTCAGGAGTGGAGTCTCACAAACTTTCAGATAAGGTCCCAATAAAAAGTCAGGGACACAAATCCTTGGTGGCAAAACAGTTGGGATGGGACCCCTCTCACTCTTGAGAGCTTTATGCCTTCTCTCAGTAAACTCTACTGCTTTGCCCACTCTCTGTTGGCACAAGATTCATGCTTGGACTCCTCTGTGCGACAAGGGCCAGAGTCCCTCCCAGCCTCCTATAAAACTCCACCTCCTGAAGCCACTTTCTCAACCTCAAAGCCCAGGGAGGGAAACCCTTCCTGACCTGCCAGGACTCCCTGGGGACTGCTCTTCTCCATCAGGCAACACCAGCACCAGCTTCCAAAACACACGCTCCCACCTTCCAGGGAGGTACTTGGCCACGAGGGATGGCAGGTCCAGGGGTGTCCATGCTGCATCACTGGAAGGAACAGAGCACAGAGGGTAAGCCAGTGCACAAGTCCCAGGCAGGAGAAGCACACATGGCAGGGGGATGACAGACCTCAGCAGTTGCTTGTGAAAGTGCTGAACCTTCATCTGGTGCACTGTCTTGTTCCTGAGCCACCGTAACCTACAAAGAAAGGAAGACACTGTGCCTTCATGAGGCCACCTCAGTACCCATGAAAGGAATTTGGTGAATATTTACTGATGTTCTGAGTGGAAAGTAACTGGTTAATAGTGTCTCCTGATAGAGAATGGTTAGGAGACCAAGAAAACTTTTTCTGATAAACAGATCAGTCGGAGAACTTGTTCATTCCACAAATATCAAGCCCATGGGAGATGAGTAGTAAACAGACAAAAATCCTGCCCTCAAGAACAGTCATGGGGACAGAAGAAACTCCACCAGTGAAAATTGATAGATGTATCCAGAAAGACCAGAAGACAAAGATGTGATTCTAAGTAAAATTCAATTACCAGGCCCTGAGTGTTTTAAGTGGAAAAGGAGTGTGAAATCAAAGCATGTAGCACAAGTCATACATCCAGAACTAGAGGAAGAGACGACCTTCAAGAATATAATCCTGCATCTATTTTCACGTTCTCTGATTCTCTCCACCTTCCCTCCAAACACACACATTAATCCACGCTCTCCGTAAAGCCGGGTGGGGCTGGGGAACACTAGGCGGCCATGGCAGGCTAAGTGCTGACCTGGTGCAGGAGATGCCCAGTTTCCCTGCATGGCCCAGATCCAGGAGGCCCTTGGCCAGATTCTCCTCAGCAATGGGGCACTCTGCACTGGGTGCCAATGCCTTCAGGCGGTTGTTCATGTCCACACAGCAAGGCGCTGCAGGGAAAGCCCGCATCTGGCGCCTCAGTTTTTTCCGGGCTGCGACGGCTTCCCTCCACCTGGAGGGCACAACAACGTATCATCACTGGGTATTTTCAAGGTTACTACGAGGACCAATGCAAAACCACAGTCCAATGCTATAACGTAGGGAAGCACGTTTTCTGGCAATACATTTAAGTTTTTTTCAGCAATAGTCCTCAAGCTAAGAAATGAAACAATTAAAATTAACACTCAGGCACGGGAAATGCACAAGAGCAGATGAGTGGTGGTAAACAACAAAAGTAGTGAACTGAAGCACTGAAGCTCAATGATCTCTAGAAGCTAACTTGGCGATATGGATATGGATACAAGATACACACTCTGACCCAGCCAACACCACTCATGGGAACTTCTCTCCAGATATGTGTGCACCTGTATGAGATGTCTGTACAAGGACGACCACCACAGCACTCTGCCATAGCTAAAAAGAGAAGCCATGTGAAAGTCCATCACCGGAGAACTAGATGGGTCCTTTCTGGTTGCACTGACAACCCTGGGAAGAGTCCAATGTGCTGCTGTGGTGAGGCCTCCGCTTTCCCTCGAGCGGAGTACAGACAGGTTAGCACAGATGCTGCCGTCTGTGCTAACAACCACAAAAAAGGGCAGAAGGCTTCTGGATGCGTACTCAGCAGCTGCTGCTTCTGAGGAGGAAGATGGGTATGGAGACTTCTGTGGTACGGAGACTCACTTCTCCCTATATTCCCTCTTATATGGTTGAAACTTCCAAGTACACTCTTACTTTAAGTGCTGTTACAAAATGACACATGATACAACATACACAGTACAAGCCCAAGTTTAAAGATTAACGACAGGGTCACCTAGTTGGCTCAGTCAGCTAAGCATCCAACTCTTGATCTCAGCTCAGGTCATGATCTCACAGTTCATGTGATCGAGCCCCACATCAAGCTCTGTGCTGACGGCCCAGAGTCTGCTTGGGATTCTCTCTCCCTCTCTCTCTGCCCCTCCCCTGTTCACGCACTCTCTTTCAAAATAAACTTTAAAAAAAAAATTTTAATACATAAAGATCCATGATAAAATAGTCACATACTTCCATCCAATTAAGAAGCAGTGGCCATGACCAGCACTGGGCCCTGCTCAATTATGCACGCTCTCACTCCCAAAGGTAACCGCTGCACTAAGTTTATGATCGTTAATTTTCCTTCTCTTCTTTAGGGTTGTACCATCACATAAATTTATAACAATGTATTTAGTTTGAATATACCCTGCTTGTATGTTGTACAGATTTCCCTAAAAACTGCTTTTTTTCACTTATATAAGTTTTAGAAATTCATCCATGTGGGTGCATACAGCTAGAATTTGGCTTGTTCAGAGCCATCTCCCTGCATCAAAAAGCATTAGGTAAACGACAGAGAGCAACCTATGAATACTTGTCAAAATACAAAACAGCCCCCAATCTAATTCCTTATTTATCCCTTAGCGTTTACCCTTTAGGAAGGAACATATTCGTGGGTATGTATAATTGACTATATCTGAAAGTATCATCTTTGTAAAAGGCTCTCCCCACATGCATCCATTTCATCTGTAAGGACACAGGACTCACCGCTGGAGATACTTGCAGAAGCACTGCAGTTCCTGGAGGGTCTCCTTTGCAGTCTGGAAAATTTCCTCCCCAAGAAACAAGTCCACCAGGTGAGCACAGACATCCTCACAGCAACGGGCCATGCGGACTCTCTGGTCTGTCTCCACTGCATTCCTATAGAAGAGGATAATCAAGATGGGAGACACTGTACCCAGGGCCCACATACATTGAGAGCTTGCCCTAAAAGTGGCAAGATTCCACATCCTTACTACTGAAATGCAATTGTGCCTCTGCCACAAGAGAAGCTTTAAGATTTTCATTTTACTTTGGGGCACCTGGGTGGCTCAGTCAGTTAAGCGTCTGACTTCAGCTCAGGTCATGATCTCACGGTTCATGAGACCCGCATCAGGTTCTGTGCTGACAGCTCAGACCCTGGAGCCTGCTTTGGATTCTGTGTCTCCCTCTCTCTCTGTTCCTCCCCTGCTTACGCTTGCTCTCTCTCTCTCTCTCTCTCAAAAATAAGTAAATAAATATTAAAAAAAAAAAAGATTTTCATTTTACTTAATGCACAGACCTGTTAAGACAGAGGAAAAGACAAAAGTGGTATAGGCTACTAGATTATAGGTCCAATCAGGCCCTTGTAAACAGTCAATAAATAAACTTTTGTCTTAATAAATTAGTTACAAATTTTAATTTTCAAGTGACCATTAAAATAACTACAACACCTTCTCATCAGCACTATCTGATGTTTGCAATTAAAAGTGTCCCAAGAGCCGGCAGCCAAGATTGGCAGCCCATGTTTCAAATGGCAGTGGCCCTCAAGATAAACCAGCATCTAAATGAGATTTTTATGACAAAATTCTGTCAACCAAGGGAGCACAAACAATTTTACCAGATATATTTAGTCACAAAATCAAAGAAGCTTAAACAAGCAAGACATGTTTTCAATAGTCCTCTATGGCAGGTGGAGACAGTCCTGGTGCTGAGCTGAAGCCCAGATCTCCTGGGACTGTGGAAAAATATATCAAGTCCCAGCTCTTACATATCTCCTAACACTCCTTCCTGGGATTAAGAACAGACATTGATCCATCACTTATGAGGTTTCGTGCTTAAACAGGGAAATAGACTCCCAATTATTAAAGATGCAAAGAAACATTAAACAAAACACTCTGCCTCCTCGCTGTGTCCTCCATCTGCAATGGAATCTGTGCTCTGCCATAGTACAGTCCATCACTTTCAGGGCTACCTCAGGGTGGTTTAAGCACAAAGACAGATTTCCCTGCACACTGAACTTCTTTCTTCCCTGAAGCTTGACAGTGAAATTAATAAAGTTCTTAGGCAACCATCAACTTAATATAAACTAAACATGTAAGATGTTATAGTATATAAGCCTCATGGTAACCACAAATCAAAAACCTATACTAGACACACAAAAAATAAAGAGAAAGGAATCCAAGCGTAGTAGTAAAAAAAGCCATCAAACCACAAGTGAAGAGAGCAAAAGAAAGGAACAGAGAAAAACTACAGAAAAAACAGAAAGCTGTTAACAAAATGGCCATAAGTATATACGTATCAATAATTACTTTAAATGTAAATGCTCCAATCAAAACATACAGGGTAACTGAATGGATTAAAAAAATAAGATACATAGGGGCACCTGGGTGGCTCAGTCAGTTAAGCGCCCAACTTCAGCTCAGGTCATGACTTCAGCTCAGGTCATGATCTTGTGGTCCATGAGTTTGAGCCCTGCCCCAGGCTCTGTGTTGACAGCTCAGAGCCTGGAGCCTGCTTAGTATCCTGTGTGTCTCTCTCTGCCCCTCCCCCACTCACGCTGTCACAGTCTCTCTCAAAAAATAAATACACATTAAAAAAAAAAAAAAAAAAAAAAAAGACCCATCCAAATGCTGCCTACAAGAGACTCACATCTGACCTAAAAACATATAGACTGAAAGTGAAGGGGTGAAAAACATATACCATGCAAATGAAGGGGAAAAAAAAGCCAAGATAACAATACTTAGACAAAGTAAACTTTAAAACAAAAATCATAGCAAGAGACAAAACACAGACAAGAGACATAATGATAAAGGAAACAATCCCAACAGGAGAACATAACAATTATAAGTATCTATGCACCCAACATGGAAGCACCTAAATACATAAAGCAAATGTTAATAGACAAAAAAGAAAAACCCACAGTAATACATACAGTAATGACAGAGGACTTTAACACCATATTTACTTCATGGATAGATCATCCAGACAGAAAATCAACAAGGAATCTGTCTCTTTGAACAACATATCACACCAGCTGGGCCTAACAGTTATATATGGAACATTTCATCCAAAAACAGCAGAATACATTCTTTAAGTGTACGTGGAATGTTCTCCAGGAGAGATCACATGTTAGGCCACAGAACATGTCTCAATAAATTTAAGAAGACTGAAATCACATCAAGCATCTCTTTCAAACACAACAGTACAAAACTATAAATCAACTACAACAAAAAAATCTGGAAAGAACACAAATACATGGGGGCTAAACAACATGCTACTAAAAAATGAATGGGGGGCGCCTGGGTGGCACAGTCGGTTAAGCATCCGACTTCAGCCAGGTCACGATCTCGCGGTCTGTGAGTTCGAGCCCCGCGTCAGGCTCTGGGCTGATGGCTCAGAGCCTAGAGCCTGTTTCCGATTCTGTGTCTCCCTCTCTCTCTGCCCCTCCCCCGTTCATGCTCTGTCTCTCTCTGTCCCAAAAAATAAATAAACGTTGAAAAAAAAATTTTTTTAAACAAAAAAAAAAATTAAAAAAAAAATGAATGGGTCCACCAAGAAATCAAAAAAGAAAAAAATATATATACATATATATATGGAGACAAATGAAAATGAAAACACAACAGTTCAAAATCTTTGGGATGCAACTGTTCCAAAAGGGAAGTTTATAGTGATGCAGGCTCAAGAAACAAGAAAAATCTCAAACAACCTAACCTTACACCTAAAGGAGCTAGGGAAAAAAAGAACAAACAAAATTCAAAGCTTATAGAAGGAAAGAAGTAGTAAAGATTAGAGCAAAAATAAATGAAACTGACAGTAGACAGTCATAGAAAAGATTACTAAAACCAAGAGCTGGTTCTTTGAAAAGATAGACAAAACTGATAAACCTTTAGCCAGACTCATCCAAAAAAAGAGAGGATTCCAATAAATAAAATAAGAAATGAAGGAGAAGAAATAACAACTGACACCACAAAAATACACAGGATTATAAGAAAATATTATGAAAAATTATATGCCAACAACCTGGACAACCTAGGAGAAATAGATAAATTCCTAGAAACACACAATCTTCTAAAACTGAAATAGGAAGGAACAGAAAATTTCAAAAGGTTACTAGTAATGAAATGGAATCAGTAATCAAAAAACTGCCAACAAACAACAGTCTAGGACCAAATGGCTTCACAAGTAAATTCTACCAAATATTTAAATAAGAGTTAATACCTACTGTTCTCAAAATATTCCAAAAAAGGAGAAGAGGAAGCAAAACACCCAAATTTATTCTACAAAACCAGCACTATTCTAATACCAAAACAGACAAAGATACTACAAAAACAGAAAATTACAGACCAATCTCTCTAATGAACACAGATCCGAAAATCCTCAACAAAATAGTAGCAGACTGAATACACAATACATTAAAACATTATTCACCACAGTCAAGTGGGATTTATTCCAGAGATGCAAATGTTGGTCAATATTCACAAATCGATCAATATGACACACCACAAGAAAGGATAAAAACCATATGATCATCTCAACAGATGCAGAAAAAGGGTCTGACAAAATGCAACACCCATTCATAATAAAAAACCCTCAACAAAATGAAATAATAAACATCATAAAAGCCTCAACCTAATAAAAGCCATATATGAAAAACTCACAGCTAACATCATATTCAACGGTGAAAAACTTGAGAGCTTTTCCTCTAAGATCAATAACAAGTCAAGGATGCCCACTCTCACCACTTGTATTCAACATAGTATTGGAAGTCCCAGCCATAGCAATAAAACAAGAAAAAGAAATAAAAACATCCAAATTGTTAGAAAAGTAAAACTGTCACTATTTGCAGATGATGTGATACTACATACAGAAAACCCTAAAGACTCCACCAAAAAACTGTAAGAACTGATAAATGAATTCAATTAAGTTGTAGGATACAAAATTAATACACAGAAATTTGTTGCATTTCTATACACTAATGATGAAGTAGAAGGAGAAATTAAGAAAACGATACCATTTACAGTTGCACCAAAAAGAATAAAATAGCAAGGATAAATTTAACCAATGAGGTAAAAGACCTGTACTATAAAACGCTGATTAAAGAAACTGAAGAGGACACAAATGGAAAGGTATTCCATGCTCATGGGTTGAAAGAGTTAATATTAATAAAGTGTCCATAATACCCAAAGCAATGTACAAATTCAATATAATCTCTATCAAAACACCAATAGCATTCTTCACAGAACGAAAACAAATAATCCTAAAATCTTTATGGAACCAAAAAGACCTCAAATAGTCAAACCAAACTTGAGAAAGAATAACGAAGTTGAAAGTATCACACTCTTAGATTTCATAATCTACAAAACTATAGTGATCAAAATAGTATGGTACTGGCACAAAAAGAGACACACAGACTAATGGAACAGGATAGAGGGCCCCTACCTACATGGTCAATTGTCTATAAACAAAGGAAGCAAGAATATACAATGGGGAAAAAGACAATCTTTTCAACAAATGGTGTAGGGAAAACTGGACAGCTACATGCATAAGAATGAAACTGGACTACTTTCTCACACTACACACAGAAATATGAACTCAAAATGGATTAAAGACCTCAATCTGAGATCTGAGACCTGAAACCTTAACACTCCTAAAAAAAAACATAGGCAGCAATCTCTTGGGACATCAGCCTTAGCAACATATTTATGGGTAGGTCTCCTCAGGCAAAGGAAACAAAAGAAAAATCAACTACTGAGATTATACCAAAGTAAAAAGGTTTAGCACAGAGAAGGAAACCATCAGCAAAATAAAAAGGCAACCCAATGATGGGAGAAGATATCTACAAATAAAAAATAAAAAAATAAAGGAGACAATATAGTAAATAATATTGTAATTACGTTGCATCATGACAAGTGATGAATACACTTATCATGGTGAACACTGAATAATTTATAAAACTTTCAAATCAACATGTTGTACGCCTGAAACTAATATAACACTGCATGTTAATTACACTTCAATTTTTAAAAAGTTAATAAAGTTCTTAAGTGAGATGGCTCAAAATGATCTTTTAACATCTGAAACAAGGGAAGGGACCTCCTACTTGAGAAAATTAATGGTAAATGACTTGGTGTACAAGACTACCAATGAATTATTTTGCTAACAGACACTTGCCCACACCCAGAGCAGGGTCCACAATGAGGATGAGAGTGTATGTAAGTGAGGCCCTCTCTGTAGGCAACACATACCAAGTACATGGATGGCATTTTACTGTTTGGCTATCCAAAAGATATGCTACCCCCCTGTCCAAGTGAAACACAGCTAGCCTGAACTTCACCAGCCTGGCCACAGCACTTCAAAAACCCCATTTTGTCCCACCAGCCCACACCCTCAAACCACAACTTCATTTACTTCAACTCCTGGGAACAGGTTTCCCTCACGCATTCTGTCACCACAAGTTCTGTCAGCTCTGTAGCCAGGCCATGGCTCAGCTGAGTTAACACCAGTTCTCTCTCTTGTTTCAACCTAAGGGTAGAGAAAAAAAAGCACAAGAGTAACGTTTAAGAATAAAAAGTGTCAGTACACTCTGTGACCTCATGGGTCGGGATTTGAGTTGTGCCTCCTAATAAGCTGGCAGGCCTACTCCTCTAATCCCACCAGACATGACACACAGTCACCCACACCCCAGCTCCCCTGACCACCACCCTTACCCCCAACTCCAGCTACACGGAGGGCTGCTGCTCACAAGGTGGGTGTGGCCTCAGGACCCCCACCCACTCCCTGAGCTGCACTGCATGAGGATGCTGGGTGAGCCATGGGTTTCATGCTAGTGCAATGGACAACAGTAAGAGCATCCCAGGCCAGGGTGAATTCTGTCCTTTGTCCACACACCCCGACCTGAGGCGCACTGCAGGAACACGACACACTCACCTTTCCTCTTCAGCCTGCCGCCTCTCCTCCTCTTTTCGCTCCCTTTCCTTAGACACTTCCTCAGCTGCAATGTGCCTCAAAATGCCTGTGGTTGCAGCTGTTAACAGCTCCTCCATAGCAGCATTGGAAACACTATGCAGAGAACAGTGGATATGATTATAAATAAATAAAAGCCAAGGAAGCCACATAACTTAACTTCTAATATTAGCAAGGAAAAAATATATATTTAGCTTTTAGCATAAAAATTAAGCATGTGGTTAGAAACACACAATCAAAACTGACTCATGTAAAAACAGAAAATCTGAATGGGGTGCCCAGGTAGCTCAGTTGGTTAAGCCATCTGACTTTGGTTCAGGTCATAATCTCACAGTTTGTAAGTTCGAGCCCTGAGTTAGCCTCTTCTGCTGTCAGCCTGGAACCCACTTTGGATCCTCTGCCCATCTCTTCCTGCCCCCCCCCCCCGCCCCCGCTCATGTGCACGCACACGCTCTCTCTCAAAATAAACATTAAAAAAAGAGAAAATCTGAATAGACCTATAACTTGTAAAGAGATTGATTCAGTCTTCAAAAACCCCTCCCAAGGGGCACCTGGGTGGCTCAGTCAGTTAAGCATCCAACTTCTGCTCAGGTCATGATCTCACGGTCCGTGAGGTCAAGCCCCATGTCAGGCTCTGTGCTGACAGCTCAGAGCCTGAAGCCTGCTTCAGATTCTGTCTCCCTTTCTCTCTGACCCTCCCCCGTTCATGCTTTGTATCTCTCTGTCTCAAAAATAAATTAAAAAATTTAAAAAAACAAAAATAAAAACCAAAAACCCCTCCCAAAAAATGAAAGTCCAGAACCAGATGGCTTCACCATTAATTCTATCAAACACTTAAAAGAAGAACAGCCCTTCTCAAACTCTTTCAAAAACCTAAAGAGGAAGAAACACTTTTTAACACTTGAGGCCAGCATTACTCTATCTGAAACCAAAACCAGACAAAGACACTGTAAGAAAATCACACACCTGGGTGCCTGCGTTGCTCAGTTGGTTAAGCCTCTCTGTCTCACGCTTTGTCTCTGTCTCTCAAAGATGAATAAATGTTAGAAAAATTTTTTAAAAAGACAACCACACACCAGGGGTGACTGGGTGGCTCAGTCAGTTAAGCATCTGACTTCAGCTCAGGTCGTGATCTCACAGTTCTTGAGTTTGACCCCTGCATCAGGTGAGCTCGAGCCCCATTCCAAGCTCTGAACTCTGTCTTCCTCTCTCTCTGCAGCTTGTGGGATTCTCTCTCTCCCTTTCTCTGCCCCTCGCTCACACTCACGTTCTCTCAAAAATAAATAAATAACCATACACCAATATCCCTTATGCATACTGACAGAAAAAAAAATCCTCAACAAAACAGCAAACCAAAATTCACCAATATATTTAAAAGATTATACAAAATAACCTAGTGGGATTTACTCCTGGAATGCAAGGAATAGTTCAACAAATGAAAAACAGTGTAATACAAACACATTAATGAACTGAAGGGGGGAAAACCCACGTGATCATCTCCATTGATGCAGAAAGAGCATCTGACAAAATTCAGCACCAGTTTCATGATGAAAACACTAAAAAAAAAATAGAAATAGAAAGGGACTTCCTGCACACGATATAGTCTATATAGGAAACACTCACAGCTAGCATCAGATTCAGATATGAAAGACAAAGTTTTTCCTCTAAGACCAGGAACAAAACAAGGATGTCCTATTTGCTGATTCTATTCAATACCATATTGGAGATTATAGAAAAATAAAAAACATCTAAACTAGAAAGAAAACTTTATTCATTGAGGACATGCTCTTGTACACAGAAAATCCTAAGAAATCCACTCAAAACCTATTAGAACTAATAAACAAGTTTAGCAAAACTGGAATATAAGGATCAAAAATTCAATGGTATTTATTTCTATCACTAGCAATGAGCGTTCTAAAAATAAAATTAAAACAATCTGATTTACAATAGCAGTGAAAAATAAAGCAATTAGGAATAAATTTAATCAAGGAAATTAAAGACATGTACAATGAAAAACACAAAACACTGCTGAAATTAAAGATGACCTGAACAAACAGAAAGCCCGTGTGAATAAACTGGAAGACTTTTTTAAAAAAACAATCATCTGGGACATCTGAGTGATTCAGTCGGTTAGGTGTCTGAGTCTTGATTTCAACTCAGGTCATGATCTCATGGTTCATGAGACTGAGCCCCACGTCAGGCTCCACACTGACAAGGTGGGGCCTGCTTGGGATTCTCTCTCCCTCTCTCTTTGCCCCTCCACACATACACATGCACGTGCATGCTCTCTCCCTCCCTCTCTCTGAAAGGAAGGAAGGAAGGAAGGAAGGAAGGAAGGAAGGAAGGAAGAAAAAAGAAAGAACAAAAGAAAAAAGAAAGAAAAGAAAAAAACCTTTAAAAATAATCTATGGGGCACCTGGGTGGCTCAGACAGTTAAGTGCCCAACTTCAGCTCAGGTCATGATCTCACAGTTCATGAGTTTGAACTCCTCATTGGGCTTGCTGCTGTCAGTACAGAGCCCCCCTTCATATCCTCTGTCCCATCTCTCTGCCCCTCCCCAGCTTGCACTCTCTCAAAAATAAACATTAAATAAATAGAGTCAACATTTTTTAGAAACCTTAAAAAAATATATAATAGTAATCTTCTATGCCCAACATGGAGACTGAATTCACAACCGCAAGGTCAAGAGTCACCTGCTTTACCAACTGAGCAAACAAGGTACCCCTAGACTGGAAGACTTAATGTTAAGATGTCAACACTACCCAAAGCAATCAACAGATTCAATGCATCACTATCAAAATCCCAAAGAGATTTGGGAAAAATTCATCCTAAAATTCATATGGAATTTCAAGGGACCCCAAATAGTGAAACTGTCTTGAAAAAGAGAAACAAATTTGAAGGACTCCTGCTTTGTGACTTCAAAGCTTACTACAACTTACTACAAAACTACAGTAATCAAAACAATGCGGTACTAAAACAGACATATGGATCAACAGAACAGACTAGAGAATCCAGGAAGAAACCCTCACGTATATGGCCAATTGATTTTCAACAAGGGTGCCAAGACCATTCAAAGAGGAAAAGACGGTTATTTCAACAGCTGGTGCTGATAAAACTAAGTACTCATATACAAAAGAATGATGTTGAATCTTTATCTTACACCATATATGAAAACGAAACCAACATGGATTGAAGACCTACACTTAACAGCTAAAACTATAAAGTTCTTAGAAGAAAACACAGGGAAATAATAACGTTGGATTTCGCAATTTCTTGAACATGACACCAAAAGCACAGGCAACAAAAGAAAAATTAGATAAAATGGACTACATAAAACAAAACAAAACAAAACAAATGGACTCTATAAAATTTAAGACTTGTGTAGATTGAAGGACACTATCAAGAGAGTGAAAAGGCACAGAAAAGACATCCCCAAACAGACTGGGAAAAAATATGTGCAAATCATATATCTGAAAAGGGACTAAAATCCAGAACATAAAAGAACTCCTACAAACTCAACAACAAAAAAACAATTCAAAAATGGCCAAAGGACTTAAATATAGATTTCTCCAAATAAGATACACAAAAGACCAATAGGCACACAAAAACATGCTCGACATCATTAGTTACTAGGGAAGTGCAAATCAAAACTACAATGAGATACCACTTCACACCCATTATGATAGTTACTATAAAAACATTTTTTTAAAAAAAAGATACTATGTGTTGGCAAGAAGGTAGAGAAAATGGAATCCTTGTGCACTGCTGGTGAGAATATAAAATGGTGCAACTGCTGCAGAAAATAGTTTGGCAGTTGTTTAAAAAGTTAAAAATAGATCATATGATCTAGTAATTCCACTCCTAGGCTTATACCCATAAGAACTGCAATCAGGGAATCAGTTATTTGTACACCAATGTTCATAACAGCATTTATTCAGAAGGTAGCATAATCAAAAGGTAGAAATAATCCCAAGGGTCCATCAATAAATGAACAAAATGTGGTGTATATACACGTTACGTATGTTTGTAAAGTTGACTCTTGAACAACACAGGTTTGAACTGCACAGGACCACTTACACATAGAATACTGTAAGTATACTTTCTCTTCCTTGTTTTTTTCCCTGATGATCTGAATAACCGTTTCTTTTCTCTAGCTTACTTTATTGTGAGAATGCAGTATTTAATACCTTAACATACACAACATATGTTGACTATTGATATTATCAGTAAGGCTTCCAATCCACAAATTGTAAACAGTTAGGATTTTGGGGAGTCAAAAGTTATACTTGATCTTTTAATTTAATGTTTGTTTATATTTGAGAGAGAGAGAGTGCGCAAACAGGGGAGGAGCAAAGAGAGAGACAGGGACAGAATGTGAAGAAGGTTCCATGCTCTGAGCTGTCAAGACAGAGCCCGACACAGGGCTTGAACCCATGAGCCAGGAGTTCATGACCTGAGCTGAAGTTGGACACTTAACTGACTGAGCCACCCAGACGCCCCAGTTATACTCGGTTTTTGACTGCACAGGGGGTTGGCACCCCTAACTCCCTATGTTGGTCAAGGATCAACTGTACATTTTAATAGAGTATTATTCAGCCATAAAAAGGAATAAAATGCTGACACACGCTACAATGTAGATGAACTTGAAAACATTCTCGTGTCTAAAAAAAGTCAGACAAAAAAGGACAAATACTATTATGATGCCATTCATGTGAGGTACCTAAAAAAGACAAACTCATAAAGACAGAAAGTAGAATAGAGGTTACCAGGAGTTGGGGAAAGAGGAGAATGGGAAACTATTGTCTAATGGGTATAGCTTCTGTTTGGGATGACAAAAAAGTTCTGCAAATAGACTGTGGTGAAGGATACCATTAATGTACTTAATGTCACTGAACTGTACACATAAAAATGGTTGATTTTTTTATGTACCTTTTATCAAAATAAGTTGAGCCAACAGAAATCATATTTATTCTTATTTCAAGCAAACAGAAAATATGTATCTGACTCTAGTATAAGAAAATGAATCAACAAAATTAATCCTTTTGAGTCATCTACATTTATACAGGTAAAATAATGCTTTTTAATCATTGTGTGGTTTCATATGTAATAGAATTTTTTTTTTTAATTTGCGAGTGAGAGAGAGCAAGCATGCAAAATGGGGGCGGGAGGGCACAGCGAGAGAGAAAGAATCTTTTTTTTTTTTTTTTAATTTTTTTTTAATGTTTATTTATTTTTGAGACAGAGCATGAACAGGGGAGGGTCAGAGAGAAGGAGACACAGAATCTGAAACAGGCTCCAGGCTCTGAGCTGTCAGCACAGAGCCTGACGTGGGGCTTGAACTCACAGATCGCGAGATCATGACCTGAGCCGAAGTCGGCCGCTTAACCGACTGAGCCACCCAGGCGCCCCTAAAGAATCTTAAGTAGGCTCAGCGCTCAAGGCTCAACTCCATCCATGACCCTGGGATCTTGACCTGAGCCAAAATCAAGAGCTGGAAGTTCAACCTACTGAGCTACCCAGGCACCCTAGGATTTTTAAAACATGTTTAAAATCCTTAAGAGTCTGATTTACTAGGGGCACCCGGGTGGCTCAGTCGGTTAAGGATCCAACTTCAGCTCAGGTCATGATCTCACAGTTTGTCAATTCAAGACCCACATCAGGCTCTGTGCTGACGGCTTGGAGCCTGGAGCCTGCTTCAGATTCTGTGTCTCCCTCTCTCTCTGCCCCTCCCCTGCTCATGCACCGTCTCTCTCTGTCTCAAAAATAAACATTTAAAAAAAAAAAATCTGGTTTACTGGGACACCTGGGTGGCTCAGTAGGTTAAGTGTCTGACTTCAGCTCAGGTCATGATCTCACGGTTCATGAGTTCGAGCCCTGCACTGGACTCTCCACTGTCAGCACAGAACCTGCTTCAGATCCTCTGTCTACCTCTCTCTTCGCCCCTCCCCCATTTGTGCTCTCTCCCTCTCTCTCTCTCTCTCTCTCAAAAAAAACATTAAAAAAAAGGAATCTGATTTACTACATTAATTGGCTTTAATTGGCTTTATGAAAGTTTTTTAAACGCTTAGAAAGGTTTTCATTATTTAAATTTCTTTTTTAATGTTCATTTATTTTTGAGAGAGAGAAAGAATCAAAGCACGAGCAGGGAAGAATAGAGAGAGAGGGAGACACAGAATCCGTAGCAGGCTCCAGGCTCTGAGCTGTCAGCACAGAGCCCAACACGGGGCTCAAACTCACGAACTATGAGATCATGACCTGAGCTGAAGTCGGATGCTTAATCAACTGAGCCACCCAGGCGCCCCAGAAAGATTTTCATTATTAAATTTATTAAGACTAGGTATTTAAAATATTAGAATCAAATATATAAAATTTATAAGTGTAACTTGAAATCTCTAAAGAAATTTCATCACAGTATAAGATGCAAATTATAGAAAACGTTTAAGGAAATTTCACCTGTCAAATTTATAAAGTAAAAAAATCCCAGATCACATAAAGTATTTTTAATTCTTAACAGAGAATAAACAAATTTTTACTTTACTAGAATTTAAAGGCACGTTTAAAGTTTTAAGAAAAAACAGGTTTTCAATTCACACTTTAATAAACCTAACATTGCTCAAAAAGCACACACAAACAAGAACTCCATGCCATTGACAAAGAGACGGTGAGGAACACGAACAGTCACACCCACCTAGAGGGCAGGACCAAAGTTAAGCCTGTACTTAGAATAAGCAGCTGTGACCTCCTGTCCAAGACTGTCAGCAGCTCTCGGGAGAGGAAATGTAGAGGGATGGGGCTTGGCCCCAGCGAGCAGACAGCTTCAGAGCAGAAAGGGCACAGGACTTACCCCAGCGCTGTGGTCGCAAAGGCCGCTCCAGCGGCGCCAACCTCCTCACAGTCTCTCTGAAGAACCTCCTGGATGAGCTCATCCACCACCTGAGCCAGGTCCTAAGGAGAGGTCACATGGGGGTCAGGGCAACGGCAGTGAGAAACACTGCCTCAATCTAGACTGAGCTTAAAACCAATCTAGCTGCACAGGCTAAGGGTACTGAAAACCTTCACAGAACCAACCGGTCACGGAGCAACCCCTCTGGGGCCAAAAAAAACTCCCTTCACGACCCATCAGTGGCTACTTGTCTGAGGGCATCTAACAGTCCTCATGTAGGAACTGGCTACGCTGCTTCGGGAAAGGTTTCCTGCTAATGAACACAGAGGAGCCTTCTGGAGAGGCCAAGGCAAGCCTGCTGCCTGCTCAGTGACGCCATGCCGCCCCCACATCCTATCAAACATCGTCAGTCTCTGCAGCCATTCTTCACAATCCTCTCAGGCCTCCTTAATCATGACCAAAACCGGCCCAAGCAACAGGGTGGCGAGCCCAATCCCACAACCTGTGTGGCCAGTGTGCACACGGTGCTGCGTGCCTGTGGCCCCACATGTCCCTAGTCAACATGCCCACTGGCTCTCTGGAGCGCGAGCAGTGTCGAATATCACTCAGAGCACGCACACCAGGGCCACAAGATGGTGCTAGGACAGGACGCACTGAAGAGCTGCTCTGACAACTGTGCCCAAGACGGGGGAGCATCAGCCTCAGCTCAGCCACCCGAGGCCAAGTGACCGCAGGCCGGGTCTCTCCCGGGACCCCCTGCAGGAGACCAGACAACACAGCCCACTCCACAGGGGAGAGGGTAGTCCACAGAGACCCATGCGTCTGCAGAGTTCTCAATGCAGGGCCGCACCTACTTCACCTGTCATGTTACTTCCAAAAAACCCTCAGCGCCTTCTCTAGTCTTAGCTGTAGCCCTTTCAAACAGACACACAGGCAAAGAGCTAGGGAGCCTGGCGCAGCCTATGCTCGGAGCCCCAAGCTCCTTGCCTAAAAGACAAAGGCTTAAGCCTCCAGGGCCAGGGTCCTAGGACCTGCCGCGGCTGGCACTCAGAATATTCTAGAGCCACAAGCGCAACCACCTTCATGGGAGTGATCTACAGACAGAGGTCGGACTGGACGTCAGACGCTGTTGGTGACACTGATATGCAACTGGCTCCTCAGAGCCCTGATCTGGAAGATTCCTTACCGCATCAGAGTATGCAGGTGCAGGCCTCGGAGGAAGCAACTCAGGCTGCACAGGGGGCGGCAGGGGGGCCTGCACAGGTGGCTGGAAGAGGCCAGGCACTGTGCTCGGAGTTGGTGCCGGGAGGTGAGGCAGAGAAGCTGGTGTGGGTGCAGGGATGGGAAGAGGCTGCTGGAGAGCAGGTGGGGGCACATCTGCCTCTGTACCACACGCCTCTCCTTTCCCCTCACCTGCAAGGGAAGAGGCAAGTGTGGGCAAATAGGGCAACCCCTGGGCACCCACAGTGATCCTTACTGGCCACCCTCCCAAGCAATGTCACAGGGGACGGTATGTGCTTCACCTGTGGAAACCAAGCACTATGACATCAGGGAGCCATTCGGGCCACTCTTAAGAGGAGCAAAAGACATGAGCACTGAGCCAATACCCACCCGACCTACCCCTCACCCTTAAAACAAGACAGATGCTCCTGGCTCCCAAGAGGCTTCCTGAAGGGGCAACAGCTAGTTCCGTCACGTAACGCAGCTCCTCACCTGAGTCCAAGCCGGGTCTCTGAGTGCCTGTGGGCAGCTCCGCAGCCAGGCTCTCCCCAACGTACTTGTTCTGGGAGTTGAAACTGCACACGGGAGTGTGACGAGGGATGGGGGGCAATGGCCCTCCATTCACGATTTCCCCAACCGACACTGTCAGCTTCCTGGTAATAACCACCGACTTCCTGGCCTTGGATAACCCCTCTGGTTCCAGGAACGAGGACCGGTTCAGCTCAACACAGCTACCCAGACCACAAAGAACCCACGGAGAGGCGTTACACAGGTAAAAAGCCAACCTTTACCTTCTCAGTGCCCAGCAGAAACGCTGAAAGCCCTGTCCCCATCATTGGGTCACCCCACAGCCATGCGTAAATGAGGAGAGAGGCAGTAAAAGCTGATTTGGCAGCTGAGCCCACAGTACCCACAGCTGCCAGGCTGGACATTTCCTTGTGACACAGGCCTTGTGACTCCCGGCCTAGTTGTAGACAGCCACAGGTAGAACGCCAGACACCTACGTGCTCCTGTCTTATTCCAAAGCTGCCACGTTTCTTTGAGGACTGCAGAAAGCAGATAGGAAGGGGCTGGCAATAAGGAGTTAAGAGGAGGGAAGGGGTGGAGAAACCCCAATGGGCAATAAGATGTTGGGTGCATGTGCACGCACGTGAGTAAATGGTGCACATTATGGTGCCATTTTCTGGGAGAGGGTCCACGAGTTTCATAAGGTTCTCAAAACACTGACTCCAAGCACTGGAGGAGCCCCTGGCCTGGCCCATTGGTGCCTGTCTGGACCACCAGAGGTGGGTAGTGGTCAGTCAGGGGCCAGCAGCAGTCATCTTCAAGAAACAGAAGAAGAAAGACCCTAACCTTTACCTGTAGGATCTTCAGTAACGCGTGAAAAACCCTGATTCTGGAGTTGCAAAGAAATGGGTCTGAACTCCAATCCACTGACGAGCAGCGTGTGACCTGAGGATGCTCCCCAGCCATTCTGAGCCTCGCTGATTTCACCTGCACCCCGGGGAGGCAGCATGTGGAATGTGCCCTCTGGGGCCTGGCATGTAGCTGGCACTTCCCAGACCCTCATCAGAATTAAAAACAAACAAAAAAACGAAAACAAAAACAAAGAGAGGTCACCTCTCTGCTCTTACCCATCAGAGACAGTGAGACCGTGGTAGTTCAGGAAGTCTGTGGCCTCCTCACAATCTCTGAAGAGCAGCATGCGCACCACGCCATCTAGGGGAAAGACGGTGGAGCGCTGCGTGCTCACGGTGTACGCTATGTTGAGCGCCCGGAGAGCATCCTTGCGGATCTGAAGAGACAAGATGAATCACTACAGGGTCAAGGGGCCAGTTATCCCATAGCCACAGAATTGCCAGCATAGGGCACAGCGTCCTGCTCTAGTCCCTCTGGAAAGCAATCTGGCACTAAGGAGCCTCGGCTTAGCAATCAGCAGGGAATTTGCTCAGCAGAAGATAACCAGAAATGCAAGCGAAGCAATCAGTCTCAGACACAGGAAAAGTCAGGCCATGAAGGCTTTAATTAAAAGAAACCCTAGAAGACAGGGCACCATCAGTGGCTCAGTCGACTGAGCATGTGATTTCAGCTCCGATCATGATCTCAGTTCGTGAGTTCAAGACCCACATCGGGCTCTGTGAGCGCAAAGCCTGCTTCTGATCCTCTCCCCCCCCCGCCCCTCCCCTACTTGTGTTCTCTCAAAAATAAATAAAACAAACAAAAACAAAAACAAAAAAAGAAACCCTAGGAAACAAATTGTCCATCAACAAACAGGTCATGTGGAAAGTCAACTATGCATCCTCCACTTGACAAAAAGCTGTGTGGCAATAAAAATTACCACAGAGATGATGGAGTGAAACAGAAAAATGCATAAATGACACGAAATTTGTAACAAGTGCTTTAGAAAAAAAAAGAAAAAAAAGGGAAAGTGCTAACAAAAATTACATGTGTACGTGTGGGCGCTAGGACTCTGGGTGACCCCTTGCTTCCCCTTGCAGCGCTCTTTAACCCTACCAGTATTTATCCAGTGTTTACTTTGCACCTGGCATGGTTACTGCTGAGCACACAACAATGCACAAAACAAAATCCCTGCCCCAATCACTGGCATGCCAGGGAGAGACCGACGATGAACAAGATGAATCTGTGAAACACACAGCACATGTAATGGTGACAGTGCAACCAAGGAAAGAAGGCAGGGGAGAAGGGCAGGCGGGCAGGGTGGGCCCTGCTGAGATGGTGGCAACCAAGAACACCAGAAGGTGCCATATGTCTCTGTAAGGAGAAAGAACAGCAGCAGGAACAGCAAGTGCAAAGGCCCTGTGGCAGGAGTGTGCTGGGGTTGAAGGGACTGGAAGAGTCACAGCAGGTGGAGGTGAACAAGGAAGAACCCTATGGGACCACGTCAAACACACTATTTCTCTAAAGAAAAAGCACTTAGATGTCTTTTTGCTCAAAGTTATTAAAATGGGAACAAATGGCCAACATCCTAATGTTAAATAATCATTTCAAAGTATTAATTATCAGCTTTATTTGTTGCATGTGCAGAGTTCCACAAGTAGCATGTTGTTTAAAATCTTTTCATTTGTTCCAGAATTTCGGTTCTGTTGGCAACTGTCAGACATGACAGTGAGCAGACTTGCACAAGACCGTTTGCCTGGACTAAGACCATGGGCTTAGTCACTGTTTATCACTGAACTTGATGTGTGACCAAAGAAAAATAACCTGGAGTCACAGAACCAGCTGGTCACATCCTGAGACACCCCCACCCCAAGCAGCGTCCTCCCCACCAAGCAGACCCCTCACAGCTAGGGGGCAGCACAGTGTGTCTGCTGTCAGGGCTGGGGCTGAAGACCTGACTTGAGGAATTTCTGGCATTCAAGCTCTGTGTAAAGCACCAGGTAAGAGACCAGTCTTCCCCAGGTTTGTAACCCCAAGGCACAGCACAGTACTCAACAAAGAACAGGCCCTCAAGATATTTATTGGGACGAATTTAGCATCATCACGTTCATTCCAAAAATAACACTTAAGATTTTTAAGTTAGGGATTTTGCATGTGCAATTTTTGATTTTCAGTTTCCGTGAATGATAATAATGCTGAACTCAAGTCATATATATTTTTTTTTATTGAGAAAGGGAGCATGTGAGCAAGGGCATAGAGAGAGAGAGGGAGAGAGAGAAAAAGAGGAAATGATAGAATAAGAGAATCCCACAAGGGAGAGAGAGAAAGGGAGGAGGGGGGAAGTGGGACTCACCTGAAGCGGGGCTCGTGCTCACCCCATTCAGGATTTAAACTCATGAACCATGAGATCATGACCCGAGCCAAAGTCAGATGCTTAACCAACTGAGCCACCCAGGCGCCCTCAAGTCATATCACTCTAAAGAAATTTGTCTGATCTGAACCTAACAATAGTATATTCCACTGCACAGCCTTTTCCGTCAGTAGTCAATGGCGCCAACCCCTGTAAAACAAGGTACCCCAGTAACCCCCTCAGAGGGCTAGCGCGAGAGGGTTACACAAGAGTCAGCCCAGGACCTGCTGAAATGTTCTCAGAATAGAGAAACACTTAAGTATCAAAAGTAACAATCTGCTTTCTTTCAATTCTTCAAGTACAGCTACGTTACTCACCTGATTAAAGTAACAATGTAAAAGACATGCGTTCAGATAAGAAGCCGATTGGACCAGTTTGAAAAATCTCACAAAATTATTACTGTTCAATGCAGCAAAAGCCTGAACAGCAAATTTCACTTCGGAGGAATTTCTAACAGCAGGATGGAACTGTTGTACTTCTCTGTCAATTAAAGGAGATAAAGAGATTAGAATTTTATTTTTAATTAGACAAAATTTCCATGAAAACCAGATGTGATTTAAAAAAACAAAGATTTCAACCATATGGAGAAAAAGGGACTTAATGGTGGGTGACACGTGCCACTCTGTTAGATTAGTAATTTCGAAGCTGCCACTCTTGGACTAGATTGGGAACAATGGTGTTCTCTAAAAAGATGGTAAATAAACAAATTCACGTAATAATCAATTTAAGGATTATCAAAGAGTTACTTTAATGCCAAATGACTGCAAGCTGTTTTCACAATGATGATGTCTAAACAAAACCTAACTTTGCTATGTAAGTGAACAGCTGACTGAGTCACTCAAGAGAAGAAAGGCACCTGTCATCCATGAAAAGACCACACTTCCGTTTTCCATAACCAGTTTATCTCTGGGACTGAATTTTAAAACTAAAAATCAGTAACACATTTCAGTATTGTTTAACAAGGTTCTTAGGGAAAACAGTAAGCTAAAAAACAGATTCAGCATAAATAAGAGAGTCTCGGAAATAAAGGAGTCACTGGCTGTCACCAAGTCCGGTTGACCAACAACAGGGACAGAGACTCAGGGGATTCTGCTGTGTTTTCTCCTATAAATGTCCACCTGTGTAGCAGATCAGTATTTAAAGTTCATTCTTTCTTAATATCCCCCTACAAACATTCGTTTCCCACAATTTTTTCCTCTCCTATCACTTAGTTCTTTGAGGAGGCGTGTGTGGACATATGTAACAGGAAACACGCCTGGACACAGCAAACTGCTGACAGCTCTTGACAGGGCGCCCTGGGCTTCCCTGTCCTCCCTCATTTGCCTCTTCTGTTCAGGCAGATTCCTTCCTCGTCTTCTCACTGACAAAGAGAAACTGTTCTCACAAAGGATCTGGGGCCTACTCTGACTGCCGCCGTCAGCACAGCCCTGTCCTGGGGCCCCCTGCGCCTCCGCTCAACAGAGCACACAGCCCAGCCCAGGCTGCTTACTGTCAAGCCCACACTCAACACCAGACAGACTCTGCACTGCCAGCTGCCATGAACCCTAACAGCTCTCTTCCTGTTTAAACGCTGCTTTTCCAGACAACTTAGGTTAGTTTCTGACTGAAAATTTACCTTAGGATGTCCCCCTTATTGAGATTGAGCAGAACATTGTAGCCCTGGAACTCTGCTTCGCTGGCACAGAACACACCCTTGTTTCTTAGGTCCTGGTACATCTCCTTCAGACTCTGAAGGCACTTGGTCATGTTCTCATTGTTGATCTTGGCATCAAAAGAGGACATGGGCTCCTCACACATGAAGTGAGCACAGTGGATATGGAACCGAGTACACTTCTCAATCAGGGATACCGTCACAGGGTCACACAAGTGCTGCTGTGTGATGTCCTGGCCATGAACGAGAGGGAGTATTATACACGCACACACCTCATCCACACACCTTACGTACATACGTGTCTCCTATACACACAGATCTCATACACCTATTTCCATGCAGAGAGAACCAAATGTGAGAAAAATTAGGATTACCTGAATTTCTCTCATCAATTTGAAACAAAGTGCATGAAGCACATTTTAAAAGGACTTTGTAATGATTTACTATGTTTTTTTTTTTTTTTTTAATTTTTTTTTTCAACGTTTATTTATTTTTTGGGACAGAGAGAGACAGAGCATGAACGGGGGAGGGGCAGAGAGAGAGGGAGACACAGAATCGGAAACAGGCTCCAGGCTCTGAGCCATCAGCCCAGAGCCCGACGCCGGGCTCGAACTCCGGGACCGCGAGATCATGACCTGGCTGAAGTCGGACGCTTAACCGACTGCGCCACCCAGGCGCCCCGATTTACTATGTTTTTAATGTTTATTTGAGAGAAAGAGAGTATGTGCGTGTGCATGAACAGGGGAGAACAGACACAGGGGGAGAGAGAGAATCCCAGGCAGGCTCCATGCTGTCAGCACATGGCCTGACGTGGGGCTCGAACCCACGAACTGTGAGATCATGACCTAAGCCAAAATTAAGAGTCAGATGCTCAACCAACTGACCCACCCAGACACCCTGTAATAATTTTAAATACAGCATATTCTTTTACACAGATGAGTAAAATGAGAACTCTCCCTTCAACTCTGGAATTCACATGCATTTTCTAGTTTCCTGATCGAAAGTGACTGATACCTTCCGAATGCCCCGTGTGCGGTTCCACACGAAGTCGTACCAGTCCCGCAGACTGCCCTCCTTCTGGTCCATGATCTGGGTCACCAAGTAGTCCATGGTCCTGCTGAGCACTGCCGAGGGCCGAAGCTCATGCGGCAGGGGCTCTTCCTGATCAGCAGAGGAGCGGCTGTACTCCTTCACGGCTGCTGCGTGATCCACCTGAGGACACAGAGTGGGAACAAACCTGTGTGTCAGGTGCTGGGCCAGCTTCCCCACAGCTGTGCCTTAAAATGAAGGGGAAAATCACCCACAAACTCATACGAGATCAAAACTACAGAATACAATATTCAAATGTAAAATTTCTGTTTGAAAGTAATGACCAAAATTCAAAAACAAATGAGAAACTTGTTTTTGGCAAATATGACAAGGAGTGAAGAAGCAGAAGGAATATAAGTGGGGGCACATGCCTGGCTCAGTCGGTGGAGCAGGCAACTCTTGATCTCAAGGTTCTGAGTTCGAGCCCCACACTGGGTGTAGAGAATACTTAAAAATAAAATCTTAAAAAAAAGGGGGGGGGGCGGGAAATAGAAGTAGAGATACATGTGCATGGCCCCAAGGGCAGAGGTGTGACACGTTAAGGGACTCTGAAGCATTTTAACATAATTTAGCCACACTCAAACACCAAAGTAAGTCTACATGGATTAGAAAGGAAATGGAGACAGCAGCAGGGGGGCTCATGGGGGCTGCACAGCTGCACACAAAGGCCTGGAGCTGTCCCACCTGCAAAAGGAGGCTGAAGACACATGGCCAAAGGCAGAAGCCCAGATGTCCACAGACTGAGCCCCAGGCATCCACCTCAAGCTGCCATCATTGTCCCCTGGGGCAGGAGCCTCTGCTGTGATGCAGAGATGATGATGACAGCATGCAACTCTCAGTCTCACGGTTATAAGCTCAAGCCCCACACTGGATGCAGGGATTACTTAAAAATAAAATCTTAAAAAAAAAAAAAAAAAAAAAAACAGCCAACAGAGGAGACACCTATAAGCAAAATTAACGAAGAGAAATTAACAAAAACTTAAATTTTTTTTTTAAATTGACAAAGGATTGGGGTGCCTGGGTGGCTCAGCCAGTTAAGCGTCCAACTTCAGCTCCGGTCATGACCTTGGAGTCTGTTAGTTCGAGGCCCACGTCGGGCTCTGTGCTGACAGCTCAGAGCCTGGAGCTGCTTCAGATTCTGTCTCCCTCTCTCTCTGCCCCTCCCCTGTTCACACTCTGTCTCTCAATAATAAATAAACGTTTAAAAAAAAAAATTGACAAAGGATCTAAAATGGTGATTTCTGAGAAACAGTTTGGGAACATGCATTGACATACATATGTTCAGGACCTTGAAAAAAGGTCATACCGTCTGATGTAGTAATTTAATTCTTAGGATCTATCAGAAGGAAATAACCTAAATACTTTAGATTCATTATACACAACATGCCCAGTAGAATCATTAATAAAATTTAAATATTAGAAACAGCCTATCTAGTGATTGCAAAACGGTAAGTTTTAACAGTTACATAAATCAATTAACAGGCTGTCATTTAAAACATGCTGAGTTACGCCTGGGTGGCTCCGTCAGCTGAGCATCTGACTCTTGATCTCGGATCAAATCATGATCCCAGGGTTGTGGGACAGAGCCCCACACTGGGCTCTGCACTGACAGCACAAAGCCTATTTTCTTTCTCTCTCTGCCCTTTCCCCCATTCTCACGCACTCTCTAAAATAAAAATAAATAATGCTGAGTTTATCAAAACACTCACAATATAATTTTAAGTGAAAAATATTCACACAGAATTGCATCTAGAGGATAATCTCAAGCATGTAAAACACATACATAGAAAAGGGTAGGAATACGGGGCGCCTGGGTGACTCAGTCGGCTAAGTGTCTGACTCTTGATTTCAGCTCAGGTTATAATCTTGTGGTTTGTGGGTTTAAGCCCAGCATCAGGCTCTGTGCTAACAGTATAGAGTCTGCTTGGGATTCTCTCCCCATCTCTCTCTCTCTCTCTCTCTCAAAATAAATAAATTTTTAAAAACAAAATTTTTTAAAAGGGGTACTAATAAAATTGTGAAAAGAAAAAAGATTTGTGAAGCAAATCTCCTATCTACATCTATAGAGAACCATGGGGTCCGGTCACCTCATATAGGATTGTTTAGTGTACACCTCACAATAAAAACAATTTAATATGAACATTAAGAGCACATCCCCACTACCCTCTAAAAAGGTAAACACCCAAACCAAATACCAATATATACAAAAATCACAAAAAAGTCCCCCCCCCGTGTATCCCACCTCCACCCTGATGATTTAAATATGGACAACAGCCTAGAGAGCAACCCCAGGAGGACATGGGGCTCCACCTGATCAGTCCCTGGGACCACTTCAAACACGCTCAGCTGGCTCCGGGTCTCCCGCATGTACCGCTCCTTCTCAGGACACATATCTGGGCACGTTCCAACAAAAGTTCTTGCTTTGTCCAGGTCAGTTCTTTTTACCCGAGCTAAATGATGACAAGTAAAAAATAAGAACGTATCACACAGTTACTAGGAACCCAGAGAAGTGTGTCTTTATGATGATAAAAAGAAAAAGAAAAAGAAAAAAAGAAAGGCAAACACTGCAAATTACAAAGTAAAAGAAATATGTTTTAAATGGTGGGCCTATGGAGTGCCTGGGTGTCTCAGTCGGTTAAGTGTCCAACTTCAGCTCAGGTCATGATCTCACAGTTCGTGAGTTTGAGCCCTGCGTCGGGTTCTGTGTTAACAGCTCAGAACCTGGAGCCTGCTTTGGGTTCTCTCTCCCCCTCTTTCTGCCCCTCCCTCATTCTCTCTCTCTCTCAAAATAAACATTTTAAAATAAAGCAGAGTAAAAAGTAAAGTAAAATAAAATAAAATACATAAAAACACAATACAATACAATAAATCAAATCAAATCAAATCAAATGCTGGGCCTAGAAAAAAGAAAGCATGGCCTATCACATCAGGCACCAGGGCATCCAGGCCCATGAAGACCCCTGAGGAGGCCTCATCCCCCCTGCAACAGCCACAGATTCTCACTGCACCCTACAGGCAGGGGGCACACGTAGCTGTTCATGGCTCTGGTAATGAATTCAAAGATAGTCATGCTGCAATATGTTTGTTAAAAAGATCAATTTGTTAACTGTAAATATTCAAAATACACTAGTACTCTAAAACTCAGTATTTCATCACTTTTTTCCAGCATGTCTTTAACAGGATTCACCTAAGAGAATGTACCCCGGTCCTGAAGTGAATAAATTATTACCTTCCATACAATTTCTTACAAAAGTATCTTTTAAACGAAATGGAATGCAACAACTTCACAGCTCAAAACATACAGGTTCAGTCAGTTAAGCCCTGGACTTTGGCTCAGGTCATGATCTCACGGTTTGTGGGTCCGAGCCCCGCATCAGGCTCTGTGCTGACAGCTCAGAGCCTGGAACCTGCTTCAGATTCTGTCTCCCTCTCTCTCTCTGCCCCTTCTCGCCTCACACTCTCTCTCTCCCTCCCCCTCTAAAATAAATATTAAAAAATATTCTTTTTACATATACACATCTTATTTTTATTCTGAAAAATTTAAATACCTACTAATTCTATTTGGAATACAAAAATTCCGTTCCTGGGTTTCAACAACAAAAAATCACCGTGTCAATGACATGATGCGTGACAGCAGCTTTTATTACCATGTTAAGGAGGCACTGTGATTATTCCACTTATTCACAGCTTGTAAAAAAAGGAAAATCCTACAGCTAAAATCTAATTTCAAAAAAACTTCGCAAAGAAAAACACAAATACTTTTTCATTTGTGCTCGTTGCACATATATTTTTTTTTTAAGTTTACTTATTTTTGGGGGGAAGAACGAGCAGGAGAGAGATAAAGAGAGGAAAAAAAGAGAATCCCAAGCAGGCCCGGCACCGTCAGCACAGAGCCCAATGCGGGGCTTGAACTCACGAACCAGGAGATCATGATCTGAGCCAAAATCAAGGGTCAACTCAACTGAACAAGCCACCCAGGTGCCCCACACATATTTTTGAAAAGTTAATAGAATACTTACTTTTTAAATAGCTAATATATATACACAGATCACACTCCAAAGGTATTAAAACGTCCTACATAAAATCCCCCCCACTTTCCTCCTGAGTCAACATGAACAGATCCTTTCACATCTGCACAACTATTTTATGCACACGTATGCAAGCACACTCACATGCGTATGGACACACACACACTTCCTACCCTTATTTATACACAAATGGTAGCACACTACATACTTACCACACTATGTTTTTATCAGTTCACAATAAATCTTCATATTTTTCCATAAACAAAGCCTAATCTTCCTCCAGGCTGTTTAGAATCCTGCTATGTGGACAATCGATTCCCAATCTTTGCCATCACAAACAACCTATGTGTGAATCTCACACACAAACATATGTGTGGTACTGTCCATGGGACAGATTCCTGCACACGAGCTGCTGGGTGAAAGGCACAGGCTTTCCTAAGGCTAAAAGATACTGCCAACTCTCCCTCCTCCACAGGAGTGCAGCCATCCCCAGCCTGCCCAAGGACACAGCATCAGGGCACAATACGGAGATGCCACTCTGGGAGGTGCATCGCTGTGGGAGGGCGTGGGCAACTTTCCCTATGTTTAAGAGCCAACTGGTGACACAGCTGACCCTTGAACCACACGGGTGTGAACTGCACGGGTCCACTTACATCTACAATACTATAAATGTACTTTCTCTTCCTGAAGATTTTTTTAATAATGTTTTTCTTTAGCTTACTTTACTATTAGAATGCAGTATATAAAACACATAACACACTAAGCACGTACTAATCGACTGTTTTTGTTATCAGTAAGGCTTCCAGTCAACAGTAGCCTATAGGCAGGTAAGCATTTGGGGAGTCAAAAATCATATGTGGATTTTCCAACTACAAGGGAGACCGCACCCCTGACCTTGTGTTGGTCAAGGGTCAGGTATACTTTCTTTTCTATAACTCTTCTGACCACCTACTCATTTCTCTATTGAGTTAGTCTTTTTTTTCTTTTTTTTTTTGAGAGAGAGAGAGAGAGAGAGAGAGAGAGAAAGAGAGGGCACCTGGGTGGCTCAGCTGGCTGAGCGTCTGACTTCAGCTCAGGTCATAATCTCATGGTTCAGGGGTTCGGGCTACACATTGGGCTTTGTGCTGACAGTGCAGAGCGTGCTTGGCTGCTTGGCTCCCTCTCTCTCTGTCCCGCTCCTGCTCGTGTTCTCGCTCTCAAAAATAAATGATTAAAAAAAAAAAAAAAGCACATGCGAGTGGGCATGAGCATGGGAGGGGCGGGGGGGGGGGGGGGATTCCAAGCAGGCTCCACACTGTCATCGCAGAGCCTGACGCGGGGTTCGAAACCACAAACTATGAGATCATGACCTGAACTGAAATCAAGAGTTGGATGCCTAACCAACTAGGCCACCCAGGCGCCCCCCAAGGGCTAGTCTTTTTCACACTGATTTCCACAGTTCTTTCTGTATCAGAGAAATCAGCCCTTTATGATATGAGTTACAGATTTTTCCCCTGGGTTGACTTTTCTTAGTTTTATTTGTGGGGATTTCTGTCAAACAAAACATTTTGATTTGTGTTTAATATGTGCTTTCTAAATGTCTAAAAACTGCCCTTTAAAATGTTTAATTTTAAAAAATGGTTTATAGATTTTCTCCCAAATAAAATTCAAGGGGCTCCTGGGTGGCTCAGTTGGTTAAGCGTCCAACTTCGGCTCAGGTCATGATCTCACGGTTCGTGGGTTCGAGCCCACATCAGGTTCTGTGCTGACAGCTCTGGGCCTGGAGCATGCTTTGGATTCTGTGCCTCCCTCTCTCTCTGTCCCTCTACTCCCACGCCGTCTCTATCTCTCAAAAGTGAATAAATGTTTAAAAAAATAAATAAAGACATATCTGCATTACATCTACATCTATGCTCACCTTCTTGGGAAACTAGTAAACAACAAAGTTACATGCGGCGCATCGGAGGCCTAAGGCTCAATGTCAGTGAGCCTCCACAGACAGCAGTCACTCCCTCCTCACAGCTCCCAGAATGACCTTATCATGACCTTAGCGAGGTCTCTGAACCTCTGCTGAGATGCACCCACAATACCTTGTCGCATGATCCTGTCCCTCTGGTCAAGCAAGCGGTACTTCTCCTCAGATGTCTCAGCCACGGTGCCTATCAGGGCGCTAAGAGATGACACACATGGCCCAAGACCCTCGGAGCCCTCAGAGCCCGAATCAAAAGGGTCTCCCTCAAACTGATGGGTCTTTAGAAGACTTGGCTTCTTCACGGGAGAGCTACAAACAAAGTAACACATTAAGGGTCTTGTATCCATCAAGCATTTCTGTCATTTCCGCTTCCGGATGCTTTCCTTATTCAAGATTTTCTGCTCCTCCAAAACTGAAACTAAAATCACTAACAGGAGACGATGATGATCCTAATGAGAAGTGTAAAGGTGTTATTATTTTTCACTGTGATTTTCAAATTTTGAAACATTCCATACTTTCTAAAAATGAGAGGAGCCCATTTAAACATGTGAAATGAACTTCTGCATATTTCTATCTCAAAAAAATGAAATTCAGCCTGGGGGGAAAAACCACTTTTACACCATGAAGAAATTGTGTGTCTACATGTTTTCACACATAACTTCATTCCCGCAGAAGGATGTACTAAAAAGACATGAACACTGCTTCCCAGCTTCCCCATTTTCTACCTGGCTTTCAACACTCTGGGAACTCGAATGTTGAAGATGTGACTGGCTGAGGGAGAAGAGAAAAATCAAAAGCAAATCAGCAACTAAAATGCTAACTGTAAAATGAAAGTAAGGAAATGATACGCTGACCAAAATACACCAAGGACTAAAGAGCAGCAGCCCGCTCTGTGGAAGGAAGAGAGGATCATGCGGAAAGGGGGCTGGGGAGGGAGGCTTTGCGAACGGATATCCACTGAGGCCGTGTGAGGCACACACCATGTCCCCACTCTGGCCTGAGGGCTGTACACTTGTATAGTTCCCCAGCTATAATGTGGCCAAAAGGAAGACCGCCTCACCATGATAAGCTAGACCTACAGAAGGTCATACGGGAAATTGCTAGAAGTAGCTACTAGGAAAACTTGGTTATTACAGCCAATTAGACCTCTCAAGGGAACAAGTTGCTTCTTATATACTGAGTACAACAGCATGGGGCATGGAACTGAATGGGACGAGCCCAGTGGCCGTCTCCCCCTTGCCCTCTCGCCATGTCCTACTCTCCCTCTCCCAGGCCCCCATTCCCCATGAAACCCTCCTCAAGGGTCAGCGTATCACCCACTTCCCAGCCATGCTCTGGCATGACTGCCATCAAGGGCACAGAAGTCAAGGAACCCACACGCCACCGTGTCCAACAGTCCTCAGAAAGAACCAGCCGCACCTTTTACTCAGGAGGCTGACAGCTGCAGCCCTCCCCACAGGCTTGCTAAGAGGGGAGTGCTGAAAGGATGCGTCCTCCGGGCCCTGGCCAGTTTCACCGTCACCTGGCTTCTTCTCCTTCAGGGAAAAGGGCTTCTTATTGGGACCTGAGGACACAAGAGCACAGAGTTTATGAACCACAAGTCTGACACTGGATTTTACTTGTGTTTGAAAAAGTAATACTCTCCTAATTGTTACGGGAGATTCCAAAGCAGCCCAAAGAAACACTCTGAGACACAGGATCCACGGACAGCCAGCCCCGCCCTGGTGCTGGGGAAAGCTCAGTGGGCAGTCCATGCAGAGCACTGGAACCCGCACCGGGAGTAACTGGGAACTCACTCAGTTTCTTCTTGTGCCAAAAGACAGCCATGTCCTTATGCAGACTTTTCCCCTTCTTCCTAGCCAGGGCTGCAGATGCCTAGGAAAACAGTCCATACCACAACGTATGAGGACGTCAGACCAAAGGAAATGAAATTAAAACTTCAAATGCAGTAGCAGAATTTGTACAGTTTTGTACAGAGCGAAGCCTCCACCCACTACATGTTCTGACCACGCAGTCTGCCTCCAGTCACAGCAGCCACAGTCCTCGCCTCTCCTACCTGTCTCACAGGCATGGATTTGCTCCTCTCCTTTTTGAAAGTAATGACTTTACTGTGATAGAACCCACAGATTAGCCTTGTTGGCATTCGGTGAGGTGACTCTCACCATCTGATTACACGTACAGTAATACAGTAAATACATACGGTATTGGAAAGATTGCCAAGTCACACTTAAAGACAAAAAAAAGAGAATGACACACGTGGGATACATTTTATTGCAAAATCAAGTACGTTTTAGTATACCCATAGACAAACCTATGAAAAGGTCTAGAAAAATACACATCATACTAGGTAACCGTGCTTGCTCCCAGGTAACAGGAGAGATGAGGGTAATCAGGAGACCTCAGAATTGTATGTATCAATGAACTACTTCCTACAACAATGTATTTACACACCTATTTCATAAATATTTTTTTAGAGTTCAGCTAGAAAAGTACATCTCAATAGTCAAATACCTTCAAAAACAAAACAAAAACGAGGCATATGACCCAGCACTTCTACTTTAAGTGTATACCCAAGAGAATGATAGGAAATATTTGCACACCTGTTCACAGAAGCATTATTCAAAATAGCCAAAAAACAGAAACAGCCTCTGTCCATCGACAGGTTAATAAAGAAAAATACATCTACACAATGGAATTATTATTCATCCATAAAAGGAATAAAGTACAACCACACAAACATTGAAAACGTGATGCTGACCAAAATAAGCAGGACAAATACTGTGATCCCACATAAATGTAATTTCTAGAATAGGCAAATTTAGAGAGATAGAAAGTAGATTAAAGGTCACCAAGGGCTTGGGGAAGGAAGAAATGGGAAAATACTACTTAGCGGTTAGGGTTACTGTTTGGGATGATGACAAAGTTCTAGAAATAGATAATGGTGATGGTGGTACAACACTCTGAATGTAATTAATGCCACTGAAATGAAAGAAAAAAAGAAAGAAAGAAAGGAGCAAACAGCAAAAACTCTAAAGCTATGGAAGTATTTTGGCACAGAACTTCTACTCTCAGGAATTTAAACAAAGGATGTAAACCAATCAGAAATACATGTACAAAATGTCCACAAATAGAAAATTAACCAGGTAAGTAAACAGGACAGAATGCCATACAGCACTTAACAATCCTCTTCTAATTAGGCTATTTATTAATTTCAGAAAATACTAAAGATTACAACCTGAAAACATAAGCAAACAGTATATGCAGCATGATCCCATTTGTGTAAAAACAACGTGACTATGTGTTTACAATGATATTAACTAAAATATTCATAGTTCATTTCAAATATTCATATTCATTTGGTTTTTCCCCTACATCATCACTTAAAAGAAGTATGAAAACATGCTTTCCACTTTACAAACTCTAAAGTACTTTTTCCCCACAAGAAAATTCAGAAATAATAAAAACATAACGCAACATAGTGTGAACAATCCCCGTATGCATACACCCTACAACTAATGCGTCATGCATATGTGTGCTTATATACATATTTAAAGTCAAGGTATAAACCAGATAAGTAATGTCAGTTATCCTGGAGGATAGGATTACATGGGGATTTTTTCTGTATTGTTGGAATGTTTACAGTGATTATGTACTACGACCAAATAAAAGAAAATCAGAAACAAACAAGAAAACTCAATTTTGAAAAAATGCTATGTGATTATAGAGCCAAGTTGAGAATAAGATATCTGAGTGCTTGCCCATTCTAGCAAGTAAGCGATAGATTAAAATATAAGTTTTAATGGGGCACCTGGGTGGCTCAGTTGGTTAAGCATCCAACTTCAGCTCAGGTCATGATCTCACAGTTCGTGGGTTCGAGCCCCAGATCGGGCTCCTGACAGCTTGGAGCCTGGCACCTGCCTTGGATTCTGTGTCTCCCTCTCTCTCTGCCCCCCAACCGCTGCTCACACTGAACATTAAAAAAAGTTAAAAAATAAAATAAAGAAAAAATAGATTTTAAAGTGACAAAGGTCACTCGAACTTTTTCTCACTCACATTAAATTTGTTGGAAATACTCACATGATCAAAAAAATATACCACGGCAAGCTTTTTGCTGCGCCTGGTATAGATGCGCTGCACTTTAGCAATTTTACCAAAGTGTTTCTCCAAAATGGTTCTGTCGTTGAGATAGTCAGGGATGTTCTTGCACTGGATAGCTGTGATTTCAGCAGGAGACAAGCCTCCAAGACTGTCTGTGCTCTCGCTTCTTTTACTTTGACGCCCAGGTGTTCCTCTTAGAGAATCTAGGGATAAGAGAACGGGCACAAAAACGTAGCAGATGTCACATCTCAAATAGGAAGCACCAACTATGTAAGAGCAAAGTAAATGTTTATAGATACAAGACATTTTCTTCCTATGTTAGAATTCCTAATGTTTACAGGAAACTTACCAGAAACATTAAACTAAGACTCAGGGAAATTTACCAACAACAAGCCAGCAGCATTTACTGGATGGCACACATTTTTAGAGCTCACCTTCTTTTTTATCTCTACTTTCAGTTTCCTCCTCCTTCACACCTGGGAGCCGGGAAAGTGCTGAGGAAGACTGACTCCCTCCTGGGATGGCCACAGGGTCATTTTCCGCGGACTCAGTACAACCAACTTCCTTTTTAGATTCCTTGTTGCCAAGACGACCTACTTCTTTATTGCTTTTGAAGACATCCTGTATCGTTCGACCAAACAAGGTGCCTCCCCGGGGTCGATTCAGGCGGACAGGTCGTTTATCTGGGGGATGATCTCCCCTAGACAGAGCGTCCACATCTTCTGCTCCATCATGGCCATGCCTCCTTGGGGAGCGATCCTGGTCCTCCTTCCTTTTCAGTCCTTTCATGAGGCTGGGAAGTGGCTCCATTTGGGATATACCTTCTTCACATCCTTGTCTGACCCCGGTTTTGCTAACCGGGTAGGGTTCTCCCAGAGACCCTGAAGATATGGGGAAGCTAGTGAAGCTACTATTAGAACTTCCAAATAGTGATTTAGGGCCTCTCTTCTCTTCCTCTACATTTTGGTTTGACAAAGCAGAGGCAAAGGCAGATGATGAATTATTACTGTTAACTGGTTTTGAAAAGGTGAAATTTGAATTGCTAGCTGTACTTGTCACCTGAGAAAAAGAAAATGGTGCCAGTCCCCCAGGTCCGCTACTAATGGGGTGAGAAAATGTGAAAAATCCAGAAGTAATTTGACTCTGAGTTTTCTCAGGCTCAGATTCAGCCCCCAATATTGGTCTGAACACTGAATTTTCCAGAGGTTTAAAGCTAAATTCTGTTTTCCCAAAACCAGAGCTTGTTATTTCTCCAGTTTCTGGTCCAAATGTAGAAGTACTTGGGAAAGTCCCAAAGTTGGATGATTTAAAACTAAATCCTGGGTTTCCAGGCACACACGAACTTGAAGGCCCAGAGGCAGCTACAAAGGCTGGAGTGTGTTCAAGTCCTGAAAACAGTCCAACATTTGAGGTCTGGGAAAATCCTAATGTTTGTGCTGAAGAAGAATGACTTACTCCCGAAGATGTTGGAAAGCTGGATACCTGTGAAAATCCTGACGTTTTCCCAGATAACGTATTGCTTTGTCCGAAAGGCGAGGGCTGACCAAATCGAAATGGCGGCTTAGCCTGAAATGTTCCTATGGAACTACTGGAAGATGCTGGAAAAACCCCAGGCTGCTGCCCACTGAAAGGATTGGTTGGGTTCATCTTCTGATCCAAGGTAGTGAATACTATGTGTACACAAGTTGTTCTCTTCTTTGAACAGTCTGTTCAACTAGGAAGCCACCCTCATCTTCACAATAAGCTGGAAGACAAAAATTGAGATCATCACAGCTATGTCCTGCTGGAAGACTAAGAAGATAATTTTTAATCACATGTCACACTCTAAGAATAATGGAAAACTGGGCAAATCAAAGGGTTAGGTATTATTTTCTGAGAGCCAGTGGGGGGTTTGTGGGGAGGGCTGGAGTAGAGGATGGAGAAATAAATTACTTCGTTACTGGAGATTGAAGCGTGATGCTTCAGACTAAGGAAAAATTCAAATCATTTTCTGAATTGGTAAGTTCACGAAAAAACTCAAATAACAACAAGAAAACGAATGTAGTCACACTTTTAAAGAGAGGAGTTTCTCCAAACTTATTCCAATCTCCATAGCCAGAAAGCTACAGTGTAACGCTGTTAAGAACATTAGTGTTGCAGTGTTTTCTAATTTTCTCCCAGCAACCAGAACACTAAATGTTCTTCCCAGATACAGAAATAAATTGTGTTGCCATACCTGCGATGACCCAGAAACCGGCTCAAAGGACGAGTGCCCCGCAGAGAGGCCGCCCCCAGACCCGAGAAGGGCCGGGAACGGATGCCGCGCAACCAGAAAAGTCCCGCCCCCGGCCCTCGGCGGCCGCCCGCGCCCCAGGCCCGCTCGGCGGACTACAGGGGCGCGGTGGCGGGGCGGGGAGATGGCGCAGGGGAAGGAAGCGGCCTCCACCCAGGTCGGGCCCCGCGCCGCGCTCACCATCCGGCTCAGGGACTCGGAGACCCGCCGCCTGCCGCCGCCCCGGGGCCCCTCGGCGCCCGGCTGGAGGCGCAGACACGGATCGCAGCCGCCGGAGCCAGGCCTTCGCTGCGCGCTGCGGAAAGAAAACGCAACGGACCAACTTCCGGCCCTTCCAAGCGGCTCGGCCCCACACTGACTCCGCCACACTCTGGTTCCGCCCTCCAGCCGGAAGGCCTGAGGGCTTCCGGCGCACGGGATGTCAACGGGGCCCCCTTGGCTTCGAACCTGGTACGTGAGCCGGTGGCTTTCTCTCTAAAGTGGGGCGTCGTTCGCACCCCGCGTGCTGCCCGTAGCCTGCGTTCGGAGCCTCGGTGCCACGCTGAGTGGTCCCTTGGGAAGCCCCCGACCCACCCCCCCCCCCGACCACCCCACCCCCCACCCCGCCGTCCCCCTAGGACTCACGCCCTTCGGCCCTACCCCTCCCCCCCTCCGCTCACACACACCTCTCCATAGCACCCTCCCACGCTCCCCCCCATATGATCCCACACCTCCCCTCCCCTCACCCCACACCTCCCCACTCCCCCTCACCCTATAGCACCCTACACCTCCCTCTCCCCCCATCCTGTACAACCCCACACCACCTCACAACTCACCGTATTCTTCCTCCACCTCCTCACCCGCGCCCCAACCCGGTTTCATTATTAATGACCCCTTCCTGACTACAGGTCCTAATTTCCTACCTGCTGTTCCATTCTGGCAGGCCTGACTCTAGGACTTCCTATTATATTCCTTCATTTTTGTATCTTTCTTATGGTAAAATGTAAATCCCCTTAAATTTTTCAGTGAGTTTCACAAAATAAAATGATGTGAGGTCTGTATGTGTTTTTATAGAATTTTATAGAATTTATTGCCACTTTCAATTACTGATTTGTGTTCTTTTAAACTTTGCCACAGGCTCCTTTTTAAACATTTTTAAAGGGCATGTTGTTCTGAAAATGAGTTTGGTGCTTAGAAATCTGCAACGAGCTGTCCCCATCAGGAGAGCGCCTCTTCGCAAGAAGTTGGAGATTGTGAGGAGTATATTAGGGGTGCAGAAATTTGACCTGGCGATCATCTGTGTTGACAACAAGAGTATTCAGCACATTAATAAAATCTACAGAGAGAAAAATCTGCCAACAGATGTGCTTTCCTTTCCATTTCATGAGGTAAAAAGTATTCTCCTCTTGTCTGGCCCACCTTCTGATGTAAATACTCTGATTTTTAAGTTTTATTTTGGAAACTTTAAAATAGGGGCACCTGGGTGGCTTAGTCCGTTAAGAGTCCAACTCTTGATTTTGGCTCAGGTCAAGATCTCGCCATGTGGAGACTGCTTGGGATTCTCTCTCTCTCTCTCTCTCTGCCCCTCCCCTGCTCTCACTCTATCTCTAAGTAAATAAATAAACTTGAAAAAAAAAGAGAGAGAACTTTAAAATATACACATGAGGGGAGCCTGGGCGGCTCAGTCAGTTAAGTGTCTGGCTCTTTGTTTTGGCTCAAGTCATGATCTCATGGGTCTGTGAGTTAGGGTCCCTCTTTGGGCACTGTGCTGACAAGCATGAGTCTGCTTGGGATTCTCCTCTCTCTGTGTCTCCCTCTCTCTCTGCCCCTCCCCTGCTTGCACTCTCTCTCAAAATCATAACCATTAAAAAAAAAAAAAAAAAGTGTACACATGAGTAGAGTGCAGCATGACCAGCCCCTATTGACCAATACCCATCACCCAGGGAGAAAAAGCGATTGGTGCCATCCTTCAGAAGACCGTCAGTGAGTTTGAAGGGGAGTGAGTGCTTCTGCAACTGTGTGATTCAGTAACAAGTATGGTAGGGTTGAAAAATTTTAATAACACTGAAATTTTCACTGAAAATGTAAAATAACACTGAAGAAATATTTTCTTCTTTTTTTAAGTGTTTATTTTTGAGAGAGAGAATACAAGTATGGGAGGGGCAGAGAGAGAGGGAGACACAGAATTCAAAGAGGCTCCAGGCCCCGAGCTGTCAGCACCGAGCCAGATGAGGGGCTCAAACCCACGAACCGTGAGATCATGACCTGAGCCAAAGTTGGACGCTTAACCAACTGAGCCACCCAGGTGCCCCTGAAAAAATATTTTCAACAATAAAAGATAGTGATTAGGTTATGAGCTGCATCATGAAATGACTCATTCAAAGCCATTATCAGTAGCAGCATCCAGACCTTTTTGGAAAGCAATTTGGCAATATACTCCAAGAGCATTTGAAACATATGTGTACTCTTTAATCCACTAGTGTCACATTTAAGGAGGGTAAAGCAAGAAAAGGAAGAAGACAAAATGTTATAAAAATTTTAAATGTTCACTTGATTTTTTTTCCTGATTGGGAGGAAACACCCTAAATACCCATCCACACGTGACTAGCTTAGTGTGAACAGGCCTCAGATTAATAGACTGGGGGTTTTTTGGTTTTATGTAGGAAGATGTAGAAGATTGTTTAGGACAAAATAACAAACAGAACAGAAATACAAAATTGGACTGATGTGGATTTGTGTGATTGTGCACTGGAAAGGATGAAAGAAGGAAAGTAACTCCTTTAACAAGGTGGAAAAGATGTGGGAATGTTGGGGTTCAGAGCTGACGGCCAAGAAAGAATTCTTGAGGCATCTTTGGTGCAAAAAAGGTAGTTTTATTAAAGCACAGGGACATGACCCGTGGGCAGGAAGAGCTGCACTGGGGTTGTGAGGAGTCACTGATTTTACACTTTCAAGTCAGGAGAGGGTCAGGGACAGCGGAAACCTCCAAGGAAATTAGGAAACAAGGTTTCCAGAGCCCTGAGGGAGTTAGCTATTGTAAGAAGAAGTTAATTTACTTCTGTCTTGTAAAACCTTACTTACGAGACCCTTCAAATGTATATCAGGGGACCATATGCTTGGAGGATGATGGCTAACCTATATCTTGGGGACTAGAGATGAAGGAAGTTTCCAAAGGAATTTCCTTTTTTTTTTTTTTTTAACGTTTATTTATTTTTGAGAGACAGAGTACAAGCGGGAGAAGGGCAGAGAAAGAGGAAGACACAGAATCCAAAGCAGGCTCCAGGCTCTGGGCTGTCAGCACAGAGCCCGACGCAGGGCTCAAACTCACGAGCCGCGAGATCATGATCTGAGCTAAGTCAGACGCTTAACAAACTGAGGCATCCGGGCCCCCCTCTAAAGGAGTTTCTATATGTTTAAAGAAGGCTTACAGGATCCTGGGGGGTCAGGCTAAGGTTGCCTTTTGCCCCTAGCAAAGTGTCATCATGGAGGCAGCTGAGCTCATAGAGGAAAGTCACTCTGCCCGTTTCAAGGGACTGTCAATGGGCTGTAAGTTGTAAGGAAATTTTTTTTTGCCTTTGTTCTCCACATCAGAAACATCTGAAGTCACTCGTAAACAGTGGCTCTACTGTGGTTCCCCCACTCCTCACCTGCCTTGGGACTGATGAGTAGGGGTCTTCCAGAATGAAATGTGTAGGCCTGTTGTCGGGTTAGTGTTCCTGAGGTCGTGCTCTCCGAATCTGTCTTTCCTCATTTATAGAATGTAAAAGCAGGTGAACTTCCCCAGCCTGATTTTCCAGATGACTACAATTTGGGTGACATTTTCCTAGGAGTGGAGTATATCTTCCAGCAATGCAAAGGGAATGAGGATTACTATGACGTCCTTACCGTAAGTGGGAATGAGTGCTGGCCCCTGATGCCACAGCCGTGTCCTTTGCCCCGGGCCTGGGAAGAGGTCATGGGTGGGACGCTGGCACCCGCACTGCCTCCCGTGTGGGACAAGGATTATTGGGGGAGGGAGACCTACGAGTAGGGGCTGTACCCTCTCTCGTCATCTGGCAGAGAGAGGGAAGAGCCTAAGCCGAGCAGTGTTGGGTGAGAGGAGAGGACAGGAAACATGTCAGAAGCTCCCGGAAACAGCCTTGTTTTTCCCTTTTACCTCTGGAGCTCAGCAGGCTGTGTAGCTAACTCAGACCTGCTGAATAAGCTCCTTACAGAACTGTCAAAGTAGATGGGATTGTAGCCTCTAGGACCTTCCGGATCCCACTCTCCTCAACTGGATGCAAAAGAAAGGAGGGGTGGTTTTAACTTCCTCATGGATTCGATTGAGGTGTTCTTCTTTGACCAGGCAGCCCCTGAATTATCTCTAGGGGATCCTGGAGCTTCTGTGTGACTTGAAGCACAGCTTCCCAGCAAGAGCCATTGTGACAGGTGTTGGGGGCCTGCTTTCTGGGGTGGGGGTGGACTTTCTGGGAGCAGGAGCCCTGGCACAGACAGGACTGCTCAGCACGGGGTTCGGCTCCAGGGTCTCTGCGGCCGGCAGCCATGCACCCCACAGGCCGCGGTGGGCATCCACTTCCGGCACCCCCTGCCACACCCCAGAGATCCAGTGCCTGCAGGGGAGGGCCGGCCCGCCGCTCCCACCGCCCTCATCCCCCCACGACAGGGCTAGGCCGGCCACTCTCCTCCTGGCCGGCACTCCACTGCACGTAGGCACCACTCCCAGCCCCAGGTACCCTCCACCCCTGGGTTCCTAACCTCCCACCACGCATGGGCTGAGTTCTCCCTTCCTTCCCTGCTCCTCCTCCTCTGGCACGTGGCCTGCTCGTGATCAGTCCGTGAAACAGCTTTTTAATTTTTCTGACAGGTGACTGCCACCCATGGGCTCTGTCACCTGCTGGGCTTCACACACAGCACGGAGGCTGAATGGCAGAAGGTAGGAGCTGTCCTCCAGTCCTCCACCATATGCACAAGAGGGCACACCAAGAACCGGGGCTGCCTAGCTATCTCCTGCAGTCAAGTATGAAGACCAGATTTGGAAAACAAAACAAAACAAAACACAAAGGCAGTAAATTAAGGAATTTTATAAAGGCTTATTTCACAAAAAAAAGACTAGCAGTGTTTAAAATATCGGGCTCTCCCAGTGCTACTAACTGTATTACTTATTCACTGTTGAAAGGAACGACTGAATAGAGAGACCAAATTCTGTAAGTTCTATAAAACTCTAATGGCTTAAAGTTAAAAAATCTTTACAAGAGAAATTGTGATGTTCTTGATCAGTTGGGAACTCAAATCATGCAGGCGTCTGATAGGGACCTATCGGGTGAAGTTACTTAGCCATTCGTATCCTTCAGAAGTGCCAGTGTATCTACCCCATGTATAAGGTTGTGTGCTGGTATATGTACATGTTGTTTTTAATAAGCTCACATTATATTTGTAGTCAAATAATTGGGTTCTCTGGAAGGCATCAAAAAACTTTTCAATTAACAAGAGTCCTTGATACAGTTGTCCTCACATCCAGTCTATCTCAGGCTGGGTCGCCTGTGGCCACACCCCTCCAAGTCATAGACTGACCCCGATGAGGCCCATTCGCCCCCCTCTGGCAGCATCTTGGAAAGTCCGTGTTGTCACCGCCAGCAGGGACCCCAGCCCTCCTGGGACTTCCTCACCCACCCACCCACCCCCCACCAACACCACCCCCACCCCTGCAAGCACTGACCACCCTCTCCCCCAGGAGGGGCTGTCCTCATGTGTCCCCCTCCCACATTTCCTGGGCCCCACTGACTTGTCTGGCCTGTTCTGCAATTCCAAATAGGGACTCATCTTCTTTTACCCAGGGCTACTACTTCAGCCCCTGCCCCCCAGTCCCTCCTGCTGTCCCCACCCATCACCCCACAGGCAGCATGTCCATACTCCCTGTGCAGTGCTGGGTGAAGGTGAGCAGAACCAGGTCCTGCGCTTTGAATCTGGGAGAGTCCACACAGCAGAGGCTCCTCATGCCACAGCCATGGGGATGGGCTTCCCCCAGAGGGCACCCCTGGGGCCAGGCCACGAGGCAGTCCACAGTCACTTTCCATTCCCTTCTTTCAGATGTACCAGAAGGAAAAGCAGGTTCTCGAGGAGCTGAGCCGGCGCACCGGGACCAGTCTCCAGCCCCTGAGCAGGGGCCTCTTCTGACTGCTGGAGGCCCAAGATGTGAGTGGCACCCGAGGGACTCTCCAGCACACAGGGACACCACGTGGAGGGCAGATGGACCCTCACCTTCGGGCCCTGAGGACCAGGCAGGCCACCAAACTGAGGGCTCTGCTGGTTGCTACTGCCCCGTGGGGCTGCAGAAGTGACTAAGTATAAAAAGTAATGTCCACTCATGTCTTCATTTGGAAGCCAGCAGACATGTTATTTTCAGTATTGCAGATAAGATAGTTCTAAACTCTTAGAATGGAGAGGTGGAGCACAGGAACTTCATCCGCCTGGGGTTCTGCCTTAGGTGAGAGGCATTCTTCTCTCCTGCCTGTGCAGCCTGCGCAGGAAAATCAACCAGGCGGCCCAGGGCGGGCATGCCCCTCACCCTCCTTCCTACAGGAACCCTGTTGGATTCGGTCCCCACTTACCCCTCGAGAGTGCTGTGACCTGGTACCTTCATGAGGGGAGACACAAGGCTGACCCTTAGGGTGGCCGCAAGGCCCAGGACCACCTCAGTCACGTGACCCACAGCAGCCATCTCCCACCCGTCCCATCTCGTGAGGTAGTTGCAGCCCCAGCTCGGAGCTTTGCCTGTGGACTCTACCTAAGGCCTCTTTCCTGACATGACAGGAGCTCTCGAGCCCTGTTGGCCCCGTTCACCCGCTGAGTGAAGTTAAGTGTCTCCTGGCTCCGGGGGATCCCTGAGCTCCAACTGCCACATCCCATCCTCTTTCCTGTGTTTCTTGCCTTGTCCTCTGAACATTAAACCCAGGAGGCAGCACAGACCTTCACCCAGAGCTGCTCAGGGGCCCAGGGAATCATGGGAGCAGACCATGGGCTGCTGGCTGAGCCAGCCCGGGCCTCCATCACTCGGACCTCCCAGGTACCGGTGTTGGCAGCGGCACCGTGACCTCTGCAGAGGCCGTGGCAATAAAACAGCCTCTCGGGGACTCTGGCCCCAAAACCAGGGATACTACAATTCTGAGAATTTGGTTTCTCCCATGAATCCATCTCAAAAGGTGAAAATGCATTTCCCACTGGATCTGCCATGTCTCCACTTGGACTTTCCCCAGGCGCTCAGGGACACAGAGGTGGGCTCGTGGTGTTCCTGAGTGCTCATGGGCTCTGCACAGCCTGCCTGTAGCCAGGGAAGCTGGTTCTCAGTGGAAAGTCGAACAGCAAAGACCAAAGATGACCCCACAAAGCTCTTGGCGTTACGGTTCTTTTTAAGAGAAGGAAGGGGTCCTGAGACCTGCCTGTCCTGTCAGCAGGCATTTCGGATGCTCCCCCGTCTTCCGTTACAGCCAACCCCCATGCATCTCTGGTCACGTGGGGCTCGGGAGATCTGCCAGGGATTGGGCCTCAGAACAGAACTGCTGGGGGCTGGGGGTGAGGGATCCAGCTTTATCAGGCAATGCCTAGTGCTTCCCAGGGGCCTGGTCACTCGTCCCCCTTGCAGCCCATAGCAATGACCTTGGCGTCCAGACCCCAGCCCCTATGCACCCAGACTCCCCACCCCCGTCACGTGTGCACTGAGGCTGGCCTGCATCTGTCCTGTCAGCAGTGACCGGCTTTTCATTGGCGTCCCCTCCACTGTGAAGTATTGGTTTTTCTTTTTTATTGATTCAGAGGGGTTTTTATATATCATTGAAAACAATAGGGAATGTAAGCCAGTGTCCTTCTGATCTAAATCTGAGAAAGGGCTGCCCCATCCAGCCATGGAGCTCTGTCTCGGCTGTCTCATTCCCCTGGACACTTCTGCCCGCCCCTGAGCTGGCCACGGTGCCCTGATTCCAGAGCTTCTGCAAACCCAGCCTCTGCCGGGACAGGCCCTTCTTCCTGCTCCAGGGGTCCCTTGGGTTCCTCAGCCCTTTACTCTCCCGTGTGGTCTCCAGATTCAGCTCCTGAGTGCCAGGAAACACTGGAGTCTCGATTAGAGGCACAGTAAGTCTGCAGAGCAGCTGGGACATTCGGGCTCCAGGCCAGGCCTACATGGTATCTCGTTTCACAGGTCTTCCGACTTCTCAGCACCCCACACCAAGGGGCAGGAGGGCACGGCCATGAGAAGAAAATGGTTTCTTCACTTGTACGTCTTCTGACATGAAGTGCTAGGAGTCTGTGCAGACCCCACAGGTTAAGGGTTCAGTCCCACAGCACTGCCCCCACTTTGGAGCAGGGTATACACGCCTCTGTCCGCCTCTACCACAGATCAGGGGACTGCGGGGGTTTGGGGCTCTGGACAGAAGTGGGGTGAAGACCAAACCTGTAGCTCTTACAGCACACAGTCAAGCTCTGCACAGCCAGCCTCCACCCCGTGCTCCAGGCACTTGGAGCTCAGACCCCCCTCCCAGGCAGGTTTGTAGCAGTGTCAGAAGTTGTGACTGCTTCCATGTTCACGGCTCTCTTCCAGGGCCTGCTCTGACCTCTTTAGCATCCCCAGGTCGGCCTGCGCAGAACCAAGGGGACCCCCCCTCCCGTGAGGGCTGCCTTCACCCCTGTGCCCCACATCAACTGTGACCCCACTTGATGCCCAGTGGTGCCTTGCTCTGTCCTGTCACAGCACCTGGACGCTCCTCGATGCAGGAAGATGTTTCCTTTATCCCTGTGGACCGAAGGCTCCTGAAACCCTTGTAATTTCTTGGGTGATAGGCATGTCTTTTGTTCTGAGGCAACTCTTAGGGGCTCCTGGGGGGGGGCCCGGGCCCCCAGAAAGACCTGCCATGATTGGAAGCTTGTTAACTGTTAGCCCCTTCCTCCCATCCCATTCTCCAGAGGGGGAGAAGGGCTGGAAATGCAGTTAGTCTATCTCGCAGGCATGCCTACGAGAGGAAGCCCCCATAAATCCCAGTAGCGCAGGGTCCCAAGAGCCTCCAAGTGAGTAAACACATCCACACTGAAAGGGTGGCGCACCCCAACTCCACGTGGTGGAGGCTCCTGTGCAGGGGACCCTCCCAGACCTGCCCCACCCCTTATCACATCCTTCAACTGGCAAATGTGTTTCCTGAGTTCTGTGAACAGCTCTAACAAAGTAATTGAACCTGAAGAGGGGGTCATGGGAACCTCTGCTCCCTGACCCGGCAGGTCAGGAGCAGGGACAACTGCACTTGCAGCTGGCGAGGGAGGTGGGGGGCAGTCTCGTGGGACTTCATCCTCACGCAGGTGGACAGTGTCAGAACCGAGTTGGATGACAGGACATCCTGGTGATGCTGGAGAGGACTGGTAACTAGAAGTGACAGAAGTGCCTGTTCTATGTGTGAGTAAAGGACATTCACGAGGAAGGACTGGGTTTTCCTCACTCAAGACACAGAGAAAACTGAGTTTTTCCAATTTGTCAGGCCATCCAAAGACATCCAACTTCTGTTAAACTTCCTCCCTGTATTTAATTAATAATTGTGTGGAGAAATAAAACCCAGTTGTGTTGAGAAAAGCCATGTTAGAAAACATCAACATTGGGACGCCTGGGTGGCTCAGTCGGTTAAGCGGCCAACTTCAGCTCAGGTCATGATCTCACGGTTCGTGTGTTCAAGCCCCATGTCAGGCTCTGTGCTGACAGCTCGGAGCCTGAGCCTGCTTTGGTTTCTGTGTCTCCCTCTCTCTCTGCCTCTCCCCCACTCATGCTCTGTCTCTCTGTCTCTTAAAAATAAACATTAAAAAAATTAATAAAAAAAACGTCAACGTGAAAATCAGCAATGGAGTCAGACCTTTAATTGCCTTTCACAAGAGATGCGTGTGCCAGGCACGTGGTGGGGGCCCCTGCCGCCCTCCCGCCCTGGAGGCATCCTGACCGCCACGTGGTCATCCCCTTCCCCGGGCCAACATCCCACGAGCCTGCAGGGTCCAAGGAGGCAGGGCTCTCGCTGGTGAGAACTTGGGGAAAATAGGTTTTCCCAAAAGGGGTAGATGAAAACAGCTGTAACATTTAAATGTGACATTCATGTGAAAATTATATTAACATGTCAAGGGAACATCATTCCACCAAGAAAAAAAAGTCACAGAAAATGAAGAGAGACTAAAGGTGACGTTCACACCGGAAGCCCTGACAGAACCAAAAGGAACAAATGCAGAGAAAGCTCCCTTTTCTCAGCCATCTTCGGAAGGAACCACATTCAACTTGGTGTTTGACTTGTAGAAGGAGCCACGCAGACCCGCATGGAAAGATACTCTCCCACGAGAGATCCCCGACTGCTGTCTGCTTCACTTCTTGAGACCGGCAGGAGCCCTCACCTCGCCCGCTCGTGGCAGGCAGACCTCCCAGTCGTCATCATATTTGACTTGTTTCTGGTATTTCTTCCACAGCAAGGTTTAACGGTTTATGCGGCTAACTGGGCCATCCCTCCTGGTGAAATCCCTGTATTTCCTTGTGCCTGGCAGTCCAGCATCCAGGGCCGAGGCTTCAGGCCTCTGCCGGGCCTCCCCGACCACACCTGCTGGGGAACTGGGACCCTGCTGCTTACCGAGCCCACACGTGGAGTTTCACAGGCCCGGAGCCTGTGTGGGCAGGATGCCATCAGATGACACCCTAGGAAAGCCAAGATATCGGGGTGCAGTTACTGCCCTGGCCTGGCTTACAGACACCATGCTACGGGTGAGTCGTGCTGCCAGAGCTCAGGTGGGGGTCCCCACAGCCCTGCCCATACTCCCAGCACCACTCCTGCTGGGCTGAACAAATGACCCAGGCCACAAGCAGCTTCCCTAGAGGCGGGCATGGGGTCCATTTTCAACCCTCGACCACCTCGGGCTGATCCTGCCAAAGACCCACCTGCCTCCCTCTGGAAGACAGCAGGGCCTTTCCAAATTCCCTGCTACAGCCTAGGGACCTGACAAAGACGGGGGTCCCCTGGCTTGTCAGCAGGGGTGGGGAGGTACCACCCAGGCCCTAGGGTACTCCCGCTCCACAGACCCAAGAAGCTGGCCTTGACTTACCCACTAAGGGCTGCCAAGGAGGGGCCGGCCATGTGGTGCAGGAAGCCAGAAGCAGGTGGGGGGATGGTGGCTGAGACCACTGGGGGCCACATGGAGTAACCCACCGGGGAGGCCTGCAGCTGGGCCGGGGGTGCATAGTGGTGGTGGTGATGCACGGAGGGCGGCTTCTGCCTCTGGGCTCACAGGAGGACAGGGGTAACCCGCTGTGGGTACTCAGCACAGTACACACACTGGCCCGTTTCTACAGGGACAAAGGCTGCTCCCTGGGTCCACCTTTTTCCCTTTGCCTGCTTTCTAACTAAGGGGAGGGGGGGCGGGCAGAGCCCAGGATTGGCATCAAAGAGAAGGGTAGAGGGAGTTGGGGTGGAGGGGTAGAGGAGGGGGATGGAGGAAGAGAAGGAGGGGAGGGCAAGGGGAAGATAGGAAGAAAGAAGGGAAGGGAGGGGAGAAGCCCAGGCTCCAGCAGAGCTCAGCCGGCTCTACGAGACAGCTTTCTGGGCCCCAAAATGCAGAACTCATCCCGCATCTGGGTGGGACTGGGAGCAGGGGGTATTCACAAGCGGGTCACGGACCCAGGAGTCAGAAATGTGCTTCTCAGAGTTGCACCGACACACAGACTTCCAGAAGAAAAGCCACCCAGGTCCTCTGGCTTTGATTTGGCCTGTCTCCTTTGCCCTGGTGCCCATCCCCAGCCGAGCCTACCTGTGGGGTGGAATGCAGAGGGGCGGCCTGTGATCCCCCAGAGGGCAGGGCTTTGAGCATCAGGTTTTGCATAACGATCTGGTGCATCTGTGCATTCTGCATCAGCATCATCTCCACCATGTCTGAAGGAGAGGCAGGAGAGGCTCTGTCATTCACATACTGCATGCAGATTCTCAGGCCACTCCTGAGAACAAAGCCTTAGAGCATCCCGTTTGTTGAGACAGATGCAGCTCTCTATCAGCAAGAAGCCCTTTCAGCACAGGTGTCTTTGTGCAGGGCTCCGGGGTGCGGGTGGGGGGCGCGTGTTCTGAGGTGTGAAGCTTCTAGGTTGGAGGATGTATGTGCTTTAACATGTACAGGGCGCCTGGGTGGCTCAGTCCGTTAAGCGTCCGACTTCAGCTCAGGTCATGATCTCACGGTCCATGAGTTCAAGCCCCACGTCAGGCTCTGTGCTGACAGCTCGGAGCCTGGAGCCTGCTTCGGATCCTGTGTCTCCCCTTCTCTTCTCTCTGCCCTTCCCCCACTCATGCTGTGTGTGTGTGTGTGTGTGTCTCAAAAATAAACATTAGAAAAATTAAAAATAAGATAAAATGTTGTCGCACATGTCCAATTGGGCTCCCGAGAGGCTGCTCCACTTTGCACCCCTCCTACCGGCTTCTTCACGTCCACCTGTGCTGCATGGTGGCCTCCAAAAGGTGTGTCCACATTCTAATCCCCAAGACCTCTGAATGTGACCTTATTTAGAAAAGGGTCTTAAAAAAAAAAAAAGGATCTTTGCAGGTGTAATAAGAATCTTGAGATCATCCTGAATTATCCAGGTAGGCACTAAATTCAAGGACAAGTGTTTTCACAAAGAGAGACAGAGGAGGTTTGAGACAGCAGAGGAGAGGCCACGTGGAGATGAGGCAGAGAAGGGAGGCCAGGCCAGGCCAGGACTGCCTAGCGCCACTACTGGATGGACCCTCCCCTGGAACCTCTGGAGGGAGCCTGGACGCGTGGCCACCTGGATTTCAGAATTCTGGTCTCCAGAGTGAGAGAAAGTACATTTCTATTGTTTTAAGCCCCCAGGCCTGTGGTTCGTCTTACAGCCACCCCAAGAAACGAACACATTCACCATTTCTGGATACTATGAAACAGGTGCGTTTTTGTCAGTGTGAGAGGTAAACATGAGTTCTTTCACAGCAGCCAGGCCCTAGAAATGAGGCAGCCCCAGGCTCTGTCGGCCTCCCTACAGACAGTCCCAGAAACCGCTCACATTCCCAGTCAAAGCAGAGGGGCCTGGCGGCCTGGGGCGGGGGCTCCTGCAGGCGTGGCGGGACTGGGGTGGGCAGCAGGCGGCAGTCCTTTTGGGCTAGCCAGGCCTCAGTAATCACATGAGCCAATTCCTCAAAATACAGCTCGCTCTCTCTCTCTAGACACATCCTGTTGGTTCTGCTTCTCTGGAGACCCTTGACTGACAGATTTTGCCCCAGGCCTGGGAGCAATGGGGGTGGGGCAGAGACCCAGATTCCCATGGCAACAAAGCTGTGGGAACTCTTATGCCTGCAAGATAAGAAAGTGGAGAGGCTGAGTCTGGCCGCTCCATTCTGGGCAAAGACCCTTGAGGGGACCCACGTGAGTTTGGGCCTGGGCAGCCCCATTCTGAGGTAACAAGCTTCCCACCACCTTCAGGGGAGCTTCCCCAACCGGCCCTGGGATTCCCTCCCACTGAGGAAAGATTGGAGGAGAAGAGTCCAGAAAGGGCCTCACACCATGTTATTGCCTGAGGATAAGGGACACACATCAGTGTTGCAGGGAGCTAGGGTCTTCACCAATGGCACAGGGCCAAATTGATACCCATGACAAGAGATAACACCAACCCCTAACTCATAGTACACAAAATCTATTCCAGGGAGGTCATAAATCTAAATGAGAAAAGTAAGCAAAACTGTAGAAGAACATCTCCATGACCTTTAGTGGGTAAATATTTCTTAAACAGGACAGAAAAGGCACTAATTCATAGAGGAAAAAGCCTTAAAAACATGTTCATCCAAAGACACGACGAAGAAAGGGGAAGGCAGACCACAAAAAGACTTAACGTCTGCTTTACATGTATCAAAAAGGATCCATGTTAGAATACATGAGCCAATGCGAGAGGCAGATGACCTGAAAGAAAAATGGGCAAAATACTTGAATGGGCACTTCATAAAAAGGATGTTTACAGCCAATAAATATATGACAAGATAACGTGCAAATTAAAATCAGAATGAGCTACCATGACATGCCCACCATGACATTCCCTCCTATGAAGTGTAAACAGATACTACCACTTTGGAAAACTGTCTGGCAGTATTTCCTAACCCAGACATCTCATCCCTAGGCATGTGCCCCCAGAAATGTACATGCCCATTCACCGCAAGATAAGACCGTGTGGTGGCACCAGCCAGAAAACACTGGAACACCCAACCCCAAAAGAATGGGTCCATAATTTGTGGGATAATAACATGATTGGATAGTGTGGTCACCTGAATGATAGACCCCCAACAGGTACATATCCTAATGCCTGGATCCTGTGAGTTGTGTTTCATTACATGGTAAAAGGGATGTTTTTAAGAGTCTCAGGACGGAAGCAATCCAAGCATCCATTGGCAGGCGAAGGCGGTCCATCCGTATGATGGAGTATTATTCAGCCTTAAAAAGGAAGGAAATTCTGACATCTGCCACAACATGGTAAACCTCAGACATGTTATTCCAGGTGAAATAAGCCAGTCACAGAAGGACAAACGCTCTATGATTCCTCTCATATGAGTAATCCAATTCAAAGAGAGTAGGATGGTTGGGGCTAGGGGCTGGTAGGAAGGGGAAGTGGGGAGTTGTTCAATGGATACAGTTTCAGTTTTGCAAGGTGGAAAGTCCTACAAATCTGCTGCACAACAATGTGAATCTAGTTAACACTACTTACACGTGTAAGATGCTAAGTTTTATGGGGTTTTTTTACAATTATTTATTTTTAATTTTTTTTAACTTTTTTTATTTTGAGACAGAGAGAGACAGAACATGAATGGGGGAGGGTCAGAGAGAGAGGGAGACACAGAATCTATTAAGCAGGCTCCAGGCTGTGAGCGGTCAGCACAGAGCCCAACGCGGGGCTCGAACTCATGGACTGTGAGATCATGACCTGAGCCGAAGTCGGACACCCAACCGACTGAGCCACCCAGGCGCCCCTACAATTTTTTAAATTGATTAATTTTTATGAAAGAATCTTGAGATGAAGAGATTATCCTGTATTATCTGTGTTAGCCCAATGTAATCACAAGGGTCCTCAGAAAGTGTTAAGAGAAGATAACAATCTAGATCTGAATATCCAGCTAAACTGGTATTTAAGAACAAGAGGAAATTCGGGCGCCTGGGTGGCTCAGGCAGTTAAGCATCCATCTGACTCTCGATTTCGGCTCAGGTTGTGATCTGACAGTCAGTCATGGGATGAGGCCCTGTGACGGGCTCCACACTGAGTGTAGAGCCTGCTTGGGATCTGTCTCTCCCCCTCTGCCCCTCCGGGCTTGTGCTCTTTCTCAAAAATAAATAAATAAATGTTAAAAAAAAAAAAAAGGGTGGGGGGGTGGGGGGAGGATAAAAACATTTGCCAGAAAGCAAACACGGAGGGAGCTTCCAGAGTCTGTTCTAAATAAACTTGGAAAGGATTTCAACATGACAGAAGTCAATTCCAGAAGGACGGTCTGAGATTCAACAAAGGTAAGTGGAAAGACCAGGTAAGTTCAAACAGTATTTCTGTATGATATCATGCTAGGGAGTTTTCCCAGAGGACAAATAGAGAGCAGTAACAGCCGAGCCAGAGGAGGGGAGCGACGCTGTTCCCGGTTCCTGTCGCTGGGGGAGAAGGAGCTCAAGATGCCACTTGCTCAACTTTGTACTAAGGCCCAATAAAGGGAACCAAAAGAAAGGAAAAAAAGCAGAATCAGACCCATAAATGCAGAGAACAGTCTGATGGTTGCCAGAAGGGAGGGGGAGTTGGGGAAAATGGGTGAAGGCAAGAGAGATACAGGCCTCCAGTTATAGGGTGAGTAAGTCATGGGAATAAAAGGCACAGTACAAGGAATACGGTCTATGATATTGCAATTTTTAAAAAGGCCACCAGTTCTCCAAAGTGGTTGTTAGAGTACTTTTGAGAGTTCATATTTTTACATTCAAATGCTTGATCTGGTTGAAATTTGTTTTGGTATAAGGAGCTGGGAGGCCTGACATTAATTTGTCTAAATAGCTAGGCACGTATCACACATTCCATTTTTTACCACTGATGTAAAAAAAAAATTTTTTTAACGTTTATTTATTTTTGAGACAGAGAGACAGAGCATGAATGGGGGAGGGTCAGAGAGAGGGAGACACAGAATCTGAAACAGGCTCCAAGCTCTGAGCTGTCAGCACAGAGCCCGACACGGGGCTCAAACTCACAGACCACTGAGATCATGACCTGAGCCGAAGTCGGCCGCTTAACCGACTGAGCCACCCAGGCACCCCTACCACTGATTTTTAATGACACCTTTTCTCTCGGAAGGCATACAGGCATTCGCACACACGTGGTTTTGCTCAGTTTGCCTTTGGAACCTGACAGACTACCACTAAGGTTCATCTGGAAAAACCAGCAAAGAGGGATGGAGAGCCCTAGCAGGACCGCCTCTGAGCGCACAGGCCGGGCCATGCTCAGCAGCTCCTGGGCACCTTCTAGGGACTGCAGCGTGGACAGCACCCCTGGCTGAGTCACGGGGCAGCCTATGTGCCAGGCCCGGCACACATTACAACCTTGGATGGAGCTACGGTAACGAAACCAGTTCTCTTAGTCACTGGGACAGAATGGAGAACACTGACCAGAGGATTCCACGTGCAGGTCTGCTCCTAGACCCTCATACCATTAGTTGTCAGGGAGGAAGCTTCTGGGGGGTAAGTGTGCTCACTGCTCCATTAGTGATGGGTTCATGGAAATACACGTCTGTCCGCACTCATCAGACTGGACACTTTAAATGTGTGCAATTTGTCATCTCGATAAAGTGGTTTTAATCTCAAATATTTAAAACTCATTTAAAAGGAGAAACAATTTAGCCAAGGTGTTCATATAGCTAATAATCAGATGAGCTGGGATCGGAGCCCCTTCCACTCAGTTCCTGGTTCTTGTTTTCTTCCATTGGCAATATCCATCATATGAGATAACTTTTCTTAAAGTTAAAATTATTTTCATGTTGCTAATATATAGCTTCAGTCGAATAGCCAAAAGCTGACCCTAAATGACTATCCTGTTTACAAAAATATTTTTTGTTTCGATAGAGAATTTTGTAAACCCATAACAGTATTAATAGGGAACACTTACCTTCCTTTTTCAAAAAGTTTTTAATTTTGTTTACATTCAAGTTAGTCAGCATACAGTGTAGTAACGATTTCAGGAGTAGAATCCAGTGATTCATCCCCCACGTATAACACCAGTGCTCCTTCCAACAAGTGCCCTCCTTAATGCCCTTTACCTATTTAGCCCATCCCCCCCGACTTCCCCTCCAGCAACCCTCAGTTTGTTCTCTGTATTTAAGAGTCTCTATGGTTTGCCTCCCTCTCTCTTTTTATCTTATTTTTCCTTCCCTTCCCATACGTTCATCTGTTTTGTTTCTTAAATTCCATATGAGTGAAATCATATGATATTTGTTTTTCTCTGACTGACCTACTTCACTTAGCATAATACCCTCTAGTTCCATGCACGTTATTGCAGGTGGCATGATTTCATTCTTGTTGATAACCGAGTAATACTCCATCGTGTGTGTGTGTGTGTGTGTGTGTGTGTGTGTGTACCACATCTTCTTTATCCACCACATCTTCTTTATCCATTCATCCATCAATGGACATTTGGGCTCTTTCCATAATTTGGCTATTGTCAATAATGCTGCTGAAAACATTGGGGTGAATGTGCCCTTTTGAGTCAGCATTTTTGAATCCTTTGGATAAATACCTGACAGTGAAATTGCTGGGTCATAAGGTTGTTCTATTTTTAATTTTTTGAGAACCCTCCATACTGTTTTCCAGAGAAGCTGTACCAGTTTGCATTCCTGGAACACTTACCTTCCTTAATACTTCCTGACCTTTGAGTGGGGAAGGCCTGGAGAGGGGGAATCTGTGCGATGAGTGGCTGCTGAGGTAGTTGTTGAATAATGGTGGCAGGAGGCTGGGGGACCTAAAAAGAGCCAGATGATTAGTTTCTTAAACGTGCCCTAGGAGAGAGTTCTCCAGCATCCACCCACCCACCTAACCATCCATCTCTACCTATCCATCACCTACCCATCCACCTGCCCACCCATCCATTCACCCACAAGTCCACCCACCTAGTTACCTACCATCCACCTGCCCACCCACCCATCTCTCTACTCTCCCATCCATCACCCACCCATCTGCCCACCCACCCATCCATTCATTTATCCATCCATCCAAAAGGAACTTTATTATCTTTTTAAGTAGGCTTCACACACAGCATGGAGTCCAAATGGCGCTTGAATTCACAGCCCTGAGATCAAGACCTGAGCTGAGATCAAGAGTTGGATGCTCAACCAACTGAGCCACCCAGGCACCCCCAAGAGGAACTTAACTGGTTAACCCAACACATTGAATATATTGCTGAATAGATATTTGAGTCCAGGTATCACATAGGACATGGCGTGTTATAAATATTTGTATCTAGCCCCAAATTCGTATGTTGAAGTTCTAACTTCCAGTGTGACCATATTTGGAGATAGCGCCTGTGAAGAGGTATACAAGGTTAAATGAGGTAATAAATGTGAGATCCTAGTCCAATGGGGCTGGTATCCTCAAAAAAGGAGGAAGGGATGGGGCACCCGGGTGGCTCAGTCGGTTAAGTGGCCAGCTTTGGCTCAGGTCATGACCTCATGGCTCATGAGTTTGAGCCTCGCATCGGGCTCTCATCTGTCAGCACAGAGCCCGCCGCTTCAGATCCTCTGTCACCCCCTCTCTCTGCCCCTGCCCGGCTTGTGCTCACCCTTTCTCAAAAATAAACATTAAACTTTTTTTTTTTTTTTAAGAGGAAGAAATGCTAGCGAACTCTCTGTCTGCCATGTGACAACAGTGAAATGGCAGCTGTCTGCAAGGCGGAAGAGAACTCTCTCCAGGAACCTGATTGGCTGGCACCTTGATCTTGGACATCCAGACTCCAAAACTGTGAGAAAATAAATTTCTGCTGTTTCAGCTGCCTGGTTTGTGGCACTTTGTTATGGCAGCCCTAGCAGACTAAGACATGGTCTCACGAGCCATGAGATCATGACCTGAGCCAAAGCTGGCCACTTAACCGACTGAGCCACCCGGGCGCCCCATCCCTTCCTCCTTTTTTGAGGATACCAGCCCCATTGGACTAGGATCTCACATTTATTACCTCATTTAACCTTGTATACCTCTTCACAGGCGCTATCTCCAAATATGGTCACACTGGAAGTTAGAACTTCAACATACGAATTTGGGGCTAGATACAAATATTTATAACACGCCATGTCCTATGTGATACCTGGACTCAGTATCTATTCAGCAATGACATGGTTTTTAATGTTCCCCATATTTCCTGTCTTCAGTAGGCTAAGCTAATGACTGTCTGGTTTCATTAATCCTGCCACGGAACAGGTCATAAAAATAAGTCCTGGCTTCTCTCTTGAGTTAAAATAAATGTACAATTTCAAGCACACACTAGGTGTTGATCACACACCAAAGACTTTTCTATTTTCTATTTTACTCTTTTCCTGCACGAACAAGGCCCTGACCTTGTCCTTTCTTTCCCAGTTCATAGAAATGATGGCATAGAGCAGGGGCTGACAAACATTTTCTGTGGAGGGCCAGACAATAAATAGTTTTGACTCTATGGGCCATATGGCCTCAGTTGCAAACCACTCAACTCTGCCATTGTATCCTGGAGGCAGCCATAGACAGGCAAGACTGGACCAATGAAACTTCAATATGGGCACTGAGATTTGCATTTCATATCATTTTCATGTGTTACAAACTATTATTCTTCTTTTGATTTTTCCCCCAAACATCTAAAAACATAAGACAATTCTTAGCTTACAGGTTGTACAAAAGCAGATGGCAAGCCAACTTTGGCCCATAGCCACGCTTTGCTATCCACCGCATAGTCTGATGGGACTACGCCTTCATGGCTTGGAGGACATCCTACCTCAGAGTCTCTGAATCCAGCCTCAAGGAAATTCATTGTAACCACCAAAGGCCCCTCCCATCATCTGCTTGTCCGTGGGGCTGGGACTGAAACATGCAAGCAGGACCGGGCCCTGGTGAAGGGCAGTAAGTGTAAGTGGGTTTGAGTAGGGGGAGGCTCTTGCCCCTACACCCCCACCACCCCACCACTCCCAAAAGGAGGCTCTAGCTGTGGGAGACCTGAAGGAGCAGGCTTAGGATATCTGGAACCTGGACACAGACAGCCCAGGGGCGAAGGGGCCTCCAGGGCCTCCATTAGCACAGGTCTCTCCCTGATCTGAATTGCCCCTTCCCATTCTCTTCCCTCAGCCATGCGCTGCCAGGGTCTTCGTCCAAAGAACAAATGCCCTCCAGGTCATGGACCCAGCCTGCTGGCACCAATAGTCTCCTGAAGGTCCAGAACCTTCTCAACTTGGTCCTGCACACCTCCTCGGCCTTCTCTTCTCCCTGAGGCTTTTATGTGTCATGTCCCAGATTTCTGTCCTTCCCCTGCACTCACCTGCCCTCCAACACATTCCCTTTTGCTGAAGAAAGTCAGTTCCTTTCCTTTGCTTACAACCCAGAGGCCGAATAAAGGTATGAGGTTCTCAAAATTGGACCACTCTTTTACCTTTTTAAATTCTGCCCTTGGAGCGTCTGGGTGGCTCACTGGGTGACTCTTGATCTCTGCTCGGTTCATGATCTCATGGTTCTTGGGTTCGAGCCCTGCCTAAGGCTCTGTGCTGTGCCGACAGCATGGATCCTGCTTGGGATTCTCTCTCTCCCTCACTGGCTGCCCCTCCCCCGCTTGTGTGTGCACTTTCTCTCAAAATAAATAAACTTTAAAATATGTATGTATATATTGGGGCACCTGGGTGGCTCAGTTGGTTGAGTTTCTGACTTGGGCTCAGGTCATGATCTGACGGTGCGTGAGTTTGAGCCCCATGTTGGGTTCTGTGCTGACAGCTCAGAGCCTGGAGCCTGCTTTGGATTCTGTGTCTCCCTCTCTCTCTCTGTCTCCCTCTGTCTCACATTCTGTCTCTCTCTTTCTCAAAAATAAATATTAAAACAATTAAATATATATGTATAAAAAATAAAATTCTGCCCTCGAAATTAGGGTCTTAGGCTCCTCTGGTCATTATGAAATTTTGAGAAAGCGTGGACACACTTCTTCCCCAAATTCAGGGCCCTCCTGATGCTGAATACTTCTGTTCTTGGTGCACAGGTTAGGACCTGGCAGTCAGGAAGGCTGAATGGAGACCCCAGCCTCTCATCTGTAATGAGGGGGATGAGACCACCCCTTCCCCAAAGCCAGTTGTCAGGGCACCTGTGAGGGTTGCACAGAGGAGCCACGGAGGTCCCTGTGCAGTGCCTGGGACGTGGGACACGCAGCCACTCTTGGCTCCTAGCTGACCCACCCTCTTCAGAGCCCGTTCATAATGCCGCCCAGGTGGGCCTCGAGGAAGGAACTGGGCTCTGTGGGCCCCGCATCCTCCCCACGTTGGTTCCGCCCCCGGTTCATCACGAAGACTTACTGAGTGTTGGATAATGTGTGGTGGCTCCAGGGCTGGCGGGGGTGGGGAGACAGCAGGGCGGATGCCCACCGGGGGCACCTCTGGGGGTAGTGCTGATCCCCAGGCTCCTCCTCTGTTCACCCCGCTGGGGGCTCGGGGCTGGGACACCTCCTCCAGGAGGTGCTGTTCCTGCAACACCAACGCAGGGCCCGCTGCACCCAAGGAGGGAGTGCCGCAGACACGCAGACACGAAGGGGGGAGACGGGGGAGGGGCGTCCCCACCCCGCCTGGCACAGCAGAGCCCACGCACAGAAGTGTGGTCCTCCGTGCGGGGCGGGCCTCAGGGCTGCCCGGCACTGCTGACCTGCCCCACGAAGAGCACGGCCTCTCTGGGACAGGAGCCGGGCTCTGCGTGTGGGGGACACATGACAACAAACCTTTTTGCACGGGGTGGGGAGGGGATAATGCTTCTTTTTAGCTCAGGCTGTCCGTCCATGTTTTATGAAAAAACATGAACTAGTGTCCGGCTGTGCTTTCTGCCAGTCAACGGAGCACGTTCTCTCTTTCCAGCGTCACCGCAAAGCAGTATTTCATCATAACCGTCCGTGTGGATGCCATTTGCCACTTCCCACGGTCATTCCCTATTGCTGGTGCATTTAGTCTGGAGGAGGAGGCCCTTGGCCGTCCTAAAATCCCACCTCCTGTAGGAACTGGGTCCTTGGCACAGCACTTCCACCGTGGATACGTGCGACCAAAGCAGGGTTTTTCAGCTAACGCTCCCGACTAAAGAACACGTGCGCGCATATCTTGCTTTCTCTTCTGTGATTAGGTGCGCAGTCTTCTGGCCGCTCAGGATCACCCACCCACAAGTCAACCCACCCACAAGTCAACAGACCTCAGGGAACCAGCGTTTCCTCCAGGAAGCCCTCCCTGTGCCTCTGGCCTGGGCCCGGTAGCCCCCAGCTTCAGCCCCAGAGCTCCACGCGGCACAGGACACCGGCCTACCCAGAGTCTCTGCAGAAGGTCTTTCCTCCTCCTCAGAGCACTCAGTACAGCTGCATCCGGCCTGTCCTCATTTCCTGCAGGGAGTGATCATCTTATTTCTGGAAATGAGCTGCAAGTCCTCTCGTGCAGGTTTCCACTCGGGGCCCGAGCCCTGCATTGCCCCTGTCACAGAGGCTCTGCTGGACACCGGGGAGAGGGGGGGGGGGGGCCTCACTGGTCCTGGTAGTGAGCGCAATTGGGCCATGAGCCTGGCCTCCCGCCACCCGGAGCCCCTGGGGGCCCCAAGCAGCCTGGAGGCTGGCGTGGTCCACCAAGCCTCAGTAATGTCATCTGCAGCATCCTGAGGGAGGGGTCCCCCTCAAGAGGGCATTCTGAACGAGGTCTGGTGGATCCCAGGCTGGCTCTGGCCACCCTTCCTCTGGCACAGCAGACCTATTCTCCACCCCCACCCTAACCCCCAGCGCAGAGGATGCTTATAGCAGTGTGTCCTCTGAGGGATGGGGGTTCCCCGGGAGTCCCCACTGCCCTGGCCCATTCCAGGGTTCGTTGGTCAGTGACCTGGTTTGGAAATTCCTGTCTGGATTTGAGTCCTGGGCTCTGCCTGCTGCCCTTGGAAGTTGCCTAGAGCCCTACCACCAGAGGGACACATCCACATGATGAAGAGTAGACGATGTTTTTGTAGGGACTCCCTAGCACCTCACCCAGATGTTCCTGAACCTGGACACTGGCACCAGGCAGAGTGGTCCCCTCCCCTGGTTCCTGTGGCCTCACTGTCTGACTATAGGCCAGTGTGGCAGATACACAGGGGTGTCTGGTCTGGGCATTTGAAGGTGTGATGACTTGACGGACAGGCTGAGCCCTGCAAACCACCCAGCCTAGAACAAGCTCAGAGCAACATTGGTCTGATCCACATGTGGCCACTTCTGAGCAGGGCAACCTGGGGCAGATTATCAGATCTCTCTGGGCCTCTATTTCCTTATCTGCAAAATGGGAATGATGAATGTATTCCCTCTTGGGGTTTGTGTGAGGGTGTGATAAGCTATGAGGGTGTGCTCAGCAGAGCACCTGGGTGTGTGTGTGTGTGTGTGTGTGTGTGTGTGTGTGTGTGTGTGTGTTAAAGATGAAAATGAAAGCCTTTCAATTCTGAGTATGAGGGAAAAGTGTAAGGACAGTCTTGCTGTTGTCAGGAGGAGGGAAGGACCTGGGGGGAGGTCTCGTGCCTGCCCGTGTGGCTCCAAGCAGCCCGGGGCTCTTACCTGGCACGAAGTGAGGGTCCTCAGAATCCCCTTCCACATTCTCATGCTCTTGCTCCAGTTTCTGTGCCGAAAAGATCAGGACGGAAAGTGTGTGAGTGGACAGGGTCTGCGCTGCATGAGGGGCACCTGCCCCTGTGGTCCCGGAATGACCTCCCCGCCGAGGGTCCAAAGGGCCCAGTGTCCCACATGGAGGTGACTGGGGACAAGACATGCTGAGCGACAGAGGTGCAGGGCGGGTGGCAAGGGTCACCTTTACTGTCGCAGGGACTGTGCAGGCTACGCTTTCTGTCCAGCGCACACACGTTCCACCTTGAAATCTAAGGGCAGGTGCTCTGATATATAGGCCCCCTCCTCTTTAAAGTTTGTTTATTTATTTTGAAGGGGGGGGGGTGGGTCAGAGAGAGAGTGGACGAGAGAGAATCCCAAACAGGCTTCATGCTGTCAGAGCAGAGCCTGATGCGGGGCTCGGTCTCAAACCATGAGATCACGACCTGAGCCAACATCAAGAGTCGGGTGCTTAACCGACTGGGCCGCCCAGGCACCCCTGTATGGTCCCTTTCCAGCAGCTTTCTGAAGAGCTTGACCTAGGCCAGCTCCGTGTCCCTGACCCCCTGTGATCACCCGAGCCCTGGGCTGAGCAGCACAGTCTGGGTCCATGTTGGGGTGACTCCTGTCAGCCCCTCCAAGTTGGCCCATGGGTCCCATGGAAGGAAGGGCACTGAGCTGGGTGCCCGCGAGGGCAGGCTGGCCAGGGACCAACAGAACCTGCAGGGGAGGATAGGGGCTCAGGATGGGTCCCAGGGCCAGCCTATGAGGCTTCGGATCCTGCACCGGTCAGGGCTTGGCTTCTCTCAAACACTAAAGCTGGGGGGCTCTGCAGGGGAGTTCTGTGGGACCCTGGAAATGTTCTGGCCTGGGGGTGCAAACAACCTCCTGGCTGAGAAACTGCCAGAAGAACATAGTTGATTCTGCATAAATGCAGAGAAAAATACCCAAGAAACCATAGTCCTTCATCATGAGGCTGAAAACCATTGCAAAGCATTTTGCTTTGGAAGGAGTATACTCACAGGTATAACTTACCTTGTATATCTGTGCTTCTTTGACGAGTTGTTAAAAACACGATTACCCCGCCTCCCCCATCTTACCTTCTCTAAGAGTTTTAGGGTCAGTCGGGTCATTGCATCTGCCACTGAGGACTCCAGCATTCTTGGACTGTAAGAGGAGGGACGCCACCAGGCCCACCTCCCTCCCTGGTTTTCAGGGTATCTAGAAGAAAGAACTGCTCAACTGGACAGAAGCAGCCCCAACCCTGGTGTCTTTGAAGGATTCCTGAGCTGGGCTCGGTTTACCTCCTGGAGACTGGCCTCTGCTGGAGCATGTGAGAGGGTGGCCCCATCCCCCTGGACTACAGCGTCGGGAGCCAACACCGGCATTGCCTTGGCAGTTGCTAGGCAGTGTAGACACAGGAAGGCCCCAGGTTGCTGGGTTTCCACTGAGAGTCCTTCCCAAGCCCCACGGAGGCCCCACGCAGCGGTTACCTATAAACACTGCTAATCTCCAGGTGTAGCCGGGTAGGGCTTATTGGGAAGGCAACGAGCAGTGGCTAAGGCCAGAGGGACAGAGTGAAGTTTTGCGGGGAGGACAGTCCTGATCCACACCCCCCATGCACTGCCCCCACCCCAGAACTGAGCCCAGAAGAGTATAGGGTAGGGGACAGCTGCATCCTTCCCCATGCGCCACAGGGGCCTACCAACCTCTCATCCGTTGCAGCCTCCTGGAGGCTGGCAAGCCCCCAACCCCTTCTAGGGACCCTCAGAGCCAGATGGGAGTAAAGCCTGGACCAGGTGGGGGCACCACCTCCCTGCAGATTTTAGGAAATTCTGAGGGGCAGAAGGGGCACAAGGGAGCTGGCCAATGACATGCCTAGGGGGCTTCCCTGGTGGGGGTTCTCGGTGGGTCCACCCCACAGGCACCTAGCCATCACCTGGGAGGACACAGGGTCACGCGGAGCTACCACTGCTCCAGGCGGGGGTGTGATTCCAGCATTGGGGCTGCTCTGTGGGGACCCCAGCCCAGAGAGGGGTGGGAGCACCCAGGGACAAGACCCCTGGTCAGGTCAGGAGTTGGTGGCTGGAATGCATGTCTGGAGGGCTGAGGGTGGGGTGGGATTGCATCCAATAAGGGAAGCCTTTTATAAATGATCCTTCACACAGAAGGCAGGGCACAAAACTGATACAAGCGGCCCTTCATTTGTATGGGCTTTACATCTCAGATTTGCAAATTAATCCACCCGGCTAATGAAGTGGACATAACAGATTTGCTATTGGAGCCCGTGACAGCGATCTGGGGCTGGGGTGAGAGTGGAGTATCGGCACACTTACAGCCCCCCTCCTCAATGCAGCTTGTATCAGATGGCAAAAATCTGGCTGAAAGTCCCTTAAATTGTTTTTAAAAAACTAAAGTTACTTATTTAAAGTCATTTAAAACTTAGATTTACAGAAAAATCAAGAAGATGGTAAATAGCATTCTCACATATGGCTTCCCCTATTATTAACATCTTATATTGGTTTGTTACCGTTTATAACAAAGGTTACTTTATTTATATTGGTTTGTTACCCTTTACTACAATCAATGAACCTAGACCGATACATTAACTATGGTCCATACTTCCTTTGATTTCTGTTTTTTTTTTTTTTTTTTTTTTTGCCTGACATCCCTTCTCTATTTCAAGACATCATATGACATTTGTCAGCATGTCCCCTTAGACTCCTCTTGCTTTTGATGACCTTGACAGTTTTGAGGAGCACTTGTCAAGGCATTTTGTAGGGTGTCCTCTACTCGTGGGGTTTGTGTGTTTTCTCATGATTGGACTGGGGTTTGGGTTGATGGGAGGAAGACCACAGAGATAAAGTGCCATCATCATCACGTCACATCCAGGGTGCCTGTGGTCACCTTGACTTATCACTGTTGATTTTGACCTTGATCACCTGGCAGAGGTATGTTTGTTAGGTTTCTCCACTCCCCAGTTACTATTTTTCTCTCCCTTCCCACACTGTCCTCTGTGGGAGGAAGTCACATGCACAGTTCACACTTAAGGAGTGAGGGTTGTTTCCCTCCTTGGGGGTGAGTATCTACATAATTTATATGCACAGCTTTTTAATTGTCAAAAATAAATTGAGACTCAGGTCCAGCATTAATATAGTGTAGAATGACCATGGAAATGATCCTGGGGTTCTAGGGAACATAGATTGAAAACCAATGACCAAACCAGTGTGGGAAAACTGTGGACAAGTGCCCCATTGAGTTTTAAATCCATTGCAGCATGTAAAGGTTGAGAGATCCGGGCGTAGATCTGGGGCTGTAATTGCTCTAGGAAAGCCTGACCCTGTGTTTGGCTGGTGTTGCCTGCTTGACCCCTGGTCTTATGAGCCCACTCACTCCCACTCATTTTTGCTCACACCACTCAATTCTACAAGCTAAGAATCGAAGCTCCACTTACTGAAGGGCTGTGGTCTGACTCAGGAGGAGAAATGCTTTTTGGAGGTTGAGCTTCCAGCACTCTCTGAGGGAGATTTGTCTAAGTTGTGGTTGCTTATAATCACACATTCTCACTGAGGGTGAAAGATGAGTTTGTGTCAGCAAGATTGTCACTACCGTGTCTTGATGAAGGGCATTACTGCTACCCTGATTCAGTCAGAGAAGACAGCAAGCAGGGAGCGCACAGCCGGCACACAAACCCCGTGCAAGGTGTGGGAACAGGTGAGCGGAACAGAAGGAACCCAGAAATCTACATGTCTACTGCAACATCGCCCACAACAAGGCCATCCACCCCAATCTTGCTTTTTGTGCCACTCTCTCTCTAGTGGCAGGTCACTTGAAGTAGTGTCATCCTACCTGACTCCCCAATGGCTCACATCTGTAGCAGAGGCATTTGGGACTCCCATCTTGTCCTTGTCATCTGCCTGAGTTCTACAGTTTCCTAATCCTGCCACCGAAACGTGGTGCTGCTGTTCTATTTACAGACTCAAATCGGTGGGAGAGGGGGGCACTATGCTTTCATCTTCCTTTTAACTGTAAATGGGATATTCCAACAGTGATAAGAAAAGGTTAAAGTGAGACCGGGGATGTCAAGCCCCTTTAGGCGAACAGGATCACCGCTTGGTACAGTTATGCTACAGGGTGCAGGGAGATGCTTTGGATTACCGTCAACTAGTTTATCAGCTTCCAGTGAGCTTGATTACACCAACAGCATTTGATTGTTAAATTGTAGGCTAGGAACAAAAACCTTGCATTGTTTCCTTAACTGGACAAACAGGTTCAAGTGAAGTTTGAAGCTAAGGAACAATGATCTCATGAGACTTTGGATTCCCACAGACCATGAATTCACAACCAAAGTTATACTCCTTTTTTTTCTTTTAAATTTTTAACAGACTTTATTTTTTATTTATTTTTACTTATTTTTCAGACTTTATTTTTTAGAGCAGTTTTAGGTTCACAGCAAAATTGAGCAGGAAGTACAAGATTCCTTTTTAATGACTGTTTACAATACACTTGAAATGATTTACCCACACGCTTCCAAGCCTTAATCATTTTCCACTTGGCTGTTTTTGATTTTCACGGAACCAGCTCTTTTTCTGGTGATCTGGAACTGGGTACAATTACAGTATCACTTAAAATCACATCTTCACCAAAAGTTTCTCAAGGAGACTAAAGACCACTTGGCAAGTGGCCCTAGGGAGCCCCTTCTATGCTGGGGTTCCAGAGACTGTCCTAACAGGAATAAACATGTATAAGTTAGCCTTTCCTGCGCTTCAGGATCTCAGCCTGTCCCTCTCTCCACCACAGGGTCCCTCCTAATACTCTGATCCAGGGGGCTGCTTCGTGGCAGAGGTGCCAGATTTGTCCCACTGGTCAAATCCTATGCTGCACTACCCGGAAGCTGCAAGCTGGCGGTAGACGCATTAAATCAGAGCCCTCGATACGGTACTGTGTCCCCAGTGAGAGAAATACAGGTCCGGAAGTGGCACCACTCCCAGTGCCTTCTGTCCCTGCAACGCTGGACGCCGTGGCCCGGATTCCCAGGCACCAACAGGCAACAGAGAGAAGTGAAGTCATACGACGGGGGAGGGACGCAGAGCAATGAAATCCAAGTGGTCTGGCTGGCGGTCTGCGACTAGGAAACGAACAGAAACAGCGTCCCGGGAGGCGAAGGGCAAGGTGACCCGGGCTCCCACCCCTGAGGACCGAGGACCTGGCTGAATGTGAGGGGGCTCTAGGACGGGCAGTGCGGACGAGACGTGTGACGCCAACAGCAGCCCCGAGACCAGCCGTTCAGCCTGCGAAGTCGCGGCCTCCCGGACTCCCTGGCGCTCACCGAGTAGCTCCCGGGGGACACGCCTGTGGGCGGCCTCTCAGCCCCCTCAAAGGAGGGGCTGTGGGGCCGGCCTAAACTTCCTAACGGCCAAGTCTAACGCCCCACTAACACGACCAAGGACAAAGGCTGACAGGCCACACTCGCCTAGAGGCCTTTCGAGTCGCTAGTGCAACCCCGTGTACAACAGGTGCGCGCGCCCCAACTGGTCCCCGCGCCTGCGCTCGCCGCCCACCCATTGGACAGCTAGACCCCTTTAAAACCGACCAACCACAGAGCGTTCCGAGGCCTTTACGCTCCGCCATTGGTCCTGCTGGGAGGTGCTATTGACAACGCGCCAGTGGGAGGCCAGAGGTCGACATGGGCGGAGCTCCGTCCGGGCCGCAAGGCTCTGATTGCGCGTGCGCGAGGGCAAGAACGCAGCCCTCTGATTGGCAGCGGGGCAGACGGCGCACACACGTCTGCGTGACAGTTGTTGCGGGGGGAGGGCAGCCCAGACAAGGGGGAGGGAGTGTAAATAGAGTGAAGGCGGCGGCGTGTTGACCCCGTCACCTCTTGGGCTCCGCGAGGAGCCCCTGGGAGGGAGATGGATGAAGATGAGCAAGAGCAGCGGCGAAGAAAGGTGGAGGCCGGGAGAGCGAAGGTAAACGATAGCGCCTCTTCCTCCTCCCGCTGTCCCAGCTCGGGTTTCTCGGGGAAGGTTCCGGTGACCGCTGTTGTTTCCTGCTAGGAGCGGTTGCGGTCAGGCGGGGAACACTGCCAAAGTCTTGCCCTTCCCGCCGGCTCGACTAGAAGTCGCCTCCTGGCCGCCGCCATATTGAATCCGCCGCCCTCTGCCCGGCCCCGCCCCTGTCGAGGTCGCAGCCAATCACCGGCTGGGGACTTGCGGGGTGGGGCGGGGGCGTGCGCGGGGGCCGGGCGCGGGGCATGCCGGGAATCGCGGGGCTGCGTCCGCGAGCGAGGCGGGGCCTGGCCGCGCCCTCCCGCCTTTCCGGAGGAGCTGGCGCTGCAGCCCTTCGAGTCGCCGTGGAGTCTCGGCCAGTGTCCGTGGCACCCCGGTGGAAGCTGGTGGCCTAGGAACGCGCGGTCCCTGACCGCCCGCCAACATTCCGATCCCAGTAGAACGTGAAGGACGGGCTGGTAGTGAGGGGGGGCCGCACCGCGCGTCGTCGTTGTCATGGACAGCCAGCACGTCGCGCACCTGTACATCCGCTCACCTGTACATCTGCTCACCTGTGCACACCTGCACCTGCCGCGGCTCCACCTCACCAGAACTCAGGGTTCTTGGAGGACTAAGAGGGCCTGTGACTCACCTGCATTCGTGGGCGTCATAGACGCTCTCCCTAGGGCTCATTCACCTCCATCTGTTTAAAACTACTTGCAGATTTTCGTTTTACTGGGAATTATGCACCTTTTTTTTTTTTTAATCTTCAAAAGAAAAGTCTTCGAGTGGCAGTCTAGGAACACATGTTTATATTGCAGAATATCTTTTGCCGACCTGTCTAATATTCCCTGGGGTCCAGAAATGCTTGTTCTGGCCCAGTTGCTGTTTGGGGCCCAAGTGGATGTTTTGAGCAGGTGAGGGTTGAGGGGCTCTGCTGGAGCCGGTCCCTCATGCTGGGCTTCCTAGGTAATCTCCAGACACCTGGACAGAATATCCTGGGATGTATGGATGCCCTGGGGAGCTCACTCTGGTCCTAGAGTCACTTGTCTCCAGGGATGCTTTTTATCGCCTTGTTTCTGCCCGTTTTCACATGAAACTGGTACTCGCTGTTTTGGGGGGTACATTGTGGGGATTAAACTGTAAGCTGAAAAGACCTTGGCTGTAGAGGCAGAGTGGAGCAAGCAGACACTGGCTGTGACTCCCTGCCCTTCCCCAGCTGTGGAGGAGGTTTACCTACCCACTCTGTCAAGGGATGAATGAGAGTCTGTGCAATGTTACCTGATCGGTAGGTGGAGCCATGGTAAGTTGTTGTGTTTGGGGCCAGATGTGGCCAGACATTGGGAATTTCATATGGACCAGCTAGTAGGAAATATTCAGTGTTAGTTTCTTCTTTTGAGGGAACCACAGGGCCGCTGCATTAAAGAGGCCATTCAGAACACATAGTGACTGATGTGAGACAGTGATGGGGTAGCAGCATCTAATGGCAAGGTGACAGGCAGAGGACAGAGTGGCCCCATTCAGGCTTCTTGGGAGAGGAAACTTGTGAGTGGTGTTTGAAGAGGGATGTGCTGGCGCCCAGGCATGTACGTGAGCCAGGAGATGAAAATGAGGCAGAGTTTAATATTTGATGTGCGTTTTCCCGGCGCTAGTCATGGTTTGTAAGCATGCATGAATGTGTTTGAAGGAGTGTTGAGGGTGATGAGGAAGGATCACCTCGTTGCAGGAGGAAATGGGCACTTCTTGTTGGGAGACCCCAGGCTAGAGTCAAGGATGGTGATGCAGGAGGGAACCTGAGGACAGTCAGAGTTGATGGAGCAAGGCATAAAATGATGAACATGGGGCTGGTTTGGAAGGCTGACTGTCCTGGAGACAAGGTTTTTCTCACGTAAGGGACCTTATGTAATTTTTCTGCGTCTGTGAAAGTGTGCTTTTCTGTTACACTTATGCAAATGTTTGTTAAATGCATTTGCTTTTATGAGCACAGTTGTCATTTGAAGGAGCCGATGCCCCCATATGAAAGAGTGATGTTAGGTCTCATACCTTTGAATAAGGTGTTAGTGGGAGACGTGTGAACAGAGTCTGAAACCCTTCAGTTTGAGGGACTGAACAGCTAGGTTGTGCCTTCTGATGGGTGACATTCTGTGGAGGTCCCTGGTGCATTGGTGAGCTGTGTCGTGAAAAATAGAACATCTGATTCCATAAAGGAGGATCTTAGATTGACCTGGCTTAATTAATTTTTTGCTATTTCTGTACCTTGTCTCAGAATCTGTGGCTAGGAAGTTTTGGCCAGGCTATATATTTTCTCGATTGGGGGAAAATGGGGGCAAAAAAAGATTTAGCGTTTGTGTAGTTTTAAACCTTAAGCATGCCTTGATTAAGCTATCAGTCTTTTAAATAGATGTTTTTTTTTTTTTAAATCCTATTTCTCTGTAAACTTCCAGGGGCTAGGAAAGCTATTCTGCCAGTTGGCTGTATTGCTTTTTTCTGTCTGTATATAGGCATAATTAACAGTCCTCATTATTAGACTCTGAAAAGAATTCTGAACTTAAATGCTAGCATCGCAGATATTAATGAAGGCAGAGTTTGTGGGACAGGGATCTGTTGGTTGACGTGGGTCTGGCCAGGTTTGGCTGAGCACACTGAGCCAGCCCCAGAGCCTCATGTTCCCCACCAGCTCATTGGCTTTGTGGTTCTGTTACTTTTTTCTTGGTTACCTTTGTCTTTACTACTTTTCTACGTTTTTGCGCAGCTTGCTCACTTCCGACAGAGAAAAACAAAAGGTGACTGTGCGCATCCGAAGAAAAAGACGGCGAAGAGGAAGGGCCCGGCTGTCGATGCGCCTGTCCAGGAGGAGAGCCCGGTAGCCACCGAAGATGGTGGACTCCTGGGAAGAGGGGACGTTTGCAAAAACACATCGTGCAGCGACACCCCTGATGGGGCAGGAGCAGCTCCGGTAGGTTTACTCAGCACGGTGCATTAACATCTTGCTTAGCTTCTAGTTGTTGCAGCATGACTTTGGTCTGTTTTTGCCTATCAAAGGTGGGGAAAGAGAGTTTCCCTTTTACACAAGGGGAATATATTTTTGTGTTTTTACTCCCAGTAAATGTTTTATGTTTTATGATTAGGGATTGTTTGAAGGCACGTGTCAGTATAGGTTCTTGCTTTGGTAATGGAAGTCTTAGAAGTGTGGGTTCCTCTGGTGTGGCTCTATGTATCAGCCTTTTTGACAGGGATTTCTTTGCACACTTAAACCATAATAGTCCTTCATCTACTTACTGCTTTTTTTCGTTTCCTTTCTGAACGTGGGATGAAGAGGGAATGGGTGAAGGTGGTGCAGAAAGGGCATCTTGCTGGAGGAGGCACCACCGTCCTCTGCTTGAGGCCCTGTGAACTACAGGGGTGCGTGTGGCCCACTAGCAGATGTGCACACTGAGAATGCTGGGCCCGCGTGGCCCCCTAATCACCTGTAGTTGGGCTCTCCTTGCGACTTTTTCTGTGCGTTATCATTGAGGGGCTTTGAATTGTGATTTCGTGTGCAACAGAGCAGGTGTAGGTTTGGGTGTTTGCTAGAATGAGCTGGCATACTGGTGGCTGAGGGCAGCATCTGACGAAAACTCACAGCGTGTCTCGCCTGCTTTGTTGGAAAAGTGGAATTCCAGCCTGTGAACTCTCTGATATTCTACCGACACAGCTGGAACTCTTCTTTTGAGAATTTGAAAGACGTAGTTATTGTACTCCCTCGTCTGGGGAGCAGCAGGCTAGCACTCTGGGAGCCCAGCCTTTGGGCCAGCCTGAGCCCAGCTCATGCCTCCGCCAGTGTGGGCCTGAAGTTCACCGCCATCCTCTGTGCTGGTCTCAGGACTGGGCGGCAGCTCTCAGCAGCCCTGTCTCCATCACAGCTGCGTGAGTAAAAGCCACATTGGGAGGACGGAGAGTTTACTCCCAGTGCCTTTTCTCTGTGTGTTTTCTCCTAGGCTCCTTGAGGAGAAAAGCTTGTAATTTATAGTTAACAGCTATTAATTTTATTCTTACTTGCAAGTCAGAGGAGTCTTTTTATAGTAAACATTTTTTTGGCAGGGGGCACACCTTGGTGGCTCAGTCAGTTGAGCGTCCAACTCTTGATTTTGGCTCAGGTCATGATCTCATGGTTGTGAGATGGGGCTCCATGTTGGGCTGTGCGCTGAGTGAGGAGCCTGCTTGGGATTCTCTCTCTGCCCCCACCCCCATGAACATGGGTGCTCTCTCTGTCGCTGAGTAAATACACATTTAAAAAAACTTTTTAAATACACTTTTTTTATCCATGCAAGCAGGGGAGAGGGACAGAGGCAGAGAGAGAGAATCCTAAGCAGTCTCCATCCTCAGCGTGGAGCCCGATTTGGGGTGCGATCCCATGGTCGTGAGATCATGACCTGAGCTGAAATCAAGAGACGCTCAACTGGCTGAGCCACCCAGGCGCCAGGAAGTCTTTTTATCTTACGTTAAATGTTTTATGTATTTTAGCTTTTCATTTTGAAATAATCTCCAACTTACAAAAAAACTTTGCAAAGATTAGCCTAGAGTTTGTAGATACCCTTCACCTAGCTTCTTGAAATGAATGTCAACATCTGGTATTTTCAGGACGATTATTACAATTAGTTCCTATTAGCACTGGAACAATGCTATGAGCTAATTAATAAAGCTCATTCAGATCTCCCCCACTGTCCCACTAATGCCCTTTCTCTGGTCCAGGATTCTGTGTTGCATCTCACTGCCCATGCTGCTTTAGTGTGGTCCAGTCTTTTATAAGTTGGACGTCTTTGAAGAGTCCTAGCTAGTCGTTTGGTAGAATGCCTGTCAGTTTGGGTTTGTTTGATGTTTCCTCCTGATTAAAATCATGTTGTGAATTTTGGCCAGAACATTGTAGAAGTGGTGATATTCCCTGCTCAGTGCACTTGGTATTGGTATTTGACGTGTCTCCCTACAAGTAATGCCGATTTTGATCACTTAGTTAAGGTGAGACCTGCCAGGTTTCTCTTGATAGAAAAATACTATTTTTAACTTTGGAGTTCGTAAGTATATTGTGTGGAGATACTTAGAGACCCCGCAAACCCCCTTTTCTCATCATGCTTTGCTCCACTAATTTTAGCTCCCATAGGTGATTCTTGCTTGCAGCACTTATTGTAGTGGTGTTGGTCACATGATGACTTTGTTTCCATCGTTCTATCTCTGTGTATTAATTGACATTCTGCTGCAAGGAGGAACTGTCACTTCCCTCCAGTGTGTATTTATTTATTCACTATATCGGTATGGACATAGGGATTTTTCTTTTTCTTTTTTTTCTTTTATAAGTAAACTCTACATCCAACATAGGGCTCGAACTCATGACCCCAGGATCAAGAGTTGCATGCTCTACTGACCGAGCCAGGTGCCCAGGGATTTTTATTCTTCGGGTTTTAATCTATCATATCAACCATGTCAGTGTTTATTTTGTTGCTGAAATACATAGATTGGCCATTGGGAGTGCCTTTGAATTGGTACCTGTCCTTCTACCATGTCCTCATTGTTTCTGCACCTTAATTCCTTACATTCTGGCACCAAGATTTTCCAGGGTTGTTTTATCCTTTCCCTGTCAGCAGCCCTGTAATCAGATATTTCTTCAAGGAGCTCTGGTTTCTTTTAGTGGAGAATGATGTTTAGAAACCAACATCTGGGTGATAGTTGTGCTTATTGCTGTTGGGGTGTCTTTGGCTTCTGGGCTATTTCAACAGAGCTAGGTGATAAATACCCGTATGTGTACACTTCTGTATTTATTTCTTTGTCAATCTGTATGTATAATAAAAATCATGAATTTACTTTAGTATTTTCAATTCCTGACCAACGTCACAGGGTTCATTCTAGCTTTTTCCCTCTTCTTAATCTTGATTTCTTTTACCAATAGTGAAAGTATCTTAGCTACAATATACTTACTTACTTCCTCAATCTTTAAATATATGCACATTAGTTTGAGGATTGCTAATCCTCACTACTGTGAAAAACAGATTTACTAACTAGAGTGGGATATTTGAATATATAGTTGAACCTTTAGCAACATGGGGGTTAGGGGCACTGACCCCTCACACAGATGAAAATCGGCCTATAACTTTTGACTTCCCAAAACGTGACTACTAATAGCCTAGTGTGGACTGGAAGCCTTAATGATGACATAATAAAACAGTCAACAAATATTTTGTGTATTTTCTGTATCATATATAGTATTCTTATAATAAAGTCAGCTTGGGAAAAAAATGTTAAAGTCACAAGGAAGAGAAGATACATTTACAGTGCCGCCCACCCTGTGTTTATTGAAAAAAGTCTGTGGGTACATGGACCTGTGCGGTTTAAACAAACCCTTGTTGTTCAGTGCTAGTTCTTTTTGTCTTCATTATCCCAAAGTTTGTTGTTTAGCATTCCAAAGTTGTATAAGTTAATTTTTTAAATATATATTTTTAAATTTTCTCATTATAGTTACTCATTTATAACATGGTTTTGTTTTATTGTTTGTCTTCTATTTTGGTTCTTCTTACATCCAGGTTAATTTAATTTAATTTTTTTTTTTTTTTTTTGAGTAAGGGAAGCATTACCAGGATTCTAAACTAAAAATCAGAGCCATATTCAAGTTCATTACTTCCTCTTCCCTACCACCTCATTCCTATCTAGGAGTGGTATGGTTGGACCCTGTGGTAGGCAAGTATTTACCTTTTTTTTTTTTTTTTTCCTGAATTTTATTTATTTTGAGAGAGTTGCGTGCACGCATGCAAGTGGAGGTGGGGTTGGGGAATGGAGGGGGAGAGAGAATACCAAGCAGGCTCTGGGCTGTCAGCACAGAGCCTGACATGGGGCTCAATCTCACAAACTTGAGATCATGACCTGAGCTGAAACCAAGAGTCGGACACTCAACTGACTGAGCCACCCGGGCACCTCAATTTAACCTTTTAAAAATCTGCCAAAAATTGTCTTCCAGAGAGTGGTCCTGCCATTCTGCATTCCTATCAGCAGCTCAAATTCAGAAATACAAAGGAATGAGCATTCAGGACCTACAGAGACATGGAGGGACCTTAAATGTCTATTATTGAGTTAAAAGAAGCCAGTCTGACAGGCTGCACACTGTGTGGTTTTGTTTGTGTAGCATTCTGGAAAAGGTAAAACTGTGCAGATTGTAAACAGATGAGTGGATGCCAGAAGTTGGTGGAGGGAGAGTTGGTGAAGCAGGGATCTTTTAGGGCAGTGAAACTGCCCTGTGTGATCGTGTAAATTTTATGTTATGTTATTAGGGAGAGAGTGCACAAGTGGGAAGAGGGGCAGAGGGGGAGAGAGAGAATCTTAAGCAGGCTCCACAATCAGCGTGGAGCCTGACGCAGGGCTTGATCCCACGACCCTGGGATCATGACTTGAGCTGAAATCAAGAGTCAGGTTCTCAACTCACTGAACCACTCAGACACCTCATCATCATGTAAATTTTAAAACATCAAAATATATTTGTATGTAAATTTGAAAAAAAGCCATCTGGAGAATGAGGGATCCCAGGATGGAACGCAGACTTGAACAAGGCCCTAACTGTATTACCCATGGACAGAACAACCTCAGGGAAGGGGGTGAGGGAAAGGTGCTGACCTGAGTAGCTTTGGGGGTGAGTGGAGTTTGGAGGACTGAAGGCAGAAGGCACTGTGTATAAACAGTACTCCCGTTGGTAAAGGGGTTTCCCACGGGAGTGAGGATTAAGGATTCTGGGGCTGTGTACTTCCGTGCTGGGATTGAACTGCCGAGGATGGCAGGTGGCTGGAGCTAGGTGTCTCACTCTCTCCTGGTGAGCTCACGCAGCTCTGCCGCGGTTGGCGTGTGAGTTGGAATGAAGGTGAGAGCCCCTGGGGTCTGGGGCTGGATGGGGGGCAGGAGAGAGAAGGTCAGCTGGAAGAAGTGGAGGGAAAAGGTAGGGGAAATTGAAAGGCAGGTTGTGAGTCACTCAAGCTGTCAGAACACTGCAGACTGAGTGGCTTAAACAACAGACTCTCAGTTCTGGAAGCAGGACGTCTGAGATCAAGTGCTGTCAGGGTTGGGTTCTGGCGAAGCCTCTCTGCTTGACTTGTGCATGACTGCCTTCTTGCTGTGTCCTCACATGGTCTCCTGTGTGGGGAGAGGGCAGGAAAGCAGTATTCTCTGGTCTCCTTCTCAAAGGACAGTAGTCCTATTGGATTTTAGTCCCCCGCTGTTATCTCTTTAAAAGCCCTGTCTTCAGATACAGTGACAATAGGCATTAGGGCTTCCACATGAGAGTTTTAGGGGATATACTTCAGTCCATAACAGTCTCTCCTTTGGTTCCCCAATTCATCTTTCTTGCATTCAAAATACATTCACCCCATCCCTACAGCCCCAGAGATCGTTACTCATTCCAGCATTCTTTCTCATCTAGACATCATCTAAATCAGATATGGGTAAGACTTGAGGCAGGGTTCCTCCTGGGGCCAAATTTCTCTCCCACCGTGAGGTTGTGAAACCAAAGTTACATGCTTCCCAACCACAGTGGTGGAACAGGGATGGGATAGACAGCCCCACTCCAGAAGGGAGAAATAGGAAACAACGAAGGGTGATGGATCCCCAGCAAGTCCAAATCCGAGTAGGCAAATTCCCTTGGCTCTTAAGGCTAAAAAAATAATCAGTCTGATTTAATGTGAAGCATCTGACTCTTGATTTCAGCTCAGGTCAAGATCTCATGGTTCGTGAGTTCAAGCCTCGCATTGGGCTCTGTGCTGACAGCTTGGAGCCTGGAGCCTGCTGCCTTCTCCACGCATCCTCACCTGACAGAGAACACTGGTGTCCCTTCCTCTTCTTAGAAGGACCCCAGTCCTGCTGGACCAGGCCCACCCTGTGACCTCATTAAACCTTAATCACCTCTCTCGAGGCCCTGCTGTCACAAGGGGGTGTTGAGCTTCAACACAGGAATTTGCGGGACACCGTCAGTCCATAATAGGCAACTGTAATAGGAGGGACAGCGTGATAAATCTGAAGGTCATATTTAGGGAAAGGCTGTTGAAGTCTGATTGGTGCGGTGGCAGGAATGGAGTGCGTGGACCTTTGTGTTCTTAGAGTATAAAAAAAAGAATTACCTTTTCTTTTAAAGGACAGAATATATTTGCCTGTGGATCAGGGTCAGGTTGAAATTCAGAGGCTCAGGCTCAAGCTGGAGGAAGAGCTTCTGAACGAGCAAGACGTCGTGGATGGACGTGGCCTGGAGGTGGGGAAGCTTCAGGCTCGGCCAGCTCTGTGTCCTGGCATTCCCTGCCAGCGGGGTCACTGTTAGTTTGCCAACCTCTTGTCTGCTTCAAGGGAAATGTCCTGGTTAATGTCAAGTTCCAAGGCTAGGCATTACCTCTTGCATCGAGGGTTCATTTTGATGTGTCTGAGCGGATGCCTTCCCCTCCTCTCGCCGGGGAGCCAGGGGTGGGGTTGAGTCTGCAGAGCACTGGGTCAGAAAAGCAGGAGGCGAGCTGCGCTGGCCGTTGGCTTCTTGGGCTCCCGTGCAGTGGCCGAGGGCGGGGTTGTGGTTCTCTGGGCAGCCCTGCCGGGTCCTCCTGGTCAGGGTCCCGAAGCCCTCTGTCTGTAGCTTCATTCCATTTTTAGTGGAGGCACTGATTGCTGTGACCTAGTTTTCTTAATGTAGGGCAGTTCAGTTTATTCTGAGTTACCTCAACCGTTTGGGGTGCTTGGGGGAGCAGTGGGGCTCAAGTCTTTCCGCCTGGAGTTTGAAGTCAGACTTCCAGAGATTGGCTTTCCTCATTGTGCTCAGCTCAGTCTAATAGAGAAACAGAGTTGCATTTTGTGACCATCTGACTGTGGGCCTGGGTTAGAAAGTGCCAGGGGTGCCTGGGTGGCTCAGTCGGTTAAGCGTCCAACTAGCTCAGGTCACAATCTCACGGTCCGTGAGTTCGAGCCCCACGGCGGGCTCTGTGCTACAGTGCAGAGTCTGGAGCCTGCTTCGGATTCTGTGTCTCCCTCTCTCTCTGCCCCTCTCCTGCTCATGTTCTGTCTCTCTTTGTCTCAAAAATAAAAACATTAAAAAAAAAAAAAGAAAAAAAAAAGATGCTGGGTGCTTTATTTACGCATGCCTGGTCAGTGATGGATTGAGTTACACAATTGATAGGGCATTTCAGAATGCCAGATATCTGTAAAAGGAAACCGAGAGATTTATGCATTATTTTGCACAAGGTTCATGTTATTTTCTGTTTTTTACTTCCTAGGATACCTGTCAGTGACTTGTATGATTAGGCGTTAGTTTTTTATTTTTTTGTGTTGTGTGGGTTTTTTTTTTTTTTTAATAATAAGAGATGGAAGCAATTACATTTTTACTTAGAATTATAATGACTAATGTTTATTTGTTTTTAAAATTTGTGCCAGAAATGGTTGTACGTGTTGTAAGCCAGGCTGTGAGGTAGGGACTCTGGTTATCCCCTCACAAGGAAGTGGGTGCTGCGGGATGAGCCCCCTTGCTGGGTGGGCATCAGAGCTCTCTGCTGCTCTCAAGGGTATGTGGGCTCCCTGGCTTCTGCCTTAGTTCTTACATCCATGACCTCATTCTTCATTATGCTTATTTGATTGCATGTAATAGTTAAGAAAAAATGCATTTTTTGCATAAATTTTTGTAATAGGAATTAGAGCTGGTAGTCTCTTGTGTTGTGGTCACCAGTGGCTTGAGGCCCAATCTGCACGCTTGTCTACTTCAGAGGTCCTCGTGGGCTTTTTATCTCAGGTTTCAGTCGCCCACGTGGATTGTTGGCGAGAACTGTTATTTCACCAGTGAGCACAAAATACTGCTATTTCAATTCTGCCCCTCCTTCCTTATTAATTGTATGTAACATTGCGTGAGAACTTCCCTTTATCAGTTATCTGGTTACCCTGGTGCCCGGCTTGGATTGGAAAGCAGGGTAAAGGCATCACTCTTTCCTTTTAAGTTACTCATGTTGCTGTGCTACGCTTTTCCACATATGACCATTGGACTGGCTTTCTTGAGCCTCACTGTAAATTCACTTACGTTTAACAATTGGTCAAGAGCAAGTCTTGTGTCTGTTAGCGTGCTGCTCAGATTTTCCCATCTTTGACAAGGGAGAGCATCTTTAGTTTGACCCTCCACAGTCACTATGATGGCTTCCTTGCTTTTGGAAAAAGTGTTGCCGGTCAGCTGGTGCATCTCTTGCCCCAGGCCTGGAGCCGGGCGTTTCCCATGACTCCTGGCTCCTGTAGTGGGAAGTAGTGTTCAGAAACATGATCTAGACGTTAGGGGGTTTATTGTTTCAAGGTCAGGTCAGTGAATAGTTAGGTTTTGTTTTATAGTTTATGAGTTACAGAGTAGTGTATGATTACGGAGTTCATAGTTTATGAGTACAGAGTTTCTACTTAAGTTTGAAATTTCTCTTTAACATTAAAAATGTATGTTCCTGACATTAACATCTACTCTTTTGGCTTTCTTTCTCGTTCTAGTTTTATAATAACGTTATTACTAATTACGATTTCTTTGCACTCCTTTTTGTCCTTTAGGTATTTTCCACAGTGATGTGCAGTCAAATTACTTTGTTTTAAAATCACTTGAAATAGTTTAAGCCAGAAACTTACATATATTTGTATTCGTTTGTTTTATTTTCTCTTCATGTTTTAGGGATTTTTTGTTTTCAATTTGTTGTTATCGTTAAAGAGACAGAGAATGCGAGCTAGTGCACGGAGGAGGGGCAGAGGGAGAGGGAGAGTGAGTCTTAAGCAGGCTCCATGTTGAGAGGGATTTCGACACAGGGCTCGATCCCGTGACCCTGAGATCATGACCTGGGCCAAAATCAAGAGTCAGATGCTCAACTGACTGAGCCACCCTGGCTCCCCTTTTTTCATTTGCGTCTGTGTGTGGTTGTTTGTTTGTTTGTTCAGTTTGTTTATTTTGAGACAAAGCGGAGGAGGGACAAAGAAGGAGAGACCCTCAAGCAGGATCCATGCTGTCAGTGCGGAGCCCAACGTGGGGCTTGATCTTACGAACGTTAGATCATGACCTGAGTTGAAGTGAAGTCAGATGCTTAACTGACTGAGCCACTTAGGTGCCCCTGTTATTACATTTTTAAAAATAGAAGCAAATATGTGCATATGTTTCTCACTATCTGCTTCTTTAGTAGCAGGATACTTTACATTTCTGTATCTTGTTTTTTTCACTTATCATATCTTGGCAGTCACGCCGTAGCAGCATGTAGTGATGTTTCTCGTTCTTTTTTAAAAAAGTCTGTTGTCGGGGCGCCTGGGCGGCTCAGTCAGTTAAGCATCCACCTTTGGCTCAGGTCATGATTTCACAGTTCGTGGGTTCAATCCTGCATTGTGGGATCTGTCTGACAGCTGCGCCGACAGCTCGGGGCCTGGAGGCTGCTTCCGATTCCATGTCTCCCTCTCTTTCTACCCCTCCCCTGCTCGTGCTCTCTTCTCAAAAATGAATAAACATTAAGTCTATTATCTTTTTAGAAGCAAGAAGTGGTACTTTTTTATGTTTACCAACATACTTGCCAATCCCAGGGCTTTGGTTTGTTGGTATAGACCCAGTTTTGCATCATGTATCATTTTTCCTTCAGTCTGAAGAGCTTCCTTTCAACAAATTTTTTGTAGTGCAGGTCTGCCGATGAATTCTCTTGGCTTTTTTGTTTGTCTGAAACTGACTTTGTTTTGCCTTCGTATTTGAAAGAAATCTTTACTGGATATAGAATTTGAAGTTGACAGTTTTCTTTTTGCAGCACCGTGGTCGTTGGGCCCATATAGTTTCTGAAGGTATCTGCTGTCATTCTTCATTCCTCTTTCTGTAGAACTTTTTTCTTTTATGTTTATTTATTTTGGGAGAAAGAGCGAGAGCAGGAGCGCATGAGGGAGGGGAGGGGCAGAGAGAGAGAGGAGGAGAGAGAGAGAATCCCAAGCAGGCTCCATGCTGTCAGCGCACAGCCTCACTTGGGGCTCGATCCCAGGAACCGTGAGATCGTGACCTGAGCCAAAATCAGGAGTCAGACTCGTAACCAACCAAGCTATCCATGCGCCCCTCTGTAGAGTCTTTTTTTCCTTTTAATTTTTTGGGGGTACTTTTAAAACTTTTGTTTTTATCTCTGGTTTCAAATTCTTTCATTATGATGTGCCTAGGGTGGTTTCCTTTGTGTTTCTACTGCCTGGGATATGTTGATCTTTATGAAACTTTGGTTTAGTTTTCACCAAATTCAGAAAATTTTTGTTCAATTTTTCAAATACTTTTTGTTGCTTCCCATCCCTCCTCCCCCTTTGTGATTTCAAATCTATATATTGCAAATTGTTTAAGGTTATCCTATGGGTCATTTAGACTTTGCTTTATTTACTTATTAAAACTTTTTTTTCCAGTCTCTGCCTTTTTGTTCTTCATTTTATTTTTTTTAATATTTTTTTAATGTTTACTCATTTTTGGGAGACAGAGAGAGAGCTCGAGCAGGGGAGGGGCAGAGAGAGAGAGAGACACAGAATCCGAAGCAGCTCCAGGCTCTGAGTTGTCAGCACAGAGCCTGACATGGGCCCCGAACCCATGAACTGCAAGATCATGATCTGAGCTGAAGTCAGACGCTTAACCAACTGAGCCTCCCGGGCACCCCGTGTTCTTCATTTTAGATCACTTCTATTGCTAGATCAAGTTCGCTGATCTTTTCTTTGCAATGTCTATTCTATTAATCTAGAATTAAGTGAATTTCTTTCTGTTTCGGGTATTTTGTATTTTTTATATCATTCTTCATTGCGTTTGTATTTTCCTTTAAATACTAGGTATTAATATAACAGCTATTTTAATGTCCCTGTCTGCTAATTCTGTCCTCTCTGTCCTTTTCGGGTATATTTCCATTGGACTGATTTTCTCTTGGTTATGGGTCACATTTCTCACCTTTTGGTATGTTTAATAATTTTTGATTGGATGCCAGGCATTGTCAGTGTTATGTTGTTACATGTCTGGACCTTGCTGTTTTGGTTTTGGTAAGCATTTGACTTAAAAAAAAATGTTTTCATTGTTGATTTGTAGGAATTCTTAATATTCTTCATGTCTGTCATATGTTAGGTATATGTACTGTGAATGTTTTTCCTCAGTTTTGCTTGCTTTGTTGAAGTTGAATTTATCAGTTTTTCCTATAGTTAGTGCTTTTTGTGTCCTATCCAAAAAATTTCTTCTAGCTCTGAGATCATGTACTTTCCTATGTCTTCCTGAAGCCTTATGGTTTTGCTTTCTGGGTTTATGATTCATCTCAAGTTACTTTTTGTGTATTGAGTATTTTGACTTTTAGAACTATAGTTTAATTTTGCTGACTTTTGAGTTAATTAACTAATTATTATTTTTTAAAATGAGATCATTAGAATGGGTCCTCATCCAACGGGACTGCTGGTTTTTTTTTTTAATGTTTATTTATTTTTGAGAGACAGAGTGCATGCGGGGGAGGGGCAAAGAGAGAGAGGGAGCGAGACACAGAATCAGAAGCAGGCTCCAGGCTCCGAGCTAACAGCACAGAGCTCAATGCGGGACTCGAACCCGCGAACCGTGAGATCATGACCTGAGCCGAAGTTGGATGCTTAAACAACTGAGCCAGCCAGGTGCACCAGGTTTTTGAACTTTTTTTTTTTTTTAATGTTTATTTATTTTTGAGAGAGAGAGAGACAGAGCATGAGTGGGGGGAGAGCAGGGAGAGAGAGGGAGACACAGGATCCGAAGCAGGCTCCAGGCTCCGAGCTGTCAGCACAGAGCCCGACACAGGGCTCGAACCCATGAACCAGGAGATCATGACCTGAGCCAAAGTCGGATGCTTAACCAACTGAGCCACCCAGGCGCCCCAGGTTTTTGAACTTGTAATGGAATAATCTAGTATGCATATCTTGAGTCTGGGTCTTTTTTATCCAGTATCTTGTTTATGAGGTTTATTCATGTTAAACACTATCGTTTATTCATCTTCGTTACTGTGTGGTATTTCATTGTATGAATGTGCTTCCATCTGTTTGTCTATTCTACAGTTACTTGGCATTTACTACACCCATTCTTAGACAAGTCTCTTGGTGTACATGTGCAGATGTTTCTATTGAGGCTATAATTAGTTACTTAATTGTTGGGTCATTATACATGTATTTGTTCAACATGCATATGTTGAGCTGTGTTTAAAACAGTTGTTCAGTTTATATTTTCGGTAGTGACATGTGTAAGTTTTACTTGTTCCATAGCATCTGTGATTTGTATTGACTGTCTTTTTTTTCCTCTCTATTTTAACAGTTTGGGTGGGTGTGGAGTGGAGTGTATTTTAGTGTTGTGCAAGATTGGTCAAACGTTCAAAGAAATTAGTGCAGTTCATTAACAGACTCCGAGAAAAGTCATATGATCATCTCAGTTGATACAAAGAAAGCATATATTTTTGTGACAGAGTGACCTGTACTTGTAGTCTTGAGGTTGTGCTGGCCTTATCCAAGGAGCCGAGAGGTCTCCTTTGCTCTGTGAATGAGTTTGTGTAAGATGGTGAAGACTTTGGGAACTGAGGTTTTGTTTGTGGGAAAGCTTTGAATTACAGAGTCCATTTATTTGATAGTTATCAAACTATTCACTAATGCTTTTTCCCAGAATTTGTTCTTTCATCTAATCTTCCAATTTTTGGCATTAAGTTTTTCATAGGAATGTTTTCAGTGTCTGTGGCATCAGTATTGATGACCCTTTTCATTTTTGTTTATTTTTTTACTAAAAATTTTTTGTTGATGTTTATTTTTTGAGAGAGAGAGAGAGAGAGAGAGAGAGAGAGAGAGAGACAGAGCGTGAGCGGGGGAGGGGCAGAGAGAGAGGGAGACATAGAATCTGAAGCAGGCTCCAGGCTCTGAACTGTCATGACAGCACAAAGCCCAACGTGGGGCTCGAACTCACAAACCGCAAGATCATGACCTGAGCCGAAGTCAGATGCTTAACTGACTGAGCCACCCAGGCACCCCTTTCATTTTTTAAAGGTGAGTATTTGTGCCTTTGTTGGCCTTGCCACAAGTTAATGCTTACTATTTTTATAAAAAGTTAACTATAGTCTTTGTTCTTTTATGTAACATATTTATGTTTCTTTGATTTCTGCTCTTATTATGTGTAGTTTCTTATTTTATTGTTTTTTTTAATTTTTTTTTTTTTTAACCTTTATTGATTTTTGAGATGGAGAGAGACAGAGCATGAATGGGGGAGGGTCAGAGAGAGGGAGACACAGAATCTGAAACAGGCTCCAGGCTCTGAGCTGTCAGCACAGAGCCCGACGCGGGGCTCGAACTCACGGACCGCAAGATCATGACCTGAGCCGAAGTCGGCCGCTTAACCGATTGAGCCACCCAGGCGCCCCTGTAGTTTCTTATTTTAAAGTATGTTTGGTTTTGATTTTCTTGGTTTTCTAACTTCTTAAGAAAGATATGTAGACCATTGATTCCCAGGCTTTAAAATGTATATATAGTCAAGCCTATTCATTTTTCTGTGGTGTGACTTTACCTTCACTCACAACTTTTCAATTTTTTATTATTTTTCAGGACAAATTACTTTTTAATTACATTCTTACTTAAAAATTTTCATGTGCATAGGTTAAAAAAAAAGTGGCATGTTAGGGGCATCTGGCTAGCTCAGTCAGTAGGGCATGTGACTCTTGATCTCAAGAGTTATGAGTTTGAGCCCCATGTTGGGTATAGAGATTACTTAAAATCTTTAAAAAAAAAAGTAGCATGTATACGATTAAGCCATCATTATTTTCTTCCTATCTGCTGAGGAATTAATTAGATTTCTTTTTTTTAAGATTTTATTTTTAAGTAATCTCTACACCCAATGTGGGGCTTGAACTCACAACCCTGAGATCAACAGTCACATGTTCCTCCGACCTAGCAGAACACCTTATAGGCACAAGGCCTTCCTTGCACCTGTGTCTGTGTCAGCAGAGTATGAGTCCTTGTAGAGCCTTTATGTCATAGTTGTTCTTTGAACATGATTAAGTGTTTTTGTTTTATTTTGCCCATTTGGAAATTTTTAGAAGTTTCACTTTTATGGGTTTTTAATGAGCTTATTGAATACCATACGGTGAGGTGAAATGCGTGTGTGAGAAATAGTAATGCTTTTAAACATACAATAAGTTGCTTAGTTTTTTTTTTTTTTTAAGTTTTATTTATTTAGAGAGAGAGCATGAGCAGGGGAGGAGCAGAGAGAGAGAGAGAGAGAGAGAGAGAGAGAGAGAGAGAGAATCCCAAGCAGGCTCTGTGCTGTCAGCGTGGAGCCTGATACAGGGCTTGAACTCACAAACCTGAGATCATGACCTGAGCTGAATCAAGAGACGGGACTCTTGATGGACTGAGCCACCCAGGTCCCCCCCCCCCCCCCCCCCCCCCCCACTTAATTTGGTTTAAAAGCGTATTTGATACATTTGTTACTTTAATGGTCTTTAGACATAGAAAAGAACTGAAAACCAGGTAAAGCAATCCTGGAGGTGGAAAATGCCCAGTTGTCACTTGGTGGTTTTCCTTGTGGTGTCCACTGCTGAGTTAGGGCCACCCTCCAGCGGTGGGGCGTGGGTGGGTTTGTTGTGTAATGAAACCTGCCAAGCTGGGTGAAATCGTATTCTGCAGGTTAGTGTAGAAGCAGCTTAGTGCAGTATTCTGCAACTTAGTGTGGAAGCTGTTTTTTATGTTCAATGTTTTAGTTTTAAGACCAAAAGACTAAAGAAATTGGAGGTAGACAATTGAAAAAACAATATACCATGAAAATTCTGTAAGAAAAATTAATTCGTAAAGTTCCTATATCATAATTTTGCTATACTCTTTCAGGTGAAGATTCTGCAGTCTTAGGGTAAAGAAGGTAAATTGCTGATCTGAGCAGAAAACACAGGCACGTATTAAATTTTAAGAGTATGTCAATAAAGCATGTTTGTAAGCAACTTAAAGATTTGAGTTTTTCAGGGGGTTAGAAGCAACGATAGAATTGCAAAAAGACTTTATGGTTGGTGTTCAGGATCTAGCCATCTTCCCTCACAGTTTAAGTGACGTGCGCCGTGAAAAGACATTTTACTTTAATCAGTGCAACGGTCATCTCCGTTCTGGCAGTTAGCTGAGAAGTGGCAGAAAGTGGTATTTGACCTCAGCTATGCATCAGGAACAAAGTTAAGTACAGGCCATTTCTTGTAAAAGAACCATCCAAAGATTGCTTGGAGGTCAAAAATGTCAGAGGAAAATTACCTTTACAAAAACTTGTACGGAAGATTTTTTTTTTTAATGTTTATTTTTTATTTTTTTTATTTTTTTATTTTTTTAAAATTTTTTTTTTTCAACGTTTATTTATTTTTGGGACAGAGAGAGACAGAGCATGAACGGGGGAGGGGCAGAGAGAGAGGGAGACACAGAATCGGAAACAGGCTCCAGGCTCCGAGCCATCAGCCCAGAGCCTGACGCGGGGCTCGAACTCACGGACCGCGAGATCGTGACCTGGCTGAAGTCGGACGCTCAACCGACTGCGCCACCCAGGCGCCCCTAATGTTTATTTTTGAGAGCGAGAGACAGCAGGGGAGGGTCAGAGAGAGAGGGAGACCGAGAATCCCAAGCAGGCTCTGCGGCTGTGAGCGCAGAGCCCAACGAGGGGCTCGAGCCCACAACCGTGAGATCATGACCCGAGCCAAAACTGAGTGTCGGACGCTTAACCAGCTGAGCCTCCAGGTGCCCCTGTACTGCACATTTTAAGCAGGGCTGTAGGAGGGTTAGCAAGTATGGCTCTACAGCTCTTCCAACTCCTGTTTGGGCACTACCAGGAAAAATAGTCATCATCACTTATCGTCTGGGTCCCATGCTTTACTTTTTGTGTAAGTCGTTTTATAAATAACTTACCGGAGTAAGAATAAAGCAGTAAGTTAAAATGATATTAAAAATTTTGATACCTCTTTTTAAATTTTTTAAAATGTTTTTTATTTTTTATTTGAGAGAGAGAAACAGTGTGAGCAGGAGAGGGACAGAGAGGGGGAGACACAGAATCCGAAGCGGCTCCAGGCTCTGAGCTGTCAGCGTAGAGCCCTATGTGGGGCTTGAACTCCTGAACCTTGAGATCATGACCTGAGCCACAGTTGGACGCTCAACTGACTGAGCCACCCAGGTGCCCCATACCTCTTTATATCAAGTAAATTTTGTCACGTAGAAATAAAAATTAAAGAATATTGATATGCTCTTAGCAAGTGGGATGATGGAGGTTCTTGATGCAAAATATTGTGAGTTGGAGCCTTCTTGTGAGTGATGCTGGATGAGACTATCATGCTTCCTCTTTCTTCTTAGGAATGTTGTTCTACACATTAGAGGTGCCTTGGTGGCTCTCATTGGGTTGGGTGTAGACTCTTGATTTCAACTCAGGTCATGATCTCACTGTTCATGAGTTCGAGCCCCGCACGAGCTCCATACTGAGTGCAGAGCTTGCTTGGGATTCTTTCTCTCCCTCTCCCTCTGCCCCTCCCCCTCTGCCCTTCCCCTGCTCGTATTCATGCTGTCTCTCTCTCTCTCTCAAAAATAAATAAATTTAAAAAAACGTTCTGTTCACTGATTCCTGATTTTGAGAAACTTGACTGAATATTGTATGTGAAGACTTGTAATCTGAGACTTCATTTTTACTGTCAATTTTGCCATCATCCTTGGCCTCAAGTGCTGTTCTCTCTCAGCATTCATCTTTTAATTCATCTAATGATTATGAAAGTCTGTCCTGTTGGCTTTCTTCTCATTGCCATTTTGGGAGGAAAACAAAAAGTTCTTGGCTATCATATTGAAGACAGGTTGCAGCGAGTCTCTGCAGTGAGTAAAAATACTGCAAGATGGTGATTTCACCGCACTGTTTCCTCATCCTCCGGGCGGCTCCCTTTCTCCTGTTTTCTCATTGTTTTGGTGGTTCTTGGCACAGTTGGAAAAACTGCTGAGTCTGATGAAATAATTCTTAGGATGATGACATGGTACCATGACAGATGAAAACGAGACTGCTCAGGTCCATCTTGGATCTTAGACACTACACGGGATCTAGTGGGCCCACGTAGTAATGGCAAAATAAAATGTTTTACTCTATTTCTTAAAGAAGTAAGTAACTTTTGTGTGTGTGTTTTTGAAGACCCAAAAGAGAAAATTTATGAAATATCAGCCCCTTCAAATAGTTATAACTGCTTAAAGAAGAAATGACAGTCATGTTGGGTCCAGCAGACCCCCGTAATGTACCCAGAGTTAAGGTGATGCTGTGGTTAATGACAAAGGCATGAGAGAGACTTACAGGTATTTTGATTTCATATTTCAAACATAGATTTTCTTTGGACATCACCTAACTTTTTTGCAGACAGTCATTATCAATTCATTTTGCACAGCAGATTAAAAGCCCAGAATTACTGTGAATTTATGGGCCAAAAAAACATCAGGGATAATTCATTGGGAAACTTTAAACTCAGGTTTGAGATGATAAAATACTCTTTTTAAAAATATTGAGGAATTTATTACAAATTATTAAGGAAACATTTATCTAAAAATGGAAAATCATGAGGATGAAATATTTGAACTTACATAAAAATAAGAGCATAGAAAATGTGCATGTGTCTGAAAGAGTAGAATTTATTGAGAAACTAAAAATTTAATAATTTAGACATCACTCGCACAGTGAAATAACTTGAAGCAAAATTCATTAGGAAGGACAGCAGCATCATTAGGGAAATGAGTCGCATAAAAAATGTTTAGGGATTGAGAATTGTTTCTGGAGGAAAGCATGCCGTGAACGAGTGGGGCTGGAGCTGGTGTGGGCACTGGCCAGAAGGCTGAGGTCGCAGCTCTGGACGTTGCTATAAATGCTCTTCTCTGGCCCTTCCCCTCTCAGCCGGGGGACTCGGATGGAGAGAGGACGGGGGCTTCGGCGCGGCCACAGCGGAACACAGACGGCGACCATCCGGAACAGCCTCAGGTCATCACAGAGATATTCTTCAGGCTTCTCTGTTAAAGCGTGTTGCTCCTGAGGGGGTTTCACCCTGTTGTAGAAATCCAGACCAGAGAGAGGACTCGGTCTCTGAAGGGTCCTGTCTCGTGAAGTGTAGAAACTCGAAGCAAGGAAAGCGGGCTTCAGAGCTTCCCCTGCAGGCCCTGCTCCCTTGGTGCTGCCCCGGTGTGGAAGTCTCTCTGGGGACCCTTCTGACCGAGCCCCCCTCTCCCTTCCTTGGGACCTCTGATCTTTTTTTGCCCCATGTTGAAGAGAGAAAGTTGCCTGTTGTGCGTTGAGGATAGCTGTCACGTGTGACCTCCCTCGCTCACCTGCCGCCTTGTTGTCGAGGCGTGTTTCCTGGGCCTGGCCCTCATCTCTCCCGTGGTCCCGTTTTCTGCCACAGGGCCTGACGTGAATTCCACATGTGTTGAATTAATTCCTTGCATTTGTTTGTTTTGGTATTTGGGAGGAAATTTATTAGATACTGAACTGATTAGTTTCAAAGTGTTGTGTTAAAAGTCTGTATTATAAACAGTTTTTTTTAGGTAGGCTCCACGCCCAATGTGGGGCTTGAACTCAGAACCCTGAGATCAAGAGTCACATGCTTTACCAGCCGAGCTGGTGAGGCACCCCTAAAGCCTGTATTTTAGACGTTTGATTCTAGTGGGACTCAGTCCACATTACTTTAGGCAGTGAGCAAGTTTGGTTTTTAATCTGTGTTATTGCAGGAGAAATCTAGATCATAGGCAGGGCCTGGAAAAATGGTCTCTGGTGGGGTCCATAAAACTCACCCTTAAATACCCATTTTCATACTTGTTTTAAACTGTGACATACAGCATGTGCGCAGAGAAGTAGAAAGTACATAAAGTGTACACGCAGCTTAACAAATGAATACACAGTAAATACTACATGTTCCTTCTGCAGTAAGAAATAGCACAGTGCTGGACCTGGAATCTTCCTCGGGCCCTGCTGCCCTCCTCCCCACACCCCAGAGTCAACACCGTCCTGATTTTCTGTGGCAGTTATGCTTTAGAACTTTGTGTCATTGGATCAGACGTGATTCTGGTCTTTTTTATCCTTTCCCTTCCGAAATCTTTGTGTCTTTGTGTTTTAGATGTATGTTGTGGTAAACAGCATGGCGTTGATTTTTAAAAATTATTCTGACAGTGTCTGTTTTTTTATTGGATAGGTTTTTTTTAAATAAATGTTTATTCATTTTTTTTATAAAAATTTTTTTTTAACGTTTATTTATTTTTGAGACAGAGAGAGACAGAGCATGAATGGGGGAGGGCCAGAGAGAGAGGGAGACACAGAATCTGAAGCAGGCTCCAGGCTCCGAGCTGTCAGCACAGAGCCCGACGCAGGGCTGGAACTCACAGAGCGGGAGATCATGACCTGAGCCGAAGTCGGTCGCTTAACCGACTGAGCCACCCAGGCGCCCCTGTTTATTCATTTTTGAGAGAGAGAGAAAGAACGAGCAGGGGAGGGGCAGAGAGAGGGGAACAGAGGATCCCAAGCAGGCTCCGTGCTGACAGCAGCAAGTCCAACGTGGGGGCTCCAACTCTTGAACTGTGAGATCACGATCTGAGTCGAAGTTGGACACTCAACTGACTGAGCCACCCAGGAGCCCCTGTGTGTAGTTTAATTCATTTATATTTAATGTAAACTTCGATGTGTTTGAGCTTACATTTCATTGGATTATTTTTTATCAGGAGATTTCTTTTTTTTAATTTTCCCTTTACTCATTTTGGAGTAATAATATACTCAGTTTCTATTCTTTCAATGGTGAGCTTATTACATACAACATTTATACTTCTTTATATCTAAATCTAATTAACACCTTCACTCTTTGATAGTACAAGGATGTTAGAATAGTTAAACTTCATTTATAATTCCCTCAGTGTATATTTTTGTCATTTTTTAATTGTAAAATACACTTAACATAAAACTTACCATCTTAACCATTAAAAAATTTTTTTAGTGTTTATTTTTGAGAGAGAAAGAGAGAGCATAAGCAAGTGGGGAGGGACAGAGAGAGAGTTTAGACAGAGAATCTGCAGCAGGCTCCAGGCTCTGAGCTGTCAGCACAGAGCCTGACGCGAGGCTCGAACTCACGAACCATGAGATATGACTTGAGCCAAAGTTGGACACTTAACCGACTGAGCCACCCAGGTCCCTCTCAAGCTGTTTTTTTAATTAAGCATAACTATCCTTTTTAATGAGCAGATCTAAATGTTGCCTAGTATTTAAAGGTATGATTAGTTATTCACTTTAAATTAAATGTGTGGCTTGGGAGCGCCTGGGTGGCTCAGTCGATTAAGCGCCCCACTTCGGCTCAGGTCATGATCTCGCGGTTTGTGAGTTCACGCCCCATGTCAGGCTCTGTGCTGACAGCTCGGAGCCTGGAGCCTCCTTCAGATTCTGTGTCTCTTTCTCTCTCTGCCCCTTCCCCACTTGTGTTCTGTCTCTCTCTATCAAAAATAAATGTAAAAAAAAATTTTTTTTAATGTGAGGCTTGGGATTATTTGGATCACTTTGAGTATTTTGGCCTGCACACCTGTGTGATGGGGCCACCGTGGGTGCTACTGCTTGAGACCTTTTCTCTTTCTAATATGTTGTTTTCCATGTACTTGTCATCATTTTTGGAGTAGCCTGTTGTGTTCTCATCTTTAGCGAGGTGTTTGTATGAGTTCCGTGAGAATATCTGTCTTGGCTTGTGGGAGTCCTTCCAGATGGGTGCTGGATTTGTATTTGATCAGTGTCCCAGAAGTAGCTCTTCACTAAGACTTGTTTTTAGGTCAGTTTCTTTGCTTGGGGATTTCTACACCCCGTGGCATATGTAAATTTGTAAACAATATGAGGAATAGGCCTGGGTTTTAATTTCTCAGGAGAGCTGCCCCCAGCTTATCCCCTCTGCCGTCCCATTTGGAGATAGAGAAGCTTCCTGACCTCCCTGTACCTGGCCTTCCTCCCCACAGGCAGTGAGGATGTCTGTCCTGCTGCACAGCCCTTCAGGAAACCTGGCAATGTCAGGCATCACGTTACCAACCACCGGCCTGGCAAAGCCTCTGATTCTGGGACCACGTGCTGCTCTTAAGTGTCCCTGTCTCCCTAGATCATTTTAGATTCCACATCCCTTCTTTCTGGCACATCGGGGGGAGGTGTTCCCTCAAAAGTCACTTTTTTCTAGTGTTTATTTTTGAGAGAGAGAGCGCAAGTGGGGGGGCAGGGGACAGAGAGAGAGACACATACAGAAGCAGGCTCCAGGCTCTGAGCTGTCAGCACAGAGCCCTATATGGGGCTGGAACTCATGAACGTGAGATCATGACCTGAGCTGAAGTCGGGCACTTGACCGACTGAGCCACCCAGGCGCCCCTTCAGAAGTCACTTTTGATATGTTTTATCCAACAATCCTGATGTTTATAGCAAAAATGTTTTAAGATTGTGCCTTTTATGTTTAAATGTTTTTTTTTTAAAGTTTATTTCTGAGAAAGAGAGAGCGGGGAGATGGGGTGGGGGGGCAGAAAAAGAGGAGAGAGAATCCCAAGCAGGCTCCGCACTGTCAGCACAAGCCCAATGCAGGGCTTGAACCCATGAACCATGAGCTCGTGACCGGAGCCAAAATCAAGAGTGGGATGGATGCTTAACTGACTGAGCCACCCCAGCGCCCCATGCCTATTTTATGTTTAGAACTGGACACTCCTAGGTTACTGTTTCCCATTGGGGAAAAATCCTTAATTTGAAAAAGGATCCATGATGATATTTTAACTGGCTGTAGCGCTCCCCTTTGAGCACTGTGATTCCACATTGCTGGCCTCACAGATAGAGGCCGCTTTGCATGTGCGTCTTCACCAACAGTACTGACCGCTTCCTGGCATCAGACGTGTGTTTCAGGAGCAGCGGGAGCCAAGGCTTACAGTCAGGGTTTTTAAGTCAAGGCTTAAAATGGTCACAGAGGCTGGGAAGGGCCCAGAGGAGCTAGAGGAGGGAGGCATAGCTGTTCCAGGATTCGTGTTCCTGGGGCATGAGGCAGGTGCCCAGTGGGACAGAGGGCGGCTCTGCACCCTGCAGGGATTTTATGGCAAGGGCAGCAGACTCATGGAGTCTTTCAAGGGAGTATGACGAGGTCAGATTTGTTTTCTGAATGTATTACCCAGTCTCCAAGCCAGTGACCTCACATTAGGCCACGTGACCACGGGGGCCAGTCAGCCATGCTCATGGGAATGGCGGAATGCCAGGACTGGCCTTGAGCTTGTGGGGTTGATGGGAGGGGAGGCAGGAAGAGGACTGTGAGGGTTTGGGGGTGCTGTTGACTGAGGTAGCTAATGTTGGAGGAGCCCTAGTTGGGGCAGGAGAATTTCAGATTGGTTTGAGTCCGAGGTGCTTTGTAGACAAGCCTCAGAGAAAGGTCTGGGCTGTCATGTAAGGGAAGCTGGGAGGCCTGTGGCTGTAGTGGCTGCTCCAGGTGGGGTGTGCTCCAGCGCAGGCTCTAGGCGGGGTGGGGGCTGGCTAGGGGAGAGGAGACTGGACTGCTCATAGAGGGCCTGTAGCTTTTCTTTTCCCTTTGGAGTATTGATGCTGAAAATTTTCTAGAGTTGGGAATATTAAGACAGAAACTCTTTCTTTTTAATTTTTTAATGTTTGTTTATTTAATTAAAAAGAATTTTTTTTCAACGTTTATTTATTTTTGGGACAGAGAGAGACAGAGCATGAACGGGGGAGGGGCAGAGAGAGAGGGAGACACAGAATCGGAAACAGGCTCCAGGCTCTGAGCCATCAGCCCAGAGCCTGACGCCGGGCTCAAACTCACGGACTGTGAGATCGTGACCTGGCTGAAGTCGGACGCTTAACCGACTGTGCCACCCAGGCGCCCCAATGTTTATTTATTTTTAAGAGAGAGAGAGAGAGAGACGGTGCGAATGGGGAGGGGCAGAAACAGAGGGAGACACAGAACTCGAAGCAGGCTCCAAGCTCTGAGCTGTCAGCACAGAGTCCCAACGCAGTGCTCAAACCCGTGAACCGTGAGATCATGACCCGAGCCAAGTCGTACGCTCAACCGATTGAGCCATCCAGGCACCCCTAGACAGAAATGTTTTCTATGGTTCTTGACATACGGTGTCAAAATATCTCTTAAGAACAAGTTATAGCAACTTATTCTGTTGGTGACAGTATTCGGTTATTTTTCCATGTCCTTGGTGACATTAAGGATCAACATTATCAACAACTTTTGCCAATTTAGTTGCTATAAAATGATGTTTCAATTTACATCTTCAGGTTCAGCTTTTATTGGCACCCACCTCTTCCAGGCTTTTTGTGTGCATTTTCCCTCCTGTAAGTATCACTTCCCTCCTTTGACTGAGGGGCAGATGGCCCAGGGAGGTCACATTGCTGTCCCATATACACCTGCAGCCTCTCTTTCTGTGGGTTTCCGCTTTACCCCAGGCCACTTAAACAGGCTGAATGTTCCTTCGTAGTTACTTTTATTCAGATATAATTCACATGTTTAAAATTCACTAAAGTACATATTTCAGTGGCTTTTAGTATAGTCACTTTGTTGTATAACTACAACTGTCTAATTCCAAAACATTTTCATTACCCTAAAAGGAACCTGCCATACCCACTGGCAGTCATTCCCCTTTCCTCTCTCCTTCCAGGCCCTGGCACCCACCAGTCAGCATTCCATCCCTGTGGATTTGCCTGTTCTGGACATTGCATATTCACAGAACCACACAGTACGTGTCTGGCATCTTGCACCGAGTGTATCTTGAGGTTATCAGTGTCATAGCACGTGCCTGTAGGTCATACCTTTTTATGGCTGATTGGAACCCCTTTGAATGGCTTTGCCACACCTTGTTTCTGTATTCACCCGTCAGTGGACACATGGGTTGCTTCCTCCTTCTGGTGATTGTGACCAGTGAACACTCCTGGGCCAGTTTTTGTGCACACATGTTCTCTGTTCTCTCTGGGATGTTGTAATTGTTCCTAGTGACTGTTTTCTTGTGTGAATTCTCTGGGTCACATCCTTCGCTTTCCTTCTTCAGGAACGTGAACAAGAATGTATACTAGAAATTGCAGAACGGATGAGAAGACCGGAGGATGAGGTTGGCACACAGCAACCGGTGGAGATGTGGCAGGTCCAGCTGCAGACCCAGGTGACCCGGGATGCTTGGGCCCCCATCCAGGTGCTCGGGCATGGCTGGTCCCTGCACACGCACCCTGTGTCTTACACTCGTGGGTTTTGGGATCTGGGAGGGTTGTAGGAAGGAGAGGTTTGTCACAAAGTAGACAGATGTGTGTGGCAGCCTCGTTTTGTGTGGGGCCATCGGAAAGACAGGTGGACACGCAAGGATACTTGGGGGCAGTGTGTCTGGCCAGGTGCTGCTCACCGCACGGCCGGATGTTTCCCCATCAGCCGTGCTCCCACTCATTAAACTCAGGCAGTGCCACCGCCATGAGCAAGGCCATCCTGAAGGCACATCTGACTCCCCTGGTGCCTGCCACCTACAGGGAGCACGGGGTGCTGTGGACATGCTCGTGTGGAGGGAGGGCCGTGCGCATCCCTGTCGCTCACTGTGGCCTTGCTGTCCTGTGGGACGTCCCTGCCGGTCTCTTGGGAGATGTGTTCTCTTGCCATGATTTCTGTTATTGCTCTCCTTTATTCATTTTCTTTCTATGTGCTTCTGGGTGTCCCTTAAGTGCCTAGTTCTAAGTATGTTTTTCTGTTGTTTGTGTTAATTGGGAATAAAGTATGCTCCCTGGAACCCTGGCCTTCCTCCACTTTCTCCCAAGGCAGTGGAAGGAGAAACAGATTCTGCACATCTTAGCCAGGCACAGAAGTGTGCCCACCTTCCAGAGCAGCGAAGTACAGAGCTCACTCTGTCTCTGGTCTGGACCTGGGGTTCCTGGTGGTGTCGTTAACTTGGCCGCTCCTGGGCACTCTTTGGCCTCACGTTTTGCCCTCATTGTCAGTGACTGTCCAGAGCTTCCCACTGTCCATATTCTGGTTGTCATTCCCATGTTTCTGACGAGGGGCTCGCAGTCTCTGGAACGGCTGCTCACCTGTCTCCAGCCAGCAGGACAGGCCTGTGGGCTGGGGAGTCTGCCTGGAAGGAGCTTGGGGGCCACCCTTTGTGGCCTGGGAGCTCAAGGAGGACACCACCGCAGGGCTGTGGTTTAGGTGGAGGGAGAGGACACGTGGGCCAGAGGGGCTTCCGGATAGTATCGGGTGGGTGGTTTTAGGCAGCTGGGGAGCTGCTGGGTGGTGCCAGGGCTGCCTGAGGGCGGCCGGGACAACTGAGGTCCTGTGGGGGGCCGAGCTGGTGTGCCGTCCCTTGGGTGTGAGCTCTCGGGGAGCAGGTGCAAGCAGCACGTGGTGGTGGGGTGCCGCTGCGGCGTCCTTGCGGGCGCGCGTGAGCCGTGTACCAGATTCCACCTGCAGCCCAGAAACCCCTCTCTCTTCTGCAGCCGGTGCCCTCCCTGGAGCTGGAGGCGTTGCGCCTGAGTCTCAGCAACATGCACACGGCGCAGCTGGAGCTGACTCAGGCCAACCTCCAGAAGGAGAAGGAGACGGCGCTGACGGAGCTGCGGGCCATGCTCAACGGCCGGCACGCCCAGGAGCTGGCCCTGCTGCAGAGCAGACAGCAGCAGGAGCTGGGGCTTGTGCGGGAGCAGCACGCGAGGGAGCAGGAGGCGGCGGCGCTGCGGTACAGCCGCGAGACCGGTACGGGTGGGCAGGTGTGCGGGGGCTTCACCGCCACTCGTCTGCTTCGGGTGGGGGGGGATGTGGGTGACCCCGTAGGAGTGTCTCCCGGGAGTAGTGTTGACGTGCGAAGTGCGGGGCGCGCTGGCCGCCGTCCACCTCCTGGGTGGGGTCGCGTGCATCCTGCTCTGTGGGGACCCTGTTGTCCCCTCACCTTGCAACCGCTTCTCCCGTGGGCTTGTGGCAGGTTTGGAAGCCACGCTGTTGGAGGTGACCTGCTCGTGTGCCGGAAGTGTCCGTGTCCACCTCTCATGGGACTGTGTCTGTGGCTGAGCTTTGTCGACTGACTCGGGGGCTTCTGGACGTGTCCCCCAGGCTGCGCACTCTGTGCCCAGTGGGGCCATGTCGCCCCTGGTGGACAGCTTAGGCACCTTTTCATTTGGTGATTCTCTGGCCTAGTCTGATCTCTTTGTTTACATCTGAGGCATACTTGTATGTTTTAATGTTTCTTTTGTACACTTTTTGTCAATCACTACTTTTTGTAAACATCAGTTTTATTTGTTTTTCATTTTTCTAAAGATAAACTTTTATTAACGTATATGGATATGCCACTTATATATAAATACCGCCTTATTTCCAATTGGTATATGATGAGAGGACATTTTTTACAAATTTCAAGTTTTTTTTAAATTCGGTCAGTAGATGTAAATAACTGATAAGTTTTAGCAGGATATGTAGTTTTAATTGTTTAAATCTGACTATAACACGTTGGTGCTTTTAATAACGATTAAATAAATATAAGCATCAGTTTTTTAACAGCTTGATCGTGCTATAATTCACACACCATACAATTCTACCGTTCAGGGTGTGCATCTCAGAGTCGCGCACACATCCCCACAGTCTAAGGTTACAAATTGATCCCCCAGAAATAAACTCTTGCCCATGAGCAGTCACCCCGTTTCCCTGCTTATCTGCCTATTCGTTGAGTTTTTCATTTGAAAAACGAAAGCGGTGTGCGTGGCCCTGGATGTGTTGAAAGTCTTCCTCTTCTCTGCACCCCACCCCCCAACCCCCACCTCCAAGAGGGAGCCCGTCTTCTCAGGTTCCAGGGTTACTGTCCTGTTTGCTCATGTGGGTTCAAGCAAACATAAATAAGTAGTTTGATGTCTTCCTGGTTTTGCTCATTTTTAATTTAAGTTTATTTATTTATTTTGAGAGAACGGGCACACATGAGTGGGGGGGGGGGGGTGCAGAGAGAGAGGGAGAGAGAATCCCAGGCAGGCTCCATGCCAGTGCAGAGCCTGACTCGGGGTTTTAACCTGAGCTGAAACCAAGAGTCAGACGCTTAACTGCCAGCCCCCAGGCACCCAATTTCCTCATTTTTTAAAAGCACAAAACACGCTTTGGCTTAGGTCTCTTTCTGAGCCATTTACTCTGTGCTCACCTCTGGTAACAAGACCACAGAGGGCCCACACTTGTCCTCTGCTCCGTGAGACTCTGCCATGGGCCGGGCCCCCGTGACCTTCCCTCAGAGGCAGTGTCTGGCTCTTCGCTTGAGTTCTGGGCTTGCTCAGACCACCCTCACCTTGCTCGTGCACCGTTGACTGGCACCGGCTCCGCCTTGGCTCGTTCCTGCGTCTCTTTCCAGGGCCCACACGTCCAGGTGTGTGTGCACCTCCCAGTCTATGCCGTGCCCTGCCCGCAGGTCCCGCCTTTTCCCTCCCCCGCACCCTCAGCACTGGTACCTCTTTTCTTGTGCTTCTTCCCTCTCGGCTTGGGACCTGCTGGGTCCCAGAAGGTCTTTACCTGTCTGTCTGCCAGTACCTTGCCTGGAGTCTGGCACGGGGGGAGCCTGAATGACAGGCCTAGGTGTGTGGGGGCCCGGGGTGGGGCAGACAGACCAGAGGGTGAGCCCCTGCGGCCCCAGAGCCAGCTTGTGTCGGGCTGTCGGTCTGGCTGGAAGGCTCTGTCCGGATGTAGGCATGAGTATCATTTGTTAATTAAGCCATACATCGAGTTCTTACTCCCCCACAGACATGTACCCTGTTGTCCTGTTAGTGTCGGTGAGCCTTCCTGGGGAGCAGCCCTCTCACCTCCTGAGTGAGCAGACTGGGGGGAACTTCGATCTGATCTGCTTTTCTGTTTTTCTTGCAGCTGAGCTGAAGGAGAAGTTACAGTCAGAAATGGAGAAAAACGTGCGGATGATCGAGGTAGACGTCGTTAGAAATGTCACTCTGTGTCTGCAGAGTTTCCCTTTTGTCCTCTATCCCGGTGGCTTGCCCCCACCTCACCTCCGGGCTCCCCCCAGGAAAGCCCCTCACCTGATTCAGACAAAATCCAGTCAGAGCTTTAATTGAATGTGCTGGTTGAGAATGCATTGCTTGTTGAGTTAGAGCCAAAGCATTCTTCTACTTGTACAGTTTGAGTTTGTCGGCACAGCTTATTGGGAGTTTTGTGTGTACTTGTTCTGTAGTATGAAGCTCTTGCACCCCCAAGTCTGGTTCCCAAGTGGCCCCTATGGCCTGGCCTTTGCTCTGCTTTAGGACTGCCAGATGTTCCCTGCAGGGAGGCACACTGTGACAACTGAGTCTAACGTGTGTGTGAAGCATGCAGGTTCTGGGTGCTCTGTTGGGGGGGCGGGGTGCAGGCGGAAGAGGGGTGGAGGTGGGGTGCACGGAGTGCAGCGAGGCTGGGCAGCAGTGGGCCCTGAGTGCTGTGCTGACTATACCAGCTTGTCCTGCGGTTGTCCTCCCCGGGGGAAAGAGTTCTGTTTTAGGGTGTCACGGGAGTCTCTCACTGGAGCTTTTGATTCTGATGATGGGGCCTTTTCAAGGCTACATGTGTAGAAGGGCCTTCGATGTCGGTGATGGCAGAGGAGGTGGCTGGTGAGGTTGGAGGATGTGAGGGACGTTGGTGACGGTAGGGGACATGTGTGACATGGGGCATGTGGGTGTTTATGTCCTGTCTGTTCTGCTCAGGCTGTTGGGGGAGGCTTGTCCCAGGTTGAAGGTTTGTGCCCCAGCTCCCCACCTGTCTAAGCTGGACAGTGAGGACTCATTTCTTAGGGCATTTGGGACAGAGCCAGCTCCCAGAAGAGCTCAGGTGAGGTAGCACCCTGGGTCTTTCGTGGGGGACAGTGCGTGAATCGTCGAGTGTAACCTCCGCCCCTGCTTTGTTTCTAGGCAGGCGATCCTTGCTGTCTCTGTGCCTGTCCCTTTAAGGGGGGACCATCCAGGTTCCTGTGCTGATAGTTCTATCTGGGCACGGCGACTGCCCACACCTGGTTTTCGAATGTAATTTGAATTTTTTGCCACAGATCATCAACTGTTGGCCCATAGTCATCTTCTTTCCTTATTTGGGTTAGACCCTGAAGCAAGACTGGGAATCCGAGAGAGGTTTATGCCTGGAAAACCTACGCAGAGAATTGTCTGCAAAGCATCAATTGGAGTTGGAGAATTTACAAGACCAGTTTAAGAAAGAATTGGCAGAACAGAAAGCTGAATTGGAGAAGATTTTTCAAGCCAAAAATCAGGCTGAAAGTGAGTTTCTAATTAAAACGAGCAAGTTTGAAGAGGGGACTGAATGCTCCCATGGAATGTAGAACAGAAGTCACGCGCTGTGACAGCCTTGAACAGGGCAGAGCGCCCTGCCTGCTGGCGCCAGAGTCGCCCACGGTGGTGGTGACAGGCGTGACAGGTGTGGGCCAGCTGGGCTGCTTGGGCTCAGCCTTGGAGGCTCTCTTCGTTGACCACAGACTTCTACAGCTCCCTAACCTCTCCTGAAAACTTTATTTCAGAGATGTTTGTCCTTGTTCCATTGTTAAATTGCCCTAAGAAAACTAATACTGTGATTGTTTACCTTTTATCCCGGTCACCTAGTGCTGCTGCTGGAGAGGAGCTGGTGCCTGCCTGGGCTGCCACGCACCCCCCTGATGCTCCCTGACCCTCCTTCATCCTCTGTGACCCTCCCTCATCCTCCCTGACCCTCCCTCATCCTCGGTGACCCTCCCTGGCCCTCCCTCATCCTCTCTGACCCTCCTTCATCCTCCCTGACCCTCCCTCATCCTCCCTGACCCTCCCTCATCATCCCTCATCCTCCCTGACCCTCCCTGACCCTCCTTCATCCTCCCTGGCCCTCCCTCATCCTCTCTGACCCTCCCTCATCCTCTCTGACCCTCCCTCATCCTCCCTGACCCTCCCTGACCCTCCTTCATCCTCCCTGACCCTCCCTCATCCTCTCTAACCCTCCCTCATCCTCCTTGACCCTCCCTCATCCTCTCTGGCCCTCCCTCATCCTCTCTGACCCTCCCTCATCCTCTCTGACCCTCCCTCATCCTCTCTGACCCTCCCTCATCCTCTCTGACCCTCCTTCATCCTCCCTGGCCCTCCTGCACCCCTGCGGACAGTGGGGTCTGGAGGGACGGAGGGCTGGGGTGGCTGTGCTCCTGTGCTGTTGAGAACGCCACACCCTGAGTGCGGTGTCCTCTCCCCAGTTGCGCTGAGGACTCTGGAGGCTCAGCATGACACAGACATGAGGAAGCTGCGCGAAGACCTGCAGTCTGAGCGCTGCCGGCACTTAGAGGACCTGGAGCTGATACTCCGTGACCAGGAGATGGAAAAGCAGCGGGAGGTGGGCAGGGGCGCACTTGTTTCTACTACTTAGCAAGGGAGGGGGTTTTAGGAGATTTTGGGTGGGCTTGTTTCCGTTTCTGTCATTTGCTAAAACTTAAGTAGTGAATGTAAAGAGATGCGCAGTACTTAGCAGATACAAAAGTAATGGTAACAGTTTGTGAGGCTGATTTGACGGTTTTGCCCAGTGTCACACACGTAGAATCCATGTTCTGTACCAGGGGCTCTGGGGCCCCCACTCCAGGCACTAGGGGTCTCAGGCCACATTCTCTGACCATAACTCTAGATAGACAAGGAAGTCCTTAGAAGACTTAATGAGGAACTTCTCTGCTGCTTCTGTATTCAGAGCTCTTTCCCTGTGGAACACCACATACCCACGGTGGGAGGCGTGGCCAGACCCTCCTCAGGTACCCGAGGGCTTCTGTCCAAGAAGTCAGGAGGTGGAGTCTGTTTCTGCCTGTGCCTGTGTTTCAGATGAGAAGAGGAAGTTGTGAGAATGGCTTTCACACCTGCCCCAGCAGCCTTTCCCCATCACCTCCCTGCTGATTATTCTCCTTTGCTGAAGGGTGCCTTCTGTCCTGTCCCCACATGAGAAACAGCTGGCGGGGCCTCAGGGCCACCGCAGGTCGGCGCTTCCATGTCCCGTGTCCCTCAGCCCTGCAGTCGTGCTCCCCACTTGGTCCCCACTTCGGCCTGACCACGAACCCCTTACGGAGATGGTAGTTGCTGCTCTCAGCTCTGTGGATGCAGGGTGGGCTGGCTCCGTTCACCCCTGCAGAGACCCTTTCTGGGAAGGTTGACTGAAAAATGCAGAGAAATTCCCAACATACCGCAGGAGGGCTGAGGGAGGGCCCCTGGGGCGGACAACAGGGGGACCCTGGGAGGCCGGCAGTGCTGGCTGATGCTGACTGGCGGTCTCCCCTGACAAGTTAGAGGATGCGTGTTTGGGACGACAGAGAAAGTTCCCCTCCTAGCAAGACTATAGTCAGGTACAGGCGTGTTATAAAATGAGCTGTAGTTTTTCTCTGGTGCCACTGTCGCCAGTTTTCGCTTGGCTGTAGCTTTAGGAGTTCACCTTGTTGCCCCCGGTGCTGGGCACAGACCTCCTGGGGATTGGCATTGGACGGTGCCTCACACTGTTGCTTCCTTTTCCAGGTAGAGAGCCTCCGAGCATCCTACGAAGAGCTGAAGGCTCAGTCACAAGAGGAGATTCGGCGCCTGTGGTCCCAGCTGGAGTCCGTGAGGCCCGACAGACAGGACCTGACTGGTGAGGACTTTCATGTTGGAAGCTGAGATCCTCAGACACTACAGCTATGTGTTTTTAGTTGTTCAAGCTCCAAACTGGGACCTAATAATAGCGAGCGCAAAAGGAACAATCTTGTAAACTTCCTTGAAGATTGATCTGTGTGGTTTTAAGGTGAAAACTTGAGGGGCTTGGTTTCATCCTTAAACAAGTTGATTGAGTAGCGGCTACGGAACCGTGCGTCTTTCCTCACGTTAACGTGAGGCACCTCTCAGGTGTAAGATAGATAAAGCTTATGGTGGGGCTGGCATTTGCCTGTTATTCATGTTTGGGTGCCGAAGAAATGCCGTTGTCGGCGGGCCCTTGGGGGTACAGGTGTGCCTTGCCGCGCACCGCCTCAACCCTGGGAGCTCGCTTGGGGCAACTGCTGTTAGGCTTCTGTGGCCCTGAGGGTGACGCCCCGGTCTGAGGGCCTAGCAGACCCACTGTGAGACCTGCTGTAAGAGGAGTCCCTGCTGGCTGGCGTTACCTTCGGCAGGGGGAGGTCTGGACACACGGGCGTTTCTGCTGGTCTCTAGACAAAGCCTTTTCAGTCCGGTGGTCACCCTTGCAGGGTTGTAAGGAAGGCCCAGAAACGTGTGCGGTGGATGAGGCCTTGCTGGCACCCTGCAGCCCCCTGCCCTCTGCTGTCCGCCAGCACCTTGTCTTTCCCACCATCCTGTTTGTCGATAGTGGCGGCAGGTGGGGCTCACGGCTCTCCTGCAGGTGGACTGCGGGTGTGAGTTCCTGCACGGTTCAGCTCTCATGTGATCTGTGGGGGAGCCTCGCCCTGGCCTCCAAGGGTCCTTATGGGGATGTTTGCTTTGAAACTTCTGGGTAGTGATCGGTTTACGTCCACGTTACTTCAAGGCTAATTAATCATTAACTTGTTAACCAGCTACCTGACAGTATTCTCTTGCTGAAAATAGTGGTGGTGGTAAGTTCTCTTGAGGTCAGTGTGTGTCACTGTACTGATGCTCTTAATAGATTCTGGCAGACTTAGTGGCTTAAAGCCACACACGTTTATTAGCTGGCAGATGTTCTGTAGATTGGAAGTCTGAGATGGTGTGGTTGGGTTTTCTGCCCAGGATCACCTGTAGCTGGAATCAAGGTGTTGGCTGGGCCTTTACCTGGCTCACTGAGGCTGGCAGAATTGAGTCCCTGCGGTTGTAGGGCTGAGGTCTTGTTTCCTTGCTGGCTGTTGGCTGGAGCTCTCAGCTCCTTGAGGCTGCTCACAGTGCGGCCCCTTCACACTCAGAGACCCCAGCAGCACACGGAGTGCCTCTCTCGCACTTCCAGTCTCTCTGAGGTCTTCAGCACCAGCCTTAGAAAGCACTTTGCTTTGGGGGGGGTGGGGGTGGGGGAATGGGATCCTTCCTGCATGAGGCACCCCCCCAGCGTAAGCCACAGAGGGTTCCTGCTTCACCTTCATGGTGCCAGGACCAGGGCCCTTTCTGGAGTTGAGGGTCTGCAGTGTCTCCTGACGTTTCCTTCGTGTTTGATCCAAAGGTGATCTCATCATTCCTTCCCATTAAAGAGTTACCCGACCAGCTCCTGGCCCACGCGCCTCACGTGGAAGGACTGGGGCACCTAAAGCAAGACTTCCAGCAGCAGCAGCAGCGAGAGAAAACCGAGCACGAGTCTGAGCTGGAGCAGTTGAGGATTTATTTTGAGCAGAAATTAAAGGATGCTGAGAAGAGTTACCAAGAAGACCTGATTCTGTTACAGCAGCGGCTGCAGGAGGCGAATGAAGAGTCTTTTCTGGAATCTGTGGACATCGGGTAAATAAGTGATTTTCATCCTAAAGGTGTTTTTTGTTTGTTTTTTTTTTTTTTTTTTTTTTTTTTTTAAATTTTTTTTTTTTTTTCAACGTTTATTTATTTTTGGGACAGAGAGAGACAGAGCATGAACGGGGGAGGGGCAGAGAGAGAGGGAGACACAGAATCGGAAACAGGCTCCAGGCTCTGAGCCATCAGCCCAGAGCCCGACGCGGGGCTCGAACCCACGGACCGCGAGATCGTGACCTGGCTGAAGTCGGACGCTTAACCGACTGCGCCACCCAGGCGCCCCTGTTTTGTTTTTTAAAAGCTTTAAAAAAAAAAATGTTTAGAGAGCGAGAGCAAGCATGCATGCACACACGCGAGCAGGGGAGGGGCAGAAGGAGAAAGAATCCCAAGCAGGCTCTGTGCCATCAGTGCAGAGCCCTACGTGGGGCTAGATCCCAGGAGCCATGACATCATGACCTGAGCTGAAATCAAGAGTTGGACGCTTAACTGACTGAGCCACCCAGACGACACTTAAAGGTGTTTTTGAAACATGGGAGCCTTGAGCTGAATTGAAATCTAATTTTATTTGTGATTTTAGGTCAGTGGAGACTTGTATTTTAGAAACACATTTATGTTTGGGCCTCAGAACAGGGGAGCATTAAGGCTAGGAGCAGAGCGTGTGGCCTGAGCACCCCGGGTCCCTTCTGCTCCAACACGTGGCTCCCGTCATACGGTTGTGCAGTCACGCAGAAATGCCTCACTCAGCCACGGGCTCCTGTCGTTGATGGGAAGTAGAGGAAGTAGGCTCCTGATGAGGGAGCAGTGAGGGAGGGAGCAGAGCTCCGGAGGAGAAAGGGCACATGCGGCGATTTCAAAACACCTTTTCTCTCATTTATCCAGTGCGTTTTTAGAAGAGAGGTCTGAAAAACGAAGGAGAGAGCATGTTGATGGACCCAGCCTTCAATCTGAGGTGATCTCTGTTCTTTCCTTAATTGAGGGGAAGTGGACACGTAACATTAGTTTCAGGTGCACAAGGTAGAGAGTTGACATTTGTGTGATTGAAAGTGATCACCGCAGTGAGCCCACTTAACATCTGTCAGCACACAGGCCTGCAAAGTCTCTTTCTCTTGTGATGAGAACTTTTAAGATCACTCTTAGCAGCTTTCACATGCACAATATCGCATTTGTAACTGTAGTCCCCAAGCTGTGCGTGACCTCCCCAGGACTTGTTCATTTTGTAACTGGAAATTCGTACATTCTGATCTTTCACCCATCTCCCCACTCCCAGCCCTGGCTACCATCAGTCTGTTCTCTGTGTCTGTGAGCTCCGTTTTAAGTGATATTTGTCCTTCTCTGACTGACTTATTTTGCTTAGCATTAGACCCTCAAGGTCCATCCATGTTGTCACAAATGGCAAGATCTCCTTTTTTATGGCCGACCAGTGTTCATTGTGTGTATATATACACGCCGTGTCTTCTGTATCCATTCATCAGTCCGTGGACACTTGAGTTGTGAGCACTTGAGATGTGGCCAGTGTGGCCTTCCTGTCACCTGAGGTTCCTTTTTATTTGATGGTGATGCCTTGAGGTGTCGGTAGTCTGGGTCTTGTGGCTGTTATCCTGGGCAGATGGCACACCGTCACAGAGCATGGTGGCCTTGTACAGGTGCACTCTGCCCCAGTGAGCAGTGGCTTCAGTGTGAGCGTCTGTTGTTCTCATTCAGGGTGTGTCTTGCTCACCTCAGGCAGCTGGAACAAATACCGTCGACCGGGTGGTCACACAGCAGAAATGGATCATCTTAGTCTGGAGGCTGGAAGTTGGAGGTCAGGGCTGGTTTCTTCTGAGGCCTGTCTTCTTGGCTTGCGGGCAGCAGCCTCTTCACGTGCTTTCTCTGTGCACACGCGCCCCTGTGTCTCTGTTTCCAAGCAGTCCCCTTCTGAGGTGCTGGGCCTATTGTAACAGGATGCTCCTAGTCTCCCATTGCTCGTGTTCTTTTCTAGAACTCTGTGTCCGTGTGATGATTTCCTGGGACGGGAGCGCCGTGTCCTGGGGGCTCCCTCCCACTTCCTCACGTGTCCTGCGGGGTGTGGTGTGGCTGCTGCAGCAGACCCCTCGTGCCCAGCACAACAGCACCTCCTGGCCGGATGCGGCCCGTTGTCCTTGTCCACTGCGCTGTCCCACCCTCTGGGCCCCCTGTGCACTTCCATCATGGGACTAGTTGGGCTGTCCATGCTGCGTGGGGGGCGGCTGTGTGTCTGTAGTACCTGTGCCCTCAGTGGAGACTCGAGGGAACATGAGGACAACCCCTGAGAACTTGTTTCCTTCTGCTGTGTGATTGGTTGGTGTGACATCTGGAACGTTCTCCGTCCTCTGGCCCCAGCGCTGTGGAGAACTGCCTGACCTGCTGATTCCCCTTTGTGTGCTGCCCGTGCCTCCAGCAGCTCCGGGGTCCCCTATATGTTCCCTGGAGTTCTGAGACGGTAGTTCATGCATGTCTCCCCACTTCGTGCTGGGAATGGGGAGGGGTCTGTGTCCGAGACCCATCCCCTGCACTCCGGGAAGTCTGCTGCTGTTCTGTTCGTCACCACTCTTCAGTGTCCTGTGCTCTCTTGGCAGCTCTTGTGGATGAAGCCACCGGTTTTCTTATATTTGTTAAATTTTTCCGTTAAATTTCCTATTTGCATTGCATTTTTAATTTCTGGGGTTTCTGCTTCTTTTCTCTGTTGTGTCCATGCCATGGGGCCAGAGTCTCTCTCACCTGTCTGAAGACCATTGGCATTAAAGGGTTTCTTGTGTCTCCCGTGTGTCCCTGCTTTGTCTCCGTCCATCTGGGTTTCTGTGAGGACCTAGGTTTCTCCTGTGTTGGTTCGGGACCCATAGCCGTGTCTTCATGGGAAGCGTGGGGCATCATTGGTCTCGAGGACCTCTGACTGGCGGCACAGCTGCTCCTGGGGTCCTGCCTTAGGTGGCCAGGTCCCCTGTCCCTAGGCCCTGCCTCCTGGCCCGTGTGTGCACCCTGGGACGTGCAGCCCCTTTGCCTCCTGGGCCCTAGACTTGCCGCGGGCACTGATTTCTGTCTTTCAAGGTTGGTTAGCTTTGGTTCATTACCTCTTCCTGTTTCTTCTCCTCGTAGGCTTGTAAGTTAAACTTTTCCTGTCATCGTGGCCATGTTGCAGGAAGGAGAGAAGATAAGAATGATGGGATGTATGTGTGAGTGTGTGTGTGCATGCTCGCTTGTTTGTGTGTTTAAAATTTCGACAGGCCACTCCTCAGGGCACCTGGCTGAACTCACGTCAAGCGTGTGGGAGCCCCACTTCCCTCCTGCTGCCCCTGGGCCTTGCCAGAGTGTGTTCCTCACTTATTGACAGCTGGTGTCTTTTTTTAGTTTGTGTTTCTTTGGTTTTTAATAAGGTTGAGCTGACCATTCTCTCTCTCTGATGCTCAGTTCACACCTTTGCCGTCGAGGCATTTGTCCCCTCCCCTGTGCTTTGGAGTCCCCGCCTGCTTCCCTCTCGCACTGGGGCTCATGGGCCTGGGTCTGCACTTGTGCGTCCTCCTCGGCCTCTGGCTCTTCGTCCCAGTTCCCAGAGTGTCGCACTATTTCCGTGCACCACCTTCTGATTCTTTTAAAGCCTTTTTAGTTTTAGTTTTATCCACCTGGTATTTAGCTGTTGTCCAGCAGGAGGAATAGGCTCTGGGTTTGTTTCCTTTTTCCAAATGGCTAGTCACTCCTTCAGGCCAGACTTGTTAAAACACAACCTTTTGTGTGCCTACAGTTGTCCCATGGGCACAAGTCTGTTTCTGGACTGGATTCTTTGCTGTCAGTCAGTGGTTCATTCCTATAACAATGTAGGAATTTAAGTCTTGGTTTAAAATTTTTTTTTCAACGTTTTTTATTTATTTTTGGGACAGAGAGAGACAGAGCATGAACGGGGGAGGGGAAGAGAGAGAGGGAGACACAGAATCGGAAACAGGCTCCAGGCTCTGAGCCATCAGCCCAGAGCCCGACGCGGGGCTCGAACCCACGGACCGCGAGATCGTGACCTGGCGGAAGTCGGACGCTTAACCGACTGCGCCACCCAGGCGCCCCAAGTCTTGGTTTTAAAGATAACTTGAGTTTACTGTGAACTTGAAGTGTAGATTGATGTGACTCCCCTGTGATATCTTAGGAAGATGGATTTACTATTTTTAGGGGAACAGGAAACAACAGTACCTGCACTGAGCCCTTCTTTCCTCCCTTCTAGAGGATGCTTGGGTTGGGCCTCTTCTCAGGGGTGCTCACAGCAGCGACCAGAGACCCTTCCCTTGGGGCAGGTCCATGTCCCAAGCAGGCAGCATGTGTCTGGCTTCAGAAGGGGACATGGGGGAGACACGGACTGGGAGGGAAGAGGCGCGGGAGTAAATAGGCTGGGGAAATCCCGGAGCCCCCACAGAGGAACAGGGTGCCTTTGGTAAAGGCTGAGGCCCTGGCTTTGGGAGGGGGTCTGGTCATCAGGGTCTGCCTGCAGCTCCAGAAAAGTTCTGGTCAGGCTCCCAGGAATGGCCTGCTTGGCGTCCCTGCAGCTGGGGCTCTGCATTGGCTTCGGTGAGCACAGCCCGGGAGGGAGGAGGGCTCGCCAGTCAGTGGTACGTGCCCGTGTCCTCAGGTCCCATCTCCCTGAGTCACCTGGCCCCCCTAGAGGTGAGATGCTAGGGATGGGGGGGATGGTGTGAACGTGCACATCCCAGCGAGTTCCCTGGGAGGCAGTGATTAGGTGACGAGCAGAGAGGTCCCTTGTAACATTTCCTTTGTGATATTTTTTTTTCCTGATTTGCACACACAGTTAGAAGCAGCCCACTGGCGCCAACTAGCAGCATGGAAGTCTTCCCTGGAAGGCCGGCAGGAGGTGGACCTCGCAGGGCCGCAGGTGATGGAAGGGGAGCAGCACACAGGGTTCTCAGAAGGCCCTGATGAAGGTGCGTGTACTTCCCTGCTGCCTGTGCCGGCGGCTGTCTGGCCCACAGGGAACGGTCTGGGGGAAGGGTGTGGGTTCTCTGGACACGCCCACCCTGTACTCTGCAGGTCCTCCCTGGTAGTGTCCTCAGAGTTAAGGGGCCGGGCTTGGGGCGTGTCAGGAGAGGACCTGACTGGGTGCAGCACGAGGGGTCACAGCAGACAGGGGCACGCAGGAGGTGGTAGACGGAGAAGCTGTGATCCTCCCAGTGGTTGCAGCAGATGGGGATGGTTAGCGGCCTGGCTGCTTAGGGGAGCAGTGTAAGGCCAGCCCTGGACACGGGTTCCAGGAGGTGCGGGCGGCGCAGCCGCTCACCGCTGTAGCTGGGCCAGCCCTGCGGGTGGGCGCTGTTGCCACCCCTTGTCGCCCTGAGGAGGCGAGACAGAGGGTCCCATGTGAGGGTATGGGGGTCAGGTCCCTGTTGGGGTGCTCTGACATGACCACCTGTTTTGGCCAAGGGCTCCCTTGGAGCTGGTGAGGCAGGCTGAGAGGAGGAGCATGGTCCCCGGGAGCAAGGGTTGTGCTGTGCTTGGCATCTGCCCCTCACTGTTCTCCTTCCTGTGTGAGACGTCCTTCACGGCCACCACACACTGCCTTACGGTCACTGGGCAGTGATGGGTACACACGGAGTGCCTGTGTCCGCTGTTCAGATCATTGTTGAACCCGGGAAGGTAACAAGTCCCAACCTGAACAGCCCAGAAAGGGCCTGGGCTACCAATGGCCCAGAATTACACGTCCCCCCGCCACTGTGGGGTAACAGTCACCTGATACCCAACTAAAGGGATGGAGTGGGTGTGGGTGGCTCAGGATAGGGTGGCAGCTGCAGGCTCGTTTTCTGGGGCTGGGGGCACAGGGGTGCTGTGCTGTGACAGCCCATGAGCTCCCGACTGGGCTCACCCGGGGGTGGCCACAGTCTGAGTGTCCGTGTTGTCTGAAGTGTTGGAAGATGAGTGTTCTTCTTGTTTGCTGTGTGTGATGTCCTCGAGGGTCGTGCCTGACTGTCCTCCCTGCCTTCCCGTCCCTCGCAGAACTTGCTCGAGTGCCTCTCCTGTGTGCGCAGGACACAGCCTCGGAGGTAGAGACAGAGGTGGCAGCCAGAGTCTTGAGTTTAGAAGCTGAGCACAAGCTTAAACTCTCATTTCTTCAGTCGGAGCTCAAGGAAGAAATTGATGTCTTAAAACTAGAAAATAGAAATTTACACGAGAGGTTGCGGCATGAAATCCGCCTGAAGGAGGACTTGGAGAGGGTAAGTGTGGATCCAGCCCGCCTCCGCAGTGGCACACTTGTGTGGAGACCCCCATGAGTCCCACGGCTCTGTCCCTCCTGCTGCCTGCAGCCGTGTTTGCTCAGCGCCTCCTCACTGTCAGGATGGGGTTCCACCCGGAGCCAGGGCAGGGTTTGACTCCTCGTTCCTCCTTCCCCCTGCTTCTGGGGTTAAGGGACTGTCTGGGCATCCTGAGACCCGGGGCGGGGGTGGGGTGCAGGCTGGTTGGCATGGCCATCTGCGGGCTCTGTGCACCCTGGTGTCTCCAGTGCTGTTGAGCCCCTGCTCTCTTCCTGCTGTCGGTCGTGCAGCCAGAGAGTGTGCCGTGCGAGTGAGGAGACCCCCGTGCATTGCTCACGCTGGCAGACTGTCCAGCGCGCAGCCTCAGCCAGATTCCTAGTAGGCTTGGCTGTGTGTGCTCCTCAGGGTGTGGCTCATCCCTGCATTGGAGTAATAGAATCCGTGCGATCAGAGCTTTTTTAAGCCTTTTCCACAGGTGTGCTGACAGCTATATTCCCTCCACTTCACGCTTGTGGCCTGATGCTCTCCCCTGTGTTCTTTCCCGCAGAGGTCTTTTTGGATTTTCGTTCTCCATCAAAACTGAATTTCATATGATGTTATTACCTGCACATTTGATCATATGTTCTTCTCTAAAGCAGTGGTGAAGACTTGCCTCAAAACAGAACTAAAGATAGAGTTTTATGGAAAGTTGTGTGGGCTTCCCTCAATGGCTTCCGATGTTTAGGTGTTTGTATGTTTCCTGGACCACCATTTTACCTACTTACATCCATTACTGAGAGAGGGGTGTAGAATTATCTATTTTCCCCTTTAATTTTGCCAATCTTTAAGTATTTAAAGGCCTGTTACTACACACATTCACATTTGTGATTTTTCTGTCTTCCTGAAAAAGTTACCTTTTTATCCTTAATGAAGTATCTGTTTTCTCTGTTCTCTGTATTATTCTTTGTAGCATTGTTTGTATTGCAGTCTACTTTCTCTTTCATCAGTATAGTCATTCCAGCCTTCATTTGAATTTTGTTTGTGTGGCGTACCTTTTCCTGTCCCTTTTGCTATTCATCTATTGAGAGTAACTACCTGGACTTGGTGTTGGACCTCCGTAGGTTAAGGGCTCAGTCCCATGAGACTAACCCCACCTCAAAGCCATTTGCAATTATTGGGTTCCCAGGTTACCTACTCACTTCTGCCTGACTTGGCTTCAAAGTCTGAATACTCCCAAACACACCCACCTTCCCCTTTCAGGCTCCTGGAAGTCAGGGAGACAGTTTACTGTTAGCAGTTTACTACGAAGGATGCCTGCTGAAGCAACCAAATGGAAGAGAGGCATAGGCTAAGGTGGGGGTGATATGCAGCTGCCGGGCCCTCTCCAGTCGTGTCACTGTTCAGTGCCTCCGCACACTCACCCACCGACCCTTTAGGGGGTTTTATGGAAGCTGCATTACATAATGTGGTTGATTAAATCATTGGCCGTCGGTGATTGAACTCTCACCTCCAACCCTCTTCACTCTATGGAGGTTTAGGGGTGTGGGGCTGAAAGTTCCAGCCCTCTCTAATCATGCTTGATTTTTCCGGGGACCAGCTCCCATGCTGAAGCCACCCAGAGATCCCCAGACACCTGCTATCTCATTAGCATGCAAGAGACTCTCTTTTTCCAGGGATTCCAAGGGTTTTCACAGCTGTGTGTCAGGAACTGGGCACAAAGACCACATATTTATTTTTTAATATATTACACATACGCACAGCATATAGTTAAACATATTTATCTTTATTTTATAATGTTTATATATTTCTGAGAGTAAGACAGGGCACGAGCTGGGAAGGGGCAGAGAGAGAGAGGGAGACACAGAATCTGAAGCAGGCTCCAGGCTCTGAGCCATCTAATTAGATTATTTTTTTAAGTTTATTTCTTTTTATTTTCTTTCTCTTTTTTTTAAATTGAATTTCATTTTTTTAACGTTTATTCATATTTGAGAGACAGAGAGAGACAGAGCATGAGCGGGGAAGGGGCAGAGAGAGGGAGACACAGAATCCGAAGCAGGCTCCAGGCTCTGAGCTGTCAGCACAGAGCCCGATGTGGGGCTCAAACCCACAAACTGTGAGATCATGACCTGAGCCGAAGTTGGACACTCAACCGACTGAGCCACCCAGGCACCCCTATTTATTTCTTTTTAGAGTGAGAGAGAATGAGCAGGGGAGGGGCAGAGAGAGAGAGAGAGAGAGAGATGAGAATGAGAATCCCAAGCAGGCTCCACATATCAGTGCAGGGCCCAATGTGGGGCTCACACCCAGAAACAGTGAGATCATGACCTGAGCCAATGTGAAGGGTCAGACACTTAACCTACTGAGCCACCTCGGCGCCCCTATAGTTGGGATATTTTTAAAACTCCATTCTGACAAACTCTAACTTTTATTGGAGTGTTTAGTTTGTTAACATTTTGGTTCATTGTTGATCTGGTTTGACTTATGTCTACCATTTTGCTATTAGTTTTCTACAAGGTCCATCTGTTTTTCTTTATGTTTTCTTTTTTTGTTCCCTTTGTTCCTTCTTTCTTGCCTTTTGGGTTATTTGAATATTTTTAGGATTGATTGGGGGGGGGGGCGGGGGGAGTGGGGGGAAGCAGAGCCCAGCATGGGGCTTTAATGCACAAAAACAAGACCTGAGCTGAGATCAAGAGTCAGAGACTTAACTGACTGAGACACCCAGGCACCCCTTAGAATTGATTTTTATGTATCTGCTGTGTGCTTAGTGGTTGCTTTCGGGAGTAGAGCATACGTTTTCCTCACAATCTTCTCAAGGTTAACAGTGTACCATTTCAGATCAAATGTGAGAGTCCTGTGAGTGGATAGGTGCATTTATCATGTTTTCTTTGTTTTTTATGCCGTAATTTTTATAGGTGTTACGTCTGTTTGTGTGGGTAAGCTCCACAATGTATGTTTTGTTTTGAATAGTCATATATACTTGAAGGAAATTAAGAGGAAAAGTAGTCTTACATTTACCATTTACAGTGCTCTTTGTTTCTTCCCGAAGGTCTGAGTTTCCATTTGGTAGCACTTCCTTTCAGCCTGAAGCATTTCCTTTAAGCATTCTTATTGTGCGGATCTGCTATTCAATAAGTTTTCTTTTACCTTCTTTCTTGAAGATAATTTTTGCTGTATCTAGAAGGCAAAGTGACAGGATTTTTTTCAGGATTTAAAGATGTTGTTACTTCTGACCTTATTTCTCATGAGAAGTCAGTGATCATTCAAATCAATATTTATCTAAATGTAATGTATCATTTCTTTTTAGCTCTTTCAAAGGTTTTTCTCTTTCTGTTTTATTCTCAGTCATTTTACTATGATGTGCTTAGGTGTGATTTTCTTTGGTATTTTTTCTCTCATGAAATTCTTTTTAAAATTTTTTTTTTAATTTTTAAGGGAGCAGGCACAAGCAGGGGAGGGGCAGAGAGAGAGAATGACAGAGGATCTGAAGTGGGCTCTGTACTGACAGCAGAGAGACTGATGGGGGCTTGAATTCCCAAATTGTGAGATCATTGACCTGAGCCGAAATTGGATGCTTAACCAACTCAGCCATCCAGGTGCCCCTCTCTCGTGAAAGTCTTAAAATCCGTGCATAAAATGAATTATGAATATTTGAGAAAAAGAAACCGGGATCCTAAGAAACATAGTTATCTGAAAAAACAAAAACAAAAAACTTTAAACTAGATAGACTTTATCTTTTCTTATTTAATGATCACATTACTGAAATGGTGGTCTGTGTTAGTGACTTACAGAAAATTCTATGTATTTGTGTCATTCTCCTAATTTGAGGAGTTTTTACTGAGTATGTTCTTCAGTTTTTTATTTCTGCTCCATTTTCTCCTTTCCTTCTTGGAACTCCATTTCCATGGATGTTATATCTTTCAGTTTCTGAGGTTCTATTTATTTTTTCTAATCTTTTTTCCTTCCTGTTGGTTAAATTCTATCAATCTTCCAGTTCACGGACTATCATTTGTTAGCTCTGATCTGCTTTTAAGTCCACCTAGTGAATTTTTATTTTATTTTATTTTATTTTATTTTATTTTATTTTATTTTATTAATTAATTAATTAATTAATTTATTTATTTATTTTTAATTTAATTTTATTTTTTTTTCAACGTTTATTTATTTTTGGGACAGAGAGAGACAGAGCATGAACGGGCGAGGGGCAGAGAGAGAGGGAGACACAGAATCGGAAACAGGCTCCAGGCTCCGAGCCATCAGCCCAGAGCCCGACGCGGGGCTCGAACTCACAGACCGCGAGATCGTGACCTGGCGGAAGTCGGACGCTTAACCGACTGCGCCACCCAGGCGCCCCAGCCTAGTGAATTTTTAAATTTCAGATATTGTGCTTTCCAATTCTAGAATTTCTATTTGGTTCTTAAGAGTGTAAGAGTGTCTTTTATCTTCACTGTGATTTGCTATTCTTTTATTCATTATGAGTGTCTTTTTCTTTATGTGTGTAAGTGTAATTATGATAGCTGTTTAAAACCTTTATCTGCTAATTTCACATTTGTGTTATCTTGGGGTTCTTCTCTAATGATTATATTTTCTTTTTAGCATGGATCATAGTTCCTGTTTATTTGTATATCAACTCATTTTGGATTATATCCTGGACATTGCGAATAATACACTGTGGAGACTCTGGATTCTGTTGTGTTCCTCTAAAGAGTATTGGTTTGTTTGTTTTTTCCCCCATTTTTAGCAGATAGATAACTTGGCTGGATTTTGACTCCATGTTATATCTTCTCTGTGTTGGTTGGCTCTTGGAGTCTGCCCGCACACATATGCATCAGGGGTTAGCCCGAGATTTGGGCTAGGTTTATGCACAGATTTTTCAGCTTTCTTTCTCTGGCTCTGTCCTAATGGGCTTTCATCTCTCAGTTTCTACCTCTTCTCTTCAAACAAGATGATGGGATTCTAGTGTGCATGGCACGGACAGGTAAATCGCCCACTGCTATTATTTTTTCTGGGTGTCCAACCCTTCTCCACACTGCTTGCTTTGAATTTTTTCTTAAATGTTTTTATTTATTTTTGAGAGAGAGACAGAGCATGAGCGGGGGTGGGGCAGAGAGAGAGGGAGACACAGAATCTGAAGCAGCTCCACAGAGCATGACATGGGGCTCTAACTCATGGACCACGAGATCGTGACCTGAGCCGAAGTTGAACGCACAATCGACTGAGCCACCCAAATGCCCCACAATTTGCTTGCTTTTAGATGCTCTCTCAGGTCTTCAGGTAGCTTCTTACATTTTTTCCAGTGTTTATAGCTGTTATCTGGGAGGGTTGGCCTGATTATAGCTTCTCAGCCATCTCCAGAAGCAGTGACCCTAAACTTTATTTTTAATAAGTTCATTTTTTTTTTTAAAGCAAACTCTGCACCCAGCTTGGGGCTTGCACTCATGACCCCGAGATCAAGAGTTGAATGTTTGACTGACTGAACCAGCCAGGTGCCACTTTAATAACTTCATTTTTCTTTTAATTTTTTTTTTTTTTATAAACGTTTATTTATTATTGAGAGACAGAGAGACACAGAGCGTGAGCAGGGGAGGGGTAGAGAGATGGGGAGACACAGAATCTGAATTAGGCTCCAGGCTCTGAGCTGTCAGCACAGAGCCCAGTGCGGGGCTTGAACTCACAAACTGTGAGATCATGACCTGAGCCGAAGTTGGTCGCTTAACCAACTGAGCCACCCAGGTGCCCCAATAACTTAATTTTTAAATAAGGAGTCGAGGTCTGTCTTACATACCATTTTTAGTTTTGTTTCTTTTCAATGGCATTCAGTAGTTTATTGACCTATTTTCTTTCCTTTTTTGAAAATCAAAACATTTGCCTACTTTCAGCTTTGTGATTCACCTCCCTTTTCACAAGATACTCTTAAAAGTATGAATTTTAGCTTCTCATCCCTTTGCTCAAGTTCCTTGTAGATGCTGGAATATGAATGGAGCAAGACCAGAGGCTTGAGCTCGTCGTGCTTTTTGCTGTTACTGTTCTCATGGACTTTGTCTCCTTACTGATGGTGGCTCTGCTGTGGCCGGGGAGTTGGCCTTCCCCTTGACTTAAGACCCGTGACGTGTCTGCCCCCCGCTCCCCCCCTCCCCGCCTTTGCTGGTCTTGGCACCCAGAGAAGGCCTCCAGCCCTGTCTGTTTGCTGCACACTTGTGTGTATATGTTCATTTCTGTTGGTTTGTCCAGGCCTGCCAGCTCCAGAGGCGAAGAACAGCTCATTTGGGGGTCATTATTGCCAGTAATCTTTTTTCTTTTCTTTTCTGTTCTTTTCTGTTCTTTTCTTTTTTTTCTTCTTACTTGAATGAAACTGTGTTGTCTGTAGGTAAAATATAACTTAGTTGAAGATCACCAGGAGGAGCTGAAGAAAGCTAAGGAGAAGATTCAACTAATGAAGCAAGAATTCAAAGAAAGAGAGGAGGAATGGAAGGTGACAAGTGAGGGTCTAAAGAGAAAAGCTGAAGAGGAAGTGACGCTGATGCTCCTTGACCTGAGGGAACAAGCTGAATCTGAGAAACAGTTAATAATAAACAAGTTTGAGCTTCGAGAAATCAAAATGAGGCAACTTCAGGATCAGCAGGCGGCCCAGATCCTGGAACTGGAGGGGTCCCTGGTGGAGCAGCAGGGCCGTCTACGGCAGCTGGAGCTCGGGCTCGCTGGGGACGAGTTTCCGCAGTGCAGCCAGTGTGGCCGGGAGCTGGGTGGTGGTCTGGCTCCTGTGGACAAGGACTGGGAGCTTGCTACACTCCGCCTGAAGGAGGACTGTGCCCTCCAGCTGATGCTGGCCCAGAACAGGTGGGTGACGTCCCTGTAGCAGCAGGCTAAGTATAGAGCCGTCTGCCAGGTTCCCACCCAACCCCTGACCCCCCAGATGCCCAGCAGAGGGTGAGAGGCAGATCCCCTGGGAAGATGTGCTGTAGGCTCTCAGTAGAGCGGGAAGGTGTGCAGGAAGGTGGGGCCAAGCAGTCTTCACCCTAAAATAACAGCAGGACAGAAGCACATGTCCCATGACTCAGATATGCTGGAACACGGCAGAAACAGTGTCCACATCCTTCTGGTGGGATCTGTGTTTTTTGGTGGACACTACTGTGCACGCATTTTCCACATCATTTTTGTTCTTTGCACATTTTAAAATTTCAAAACCAAGACTTTATGCTTTTTTAATTTTTTTAATTTTAATTTTTAGTGTTTATTTTTGAGAGAGAGAGAAAGAGAGAGCATGAGCAGGGGAGGGGCAGAGGGAGAGGGAGACAGAATCCGAAGCGGGCTCCCGACACGGGGCTTTAACTCACGAGACATGAGATCATGACCTGAACTGAAGTCACATGCTTAACTGACCGAGCCACCCAGGCGCCCCAACTTTACACTTCTTTTATCAAAAAGATACGCAGTTTATCCGTGTTCTTTTTGTGTGTTTTTTAAACTCAAACATATATTTTAAAAATAAACTTTTTCTTTCTAAAATATATACGTACTTCCCTTAAATTTTAAATAGATTTAGATTGTGATTTGGTTCTTTGCCTCTGTCAGTGCTAACTCTTTGCAAACCAGGGCTGTAGAGACTGGGGGGTGTGGGAGCCGTGGGATCATCAGACTTGATGTTGGTGCTGCCTTTTCTCCTGTGTCAGCTGTTACCCCCATCATGAGTCAGGTGCGAGAGCTTTTGACCTGGGGGCTGAGAACTTGAGTTCAGATCTTGACCCACCCTGTGTAAGCTGGATGGTTTCAGGCACCACACTCAACCTTGCAAAACCTTCGTGATCTCCCTGTGTGGTGATGCTAAATGGGATGATCTGTGGCAACGCTTTCAGAGGTATCTGGTGGAGGGCTGGCACAGGGACACAGTCACAGGTCTTAGCCTTGGTGAGAATTGAACAGGGACCTCACTGGTGTGGAATGCATGCCCAGTTGAGCTTTAGGCTCTCTGATTGGAAGGGAGTCTTTCTGCCTGCCTGTGTGTTTGCTGGCCAGCACCACGTGTGGCTCTTCCTACTTTGCGTCCCTTAATTCACAAGCGAACTTTTTCTGAGGTCTTTGCGGCCCTGTGGGCTCCTGCAAGCGATGCCGCCACCCCTTCCCTGTCGAGATTCTTGTCGCCGTGAGTGAGCAGTCACACCTGCTTTGCTGTGGTGACTGTCGGAAACGTGTGTGTGCTTTCTTGCTGTGGCTCCTGTGTCCTCCAGTTTATGAGCGGGCACGCCTGGGCTCTGGCCTTTGAACTCCTCTTCGGTGTGGCCCCTTCACTCTGCACTTACTTCTGATGGTGGTGGCCTCAGACCGGCCATGGCAGAGGGAGGAGCGGCAAGGGCAGTTAAAATCCAGGGGCGATGTAGGAAACGCGAGTCGGTTTTCAGAGTGATGTTGGCACTCTTGTGGCTGCACATCCTGCTGCCCATATTCACTTTGCGTGTCCTCTCAGGTTTTTAGAAGAACGGAAAGAAATCACAGAGAAATTCACCACGGAGCAGGATGCCCTCCTTCGGGAGGCCCAGGAGAAGCATGCCCACGAGCTCCAACTCCTCCGGGAGAGACACCAGCAGCACGTTCTGTCCTTGACGGCGGAACTGGAGGCCAGACACCGGGCTCAGGCGGAGGAGCTGCGGGCCTCCATGGAGAGTGAGCACTGGGCTGTCTCAGAAGCCCGCGTGGCTGAACTGCGGACGAAGCACGCTGCCGCGGTCAGTGCTTTGGAGGCCAGTCACTCGTCACATCTGGATTCCCTGGAGTCACGTCACCGGTCTGAGATGCAGGCTGTGAGGGAGGAGCACAGACGGGCTCTGGAGCAGCTGCGGGCACACCTCGCGGAGCAGCTGCAGGAGAAGGACGCGTCTCACCCTGCGGTGCTGACTCGGGAGCCAGAGGACGAGCTGAACCGTGGCCGGGACCTTCCGCCCGTAGAGGACAGCCTGAGGACGCCCGGGAGCACCAGCTGTTCTGAGGATGGGAAAGCCCTAGCTCCCCACGAGCTTTGGGGAGCGCCACAGGTGAGGCGGGTGTCCGGGCAGGTCCTTCCTGTCGTCCAAGTGCATGTCTCCATGAGCGGGTCTCACGGTCTGCTGCCCGTCCTTGGCAAGTGTGGGGGCTTCCTTATGGTGGGTTAGAATGTGAGCTTTTTTTTTTTTTTTTTTTTTTTTTTTAATATTTATTTTTGGGAGAGTGTAAGCAGCAGAGGAGCATAGAGAGCGGGACAGAGGATCTGAAATGGGCTCTGCACTGACAGTCTGACAGCAGTGAGCCGGATGTGGGGCTTGAGCTCGCAAACTGTGAGATCATGACCTGAGCTGAACTCGGACGCTTAACCAACTGAGCCACGCAGGTGCCCCTAGAATGTGAGATTGTTTCGTTTTTTTGTTTTTGTTTTTTAAGATTTATTTTTAAGTAATTTATCCAATGTGGGGCTTGAACTCCCAACCCCGAGTTCAGGAGTTGCATGTTGTACTGACAGAGCCAATCAGGAGCCCCTGTTTTAAGAGTTTTAATCGCAGAGCTCTTGGTAAAGGCTTTGATCTCTGATCCTCGGGAGATGTGCACGTGCACGCGCACATGGAATTCTGTGTGAGGTGTCAGGTTTCAGGGCGCACCTCGAGGTGGTCTCTGACCCTCGTGGTAAGACAGTTCCGAGGGCCTCCTGTTGTGCACACACACACCCTCAGGTTCCCTTTATTGATGCTTCATGAAATTACATCTTTCTGTCCTGTCTCAAGAGCAGTGACTGCCTTTTTTTTTTCTTATTAAATATTTATTTATTTTTGAGACAGGGAGAGACAGCATGAATGGGGGAGGGTCAGAGAGAGAGGGAGACACAGAATCCGAAACAGGCTCCAGGCTCTGAGCCGTCAGCACAGAGCCCGACGCGGGGCTCGAACTCACAGACCGCGAGATCATGACCTGCGCCGAAGTCGGATGCTTAACCGACTGAGCCACCCAGGTGCTCCGAGCAGTGACTGCTTCTTGACAGGTACTTTAAGTTTTAGTGTGGAAGTGAATTTCTGGAAAGGCCAGCACCCCCCTCTCCTCACCTGCAGACCTGTGGCATCTGTGTCTAGACTAAGCACTCGTCTCTTTGGCCTGAAACTGTCTCATCACACAGACTGGGGTGGCTGTGGGTTTCATCTCACAGTGGACGGGCCTGCTCTGTCCCCTGCGCCGCCCAGCGGGGCATGCCAGGCTCCCAGACGTGGATGGGGTCAGCTGCTGCCCCGCGCAGGATGGGATGTGCGCCTTCTTCCGCCCAAGGGTGGTGGCGGCATGATCTCCAGCTGGCGGTAAAATCAAGTAAAAATCACTGTTCTGGTGAGTTAGTGTCTTGTCAAGTATTTAGGAAGTCGGTGTTCTGGACTACAAAGCAGGAAGTCTCCGACTCGCGTAAACACAGGGACCACCTGCTTCACAGGTGCTTTTGTAACAAGGTGTTCCTGTGATGGTTTCATCCTTCGTTCACGGTGACTTAGCTCTAAACATTGGTTTACCCTCTGACTCTGTCCAGCTCTATTTAAGATTGGAAGGGAAAAGGTAACCCTGCTTTTAGTAGGCGTGGTGTCTTCGTTTTACGTTTAGATTCGGCCTGTTCCGTGTCTCCCGAGGTGTGGCCTTGGGGGAAGTCCTGGAGTTCCTGCATCCTCGAGCTCAGGCCTCAGCACAGGTGCGGGGTGGCTCCAGCCACGGCTTCTCCTCAGGAGTGGGTAGAGCCGCTGTGCCCCTCTGGTGTGAACGTGGGGAGCTGTGTGAGGATGGTGGGCGGTGCCACAGGCCAGTGCTGCCTTCTCCAGCCGCGGGTCCTCCGATGTTGGCTTTGGTTTCCTTCTGTGCAGACAGGTCCTATGGGGAACAGGGCCCATTCCCAGCCTGTGGCTTTACGTTAGATTTTCTTGGTTTAGTTGATTCAGAATAAATGAAGTTTTAAAAGAATATTCCAGAGGGAGAAACGGGTACATTTTACACATGAAACTGTGCTTGTATTTAATTTATTCATTGAAACTGCATTTTATTTTTATTCTTATTTTTCAGTAGTAAATTCTTTTTTTAAATTTTCATTTAATTAATTAATTTTTAATGTTTATTTATTTTTGAGAGAGACAGACAGAATGCGAGTGGGTTGGGACAGAGAGAGAGGGAGACACAGAATCTGAAGCAGGCTCCAGGCTCCAAGCTGTCAGCACCAGAGCCCGACGTGGGGCCCGAACTCACGAGCTGTGAGATCATGACCTGAGCTGAAGTCGGACACTCAACCGACTGAGCCACCCAGGCGCCCCTAATTTATTTTTTTTAACTTACATCCAAGTTAGTTAGCATCTAGTGCAACGATGATTTCAGGAGTAGATTCCTTAATGCCCCTTACCCATTTCCATCCCCCTTCCCACAAACCCTCCAGCAACCCTCAGTTTGTTCTCCATATTTAAGAGCGTCTTATGTTTTTGTCCCCCTCCCCGTTTTTATATTATTTTTGTTCCCCTTCCCTTATGTTCTTCTGTTTTGTCTCTTAAAGTCCTCATATGAGTGAAGTCATATATTTGTCTTCTCCTGACTGACTAATTTCATTTAGCATAATACACTCTAGTTCCATCCACGTAGTTACAAATGGCAAGATTTCATTCTTTTTGATTGCCGAGTAATACTTCACTGTATCTATATGTAGATACATATATCTATAGATATCTATATATCTATCTATAGATATATATACATACCACATCTTCTTTATCCATTTATTCGTTGATGGACATTTGGGCCCTTTCCATACTTTGGCTATTATTGGTAGTGCTGTTATAAACATTGGGGTGCATGTGTCCCTTCAAAACAGCATACCTGTATCCTGTGGATAAATGCCTAGTAGTGCAATTGCTGGGTCGTAAGGTAGTTCTATTTTTAATTTTTTGAGGAACCTCCATACTGTTTTCCAGAGTGGCTGCACCAGCTTGCATTCCCACCAGTGGTGCAAAAGAGTTCCTCTTCCTCTGCATCCTTGCCAACATCTGTTGTTGCCTGAGTTGTTAGCCATTCTGACAGATGTGAGGTGGTATCTCCTTGTGGTTTTGATTTGCATTTCCCTGATGATGAGTGATGTTGAGCATTTTTTCATGTGTCGCTTGACCATCTGGATGTCTTTGGAGAAGTGTCTATTCATCTCTTTTGCCCATTTCCTCACTGGATTATTTGTTTTTTGGGTGTTGAGTTTGGTGAGTTCTTTATAGATTTTGGATACTAACCCTTTATCTGATATGTCGTTTGCAAATCTCTTCTCCCATTCTGCCTTTTAGTTTTGCTGATTGTTTCCTTTGCTGTGCAGAAGCTTTTTATTTTGATGAGGTCCCAGTAGTTCATTTTTGCTTTTGTTTCCCTTGCCTCTGGAGACATGTTGAGTAAGAAGTTGCTGCGGCAGAGGCCAAAGAGGTTTTTGCCTGCTTTCTCCTCGAGGATTTTGATGGCTTCCTGTCTTACATTGAGGTCTTTCATCCATTTTGAGTTTATTTTTGTGTCTGATGTAAGAAAGTCCAGGTTCATTTTTCTGCATGTCGCTCTCCAGTTTTCCCAGCACCACTTGCTGAAGACACTGTCTTTATTTCATTGGTTATTCTTTTCCTGCTTTGTCAAAGATTAGTTGGCCATACGTTTGTGGGTCCGTTTCTGGGTTCTCTATTCTGTTCCATTGATCTGAGTGTCTGTTCTTGTGCCATGAAACTGCATTTTAAACTATGACAAATTTGACTGTAAGGAGCATGTAGGATGTTTACTACCTTTAAGATGGGAACCATGTGGTGGGTGGAACAAGGTGCACGGGGTGGGTGGCATTGGGGTTGGGGTTTCTGATGGGGGGGTTGTGTGGTGGGCGACCAGAGGCACGTGGCGGGGGGGGGTCTTGTGGTAGGTGGATGGAGGCACGTGGCAGGTGCAGTGCTGGGTGATCACTGTCTCGGAAGTGGGGGCTGGCTGGAACCCTGCAGAGTCAGAGGCGCCTGCTGGAGGAGGGTAGGAGCTTGGCTGTGTGGTGGGCGCCAAGGTCTTGCTCCTGGAGCAGTGGCACCAGGCAGCCCCGTGGGAGCTCGGAGATACGCACGCAGCCAAGACGCAGAAGCAGCAGGCGGAGCAGCGGTGCCGCAGGAGGGGGTCTGGCTGCTGAGGGGCTCTCCAGCGCTGGGCCTCCCGGGGCTCCTGCCCTCTCCGAGTCTTCTCATCAGAGCGCTATGGTGGCGGGTGGGTGCTGGACACGCCTGGAGCCTGCACTCAGGGGTCAGCCGGTCCGGGAGAGCGCGTCCGAGTGCTCCCAGTACGGTCCAGTACGGTCCAGCAGCAGTCACCTGTGTGAGGCCTCCCCTGTAGTCTCTCTTCTGCATATAGGTTCCCGCCCTGTGCATCCCAGGCTACTCAGTGTGACCTGGGGACACGGCTCCACACAGGTGCCTGCCATAGGTGTCCTCTGACCCCGTGTCCCGTCGTCCTGTCCGTTGTCTGTTTCTGCAGACGTGCCAGGTGTGCCGTCCTCTGAACTTGTCTTCACACTCTCACCTTTCAGCCAGATCACCTCCACAACAGGCGCTTCCCCGCCTGCCCAGTGCGGGACGCCCCCCTTTCCTTCAGGACTTCTAGCCCCGTGCCCTGCAAAGCCCACAGAGGGCTGAGCGTGAGGGGTAGTTGTGCCTGTCCTGTTCTCTTGCTTCCCAGGGCCGGGCGCAGTGGGGCCTGCAGGGAACTTGCCGAGTAGGGGTCTGACGGCAGCGGGCCAGCCCCCGCTCATCCCCCAGACGTCTTCAGGTGCCCTTTTTAAGAGGTACCGGTGGCCCTGCCGCACCGTGTTGGTGTGACTTCCGAGGTCAGGGTGAGGAGGAGGGATGTCAGGACCCACCTGGGGTGTGTCTGGGGGACCGTGTGCTTGGAGGGCAGGACCCTGGCCTTGTAGGCAGCGGCATAGGCATCTGACAGCTGGACAAAAGAGGCGTTGGAGGTGATTGTACTACCTCAGACAGGAGTTGACAAGGCCCTTGGGAAGCGTAGGGATGGGAGGGCACCGAGGGCGGGCTCGGGGCCCCTCTGAGGGCGGTGCTCCGGGACAGCGAGGGGTTCCTGATGTCTCCCGGGCTGTGCTGGGGTGAGATTGACTGTGGCGTCTATGAGGGTGGTGGGGAGGCTGTGGCGCCTGGGGGATGACGAGGAGGCGTCTGGGTCTGGACTCTCAGGAGGTGGCGGTGGCTGGGGAGGAAGCAACCTCACGACAGGGAGATGGAGGACCTCACGTGCATGTCCGCCTGTGTCCACACGGAACACACTTGCTGTGGCAGGTGCTCCCGGGAGTCGGTGTACGCTCTGGATTCGTTTTCAGATTTTTGAAACTTTGTTAGAACATCCACAAGCAGTATGTCAAGTTGTGTCATTGTTCTTTTGAAGAAGCAGTTGGAATTCTCTTCAGCAGGTGAGGCGCCACGGATAAGACCGTGCAGGCTGGGACCCAGCCAGGGTCCTTGTGGCTTGCCGCGGGGCTCACGTCCCCCAGTTCCCTTTGCATGGAAGCAGGCTGGCATCTGTGGACGCTGGCTGTACGCCCTGATGCCCTTCTGCTCCATGTTCTTAGATTTGAAATACTGTGTCTCCCGTGTCTTCGGGTCTTTCTGGGGGAGAGAGAGTACGAGTCTACATGCATAGTGCTTCCTAGATAACTGATGTGTTTTGTGAAGTGCTACATCGAGATTTATAGAGATTATAAGATTTTGTGAGTACTGTTTCTTTGGGGCTTTTCTTTGTTTTTACAAGGTTTATTTGAGAGAGAGCGCATGTGTGTGAGTGGATTGGGGGAGGGCAGTGAGAAAGAGAGAGAATCCCAAGCAGGCTCCATGCTGTCAGCACAGACAAAAAAAAGCTGTGGGGCTTTTTAAAAAAGGAGATGCTACTATTACTCTTTTCTAATCGTGAAATAAGGCCCTGGTGTTCCCCTGTGTCCCCTAGATTAATAGTCAGTGCTTTTAGTTGTATGTATACTGATCAGCTGATTTGTGAAATTAGTATTTAAACCATTTCCTCAATGAAAGTTTCCAGAATGAGCATTACAGGAGATTGCAAAAATAAAGGGAAGTGTAAAAATGAGATTTATCCCCATTTGTTTGGTTGAAAAGTCTGGGAATTGGCATTTTTGTTGAGATTTGCTTCATGGACTTTTAAGTTGCCTTGAATCTGGCCACTTGGGGTGGGTTTCCCACATTGGAAAGAATGAGAAGACACAGGAGGAATCCACACACAGGAGCCTGTGCCCTCAGGACGGCTTAGACACAGTAAGCCCCCAGCCGGGACCGAGATGCAGCTGCTCACCGATTAGTTCGCAGGAATGGCCTCCTCATACTGTCCTCTTCCTCAGATTTCAGTAAAAGAGGATGAAGCCTCTTCAGTGGCCCCTCAGCCCCCTCTGTGTCCCCGTAACCCTCTCAGTATCTTCTCTATGCCCCATTAACCCTCTCAGGGTCCCCTCAGTGTCCCCCCAGCCCCAGCCCTCAGTGCAGCGCTGAGGGGTCATCACAGAGGGGTCGAGTGGCCACCGGAAGGTGCCTCGCCACAGGGAGGGTGAGCAGTTGTCCTGTCGGCTCCTTCAGTGCTCACAGTCGTTCTTGGTGACAGAGGGGTGCCGACAGGTTCCACGTGCCCGGCCCCAGGAGAGTCTTGGGAGAAGGACGCTGGAGACAGCCCTCTGCGAGGTGGACACGCCTTCCCATGTTTTGAGAGGCTAGAGTGCCCCGCTGCTGTTTGTAGACCGGGATCCAGGCAGCGCATCTGGGGGTGAGTTAGTGATCCCCAGGTGACTGGTCTTCCCTCTTCGCTCCCGAAGCACTGCCCTGCGACCTGCTGAGGATGTCTGTTGACAGGATCAGGTACTGACTCACAGCCCTTCCCCCAGAGACTGTCTGATTGCTGATTTGTTCCTCCTGCCCATTTGTTACCTGTTGGTGACGCACAGAGCCACACACTTCCTGAAACCGAGTGTCATTTATGTACCTTGGCTTAGCAGTTTTGTGTTTCTGTATTGACTACTGTCCAAATGCTCCTACGGCATTTTTTTTTTTTTTAATTTATGTCCAAGTTAGTTAGCAAATAGTGCAATGATTTCAGTAGAATCCAGTGCTTCATCCCCTACATATAACACCCAGTGCTCATCCAACAAGTGTCCTCCTCAATGCCCCTTGTCCATTTAGCTCCCCCCCCCACCCAATACCCCTCTAGCAACCCTCAGTTTGTTCTTTTGTTCTTTGTATTTAAGAGTCTCATACGTTTGGCTCCCTCCCTGTTTTTACATTATTTTTGCTTCCCTTCCCTTATGTTCATCTGTTTTGTATCTTAAATTCCACATATGAGTGAAGTCATATGGTATTTGTCCTTCTCTGACTAATTTCACTTAGCATAATACCCTCTCGTTCCATCCACATTGTTGCAAATGGCAAGATTTCATTCTTTTTGATTGCTGAGTAATCTTCCTCTGTGTGTGTGTGTGTGTGTGTGTGTGTGTGTGTGTGTGTGTGTACCACATCTTCTTCTTTACCCATTGATCAGTCGATGGACATTTGGGCTTTTTCCATACTTTGGCTATTGTCAATGGTGCTGCTATAAACATTGGGGTGCATGTGCCCCTTCAAAATACCACTCCTGTATCCTTTGGATAAATACCTAGTAATACAGTAGCTAGGTCGTAGGGTAGTTCTATCTTTAATTTTTTGAGGAACCTCCGTACTGTTTTCCAGAGTGGCTGCACCAGTTTACATTCCTACCAGCAGTGCTAAAGGGTTCCCCTTTCTCCACATCCTCGCCAACATCTGTTGTTGCCCGAGTTGTTCATTTTAGCCATTCTGACTGGTGTGAGGTGGTATCTCATTGTGGTTTTGATTTGTATTTCCCTGATGATGGGTGATGTGGAGCATTTTTTCATGTGTCTGTTAGCCATCTGGATGTCTTCTTTGGAAAGTGTCTATTCATGTCTTTTGCCCATTTCTTCACTGGACCATTTGTTTTTTGGGTGTTGAGTTTAATAAGTTCTTTATAGATTTTTGGATACTAATCCTTTATCTGAAACGTCATTTGCAAATATCCTCTCCCATTCTGTTGGGTGCCTTTTAGTTTTGCTGATTGAGTTTCCTTAGTTGTGCAGATGCTTTTTATTTTGATGAGGTCCCAGAAGTTCATTTTTTCTTTTATTTCCCTTGCCTCACAGAACATGTTGAGTAAGAAGTTGCTGTGGCCAAAGTCAAAGAGGTTGTTGCCTTTTTTCTCCTCTAGGATTTTGATGGCTTCGTGTCTTACATTTTAGGTCTTTCATGCAATTTGCGTTTATTTTTGCATATGATGTAAGAAAGTGGTCCAGGTTCATTCTTCTGCATGTCGCTGTCCAGTTTTTCCAACATCATTTGCTTGAAGAGACTGTCTTTATTCCATTGGATACTCTTTCCTACTTTGTCAAGGATTACCCGGCCATATGTTTGTGTGTCCATTTCTGTTTTCTCTCTTATGTTCCATTGATCAGTGTCTGTTTCTGTGCCAGTACCATATTGTCTTAATGATTACAGCTTCGTAATACATCTGGAAGTCTGGAATTGTGATGCCTCCAGCTTTGTTTTTCTTTTTCAGGATTGCTTTGGCTATTTGAGGACTTTTCTGTTTCCATACACATTTTAGGATTGTTTGTTCTAGCTCTGTGAAGAATGCTGCTATTATTTTGATAGGGATTGCATCATTGCATTGAACATGTAGATTGCTTTGGGTAGTACTGACAATTTAACAATATTTGTTCTTCCAGTCCATGAGCATGGAATGCTTTTCCGTTTTTTGGTGTCTTCTTCAGTTTCTTTCATGAGCTTTCTATAGTTTTCAATGTATAGATTTTTCACCTCTTTGGCTAGGCTTATTCCTGGGTATTTTATGGGTTTTGGTAGAATCGTAAATGGGATTGATTCCTTGATTTCTCTTTCTGCTGCTTCATTATTGGTGTATAGAAATGCAACCAATTATTGTGCATTGATTTTATTTAAAAAAAAATTTTTTTTTCAACGTTTATTTATTTTTGGGACAGAGAGAGACAGAGCATGAACGGGGGAGGGGCAGAGAGAGAGGGAGACACAGAATCGGAAACAGGCTCCAGGCTCCGAGCCATCAGCCCAGAGCCTGACGCGGGGCGCGAACTCACGGACCGCGAGATCGTGACCTGGCTGAAGTCGGACACTCAACCGACTGCGCCACCCAGGCGCCCCAATGTGCATTGATTTTATATCCTGCGACTTGCCTGAATTCATGGATCAGTTCTAGCATTTTTTTTGGTAGAATCTTTTGGGTTTTCTAGATAGAATATCATGTCGTCTGTGAAGACTGAAATCTTGACTTCCTCCTTGCCAATTTGGATGCCTTTTATTTCTTTGTGTTGTCTGATTGCTGAGGCTAGGACTGCCAGCACTATGTTGAATAAGCTCCTGCAGCATTTTGGAAGTGTTTTTCTAGTTGTGGTACAAGAAAGTCATTGTTCAAGTAAGTTATCTCTTTGCTGCTAAGAAGGTGAACATTAGATAATTTTTTAAGTGACCTTTTTTGTCTAGCTGGTTTCACAGAAAGCACTTAGATTTCTGGGAGGTGGGAGGCTGTTTGCAGCCTTATTTTAACTTTTACTGGAGAAAATTTCAACATATACAGAAGTAGAATAGTTCATTGAACCCCTGTATCTGGCTGCCCGGTGGGGTACGTGCCAGTCTTAGTGTGGCAGTGCTCCCTACCCCCAATTCTTTTGAAGCAAATCTCAGGTATCGTGTGTTTTCATCTGTAAATACTTCATCATCTGTTTCTGCCACGTAACGTTTTTCTCCTCCCAAAAGAACTTAACCATAATCCATTCTAACTTAGAAAATTAAAAATGATTCATTAATATCACCATATATCCAGCCCAGGTTCTAGTCTCTTCCTGTGTGTGTTCAAATCAGGATCCACACGGGGCTTCGTTTGCACGAGATCTGTTTTTATTGCTTCCTGTGATGTTAGTCTCCCCCCTATTCCTGTAAGCATGTCAGCATCTCTACACACATGATCAGATTCAGGTTCATGTCTTGGTGTGGGGGAGACTTGTGGCTGGTTGCATGTTCCTCCTGTGGCCTTCCCTCAGGATTCACCCCACAAGCAGATGCACATAAAGCCTTGCTGGACATTTCCTGGGATGCCAGGGTCATTGTGCCCAAATTAGCAGGGACACGCTGTTCTTCCTTTGTCAGGCGTTAGTTAATCTGGGCCACAAATATCTTTGCACCTGTTTGAAAAGCAGGCTCACTTACCAAAAGAGTTATTTCACATGGGCTTGTGAGCTAATTGACTTACTTCACTTGGAGTGAAGTGAATCACTTGGAGTGGTTACTTCACTTTGGAGTTGGCTTGTGAGAAAAGTTCTCTGGAAACGTAAGCTTGTTTCCCTTTTCTTAGAGATGTACATCCCGTAAAGAAATGTCCCTTGTGTTCATATCACTAAGCAGAGTTCTGGAATGCAGAAGTAAACTGTAGTATGGCCAGTATCAATTGCTCAAGCCAATTTCTTTCTTTCTTTCTCTTTCTTTCTTTCTTTCTTTCTTTCTTTCTGTCTTTCTTTCTGTCTTTCTTTCTTTCTTTCTTTCTTTCCATTAAAAAAATATTCATATAATAATTTTTGAAAATAGTACGAGGTCAGGTTAGGTATAGTTTGAATGTCTTTAATTCATTATCAGTTGAATTTATTTTTATTACTGTATTGGTATTCTTTGTGCAGTATTACTTATTTTTTTCCTTCTCCAGGTATACCTATTTTCTTCTCTTAATGATTAAAATATAGATATATGTATGTATATATATGATATTTTCCCTAGAATTCTCTAGGGAAATTTCTCAATTTTAGAAAAATTTGAGAATAAACTTTTAAAAACATCATTTTCTTATATTGACCTTACTATTTAGAATATGGAAAATTAAATGGAGCTTTACTCAAGGCTGGAAATAGAAGTAATTATCTGTAAGGAGGTCTTATGGATGGGGGGGTAGGGGTTGTGTGAATCAAGGGAGACCTGACATTGAGCCTCTCCAGTCAGGTCAAGGAAGTGGCCTGAGGATCATACTGCCAGACATGCACAGCCATCCCAGAGGTACTGGGCCTTTGAGGTCCAATGGCAGCCTGCTGTCCTGCAGCCTTTCCTGAGAGCACACCCTCGAAACTGCCTTACCTGACTCCCGAGTGTCTGTTTCCTGGTGGCCCTGCTGCTGCATGATGCTCTCATGTTTTGCCTTTGCCTCTGTTAGGGTGCATTTTGCAAGTTCCCACTCCAGGCCTGGGTGTGCACTGGGCAGGACAGGCATGAAGTGGCCCTACTGCCCCTTGCAGGTGGAAAGTTAAGAGCTATTTCCTCCCGCCCGCAGTGCACGCTGCAGGTGCTGAGAGGGAAGCACCCTAATGCTGTGCCAGGGCCCTAGGGCCCAAAGAACTGATCTGTCATTCCCTTTCCAGCTTGATAGTTAATCAGGGTTTATCACGTGTTTGGGGGATTTTCTTTTTCTTGAGTGTTGATGTTTTATTTTTCCCAGTGTCCTTCACAATGGGTACAAGTATTTCCTTAGGTCTGTTTTTTGGGGAAAAGGGAGTATGGCTTCTGTCCCTTGGCCTTGGCCCTGCTGGTCTGTGGTGCCTGTTGGCATTCAGGGTTTTTCCCTGTATTCACCAACACTTTGTGGTTGACGCTCGGGGAATTAGCATTCCTGGTGAAACCCAGTTACTCTCAGGGCTGCAGCTAGCCTCCTTTCTGCTGGGAGTGGTCTGGGTCAACCCTGACCTTCCCTAGAAGGAGAAGTGTGGTAGACATGTGGTAATTCAAGTACTTTGGAAACTTTGCAAAGTGTGATAACTTGGAAATTACCTTTAATCCTTCCTTTTTAAAGATTTTGGAGTTAAATTTATTTCAGGAGAGCAAGTTTATAAAAATGATATGTTAATTCAGAAATGGTCTCTATAACTTGAAAGTATAATTTTAGTGTTGTACCACGCATGCCCCGTTTTCGTCACTATCATAATTAAGGTGAGAATCCAGCCCTACAGCGTGGGTTGAAGTTTTCTATAAGCTGGAGCGTGACTCCCATGTGTCATCACATTGAACATACGCGGAACGGTAGTGATCTCCAGTATTGACAAGTGTCTGTGCACGAAGAGCTCGGTGCTAACTCTTTTCCTCCTCGTTCAAGCAGAGCACCCTGATTCCTGTGGAGGTTGAGGCCCAGGGCCCAGCTCTTCGGGCCGAGCTGCACGAAGAGGAGGAGAAGCGGCAGTTGTCAAAGAGCCAGTCGGAAGTGGTACTGGAGCAGCAGATCCCGCAGCTGAAGGTATGGGGCTAAGGATGATTTGTGTTACTGCTGTTCTTCCCCATCTACAGAGTGAGTAAAATGTTATTCTAAATTAATGGTGATATGCGAAGTTAAAACATAAAATGTTTTCATTGTCTTAGAAACAGATTTTTGTAGGCAATCTTTTTCACTCATTTTTCTATTTATTATTATTTTTTAAATATGTTGGCTAACATACGGTGTATATAGTGCGCTCTTGGTATTGGGGGTAGATTCTTGTCATTCACGGCTTACATATGACCCAGTGCTCATCGAGCCAGTGCCCTCTGCAGTGTCCATCACCCATTTTCCCCTCTCCCTGTCCCCCCATCAACCCTCAGTTTGTTCTCTGTACTCAAGAGTCTCTTGTGGTTTGCCTCCCTCTCTGTCTGAAGCTGTTTTTCCCCTTCCCTTCCCCCATGGTCTTCTGTTAAGTTTCTCAACTCCCACATATGAGTGAAAACATGGTATTTGTCTTTCTTTGCCTGACTTATTTCATTTAGCATAATACCGTCCAGTTCCATCCACATTGTTACAAATGGCAGGATTTCATTCTTCTTCATTGCCAAGTAGTATCCCATTGTATATATAATCTTCTTTATCCACTCGTCAGTTGATGGACATTTGGGCTCTTTCTATAGTTTGGATATTGTTGATAGTGCTGCTATAAACATTGGGGTGCATGTGCCCCTTCAAATCAGCACTCCTGTATCCTTTGGATATATCCCTACTAGTGCTATTGCTGGGTCATAGGGTAGTTGTATTTTTAATTTTTTGAGGAACCTCCACACTGTTTTCCAGAGTGGCTGCACCAGTTTGCATTCCCACCAGCAGTGCAAGAGGGTTCCCGGTTTTCCATCCTTTTTCTATTTAATTTGGGTGGTTAGCATACCTTTCCCGCTAAGAGTTGCCATCAAATATTTTAAATTTGAGAACGTTTGAGTCTTACTGCCTTGCCTCAGTGACTCAGCAGCAGCCACATCAAGGCTTTTCTTGCTTTAAGGAGACTGTTCTCATGGAAGAATGTGCAGGATGTCTCAACACTCAGTGCCTTCTCTTACAACGACTTATTTTTTATTTTTTATATGTGTGTATTTTTTTTTATTTTAGAGGGAGAGAGAGAGAGAGGGAGCATGAGTGGGGGAGGGAAACAGAGGGAGAGAGAACCTGAAGCAGGGCTCTGATGCAGGGCTCAGTCCCACGACTGTAAGATTATGACCTGAGCCAAAATCAAGACTCAAACGCTCAACCAACTGAGCCACCCAGGAGCCCCAATATGATTTGTTTTTAATGTTTATTTTTAAAAGAGAGAGGGAGACCGAGCACACGCGGGGGAGGGGCAGAGAAAGGGGGAGACACAGAATCTGAAGCAGGCTCCAGGCTCTGAGCTTGTCAGCACAGAGCTGACTGAGCCACCTAGGCACCCCAAGATGATTTTTAATGTAGCTTTACTTTGTTGTTTCTTTTAACAACAGCTTTATTTTATATACCATAAAAATTACTCTTTTAAGTATATACGTTTTAGTGATTTTTAGTGTATTCACCAAGTTGTGCAACTATTGTTGTCATCTACTTCCAGAACATTTGCATCACCTCAAAAAGACACCCCGCTCCCCCCAGCCTTAGCTGCCTCTCCCCTCCTCCAGCCCCTGGTAACCACTGAACTTCCTGTTTCTGGACATTTTATAGAAATGGAATCATACAGTCTGTGCCCTTTTGCGTTTGGTTGCTTTCACTTAGCACAGTGTTCTCTAGGTTTAGAGATGTAGCAGGTATTATTACTTGCTGTTTGCTCCTTGTTTATCTTGTATCTCTCTTGTTTTTCTGATTTTATGTTACTGCCTTCTTTTCATTTTAATTTCCTTGATGTTTATTTTCTATATATTTTGGGTTATTTTCTTAGGTGCCTGCCCTGGGGATTACAGTAATAAACACCTTATAACAGCATAGTTCAGATTAATACCATCTTGATTTTGATAGTTTACAAGTCTCTTCTGTGTAGCTTCATCCCCTTCTCTGTCCTATGTGCTACTACTGTCATGCAAAGTACACTTCCATACAATTTATGCTCACTGATTTATTCAGTTTCTTATAAATCAGATAGGAGAAAAAAGAATTATAAAAACTATGTTTACTTTGTCTTTCAGTTTACTTGTGAACCTTTACCAGTGTTCTTTATTTCTTCATGTGGATTCGAATGAACGTCTGGTGTCCCTTCACTCTAGCCTGAAGGACACCCTTTTGTATTTCCTCAGGGCAGGCCTGTTAGGATGACTTCTCTTAGTTTGTATTTATCCGTGAATGTTTTAATTTCTCCCTCATTTTGGAAAGATCATTTCCTAGATACGGAATTCTTGGTTAAGTCTTTCTTTTGTCACTTTGACTATATTATCTTATTGCCTTTTGGCCTCTGGAGGATGGTTTCTCTCCTGCTGCTTTCAAGGATCTTTTTCTTAGTCTTTCACAGTTTAATTGGGATGGGCCTTGGTGTGGATCTCTTTGAGTTTATCCTACCTGGGGTAATTGTGCTTTTTGTGTTTGTAGATTAATGTTTTTTCATCAGAGTTTTGAAGTTTTGGGCCTTATATCTTCAAGTAGTCTTTCTACTCTGTTCCCTTTCTCCTTTCCTCTGCAACTCTCGTTACGTATATGTTGGTCTTTGAGGGTGTCCCAGTATGTCTGTGAACCTCTACTTATTTTTCTTAAAAAAAATTTTTTTTTTAATATTTATTTTTGAGAGAGAGAGAGAGAGAGCAAGTGGGGAATGGGCAGAGAGAGAGGGAGACACAGAATCTGAAGCAGGTTCCAGGCTCTGAGCTGTCAGCACAGAGCCTGATGCAGGGCTCAAACTCACAAACTGTGAGATCCTGACCTGAACCGAAGTCAGATACTCAACCAACTGAGCCACCCAGGTGCCCCTCTACTTATTTTTCTTCTTCTTCTTTTTCTTTTTTTTTTCTTTTTGGTTCCCAGACTAAATAATTTGAACTGTCTTCATATTTGCTGATTCTTCTGCCCATTCAAATCTACTGTTGAGCCTCTCTAGTGAATTTGAAGGGCTCTGGTTGGGGCATGCTTTGAGTGCTGTGGCGGGCAGTTTACTCTGCCTTAGCTTTCGTTTTGTGTTTGTGCAAGGTCAACAAGGAGTGAGCTCTTAGAGCTTTCTCGGGTTTCTCTGGACAGGTACACAGCCCTGTACTTGCTCCTGCCTTCTAAATTCCTAGGAATATGTTGGACTTTTTCAAAGCTCCCTCTTGACATCTCATTCTCTTCAGACATCTCATTTCCTCTTAAAAGTGTTTCCTTTCAAGTTGTTTTGTCTACCTCTTACTGGCTCAGACTGTTACCAGTTTATCGGTTTCAGGTTATTGTGATGTTAAACAGTTGCTGCTATTTGATTTTGACTAATGGCTTGGGGATAGCATTGTTGACAGACAGCTCTGTGAGATCATCTCTGAGAATAGAGCCTTTCATTTTCATTTTTATTTATTTTTTTAATGTTTATTTAGTTTTGAGAAAGAGAGAGAGAGCGCACATGCGCACGCAAGCTAGGAAGGGACAGAGGGAGGAGTTCAGACGATCTGAAGAAACAGGTTCTGTGCTGACAGCAGCGACCCTGATGCCAGGCTCAAACTCACAAACCACGAGATCACGACCTGAGCTGAATGAAGTCAAACACTCAACTGACTGAGCCACCCTGGTGCTCCAAGAATGGAGCTTTTTAGTAAGCTGCAAGACAGGTTAATTAGTGACAGTTGGAGAGGTGGTGCTTTTGGAGATCCAAACACGTGTGTGTTCCCCCCGACTCTTAGGACTGTTGGGCTGTTTTCAGGGCTATGCCTGAGGTAGGAGTGTTGGGGTTAGGGCAGATTTAAATACCTCTCAGCGCTTGTTGTTTTGATGGAAACTCAGACTTTGTTTTCAGTGAACACTCTTTGGATTGTTACAAGTCTTTCTTAATTTCCAGAACTCTGAAAAGTCGATTTTGACAGGTTTTGCCTGTATTCCCTGTGCTTTTATGGAGGAACACATTTTTTGGAGGTCCTTATTCTATTATTCTGGAAGTGCTACCTCTGTAGTTTTTTTTTTAAAGCTTATTTAATTAATATACTTTAATTTTTTTTAATGTTTTTATTTATTTTTGAAGGAGAGAGAGACAGAGGATGGAGGAGGAGCGGAGAGAGAGGGAGACACAGAATTCAAAGCAGGCTCCAGGCTCTAAGCTGTCAGCACAGAGCCCGATGCTGGGCTCGAACTCACAAACTGCGAGATCATTACCTGAGCTGAAGTCGGACGCTTAACCGACTGAGTCACCCAGGCGCCCCTTTAATTAATGTACTTTAATTAATTAGGTGAACTTTATTAAAAACAATTTTTATTTTTAGGAAGAAATAGGGTTTATCTTTGAAAACCAAAGGAACTTAGGTTTCTAAATACCTTGGAGTTTGATGGCCATGATACCCTGGTGATGGGTAATTTCTTAATGTGGCCATTTGGGAAGGGTAGCAAGCTGTGTTTTTCATGTTCTGTATGAGACGCACATTTGAGTGCATGTTCTCTGTGAGTGGTGGCTTTGTTCCTTCTGATCACTGCTCTTGGCATAATATGGACTCAATAAACATTTGTTGAATGAACTATATTTTAGCAAACATAGAAGTGGAACTGGCATAATTTTAGAGTTTAATGGCATTTTTGTTGTTAATGATGTACTTTTTGTACAGGGTGAATTCGAAAGTGAAAAGGAAATTGCTTTACATGAACAAGAGAAGATACATAGACTTGAGTGCGAGCAAGTGCAGTCTCTGTACCAAAAAGAGAAAGAGTCTTTGTTTCTGCAGCTTCAGGAGAAGAATAACCAAATTCTGCAGGTATGTAAAATGTGTCTTTTCTTTGTTATTGTGTGTGTGTGGGGGGGGGGGGGGGGGGGGTAAAATATAACATAACATATATATATATATGTTATATATATATACACAATTATATATATAATATATATGTAATTTATATATATATAAAATATAACATAACATAACATAAAGTTTCCCATTTTAATCATTTTTAAGTGTCCAATTCAGTGGCATTAACAGTGTTCACCGTGTTGTGCAGCTTTCACCACTATCCATTTCTAGAACTGTTCATCAACCCAAGAAGAAACTCTATGCCCAGTAAACACTACCTCCCCATTTCCCCTCCCTCCAGTCCCTGGCACCCACCCTTCTACTTTCTGCCTGTATGAATTTGACCACTTTTGGGACCTCATATAAGTGAGCTCATACAATATTTACCCTCTTGTGTCTGGTTTATTTCACTTAGCATAATGTCTGTGGAGTCCATCCAAGTTGCAGCGCGTGTCAGTTTCATGGTTTTTTATGGCTGATAATGTTCCATTATATATAGATATCACATTTTGTGTATCTCTTCACAGATTTATCTGTTGATGGACTTTTTTTTTTTAATGTTTATTTTTGAGAGACCGAGCATGAGTGGGGGAGGGGCAGAGAGCAAGGGAGACACAGAATCGAAGCAGGCTCTGGGCTCTGAGCGGTCAGCGCAGAGCCTGACTTGGGGCTTGAACCCACTAACTGTGAGATCACAACCTGAGCCGAAGTCGGCTGCTTAACTGACTGAGCCATCCAGGCGCCCTTATCTGTGGATGGACTTCTTGATGGTTGTTTCTGCCTTTTGGCTATTAGGAATACTTTCACAGTGAACATTGGTGTGGAGGTATCTTTTAGTCCCTGCTTTCCATTTTGGGGTTTATGTGTCTAGCAACAGGATTGCCGGGTCATGCATAAATCTGTATCTAAGTTCTTGAGGAACTGCTAGACTGCTTTCCACAGCAGCTATGCCACCTTACATTTCTTTCAGCAGCATACAGGATTCTAATTTCTCCACATCCTCGCCAATACTTATTTCCCATCTCTTTTTTCTTCTTATAATTGCCATCATAATGAATAATGAGGTGGTATTTCACTGAGGTTTTGGTTTGCATTTCCCTGATGATTAGTGATGTTGAGCACCTTTTTATGAGCTTATTGGCCATTTGTATGTCTTTGAAGAAATGTCCATTCAAGGTCTTTGACATTTTGAATTGGATTTATTTTGTTGTTGTTGAGTTGGTTATTTTTTTTTTATATATATAAGAATAAATGTGTATACAGGGCACCTGGGTGGCTCAGTCGGTTAAGCATCTGACTTCGGCTCAGGTCATGATCTCATAGTTCATGGTTTCTAGTCCCACGTCAGGCTCTGTGCTGACAGCTCAGAGCCTGGAGCCTGTTTCGGATTCTGTGTCTCCCTCTCACTCTGCCCCTCCCCAGCTCATGCTCTGTCTCTGTCTCAAAAATAAATAAACATTAAAAAAATTTTTTTTTAAAGCATAAATGTGTATTTATACTATTTTTTTTTTAATGTTTATTTTAGAGAGGGAGAGAGAGAGAGACAGAGCACGAGCAGGGGAGGGGCAGAGAGAGGGAGATACAGAGTCCAAAGCAGGCTCTGTCAGCACAGAGCCCTATGCGGGGCTCAATTTCACGAACTGTGAGATCATGACCTGAGCCAAAGTCAGACGCTTAACTGACTGAGCCACCCAGGTGCCCCTCATGCATTTTAAATGAAAACTTGGGATGGTGTATATAAAGTGACCCCTCTATGACCAGACTGCTTGACTCTCTAAGCCTCTGGCCTCCTTGTGAGAATAACCCCTGGTGAATTTGCCCCTTGTCTCTTGTGTCTGGGGCAGCCTAGGATGTTCATGTATTCTGTTTTTGTAGGCAATGAATATTGGGGGGGAGGGGCAGTCATATTAGTAATTTTCAACTTTAATCGCCATCATATTTTGCCATATTTTTGTTAACAGGGATGATGTATGTTTCTTACAGAAATTTATTCTTAACTAAATTGTTTTATTATTTTTTTAATTACTTAAAAAAAAATTTAAGTAGGCTCCACGCCCAGTGTAGGGCTCGAACTCATGACCCTGACATCAAGAGTTGCATGCTCTACCAACTGAGCAAGCCAAGTGCCCCTAAATTGTTGTAAATAAAGCTTTAACAATTTTTCCTGAACAGCTGGAAGACCAAATTTTATCCTTAAGACGTGAGGTAGAAGAGTGCCATTCGGAACTGGAGAAGCTACAGCAAAGGCATGAAAGGGAAAACCAGGAAGGCACGAATCTCATTTCGATGCTGAAGTCTGACATTGACCTGTCTGACCGTGAAAGGTCAGTCACATGCTCCTCTCTGTTGCTGCTTCCCCAGTGCCTTCTCCACTAGTGGGATGGGACCCTGTGCCACATTATTCTTCTCCAGAAAAGTACTGAGTAACATAACAGACACCTGTATACCCACCATCTCACTTTGCCAAATCTTCACATTTTTGCCAGATTATAAAATGGGATGTTATAATGAGGCATTAACCTTAGAATTTAACTGCCAAATATCTTACCAGCAAAAGTAGGTTTATTCCGGAATAACAGAGAATTGGAGCCAGTAAGCCAGTGCGACCTAGGTAGGGCAACACCACAGGCAAGTCTGGAGAATGGAGCAGAGGAGGCTCTTATAGAGGAAAGGGGATTGGGGCTTTCCTCAACAGAAAGTCCATTGGAGTAAACTGGGAGCCGGGAAGTTTAGTGGCTTCTCATTGGCAGGCTGTGACTGTCTCTCCCATTGACTGAGCTGTGACGGTCTCCCATTGGCTGAGCTGTGACGGTCTCCCATTGGCTGAGCTGTGGCAATCTCTCATTGGCAGAACTGGGACTTTCTCATTGCCTGGGCTGTTGCCTGGACAGGTAGAAACCTTCCTTCCTCCAGCTGGGATAGTGAAGTAGTATCCTGGCAAGATGTCCCTCTTCCTGATAGGTCTGCAGTTGATAGGGCACCAGAGTTCCCCCTGCTGGCCCCCTGACTCCACTCTAAACGAGTTTTTCTATTAATTTTCACACTTAACCCCTTTTGATCAAGATCTTTCCTTGAATGCATTGCTGATCAAGAGTCAGGTTTTTCACGTTTAGTGGTTTTGTCCCTCAGTGCCGGGAAGGACCTTTCTTGGTTGTCCTGTCCTATGTCAGGAAAGGCTGGCTGTGGGGCTGGAGGTGACTAGAGTGCTGAAATTCGTCATAGTTTTCTTCTTTTTCCCCCAATGTCCTGGCTCTTTGCAATAGCAGAAAGTAGATGGTTTTTGGTTTCGTTTAGGGGCCATCACTTGCAAGATTTGAAAGTTGAGGATTTCAGCAGTCTTTTAGGTGATTCATGTAGGATATGAGTAGCTGGTTTGCCATAGTAACTAAATCTGGGCAGTTTCCCATTCCATCCTGGTCCTTTTAACTAAAAGAGATAGATCCCAGTTCACCCTGTTAGAAAAAAACATATAGAGTTGAATATTACCCAGGTGGATTCAACATAAAGAAAAACCAGCAGAATAGTCTCAAATGACAATTTGGAGTCCATTGTAGTAGTGATGAACAGGTTCGTCAGGCTTTTGTGTGCAAGCCTCAATTTTGTTCCAATCAGTAGGCTTAGAAAAAGCTATTGTAATTGCTCAGTGATTTCCAGTGAATTTTCTAGCATTCTGACAGAAGTTTAAGGGCTTGATTCTCTACATCCCCTTCAGGATCCCCTTCGGGATCCCCTTCTAGATTTCCTTTCCTTTGGGCTAGTTTCATCCAGCATTTGGCCTGGCCCTCACCAGTAGGCATGTGGACAAATTGATGTAAATGTGAGAAACCAGGTTGGTTTCTATGCAAATAACTATGCTAAATAAACCTGGGGGGGATCCTTGGTTCCTTTAGGGAACTCCTTAACCATGGCTCACAGTTTGGCCTTAGACCAGAGAACGTAAGAAGCCTGAGGTTTATTTAGATTCTCAGAAGACTTAACTTGAGAGAGGCAGCTTTTAATAGGTTCAGGAGAGGAGAGAGTGGAAAGAGGTTCAGAGGAAAAGGGAAGTTTGGCAGAGACAACAGAGGAAAACGGCACTGGGAGCAGGGTCCCAGCACTAGGTGGCCGCCACATGTCTGCAGAGGAGATTGGGGGCGGGGGGGGGGGGGGGCAGGTAAAGAGGCCTCAGAAGCCATTCTTACTTTTTTCAATTGTTTGCATCATTTTAGAAGTAATATTTTGCAAAGAGGCAAACTTAGAATCCTGAAAACATCTGGAAGCCTTGATATACCTTTTAAAATAGCCATCCCATTCAGTTTTTTTTTTTTTTTCCTTTTGTTAGGGAGCCATGGCTTTCTAATTCAGTTTTGAGGAAAACAAGCTTAGGGAGATCAAAACTTCCTCGTAATGGCCATCGAAGTTCTAAATTACTTCTGGTTAAGTCAGTTCACTTAGTTATAAATGCACATGTGGAGGGACCATCGTTTTTTTAGCATAAAACCAGCTAGAGTCCTGGTAGGGAGGGTACCCCGAAGCATTTTGATGGCTGGGATCTCTAGTCTTAGAGGGTTTTCTCTAGAGCAAAGAGACCAATTCCTCAACAGCACAGTTTCAACAGGAACAGCCCACTCCGGAAGGAATCAGACCCAAGGCCAGCACAGTTCCATTGCAAACAGTCTGATCCCAAACAGGAGTGGGACCCAGTGCCTACACATTTCCAGCGGACACGGTTCGCATAGGAACGGTCCGGTTCCAAGAGGGAGTTGGACTGAAGGCCAGCACAGTTTAAGCTGAAACCTTTCTTTGTCCTGCTAGGCTGGTAAAATGCAGTACCCAAGTGCACGGTACCTTTTTCTGCTGCCTCCTGGGCTGTGTCCCTCTTGTCTGAGTCAGTCAGGATCAGGGTCATGGCCTACTATGTGCTTCGTTCAGGAGAGCTCTCCGAGACACTCTGCGGAGGCTGCTCGGGTTGTTCGGAGAAACGCTGAAGGCCGCCGTCACCCTGAAGAGCCGGATCAGTGAGCGCGTGGGGCTGTGTCTGGAGGACGAGAGCCCGCGTGAAGTGCGGCCCAGTGGCCAGGGCCCATCTGCAGGTGAGCACTAGGACGGCCCTGTGCCCGCGGACCCCGGGCCGGGGTGCATAGCACCATCCTCCTCCTCCCCGCTGGGGCAGGGCTGGACGAGCTCCCTACGCCCGAGACGGGTATTGTCTCTGGGACCCGGGTGTGCTCGCCCTTCCGCAGCGCTGGTCCTGCGGGCTCGCTGGCCACATGGTGCATGCAGGTGTCTGTGTTTCCTCACTTCGCAGTACCGGTGCTCGAGGAGACGTGGCCTGAAGCAGCCCTGCTGGAGCTGGACAGAACTTTGCCTGAATGTGCAGAGGTGTCTTCAGAGGCTGAAATTAGCAGTCACGTCTGTGAAAGCTTTTTCATGAGCCCAGAAAATTCACTGGAGTGTGAGCAGCCAATTAGGAGGATTTACCGGAGCCTTGGCCTGGCAGTGGACGGCCTCCTGGAGCTGGCTCTGGACTCCACCAGGCAGGTGAGACATGGCCCTGTGCACCATCCGTCTGAACAGGTCTGTGACCCTGATTTAACTCCTGTTAGTGTTCCTTGTTTTTTGAGAAGGACAACAGGTCGAACAAGTGGGTGGATGGAATGGTTTGATGATCTACAGTTGATGGGGGAGGGTCCTGCAGCCCCCAGGTGCTCTGCCGGGCACCGTACATGCAGGGCTAGAAGGAACATTGTCACTCTTTCCGGTGGATCCGGCTTCTCGGGTTCACACCCCCTCTGGGCGTTGGGGGACAGAAACTCCATTTTGGGTGCGACCCACCTTCCCCACATGTCTTTTTGATCTTCTGTCAGTACCAACCATACTCTGCTCTGTGTCTTCACTGAGTGGGAGTCTTTTCTGAGCCAGAATTTCTGAGGCTGTGGGACCGCCGTGCACAGAGAAGAGCTGAGCGTCTGGTAGATCATGCGGTTGGGCCTCTCGCTTCCACTCTGCTTTTATCTCCTGCACCGTTTTAGTTTCGGGATTGTCACTAGAAAAGGGAATTGTTTGTGTGAATCTTTTAGAGCATTTTAGACAATTAGGAAAGACATTAAATATGAATGCATGAGAAGCAGTATAGCAATCGTTCCCCCATTCAGCCCAATTAGAAACTAAACATTTTTAGCCAAGACATTGCCATTCACATCCTAGAAATACTTAAGCAAGTTTTCCCTACTTGGTGAGAGTGTGAGAAGAGGCAGCTTAGGGCTGTTTTCAAGGGAAAACCAGTCGATTCCCTCAGAGGCTGGTCTGGGGGTGCAGTGAATATGAGGGAGGCCCAGGCTAGGTGCCCAGGTGTCTGTTGGCACAGCTGAGCACAGGTATTTGGATCCAGAGGTTAGTGTGGGCCCTCCAGGCTGGAGCTGGCCTGGGAGCCTCAGAGGGCACAGGAGGGCATGTCTGCCAGGGGAGGAAGGGGAGATGGGGACCCAGGGCTGAGTCATGAGTGGGTGGCATCCAGGGAGGCCCAGAGGGACGTCAGGGAGGGAGGATGGGTCTGCAGGTGGTGAAGACGTGTCAGATCTTCCCACTGTGGTGACCAGCCCAAGGAGAACTTCCTCCCAGCCTGCCCACCCCAGGCCTCCCCATCTCCTCCTCCACCTGTGGAGCACCAAGTGGTCATTCCTGCCCAGGTTCTAGGCTCTCGATGGACAGTTTTGTGATCTTTGAATATACATTCTCCTTAGCTTTATTGTACAGACATGTGGTATCAGTAGTTCACGAACATGTGAATTTTCTATGTAGTATTGTATGTGTCTATGTGCAGAATTTTTCCTTCTTTTTTTTTTTTTAAGTTTATTTTGAGAGAGAGAGAGGAGGGGAGAGGTAGAGAGAGAGGGAGAGAGAGAATCCTGCAGGCTCTGTGCTATCTGTGCAGAGTGTGACATGGGGCTCAATCCCAGCAACCTGTGAGATCATGACCTGAGCTGGGTTCAAGAGGCAGATGCTTAACCCACTGAGCCACCCAGGCGCCCCTGGAATTTTACTTTATTGAAAATTGTTGAATGAGTAGGTTTCTTTAATAATTGACCTAATATTGAATGCCAAAATGGTTTCTTCCGCAATATTTGTATTCTACTTCTACACAAGTGGAATTCTGTTGACGTTAGCTTTATATTGAAGTGCAATTCTGGTTTTCAAATGTGTTTTAACAGCTGGAGGAAGCACGTCAGATTCATTCTCGTTTTGAGAAAGAATTTAGCTGTAAGAACGAGGAAACAGCGCAGGTCGTTAGGAAGCACCAGGAGTTACTGGAGCGCCTGGACGAGGAGAACGCGGCCCGGACGCGGCTGACGCTGGAGCTGCACCAGGCGCGGGGTGAGCGCCGGCTGCGGGCGGGGAGGGTCTGCAGGGGCGCGCCGGCCAGAGACACGTGGGACGGGGAAGCATTAACGGAAGCGTTCAAAGCAAAACGTAAAGCTAAAATAAGACAGATGGCGTGAGGCCTCGGGGACTTTGCTCACAAAAGCCGTTGCACGCGCAGGCTCTTCGCGGGAGCCAGGGCTGTGGCAGCGGGTGGGGCCCAGGTGGGGTGGCTCTTCTCTCCGCACTTAACCTCTGCCGCATCCCAGGCTCACAGCCTCGGAGCGCTGCCTTACGTGGCGAGAAGGGAACATCGGTCCTGCCCCAAGAGGTGACGTTTGTGACCCCCGTGTTTATGGTGTCCGGTGCTTACGTGCTAGACACTCGGCATGAGGGGTGTGCGCAGGCGTGTGGTGGGGGTGTCTTGTACATGGCTGCTCTCGGGCTGTCACCTTGTCCGGTGACTCCTGCACGTGCTGGGTGCGCTGGCCTGGTGCCATCCATCTGGGAACAGGACCCCCGGGCGTGACCACTCCGCTCTCATATCCCACGGCTGACATCTCGCTGGGGCTGGGATGCCCATGTCCGGCCCGTCTGCTCCTTTTGCTTCTCCAGCAAGCCCTTGGCAACGGGTCTCTCCCGTCTCCTCAGGTCTCATCGAAGGGTTCAAGGTGGAGCAGGCCAGCTTGCAAGAGGCACTGGGCCAGAAGGAGACAGCCGAGCAGGGCCTCGCCATTGAGCTGGAGAGCCTGAGACGGCAGCTGGAGCGGGCGACCCAGCAGCAGGCAGAGCTGAGGGAGGAGAACTCTGTCCTGTGGACCCAAAAGGAGGCCTTGGCCGCAGAAGCAGGAGAGAGAGAAGATGGTAAGAAGTGCTGGTTCCGCGGCCGGAGATGGGAGCTGCAGAGGGTGGGAGCAGGGGCCGCTCTCACTCACCAAGGGCCTTGGAAAGAAGGCAGGGGCCCTGATCAGGGTGGCTGGTGCGGCATCCTCCGCGTCGCTGCTCCGTTAGAGAGGCGGCTGGCCCTGGTGGCCCCTCGAGTTCTTACGCCAGTGTGAGGCCAGAATTGGCCTCTGGCAAACAGGAGGCCACTGAAATGTCACCAGCCTGTTTGAGATAAATAGCCATGGCAGTGGGAAAACACGGGCCACTTAAAATTTTTACTTAAGATTTTAAAAAAAGCGCCTAACGTTAATCTTCAATAGGGAAACGTAGTTTTAACAAAAGTTCATTGTGATTTCAGATTATTAGAGGTTTTATGTTTTAAACATTTAACACGTGAACAGTCAAAACGGAAGGCGTCCAGGTCATTGAGGCCATAGGCGGCGGTGTCCTCAGGAGCAGACGTGTAAGAATCAGCTCCGTGTGGGTTCAGCCTTCCCCAGAACCATGTGTCTCACACCCTCGCCCACCAGGGACTCCCAGTGTCCCTGTGCCTCCTGTGCCACCGGCCCATCTCTGGGTTTGTGGCTTTCAGACAGCTTATGGGCGCACAAGTCTGCTTTGTGGTACAGCCTTGACCAATTCAGGAGACTCTTTACTCTTCCCCAATTTTTGTTTGTTTCAAATTTTTATTTAAGCTCTAGTTAACATAAATGGTAAAATAGGTCTCAGGAGTAGAATTCAGTGATTCATCACTTACGTGTGACACCCAGTGCTCATCCCAGCGAGTGCCCCCCTGGCCCACCTCTCACCCACCCACCTGCCTCCATCAAGCCTCAGTTTGTTCTCTGTTGTTAAGAGTCTCTTGGGGTTTGTTGCCCTTTCTTCTCTTTTTCCCTCTGTTCCCCTATGTTCATCTGTTTTGTTTCTTATATTCCTCATATCAGTGAAATCATATGGTATTTGTCTTTCTCTGACAGATGTATTTCGCTTAGCATAACGCACTCTACTTCTATCCACGTGGGTGCAAATGGCGAGATTTCATTCCTTTTTGATTGCCAAGTAATATTCCATCATATATACACACCACATCTTCTGTATCCATTCATCTGTTGATGGACATTTGGACTCTTTCTATAGTGTAGCTGTTGTTGATAGTGCTGCTATAACCATCAGGTCTTTTGTTTTTTTCTTTTTTCTTTTTTTTTTTTTTAAGTAGGCTTCATGCCCAGTATGCAGCCCAGCATGGGGCTTGAACTCACGACCGTGAGATCAAGACCTGAGCTGAGATCACGAGTCGGGTGCTTAACCGACTGAGCCATCCAGGCACCCCTAAACATCGGGTCTTTTCCCCAATTTTTAATTCTTTTTGATTTCCTTCATTAATAAACAATCAGCTTTTGGGATTACTAATCATTGCCACTTTCTTTGTCCTCCACTTAATTGGTTTTGGGCCTTGTCTTACTTCTTCTTTGTCCTGTGCGCCCTCCTGGGTAGGTGCTGGGCTTGTGTCTGCCAAGGCTCACGTGCTGCTGAGGTGTGGGTCTGGTGGGCCTGTGGCTTCTTTGGGCAGAGCGAGTTGTGAGTGGCCTTGGCTTCCACCCACGTGGGATGTTTCAGAAGGTCTGTGTGTAATCATTCCAGACCTCATCTTCTTGCTTGACTTGCTATTGGTGACATCAATCTGCTTATATGTACCTGTCCCTTTTCTGACTTTTGATGTAAATTTTTGACATTGAAACCTTAATCTGGCTTTGTCTTATCTCTTATATGTCATTTTCACCCTTTATTTTCAATCTCTTTACACCTTTAATTGTGTCTTGTGGATCTCCTACTAATGACTTCTGCAGAGCTAATCTGGGATGTCTTGTGTGCGCTGTGCCCACAGCCGCGGGGTCCACCTCTGCTCCTCTGGTGCTTGTCACCACACTTCCCATGTCTCTCTGGGTGGAAGGGACCTACCTCTGCTGGTTGTGAAGCTGTGCATCCGGTTCTTCTGTGTTTGCTCCTTCCTCATTCAGGCCGGTGTCCTGTGTCCCCTAACACTGACCTGTCCTGGTCTCTCCTGGTTCTGTCCCTGCGCCTGGCCGTGCTGTTCTCAGGCAAGGCTCCATTCACATGTGGGAGGATGTGTGCAAGTGGGCAGGTGTGTGAGCAAGCATGTGAGTGTGGGTGTGCACCTGTGAGCATGTGTGAGCATGAGTGTGGGTCTGAGGACTTGTCAGTTATTATTTTTTTAAACACGTTTTCTTCTGTCTTGGAACTTCTCATGGGCTGCGCTTCCCAGTGGGACAGACCTTCCTAGTGCAGGGCCCCTTCCACCCGTTCTCAGGTGTTACTGCCCCGGCCTGCGTGTATGTGGGGCGGCTAGGCCCATGCCCCATCCATCAAGATCGAGCTTACCACCGTGAGCATGGTGGTAAGCTCTAGGGTGTTGGGACTTCAGGGCCGGGGCCTGTGGGAGACACAGACAAGTGGGACCAGCTGAGTGACCATGTAGCCCTGTGCTGGGGGACAGCCTTGTCCTCGCTGCCTGAGGCCTGAGCGGCCCTGCCTCCGTGAGGTCCATCCCCAGACGCTCTGCCACACCTGGGCCTGGCCCTTCCCACACGTCTTCCGGCACCTCTGTGTCTCTGGTTACCCCCTCAGACAGGCCTGGCCTCCTGTATTCGGCCACAGCTTCCAGAGCCCCGGTGCTCGTTGGCAGAAGAGCGGGGCCAGTCTCTGCTCCTTCCCTTTGTCACCAGTGAAGTGTACTTCCTGTGCAGCTGGGGTCATCTTACATCATCAGCCCCGCTCCCACTCGCATGTCTTACTGTGACCTCTGGTCCTTCCATTCACCCAGCTGCAGGATCCTGTGCTTCTGTGTGGGGACTCACGCATGTGTCAGTTGTGTGAAATGCTGCCCACCAGCACAACACAACACCTCCTGACCTTCTCTGACTGTGGGCTCCCCCAGGTGTGGCCCAGGGTGTGGCCACTTGGTCCTGATTCTGCTTTGGGTCCTCGTGAATGTTGACCAGCTTTCCAAGAGTTCTTGGAGGTCCTGGTGCCATGTGGCGAAATTCAGCTCTGCCTCACCTCTTGGCGTGGTGTCTTGTGGGTGTGAGGGGTGTCTCGTGGCTGCTTTCAGGGCGATGCCATCTGTCCCACGGGGGCTTTTTTGTCTCCTTTAAAAGTCGGCGCCAGGGTGCCTGGCTGGCTCAGTGGGTTAAGCATCTGACTCTTGATTTCAGCGTAGGTCGTGATCTCATGGTTGGGAAGACTGAGCCATACATTGGGCTCTGCGCTGACAGTGTGGAGCCCGCTTGGGATTTCTCTCTCTCCGTATCTCTCTACCCCTCCCCGACCTGACTCACACTCATGCGGGCTTTGTCTTTCTCTCTCAAGATAAGTAAATAAACATTAATAAATAAACAAATAGAAGTCGGTGTCAAGTTGTTGGGCAACCAGGACGCGCTGCAGCTCCAGGGCACCAGTCTGCCTGGGCTGCTGTCACAGGAGGCGTGGACGGGCTGCAGACAACAGGCACTGGCCGCCCACAGCCCTGGAGGGTGGGGTCCACGATGAAGGCGCTGGCACGCCGCCTTCTGATAAACACCAGCCTCTGCACCGTGTCCTCACTTTTGGGAGGAGCGGGCCGCTCTCTGGGGTCTCTCTTAGGCTCAGATCCCATTCGTGAGGCTCAACATATGGATATTGGGGAGGGGGGGTCACAGACATTGAGACAATCGTCACGGTGCTACAGAAAAGCACAAGTGTTAGAGACTCTCCAGGAACGCATACACTCCCTAGAACCCTGTTGTCTGACTTCATGTTTCCACTCTGAAAACGCTGTGTGTTTTCATTCATAGGCATTCCTGTTACCATAGCACATGAGGACTCAGGTTTGTAAAAACAAACAAGTGGCTGCCGTGTGATATGCATTGTGTCTGCACCAGATTTCCCCAATTTTTTACCAAAAAAGAAAACTACTTCAAAGCTTTTGTGGCAGACTGTTAACAACAACAACAACAACAAGCCAACTTTAATCTTTAGTATTGATACATGAAAATGGGCGAGCATTTCTGCTGCGGCGTGTGCCGCTTGGGCGGGGTCGGGGGGGTGGTGGCCCTGGAGGCCCCGGTGGGTGTCCGTGGAGGGGCTCGGGGACCTGAGTGGAGCTTCTGTGCTGGCCCGACTTTGTAGGTGGCCCTCAGCGTGGCCCGAACGGCCACAGGACACCTTCCTTGCAGTGCCACTTGCACGGAGGCCACGTGTGCTGGGCCGCCCTTCCTGCGGCACGTGGCTCTGAGGATGGTGCTGTCTGGGTGCGTGACCGGGCAGCACTGACTCCAGGGGTGCGGATGTCGGTGTTCTAACTGCATGTTTAAGGCTAATTTATCATAATTGCTGAGTTGTTCGCATGAAGTGGTGGTGGTAGTTTGCCATAAAAGATTGACAGATTTTTATAAAACGACATGAGTCTTGAAAGCATAAAAATGTAAGTGAAAACTATTGAAGTTAAAATTCAGTTTAGAGATGGTTTGAACACTTCAGGATTCGTCAGAGGCGAGCCTCCTTTTTTTATAGGTGCTTACTAATTTCCAGTTTCTACTTGGAATGTGGCCTTATCATCCAGTTAATTTTAGATTGGCTTTGATTTCCCGATGGCTGGACCCTGTTCCTCTGAGACACCACGGCCCTGCATGCATACTGAGCATGTTTACAGTGAACATCCGGGCGTGTGTTCCCTCTGATGGAGGTTTTAAGTTACATTTTATTTTTCCATATCGGAGAGTATACATAAAGGAATAATTCCTGGAAAATTAGCTGATACGTCTTTTGGGAATATCAAGATATATTCTTTCAGTCTTCAAAATGTTTTATTTTAGCCAATCTTAATTAAAAAAATTTTTTTAGCGTTTATTTATTTTTGAGACAGAGAGAGACAGAGCATGAACAGGGGAGGGGCAGAGAGAGAGGGAGACACAGAATCTGAAGCAGGTTCCAGGCTCGGAGCTGTCAGCACAGAGCCCGACGCGGGGCTCGAACTCACGGACCGCGAGACCATGACCTGAGCCGAAGCCGGCCCCTTAACCGACTGAGCTACCCAGGCGCCCTAGCCAATCTTAATTTAAAAGGCAGTTTTTTTGGTTTGTTTTTGCAGAAGTACTTGACTTTATTTTCTCCAGGTATCTGGCTAAATACGGGCTCACACTGGCTCGCAGAGTGCGTGTTCCCTCCCCGGCCGTGGCTGTGTCCCCCTGTTTCCAGGGGGTGGGGTCTGGGAGCCTCAGGGGACACTGTGCCCCCGGCCCCTGGCCAGGCTCTGGTCTGGGGCTGCTGGGAAGGCTGGACGTGGGGTGGGCTCTCTCCTGGGATGTCCCTGCTGTGCGGGGACGCTGCCGAACACATTTTGTTACCGCTCTGGCCCACGTACCTGCCCCGAGCTATGGAGCTTGTGTCCCTGTTTTCTCTGCACTTGCAGCTCTTCGTAGGGAGGTGGAGTGTCTAACCCAGGAGCAGCTGGAGGCCAGGAAGCAGTCTGAGAAAGACCGCGCAGTTCTGCTCTCGCAGATGAAGGTGTTCGAGGCTGAGCTGGAGGAACAGCTCTCTCGGCATGAAGCGTGTGCCAAGCAGGCTGAGGAGCTCTCGGCGCTGAGGCAGCAGATGGCGGCTCTGGACAAGCATCTGCGGAGCCAGCGCCAGTTCATGGACGTAAGCACCCGGGATAGGTTGTCTCTGTGGCCCCGGAGTCATCCTCATAGCGTGAGGTCCCACGACACAACGTTGGGTTCACGTGCGGCCAGATTGTTGTGGTCCCGTTGCTGCTTGGTGCTCATCTCGGAGGTTGTCCACGTTTGTGATGTGTGACTGAGGGGCCCCCTCATGTGCATGGCCTGGGGGGCCTCCATCAGCCCAGGCTGCAGGCCCTGCGTGCCCAGCACCCGGGAGGCGCCTGTAGCTCCCCCAGTTGGGCCCAAGCCGTTTGCTTTCTGTGACGTTCCTCCCGTCCACGTTCACAGGCCTCCCCGCCTTGCACCTGCAGGGCCGTCCCTCTGCATTTCACTATGCTTCACAAAGTGCCCCGTGACTCGGAGCCCATTCTTTGGGTAGTGACATGCGTGTGGAAGGGAAGTGCTGGCCGCAGCAGTCCGCATCTGAGCAGGCTGTCCCCTCCCCTGACCTCGTGCAGCCCCCTCTCCTTCGGCGGGAGGTGGGTGCAGCCAGGGGAAGCGCTGTGTCCCGCCAGCGTCTGTGAGCTGTCCCAGCAGACCGCCTTTCTCGACAGGAGCAGGCTGTCGAGCGGGAACACGAGCGGGAGGAGTTTCAACGGGAGATCCAGAGGCTGGAGGAGCAGCTCCGACAGGCGGCCCGGCCACGGGGCCCGTGCGTCCGCGATGTAAGTCAGCCCGTCACACGCTGTACCCGTGGGGTAGCCATCCTCTGTGATGCTTTGAAGTTTTACCTTTCGGTTTCCTTGTCTGCCTTCCATGTACCTGACGACGACCACAGGAGCAGCTGGATGAGGAGGTATGGCGTGTTGCCCTCCCACCGCATGACCCGTGGGGCGGGGGAGGCCAGGGGCCCTCTCGCACGTGGGCTCGTTGCTTGCTTGTTTCTCTTGCTTCCTTTTGCTTGGAGCCCGACTTGCCTGCTTCCTTCTGCCTGGCATGGCTGCAGCTGATTTGCCTCTTCTTTTAAAGCATTACACATATTTTGAGATGATTGTGGATTCATTTTCAGCTGTGAGCAGTAAGACAAACGTCCCGTGCACCCTTCACCCACTTCCCTGGGGTGATGCCCACAGAGGTCGAGCCGGGAGCACAGCCAGGACACGGATGTGGGGTCCCCTCCCACCCACTAGCCTGGCCTCTGTGTTAGTTGTGTCATGTCTGCAGTTGCACAAACAGACAAGCAGTTTGTGCCCGTGTGAGACTGACCTCCTTCACTCGGCCTGGCTCTCTGGACCCTGCCCAGGGGGCTGCTGTGCCCAGAGTCCTTTCCTTGTATTGCCGAATAGCTTTTCCTTCCCTACTAACAAGATTAACTTTGTTTTCCTAACAGATCTTGTGTCATATTAATATTTTTCTACGTCTTTATTGAGAGAACACCCGCATTACAATTTTCTGTCTCACTAGGCTCCTGCGTGTAGTCTCCGTGTAGACCACTCGTCAGGATCAGTGTTTCCTCAGTTGTGTTGTATGCTTTCTTATTTGGAAGACGGCTGTTTTAACTATTGTATTTCTCAAGCAATTTCTTTGTTTTAGGTTGAATTGCTACAAGAAAAGTTGAGAGAGAAATCAGATGGGTTTGATGAACTGGTTATAAAGAAAGAATTGGCAGACAGACAAGTGTTAATCCAGGAACAGGAAATTAAACGTCTCCAGGAGACAAATGCCAGCTGCCGAAGAGAAGCGACTGAACTGCGAGAAGAACTGGAGAAGCAGAGAAACACCGTGAAAGCGCTGCAGCAGGTAGCGGCCCTTGTCGCGTGGAGGCTCTGTGGGGTCTCGGTCGGGGCTGTCGGCGGGGCACCTTCCACCTGTGCCGCTGTGCCCGCACCGTGCCGGGAGGACCGGGGGTTGGCAGATCCATAGCGGGCCGTGCCGGAGTCCACTGCGGCCTCATTTCCTCTAAGGGGGCGTCCCCTCGTGTCTCACTGGCTGCCAGCCAGCCCTCTGCTGCATACACTTCACTGCTTCCGATCTCTTGACAGTTGTTTGGGGCCGGGGGCGGGGGGTGGGTGGCCCGCACAGCCAACATCCAGTTCTCGGCAGACCCTGGTGGGAGGTCGTGTAACTCAGACACCGTCCACCTGGAGGTGGCGTCAGCCCCCACAGGAGAGGGGCTCAGTCCCACGAGACTGCCCCCTCAGGGGCCGTTGGCAAGTCCTGTTGTACAGATGGAGGTTCCTGCGAGCCCCTCCTTGGGTTCGGTTAATTTGCTAGAGTGGCTCAGCGCTCTCCGGGAAACCGTTCACTCACTAGATCACCAGTGTGTTGAGAAAGGGTGCAACTCAGGAACAGCCAGATGAGGAGACACAGAGGGCAAGGCACGGGGAGAGGGTCAGGAGAGTCCGTGCCCTCTCTGGGTGCACTGCCATCGGGAGCGTGCGTCTGTGGCACAGACATCGTCCTTTGTGTCTGAAGTTGAGGTCGAGGCGGACGCCCTCTGATTGCCAGGCGTCCGACCCAGCCACCCGGCCCTCCTCTCCAGCTGTTAGTCGCAGGAGTTGAGCTTGTGACTTTCATGTATTTCATGTCACCAGAGGTTAGACGCTTACTGGAAAAGCGGGGATTGGTGAGAAACCTTACTTTACAGTCGTTGGTTTGATCCTGTGACAAGTCCAGCTTCAAGGAGAGGAGAGTTTTGTCAGGTGTGTTTGGTTGTCGAAAATGCAGATGCCAACAGTTAACTGAGGTCAGGGGTCTTCCCGGGGGCGAGGACCTGGGCGGTTACTGTCTCGGGAGGGGCGCCCAGCACGAGAGGGGAGCCCTGCCCCTACTCTGGCCTCTTCTGTGCTGCCCGGGGACAGCTCGGCTCAGGGTGGCTGCATCAGTCCCTGCACCCTCCCCCCTCTGCTCCTGCTGCACCTGTCTCTCCTCCCTCCCTCCACTCTCTTCCCTCCCTCCTCCCTCTGACCTCTTCCCTCCTCCCTCTGCCCCTGCTCCACCTATCTCTCCTCCCTCCGTCCTCCCTCTTCCCTCTGTACTTCTTCCTTCCTCTCACTCTTCCCTCCTCCCTTCCTTCCTGCTCCACCCATCCCTCCTCCCTCCTCCCTCTACCCTTTACTCCTGCCCAGTCCATCTCTCCTTCCTCCCCTCTTTTCTCCTCCATACTTCCTGCTCCCTCTCCCCTCCATCCCTGCTCTGTCCGTCCCGCCTCTCTCCATTCTTCCTTCACTCCTGCCATCTCTCTTCTCTCTGTCCCTGCTCCCTCCCTCTTCCTGCTTCCCTCCCTTGCCCCTCTATCTTTTCTCCCTCCTCCATCTTTCCTCATCCCTCCTCCCTTCCCTCAGCAAACATTTACTGAGCATATTAGATGCTATAGGTATAAAAAATGCCCCTTTTCCCTTCCACAAAGATGTAACTTTTTGTCCACTTAATTTATTGTGACTCTTTTGTCCATATTAAATGCCCTTTGAAAATTTTTAATGAGACGTTAGTGTTCATCTTACAGATGTGCAGTGCCCTGATGAGCCATCGCCCTGTTTGTTGGCAGGTTCTTTGCAATTTTCTTCTGAATAGCCAACAGTCTAGAGACCATTTTTGTGCCTTCCTGAATAATTACTAAGGACGAATTTATTGCAGTGACCTCGCTGGCACACACATTGGCTCTCTGTTTGGGGTCACATCCTTCACCAAGCAGATCTGTGCTCTGGAGCACAGCCGGTCTATAGATTGTGTGTCTGGTGCGTGCAGGGGTGCACAGGTATGTGCAGTTGTGTGCACATGAGCTCCAGGAAGAGCTGAGGACACCGTGCACTCAGAGCACAGTTTGAGGCCCCCAGTTCCTGAAGTACTTGCCTAAAGTAAATCTTCTTTTATTCTCAAACAGGATAAAGAGGCATTACAGGAGCAGCGTGGAGTGGTGTCCACACTGCAGTCTAAACTCGATGAGGGCAGTTGCCCCACACCTCCTGCAGGCACTTGTCCTGAGAGCCCAGAAGTCCAATTAGAGGCAGTACAGACAGCGCTCCGGCAGCGGGAGAGTGAGGCAAGTGTGGGGGGCCATGGGGGACTCCCCTCTGCTCAGGGCTGCTGGTGGCCTTCACTGCCCTTCTGTGTGGAGGGGCAGGACACCCAAATGATGCCGGAAGGGTGTGTCTGTGTCTACTGTAGGTAACAGCTTGGTGTGGGCTATAAAATATCAGTAGCTCTTTTTTGTCGTGTACTTAAATCTTTTAATTTGTAGCTTTCGTAATCATTAAGTGGACTAGAATGTTAGGTACTTTTTAATATTCTCTCTTATTTTAACGAAAGGTTTTAGACTCGAAAGAACAGTTAGGAAAGATTAAGGATGACTTAGTCAGCAAGCGCGACGAAGGGCTGCACCTGAACGTGAAGCTGGACACACGGAGCAGCCGTGCCTCCGTCAGCCTGCGAGAACTGCAAGAGGAGAATGCTCGCTTGAAGGTGAGCCGGGCAGTCCTGCCCAGACACCAGGCTCCATGTCTGTGCCCGTGCCACCACCTGCCCAGGGACCACCAGCCCCGGGTCCCAGACACCGTGGGCACCGAGGATAGTCCTCTGCTGCAGGGGTTTCAGGAGATGCCTGCCTTCTGCTCCAAGGTCTGAGCCGGGGTGGCTCTGGAAGGTGTGCAGGGGGCAGAGCCCAGGGCCACCTGGACCCCGTGCCTCCTGCACCAGCCTCTGGGTCTGGTGTGCGTCTTGAGAGCGAGTCTTGTAGAGGACGCTTGTTGGAGCTCAGCGGCAGCAGGGGCACACTTGTCTGACAGTAGAAGCTGTCAAGAGAAAGTAAATGTTCACCACTTACCTATTTGGGTCATTATAGACACCCTGTTCTCGGAGAGGTGATTTTTGGTTGTTAACCCTTCCTATGAGCAGGACGAAGAAAAATACTTTTTTTTTTTTTTTTAATTTTCTCTCTTTCTTTCTTTCTTTCTTTCTTTCTTTCTTTTTCCTTCCTTCCTTCCTTCCTTCCTTCCTTCCTTCCTTCCTTCCTTTTTTTGAAGACATTCTGTTTCAAAATCTTCTAATGCCTTAGTGTAATCATGCTTCTGAGGAGACTCAGGGTGTAAAGGAAGCAGAATTGTGATGCATTGCGTACAGAGCCCTTGCCTGTGGCACCCCCGGTCGCTGTTGGGTGCGTGACCCTCACAGGCAGTGTCACATGATGCTGGTGACAACCGGGTTTGAGGCCCATCGCAGGCATCAGGCGTCCTTCAGTGGGAAACATACAGAAAACCACTTTCGGATTGAACGCTAGTATTTACACTCATGGGTTTATTAGGGTACCGCACGTCTGCCAGGTCAGGGGACCGCTTCCCATAGTCACATTTTATTGGCATCACTGTGATTATTTCCACAGGCATTTCTGCAGAACAAAGAAAAGGAGATCATGTGTGTGAGCGAGCAGCTCGAGGCTCAGCTGGCCGGGATGGGAAGGGGCACGCTCAGTGAGGTAGGCCTTTCCCGGCACCCCTAGAACCAACATACCCCTCGGGGGCAAGCGTGCCGGGGGTGGGTGGCACCAGGCCTTGTCAGCTCTGCGGTGTCCCGCCTAGAAAGGGACCACTTCCCCCAAAATGGGAAGTACCACACACGTTGCAGGAGACCAGGCGTGCGTGCTCTTGGCCCAAGTGTCCACCCTTGTTCTCAGTTCTTGGCCCGCACGGTCTTCCCTCTTTGGGCTCCGGGTGCCCCTCTCTGGCCTGCCTGCTCCAGCCGTGCTGCGTCCCAGAGGGCTCATCTCCGATTTAGTGCTTTACTCTTTAAAGCCACCTGCATGTGCTGGGTTTATATTTATGTATGTGTATATAATATATATATTTTTTTACGTTTATCTACTTATTTTGAGAGGATGAGCGAGCAAGGAAGGGTCAGAGAGAGAGGGAGAGAATCCCAGGCAGGCAGCACACTGTCAGCATGGAGCCCGTCATGGGGCTCAGACCCACGAGATCATGACCTGAGCCAAAGTCAAGAGTCGGACGCTTAACCGACTGAGCCACACAGGCGCCCTAGGTTTGTATTTCAGGTTTTCTGTTTGTGTCGCGATTGTGGCTGGTCTGTAGCACCTGCCTTTTCATGTCTGGGTGTTTAGAGTGAATAAGCCCACGTCGTGTGCTGTCAGAATCACCCTTGAAACTCCCTTCAGGTGTCTGAGGGGAGACGAGAGTCTGCATGGTGCCCAGCACAGGGGGCACGCAGGCTGGCGGTGAGGGTCGCACCTCACCAGGGCCTACCTCTGCCAGCCGTACAGTTCTCGGTGCAGATTTCAACATGGTGGATGCGTGTGTGATGGATAGCTCATATTCTCTAAACCAAAACCAAAAATTAACTTGTTTTCTTTTGTTTTCAGTATTGGCCAGATTTGCATTTGAGTTTAAAGGAATTAAATGGCACTAGTGAAACCAAGAATTGTTGTGAAACCCTCAGTTTTCAGGAAGTGAACATTGGACTATAAGAAATTAGCTGGAGATGGTAAACTGGAGCACGAATGGCTTAGTCACTAGAATGGAGTTTGGAGCTGTATTGACAGAGATTTCAATCTGGTTTTCCACCTGGCAAGATAGTTAACACCTACGTTTCAATTGTCTTATCTTCAAAGTAGCAGTAATAACATTTCTTACCTTAAAACCTTGAGGGTGACATTAACCAGCACGAGTGGAAACATTCTCCAAGGTCCAGGGGGGCACAGCGCTAGGCTCGGAGCAGTGGTGGCGGCAGTGACGGCCCCATGCATGCACCTGGCTCGGTCCTGCTCTTCAGTGTTGCCAGTCCTCAAGCCTGATTTTCTTCATTTGTTTGTCTTTTAGTGTTAGAACCATGCCTAAAACCTAAAATCTCCCTTCAGTAAAACCAAGCAGATCGACGTTACTTGAATATTAAAAAAATACACGTTAAGGGTGGTGACATTAGTGTGGAGGTGCCACGGAGAGGCAGCCAGGGAAGCTCCCTCTGCCCATGGCGGTGATGGCACAGAGTGAGAGGAAGTGTCCAAACAAGAGGCAAAGTGGCCACCGTGGGTGTCCCTTCCCAAGCACTTTGGTAACCCTGATGCGGTGGGAGTGCAGCATTCGGGTGTTTTCAGGTATTAAAGGTCATTTGTTAATTTGGTGCCACAGCTCAAAGTTGCTCCTGAACCTCAGATTAAAGGAGGGAAATTCTGAAGGTGGAACGTTTCATTCACCTCTGAACGTGCTTCTTCCTCAGGTTCCCTGTGACAGAAACTCAGAGATCGAGGAGCTGAGGTCCGTCATCGAGAATCTGCGAGAGAACCAGCAGCAACTGCAGAAAGATAAGGCAGAGGAGATAGAGCAGCTCCATGAAGTCATCGAGAGGCTGCAGAGGGAGCTCTCCCTCGGCGGCCCCGCGCCACTCGGGGCCCAGGTCAGCGAGCTGCCCGGCGACCCTGTGGCCAGCCCCGAGGCGCTGTTGGCGGCGGGGCCCGCGGGCCGGCTGCTCTCGGAGCAGGAGCGCCGGCACGGCCAGGCCCTGGAGGCCCTGCAGCGGCGCCTGCAGGCCGCTGAGGAGGCCGCCGCGCGGAAGCTGGCCGAGCTGGAGCACAGCGCAGCGCTCAGGGAGGGTGAGGTCCAGGGCATGGCCTCCCAGATCCGAGCCTTTGAAGCTGCCCTAAAAGCAAAGGAAGCGAAGATTGCAGAAAGGGATTTAGAAATCAATGCTCTGAAGCAGCAGAAACTGGCCCACTCCGCCGAGCTGGAGACCATCCTGTCTGCCTTCTCCCGCTTCCGCCGTTCCCTGGAACAGCAGCCCCTGACCGCTGAGGATGAGCCCCCAGAGCTTCAGCGGCTCCGAGCGCAGTGCATCCGCCTCAGCCGCCAGCTCCAGGTGCTGAACCAACGGTTTCTGAGGTGCCAGAAGGAGCTGGACAAGCAGCAGGCGCGAGGGGCCCACCTGCACCCTCGTGCAGAGGGCAGCTCCCAGGGACGAGGCCCCGGGGGCGAAGAGGCCTTTGATGACAAAGCGTCAGGGCCGGACGTGGGCACAGCCCCTAACAGCCGTGTCGGAGACCCACAGGTGGGCCTTGTTCCTTCCTGGTCCGCAGAAGGGACAGCCTCTGTGCATAGGGAGCTGGGGCTGGGGTGCGCTTGGGGAGCAGGCACACGGTGGTACAGGGGTGCGTTGGGGGAGTGGGGGCACACACGAGGGTACAGGGTGTGTTGGGGGAGCAGGGGCACACACGAGGGTACAGGGGCATGCTGGGGGGGGGGGGGGCGGGGCACACATGGGGGAGCCAGGGAGCACTTGGCACCTGCAAGAGGCCCTGACCCAGACCACAGAGCACTCTGGCTAGACCAGGGATGGTTGGATGTTCTGTCCAGGAGGACCTACTGTTCCTCCTCCTTTCTCTTTAAGTCAATGACTGTCCTTCGTGTGCCAGGCAGTGGGGGATAGAGTTCCCAGAGGGTGGCTTCTGGTGCTGTAGAGAGAGGAATCTGAAGCTCGTGGCTCCTGGGTGCATTTCAAGTCCCTAGAACCTCAGGTCAGAACATGTGTACACAATGGAACCTGGGGCTGCACTATTTCCTATACTTTTAAACTTCATATCTTTGAGAGTGATTGAAGGTTTTCAAAGCCCTATGATAGGGAACATTAAATAATGCAGAGATGGCTTTGTTTTAAGAGGCTCCTTGGATTTTCCTCTCTGGACTCTATTCAGTTACTTTGTTGTTGTTGTTAAGTTTATTTATTTTGAGAGAGTGCAAGCAGGAGAGAGGGGGAGAGGGGGGGGGGCGGGGCGGAGAGGACCTCAAGCAGGCTCCATGCTCAGCGCAGACCCCGACCCGGGGCTCAGTCCCACAAACCGTGATGTCACGAGTCGGGTGCTCAACCGACTGAGCCACCCTGGCACCCCTCAGTTGCTCTAATTTTTAACACTCCTCCCCTGTGTAACACTTTTTAAGTTCATTTCAGTTTGGTCCTGAGAACTCCAGACTCTCTGCCTGCTGCCCCCTGCCATCTGCAGCTTGTGTGGAGCAGCTCCCGTTGGCCCGCGCGTTGTGGGGTTTCCTGGCCGGTGCCCGTGTCACGGCGAGCACGTCCTGGCCTGCTGTGGCAGGGAGCAGGCCGTGTGTGCAGTGCTCACCTCTGGTCTCCTGTCCTTTGTGATTTAGGAGACGGGGACTTGCTGATGCCACCTGTGGACCTTCCCTCGGGGCCCTGCTGGCCAACATGCAGGCTCCGGAGCTCCGGGAAGTCCCAGGCAGCCCGACGACTGTGCTCCGTGTGCGTCGTTCTTCCTGGTGCTTTTAGCTCTGCCTTCACGAGCGTCATCCTTGTTTTCTCCGCTTATTGCAGAGTGCAGTTAACGGTGATCTGCAGCCCGCCAAAGCCCCGGTGACGCCAGACCACCCAGGTCCACACAGACAAGACCGCGTGATGTCTGTGCTCGCGGCCTGCCAGAAGCAGCTGGAGTCTGAGCTGCTCTTGGTGAAGAGTGAAATGCACTTGAGAATGGATGACCGTGGCAAAGTGCCGGGAAGGATGAAGGTACCTGGGCACACAGCACGTGGTGCTGAGCGGGCGTAGACCAGTGTTACATGGATGGCAGCTCTATTGTGTTCTCGGAGTGGTCTGTTCACATCTGTTTTGAAGTTTCCTACATGTTTTTTTGTTTTGTTTTGTTTTTTAGGTATTCTCTAGAAATGCACATTTCCCATGGTCTAGCCTATGAAAAATGAGCAGTTACTTCTCCCTTAGTGATAGCAGTAGGATTTAACTGGACTCTAAGGCCTGTCCCTAGGGTTTTCTGTGTGAGGACAGCTGCTCTGTGGCTCAAGGCCTTTATCACCAGTGTTACTTTGAAAGCTCGCATTTATTTTTTTGAACCTCAGGGGTTTTCCCTGCATATTTTGACTTTACGCTCCTGACAAAGAAGAGCATAGTAATCTGGAACGCAGCAGTTTGAGCACTCTCGTCACCAGGGCAGAAACAACACGAGAGCTGACTTGGGCTGGGGGCTGCACATTGGCCCATCAAGTGTTACAGGGTCAAGGTGTTCCAGAAATCAAAAGTGGCTGGTTTAAAGGTTTTCCTAAGGGCGGTGGCAGAGTGTGATTAGACCCTGGCTCTCGAGCCTGCCAGTGTAGACGTTGCACAGTTCGGCAGGATGTTCCAGCTCTGCTTTTCTGGGAACTCTCCTGTGGCGTGCCAGGTACACCGCATCCCTGTGTAGAGTCTGCAGGTTCTGAATCGTGCAGGTGTAGGCCCAGGGACTTCAGGCCAGGCCCACACACCCGTGCCTGCGGTTTTGATCGAAGATGCCTAAATCTGGTTTTATATGTTCATCAAATCCCCACAGGAAGTTTAATTCTGTTTGGAGAGGACTTGTTCTCTAACTCTGTGTAGCAAACATATCTCCATGCCCTTTTGATGAGAACATTTGTTTGAATTTTTTTTTTTTTTAAATTTTTTTTTTTTTCAACGTTTATTTATTTTTGGGACAGAGAGAGACAGAGCAGGAACAGGGGAGGGGCAGAGAGAGAGGGAGACACAGAATCGGAAACAGGCTCCAGGCTCTGAGCCATCAGCCCAGAGCCTGACGCGGGACTCGAACTCCCGGACCGCGAGATCGTGACCTGGCTGAAGTCGGATGCTTAACCGACTGCGCCACCCAGGCGCCCCTGTTCTTGTTTTTTAATTGTTGTATGCGGTCTCTGTGCTGAGGATCTGCTTGAGATGTAAACTTCAGGTCTTCTCAGATCTTTTCTTAGCCTGCACCTTTGCCTGGGTACATGTAATTTCCTCTAATTTCTTCTGTGTATGCAGTTGTCTTTGAATGTTCTAGTTTTTAATTTCTCCCCAGAAAGAAAACAGAGAAAAATGCTGTGGTAGAAAAAAAGGTCACCAGCCCTTTAAATCTCCTGCAGGTCACTTGAGCCAGAGGGGGAGGGGCTATGACAGTGGTCTCCCACCTGTTTGCACCTTCCAGATCAGAAGCAGCAGTGGGAGCACAGACCCCCCCCCCCCCCCCCATTTGTGGGATAGTCCTATGCCCACCGTGGCTCCCACACGTTGTGTGTAAGCTGCTCCAGGAGTAGGTGCACACCAGCCTGCCGAGGGGCTGGGGCTGGGAGACGGGTGGCTGCTGCCGTGCTGAGAGCTGCAGTTTCCCCTCCAAGCCTCCCCCTGGAAGTTGCAAGCCTCGGACAGACTCCAGAGTTACAGCAGACAAGGTGCTGCCGGTGCCGTTGGTGCCCAGGTGGGAGACAGGTTCCTGGGGCTTCCTGCTCGGCCACCTTCCCAGAGTCCTCTGCAGCATTCACTTTGCAGGCTGAGTTCTCAGCTTTGGTTCTGTTTTTCATGGAATTAAAAAAGCTTGAAATCTCAAGAGTTGGAAGGACCCGAGGGCTTCATCATGGAGGCTCATTCTTAATTGCTCAGACAGCTTTGAAATTGGCTGATAAATACTTGACTCTGTAATTCAGTTATTTTACTTTATACATGTTCTTTTCCACATGCAGAATAAAGAAAAACTACTGGAAGATTGTCAGCTGCAGAAAGTTGGTCTCATAAGTCAGGTGAAAGAACTTCAAGAAAAGTTGAACCGTCTGGTGCATTCTGTGAACTTCCAGAACAGTGAGACAGAGGATTTCAAATTTCAGCAGCCATTGGCATCTTCACATGCTTTAGAAAATAATTTGAGTGACAGTTCCAGTAATGGTGAAGAAACTGACAAATTGCCTCTTGTTGATGCATTTCATGTTGATAAAACCACATGTGATCTAATTGACCTTAGTGGAAATCAGGATTCATTGGTAAGAAATGAAATGCCAAATGTTCCCATGGAAGATAGGGTTGATTTGCAGGATGGATCATTTTGTTTACAAGTGAGCCTGCACAGTGGCTCCCACGACCTAACCCATACCCAGGAGCCCGGTCCTGTGAAGAACGCACTCAGGGCAATGGACCTGTCTTCCTGGAGCTCACCCGAGGTTGTCAGGAAGGACTCGACCCTTGAGCCTGCACCCAGCCTGCCCTTGACGCCCTGCTCAGATGCCCTGAGCTTGGATGCCTCTGTGCAGGACAGGACAAGTGCCTCACTTCAGGCTGACGAGTTGGACCTGCTTTGGTACCTGGGCGGGTCAGCGGCAGGAAAGGCCTCCAGGTGGGCAGAGTCTCCATTGGTTGTAGACAGGGCTCCCTCCACTGACCACCATGTGCAGCGGACGGCCGTGGTAAGTGTTCATCCCTGGGTGGTGCCCCGGTTCAGCGTCTGTGGGATGCCCAGGGCCCCAGCGTGTTCCCATGGGAATGTATTTGCAGGGCCCACAGTATCATAGCTGCGGCCATTGTTGGTTCATCTCCTGACAGGGCCTGTGGGCCAGGTGTAGGTTCGCACCCGACAATCCCCTGGTCAGCTTTCCACAGCGCCAACCACAGTCCATTGTAATGTGAATAATTAGGACTTCGGTTATTCTTACAAACACGTGCCATGCATCAGTCCTACTCAGACACTCCCGCCAGGCCTGTGCACACTCACCAGTGCGGACTCGAGAAGTACAGTCGTAAACCCATCTTCCTGTGTAGTTTTTGTTCAGGTTCTTTGGCTGGAATCTGTTTCCTGGATTTATTTTAAGAGATTTTACATACAATACTAATTTATTTCAAAAACAATTATTTTTGAGATAAATCATATCTTCTTACGTAATAATTTTGAGATTTTGCATATCCTGGATTAGATACAATAAAAACCAACTAACAGAGGACTTTGTTATTTGAGATACACGTATATTACCATACACACTACCATAAAAATTACCTTTAATCTGAAATACTTGCTGTTGACTTCTTTAAAATAATCCTGGAGAACTGTGGCTGGGTTTGTTTAAATTCTTTAAAGCCCGTGATTTCATTATGTCCACAGGTGTGAAACATGTGTTGGGTTCTGTATGGGTAAATGATAAATTCAGACCTTAGAAAGTTTCCCTCTGACCAGTTTAGTTCTGTGATGTATTAAGTTACTATCTGACGACCGTTTAAAAACCTGCCTATTTGAACAGGAGAAAGATGTTGAAGATTTTATTGTAACATCTCTTGATGCTCAAGAAAAGCCCAGATCCTCTCCTGTTGGGTTCGAAGGAAAAAACAGCAGAAGTGATAATGGTGAGTCAGTCTTTTTAACTCTAAGGTTTTAGGGGACAGAACAGCATGGAGGCCCCCAGCTTGGTGTTCGCCACGCTTGCCATGCACACTGGCTGTGCCCGTCTGCGTCTCTGTCCTCTGTGCTCAGTGGCACCTGAAGGCCTGATGTTGCGCTACTCTGGAAAGCTTGGTTGTGCACTTCGTGGAGTGCGGTCCCTGCACTCAACACCCAGACATCCTCACTGGCGCCCTGCACGGGAGCGAGGCTGTGCCGTGTGGGCCCCGAGAGGAGACCCTCACGTTTCCGGCGGTTCCTGCATCTTCCTCTGGATGCTTGTAGCAGGGTCGTCGGCATGGGGGTCCTTGAGAGCGCGCACGGTGACGCCGTGCTCTTCCTGGGGCATCAGGGCAGACGGTGTGTGGCGCCAGCGTGGACCCCTTGGCAGCGGTGTCTGCCAGATTTTATTCTGAGTTTTCCTTTTAGATTGCTCGGTGTCAGGGAGCGGGGATGTACTCGGAGACCGTGTCTGTGGTCTCTTGTTTCTCAGACTCGGACACACCAGTGTTAGCCTCCAGTAATGATTGTTGCCTGCGTCATCATTAGGATAGTTGCCAGTCATGACCTTCTAACCTTGTAATTTTTTCTATAATTGTTGGCTTTTGATAAGTCCATCGCTTCAGGAGATGTTTCAGCATTTTTAAAAAAAGTCATCGTTGGCTTAATTCAGTGCCTTTTAAAACTAGACCATAGTGAAGTACAGTTCATGGACGCTTCAGCCTGTGCAGAATAGGGCCAGCAACGTTTTAATTTCAGTTTTGAGTTATTCCATGAAGTAAGTGCCCGGAGTGGTTCTGCACAGTGCCTTCCAGCCTCCCCACTCCGAACCACTGTTCCCTGGGGATGCCCACGTTCAGCTTCCAGAAATTTGTTCTGATACAGATTTCTAAGTCACATTTGCTAGTTACAGAACATGTTTAAACTTCTGGCTGCCAATTTCTTCTACTTTCCTTCCTTGTTTTTCTAAGGTGGCCCCGTTGTCCCGCTCTGTCCCCTCACCACAGAGCATGTGTGTTCTGAGCACCCCTGTCAGATTCCCACAGACCTTCTGGGACCAAGGGTCCTTTCCCAGACAGCTGGTTTCCTTTCTCCTTGCTTCTTCCTATTCTCCATCACGGGTCCTGCCCATGCTGTCTGTAGGCATGGGCATGCACTGCCCACATGACCTTCACCTGCCCACCTGACCTTCATGTGCTGTCTCTGCTTGCCTGGTCAGACCCCATGTCCCTCCTTGGTAGTCCTAGTTTTGACAAAGTGTGTTTTCTAGAAGCATTTGCAGAAAAAGCATGTGTGAGATGGGTTTTCTGAGAATGTCTGCACCTTCTTGATGTTTGTTGATAGTTTGGGCTTGGTGCAGACTCATGGGTGACAAGTCATCTTCCTTCAGACTCCTGAGTGCCTGCCTGCCTGCCTGCCATCCAGACCCTGATGTCACCCAGCACCACGGTGGTCCCTTGCCGCCAAGCACCTGGGCGCAGCGCTGCCGGCTTACCGGGAACAAGTCCTTCTGCACTGAGTGCGTCTTCCTTCTTCCTGGGATGTGGTTCACTTCCTTGTGGCTCTCATCTTGCCATACTTCCTGTTAATCACTGGACTCATTTTCTTATTTTCTCATTTTTTCTGTTTCCACTTCTTTGTACTTACGTTCTTACTTGTTAAAGAGCTTTGTGAGAATTTATCCCTTAATCTTCACATCAAATGCTCCCATTTCTGCTGTGTCTTAATTTCCAAGAGTTGTTCTTTCTCATCCTCTTTTCCTTTCTCTCGAAACTTCCTTTCCTTGTTTACGAATAATATTTTCTCTCTTACTTCTTTGAAGATATTCTGGGTTTTCTGAAGTTTTCTTGTGTTTGCTGCCTTTTTTGAATTTCCTCCAGCTCTTTGAGTCTGCTTTGCGTTGTTTTGTGTGTCTGAGTGTTCCTTGGTGTGTCTGAGGCCTTCAGCTTCTTAGCAGGGCAGTCGTCAGCAACTCACTGGAAGCTCTGTGCTCAGAGGGGCCTTGCCGGGGACACTGAGCCCCTCATGCCCACCCAAGCTTGGTGCCAGTCGGAGAAGCAGTTGCAAGGACTGACCCTGCTTTTCTTAGGATGCCTCCCTCCGCTTTCCAGGTCTCCGTGGACTGGCAGCGGGCTGCAGGCTCAGGGACCTACCGCATGCTGTTGAGTGGTGTCCCATTCCTTTCTGAGGCCCCTCCCATCAGGAGCTCCTGGTGTCTCAGATGCTAGACTGTTGAGGGCTCTCCACTTTAGGCTGGCTGCTCTCAGGGCTGGTCTCCACCCACCCCATCAGGCATGTTCACCTTTTCCTGGCCAGACGCTTGCTGCTCGTCCCGCAGCCTGCACGGGGGCCTCGGGCTGGCGTCTTCCATGTCTGCACAGCCGCCTCCGGGTGCGCTGGGTGGGCCCTGCGGGCGCGTTAGCCACAGTGCTTGCCGTGTGAGCCCTGCGGGCTCTGTCCTGTCTTCGGGGAATAAGGAGACATACTTCTGCACAAGAGTAAACATGAGCCAAGGTACCACGAAGGGTTTTATGTTGGAGTCACAGATGTTAACATGGTAAACGTGAAAACTTTTTCTTCATCTGTGTGGTTGTGTAGTCTTAGGCGTTTATAAACATGTTTTTGCCGTCTTTGGTGGTTTGTTGATGTCGTCTTCAGGGCCGGGGCCTCATGTGGCACCATGAAGCAGGGGTCTGGCCACATCTCTGGCACTTGCAGGGTGTCCCCCAGTACACTGCCAGAGAATTGGAGTGTAGACCCTGACTTTGTGCTGTGTTTTTAGGGGATGGCTCGGGGTTTGGAGACATGCTGAGCCAAGGTTCGGGAAGACTCGATGCCCCCACAGCAAGTCCTGTGGTGCTGCTTCCCGCCTCTGGAAGGTTCCCACAGCCGCTGGAAGCCATGAAGGAGAAGGAAGTCCATCCGAAACAAGTGAAGGTAAGGGCTGGCGGGAGCAGGGTGCGCGGTGTCGATGGGCCTCCGTGTGCGGCCGCCGTGATTGCCCTGTGGGTGCCACGTCAGGGTGCGTGCGTCACACCACAGGGCCAGCTGCGTGGGGTCTCGCTGTGCTCTAACGTGTTTCCATAGGGGGAGAGGCTGCTGGCGTGGGGAGCTTGGGATCAGGTATCCCAGGCGAGAGCCCAGCATGGCAGGTGGGGGGGTGGGGGGGGTTGGGGCGGTAGGGGAGAGCTGTGGGAGCTTCGGGCGCTGGGGTCCCGAGAGCAGGACCAGCTCTTCCTGCACCTGCTGCGGCACAGCGCACAGGGGACTTTCAGGGGTGGCTGTTGTGGTGAATCACAAAAGGCAAAAAGTAAGGTTAATCTTCCTGGATTGAGTTCAGGTATCACAATGCATGACCCTCTGGGGAGAAGTGGTTGTAAGTTTTGTTTGGTTTTGGAGATTGACCTTTAGCCTTTCCTAAAACAACTGGGGCCTGTGCTCGTGACTGGGCCACCCGCCACCAGGTGCCTGCCTGGGACCGAGCAGCAGAGCAGGGACCGCATGACCCACTCTGCTGACACAGGGCTGCGGGGCCACATTGGAGAGCCCAGCCCACTCTGCTGTGGGAGCTGCTGCTCGGGAGGGGTTGTCTCTGTGTCCTCAGGGCCTAGACCATTCTGCCTTCTGCTCTCTGCTCTTTTCTGTGTGTCCCTGAAGTTGACACTTGAGAAGAAAGGTTATTATCTGCACTCGTGTAGCAGTGCGGGCAGTTTTGATGGGCAGCCTCAGCTCTGACTCAGCTGGCTTGAATGGCACACAACATTTATCACTGGACCATACTGGGAGTTGGCTCCTGGTGCGCTGGCTCCAAGTGTATACCTAGAGAGGCCACCAGTGTCCCCGCACTCGCTCATTCCTTCCCTGTGCCACCAACAGGAAGCCTGTGGCACTTCTAGGGTCAGGCAAAGCATGGGCCCAGTGCTTCCTTTGAGGCTGTTTTCCAGGAATATCCCGCCCGTCCCCTGCCCCCACCCCCCGTCTTTCATTGGCAGACCTGGTCACACGGCCACCAAGACCAGCCGTCCTCAGCCCCGTTGACGAGCTGGGCTCATACTGACCCACTGCTGACAGGGAGTCATTGTGTGAACCACCTGCCGCAGCCCCGCTCGCCCACTGCTGCTGGTCTCCAGGTCACGGAGCTGGGCCCTTGGTGACCTCTCACAGCCAGACTCCACAGATCTAAAGCCCCTTGTGCCCTGGGGTCAGAGCCTGGTTCTCACCAGAGGAGGGAGGAGAGAAGCCACACTCAGCTTGCTGCGGCTGAACTGGGAGCAGAATTTAAAAACACTTTTTCTAATTTTAATTGATATGTGACACTGTGTAAGCTTCAGGTATACAGTGTGTTGGTTTAATACACACACGTTGTTTACACAGTGATCCCACAGTAAGATTGGTTAACGCCTCCATCACCCAGAACTTTTAATAAGTTTTCTTTTCTCTCACCAGTTTAGTGAATCATTTTTCGTCAAAACCACTGGCACGGCCTTGGCTGAATAAGCAAACCAATACAATGTCACTGTTGTGTTTTATTCACATGGTGAAAACATTCCTGTTACGTTGCTATTACAATGCCATCAAAAGAAAATGATTTTGAGGTTAAGTAAAATCTCCAAAATTGTGTTCATCTTGCTCCTTTAAGAATTGAAATCGGAGAGGCATCTGGGTGGCTCAATCAGTTAAGTGTCCGATTCGTGATTTTGTCTCAGGTCATGATCCCAGCCCCGTGTTGGGCGGGCTCCATGCTGAGTGTTGAGCCTGCTTGGGATTTCTCTCTCTCTCTCTCTCTCTCTCTCTCTCTCTGTCTCTCTGTCTCTCTGTCTCTCTGTCTTTCTCTCTCTCTCCACCTCCCCTCCCCTGCTCATACTCTCTCTCTCAAAAATTTTTTTGATATGGGAGTGTGTTTTTTGGCTGTTTTTTTTAATTTCCTTTTTTGCATTCCTTAATTTTCTACATGACATAGAATGTTAAAGATATGTTCTGTTAGTGTTTCCAATCCAGGCAGTCTCATGTTAGAGGAGTTTGTAATTTTTAAGGAATAAACGTGGTTCTGGTGACAATTCTACGTACTTAGGCTTTGAGGTTTAACACTAGATGATTGAAAAAGGAAAACCAGAAAGAAGCCCAGTACATGCCCTGGAGCCCTTTTGCAAAGCAACCGAGGTTGCCTGCAGGGGGCTGCGTGGATGCTGGGAAGTTAGCCTGCAGTTCTCTGTTCGCTTCAGTCGGAACCGGCGACTTCAGTATTCCTGATGTCTGGGTATTTTCTGGGAGATTTCTCAGGTCACTCTGGTTTAAGTTGCCACCTGTGTTTCTGGAGCGTGAAGCCACACTGCTCACCGTGAGGGACGACTGCGCCAAGAGTCAAGTCGTCTGAGAGCTGGCCCCATGATGCAGAGTGGTGCCAGCAGGGGCCGAGTCTCAGGACCGCGGTGTGGTCACGGCTCTGGGGGCCCTGAAGCTGGGGATACTGGTTGGGGGGGGGGGGGGTCCCTGAGCAAGTGGTGTGGGTGGCCAGGCTTGGACTCCTCAGGAGCCCTGCTGGAAGCAGCTATGAATGGGGGCGAGTGATTGGCCTATGGCGCACTGTGCATCAGCTGGAGCAGACAGGGGCACCCAAGTGACAGGCCGACATGGGAGGTCACGACAAGGGTGGGCTGGTCACAGCGATGCAGGTCCCTGAACAGAATGCCAGTCCTGAGGACAGGGTTCTGGAACCTCCTTGGACCCCGTGGTTATATCTGTGGTACCCAAGGTCCAAACCGATTGCAGACCTCCAGGCCCCAGCCAGCATCGGACCCAGGGGGTCTTGTGACATCACTGAAGGGATGCGATGGCCTCACGGGAAGCTTTGCTCTCGGAAAGGTGCGGGCAGAGTACCTCCCTCGCCACTGGTGCTCTTTCTGCGTTTATCAGGAGAGTGTTGAAAAGGTGGCAAGTGACAGTCATCTGCAGCCATGTCAGCCCTCCCTGTCTCTGCAAGCAGAGGATGAGGGTGGATGGGTGGATGCAGGAGGTCGTAGACCTCCAGCCGCACCCACAGGGGCCGCCATCTGGGCCGCTAGACCTGGCGTCTAGCAAACGGAAGGTTTTTTAAAGTAAAAGTGTTTCTAGGGTTATTAAAGAGAATTGTCTTTAAGGTAAGCGTCACGTGGGGTTTGGGTGTTTTGTACTTTTGTGTTAGTATTTTACTTTTTTGGGTCCCATCATTAAAGTCCTAGCAAAACCTATTTCTGGTTAAATAGTTGTACTCTGTTATAGCTTCCCGTTGCTACTTTCATACTTCCCTGTTTGAGACCTCTATTCCCATCTATTCTCCAGAGTTTAGGCCTAACATGCCCCTTGAGTGAATCTTTGCATGTGGAGTGAGGACCTTCATGGTTACTTTGGACACTGTGTTGCCCCCAACCTGGGGGCAGCTCTGGGGAGGCCCCACCATGAGCCCCACCCAGGATTAGTGAAGGGATGGTAGGGGTGGCATCCACTGTGCAGACCCTGGTGGGGCGTCCTTGGAGTAGCTTAAGCAGAAATTGTCCTTCAAACCATTTTTCTAGCAGTCTCTGAAGGTTACGGGGGAGGAAAGTTTGAAAATCTCACAGAACAGCAGAATCTGCTCTTTGATACAAGCCATGGGGGTGCTATGTGGGTGGCTCTAGTGAGCATTCGTGATTGGTGGGCAGGGTGCTGAATGCACGATTAGCTTCAAGCTTCTTTTCCCTCTTTCTGAAATGCACGTCCCGTTGCAGGCTTTGCTGCAGATGGTGTGTGATGAGAGCCACCACATACTGGCCTTGTCTGAGTACCGTGGGCCGCCTAGCGCCCTGAGCAAGGGCGAGCCAAGTGCCTCCCTTGAGCGATTCCCAAGGGAAGGCCCTGGCCTGTTGGAGGCAATCCCGGCCCTGAGGAGGCATCCGAGCCCCACACTCCTAAAGGGAGAGAAGGTATGGTGGCATTCCGCCTGAAAGAAAATAGGCTGTGGGCATGGAGCACTTTGAGTGAGTTGCTTGGCCAAATGAGTGGAATAAAGGGAAGAACAGGGTCGTCAGTGGACACAGGGGCCGTGCTCCTGGCTAGTCACCTTCTCAGTCATGTTTGCCAGCACATTCCAGCCCTGTAAGGGCAAGAGAGGCCGTGGGAAGATGTGTGGCGGGGCTCAGTGGGAGGAGGACATGGGGCCGGGCCTGAGCCCACAGGGTCTCAGTGCCCACTTTGCAACCAAGGACCCGGGGTGGCACAGAGAGAGAGAGCCAGGTGCTGAACCCTGTCCAAGGCCACAGGGGGCGGAGGGAGCGGTGGGCAAGAGGGCAGTGCCGGGCCCAGGCCTACAGTGGGGGCGGGAGCAGCCAGTCAGCGGGCACCCGCCCCAGGGCCTGGCAGAGCGGCGGTGGGGAAGAAGGTTTGCCTGCCAACGTTTTCTCAGTCTTACCTGCTGTCTCCTTCAGCACCTTCTTCGTTCATGATGGCGGGCTTGGCTTTTCGTGCCCTGGGCTGGTCGTGGTCTTCTGTTGGGTGGTCTGCTTCCGCCTGCAGGGTGCATTTATGGAAACACCAAACTGTTCGCTCCAATATTTTAGGAGTTTCCTGACATGTGCCTCGACTGGAGAGGAGAGTTTCTACAGATCGTTCAGGAGGCGTTTGGAAAAGAGCGGGAGATGCTGAGGGCCGAGTTGCAGCCCCGGCCCTGCGGCCCTGACCCCGGGGACCACAGCTCCCTGTTGCAGAGGCTAGAGAAGGTGGTCCAGGAGCAGGTGAGCACGTGCCTCGATTTAGTGCCCAGAGCCACTGACGGTGAATTTTGGTCCCTGTGTTTCCCCTGACCTTGGAGTGTGGTAGTGACTGAGGAGGAAGTCCTGTCTGTGTGCAAATAGAATCTATTCTGGAAATATCCTGCCTTTCCTTGGAAACAGAGTGGTGCTAAGTGGTCTGGCCCAGGCTGTGCGTGGGAGCCCGGCACTGTGAGGGTCCTGGGGGGCCTGCTTCCCCAAGGTCCCTTGTAGGAGAGGGCACTAGAATCCAGATGCAGGGTCTGTGGCAGGTCAGAGCAGCCTCTGGCACAGACCAGGGTGCAAGTGAGGCCTGAAGGTCCCTAGGGGCCTCTGTGCCTGTGTTCTAGGCCACCTTTGTCCTGTGAATTTGTTCTTGCTCGGTCCCCAAGCTTGTGCCCATGAAGCTGGAAGCAAGAATTTGTGGACAGTGGGCTGTTTGTGCCTGGAGATGCTGGCCTGGCCCAGCCTCCCCCGCCCTTGGGACGTGCTCCCTGCTCCCCCGTCCAGGGGGTGCTCCTCTACGTGGCCATGTCTGTGACCCTGCTCTCCCTCCTTTGCCACCCCGGCTCCGGGGATACCTGCAGGAAAAGTCCTTGGAGCACCTTCGCTTGTCAGACCGGAGCAGCCTGCTGTCCGAGATCCAGGCTCTGCGCGCCCAGCTGCGGATGACTCACCTGCAGAACCAGGAGAAGCTGCAGCAGCTGTGTGCGGCGCTGACCAGCGCGGAGGCCCGCGGGAGCCAGCAGGAGCACCAGCTGCGCAGGCAGGGTGAGCACTGCCCCTCCCGCTGCCCAGCACTGGGGCTGGTCTGTCCGGGTCCCTGGGCATGGGGACCATCGGCCTCGGCATTTCTTAGTTCACAGAACTCCTGGAAAAGCGACTCTGTGGCGCCGCCCAGGCAGTGGGGGGGGTCTATATTGGTGTGAGCGCTGGGCACCAGCAGGACCATGTCTGGGAGTCCCTGGGGCTTGCACTAGGTCTCAGCAGCCTGTTTTACGCGTTTATGTTAATTTAGGTTCCTTGGGACTTTCTTATAGATATTCACATCATCTCTGAATAAAAAGCATTTTGTTTTCTCCTTCTCATCTGCCACCTCCTCCTACTGATTGCTCCAGTTAGGCCGTCGCGTGCTGCCGTGGCAGGCGTCCGGCCATAGGAGAGGTGTTCCGCCTCACACCCTCACACAGGCTGCCAGCAGTGGTCTCTGCACAATGCTCTCCATCCACGTGCACAGCCCCTTCTCTTCCTAGTGCTGGGTGCCGAATGATGGGCCAGGCCTTGCAATGCTTTGTGTTTGGGCCATGTTGCATTACCTCGTGAGCATTTCTGGGCTGGACTTACTGGTATTTTGCATCTAAATGCATGAAGGCTACTGGTGTGTAGCTTCCAGTCTTTGAGTTCTGGTGTGGGAGTAGTGCCAGCCTCATGGAGGATTGACCGTCTCTCTCCCTTCCTTTTTCCCCGGGAGACTGTAGAGAACCAGGGTTATTGCTTTGCTAAGTCTTGGGAGAGTTCTCTGGGGAAGCTGCTAGGGTCGAGGCAGTCCCTGTTGGGAAGCACGAAGTGTTGGAGTGATGGGTGAGGTGGCGATTTAGGACGACTGTGGAGATGGACACACCTGGTCTTCGTGCACGTCCATCTCGGCTCAATCCTCACTCCTGCCTCCAGGAGACCCTGGACCTGAACAGCTGGCCCTGGGGAGCCGCGTCCCATCCTCTGGTCTGCACGGCCACTCTGCCTGCACGACTCTGGGTGCCCCGAGGCCTGGAGGGAGTGAGCCTCCGGTGTCCTGGCCATCGGCCTGGAAAACTCATTTTCCCTGAGAGTGAATACATCTCCCTCTCCGTACTGGTTTGTCTTCAGTTTGTGAAATCATTTGTACAGCTCACCCGAGATTCACGAGTAATGGTATCTTATGTCCCCTAACGTCTTTCTCAGTTGAGTTATTGGCATACAAGGTTGAGCAGGAAAAACGTATAGCAAGTGACGTACAGAAAACGCTGAATGAAGAGCAAGAGAAAGCCAGCAGCGTTCGGAAGCTCCTAGTGGTAGAGCAGACCGTCGTCAGAGACTTAAGATCTGAGCTCCGCGAGTGTAAACAGGACAACGAGAGGCTGCTGGCATCCCTCAGCGAGGCACAGAAGGAGGTCCTCCAGCTGAGGTGGGGACCCTAACCCTCCTCCCACACAGCACCTCCTGGCTCCCCGGTTCTGTCCACACTTTTGTCGAGGAACGCAGCGTGTGCGCGTGTTGTGATAGGTGCCCCGGGTCTGTCTACGGCCCAGGCGCTGCAGCCTGGTGTGTCACTGCCTCTCCTGCACAGGTCTGTGCTGGACAGCAAGGAGAGCAACCTGAAGGCCGCGCTGCAGGAGCTGGAGAGCGAGCGCGGGAAGGAGCGCGCCCTGCAGAGCCGGCTGGAGGAGGAGCAGCTGCAGCACCTGCAGAGGGAGGGCCAGAGCTCCAAGACCCTGGAGGTGCCTGGGCGCGGGGCTGGCGGGGGGCGGTGGGGCCGGCAGGTGGGGGGGGCTGGTGGGGGGCAGTGGGGCTGGCAGGTGGGAGCGCAGCTCCTCATAGGGCCCAGCTCCCCGTCTCCCTGTGGTCACGTGCCTGGTGGCAGGGTGTAACAGCAGTGAAGCAGGCCTGCGTCTGCGGTACAGCAGCGTCTTCGTGGTGACAGACGGGTGCTCACAACCCATACTGTCTGGCCGCACGGAGCACAGCCTCGGAAGTGCGTGTCAGACTGCTTAAATGGCAGTGACCCGGCTTCTCTGTGCAGTGGAGGTTGTGTGTGTGAATTGGCATGCTGTTTGGCATCTCTGATGGCCACGGGTCTGGCAGGTGCTCTGTGTTCCTCAGTCCCAGGGCTGGGCAAAAGCGTCTTTCACCCACCCGGGGACTGTGGCTTGGCGAAAACATCGTGTGTCTGAGTGTCCAGGGTGTTGTGGTTCTAGGGAAGGTGTGCATTTACTGAACACTGCTTCAGGAAAGTACTTCATCCCTGAATAAAAATGGCAAAGTAACAGAAGAATTGTTATATGGTTTTCTCGTACCTGTAGGATAAAAAAGTGTAATTGCTAGGTTGAAGAATATGAACAGAAATTGGGGCAGGAAGATGGTTTTGACACTTCTCTTGATTTGCTTTTTCGCACCTCTTCCCTGATACAGGAGCTAAGACTCTCTTTGGAGAAGCAGCACGCTCAGAGTAATAGACTGTGCGTTGCACTGAAGCACGAGCAGACGGCAAAGGACAACCTTCAGAAGGAGCTGCGGATCGAGGCCTCGCGCTGTGAGGCGCTGCTGGCGCAGGAGCGGAGCCAGCTGTCCGAGCTGCGGCGCAGCCTGGAGGCCGAGAAGGACCGGTCGCTGGAGCTGGCCACGGCCTTGCGCCACGAGCGCCTCCTGACGGAGCAGCTGAGCAGCCGAGCACAGGAGGCCCCGGCGCATCGCGCTCTGCTGAGGAAGCTGAAGGAAGAGAAGTCCCGCGCGGCGGAGCTGCAGGCGAGGCTGGAGCAGGTGCAGCGGCAGCTGGTGGCCGATGTGCAGAAGCAGCGTGCGGAGATCGAGAGGGAGAAGGAGGTAAGGGGCACGCAGACCTCCGCTGTGGAGCCCGCCCAGGCTCGGGAGCCGACAGAGGGGGAGAGTTCCTCACAGCAGCAGGCAGGATTAAAGCGCTCACAGGCGAGGCTGGCTGCACGGGAAGGACACAAGGACGCAAGGAGGAGAGCAGAGACGAGGCCCGGCCGGGCCGACATGGAGAAGAGGCAGGCTCGAGACAAGGAGAGACTGGTGAGAGCACCGCCGACCGCATCGGCACCCAGCAGCCAGCCAGGGGGCCGAGAGCGCCACATGGGGGCCTGACCCTGGGCCACTCCTTCGTCCCGCTGGTCCGTGCGTCTGTCCCCTGCTGCCCCCTGGTTATCGCAGCTTTGTAGGTTTCCGTGTCGAGAAGCGTGAGTCTCCAACCTCGCTCATTGTCAGGGCTTGGGTGTTCGGGGACCGTAGGGTTCTGGGGCCCAGCCTTGACTCTGCAGGTCACTTTGGGGGGTGAGGCCACCTCAGCGATGTTACCTCCACGGGTTGTGAGGTTGGAAGTCTGTCCGCGCGTTCAGGTCTTTGATTTCTTTCAGCCACGTTTTGCTGTTTTCAGATGACGAGTGTTAATGCTGTTGTTCTGTTGTTCTGAGTGTTTTATTAGGGGTTGGTGTTGTCGTAAGTGGAACTGGTTTCTTCTTTCCGTGAGCAGATGGTTCCCTGCTGGCCTAGAGCAATGCCGTTGGGCCTTCTGTCGATCTTGCATCTTGTGCCCTTGCGCTTGTTTGTTGTTCCCAGTCATTTGATGCGTTCTTTGGGCTTTTCCGCATATGAGATCACGTCACCTGCACGGAGATGTAGGTTTACTTCTTCCTTTCTGGTCCGGGTGCCTTTCGTCCCTCCTGCAGTGCTGAGTGGAGGTGCTGCAGCCTCTTACCCGTCCTCCACCCCCAGCTGTGACAGCTGCCCTTCATCAGAGGAGATTCTCAGGGTACCTGTTTTATTCAGACTTTTTGTGTCTTGTTTTCAGTCTCGAGAGTGAGCTGGATTTGTGGTTTTGGTGTCTTGAAATCTATGGTTTTTGCCCTTTATTCTCTTAATGTCGCGTTTCTCGTTCGTTTTCACTGGTGGAGCCAGCCTTGCGCTCATGGGATGAATCCCACTTAACTTTGGTGTAGGATTCTTTTTTATATAGTGCTGGATTCGGTTTGCTAGTATTTTGTTAAGGATTCTGCATTTATGTTCATGAGAGATGTTGGTCTGTACTTTTATAGTTGTGGTGTCTTTTTTTTTTTTATGTTTATTTTTGAGAGAGAGACAGAGCATGAGCAAGGGAGGAGTAGAGAGAGAGGGAGACACAGAATCTGAAGCAGGCTCCAGGCTCTGAGCTGTCAGCACAGAGCCTGACATGAGACCCGAACTCATGAACCATGAGATAGATCATGACCTGAGCCAAAGGTGGACGCTTAACCAACTGAGCCACCCAGGCACCCCATAAAGTTGTGGTGTCTTTGATTTTCATATTGGGATGATTTTTGCCTCACAGGTTGAGAAGTGTTCCTTTTATTTTTTGGATAAAATGTTACTTTTAGATATATTTTATTTCTCAGAGCCTTTATTTCTGAGAAAATTATATCCTGTGTCTTCATGTGGATTCACGTATGTTTTGCCCTCTTTAAAAATCTTTTTTAGTGCTCACTTTGGCAGCACATATACTAAAAATATTTTTTAAAAACACACAAGGAAAATCAGTGGCCTGGTCTTTTCAGTGGTTAGCCTGCCGTGAAACGTTTGAGAAATGACTATGTGTTTCTAAAATCAAAAGTCTAGATTTCTAAGTGTTACAAAGATAAATCAGACCCCCAAATGGTATAAAATTAGTTTTGGAAGTTCATGTGGGGAGTGTGATCAGTGTGTTTTAACAGCTTCACTGAGATACGTGGAGTTCACCAACCTGAATTGCGTCCTTTGCAGTTTTAGTACAAACTCAGAGCTGTGGACTCGTCACCACAGCCAGCTGTAGATTGTGTTCACCACCCCGTGTTGAGCCTCATGTTGTTAGCGCTCACCCTCACTTCCTCCTCCAGCCCTGGCCACCGCGAGTCTACGGTCTGTTTGCAGATTGGCCTGTGCTGGACCTTCCTATGAAGGAACCGCCCCCCCCCGCCGCCCGTGTGGCCTTTCCTTGTCTGACTCCTTTCCTGATGTTTTTGGGGCTCGTCTGTGCTGCGGTGTGTGTCAGCGGCAATATGTTTTGCACGTGGCCTTCGCAGTGGCGTAAGCAGCCCTTGCTGTAGTGGCTGCATTTACCGCCCAGAGTCTTGGAAACGCAGGAGTAGTTTGGAGGTGTGACAGAATGGGCGCCGTGCGGCCGGGAAGCACCCCATGTTGTTTTGTGAAGGAAGCAAGTAGAGTCAAGCCCCAGATGGGCCTTCGTCACACAGGATCCCCAAACGTGTTCCAGATTGTGTGTGTGTGTGTGTGTGTGTGTGTTTACTCTTTCTCCATGGGAACAGCGGCCTGTAGCCTTCGTGTGCCTCTTATGGACTTCCCCAAACTGTCTCTAAAGTTTTCAGCCAAACCCTATTGTTGAATTTTGATTTTTTTTTTTTAAACGAGTGGTAACGTGATTGCTTAAAAAATGCAAAGAAAATGTTTCCTAAGTTAAATAAGTAATTGTTCTTCATGATGCATCTTGGAAAGAATTTGAAGTGATTAATGTAGCCCCTTTGGTGTTATTTTCACTGTTGATGGTTAAAATTTTTTAAAAAAGTAAGTTTAATTTTTTATTTATTTTATTTTTTATTTTACTTATAAAAATAAACCTGTAGGTTTCTTGGTATGTTGCTTTCCTAACTTGGAAAATAGAAAAGTAATGATCCCTGTGTCCTCACGAGGCTGGAGCGTTAATCTATCGATGCCAGGAAGAGCCTGTGGTCCGCGATGCACGGGGCGTGTCGAGGGAGGCCCGGGCCGGGTTCTGGGCACCCAAGGTTCCCTCCCAATTCCGCGGGTATCTGTCTGCTTGTCTCCAGACACGGTGCCGCCTCCCGCCTCTCCTGGGGCCTCCTCACCCACGGAAGCTCCACCCGGCCGCCCCTGTCACGTTTATGGCTGCCCAGAGGGGTTTGCACCAGGTGACTCCCTCTGTCTCCCTGGAGGGGGCCCAGATCCCCGTGTCGGGCAGGAAGCTGGGGACTGTTCGCTTCCTCCCAGGCACCCGGCACACTCCGTGCTGAAGGGCATTTTGTAAGTGAGGCGGTTTGCACTTAGTGCAGGTGCTTGACCCTGCCCGTGTCCGTGTGTTGGTGTGTGTGCGCGCGCACGTCAAGGTCGGGTGCCAGAACTGGGGCCCGTGAAGACTCCTCCTCGTTTCGGCATGTGGCGTCCCCTCCTCACACTGGTGAGAGCCTGACAGTTCTCAGAAATGCAGGTCGAGCCTTCACCACCGAGACCCCGTCCGTCTGAGGCAGGGAGGCTGCCCTGACTCCACACCCCGTGTGGAGGGTGCCGGCCAGGGGCCGCCCCCTGCTGAGGGCTGGGCTTCTGCCTTCTGCTTCTGGAACGTGCGCACGAAGGGCCCGTCTGTTGTTTTGCCGTTGACAATAGCGAGAATTGGAACTGCGGCGCCAGCGTGACGAGCACAAGATCCGGCAGCTCCAGCGGACGGTTCAGGACCTGGAGGCGAAGGAGGAGGCCCGCCAGCGCCAGTGCCCGGAGTCGGCGCGGCTGCAGGAGCAGCGGCTCAGCCTGGAGAAGGTCCGGCAGCAGCTGCTCTGGGCCGCCGGGCTCCTGACCAGCTTCGTCAGCCAGACGGTGGACAGGTGAGCGCGTGGGCTCCGGCCACGCCCCCGCGAGCCCCGCCTCTTCCGTGAGGAGCGTGCACAAGGCTGGCGCCGTGTTTGGTGTCAGGTGCCCATTTTTAAGCAACAGACGCTTGTTTCTCTCGCCACGTGTTGACACATTTGTGGGCAGCACTCTCCTGAAAGGTGTTGACAGCATGTGTTTTCTCTATTTTGATATGAGAGAAAAATCCAAGTTGCTTTTAGATCTGTTCTCCTCATGCCCTTTTACAATTGCTCACCACCCAGAGGGTCTGGACCTGACGCCAGGCCCCTCCTGCCCACTCCCACCGCGGTTGGGTGGGGCCAAGCATCCGTGCTGTGTCTGCCCTGCCTCCGTCCTCAGGATCACCACTCACGTGACCAGCGTGTGTCTGCACGGTTGAGGGACTGACAGGAGTGTTGACACTATAATTAATTAAATTAATATTTGCCTTTTCCTGTATGCACAGAAACTCAGCAAATACGGTTCTCCTGTCTGTAATTGGATTCGTTTATACAGCAGTATGATCTCTGAGCAGACTTTCCTGGGCTTCTCAGACTGTGCACAGGGCTGCACCACCTCAGGGCCACCACTGTCATTAGAGAGGCCCCGAGTCCCTAACTTTGTGGACAGGGCATGGCTTGACGAAGCAGTCATAAGCAAGTCCTCCTGGGGCTGCATTGGACCCATTTGTCATCTCTCCACGCGTTCCCAGTGGCTTTGGGTAATTATCAGTTGGGATCTGGGTGAATCCTCTAAGTGTCTGTTTATTTTCACAGGACAATTGGCGACTGGACATCATCAAATGAGAAAGCAGTGACGTCCTTACTGCACACGTTAGAGGAACTCAAGTCTGAGCTGAGCGCGCCCAACTTCTCCCAGGTGAGAGGTGGGGCTGCCTTTGCGGTTCCTTGTATCCCTCCTCCGCTGCCACAAAGAAGTGGGTGTCTTCTTGGGCATTGCCACGTGTTGCCCCCAGAAAGCCGCCTAACCTTGCCGATGCTCAGGCACTCCCCCCAGAGGGGCACGGGCTGCTCTGCCCCAGGCCCAGCCTGCTCCATGTACACCTGGGTTGAGAGCCTGAGCTCTCAGCTGCGCCTGTCAGCTGCGCGGGAAGGTGTTGCCTTGTAGGAAGGTGATCAGAAGTTGTGGTTGCTGGGGCAGCTGGGTGGCTCAGTTGGTTAAGCGTCCGACTTTGGCTCAGGTCATGATCTGTCTCATGGTTCATGAGTTCGAGCCCCATGTCGGGCTCTGTGCTGACAGCTCGGAGCCTGGAGCCTGCTTCAGATTCTGTGTCTCCCTCTCTCTCTGCCCCCCTCACCCCCCAGCTCTCAAAAATAAACATTAAAAAAAAAAAAGTCGTGGTGTCTGACACAAATTCCTGGTAGATGTTCCTTGGTAATCGTGAAAACATCCTGTTTATTGTGAAGGCAGCATGCATGTAGGCAGCAGGGGACCTTGTACCTGCTGAGCATGAGGGGTCAGTGTGGTGCATCCTGCCCTATTTACCAGTGCCTCTGTCAGTGTCCTGTGCCTGCTGTAGGCTGAGTGTGGCTCTGATTATGGAAGTAACGAACCTGTGTTAAGGGACTTACTTGTTGGACCCTCGGGGAAGAACCCACGGTGCTCTCTGGGCCCTCTGTGTGCTCACAGAGCTGTGAGCAGGCCGGTGCTCTGTAGCAGGCTGGCCCTGTCAGTGCAGCCCAGGGCTGTGCGAAGTCAGTTTCTTACAGGATCAAAGAGAAATGTGCTTTGATCACTTACTGTTTTCCATCCCATAGATGGACAGCTCTTCTTAGCCCCACAAGCTGTCACTGAACCCCAAATATGGGTAAAACTATAATTCCTGAAAATAACCAACAGTAAAAATACACAGTGTGTACCTTTTTTTTTTTTTTTTTTAGACTAAGAGCGTGCGCGAACAGGTAAGGGGCAGAGAGACATTCTCAAGCAGGCTCCACCTCCAGCGCAGAGCCCAACTCGGGGCTCGATCTCACAACCTTGGGATCATGACCAGAGCTGAAATCAAATCAGCCGCTCAACCAACTGAGCCCCCAGGGACCCCTAAAGTGTGTACCTTTTAACAAAAAAGGTATATCCATTAATGTTTTTCTCTTTTCAAGAAAAAAATGCCAGCAGAGCTGCAGGTCCAGCTGGTGGATGTCCTGCTGAAAGACAATGACTCCCTCACGAAAGCTCTGTGCACAGTGACCCAGGAGAAGGCTGAGCTGCGCCTGGCGGTGTCCCAGCTGGAGACGTCTCTGAAGCAACACCTGCTGAAGGGCCGTGTCCGGAGCGTACGTACTGGTGCTTCTGCTCGGAGATGGCGTGAACCGGGCTTCCTCTGGGCCGTGGGCTTGAGTGCTGGTTCTTTCCAGTTAGCTGTCATGGGCTCTGACCTCCCCAAGATGCCAGATGCCTTATATAACATTTCAGCAGGTTTTCCACTTCGTACACAGACACGGGACCCTTGCCGGGAGATGATGTTTGATACATGTTCATGAAAAGAAATCTGTTCGTTTGACTTTTACGTAATGAAAACGACCTCAATTTTCCTGATTGTATAGTTTGGTAGACTTTCTTCTTAGAATGCCTGATTTTTTTTTTCTTTTATTTTTAGATTGTCATGTCCCTGATTTTACTTTTATGATGAAAAAATTTTTAATTGTTTTTTGGACTTGTATGCAGTAAAATCTGCCCCTGGTAGGATGCCATTTGAGTTTTCACACACATGTGGATTCTCGTGCCCCGTGTGACCACACTGTTAGCGGAGCACATGGCCCAGCAGCACATCCTGTTCCCGGCTGCCGGCAGGCACGGCCTGGCTCTCTGCGGTTTGCCTTCTCCCGGTGCCACAGAAGCGGGCCCACACGGTGTGTAACGTTTCGGAGGGCTCCTCGCTTCTCTCCTAGCGCCCACGAGATCATGCTGGGCGTTGGTGCATCAACAGCTCCTCTCTCGTGCTGCTGAGCAGCGTCCGTGCACAGATGTGCCTCAGTTCAGCCGTCTGGCTGCTGGAGACTATTGGGGTTGTTTCCAGTGCTCAACGATTGTGGTCAGTGCTCCTGGAAGCTGCTGTGAGCAGGGTTCGTTTCTCCGGTGTAAATACCCAGGAGGGGACGCCGTGTCCCGTCATATTTCTGCCGAACCCTGCAGAGTGCCCAATAGCTGCACCATTTCACTTGCCCTTGAACGGAACGTGGGAGTCCGGTCCCTCAGCATCTTCATGCTTGGGGCGGGCGGTGCCTTTTCTTGTAGCGTCCCGCAGTGCGCGGCGACATCTGTGTTTCTTCTTTAGTGAAGAGTCCTTCCAAGTCTTTGCCCACTTGTGTTTTTTATCCCCCTTTATCTATTTGCATTTGAAATCCAAGTTAACATATAGCATAATAATGATTTCAGGAATAGAATGTAGTAGTTCATTACTTATACATAACACCCAGTACTCATCACAACAGGTGTCCTCCTCGGTGCCCATCACCCATCTAGCACATCCCCCACCCACCTCCGCTCCATCAGCCCTTAGTTTGTTCTCTGTATTTAAGAGTCTCTAGGGTTTGTCTTCCTCTCTGTTTTTATCCTATCTTTGCTTCCCTTCCTGTATGTTCATCTATTTTTCTTAAATTCCACATATGAGTGAAATCACACGATATCTTTCTCTGATTTATTTTGCTTAGCATAATAGCCTATAGTTCCATCCATGTAGTTGCAAGTAGTCTTCGCCCACTTTTAAATGGCATTGTTTTCTTATTTTGTTGTGTTTCCAGTTCATATATTGTGATATGTTTTGCAAATCTCTTCTCCCAGTCTGTGTTGTCTCTTCTGCATAGATAGTACTCTTTGCAAAACAACAGTTTTAATTTTAATAAAGTCAATTTGTTTTTTTATGGATTGTGCCAAGAGTTTTATAGTTTTACTTCTTACGTTTAAGTCTAGGATCCATTCTGCTTTGATTTTTTTTTTTTTTTTTTTTTTTTTTTTTTTTTGGTCTGAGGGTTAGGTCAAGGGTTATTTGTATGCAGGTTGATACCAGTTATTCTGGCATACGTTGAAGATTGTCTTTTGTTATCAGTTTGTCTTTGCCAAAGTCAGAAGTTGCTCCACAGTTGTGTGTGTGTGTATTCTCTGTTCTGCTCTGCTGGCCTTCACCAGCTGCCTGATAGGTGTGGGTGACAAAACCTCCTCCAATTACACATTGGTGATCATTGCATTCTATGAACATACTAAAAACCTGTTGAACAACTGTTTTCAGAGGATAAGTTTTATGGTATGTGATTTATATTTCAGTGACGGTATTATAGAGGTTTAGGCAAGCATTGACATCTTGACTGTATAACTGTAACTGTTATTGAATTTAGCGGTATTGAATCTTCCCATCTGTGAACTTGGGATGTCCCTTCATGTATTTAAATCTCTTAAAATTTCTTCCTTTTTTTCTTTTTTCTTTTCTTTTCTTTTTTTTTCCTATGTTTGTTTATTTTTGAGAGAGAGAGAGCATAAGCAGGGGAGGGGCAGAGAGAGACACACACAGAATCCGAAGCAGGCTCCAGGCTCTGAGCTGTCAGCACAGAGCCCAACACGGGGCTCAAACCCACAAATTATGGGATCATGACCTGAACCAAAGTCAGACATTCAACTGACTGAGCCACGCAGGCATCCCATAAAATTTCTTTCTTAAACATGTTGTAGTCATCAGCATTCATATTCTAAAAACATTTTGTTAGATTTTTACCTAAATATTTCATTTTTCAGGGGCCTGTTGTAAATGGTACTTTTCAAATGTTTTGCTTTCCAATTATTCATGGCTAGTGTATGGAAACACATCAACATTCATAGGTTTGCCTTGACCTTAGATGTCCTGTGACCTTGCTAACCTCACTTTTTAACCCTCGAAGTGTTTCTGTAGGATTTTCTACATGGACAATTACATCATCTGCGAATAGAAGGTTTTATTTTTTTCTTTCCAATGCAAATACCTTTGATTTTCTTTTCTTGCCTGGTGTACAGGCTGGACTTCCAGACTTGGACGGGTTTGTGCAGGCGTGGTCCCCCATCTTGGGGGTGGCCTTTGCTCTGTCACTGTGAAGGGTGGTGAGCAGGTACTCACGTGAAGGCCCCGGCCTTAGTGTGCAAAGACTTTATCCTGAACAGATGTTTAATTTGTTATGCTTCTTCTTCACCTGTTGATATGATGATGTGTTTTGTCTTGTTCGGTCAGTTAACATGGTGCGTTACGTTGATTTTTGGATGTTGACTATCTTGTGGCGCCAGGAAAAGCCCCACTCGGTCATGATGTCTTATTATTTTTATATATTGTTGGGTTTGATTTGCTAATATTTTGTTGAGCATTTTTGTATCTGGGTTCATGAGGGATTTTAATCTGGAGTTGGTTTTTTGTTTTTTATTTTTATATTGTCATTGTCTGGTTTTGGCCTCATAAAATAAGATGAAACATGTTTCCTCTTTTTACTTTCTGGAAGAAATTACATAGAGCTGGTATTTATTTCTTCCTTAAATATTTATTAAAATTTAACCAGGAAACCACCTGGGCCTAGTGTGGGTTGTTTTTCAGCGGGTTGTTTTTCAACCACCCCTGCTGAAAAACGGGTGGTAGTTAGTGATGGACTTGATGTTTCTGGTGCTGGATGGAGGGAGAGGGTCCCATGAAAGTCAGTTTGTCCAGCTGGTTGGTGTCCTGTGGCCTTTTGGGCTGTCTCCTCCTTGTTTGAAGTCACCACACAGGAGATACTGACATCACTGAACAGAATGGTGAATTTGTCTGTCTTCAAGCTCCATCCAGTTTTGCTTTGCGTGTTTGAAGCTCTGGTGGGAGATAAAGTAAAGGGACCTCTGTACTGGGGAAGTAGGGTCCAAGCACTAAGGAGACTCAGGACTTCCGTTCTTTGATGTGAGAAGTTATAAAAGCTGCACGTTTTAATCTTTTTTTTTTTAAGTTCATTTGTGTATTTTGAGAGAGACCGAGAGAGCATGAGCAGGGGAGGGGCAGAGGGAGAGGGAGAATCCCAAGTAGGCTCCACACTGTCAGCACAGAGCCTGATGTGGACCTCGAACCCACAAACCGCGAGATCATGACCTGGGCTGAAGTCAGACACTTAACTGACTGAGCTACCCAGGCACCCCGAAAGCTCCGTGTTTTACTCTTGATGAAAGCTGTCATCAGCACCAGTTCACAGCCCTGTCTGCTTCTCTGGAACTTGCTCACAGGTGTTTGGAGGTCCCTTGTTGAAGGCATCCCGTTGGCCCTGTGGGACTAAAGCCCAGTCACCATTAGAGCACTTTTGTCCTTTATGTGAAAGTTCACAAGGAAATCAGGAAGTTATTTCTATTGAAGAAAAATTGACATACGATACTGTATTAGCTTCAGGTGTATAACATAGTGGTTCGACACTTACACACATCACAAAACGGGGACCACCTTGGGTCTGGTTACTAGCCGTCACCACACAGTTACTGTGTTCTCTCTGCTGCATCTTCTTTACGACTGGACATTTGCACCTCTTAGTCCCCTCCATCGATTTTGTCCGTTCCCCGACCCTCCTCTCTCTGGCCACCAACCAGTTTGTTCTCTGTGTCTGTGAGCCTGTTTCTAATCTGTTTTGTTTGTTCATTGGGCGTGTTTTCAGATTCCACATGTAAGTGAAATCAAATGGTATTGGTCTTTTTCTGTCTGACTTATTTCACTTGGCATAATACCTTCGAGGTCCATGCATGTTGTCATGGACACTTGGGTGGCTTCTCTATCTTGGCTCTTGTAGATAATGCTGCCGTTAACATAGGGTGCAGGTCTTTTTTCACATTATCTTTTCATTTTCTGTGAGTAAATACTCAGAAGTGGAGTTACAGGATTGTATGGTAGTTCTGTTTTTAACTTTTTGAGGAACCTCCACAGTGTTTTCCAGAGCAGCTGCACAAGTTTGCATTCCCACCAGCAGTGCAAGAGGGTCCTCGCCAACATCTTTTTTCTCGGCGTCCTCGCCAACATCTGTTGTTTCTTGTCGTTTTGGTCATAGCCATTCTGACAGGCGTGAGGTGGTATCTCATTGTGGTTTTGACTTGTATTTCCCTGATGAGGAGTGATGTGGAGCATCTTTTCAGGTGTCTGTTGGCCACTTGGATGTCTCCTGGGAAAACTGTTCAGATCCTCTGCTCATTGGATTGTTTGCCATACTGAGTTGTATGAATTTTTAAAATATATTTTGGATGTTCACTTCTTACTGGATGTATTGTTGGTTGATGGTTTCCTTTGCTTTTTTAGTTTGGTGTAGTCCTACATAATTTTTGCTTTCGTTGTAGGAAATAAATGTTTTCAAGGAGTAAGTCACAGGCTGCGAGTGAACTGGAGGGGCATTTTGCCCTTCATGTCCAAGACAATTTCCATTTCTAGAGTGTTTCTTTCCAGAAAAGCCCAGGCTGTGTTTTAGAACCAGGAAAACAAACATCTGTCCTTTTCCTTCTTCCTCGTCATGGGTCCGGCGAGGGCCCTTCCACGGGGTCACCCTGGTGCTAGGCTCCTCCTCTCAGCCAAGTCCTGGTGCTGGGGGCTGGTGCCACCAGGCTGCCTTTGATTCCTGTTCCAGTCTGAGGGGCGGAGGTCACAGTGCACATGGCCCAAGTACTTGGAGCTCCCTCTGGCCTCAGTAACAGGTCCTGGTTGTCCGATGTGGGCGGTCCCTTCGTTGTCCTCACTGTGGGATCCTCCTCCTCTGTTAACGCGTCCCTACTGGAGCTCTGGGCGTCTTCCACACACATCGTGGTGTCCAGGCCATGCTGTGTGCGTTTGGACACGCTGCCTGGTCATGACGTCCTCAGTGTGCGTGGCACCCATGTGGGGCCCTTGCTGAGGTTTCCAAGAGTGTGATTTGTTGGTGCTGGAGTAGAACCAGGGATTCACACCTGCCAGGAGTTAGCATTTCTAGGACCAGAGAGTATGAGGGTGTTTAACAGGCTTAGCACTTTGAATTCAGGGTTCTTTTCATAATTATTTAGATTTTGTTTTTAATAAAATTGTACCTTTTGTGCAGTCATACTTCAATAAATGCTATGTAGCAACTACCCGTGAGTATTAATTATCTGATTGATAATACCACGTGACAGCTTAGGCACCAGTGAAAAGAGGCTGAAGGTGGCCCAGGCATGGCCCACATCATGGCATTCGGGAGATGTGCGCCCAGCCCCCTTGCACCCGGGGTGGGCCTCCCCGTGGAAAGACCCCTGGGGGAACAAGAAACGAGCTGTTTGAACACGACCCTGCCCCTGGGGCTGGGGTTCCGAGGGGTCATCTCCTGCCGACTCTGCCCTCGGCCATGTTTCTCAGGGTGCTCCTCTGTTGGCTCAGCCGTGTGGACGGTGCCGTGTGTGGTTCGTTACAGAGGCCGGACAGGTCTTCATGGAGGCAAGACAGGGCGGTGTCACAGAGCTCACCGCGACAGCCGGAGGCAGGGTTGCCCGCAAGCGAGGATGCAAACCCCTGCAGCATGCAGGTAAGGGCGGGTCTGAGGGCCGTGTTGGGTGTGCACGGTGTCACCTGCTTGGTGCCCTTTGTCTGTTTTTATAGAGACTGTCTATTTCTAGAGCAGTGTAAGGCTCACAGCAGAATTGAGGGGAAGGTGCGGAGACGTCCCACACCTGAGCGAGCCTGCATGGACGGGTCCCAGTCACCCAGAAGCACGGTGCATGGCGGGGCTCGCTCTCGGTGGTGCACACTCTGTGGGTCCGACAGTCGTGTAGGGACAGGTGGCCGCCCTTACAGTGTCTTGCAGAGTCGCTTCCCCTAAAAATTCTCTGCTGTGCCTGGTCATTCTCCCTCCACGCCTAAAATCCTGGTGCTTTAAAAACCCTGGCCTGTTCATTGTAGCAGCAAAAGCATTCTTGTGACATGGGGTTCCCCTGCGCCTGAGCACAGCTGCCAAAACACGTACCCGCCCTGTGCCTGTTTCCAGCCGGCAGACATGCTGGTTCTAGCTGTCGAGCTGTCGCACATGAGGGGAGTTCAAGTGAGAACACCTCCATCTGAAAGCTGGCCCCATTCCCCACAAACCTCGTGTCTGTGCTTGGAGTCCCGTTAGACCACAGTCTCCACACCCTGAAAGGGCCCTGCTCATCATGTTGGCCCTGAGGTTTGTGCTCTGAGCCCTCTCGAGGGAGAAATTGTGTCACAGCATTAGGGTATAAGGACATACCTCTCTATGTGACTTGAGGGATTTCCCACAGCCCCTGAGATGTCCAGGGGGCCCAGGATGGGACCCCGCCCCGCCACAGGGGCGCACCTTACCTTGTGGTCAGATTCCTGGGGTCTTTGGGGGGGCTCCCTTGAGGCTTGGAAAGGAAGTCTGTGGTCTCCCTTTTGTCTGATACAGGAGATCAAACTCTGCACAGCAAAGCCGTCCCTGGGGACGGAGGTCACACAGGGCTGATGTGACAATTTGCTGAGAAGGAGAACAGTCTGGTTCTTTTTCTTTTTCTTTTTTTGAAGATTTATTTATATATTGAAGTTGTCTCTATGCCCAACGTGGGGCCTGAACTCACAACCCTGAGATCAAGAGTCGCACGCTCCACCGACTGAGCCAGCCAGGTGCCTCTGTCTGGTTCTTTTTAAAGCACAGTGGTACAAACGTACTGTACAACTTCTGTCAGCAAGATGTCTTTGTTCCATGATTGTTTTGCTTTTTTCTTCTTTCAGATGGAAAAACTGTATCTGCATTATTTGAGAGCAGAAAGCTTCAGAAAGGCTCTGATTTATCAAAAGAAGTATCTTTTACTATTGATCGGTGGATTCCAGGACTCTGAACAAGAAACACTCTCCATGATCGCTCATTTGGGAGTATTTCCTTCCAAAGCTGATAAGAAAATTAGCACATCTCGCCCTTTTACAAAGTTCCGAACTGCCGTCAGGGTTGTGATCGCAATATTAAGGTAATCTTCGCAAGCAGGAGGCACATTGGGCTTAGTCCTCCGTTGTCTTACTGTGCAATTACATTCTTTTCTAAGATGATGACACTTGAGGCCTTAAAGTATACGTGGCATTTGCCTTCAAGAAATCATGTTGTGCAAAACTGTCAGCTGCCTTCTGACGCCAGAAGATTGAGGGATGCCTTTTTATCACAAAACAGTGCCTTGCCCCTTGATGGGTCTCTCTCAGGGTCCCTTCTGATGACAGGCACATCTGATCAAGTTCGAAACTGCATTTCACTGCTTCAGATTGCAGTTTCCTGTATTTTAGTCAAATTTGTGCTCCATAAAAAGGGCCAGGTGCATAGGAACAGGGGACCCACACGAGGTGCTGTTTTCCATCGTGAGTATGAGACCACTCCTGGGGGAGGGGAGACTGTGGGGGTCCCACCAGCCTCAGACACCGCTCACTGTCCCAGTCGTTTGTTTACACAGGGTCTCTTTTGGGGGACAGGTATGTGACTCTGGTGTGATTGGAAATTTTGACCTGTTCAAAATTAACAGTGATGAGAATCCATTTTATATTATAATTGTAAGATGTGCTGAATTTCTAAAAATGTTTGTCCCAGTAAGAATTGTACTGCTGTATCTGCTCCATGATGCCCACAAGGTGTGTCCTCAGGCCCCAGCCATCTGTGGGAGGGTACACGCTGAACGCAGTAGCTGGGTGGGCTGCCTTCCCTGGCTTCTCTCCCCAAGCTGCAGAGGGTGGTGGGAGCCCTGCTCCCCGCAGAGACTGAGCACCGGCCATTCCGGTCCATCAGGGTTCCTTGCTCTCGTGCTCTCGACTCTCAGCCTCAGGCCACTTAGTCCCCTCACCTCTGAGTTCTGACCAGAGACCACCCCCCCCACCATCTGTGTGTCCATCTGTCTGTCTGTCCATTCTGCGTCTTTGGACAGGAAGCCTGGTAGGTGGTCTGTGGGGCTGGTAAGCAGTCCCAAGGCCCCGCCGCCAGCACTCCTGACGGTGGAGGAGCATTTTCAGCAGCAGTGGTTTGATGCGAGGCAGACATGCCTTCTGAGAGGGCCTGTGGTCAGAGAGGCAGCGGTGCCTGGAGCAACAGCCAGCAGGAAGGCCCGCTCCGAAGGGCGTCCACTAAGCCACAGAGGGTCCGTCCCAGGAGGGGTCAGGGAGCCCCCCCCAGTGCTGCTCCTCCTGACACCCACCTGGCACTCCTCAGTCTTCTGACCAGGAGCGCCTGAGGGCAAAAGCCTCTGTCTTTGCACCTTTTGTCCTGAGCCATTAGGTGGCGTTAGTGGCGAAGGGAGCAGGTGTTGCAGACTGATTTGAACTGGGGTCTGTGAGACTCTGAGCTGGTGGGCATCGGGCGGTTGTGGGGGCTGTGGCAAGGAAGGTGCTGAGGGCACAGGCATCAAGGTCACCACAAAGACAGTGGGGGCCCACCTGAGTCTGATTCCAGTCGTAGATCACGTCTGGATTTTCGTTGTTCTTTTCACTCCTATTTGCTCTAGTTTTCAACGTTTTGTGTCCTTTTTTTTCCTTTGTAGACTACGTTTTTTGGTTAAGAAGTGGCAAGAAGTAGATCGAAAAGGAGCTGTTGTGCAAGGCCGAGCGGCCCGCCCAGGTGGGCCCCCTGCTTAACCCCTTTCCGCTGGCAGCCAGGTGCTGGCTGAGCCCGTTGGAGACACAGTAAAGCAAATATGAAATCAGTACATCCAGGGACGCTGGCAGCGAGGCGAGATGGCTTCAGAAGGAAAATGGCTTTAACATTGGGAAGCGTAGAAAAACCCAGGGTTTACACAGTTAATGGTTGAAAAAATGTAGAAATGCTAAATATGTTGACCAATAACTCATTTAGTAGAAGGTCCATCTTACTGCCCAAAACCAAGTGATGTTCTGCTTGGTATGGCCACATCTGTCCTTGGGGCACCACTGCCTGCTGGATCAGCCACACCTGGTCCCCAGGTGCCATGCTGACCCACGCACAAGCACAGAGAACGCCCCTGTCATGGGGCACGCGGCCCCTTGTCCTGCGGGGCTTCGGGGGCCTGGTGGGAGGCTGCCAGTAGGCGGTGCCCCCTGAGCTCTGCCCCCAGAGCTGACCATCAGGGGACTGGGCTTCCCTAGTCACTGATTAGCTTTGGTTCCTACCTGTTTGTTACTTCTTGAAATAAAAATGGCTTTTTGACCTTCAGGCCTTTAGGAGAGTTTTCTCCTACACCAGGTGCACCTGGTGGTCTCCAGGGTTCTGCCTCTCCCTCTTTGGAGACCTCTCCTCAAAATGGGGGGGAGGAACACCCTCCTTACTACTGCCCCCAGGATCCCCTGGAGGCACTGCCCGTATGCGTGCTGGGGTCAGGTCAGCCCTGCAGGCAAGGGCAAAACACAGGTGATCAAAACTCAGGGTTCTTGTAGAGCTTTTTTTTCTTTTTTAAAATAAGAACAGTTCCAGTCATTCCTTCCTTCCTTCCTTCCTTCCTTCCTTCCTTCCTTCCTTCCTTCCTTCATATTTTAAAGAGAGAGCACCAGTGGGGAGCGGAGCAGCAGGAGAAGAGAGAGTTTTAAGCAGCTCAGTGTGGAGCTTGTGGCAGGGCTCAATCCCCCGACCGTGGGATCATGACCTGAGCTGAAATCGAGTCGGACACTCAACTGACTGAGCTGCCCAAGCGCCCATAGAGTTCTTTAAAACAATTTTTAGGGGTGCCTGGCTGGTTCAGTTGGTGGAGGATGTGACTCTTGATCTCAGGGTTGTGAGTTCAAGCCCCACACTGGGTGTAGAGATGGCCTAAAATAATAATAAAAAAAAAAATTCAGGGGTGCCTGGGTGGCTCAGTTGGTTAAGCATCCAGCTTCGACTCAGGACATGATATCACGCTTCATGGGTTTGAGCCCCTTGTTCGGCTCTGTGCTGACAGCTTAGAGCCTGGAGCCGGCTTTAGATAGATACTGTGTCTCCCTCTCTCTCTATCCCTTCCCTGGTCACACACACCTTCTCTCTCAAAATTAAATATTAAAAAACATTTTTTTAAGTCTCTAAGGCATAATTTTTATAAATAGGGTATGTTTAAAATGTTTGAAGTTGCCAGGCAGATCTTAAAAGCTTAACTTTTGGTAGAAGGTCCTTCCTACTAAAAGGCATCCATCTCTTTTCCTATTCCCTTTGTCGTTAAACGATTGTGGGGGAAGGATTCCCGATGCCACGGCAGCAGCCTCCACCCAAAACCAGCACGTCCCCACCAACCCGGGATGCATCCTCCAGCCACACTGGGGACCCTGTGCCAAAAGCTTCCCCGTGCAAGAGGGAGAGGTGAGTGTACTTCGAGGCTGCGTTTTCACTGCAGCCGGGCCCGCGCTGTAGCGCAGCCGCTGTGCACGGGGCTGTCTCCAACCGCAGGACCCCTCCCCAGACGTGCACACAGCCACGCAAGGCCTTGGTGGGCTCACCATAGTTCTCTGGGATTGGGGTTTTGCACACATGATATTATCTCTGTACTTAGCACTCAGTTGGCAGTTGAGATGTTACAGCAACACAGTTAAACATCCATAGGTTATTTTAGGTGGGGAAGAGCCCTTTCATTTTAAGAGATAGGAGCACTTGTGGTTGGATGGTAAAATGCAGGTTTGTTTAAAAATTAAATTGAGGAAAGCTTTCCATAATGGCCTAAGGGTTTGAGCCAGGATTATATGGAATCGGCACGTCCTGAGGCCCTGGTGGGGGTGGCAGGAAGTGGCCCCGCCTTGTCCCCAGAACGTGTTTTCCCAACAGAGGGATTTCTCATCCAGGTGCTAATTACGGAAGATGTGACTTCCGTTGCATTTCTGCAGATTGAACCATGTGACCATCCTGTCCAAATGCTCGTGTGAGGAAATCTAGAGCAGGAGTCATTTATGTAATTCTTTCAACAACATGACCTCCAGTGTTTGTAACACACCCTTAAAACGTGTAGCAGAATTCAGTTTGCATCTTTGTGGGTGTTTGCACACACATCCAGTCTTCTGTTTCTCTGAGTGAGCTTTCCAGAGCAAGCTCCACTCTTAGGGTACAGCACTGTCTCCAAAGTGCCATTGACCGGCATTCGCTCCTTCACCCCATGCCCCTGGCTGACGGTGGCATGTCAGTGCAGACCACACTTCAGGAGTGTGGCAGCCACTGGTGTGGCTGTCCCAACAGGAGAGATGGTGCAGTACACAAAGGCGCCACGGCCGTGCCACGGGGCAGCCCAGGCGCATGTGCTGTGCGTCCGGGTCTTGATCTCCTGTGCTGATGACGTTCCACCAACGTGTGCAGTTCCTCAGGGAGACATATCATGAAAGTTTTGGCTTTGGCCCGGCCACGAGCAAGGCAGGGAACGCACACGTGTCCACTCTGTGTGGGGAAGGCAGAGGTTCCTGGTCTGGTGGCCGAGGCCTCTCCAATGTGGACGGGGTGAGGATGAGCAGGAAGTGTCCCTACCCTGAGAGACAGTGACAACAGAGGACCAGGAGGAAGATGCACTGAGTAGGGACCAGAATGGGACGGGTTGTGCCTCCAGTGAAGGGGACAGTTCGGGACCATCGGAAAAGTCCCGTGGGTAGTTGGGTCACCCTCAGGGCACAAAGAAGAGGTGGGTCTGAGGGACAGTGGTGCAAAAACCAGTTGGGATAATGAATTCATACATGACGATTTTATGAATAAAATCATAGTATACAGTAAGTTTTAGTCATTTTAAGCCTGCAACATTTTATAGAAGTTGGTTTTTAAAAGCATTACATAGCATTTTTAAAAAATGCCTTACTTCTGGGGTGCCTGGCTGGCTCAGCCTGCAGGGAGTGCAACTCTTGATCTCAGGGTCGTGAGTTTGTGCCCTGCGTTGGGCGTAGAGTTTCCATACATATGTACATACACACATACACGCATAACTACATTTTAAAAACCAAAACGAACAAACGCGCACACACATATGTACATGCTTCACTTTTTTTTTCGTGGTAAAGGATATGAAGGCGATGTTTGTCTGCTTCCCCCCGTTCCCTGCTGCCTGTCTGTGCTCTGGGTGCTGACTTCCACTCTTGTTTTATGTGTTTGTTTGAAGATCCGCTCCATCCTCAAATTCAAAATCAGAAAGATCCCTGACTGCGTCTCAAGACCCTGAACATTCGTTGACAGAATATATTCATCATTTAGAGATGATCCAGCAAAGACTGGGCGGGGCACCTCCAGGTAATAAAAGTTCTTCTCTGTTTTCTAAAATAACACACTGAACCCTGGGGACGAAAAGTAACATCGCAGAGGCTGTAGTATTCAGGTTAGCAAGTGTTGTTACTTTCGGTCTTAATAATTAACCATTGTTAGTAGGATCGTTGGGTGAAGGCACCTCCAGAAGTGTGAGCAGTGTCTTCAGCGTGAGCGTGGGGACCCATTTGCTTGATCACTAGCTGGGCCTTTTGCTCCATTTTATGCTCACAGGGAACAAATAATTATGTTTCAGGATAGAATTTGTGGGGGCTTCTTCACTAATGTAGTTTAAGCCATTGTATATTTTAGTTGTAATTCTTATTTTTACCATAAATGAGATTAATTCAGTGGTACTGTTTCAGTATCATGAAATTCTTAGGAGACACATGAAGAGTTCTAACGAATTGCTACCTCATTTTTCTTTATTTTTAGATTGTACTTCAAAGAAATCCTGCCACCAGAAAATTAAACAATGAATAAAATCCTTGCGGCTCTTACCTACGACAATTCTACTTGAGGAGAAGATTGGGTTCTTTTTCCTTTGTCTAAGGAAAGCTTGTGGCGTGGCATCTGGGCAGCACCCAGTCTCCCCACGTGCCTGAGATGCCAGCCCCCCTAGTGCGGCGCCTTAGGTGTTCTCACCTGTTTGTAATACTACAAAGCCAAGTGGAGTATATTCTGTGTAATTTCAGTACGTCTTGGGTCCTTACCTTCCTGAGGTGACGTGTGCGCTCGTGAGTGACAGGTGTCTGCCCTGCCCCGGGCACATTGGCAGAGCCCCTGCCCGCCTCCTGTTGTTTATTTTCTTCAAGTGTACAGATGGGGACTTGGTTTAAAAACACAAACACACAAAAACCAAAAAGAATAAAAGTCCAGCACTATTTTATTTGTGAACGGCCCTTGTGTTGTGTTTCAGTCTTCTCCAATTTGCTTTATCAGTGGCAAGAAACCAAAACAGAGACTGGGAATTCCTGTATGTCAGGGTTTTCGGAGGGACACAAAGTGTTCCTCACCTGGTAAAGACAGGTAGCCACTTGCCTATTGCTGGGTCTTACTTGGTTTCCTAGTTGAGTATTTCCATGTGATTTCAGGACCTCTGAGTATGACATTTATTCTGCTGAGCGTAGGCTTTAACACAAAACCATTTTTTCTGAATCACAGCTTACTTCCATGATAGATGTTCCTTCCGGCCTACAGCACCGGTGTGCGTCTGCACTTTCTGTGCAGCAGCTAACACGACTGTGAGGCCAGTTCCTTACAGCCTTTCCACCTTTTCTGCCGAGCTCTGTGCTCTGCTGGTCGCTGTCGCTGAAGCCTGGACGTGTCTCTTCAGTTCCGCATCCAGAAGAATAGTGATCTGGTTGGTTATCAGATACAGAATAAATGTCCACGTGGGAGGCCTCCTTTAGAGCCACCAGCAGAAGTGACCATCACCCCAGCTCAGTACCTGTGGGAGCTGGTCCTTAAAGAGAAAGAGGCGTTCACCCTGCTTTCCATAGGAGAACGGCCAGTCATCCTCGTAGGCGAGGGAACATTCTTCTTATGGAAAGGTGCCAGCTAATTAATAAGGAGGGGACTATCCCATTAGAGACCCGCCGTTCTGCAACCCACAGCAGGATAATCAGGTCAGGTCCTAAAAGCACAGTACCCATGGGTCAGCGGGCGGCCTGGCGTTTGGGCCTCTGGGTGTGATGATGGGTGAACTGCACGGTGTGATGATGGGTGAACTGCACGGTGTCTCCTGTGGCTGCTCCTGGTTTGTAGATGGAGGAACAAATGACATAAAACCATGAGGAAAAAGACAAACGGGGATATTCTAAATGTTTTATTTTTGAGGGAGGGAGACAGCATGAGTGGGGGAGGTACAGAGAGGGAGGGGACAGAGGATCTGAAGCTGACAGCACAGAGCCCGATGAGAGGCTCAGAGTCACAAACCGTGAGATCATGACCTGGCCAAAGTCAAACGCTCAACCGACTGAACTACCCAGGTGCCCCCAAACATGGGATATTCTATAAGTGATTCACCTAGTCTCATCAGATTGACAGCATTCATGAGGGCCTGTTCTCAGTGAAAAGAAACAGGAGACACAACCAATGAGATGGGTATGAAGTTTAGTTCCTGAATTGAGGACCAACGGCTATAAAGATGGTTTTGGGGGTAACTGAACCTGTACTGGATAATAGCTTTTAAGGGAATTTTAATTCCCGGTTGTGCTGACAGTTATGTAGCAGAATGCTGCTTTCTTAGGTGTTGTATGCCGAAATTATTAAGAACAAGGGGCTACAACCACCGGATGCACTCTGAGATGGCTCTATGGGTAGGAAAAAATACACACAAATAGGGATTAAGTAAGCATGGCAAAATCTTTGTAAAATATTGAATCTGGCTCATATAATGGTATATGGTTATTGTTTGAAAATTTTCATAATGAAAGATGAAAAAATACCACCCAAAGTCTGGGCTAGGATGTCTTACTCTAACGTCGGATACTATATCAGAGCTCAGACCGGGAAACAGAAACCACACTGGGTTTCCAAACAAAGGGGATTTAATACAAGGATTTGATTACTCTGCAGGCAGGGGCGCTGTTCTGAGCCCGGCCAGAAGCTGCTGGCACCCAGGGGCTGTCAGGGACACAGGGACAGGGCGCTCTTGTGGGAGCTGACCACATGATAAGACGTGTCAGCCTCCAGAGAAACGTCCATCTTTGTCCTCTCACCCTCCTGTCGGCCAAGACCGGACAAGGGAGCCTGGGACGGTCCTTGTGCAGGACAGACGGGCGAGAACTGATCTGAAGGCACGTGGGCAGCGCGTCTACTCCTCATCTACTGAGCATGTGTTCTCCTTCACACACGTGACTGAGACGTAACTTAATCCGCCTGCCTGAGGTGAGTCATCTACGATGGCCTTGGGCCTCTCCAAGGCCCACACGGGGCTGCATCTCAATAGTGCTGCTCTCCAGGGGAGACAGCCTTCGCCTGTAGGACTGGGTCAGCCCTTCACAACTTTGTGCAGCTGATGCACTGTGGCTTGTCACACAAAGTGGGGGAGATGGAAGGGGAAGGTGTCCCTGCTCTGCATGGAGTCACGAGGCCCTACTCGACATTTATCACCTCTTCCTTCGCCAGGGCCTTGTTTCCTGGTCCTCAGCCAGCACCTTGGCTGGTTGGGTGACATAAGCTTCCCACCAGAAAGATCTGAGATCATAATGGTCTTGGTTTTAGAAGATGTCCCTTGTTTTCTCCTCTTACAGTTGAGTCTGAAATTACCGAGTACCAAGAGGTGCCTGGTGAGGATGGGCTACAGATGGGTTTTCCTGTCCTCACTGTGGGCTGCCATCCAGCTGCCCTGTGGTGATTGGGGCCAGTCACACCAGCCCATACAGCAACCCCGCCCCTGCTGATTCAGGGGACAGTCTGCTCTTGTTGAAAGGGACTGTTGTCTGGAGGAAGCAGCTCCCTTGGGACAGCAGAGCCCAGTGTCACAGGACGAGAAGCAGAAATTGCTCCGGAATCATTGGCATGACGGTAACAGGGGCTGTGCCCGGCTCACCCCCAGGCTCCCCTGCCGTGGGAGGAAAGGGTCCTTGAGGGGTGCCTCGAGTCGGCAGGCGTTTCCACCATCCGCCAGGAGAGCTCCTTCCGGGTGATGGGAGTTAACAGTAAAAGGGAATGCCACACTCTCTGTGAGAAGCAGGGATGCTGAACACGAATTTGGGGGGGGGGGGGCGGTCCACAAATGAGCTTGGGGCAAGGAAACCAAATCCATGTCCAAACAGGAGTGGACAGAGGCATGGGGACAACTCAGGGAAATTTAATGGGAACCCAGACCACCTGTTCATGCAATTTACATTTGTACACTTTAATTCTGACACTACTTGGACTGCCCCACTTTAGACACTAGCTGTAAGTGTAGACACTAGCTGTAAGTGGGGTCCCCGGGCCACAACTACAAATGTGGCTGTTTTCACAGCCTCTCCCCTCGGGTTTGTTGATTTGCCAGAATGACTCCATGCACGGAAATGCTGGATTCACTGGTTTGGTGTGAAGGATAGGACTCGGGCAGCAGAGTGGAAGTGACGTGCAGGACAGGCTCAGGGGCAGGACACAGAGCTTCCCTGCCCTCTGTGGGCGTGCCACCCACACAGGATGTTCACCGACCTGCAAGCCCCCCAAACCTTGCTCACTGGCTTTTATCAGGGCTTCGTGATGTAGTCATGATTATCTGCCACGTGCCTGAAGTCCGTCTCCAGCCCCGCCCCTCTGGTGACTGGCCCCCATCCTGAAGCTATCTAGGGACCTCACCATGAGCCAAGTCATTAGTGAAAAACTCAGGGGCAGTCAAAAGGGGCTCATTGTAACAAAAGGACACTCTTATCAGGAAATGCCAAGGGTTTTAGGAGCCAGGAAACCAACAGCAAAGGTCAAATCTGTATATTTTCATTACACTCATGTAAATAGCGCTTAAGGTGATTAGGGCTTCACTGCACCTGCCTGTCCTCATGGCTCAGCCATCACACAGCACCCAGGGTACAACGTGCTGCGTGAGTTGTGTGTTGCTTGGGCAGGAGTTTGGTCTCCGCCAGGATTCAGGGGTAAGTTTGATGTTTCTCGAATGGAAACTGAGTTAGCAACAGGAGGAGGCAAAGCTTTGCTTCAAGACCCTAGTGGTCTGCCCTAATGGGGCTAAGTGAAGCAGTGTCCAGCATCCTGCATTGGGTGTCTTGATGACCTGAGCAGCAAGCATGACGGCCTGCGTCAAAGCTGCAGGCCTGCGGTCGTCCTGGTCTGCAGGGATGCTAACGTCTTGTGGCTTCCTCAGAATGCACACTGGGTCCAAACGAGCCATCCCTCACGGTAGGCGGTACAAGGCACGGCTGTTTGCCTCTGACATTGGAAGGGACACATGCTATTCTGCAGGCTCCTTGACCCCCAGAAACTGCCACAGGGGCAGCCCTGACTTTGAATGGAATCTGCCTCACAAGCCAGCGTATCTCTTGCTGCTTTCCATTCATTAGGACCTGTGACTGTGATGTTTTCAGTGGAATGGGTCAAAGTCCTATGATGTCTAAACAAAGACCCTAAAATAAGATAGTGACGGGCACTGCTGCCTCTGCTGAAATTGAACTAATCGTCTTTTCTGGTTGGTATTGAGGAAAAAGTGACGAGGGAGCCTGAATATAAACCTTTTTATCACGTGCTGTTGCTTTTGGACCCATGTCAAGAGTTCGATCCCAGTAGAGAAGAACAGGCCTCCTCTGGGAGGAGACGGCCCAAACACGCCGTGACACACCCGCGGAGGGCTGGACACCGTGTAGCCTTAGCTTGGGCTGCTGTAACGAAATGCCATAAACTGTGTGGCTTACAAACAACAAAAATGTATTTCTCGCAGTTGTGGAGGCTGGGGGCCCAAGATGAGGGTGCCAGTGGGGTGGGGTTCTGGCGAGGCCCCTCAGGACGCAAACCGCTTACTTTGACTTGTCTCCTCGAGTGGCGGAGAGTGGGGAGGGGAAGCAAGCCTTCTGACTCGGCAGGCGCTGATCCCGGTCATACGGGCTTCACCCTCACCACCTCCTCTACCCCAGTTACCTCCCAGAACTCCCTCCCACCGTCTAATGCCATCACGTTGGAGGAAGTACAACACTGGGTCTGGACAGATCCGAATGACCAGAGTGAGTGGTGCTGAGTTTTCTACTTCCTGCCTCCCCTGTGCTCTGCTCTTCTGGGAAGTTCCCCATGACCAGTTGACAGAACAGGAGAGAACGGGTTTGTTCTTCAGACGGATCTACACGGCAGGCTGGCATCGGCTAGGAGTGGACAGGAGTGACTCCACCACCCAGCTTAGGGGTGGATTTGGGGAGATTTCCATTTGGCTTCTGCCTCTTAGCGCCTGCGTTGCCGGCAGAATGCCAATGCTGAGACGGTGATGTGGCAGCCTGGCTCCCTACGTTACAGAGGAGGCCGTGATTTGTCAGCCTAGAAATAGACACACGTTCCAGGTGTGAATTGGGCTTCCTGCCTGCAATGCATCCGTCGGCACCAGCACCCATGGGCTTACAGAGTATCCCACCCAGCTGCAGCCCTGCACGGGCTGTTCTCAAGCCATGAAGGGGCAGGGTCAGCTCACGCTCCTAGAACTCACTGGTCTCACTGTGTGTTGGGGGAGGCCATCGAGAGGATGTGACTGCCAGTTGACCTGTGAGCTGGACCTGTGCAACTGGAGGCTCTCCACTCCCTCCCCTGTCCTTGGAACGTACCCACTGCCTACTGTTCCCACTGTGGGAGCTGTTCCAAGGACATAGCCTTGTTGACACCATCTGGATCGTGTATGTGACTGAATCCTGTGAAGGCCTCTATATAAACCTTTAAGGTTCTGGCAGGTGGGTGTGGAGATCTGCCTGTCTGATGTCTGCCCAAGAGAGGCCTCGTAAAGAAGGTACCTTGCTTAGTATAGCTGCCACCTACCAACCTGAAGTTGTCCGCCTCTTCCTCTGGTCTCTCCTTTCCCTCCACATACGGGGACCAGTTTGCGAACTAACACCATGTATCCCATCGGCTGGAAAAAATTGCCTTGACCAAAGAGTGGAGTGGTTGCTGAAGGCTCTCTTTCGGCACCAGCATGGAAACACATCTTAAAAGTTTGAGGGACTGTCTGAAAGCGGTGTGCTCCTTAAACCATTAGCACATGTATCTGCTCCCTCCCTTACAGCCAGACTTCAGGAATCTGTGAATCGAGAGGCAGACCCTTTCATTACATGTGCAAGTTGAATTCTTTAGACTTCTTTTTTTTTCTAATGCATTTTTATTTCTATATTTAATATTTTTAATCTCTGTGCCCAACATGGTGCTTGAACTCACAACACCAAGATCAAGAGTTGTATGCTCTACTGACTGAGCCAGCCAGGGGCCCCCATTTTTTAATTTTTGATGGAATAAAATGTTTTTAGCTTATGTTTTTATTTCTAATGTATTTTTATTTTTAATTGAAATATGGTTGATATACAATGTTATATCAGTTTCAGGTGCACAACATATTGATTCAACAATTCTATACATTATCACCACGATAAGCATAGTCACCATCTGTCACTGAACAATGTTATTGTATTGTTGACTGTATTCCCTGTGCTGTGCTTTTCATCCCCATGACTTAACATATTTTACCACTGGAGTTCGTAGGTCTTCATCCCCTTCTATTTCCCCCATTCTCCCACCGCCTCCCCTCGGGCAACAACCAGTTCTTTGTATTTATAAGTCTGTTCTCTTTCTTGTTTGTTTTGTTTTTAAGATTCCACATATGAGTGAAATCATATGGTTTGTGTCTTTTCTCTGCCTAACTTCCTTCACTTAGCATAATAGCCTTTAGTTCCATCCATATTATAGTGAATGCCGAGATTTCATTCTTTTTTATGGCTGAGAAGTATTCCATTGTATATACACCACTTCTTTATCCATTCATCAGTCAGTGGACACTTAGGCTGCTTCCATTTGTTGGTTACTGTAAACACTGCTGCGGTAAACAGAGGGGTGCATATATCTTCTTGAGTTAGTGTTTTAAGTCTTTAGTTTTTTCATCATAGTTAAGCAAAGGACTACCAAGAGGCACCCACACAGACCACCGGGGTTCCACATATTCTTCCTCATTGTGTAATTAATGCAGGAGATGCCCTACCTTCTCCACTGCCAAGACAGTGACTCCTCCTTTTGCCTGCTCGTTCCTAGATGCAAGGACCCCAAGGTTTCCAGACCACCATAGTTTGCAATCCAGGGGAACAGTTGGCATGTTCCCTCGTGAGGGTCCTTTTGGGGGACTAGGACTTCTAACCCTGCAGTCTGAACTTGGGAAGATAGGAAGTACAGAGTGCCACAGTGGAAAGCGATGGTAAGCGGGGCCACTCCTGTTTCCACCCTTGATTTCAACTCATGTATCCTTCCTCTTGGGGACACAGTGGCATATAAAGGTCTGAACGGCACCCTGTCTTTGCAGAATATTAACTCCCAACTTGGCACCACAGCTGTGCCTTTGGCTGGCTGTCCCGATGCTCTCTCAGGCAGTGGATCTCATGGTCACTGCACTTCTGCTGCCTAAAGTGCACTCCTGCACTTCCTGTGCTGTAAAGTGAGTCCTATTTGATATGAGGCCATATGGGGTCCTGTGCCAGTGGAACAAACACTCCTTACGCCCTTGCTGGTTGATATTTGTGGGCAAGAAGCCCAAGCATACATAGAATATGAATCTATTCCTGTGAAAAAGAACTGCTGCCCCTTATAGAATGGAAGTTCCAATAGAGTGAAGTTGGTTGATTGACCTTTTCAAGGTCAGGAGACATAATGGAAGCTCAGCATTGGTCTCTTCTGCTGGCAGGTTAGACATTCAGTGGCAGCCGGTGGCTCAGCCGTGGTCAGAGAACTCACACTGCTGGGCCCACGGATAGCCTCTGCTCTAGCACCTTGGCCACTTTGTCCTTGTGCCCAGTGGCAACTGCTGTCCAATGTAGCTGGCCAGTCATTCTGTCCACTTGGCTGTTTAATACTTCTTTCATGGATGCTCTCTAGACTTCAACATTTTACACAAAGACCACCCACTTGGTGCCTATTCCAATAAATCTATCCTCATGCGTGTATCACAGAGCTCCTTATCCCAGGTTTGGATTTTGTTCCAGGCCCTAAGCCAGCCACCTACCTAGGTCATCCAACACTGTCCGTGGTTCACTTGTCACATTAAAAAAAAAGTGAATGCCTTTGCCCTTTGGGAGGATATGCCCTTACCACTGTCTTACAAGCCCCCCCCCCCTCCCCGGAGTGAGGCTGCAGTGTAGCTGCTGTCCATGTGCAGTTTGAACTCACATACCAAGCCAACCCATTTAGTTAGTTTATTTAGAGAGAGAGTGGGTGGGGGAGGGGCAAAGAGAATCCCAAGCAGGCTCTGCATTGCCAGCACAGGGCCCAACATGGGGCTCAAACTCACAAACTATGAGATCATGACCTGAGCTGAAATCAAGAGTTGGCCGCTTAACTGACTGAGCCACCCAGGCATCCCCCAAGCCAACCCATTTATGAACCAAGCTCAAGATTTTTCCTTGTCAATTGGTCATCAAGGCCCCCTGTATGGTCACAGATGTGGAATGGTGGAGTGGCTCTAGCACAACAGCAGGGGGTGCTGTACGGGTCTGGGCTACCTATTCGGCACTCACCTGTGACTTCTACATTCTCAGGTTCAGTCTTGAATGCACTGCTTCCATTTTATGATGGATTGTGCTGGGCCCAGCTGACTTTACGACCTGGTAAGTTTGATAGCACCCATCTCATAATGCGCAATTTGGGCTGCATGGTGATCTGGTGTCCCAAGGTCAGGTGTTACATTCCTATCAGAACACAGTAGCAAAACAAGGCATTTTTTTCCCCCCAAAAGACATATACATTCTCTGCTCCAAGTGGTATGTCAGAACCTCAGGGTCCTGAATTGCGAATCTCCTACTGGGGCATGTTAGAAACTCCACATTGCATTGTTCCTTCACTGCCAATAACCACCAATACCACCTGCTAGAACATATGACTCAGGCAGCATAGCTACTTGCATCACAGCCTTGACGTATTATGGCCTCCGTTAATTACCTGCACCCCGTATGGACCACTCTAACAGGAGTGCCATGATGAGGATCCAAGTGTCTAGATATCAAAGTTCTGGGCTTTTCTTAAAACTGACAGTTTTCCAAATCACCCAGTATTTGATCAGAGCTGTATTCCTATGAGTGGAGTATGCTGCTTCCAGACTCTGAAGAGGTCCGACAGTGTCTTGCTTTCCAATGGTTGAAGGTGCAAGATGCAAGAATTGTCTTTCACTTTTGGAAGGGATGCCTTGGGCCACTGCTGACCACTGGATCCCTAAAAATAATATTGATGTAGCAGGTCCCTGAATCTTCATAGGGTTTATTATTTCCTCTCTGGAGTATCTGTATCTTACCAAGGTCTCCAGAATCTTCTCCACTCCTTGCTCATCTGGACAATCAACATGATGTTATTGATGTAATGGGACAATGTAATCATCTCCAGGATGTCTAAATGGTCCTGATCTCTGGACTATGACAGAAGGCATGAGTTAACATCGCAAACAGGCAAAACTGTATATTTGTTCCACATGTTCCACAGTCTGGGGGCCAACATCAGTTGTCAGACATTTGAGTAAATGAGTAATTGAGAGAGATGATTATTGTTGTTCTAAGCCACTAAGTGTGTAGTAATTTGTCATGCAGCACTAGGTACACCATCATGCCAGCAGCCATCCCTTCAGCAAGTTTCCAGCCGGTTGTCGTGCAGGTGCTAAATCCCCTATCTTAGAAGATTGCTGAAAAGTCAATAAACTCTTCTACCCAATTTTACGTTGCAGTTCCCTTTTGATATCTGCAAGGGTCATGCTGATGAATTCAACCACTCATCAAGCACACATAATGTGGCCCCCAACAAATGTTCCCAGGCCCTGGCAGTTCATGTTGGCTGTGTCTTACAGCTTGTTATGGGTTGAATTGTATCCCCACCTCCTCCCTGAAAACCTGTTGAAGTACTGACCCCCAGCACCTGTGAATGTGGCCTTATTTGGAAGTAGGGTCTCCGCAGATGATCAAGTTAAGATGAATTCATTTAGGGTGGGCTCTAATTCAGTTTGACTGGTGTCCTTATAAGCAAGGGGGAATTTGGACACATAAACAGACACACACGTAGGGGGAAAGCTATGAACATGAAGGCGGAGATTGGCATGATGCACCTACAAGCCAAGGAACACCAAACATAGCCAGAAAGCCCTCAGAAGCTTGGAAGGAGGAATGACAGCTTCTCACAGCTCACAGCTCTCAGAAGGAACCAACCATGCTGTCATCTTTTTTTAAATTTTTTTTTAGTAATCTCTAACCCCAATGTGGGGCTTGAACTCATGACCCCCTAGGACAAGAGTCACATGCTTTTCTGCCTGAGCCAGCCAGGTGCCCCCCTGCTGTCATCTTGTTCTGACTTCTGGCCTCCAGAATTGTAAGACAGTCCATTCCTGGCAAGCCATCCTGTTTGTGTGTCTTTGTTACCGCAGCCCTAGCAAACTACACCGTTCTTTTGAGGGGGAGGGAAATATAATTCCCTTTCCATCTCATGTTTCCAGCTAGTATGCCAAAAGATAACCATAATTATATGCCTAGTGTCCAGTAGGTGAGGGGAAGGAATGTTAGGTTAATAGGGAAAGGTAAACCATGTGGGCAGGCTCCAAAGGTTCAAGGTAGTCTGGGGAGTGAAAACCTTTGAGGGTATCTACCCAGATATCAAATACCTCCAACCCCAGCTTTTCCCAATCAAGTCCCCAAATTCAGCATAACATAACTGCCTTGGCTGGGTGTTTACCATCTTTGAGGTATTAATTCCTTGGCCTGGTCTGTATCTTTTTTTTTTTTCAACGTTTGTTTATTTTTGAGAAAGAGCAAGTGGGGGGAGGGCAGAGAGATGGAGAGACTCCCAAGCAGGCTCTGCGTTGTCAGAGCAGAGCCCTACATGGGGCTCGGACTCATGAACCAAACTGTGAGATCATAACCTGAGCCAAAATCAAGAGTCGGACGCTTAACCAACTGAGCCACCCAGGTGCCCCGGACCCGGTCTCTATCATCTCAGTGTAGGAGATGGTTTCTTTATATGCGACCAAAGAGACTCCATGGCTTTCAGCTGTCTGTTGTTTTTCTTAAGAGTACTATAAGGAGTAGCCGTCCGGTTCCATTATCCTTCCTCATAGCGACTATAATGTAAAAGGCTTAATACATCACCCACGTAGTGTTCCATTTTCACTGGTTCACACTCTCACTTCAAAGCTGGTGAAACATCAACGATCACACCACAGGGGCTGTGCGTGCTCCACCCACCACAAGGGGTGAGTGATGCCACCCATCTCCTCGTGTGCTACTCCTCGTACCAACTGTTGCAGGATGGCTTCTCCACAAGCAGATGCTAGATGGAGTTTGGGTGCAAGATACTTATCTGGTCTCAACACCTGTGAGAGGAAGGGGAGGAAGTAGGGCTGGGCAGAGGAAGTAGAAGCGTCCGAAGGCCAGTCTGGTGTGTTCTGGAACTGAACTGGTATTGCTCACAGAGGTGTCCTGTGTTGGGCCCAAGTGGCCAGATCTTTATAGTCTTGCTTCACTCATTCAGTCCCCAGATGTGGACGGCTCCAGGAAGGATATGACCTTAGGCAAGGTGGAGCCCCATAGCCTGCATTCACATCCACTACAGTCCACCCTTGCACAGTGCAGATTCACTTCCCTGTATGTATTGGGGGAACAGCTCCTTCAGGGCTCCTGTGGGTCTCTCAGTTCAGCTCCAGCGAGCCCCCAGGTTCCTAATGTTTTGTTGTTCCCCTGTACCTGTCCTCCCACTTCCTACGGTCACTTCACGGTCTGAAATGGCTGCTGGAGCTCATTCCTGGTCAATAATATACCTTCTACAGCTGTTTTGAAAAGTAAATGAGTTAATACATACAAAGCCCTGGGGGAAATGTCTGGCTCACAAGGGGGCCCCTGTAAATATCTGCTACTCTGAGAGCAGGAACGCAAAGCCAGGGCATTCAAAGTGTGCAGAGGCTGTCCCAGCAAGGCTACTGGGAATCGGTGAAAAGCCCCAACAGTGAAGCTGAAGGGACCGCTTACAGGGCCTGCAGGGTCACACACGAACTGACTGACTGGCTGCTCTCATCCCAGTGGGCAGTGCCTGCGCAGCCGCCGGGGCCCCAGACCCCAAACTCGGAGGAGAGTCCCTGCCTGAGGTCTGAGACTCCAGCCCAGGAAGGAAGCCACCGCGGAATCCAGCGGGTGCTAGACGGACTCAAGCAGCGACTGAGCCCAGGTGACAATCTTGTCTGCCGGCCTCTTCCAATGAGACCCCGCAGTGCCCTCGCTGCATCCTCGGGGCCAATGGGGGCGAGTCTTCGGTGTTGCTGGGCGGGCCGGGGACGCCAAACCCGCCCGCGACCTGCCGCGCAAGCGCACTCTCCCTCCCGCCCTTCTCGCCGCGCACGCGCACTCCATGTAGGGCTTGCCAGGCGGCCGGGAGCGCGCGGGGTGGCCGTGGGTCCCGTGCTCGCGCCCGCGCCCGCGCCCGCGCCCGCGCCCGCGCCCGCGCCCGCGCCCGCGCCCGCGCTCGCGCCCGCGCCGGTGCGCAGCCGCTCGGGCCGCGCCCCTGCCCCGCCGCCTCAGCTCCCCGCCGAGCCGATGCGGGTCGCGGGGCTGAGGGGAGCGAGGTAGGCTTCGCCTGCGCCGCCACCGCCCGGCCCTGGCCCGGCCGGGAACGCGGCCCCAGCCCCCCCACCCCGGGCGCGATCCGGCCTGGTCATCCGCGGGGCGCGGCCAAGCGGGCCATGGCTGACCGCGGGTGTGCGCTGGAGGCGGTGCCGCTGCCCGCCGAGGTGCGGGAGAGCCTGGCGGAGCTGGAGCTGGAGCTGTCGGAAGGTGAGCGGCCCTGCCCCCGGCCCTCACCCGGGACCCCCGACACTGGCCCGGATCCCTCCTTACCCTCACCCCTGACCCCGGGACCTCTGCCCTGCCCTCACCTCGGACCCCGAGACCCCTAGCCCCGGACCCTCTGCCCTCCCCTCACCTCGCACCCCGGGACCACAGACTCCAGCCCGGATCCCGCCCGGCCCTCACTCCGGACCCCGAGACCCCCGCCCTGCCCTCACCTCAGACCCCGGGACCCCAGTCCCCAGCCCGGATCCCGTCCTGCCCTCACCCCGAGCCCTGAGACCCCTGCCCTTCCCTCACCTCGGACCCCGACACCCCCGCCCTGCCCTCACCTCGGACCCCGGGACCCCAGTCCCCAGCCCGGATCCCGTCCGGCCCTCACCTCGGACCCCGGGACCCTGGCCAGCATCCCGCCCTGCCCTCACGCCCCCACCCCCCCGCCCCGGGACCCCTTCCCAGCCCGGACTCCGGCACCCCCACCTTGCCTTCACCCTGGGACCCCAGACCCCGGCCCGATTCCCTCCCGGCCCTCACCCGGGACCCCGAGACCCCCGTCCTGCCCTCACCTCGGGTCCCGGGACCCCAGACTCCAGCCCGGATTCCGCGAGCCCTCACCACAGACCCCGGGAGCCCCTCCCTGCCCTCACCCCAGGACCCCAAGACCCCGACCTGGATCCTGCCTGGCCCTCATCTCGGATCCTGGGGTCCCCTCCCGGCCCTCATCCGGAGATCGGATCCCCCCTTCCTCTGCCCCCAGCCTTTGGGTTTCCAGCGGGTCTCTGTGCCCTGCTGTTTGCGTGGTTTGGCCTAAAGCACGTGAGTCTCGACGGGAATGACCGTTTTTTGTTTTTTGGTTTTTGTGTGTGTGTGTCTGTCCAAGCAGTAGGCGGTGTGTATCCAAGGTTTAGGCTGCAGGTCTGAGCTTCCTGAGGGTGGCTGTACCTGGGCAGCTGCTGCTGGCGTGGAGTGTGGACCCGTGAGCCCAACTCCAGCCTTGTGTGTCAGTTTCCTCCGCTGTAGAGCGCGGTTAGAACAGCACCTGAGTCTCCGGATTGTTACGGCTAAAATAACATATGCCAAGCGCCTAACACTTGGAAGGAGGTTGTTGTTGCCCCATTTTCGGAATTTTTAAAAATTAAAAAAAAAATTCAATAAATGTTTGTTAAAAATAGACTGGAGTGATTCCCCCTCAGAGGTGGGTGGCTTTCCCCGTCTAGACGTTACCTCGTGCCCAAGACTTGTGTCCTGATGTTCTGTTTGGATTCACTGCGGGAAGAGCAAGTTTTTGCCCAGTATCAGGGCAGCCTTGCAGCCTTTGAAGAAAAGCATCTATGTAACTGTTTTCAAAACTTAAATGCATTTTCGGTTTTTACAATCCATTTTTTCCGTAGTCCGGTTATTCTTACTTTAAGTTTCAGGTTGATATGTTTGGCTCAGGTTGGGGTAGGGAAGTTTTGAAACAACCATCTAATAAATAAATATGTACTTGCTTGGACTAACTCATTTAATCCCCACCGACCTCAGAGTGGTAGGTGGTTATCTTTCTTTTACAGATAATATGGCATCTACCTGCAACTGTTTTGAATTCAGCATTGAAATTTTTTAAGGCTCTATGATATGTGACACTTTTTTTTTTTTTTTTTTTTTTTACTGGAAGTGCAATAAGAAGTGGGTGGATTTGAGGGTTCTTTGTGATTAGATGCTCTTGAGAAGTCTGAAAAGCTTGAATTAGGAATGGTTCTGACAGGAAGTACTGTCCTGAATTTGTTACAGCTCTTCATCAAGGGAAAATCGTGTAGATGCAGTTTAGGCTTTACATATTTCAGATGTTTTTGCAGATCACTCCTAATTTCTACTCCAGTGGATTTGTTATTCCCTCAATTCTTGTTTTGTGGTTGTGTGTTTGAGTGCTTTCTAGGGAGTTGACAGACGAGATTGGATCCTCAAGAATTTGGTGATTTGTATGATAGTACAAGTACTTCAATGAAAAAGTGCTTTTTGTCTGTTGAATGTGTTTCTGCTGTCGTCATTTCAGACCTGTGTGGAGGATGGATAGATAAGTAAGGGTATAACATTATATGTAAGTGGGGAGGAACCTGGAAACATAGCTGAAGCTGAGGAAGGTGGGGAACAGAGCGTTCAAAAGAAAGAATGGAGTGAAGCAGCAGCCGGGGAGGCGGGAGCCCTGGCTTGTGTCCCAGCTTCTAGACTGGCTTGACACCTTTCTTTTGGCCCAAATAGGTCAGTGATTATTCGGGCACAGTCATGCTTGGCCCTGCTCCCGGGGTGTTTCCATACCTTTGATGCTGGCTTTTTCAGTTTGTGTTGTGATTGTTGTTGACACAGGGCCTCCCTGTTGGACTTGGAGATGCTTTGTGATAGGGACTGCATCTTAGGCAGACTTTTGGCGTCTTCACACGGTAGCTGGCATCTGGTAAGTGTCCGTGAATCTCCATCCAATAATAACAGCCATGAACTTGGGTTTGGCCTCCTGTATACCTCCCAATTGGTGCCACCTAGTGTCTTGGGGCTATTGCTGCCCAGCTGCTCTAGACACATGGATGGTGGTGTGAAGTTTGTGCTTTGTTTTAGTGGCCTGCGGTGGCTTAGAATGGAAGTTCCTACATAATAGACTACATTTGCTCCACTCCCGTTTCTTTATTCTGGTTAACGCGTCTATTTCAAAGCTCTAACTCTAGTCTGGTTCTTGTTTTATTGCATTCTGTCAATGCAGGGGCCGCAGCCTGGATGCAGGCAAGTGAAAAAGGGGGAAGCTCTGTGTGTGCAGAGGAAGGGACTTCTTCACAAAGCTGTTTTCCTCTTTAAATGTCTTTAATGTCTATAATTTGTGATATAATTCTTCATTTTCTTTTTTTTTTTTTTTCAACATTTTTAATTTATTTTTGGGACAGAGAGAGACAGAGCATGAACGGGGGAAGGGCAGAGAGAGAGGGAGACACAGAATCGGAAACAGGCTCCAGGCTCTGAGCCATCAGCCCAGAGCCTGACGCGGGGCTCGAACTCAAGGACCGCGAGATCGTGACCTGGCTGAAGTCGGACGCTTAACCGACTGTGCCACCCAGGCGCCCCTAATTCTTCATTTTCAAATGGTAGCCTGACCTTGCCTTTATGTCAGTAAACATGTGTTGTGCTTTGTAAATGTTTTGTGGTGTATTAAAGTTCTCATGTCCAAATTCTTTTCACCCATCAAAGCCCAACCCAAATGCCTTCTTATTTGGAGCCTTTCTTGATCATCTCTCATGTGGCTACTTTCTTGCAACTCTCATCGCACTTGCTCCCACTTTTGGAATTCTTGCCACTTTTTGTTTTTTGTATTTGTTATTTGTACATTCAGTGATTGTTGAGTGCGCACTGGACACTAGCTAATGTTTCAGCTGTCAGAGGTCAGGGTTAGCTCTGTTTCTTCATGGATCAGCTTTGCACACGGTTATAGTAAAAAGTCGTGCAGATACAGGTGGCAGAGAAGTGAAGCGGTTCCAAGGAAATGTAGGATAGAGCGAGTGAATGAGTGTGTGTGTGTGTGTGTGCACGCGTGCACATGCGCATGCAACCCCCCCTCCACACCTCTCTAGCAGTGTTCTCTGCTATCCATTTCCTAGGTTTCCTTTCAGAAGTAATCTGCTGGTGCTTCCTAAACAGTGGTTCACTGACCTCTGGGGGTCTCTGAGGCCCTTTCTGGGGGCCTGTGAGGGAAGACTTTTCGTAATAACTTTTCATAATAACACGAAGATGTCATGGCTGTTTTCTCTGTGTTTGTATTGATAGACCAGCGATGCTGGTACCTTAGCACCAACTGAGGCCAGGGCCCCCAATCATACTGACATCGTTGCTTTCTTCACCAACTCCCCACTTTGACTTAAACATAGCCTTCCTTTTACTGCTGAAGCAATAAACATTAATTTTCTTAAATCTCAACCCTTGAATACTTGTCTTTTTAAGAGTCTGTGTGAGGAAATGAGAGGTGCCACACAGAGAGGTACAGGGCCTGTTTTGAGGAATAGCGGTTGTGTATTTTGAGTTACAAAATGAGCTAATGACTTTTGTCGCAGAATGCTATTTTTGCTTCAGAAAGTGGGTTGTAGATAAACTGTAGTTATTGAGACTTGGATAGTTGATGGACATTTTCTAGAACGTAAATGAAAGAGAACAACAGCTGGCAGAATTTGTGGTCAATGGTACTATTTGTGTTTTTGAACAAAAATTTAAATTTTATAAAACTTATCTGTACCATGAGCATGACAACTTCCTATTACATTAAATACTTTTTGATGAGATCAGTGGCAGTATTAGTGTATTTGATATCATATAATGAAATGTGTCCACATTAGGAAGATCTACATAATTCTGTGAACCAGTATTTTCTTTTTTCAATGTTTATTTATTTTTGAGAGAGCGCAAGCGGGGTAGGGGTAGAGAGAGGGGGATAAAGGATCCAAAGCAGGCTCTGTGCTGACAGGCTGACGGCAACAAGCCCGATTCGGGGCTTCGATTCATGAACCGTGAGATCATGACCTGCACCAAAGTCGCTCGACTGACTGAGCCACCCAGGAGCCCTGTGAACCGGTGTTTTCTAAATATCAAGGTATCATGTTACAAATTTGTGCATGGGTAAAAGATACAACCATTGGGTTGTAATGTAACAGTAGGAAAAGTTCTGAAAAGTTCATTGATAGGTTTTAGACTCAACATTGCAACTATTCAGTGGGAAACTACCTACCACTTGCCTAGTTTTGGTGGTGTGGTATCATAGAAGAATGTCCACAATGACCTCAAGAGGCTACCGAAACACCTTTCCCTTTTCCATCACATATGTGTGTGTGAGGCGGGATCTGACTTCAAATGAAGCCACATGTTGCAACAAGATTGATGTTGATTCTGATGAGAGAATCTATCCAACTGTTTTCTATAAAGCCAGGTACTAAAGGGGTTTGTAAAAGGAAAACAATACCCGTACTCACTGAATGTTTTTGGCTTTGGAAATCTACTATTTTTTATTAAAAATATGTTTATGTTAACATAGCTTATTATAAAAAATTTCAGTGAATTAAATATTTTAAAATTTTTACCGTTTTAATTTCTAATATGGTAAACGTTGATCAGTATAACACATACAAACAAAAACTCTCCGGAGTCCTCAGTAATTTTTAAGAGCGTGAAGGGGTCCTGAGCCTAAAACCTTTGAGCAGTGCCAGTCCGTGCAACTCTAACAGAGTTTTTAAGGAAATACCAGATGCCATTATCTTTTTCTTTATACTTTTTGTAACATATTTTTTAGCTTTTTCCTGGTGTAAGAAGGATTTCTGGTTGTATATGTAAAGTCAGTCAGATCTTTCAATTCATAAAACGTGTGAAAATCTCTAAAAATAATACTTAAAAATTTCTTACTGTAAAAATTATACCTTGTATGATTCAGGAATATTTCCTTTAGAATTTTTTTCTATTTGTAGTGAATCATTCTAGCACAGTTGTCTGTTTACAGTTTTTTTTTCTTGGGGCGCCTGGGTGGCTCAGTCGGTTGGGTGTCCGACTTCGGCTCAGGTCATGGTCTTATTTATGGCTTGTGGATTCGAGCCCCGTGTCAGGCTCTGTGCTGATAGCTTAGAGCCTGGAGCCTGCTTTGGATTGTGTGTCTCCCTCTCTCTCTGCCCCTTCCCTGCTTGCACTCTGTCTTTCTGTCTCTCTGTCTCTCTCAAAAATAAGTAAACATTAAAAATATATATACATGTATAAATTTTCTTCTTAGAGAATTTTGATTTACAAATTTTTAAAAGAATATCAGTACTATGATTTCAGTTTAAAACAATTTTTTTTTTTAACATTTATTCATCTTTGAGAGACAGAGACAGAGCGTGAGTGGGGGAGGGGCAGAGAGTGAGGGAGACACAGAATCTGAAGCAGGCTCTAGGCTCTGAGCTGTCAGCACAGAGCCCGATGCGGGACCCGAACTCACTGACTGTGAGATCATGACCTGAGGCCGAAGTTGGACGCTTAACCGACTGAGCCACCCAGGCGCCCCTGATTTCAGTTTTAATATCCTAAAACTTTGCACATTTCATTGCCAACTATTCTGTACTGTTGAATTCCTGCCTTTGTTTTAGGACTTAAGTTTAAACTTCACTTTCTCTTTGGAGTTCTGCCTTCCTCTGAGAAACACCACCCACCCTTCTCCAGTTAGGTGCCTACTCTTCTGTGTCCCCGTAGCACTCATTGTGTCCCTGTCGTAGGATTTATCACACTGTTGTATTTGTTTGCTTGTTTTTCTTTGCTACGTCATAGGGAACACTTCAAGAGGAGGTTTTGGTCTGTTCATCTTTATGTCCTCAGTACCTAGCATATTTTAGGCGTTTTAATGAATGATTATTTAATTAATAAAAGGGCAAAAACTACACATGGTATTTATTTTCGGTTTTATTTAATTTTTTATTTCAATTTTTATTTTAAGTAAGCTCCATACCCAATGTAGAGCTAGAACTCATGACCCTGAGATCAAGAGTTGCATGCTCCACTGATGAAGCCAATCAGGCACCCCATTTTCAGTTTTGTTTTGTTTTGTTTCACAGTTTGTTTTTTTTTTTTTTTTTTTGGAGAGAGGGCACACGTGTGTGTGAGTGGGGGAGGCGCAGGGGGGAGGGAGAGAGAGAAAGAGAGAGAGAGAGAGAGACAGAGAGAGAGAGACAGAGAGAGAGAGAGAGAGAGAGAGAGAGAGAGAGAGAGAGAATCTTAAGCAGGCTCCACACCCAGCATGGAGCCCAATGGGGCCTCAGTTTTATGGCTGTGAGGTCATGACCTGAACCAAAACCAAGAGTCAGATGCTCAACTGACTGCGCCACCTAGGCACCATCCTATTTTTTATTTTATTTTATTTTATTTTATTTTATTTTATTTTATTTTATTTTAATGTTTATTTTTAAGAGAGAGAGAGACAGCGTGAGATGGGGAGGGACAGAGAGAGAGGGAGACACAGAATCTGAAGCAGGCTCTAGGCTCTGAGCTGTCAGCACAGAGCCTGATGCGGGGCTCGAGCTCAGGGACCTCGAGATCATGACCTGAGCTGAGGTTGATGCTTAACTAACTGAGCCACCCAGTCACCCCCTCCTATTTTCAATTTGAAATCAAGAATCATCTTTGGTTGACTGAATACTTAGCTTTTTGTCAATAGTTTTTCAGATTCAGTGAAGCCATCCGTCAGCAGAACAGACCTGTGCCTCAGGGAGCCATTGAACCAGAATTTGGTCTTTGTTGCCTAAACTACCAGGAAGAAACTACCAGTGGAGTCCCTGCTGATGTGAGGCTCAAGTCTCAAGTGTGATCTAGTAGGTTGTTCTGAGCCCCACAGTGGCCGTATCCACCTGTGGCCTCACCTCTGGGTTGTGGGTCCACACCAGCTTCACGCTGAGCCCCACTTCCATTGCAGGAATACAAAAGCAGGCTCCTTCCTGGAAGCCTGAGGCTTCTGCTGGGGACTTTGGCTCCAGGATTCCACACTGGACTGAAACTTTCTTAGAGCTGTGTGGAGTCTAAGACTTTTTCTACCCACTCTGCCTTCCTTTCCTCTCCCCTCTGCAAGGGATCACCTGCATCTTGTCAGACAACTTTCTGGCCTCCTCTGGCTCCCTCCTTCACCTGCACTTCCCACGTAAATCGCTTGCATGTCTCTTGCATGTCTATCCTGTCTTAGCATCTGCTTCTCAGAGGCCCTAAACTGCCATCGGGGCTCTCTGGTCTAGACCCAGGTTGAAAGGCTGATTTATCTGGTGGTGTTGGTTTGCGTGTCTATCTCCCTTATCAATGGTCTGCACTCCGAGACTGTACCTGTCACATAGTTGTTGGTCAGTGTGTATTGAATTGAATTGTTCACTCTTCTCAGGACCCTCTTGCCTGTGGCTGATTCTGGTTTAGTGGTCCTTCACGATACTTCATGAGAGCTGGGGCCGAACCTGCCTTGTTGTCCTCTGTGTCCCTGGCACCAGAGCCGCTGCCATGTCATCCACGTCCACTGACCTACATAAACCCAGGCTCTGCTGTAAAGAAAGCCAACAACTGGGACTTGGGGATGTGGTTTTAGACCAGTGGTCAGAAAACACCTCTGGGCAGGTGCCTCCACGTGACTGGGGAGGGAGCATCCCAACCAGTTGGGCGATGAGAAGGTGGGCGGCTTGAAGGAGATTGGCCTGAAACGCCGCCTGAGCCTAGGCCCCCTGAGCCTAGGTCGAGCCTGGGGATCTACTGGTTTCTACTTTAAGTGTGATGAGTGGCCCCTGGAGCTTCTGCTGCTTTGACGGTTTATGTCCTTGAAGACTCACCAGCTGTGGTGTCAGGAATGGATTGCAGGGAGGCAAGAGTGAGCTGGGTTCAGATCACTTAGGAGGCAGGCGCTGCTGCCTGAGAAATGGCAGCCGTTGTGGGGCGAGAAGCCACTGGGCCCGAAAGAGAAATGGAAGGAATTGGCTGACGGGCGCCGGTGGGGAAGGCGGCAAGGAGTCAAGACGTGAGTACTGGGCTTCGGTTTGAGGTGCTGCCCGCACGCACGGGGGCGAGATGGGGAAGAGAAAGAAGGGTGACTGGATTTGAGGGAAAACGCACTTGTTCATTGATTCAAGGAAGAACTGGTCAGAATGCGCTCACCATGACAACAGTGACGCCAGCTGGTTGGCTTGTTTCGCTGTTTCAAGATGACTTTGAGGAATGCATTCACTACTGCGGACAGGACACGTTCATTAAATGCTTCATTCATGTGACAGGTACTGAGAGGATCACAAATTTGGTATGCTGATGCTAGAGCCCCTTCCCTGTGAGTTCTATGGGCGTTTGTGCCTGACCTATTCCTGACTACTAATTAAGAGCTGGTTCTATTGAAGATTGACCAGTGGTACTGAAAACCCACCTCCCTCGTGTGACTCTAGCATTGGAGCACTTACTGTAAGGAGGTTCTTCCAGAGAATCTTGTCCCAAGTGTCTGCCCCGCTCAGTCGTCACAAGGACCTTGAAGAGAATGGCATTGCCATCCTGCTCAGTGCTGGCTGGGTCTGGAGTGGGACCCTTTCTTGGCCGGCTGCCTGTGCCTTTCTCACACGAGGCACTTGTTGGCAGCCTCGAGGACAGCCTTCTTGGGGAGGGCCACCTGGCCTTGCTCCCCAGGGCAGGCCTTCTGCTGAGGTATGGGGCATGTGGGGTCTGGGTCGTGCTTTCTGAGGAGCCACTATTGGTCATTTAGCTCCTTCTCTCTTGAGACCTTTAGTCTCACAAAGTGGGGTAAATATGCCTCCAGGACTTAGAAGTTTGAAAAGAGACTGGAGTGGGGGCCCTGGTCTGTGTGAATGAAGTCTCTGCCTGGTGAAATGTCCCCATGGAAATATGAGCCTTGGGGAGCAGTGTCACACCGTGCCCCATAGTTGGCACCCACATTTCACGTCATGTGTCCCCAGTGAATGTTAGCCAGCATGTTGCTGCCGTGCCCATCTCATCATCAGGGTCTAGGTTGAACGGTCCATTGTTTTAGTTAAAAAGTAAGAAAATAGTTGTAATTTTTGAAAATACATCTTTATTTCATCTTTTAATGTGTTGTTTTGCCTGATGCAAACAACATTTATTTAAAATAAAAACAGGGATGCCTGGGTGGCTTAGTCGGTTGAGCGTCCAACTTCGGCTCAGGTCATGAGCTCACGGTGCATGGGTTTGCACCCCGCGTTGGGCTCTGTGCTGACGGCTCAGAGTCTGGAGCCTGCTTTGGATTCTGTGTCTCCTCTCTCTGCCCCTCCCCCACTCGCACTCTGTCTCTTTCTGTCTTTCAAAAATGAATGTCAAAATAATAATAATAAAGTAAGAACGAATTCATACCAAGTATTTGGTTACTGTACCATGACCTACCTGGAGAAAGGGTAGGAACAAAGTAAGATTAAGTTACTTTATTCTGCTCTGCTAGTAAATCTTTTTTTTAAAGTTTATTTATTATGAGAGAGGGAGGGAGAGAGGGCACACATGTGAATGGGGAAGGGGCAGAGAGAGAGAGAGAGAGAGAGAGAGAGAGAGAGCGCAGGAGCAGGGGAGGGGCAGAGAGAGGAGAGGGAGAATCCCAAGCAGGCTCCACACTGTCAGCTGAAAGCCTGATGTGGGGCTCAGTCTCACAAACCATGAGATCGTGACCTGAGCCTAGATCAAGAGTTGGGCGCTCAGTCGACCGAGCCACCCTGGCATCCCTGCTAGTAAACCCTTTAAAAGTAATTCTCGCCGGGATGCCTGGCCGGTTCAGTTAGTCGAGCATGCTACTCTTAATCTTAATGAGTTTGAGCCCCATGTTGGGTGTACAGATTACTAAAAAAAAAAAAAAAAAATTATAATAGAGGCATCTGAGTGACTCAGTTGAGCTTTTGACTCTTGATTTTGGCTCAGGTCACGATCCTAGGGTCTTAGTATCAAGCCCTGCATTGGGCTCTGTCTGAGCATAGGGCCTGCTGGGGATTCTTTCTCTCACTGCCCCTCTCCCCTGCTCACGCTCTCTCTCTCTTTCTCAAGTAATAATAATAATAATAATAATAATAATAATAATAATAAAAACTAATTCTTGCTATAGCATTTTGTTTGCAATGAAGTTGCTTCTGAGTAAGAATAACATAATCTTTGTGGGTCAGTCTTTGTAGAAAAGATTATGTAACATTTCTGATATTGCCCTTGTCTATTAAAAAGACTAGGAAATTATATGCTACACAGCAAAGAAAAACCTGTGTAATCAGTAAAAGACACAACACCTAACAATAGTTGCCTCTGTCATTTATTGATAATCATTTTGAGTGATGTACCCAAATTCCCTCTTCCTTTTTCACACAGGAGATGAATGGCTTCTGTTTTTAAGACTTCCTGGATTTTTGAGGCAGTACCTCAGATAATCACTGGGGGACAATAATCACGTAGGGGTTTCCTTTCAGACTTTGGCTTTGTGTTATTCAGCTTTAAGGAAAGAATAGAATCCCGTTCCTTCAGTTTATACTGACTGTGACTTGAGATTACCATTTTGGAAATAGCGGAGAAAGATCTTTTATTTCTTTTCAGATTTCAGAACTTTTTCTCCAGGATCTTTGATAAAAGACCTTTAAATTGAGTACCTGAAATGTGAAAGGACACACTCATGTTTGTTGAAGCAGGTAAGTAACTCCAAAAAGCCTATCGTAGAAAGTTCCTATGTAACTCCTGGGCTTTGTTTCTTCCTTTGGTTATCTCTGAGGATGGAGGCTAAGGATTAGCCCTTTTCAGGGAACACGAAAATTAGGATATTTTAGAGATAAAGGTTTTAGAAATGAGATATTCTAGCCTTATTAGTAAGTAATCTTGGTTTTATGGGCTGAATTGTGTCTGCCCAAATTCCTTTGTTGAAGCCCAACACCCCCTTGTGACAGTATCTGGAGACAGGGCCTCTAAGGAGGTGATTAAGGTTAAATCAGGTCATAGGGTGGGCCTGGTCCAGCAGGACTGGGGTCCTACTAGAGGAGGGGATACCAGGAGCACTTGCACACAGAGAAAAAGCCACATGAGGACAGGTGAGAAGGTGGCTGTCTGCAAGCTATGGAGACAGGCCTCAGGAAGAACCAAACCTGCTGGTTCTCTGAGCTCAGACTTCTAGCCTTAAGAACGATGCTAAAATAACTTCTTGATGATTAAGCCCCCTGGCTGTGCTATTTCGTTCTGGCCACCAAGCTGACTCTGTGTGTCATCGTGTCATTCAACAATATTCAACAGACTGAGTGCCAAGATGCTCATGACCTAGTGAGGGTGGAAAGACACATAAACAGTGGCAGTATTGTGAAATGGGTATGGGACTCATTTGGGGGTAGCTGTCCACACTGGGCGACACTGGGATCATGACCTGAGCCGAAGCCAACAGTTGGATGCTCAACCTACTGAGCCACCCAGGTGCCCCTGCAGTTTTTTATTTTGAAAGCATGTGTGCAGAGGGTGTAGTAGGAGGACAGGGAAGAACATGCTAGACAAAGGAAGATGAGCCAAAGCTGAGGTGGGCTGGAGTATTTCCAGACTATGCTCCCCAGGCAGATGGGTAGAGAGAGCAGGTTGGGAAAGGCAGGGGTTTGGCTTATAGGAGGATTTATGCATCCTGGTAAGGAACCTGGAGTGGGCCCTCTGGAGTCTTGACCAGTGTTGAAAGAAACTCAAATGCTTCCTGCAGCCGGGTGGGTGTTGTGGATGTGTGAGGTGAGTAGGACTGAGACAGGTACCTGTCAGCTCTAGAATTTTCTGTGGTGTTGGAAAGGTTTAGTGCTGCAGCCACTGTAGCCATTACCACTGTGGTAGCCACTAGTCATACGGGGGACTGGGAAACTGAAAAGTCAATTTAATATACTTTTAATTCATTAAAATTTAAATTAAAAGTTTTTTTAATGTTTATTTTTGAGAGAAAGAGAGAGAGAGCGCAAGTGGGGGAAGGGCCGAGAGAGAGGGAGACATAGAATCCAGAGCAGACTCCAGGCTCTGAGCTGTCAGCACAGAGCCCGATGTGGGGCTCAAACCCCCAGACCTTGTGATTGTTGGCTCAGGTCATGATGTCAAGGTCTGTGGGTTTGAGCCCCGCATCGGGCTGTCTGCTGTCAGCATACAGCCTGCTTTGGATCCTCTGTCTCCCTAGCTCTTGTCCCCTCCCCACACTCGTGTGCACTCTCTCTCCCTCAAAGAAAAATTTTAAACTTAAATTTTTAAAATACTCCCATAAAATTAGGGAGACAATAAAGATCTAGTTATCTAACATCTATTGATATTACGATTGGTAAGGAGGAGACAAAACTATTTGTAAACTGTAAGTTTACTTACACAAAACAGTCCCAGAGAATTGGTGAAGCGTCAGAATTAACAAGGCTGCCAAAGTGCTGGGTGCAGTTCCACCCCAGGGAATCAGTAACGTGTTTTCACACCACAAGTAACTGGTTTGAAGGAATCAGCTGAAAAAAACCCACCCTTTCACAATAGCCACAAAATAATCTGGTGCCCAGGAATGTCCAACAAGAGATGTGTCAGCTGTCATTTGGAAATTCACAGCATATTACTGAGGACTTTTAGCAGACCAGAAGTAGGAGAGTGGAAAGTATCATACCATGTTTTGGGGTAGGGAAGGACCCTCAGTAGTGTAGGTATGCTTATCGTCCCTGAATTTGTCTATATATTGTCTGACCCTAGAGTTTATAAAAGAGTAAACTTCCCAGAAGAGTTGAGACATTTTTCAAGTGGGAAGAAAAGAACAAAGGTCAGGCTCATTCCCTACGAGATAACCAAGAGTAATTTTAAAACTGTGACAATAGAGGCTCCTGGGTGGCTCAGTCGGTTGAGCAGTTGAACGACCAACTGTAGATTTCAGCTCACATCATGATCTCATGGCCTGTGAGGTCAAGCTTGGGATTCTCTCTCTCTCCTTCTCTCTCTGCTCCTCTCCTGTTCTCTCTCTCTCTCTCTCAATAAATTAAATAAATAAATAAATAAATAAATAAATAAATAAATAAATAAATAAACTAAACTTAAACACTGTGGCAATGAATAAATAAAGATGGAGTATTGAGTTATGTGGGGATAGACAAACCGACCGCTGGGATAGATTAGAATCCTCAGGTTCAGAGAAGCACTATCTGAACGTGGTGGCAGTGCACTTCAGTGTGGACAGAGGTTTTAGTAAGTAGCGCTGCAACAGCAGCAGCTTTCACAGCCCCAGTGCCTGCTGGCTGCTGTATCTGACAGCACAGCAAAGTGTATGCTCTGCGAAGACATTCTGTTGAAAAGAAGTAAACAGCTTTCTACCCCTGTACTTGACAATGGGGAGAAAATGGGAAATATTGAAATATGATACATGTGTGCTTTCAGGAACCCGTGAAATCTTAAAATCAGATGGCCAATTTTCCGTTTTTATAAAAGGGCTAAGGGGATGGCTATTCTCAGGTGCTTTATTTTAAGTGGGTCTTCCTTAACAAATGATAGAGTCGGTAGTTCTTTTTTTTTTTTTTTTTAAAGGCATTAAGCAGCAATTGAAATATTCCTGTGTGACCTTTCTCTGTCTCTGTCTTTCTGTCTCTCCTCCCTTTCTCACTTGGTGATTGAGAATGTTTTCTGGCAGCATGGAGAGAGTGGGTTGGCGGAGCACAAAATTGGGAGCAGAACACTTAAAGAGCACGTTGTAGTGATCTGGGGCAAGAGATGATGGGCTGTGGAATGGAGACAGTGGTCTGAGGTAGAATCCACAGGTTTCGGTGTAAAGAAGGGGACGTCAGAGGGGAGTCTAGGGAGACTCCTGAGTTTCCCAAATGGGTGACTGAGAAATGATGGAACTGTTCACAAAGAACAGGACTCGGAGAGAACATGTCCATTTCATACCTGTGGAGTGTGGGGTGACCAGGGGGCATTTGGATGTGCGGGACTGGTACTTTCTAGAAAGGCTTGTCCAAAAGTAGAAATTTGGAAGTCAGTGGCAGTAAATCATGATTGAAGTGAATACGATGACCCCGTAGGGAGAACTGAGTCATGCAGAGAGGCCCTAGGACAAAACCCTGGGGAACCCAAACCCATAAAGGAAAGGCAGAGACAGGAGGCCACAGGGGAGACTGAAGAAGGTGCCACAGCAGGAGCAGGAGGGACGAGAGTATGGGCAGAGGCAGGAGAGGGTTTCCACATGGGAAGCATTTGTGGGAATGGAGTTGTGCTGGGTTGATGCTCATGAACATGATGAGGTAATGCTAACTCTCCTCTCCCAAATCTCATTGAAATGGCAGTAATTGTAATGGCTACAACTAAAAAGAAGTGGACAGCAGTCTAGATTCTGGAAAGTCAGAAAGGTAGATCAGAACGGCGAGTACCATCTGGGTAGGGAAGATAGGAATGAGGCAGAGTAGTAACAGATGGACAGTGTGTCCTTTGAACTGAGCCGGGGAGGGACAGTCATGGGAGATGGTGGTGTAGAGAGGATGGTGTAGAGAGTTTTCAGGAGTGTTCCCGAATCTGCCATCCCCTTGGGAGGGCGGCCAGCTATGTGGGGGTTGAGGGGTGCGCCTGGAAGGCAGGCACCACCCCCCACCCCAAACCCAGCCTCAGCCAGAGCAGACTCTCCACTTAGACTCCTCGGGAGAGCTCACCTGAGGAGGTGTGCAGCTGAAAAGTTAGGAGATGCCAGAGTGGACGATGTATAACTTCCCCTTCCAGCTGCAGGAGCAGCATTCCAAGTTCTGATCGTGAGTGTCCAACAAGTATCACATCATAGTGTGACTTTATCTCACCTAGTAATGTTTAAAAGCATTCTTGCATTAAATGTCTGCTATGTTTATTTTTTTATTTTTAATTTTTTTAAAACAGCAGTCCGAGCAAATCTTTTATTATGTCATTTAAAAAAAAATTTTTTTTTAACGTTGATTCATTTTTGAGAGACAGAGACAGAGCATGAGCAGGGAAGGGGCAGAGAGAGGAAGACAGAGAATCCAAAGCAGGCTCCAGGCTCTGAGCTGTCAGCACAGAGCCCGACGTGGGGCTCAAACTCACGAACCGCAAGATCATAACCTGAGCTGAAGTCAGATGCTCAACCGACTGAGCCACCCAGGCGCCCCTATTATGTCATTTTTTTTAAAAAGTAATTTCTACACTCAATGTGGGGCTTGAACTCACAACTCTGAGGTCAAGAGTCAGGTGTTACACCGGGCAAGCTGGGTGAGCCAGCCTTGCTGTTTTTAAAAGGTTTATTATCTGTTTACACATTTATGTAATACAGACTTGTTAGGCAAGAGCCATATTTTTATGGAAGAATCTTATCCTTCTCTGTGATGTTGCTGTCTGTTTACTTGATTGTCTTAGATGCATGTTCAGCTAAATGAGATTATTTATTTATTAAAAAATTTTTTTTTAATGTTTATTTTTGAGAGAGAGACAGAGAGAGACAGAGACAGAGAGAGAGAAGAGAGAGAGGCAGGGAGGGGCAGAGAGAAAGGGAGATACAGAATCCGAAGCAGGCTCCAGGCTCTGAGCTGTCAGCACAGGAGCCTGATACGGGACTCAAACTCAAGGTGAGATCATGACCTGGGCCCAAGTTGGACATTTAACCGACTGAGCCACCCAGGCACCCGTAAATGAGATAAGCTATTGAGGACTGGAGAGAGTATATGGCAGACACTTGCATGGAGCGACGACTCTGACCTTGGGGAAGAGCAACGTGGCCAGCCGCAAAATCCAGTCTGAAGGTCTTTGAAGAGTCAGAGACTGTTGAGTGTGGATGACCACTTCTTGTTTAATTTTCTTTCTAATTTTGAATATTTCAAACATACAGAAAAGTTGACAGAATCATGATATGCACACCCATGTACCTGCTGCTTGATTTTTCAAAAAATGAAGATTTTTGTCATATTAGCTTCAGATTTTTTACAAAGAACCATTAAGAGGGTGTGGAAGCCACACTCATGCTGATTCTATTCCCCTCCTGCTAGCTTCTCTCCTGCACTTGGTGTTTTATTTTACCGCATTTCCATATATCCTTGAGCAATCTATGGTGCTATTTTGCATGTTTTAAATGATCTGTATGAGTCCTTCTGAAACTTGCTTTTAATCTCAACACTATGTTTTTAGAATTATGGCAATGATTATGTTAATACAGGTAACTGACTCATTCTAACTAACTGCTTTCTGGCGTTGTTTTATATGATTATACCATGGTGTATCAATTTTTTCCCCGAGTATATGTTTTTTAAATTAGTAAACTATTTTTAGAGCAGTTCACAGTGAAACTGAGTGGCAAGTGCAGAGTACCCATACGCTGCTTGTCCTCCACACAGTGCACAGCCTCCCCCATTTTGACCACCCCACAGAGTGTACAATTGTTCTGTCATTGAATGTGCACCGACACGTCATCACCCAGGCTCCCTGAGTTTCCTTCTGGTGTTGTAGACCCTGTAGGTTGTGACATATGTTTAGTGACATATATCCACCACTTATCATGCAGTCCTGAGTGTGTTTTTTGAAAGAAATGGAGGATGAACTGTCTGCACATTGGCACTGGCACTGCCCCATAGTCCACGTGGAGAAGGGTCCCCGGGGGAGGCGTCAAGGCCTCGGTCTAGGAGCTCAGATGCAAGCCAGCATGGGGAAGAGCTCGGGAAAAGAGGGCAATGGAGAGTGCCTTCAGACCTGGCCAGGCCCGGAGGGTGGCGGTTGGCAGACGGTATAGGGGTCGAAGTGGACTCAGTGCTGGAGTAAGTGGGTCCAGGGTGGATCAAGGCAGGCTTGCTCTGCATCCGACTATCAGCCTGTTCTGGCCACAGCTTCTGTCGTATTCCGTGGGTCGATGTGCTCCTGCTAGACCACAGTCGTACAGTTTCTCTGTGTGGCCGCTTTGTTAGGGTAGATCTGGCATTGTGGACCTGGAGATGTTTGCTCTTCCCAAAGTGGCTCAAGGAGTACATGTGTTCCTCTTCCGAAGGGCATAGCAGTTTTAAAGATTCGTGCATATTTTTTATTGGTCACACATTGTAATGCATTTATTGGTGGTACCCCCCCACCCCATCATGTCCTAATAGTTGGAACCGTGAACATTACTATATTTGGAAAAAGAGTCTTTGCAGATATGACTAACTTGATCTTGAGATGAGTTACCTGGATATTTTTGGATGGAAATGACATACCATCAAAAGTGTCTTTTGAAAAAAATTTTTTTTTATGTTTTTATTTTTGAGACAGAGAGAGAGAGACCGTGAGAGTGGGGGAGGGGCAGAGAGAGACGGGAGACAGAATCCGAAGCAGGCTCCAGGCTCTGAGCTGTCAGTGCAGAGCCCGACGTGGGGCTCAAACTCACAAACCGCAAGATCATGACCTGGGCCGAAGTCAGATGCCCAACTGACTAAGCCACCCAGGCGCCCCTCAAAAGTGTCTTTAGAAGAGAGAGGCAGAGGGGGATTGGATGCACACAGAGGAGGAGAGGCGGATGGGCTTCAAGGCAGAGACTGGAGTGATGTGGCCCCAACTCAGGGCATGCTGGCATTCAAGCTGGAAGAGTCTTAAGTCTTAAGCTGGGAGACTTCTCTCCCGGAGTCTTAAGAGGTAGTGTGGTTCTTTTGTCACCTTCATTTGGGCTCAGTGAAACTGATTTTGGACTTCTGACCTCCAGAACTGTGAGTGAGTGAATTTTTCTTATTTTAAGCCACCACCAAGTTTGTGGTAATTTGTTATAGCGGCTTCAGTAATGAATCCACTCACCTCAAGGTCTGCAATATACTTAGGGGAGAGAATATTTTCTTTTACTATTTGTTCCTTATTACCTCTTTGTGAATTGTATTGCAGGTCATTTTTGTTTTTTCCTTTATGGTTAGTAATCTTTGTGTCATATTTAAGAGTTCTTTCCCTACCTCATGGTCATGAAGATATTTTTTTATATTATTTTTAAGAGCTTTATTGATCTTTCACATTTAGATGCATAATCTACCTGGAGTTGAGTTTTGTGAGAAAAGAGTCATTTCATTTCTGTTTCGTGTGGATATTCAGTTGACCCAGGACATTTATGGAAAAGGCCATCTTTTCCCCACTGCTTTCCACTGATTGCTGCTCCGTTGCTCTCCTTGTTCATTTTAGCCTTCCTGCCTCTCTGTACTGTAGCATAACGGTGAGGCTCCGTGTCTGGGAAAGTCTGCCCCTTTTAGTTTTCAAGTTTGATTTGCTGATCTTGGCCCTTTGCATTTTCCATGTACGTTTTAGCATCAGCCTGTCTATTTCTACACACACACACACACACACACCCTGCAAGAGTTTTAATTATAATTACTCAGACTCTAAGGATCTATTTGGACAGAAATGATATCTTTACAGTATTGAGTGCTCAGATTCACAGATGTGCTATATCCCTTCATTTCTTTAGGTCTTTTAAACTTTACCTCAACAGTGCTTTTAGTTTCTGTTTAGTAGTCTTATGTATCTTTTGTGAAATTTATTCCTGGATTTGGGATACAGTATTTTTCAGGCATAGAATTAACTTAAAACAATTTTTTTTAAATGTTTATTTATTTCTGAGAGAGAGAGAGAAACAGAGTGAGCGGGGAAAGGGCAGAGAGAGAGGGAGACACAGAATCGGAAGCAGGTTCCGGGCTCTAAGCTGTCAGCACAGAGCCCAACGTGGGGCTCGAACTCACAAGCCGTGAGATCATGACCTGAGCCAAAGTCGGATGCTTAACCAACTAAGCCACCCAGGCACACCGCCCTCCCCCCCAACTTTTTTTTTTTTTAAACACAATCTTGCTTTTTAATTCCTTGAACATGTTGATTATGGTTGTTTTAAAACTCCATTATGTGGCTTTCTTGTCTGTATCTTCCTATTATCTATTGGTTTTCATGGCTTGTAGTCACAGCTTCCTGTTGTCTATAGGCCAGAGACACTGTAGGCGTAGCAATGATTTGTGACTCTAGATGTTTCTGTGTTTCTGCATAAAGGGTTTACTTTTGCTTCTTGCACGTGAATGGGATGGGGTGTGTACAGTCCAAGATCACGTTAATCCAGATATGGAGAGAATGATTTGAAACTAGCTCTTGACCCTGTGAAGGCTACTCTTATTTCCAGTTCATACCCAAGAGTGTGGTCTCTCCAAATCTCAAATGACCGAGAGTGTTTGTGGGCCTCCTCCTCCTTGGCGAGTGCTCAGTTCCATGAGTCTGTCAAAGCTCTGCTTAGCTTAGCCACTTGGTTGCTACTTTTTAAATTGTCAGACCCCTCCAGGGGAAAAGTTGGCCTCCAGTTCTTCACTTCTTTGTTAGTGCTTTGGTGTCTTCCAACAGTTTTTAAAAACATTTTTTAATTCAGTCTTTCTTGTTGTTTTCATTGGGAAAGTTGGTTTGAGCCCCCGTCTGCCACTGCCATTAAATAGAATTCGTGTGTGTGTGTGTGTGTGTGTGTGTGTGTGTATAAATGTAAATATACATACAAATATATATATATTTTGAGTTTAATCAACTTATTTTCTGTAGTTTATTAAAAACTTTACAGAGAGAAAAGAAAATAATATTTATTAAACAACACCTGGAAAGCTTGTTTTTAATCACATACGAGAGAATAGACACTCCATCCCTACTATGGAAACATATTTAATGAATGCTCTTCAACGTTGACCATAAATAATTTAAACTCTGCAGTCAGGTTCTGCTGTTGTGCACTAGATCTGTGTATTTAAGACTATTGTTTAGGAAACTTTTAAGACTTGCAGAGTGAAATTCCCACCTGCTTATATTGAGTTCAGGAACCACTATTAACCAACACATGGTACCAACAAACAAAATATTAATCTTTAGGTTTTCTAACAGATTTTCTCTACCTCTTTTCCTGGGTCACAGGCTCTGGCCTGCCTGGTTTTCTTTGTAGAGGTCTGTCTGGAAGTTCTACAGTGATCAGGTGTGGAGCCCTGTGTGCCTACCATCCCTCTTTTTGTTGCTTCTTTGCCTTCTTCCCTTTGGTCACTTCCAGCAGGTCGTGTCCAGTCCAGCAGCAGTTGTGAACATGCACAGCTGTGATAGCACAGATATCCCTGCCTTGGGAGCTTGAGTAGGCATGTATGGACTGGACTGGGCCGCAGTAGACTCTTGGACCCCTTCTTTGGGGACACAGTAGGGGCCAATACCCTTTCTAAAGGAATGAACACTGTCTAGCTCACTTGGGTCCAAGGTCTCTGGTAAGCATCTGATCTCTGGTTGGCGCTGAACTTGAAGTGGTCAAGGCAGCCTACTGAAGGGCCGTTTGGGCCAGATTGGATTCTGCCTGGGCTCTGAGGCTCCTGCCTATTGTGCCCTGCCCTGAACGGCTGCTCCTTCCTCGGTCACACTTGGTCTGTATCGATTACCCAGCTGCTGCCTGCCTGAAGCACTTTTTTATGTCAGATGTTCCTCTCAGGCTTTGGGGCTCTGATTTGTAACTGGTGACTTCTCTTTTGCCTACCTCACAGGTAGGTACCTGAGGAAGGTTCTAGTGGGGGCACCCCTTGCCTGTCTCGCCATCCCTTCTGTCCCTGTAGCCCCTCCTATGGTACACATGTATTTGTTTGTTTTTTTATTTTTAATTAGCATACAGTCGAGTAGATTTTTTTCTTTTCATGTACAGCTCTGTGAATCTTCACACCCTACAGATTCATGTCAACCACCATGATAATCAGGATACAGAACAGCTCCATCACCCCCAGGTATGCCTCATGCTATCCCTATTCAGTCACCCCTTCCCACCCTTAATGCCTAGTAACCACTAATCTGCTCTTCATCCCTGTGGGTTTTGTCTGTTGAATAATGTCATACAGTGTGTAACCTTTTGAGACTGGCTTATTTCACTTAGCATATTTTTGAGATTCATCTACATTTTTGTATATGTCAACAGTCTGTTCCTTTTTATTACAGAGTAATATTACTTGCTATGGTTATACCATGGTCTTTTTATCCGTTCATTTGACAATTGGGCTGTTTCCAGTTTGGGGTGATTATGAATAAAGTTGCTGTAAACGTGTATACAGGTTTTTGCATGAACATAAGTGTTTTTATTTCTCGAGGGTAGATAGCTAAGAGTAGAATTGCTGGGTCCTATGTTGAGTATATGTTTAACTTTATAAAAAACTTCCAAACTGTTCTCCAGAGTGGCTGTACCATTTACATACCTACCAGCCATATATAATAGTTCTATTGTTCCACATCCTTGTCAGCACTTGATTCCATTAGTATTTTTTATTTTAGCCATTCTAATAGGTGTAGCGTGGTATCTCATCGTGGTTTTAGTTTGAATTTCCCTAATAGAAGGAAAACGATAAGAGCAGAAATCAATGAAATTGAAAACAGAAAAACAATAGAGAAAAATCAATGAAACCAAAAAACCAGTTCTTTAAAAAGATGATAAAATTGATAAACCCCCAAGAATAGACAAGACACAAATTACCTGTATCAAGAATGAAAGGGGAGGATATTACCATAGATCCCACAGACATTAAAAGGATAATAAAGGAATCCTATTAACAGCCCTACACACATTCAACAACTTAGATGAAGTGTACAATTTCCTGAAAATCACAGACTACTGACCAAAACTTATCCAAAGAGACAAATAACCTGAATAGTCCTATAACAAATTGAATTCATAAGTTAAAAACCCTCTGGTTTCTTCATATGTAAGAAGCTTGAAAGTTGCCATTCAATCTTGACAAGTAAAAAGCTGAACAGATTGAAAAATCTGCAGCTTTTCTTGGATCTGTAAGAAAGGGGAAGATACAGGCGAACCACAGCTTCCAAGATTGGAGAGACAGGTGAATACAGGTCGTCATCTCCCCAGAGCAGAGCCTCAGTGATCAGAAGCCCTTATGGGAACTAGTGCTGGAAGCCTGGTGTGGACAACTCTGAGAGTTAAAATCTCCAGGGAGACTCATTCATAAGGGAGTCCACACAACATTGCAAAATTTACCACCAGGAGCTTGACCAGTTTCCCACAGTAAATACGGGAGAAAAATCCCTTCAGGCTTTTGGCAGGGGAAGGGAGTGGGGAGCGTTGGGGGGCCGGGGGTGGGGGTGGGGAAGGGTCGGTTTGAAATACTCTTAAGCACTTTGTTCACAACAAAGTCTGCCTTCAGGGGGAAACCAGTTAACCAAAGCCTAACCTGCTGAGGTATTATCAGAACCTTTAAAGCAAGGAAAGTTATTAGGGAAAGAGGGATTACATAATGATAAAGGGGTCATTAATGGTTTTCTCCATTAAAAACATGACAGTTTTTCATGTGTATATACCTCACAATGGACATCGAACTCTGTGAGGCAAAAAATGAATAGAATTGCAAAGAAAAATAGATGAATTCACTATCATAGCTGGAGACTTCAACACCCCTCTGTCAGAAAAGGACAGATCCAGCAAACAAAATCAGTAAAGACACACTTGAATTCAAACAATATCATCTATCTGCTGGATAATGGATATCTGTAGACTGTTTCATCCAACAACAGCAGAATACAGTTTCTTTTCAAGCCCACATGAAGCATTCACCAAGGTAGACCACATTCTGGGCCATAAAACACATCTTCACAGATTTAAAAGAATAGAAATCATACAGTGTTGCTCTCAAACCACGACAGAATTAAATTAGAAATCAATAACAAAGAGAACTCAAATTATGTGCACCTGGGTGACTCAGTTGGTTAAGCGTCTGACTCTTGGTTTCAGCTCAGTTCATGATCTCACGGTTTTGTGAGTTCAAGCCCCACCTTGGGCTCTGTGCTGGCAGCGCAGAGCCTGCTTGGGATTCTGTCTCTCCCTCTCTCTCTGCCCCTTCCCTCACACTGTCTCTGTCTCTCTCAAAATAAATAAACTTTTTTAAAAAAGTGTAGAGATTAAACAACATACTTCTAAATAACACAGGTCAAAAGAGAAATTCAAGAGAAATTCTAAAATATTTTGAACTAAATGAAAATAAAAATACAACTTATCAAAATTTGTGGGATGCAGCAAAAGCAGTGTTTAAAGGGAAACGTATACATTGAACACACACACACACACACACACACAAATATATTATTTTTTAAAGTTTATTTATTTGGCGGGGGGGAAGGAGCAGAGAGACAGAGAGAATCCCAAGCAGGCTCTATACTGTCAGCACAGAGCCCAACATGGTGGGGGCAGGCTCCAATCCATGAACTGTGAGATCATGACCTGAGCCTAGATCAAGAGTCAAATGCTTAACTGACTGAGCCACCCAGGGGTCCCTATGTATATCATTTATATGTGGAATCTAACAAAACAAAACAAACCAGAGCTCATAGATAACAGAGAACAGACTGGTGGTATTTGGACGCTGCTAAGAAAACAGATCTTAAAAGTTTTCCTCACAAGAAAAAAACGATAAATCTGTCGTGATGACTGACTAGAGTTGTGTTCATTTCACAATATATACAAGTATCAAATCATGTTGTACACCTGAAGCTTTAATATGATGTTATATGTCAATTATATCTGTTTAAAAAATCAATAACCCAAGTTTCCTTCTTAGGAAACTATAAAAGGAAGAGCAAATTAAAGCAAAACTAAATAGAATAAAAGAGATAATTAGAGCAGAAATAAATGAACCAAACCCCAGAAGTCAATGGAAAAGCTGGTTCTTTGTAAATCAGTGAATTTAATAAGTCTTTAGCTAGACTAATTACAAAAGAGAGGACACATGGGGGTGCTTCAGTGTCTCAGTTGGTTAAGCATCCAACTGTTGGTTTCAGCTCAGGTCATGATCTCATGGTTTTGTGGGGTTGAGTCCTGCGTTGAGCTCTGTGCTGGTGGTGTGGAGCCTGCTTGGGATTCTCTGTCTCCGTCTCTCTTTGCCCCTGCCCTGATCATACTGTCTCTGTCTCTCAAAATAAATAAACTTCAAAAAATTTTTTAAAAAGGACACAAATTACTAATGTCAGAAATGAAAGGAAAATCATACTGATCTTTGGATATTAAAAGGATAATAAAGTGGGGCACCTCGGTGGCTCAGTTGGTTGAGCGTCCAACTTCGGCTCGGATCATGATCTCACAGTTCCTGAGTTCTAGCCCTACATCGGGCTCTGTGCTGACAGCTTGGAGCCTGGAGCCTGCTTTGGATTCTGTGTCTCCTTCTCTCTCTGCCCCTCCCCTTCTCATGCTCTGTCTCTCTCTCCCCCTCTTAAAAATAAATAAGCATTAAAAACATTAAAAAAAAAAAGGATAATAAAGGAATACTATGAACAATTCTGTTCCCCTGAATTTGATAACCTAGATGAGAAGGACCAACTCCTTGAAAGATACAGTTTGCCAAACTCACACAAGAAGAAATAGACGATCTGAATAGGCCTATATCTAATAAAGAAATTGAATCGGGGTTGCCTGAGTGGCTCAGTTGGTTAAGTGTCCAACCTCGGCTCAGGTCACGATCTTGGGTTTGAGCTCCGTGTCGGGCTCTGTGCTGACAGCTCAGAGCCTGGAGCCTTCACATTGCATGCCTCCCTCTCTCTCTCTCTGCCCCTCCCCTGCTTGTGCTCTCTCGCTCTCTCTCTCTCTCTCTCTCTCTCTCTCTCTCAAAACTAAATAAACATTAAAGAAAACTGTTTAAAAAATAAATTGAATCAGTAATTAATCACCTTTCTGGATTCTACTCCTGAAATAATTATTGCACTACATGCTAACTAACTTGGATGTAAATTAAAAAATAATAATAATAAAAAAATTATCGCCTTTCAAGATAGAAAGCACTGGGCCCAGATGGGTTCATTGGGGAATTCTACCAAACACTTAAGGAGGAGATAAGAGCCATTCTTCGAAGTCTGTTTCATAGAATGGAAGCAGAGGGAATACTTCATTCTATGAGGCCTGCATTACCCTAATACCAAAACCAGACAAAGACATTACAAGATAAAACTATAGACCAATATCTTTCATGAACATAGATGCAAAAGTCCTCAAAATATTAGCAAATTGAATCCAACAATGTATAAAAAGAATTATATACTATGACCAAGCAGGATTTATCCCAAGTCTGCAAGGCTGGTTCAACATTTGAAAATCAATTAATGGAGTTCATCACAGCAACAGGCTAAAGAAAGAAAATCACATGGTGATATTTGGAAGTTTCTAAGAGAGAAGATCTTAAAAGTTCTCCTCACAAGAAAAAAATTGTAACTCTGTGGTGATGGCTGACTAGAGTTTATTGTGTTCATTTCACAATATGTACAAAGATGCAGCAAAAGCAATTGGCAAAACCCAGCACTTATTCAAGATAAAAACTGAGTAAACTGGGAATAGAAGGGGACTTCCTCAACTTGATAAAGCACAATATCTATAAAAAAAAAAATCCCACAGCTGGGTGCCTGGGTGGCTCAGTCGCTTAAGTGTCCAACTCTTGATTTCGGTTCAAGTCATGATCTCATGGTTCATGGTGAATTGGAGCCCTGTGTCAGACTCTGCACTGACAGTACAGAGCCTGCTTGGGATTCTCTCTTTCCTTCTCTCTACCCTTCCCCTGCTCACGTTCGTTCTCTCTCTCTCTCTCTCTCTCTCTCTCTCTCTCTCTCAAATAAATAAACTTTAAAAACTTAAAACACACACACACACACACACACACACACACACACACACACACACACACACACCTAACATTATACTTAATGGGGAGGAGCTCGAAGCTTTCCCTGTAAGAACAGACCTAAGGCAAGGATGACTCCCCTCACCATTCCCTTTTTGACATTGTAGTGGAAGTTCTAGCTAATGCGATGAGAAAAGGAAATAAAAGGTATACAGGTTGGGAAGGAAAAAATAAAATGGTCTTTGTTCATAGATAACATGGTTGTCTATGTAGAACATGGAGGGGTTCCTGGTTGGCTCAGTCAGTGGAGCATGCAACTCCTGACTTCAAGGCTGTGAGTTCCAGCCCCACCTTCTGGGTGTAGAGATTATTTAAAATCTTAAAAAAATTTTTTTAAGGGGGAAATTAAAAAAAAAAAATCCAAAAGGATTAACAAGCCTTCCACCCCCCACCAAACAAACAAACAAACAAACAAACAAAAAAAACCCTGGAACTAATAGACAGTTGTAGCCAGGTTCATGATACAAGGTCAGTATGTGGAAAGTCCATGACTTTCCTATATACCATCATGGAACAAGTGGAATTTAAAATTAAGGGGTGTCTGAGTGACTCATTCAGTTGGCTAAGCATCCAACTTCAGCTCAGGTCATGATCTGAGGGTTTGTGGGTTTGAGCCCTGTGTTGGGCTCTGTGCTGACAGCTCAGATGGAGCCTGGAGCCTGCTTCAGATTCTGTGTCTCCCTCTCTCTCTGCCCTTCCCCACCGTCTCAAAAATAAATAAACATGAAAAAAACAAGACAAAAAAACCCCCACAATACTATTTACATGAGCACCCCCCAAATCAAATACTTAAGTATAAAACAAAATATGTATAAAATCTGTGTGAAGAAAACTACAAAACACTGATAAAGAAGAACTAAATAAGTGGAGAGATATTCTGTGTTCACGGACAGGAAGACAATATTGTGAAGATGTCAGTTCTTCCCAAGTTGATCAATAGATTGAATGTAATCTCCAAATATCAGTTTATGGGGCATCTGGTTGGCTCAGTCCGTTTAGCATCTGACTTCAACTCAGGTCATGATCTCACAGTTCATGAGTTCAAGCCCCACATCAAGCTCTCTGCTGTCAACACAGAACCCACTTCAGATCCTCTCCCTTTCTCTTTGCCCTTCCCCTGCGTGCTCTCTCTCTCTCTCTCTTTCTCAAAAAAAAAAAAAAATTAAAAAGAATACCAGCAAGTTTGTCTCTTCTTACAAACTTTAGAACCAGTTTGTCAATAGCCACAAAAGACCCAGAATAGCCAACACATGGAGGAGATGAACAAAGTTGGAAGACTGACACTATCTGACTTCGGGACTCACTGTAAAGCTACAGTGATCAAGACAGTGTGGTGTTGACAACAGATTAGACAAATTCTGTTCTCAATGGAGAACAGAGAAGCCAGAAATAGGCCCATATAAATATAGCCAATTAATCTTTGACAGAAGAGCAAAGTCCGTACAGTGGAGCAAAGATGGTCTTTCCAACAAATGGTGCTGGAACAACTGGACGTCTATATGCAAAGAAAATGAACCTTGCACCCCTCACAAAAATTAACTGAAAATGGATTTCATGCCTAAATGTAAAAATGCAGAACTGTAAAACTAGTTGATAGAAGATAGGAGAAACACTAGGTGAACTTGGGTATGGTGATGACTTTTTGGATATGACACCGAAGGCACAATCCATGAAATAAATAATTGAAAAGATGCACTCTGTTAAAATTAAAAACTGCTCTGCAAAAGCTGGGGTTAAGAAGGGAAGACAGGCCATTGTTTACAAAAAACACATCTGATAAAGGACTGTTACCCAAAATATACAAAGAATTCTTCAAACTCAACAGTAAGGAAACAAACAATCTGATTGAAAAATGGTCCAAAGACCTTAACAGACCCCTCACCAGAGAAGACATAGAGATGGGAAATAAGCATATGAAAAGATGTTCCACATTCATATGTCATCTGGGAAGTGCCAATTCAAACAATAATGAGATACCATTACCTACCTATGAGAATGGCCACAATTTAGAATAATGACAACACTAATCGCAAGGATGTGGAGCAACACAACACAGGCTCTGTGGAGCAACAGGAATGCTCATTCACTGCTGGTGGGAAAACAGAGCGATGCAACCACCTTGGAAGACAGTTTGGTGGTTTCTTACAAGACTAAACATGCTCTTACCATACGACCCAGTAATCGCATTCTTTGGTATTTACCCAAAGGAAATGAAAACATGTCCATACAAAAACCTGCACACAGTTGTTTGCAGAAGGTTTATTCATAATTTCCAAAATTTGGAAGCAACCAGGATGCCCTTCAGTAGGTAAACAGGTAAATAAACTGGTTCATCCACCCAATGGAATATTATTCAACAAAAGAAATGAGCTGTCAAGCCAAGAAAAGACATGGAAGAAACTTAAACGCATATTACTAAATGAAGTCAATATGAAAGGTTACTGTATGATTAAAACTATATGACATTCCAGAAAACTGTGGAGACAGTAGAAGGATCAGTGGTTGCCTGGGGCTGAGGGGTGGGGGAAGGGATGAATAGCAGAGCACAGAGGATTTTTAGAGCAGTGAAAATACTCTAGGACATCATAATGATGGATATATATTATTATACATTTGTCCAAACCCACAGAACGTACACCAAGACTGAACCATAACTAAACTGTGGACTTTGGGTGATTATTACGTATCCATATAGTTCATCAGTTGAAACCATGTACTACCCTGATGGAAGATGTTCAGAATGTGGGGAGGGGTGCATGTGTCAGGGCAGGGGGTCTAGGATAGGATACTCTAGATAGGAACTCTATCTTGCCCCCAATTTTGCTATGAACTTGAAACTGCTTTAAGAAATATATAAAGCTTTAATTAAGCAAAATAAAAGAAGGGGGTGGGGGGTGGGGAACAACCTTCTGGAAAGTAAATCTGCATGTCCAGATGGTTTCACTGGGAAATTTTGTCACTTGAAAAAGAAATAAGACCAATTTTATATAGTCTCTCCCATGTATTTTTAACTTTTTATTTTGAGATAATTTTAGTCTCACAAGTTACAGAAATAGTACATAGAATTCATTCAGTTTCCTGCAATAACATCTTACATAACCATAGTACATTATCAAACTATTTTCCATATATTCTTAATTATAACTATTGTGCTAAGAAATGTAAAGAGTTCAAAAGTATATGAAGTAAAAAACAAAATATTCCTCACACCCACCCCAAGCTAAATAAAGAATCACTATTAATAATTGGGCATCCCTCCAGATATTTCCTGGAGGAAAATGTACACACCTGGACACATGCATAGTTTTAATTATGCATAGTTTTAATTCCCAGAATTAGATCACTCTTTATGTGTATAGTTTTTCAACTTGCTGCTTTTACTTAATAGGATATCATGAATCTATGTTAAGTGATACCTATCCCTTACCTTCCAAATACCAAGGCATTTTTTTAGGACCAACTGTATTCTGCAGTGATGATTTATGGCAGTATATTTAATTCTTTCTTCTCTTTTCTTTCTTTCTTTCTTTCTTTCTTTCTTTCTTTCTTTCTTTCTTTCTTTCTTTCTTTCCTTTTGATGAAAGATTAAGTTGTCTCCCATTATTTGCTGTTATATGTAATGTGCATTGCCTATCCTTGTTGCTGTGACCTTAAGGAATTGTTGAATGATTTTGAGAATAGGCTTTTAGAGAGTGTGGTTGGAGAAGTGTCTGGGTGGCTCAGTCAGTTAAGCATCCAACTCTTGATTTCGGCTCGGGTCCTGATCTCACAGTTTGTGGGTTCAAGCCCCACATTGGGCTCTGTGCTGACAGTGTGGAGCCTACTTGGGATTCTCTGTCTCCCTCTCTCCCTGCTCGGTCTCTCTCTCTCTCTTTCTCTCAAAATAAATAAATAAACACTAAAAAAAAAAAAAAAAAACTGTGGTTGGGACTTGAAGGTATCATTTGAGATTTTGCATTTGTAATCTTAAGTGACTTTGGCTTGCAGCAATGGAGGTCAACCTGAGCTCTGGCTCAGTATCATACCCCTTCCTGGAGGGCTGGTAAGAACAGCTACCAGCCCACAGACCACGAGAGAAGGATGGGTCCTGGCATTTTCCCCAAGTCCCCCAGGTGCTGGGGTGCTCAGCCAGGGGCGAGCATTAGTCTGACTGAGATTGCCTTCAACTGTCGGGTCAGTGTTACCCCAGTTTTGTGCAGCTAGGTGGGGAGTTTGGCTCTGCTGTTTGTCTCTTTAGTGTTTACTGAACTTGGGTTCCGAAAACTTCTATTTGAGTCTCTTTTTTATTAGCTTATTAGTTTTGTATCTGCATTCTCTTTTGGAATTCTACCTTGCTCTTTGTGTGGGTAGAAGTGTTGCATTCAGTGGCGTGTTGGGTTAGTGTCTAAGTTGGATGGGTGAAGTATGGTAACTGGTTACACATGAAAATGTGTAGCTGGTTGTGTTCAACTGGTTCACTAAAAAACACGAGACTGCTTTTGTAATATCACAGGCATGAAGCAGGGAGTTAACGTTTAATTTCTGAATGCTCTTTGACACCTTTACCGTGTAAATGTTCCTTTGAAATGGGGACCTAAGAAGGAGCCCTTTCTAGGAAATGAATACTTAATTTTTAAATATCCTGGAAAATCAAATGCTCTGCTTTTAAATAGGGATTTATCAGTTTTAGTTTAGTGTAACAGTATTTAGTTTTCATTTAAGTTTGTCTTAATTACATATTTTCATATATTTCAGAGGAAACATTTTTTAGTAGATACTTCTATAAAAAATACATGCACTTTAAAGTTGTTCATAAATTAAAAATTAATAAGCTGAATTGTACAATCATATCCTGGCCCAGATTGGGGTCTGTGAGTGTCCAGTGAGTGGGTAGGACAACAACAGTGCACCCCCATGGGCCATGGCAATTCGCAGGGGATTAGGCATGCTCACTGCATCATGGATTGACTCATGTTAAAAATGGAGTGCTTAGCAGGGGAAAAAATAGGCAGAGTGAGATTTGCAATATAATGCCATTTAGGTAAAGTAAAAATACAAGGACACAAACTAGTATACATTCTGCAGAACAAATTCAAATTAAGGCTAGTTTTCTGTAGGGGTGGCGGGGGGGAATAAGGTGAGGACAGAGGGATAAATAAAGCACAGAAGAGATAAACAAGACGGGCTCGCCGGGGAGGACTGGACTGAATGAGCTGTGGTTAAAGCAGTGCCTGACCCGCTGGGAACTTGAGGTAACCTGGCCTGGTGCTTCCCTGACCCCAGAATCGTCTTCTGTAGGATGGTGTATTAATGCCGAGACTCTCAGTGAGTCTTAACTTAGATGTGACACATTCAGTGTTGTTGGGTGTTTTGACACAACAAATTCTGCAGTCAAGAGTTCGTATAGCCTGGTGGCTCAGTCGGTCAAGCATCCGGGCTCTCTGCTGTCAATGCAGAGCCTGCTTCGGATCCTTTCTCCTTCTCTCTGCCCCTCCCTGACTCTCTCTCTGGAGTTCATATACAGAAAATACTTGGTAAAGCATCCCTCAATGATAGCCGCTCATGTCTCCTGATTTCCGCAGCCTGCCCCCATGCTTGTCTGATCGGAACAGGGGCTGGGAGAGTGAGGAGCGGTTACAAAACATTAAAACTTTCCATTGAAGAAAGTCTGTCCAAACAAGCTACCAGTGGAAATTGTAATGTACGTTTCTGGTCTAAATAAAATCTCTAAAGCGTGACACATTCACTTTGGGCATGCCAAGTTCTCTAGGAAACCGAACGTGCACATAGATCGAGAAGGGTTTCCATGAAGACACACTTCCTGTCTTGTTCCTGGTGGTTTAATTCATTTTTAGGTTGTTCTTCTTTTGGTGATTTGTCAGAACAGCCACGCCTGTGCCTGAGTTCGTTGCTCAGAGGTGTGCTTTGGCCTGAGACCAGCTCTTCCACAGCACGAACCTGCACAGGAGCCGCTTCGGGATCTTGGTAAAATGCGGGCTCATGTTCGATAGTGTGGCCCAGGAGGCTACTTTTCTTTCTTTCTCTCTTTTTTTTTTTTGTTTTTTAAACTGTAAAAATTTTTATTTTTAAATTTGTTATTAAATTTTTTTAAAGTCTGCATTTCTGACAGGCTCTTAGGGAATACCAAATGCAGTTTTTAAACATTAAAGTATTATTGACCTACAATAAAAGTCTCTCTTCCGGTGTGCAGTTCTAGCAGGTTTTGACCAGCATGTGCTGTCATGGGCCGCCATCACCATCGCAACAGAGCAGTGTCATGAACCCCCAGATTCCCTTGTTCCCCACTGTACTCAGCCGTTTTCTCATGCCCATGTCCTGGCAGCCACTGTCTTCTCTGTCCCTATAGTTTTATCTTTTCCAGACTGTCATACAAATGGAATAATTCAGCACGTAGCCCTTTGAGCCTGGCTTCTTTCCAATGTTCATGTGAACTCTATCCAGATTGTTGTATATGTCAATGGTTTGTTCCTTTTTACTGCTAGTATTCCATTGTATGGATGCATCATACAATGCATTAGTGTTTCAAGGTTCTCCATTATGAATTAATTTTTTAATCCAGAAATTTTGGAACTCTGGAGGAGATGTAATTGTCTTTTTCCACTGTCGTTTTAGGTGACATCACTCAAAAAGGGTATGAAAAGAAACGGGCAAAACTGCTTGCACGCTATATCCCGCTTATTCAAGGTAAAGTCAACACACTCAACTGTTTTCTAACCGTCATTTTTCTCACCAAACTTGACTTAAAAATTGATTTTAGAGTTTAACATTGGCATATTCCCTATTTATTAACTTTTTGTGATAATGGCAATGTTCTGTAACCATTAGCCATGTATGGCTGTTGAGCACTTGAAATATGGCTAGTGTAACCGAGAGACTGAATTTTTAATTTAATTGTAATTAATTAAGCTTAAATAGCAAGAAAGACCCCCAACATGATTAAAAAAAAAAAGCCCACTAGAAAAATGGGGCTGAAGACTTGAATCACTATGTTGTAAGGAGAAACCCTACTAGCCAACAAGCAGACAAAAAAATGTTTAACCTCAGCAGTAATCAGAGAAATGTGGATTAGAGCCATAACCTACCTTGGGTTGTTGGAAGGGATTTAAACAGTGGGGTGTGGACAGCTGGTATAGCTGACGAGGGGCAGAGGTGACCAGCAGCTGTCCTTTGGGTGCACACGTGCTTTGGGCAGACATTTGCACCTTGTCCTCTCTCTGTGCACAAGAATGTTTCTTACATCCCTGAAGTGCCAAGAACTCACATGTCCGTCGGCAGAGTCCACCCAGTGGAAAGCTTGAAGACCGACACGCAGCAGCAAGGATGAATCTCATCAACACGATGGGGAGTGAAGGAAACAATCACGAAGGGATACAGGCAGTATAACTTGAAAAAACACGCCAGACCGCGCTGTTGAGGAACTCTTGTGTAGTTGGTAAAGACAAGGGAGTGGTTTGCACCGAAGTCAGCCCCCCATGTCATCGTGGTGTGAGGTGGTTGTGCAGGGGCTCCGAAGGCGCTCGAGTGTTTATTTCCTTCCCAGGGCAGTTTTCACGTCGGTTTTCTCCTGTGTGATAATTTGTAAACTGAACACATCCTTTATACTGTCTGTGTCAGCATGATATATTTTAAAATAAATCAACAATAAAAAGAGGACGAGGAGGCTCATTATGTACTGACTTGCATTAATCCAAAACAAAAGAAAAGCGAACTCTGAGTAAAACTGGAATTGAAGGGAACCGTTAAAAGTGTCTTTAAGCCCATGTGATAAGCGTCACCAGCAACTGTCAGACTAGGTGACACAACTGTAGCATCCCCAGCCCAAGCAGGGTGAGAAAGCGTTACTCGCCATGCCCGTTCTGACGCCACTCTGCTCCGGTGGCCACTGCCACTGCAGTGTGACAGGAGAACAGGCAGGATGAATATTGGAGACAGTCATCTGCACTTAGAGATGGTATTATTTCGTTCCTTGGAAACACAGGTGACTGCTTACTTACCCGTTAGAGTTAGTAAGAGTTTTTGGTCTGATAGAAGACAGATGTGCAAGGATCAATAGCTTTTATCTGGCAATATTGTAATGAAAAAATTTACATTTGTAATGGCAATAAACTGTCAAATGCTTATTAATACATCTAGCAAGAAAGCCACAGAACCTATATTAGGATCGTAAAATCCATTTGAAAGAAATAGCCAAGACCCTAAAATATGAAGAAAGATACCAATTTCCTAAATAGAAAAAGTTAGTATCCTAAAATGTCAGTTTGCAAATTAATCTGTGAACGTTATGTAGTCCAGTCTGAATACCGCTGGCTGATTTTTAAAATTTCCAAACCTGGGATTGGAAATAATAACCCATTTGAAGGAGAAAAGTTCTGAGAGTAGGTAATACATCGTTGAAAAAGAACCCTAGTGAGAAAGGACCTGCCTTCAGGGTGGTAAACGGACTGTGTGCACATATGGTCACTGAAAGAGGGTGTTGGGTGTTCGGGGCAGACGAGCCAGTGAGCGGAAGGGTGGGCGGTCTGGAAGTGCTGCAGGGAGCGTGGGGAGGAGGCCGCACCTTACAGTGGGGACCGGCCCTGTACGGGGCTGGGTTCTTCCTCTCCACCATCAGCCAACAGGAACTTGAGAAGGATAAAAGCTCTAAGTATGTTTGTGATTATAAAATACTATAACATTCAGGAGAATATTTGAGTGACTTCTGAATGGTGTTTATAAGATAGGAGACCTGGAAGTTAGAAAGGAAAAGAAAGTGGGTATGTTTGGTTCCCTAGAAATGAAAATATTTCAGAATGGCTGAGCTGCCACCAGCTGCTCTCAGGGCCCCTGCTCTCAGGTGTGTGCACAGGCCAGGGTCGTGTCCCCAGCAGAGCAGGGCCTCCTGCAGGTTTTCTTCGAGAACTTGTTAGCTGGATGAAATGAATAGAAATTCAAGGAAGAGGAATTGTGGATGGGCAGTAAACATTAAATTATGTTCACCCCACTAACAGGTGTGGAAGTGCAAATTAAAGCAAACCATTTTCCTCCTGTGAGATTGGCAAAATTCTAAAAAAACATTTTTAGCACCCAGGGCTGAAAAGGATGTGAGGAAATAGCACTTTCGTGCATTGCGTATGGGCATGTATATTGCTGTAACTTTTTTAGAAAATTATTTCTTGGTACCTGTAAAAATTTAAAATGTACTGCTTTCTCGTGTGATCACTTCACATTGGGCTTGTATCTTTGTGGAATAAATGAATCTATCTCAAAGAATAAAAACACCCATATTTTGGAATGCAAGCATAAGGATGTCCATATGCATGTATATGACTTTGCGACATGCCTGTTTGTAATCCATAATGCACAAGGCTCTGTGTATTCTCCATTACGAACTTGAGAGTAATTTTATCGAGTCACAAGAACAAAGTGCCAGTCACAGTGCTGACCAGTATTATCCTACGTGTGTATGTGTTTGTATATGCTCAGATTTTGAAGAGCTTAAACACTGACTTCCAGAAGGAGTCGTCCCATCGTCTAGCTCTGTGTAACTAGCCACCCCAAAATGTAGCACCTGAGCAGCAGTGGTGACGTCTATTCTGCCCACACATCTACAGTTTGGCCTGGTGGTGGTGCTGAGTCCCGAGCCACCATGTTCCCTGCTGTCCTTGCACGTGTCCTCGTGGTGTGTTGTCTCAGTGAATCTCCAGGTCACGCAGAGTTGCTCTGCCACACTGTGTCCAGCAGTGGGTTGGAGACAGGGACAAATGGCCTCTTTTCAGGAGGTGATAAGGGCTGGAGGAGTCCACAGGGCTGGAATGCCTGCTGGCTATTTTTATGAGACGTCTTGAGCTAGAGAATAAATCTAAACTTACTACTTTGATGAAGCATGACAGAAGGCTTTGCTTTGTGCTGTTCTCAAATATCAGCCAATTAGAGCTCAAACAACACCATGGATTCTGTTTCATGACCTTGTGTACTTGGGCCCCGTCCCTTTACTCCCCATACTGTGTCCTCAGGACCTGTGTGGTCAGGGGCTGTGGGCCTGGCAGCAGTGTAGCACGTTGTCCAGGTGTTGGGTTTGGAGACAGCGAGCAGGCGTCACAGGCTGAGGTTGTCAGTGCCTGAGGTTTCTGTACCTCGTGCTCCCTGACACTCACTGTTACGTGCACCCCTCACTTCTCCACTGTCCCACGTTTCTGCCTGTGTCCAAGGGTGACTGGTTATGCCCCAGTGACTGCTTAGTGGGATGTTTCTTACTGAGTTGGTTGACATCATGGATAGTGCCAGGAAAAGTGACACACAGGCTTTTGCAGATTCAGGAAATGTTTATGATGCAGAAACATTCTTTTAAAGAACCTTCCCAAGAGAATCTGCCCTAAGTGGCTGCATGTGTTGTGCTGATGGTCTCGGGGATGATGTGTGATGGTCGCCCTTTTTGGGGATGGTGGACAGTGAGGCAGGGAAGGCTGGGCACTTTTGGGAGAGAGAGCCAGAAGTGGACATTCATGGTTCTGTCCCTGACCTCCAGATACAGGGCTTCTGGACTTCAAGGGCCACCACAGGGTGCATGTGCTCAGATTGTTATTTTTGGTAAGGTGCATGCTATGTAGTAACATAGGAGAAATATGTGCTGTTTTAAATGGATTTTTCCATCACCAGAGAAGCAAATTGTTTACACAAGATATTCCTACAAAATTGTTTTGCAGGAGTAGATCCATCCCTACAAGCCGAGAATAGGATCCCAGGTCCCTCACAAACCACAGCTGCAGCGCCCAAACAGCAGAAGCCACGGCCTACCAATTCACGGGACGAGCGCTTCCGGTCAGGTAGGGACCAGAGGGGGCAGGCGTCAACGAGTGGACCGGCTTTCAGTCCTTTGTTCTTTGCTGTAAATGTTCTTTGCTCTGCTGAAGAAATTATTTTCACTTGAATGATGATTCACCACATCATGATATTTTTCAAGAGAAAAATTAACCTTCACACAACCACAGTATCTCTTAAAATTTTTTTTTAATGTTTATTTTTGACAGAGAGAGAGAGAGAGAGAGAGAATGAGGGGGAGGGGCAGAGAGAGAGGGAGACACAGATCCGAAGCAGGATCTCACAGACCACGAGATCATGACCTGAGCCGAAGTCTGACGCCCAACAGACTGAGCCACCCAGGCGCCCCCAGCCGCAGTATCTCTTGATGTAACCTGCAAGATAGGTGCTCTAAAATCTCTGGAGAAATGTCCTCCCCTCTCCCCCCCGCCCCGATTAGTATAATTTCTTTAAAAGTTTTTGTCCATTTTTCTACCTCGAGCTTGGGGCTGGTCAGTGTTAGTAATTTTTGTACATTAGGGAGCGGCTTTTACTGTAGGTGTTTTTAATTTTTTTTTTTCTTTTTCTAATTTTGGAGATTTTCTTCTAACTAGATTTCTGCCACTCTGTCAGTATTTTTATGAATATTTAAATTTGTCTATGATATTTTATTTGAATTATCAGATCACGCATTGAAAAAATTAATGTTTTCAGTTGTAGGTTACATGTCGGTAAATTTTGGGTACTTTGCTTCACCTGTTTACACCCATTGTGTGATCGTATATTTCCTTTCCATTTAAGCTCTTTTGGTAAGCCTTTTTATTTTTTTATTTTTTAATAAAGAAAAACTTTCAACAGAGATAAAGAAATGGCCCCCGTTTTAAGAATATCTAAGAAAAATATTAAGATTTTAAATATTATGTGGCACCTGGGTGGCTCAGTCAGTTAAGCGTCTGACTTCAGCTCAGGCCGTGATCTCACGGTTTGTGAGTTCGAGCCCCACATCGGGCTCTGTGCTGACCGCTCAGAGCCTGGAGCTTGTCTCGGGTTCTGTATCTCCCTCTCTCTCTGCCTCTCCCCTGTTCATGCTCTGTCTCTCTCTGTCTCAAAAATAAATAAACATTAAAAAAAATTATAAAAAAATATTATGTTACATGGGAGTGTGATGAAGTGACTTGAGAAATTTTTGATAAATTTCTTACTAATTTAGTGTATATTTAAAAAACTTTGTCACACTGTTAATATTTTCTGATGATATAAACAATACATGTGATATGCAATATAATAATCAGGCTTAAGGAAAAAGTAAAATCACTTGGACTCTGGATCCTGAGACAACCATTGTCAGCATCTCACTGAGCACCATTGCCTTCAGCCCTGAGTGCACACACTTGTACACACATGCACTCACAAATACACACACACAGATACTCACGCACACACAGGCACCTGTATGCAGATACTTGCACACACATGCAGATACACGCACACAGATCGTCACATGTGCATGCAGGTGCCTGCACACAGATACTTGCACGCGCATGTAGATACACATATGTACATACAGATACTTGCCTACGCATGCAAATACATACACATACATGCGGATACTCACAGATGTTTGCACACACACACAGACACCTGCTTGTGCAGATACTCATGCACAAATACTTGTACACACATGCAGATACCCACATGTGCACACAGATACTTGCACGTGCACTCACATACCAGCATGAAGATACTTGCAGGTGCACACAGATATGTGTATGCAAATACTTGCACATGCATGCAGATAGTCACACGCACATGCAGATACTTGCACGTGCATGTGGATAGTGACATGCACATGCAGGCACCTGCACACAGATATCTGCACATGCACACAGATATTCACATGCAGATACTTGCACAGATACTTGCACATGCGTGCAGATACTTGCACATGCACACAAATACTCGCACGCAGATACCTGCACATGCACACAGATACCTGCATGTACACCCTACAGATACTCACACGCAAATAGATACCCACACGTGCATGCAGATACTCGCACACAGATACCTGCATGTGTATACAGATACTTGCACATGCATGCATGCGCTCCGTGAATCAGGTTGCAGTAAAGGCCCCCTTCCTCTCCCTGTCTTCCTTATTTCCCTGCTCCCCCATCCTCTGCTCCCTGTCTGTTTCCATGTGACTGATGTTAATAAACTGTATATTCTAGTTCTAATTCCAGTTCTAATTCTTTATTTTCTGAATATAAGACCTTTATCGTTGCTAATATTTTATCCAAGGCTTTGTCTTGTCTTTGCATTCTCTTCAAGTGGCTTTTGAAGAACAGAAGTTTTTAATCTTTAAAAAATTTCTCATTTTCTTTTTTTTCTGAGTTTTATATATTTATTTAATTTATTTATTGTTTAATTTACAACCAAATTAGTGAGCATATAGCGCATCAAAGATTTCAGGAGTAGATTCCTTAGTGCCCCTTACCCATTTAGCCCATCCTCCCTCCCACAACCCCTCCAGCAACCCTCAGTTTGTTCTCCATATTTATGAGTCTCTTCTGTTTTCTCCCCTTCCCTGTTTTTATACTATTTTTGCTTCCCTTCCCTTACATTCATCTGTTTAGTATCTTAAATTCCTCATATGAGTGAACTCATATGATATTTGTCTTCCTCTGACTGACTCATTTCACTTAGCATAGTACCCTCCAGTTCCATCCACATAGTTGCAAATGGTCCCCCTCCCTGTTTTTCTATTATTTTTCTCTTCCCTTATGTTCATCTGTTTTGTCTCTTAAAGACCTCATATGAGTGAAGTCGTATGATTTTTGTCTTTCTCTGACTGACTCATTTCACTTAGCATAGTACCCTCCGGTTCCACCCACATAGTTGCAAATGGCAAGATTTCATTTTGACTGCCAAGTAAATACTCCGGTGTGTGTGTGTGTGTGTGTGTGTGTGTGTGTGTGTGTGTGTGTGTGTGTATTCTTTATCCATTCATCCATCGATGGACATTTGGGCTCTTTCCATTCTTTGGCTATTGTTGATAGTGCTGCTATAAACATTGGGGTGCATGTGTCCCTTCAAAACAGCATACCTGTATCCCTTGGATAAATACCCAGTAGTGCAATTGCTGGGTCGTAGGGTAGTTGTATTTTTAATTTTTTGAGGAACCTCCATACTGTTTTCCAGAGTGGCTGCACCAGTTTACATTCCCACCAGCAGTGCAAACATCCTCGCCAACATCTCTTGTTGCTAGAGTTAATGGTAGCCATTCTGACAGGTGTGATGTGGTATCTCATCGTGGTTTTGATTTGTATTTCTCTGATGATGAGTGATGTTGAGCATTTTTTTCATGTGTCTGTTAGCCCTCTGGATGTCTTCTTCGGAGAAGTGTCTATTCATGTCTTTTGCCCATTTCTTCACTGGATTATTCATTTCCTGGGTGTTGAGTTTGATAAGCTCTTTATAGATTTTCAATACTAATCTTTTAAATGATATGTCATTTGCAAATATCTTCTCCCATTCTTTCGGTTGCCTTTTAGTTTTGGTGATTGTTTCCTTTGCTGTGCAGAAGCCTTTTATTTTGATGAGGTCCCAGTAGTTCATTTTAGGTTTTAATTTTTTTTTTTTTTAAAGATTTTAAGTAATCTCTGTGCCCAACATAGGGCTTGAACCCACAACCCTGAGATCCAGTGTTGCACACTACACTGCCTGAGCTAGCCGGATGTCTCCAGAAGTTTTTAATTTTAATGAAATACAACTTATCAGCTTTTTTTTTTTTAATGGATAGGGCTTTTGTTTTTGTATCTAAGAAATCTTTGCCTCACCCAAGGTCACAAAGATTGTCACCTCTGTATTCTTCTAGAAGTTTTCTACTTTTATGTTTTAATATTTTAGTTAATTTTAGTATTAGTTCAAGGTATGGATCACAGCTCATTTTTTCTGCATATGCACATCTGGTGGCTCCCACCATTTGTCAAGAAGACACTGCCTTTGTTCCCCCGTCCAGAAGCAGCTGCACGTTCATGTGTGATCCTGTTTCTGGATTCTCTTCTGTTCTGTTGATGTAGTCGTCTACTTTTATGGCGAAACCCTGCTCTCGATGATTATAGCTTAATAGTAATTGTTGAAATCAATAGTGTTCTTCCTCCAAGTTTTGTTCCTTATTGTTGTTCCTTTGTCTGTAATGTGACTTCTTTTCCTCTGGCCCTTTTAAGATTTTTCTGTTGCTGGTTTTGAGTGATGCGGTGGTTTTGGTTTTGATTATGCGGTGGCTCGGCTTATGTAGTTTTATGTTTCTTGGGGTTTGTTGAGCTTCTTAGATTATTAGGCTTAGACCCCTGTTGTGCTGATATTGTGTAGATTTTTAGGTCTGTGTTGTTTTATCTGTGCTTGTGATTGTGTTTGTTTCTAAGACTACAATAGAGTTTAAAGTGCATGCTCATAGTCACTGCCATATCTGTTGCAGGGACTCCTGGATTTGTCTCTCTCAAGCACCTTTTTATGTCTGGGAATATTTTTATTAGACTTATGTTTAAATGATAGCCTGGGCGTCTCAGTTGGTTGAGTGTCTGACTTTGGCTCAGGTCATGATCTCATGGTCTGTGAGTTCGAGCTCCCCGTCGGGCTCTATGCTCACAGCTCAGAGCCTGGAGCCTGCTTCCAATTCTGTGTCTCCCTCTCTCTCTCTGCTCCTCCCCTGCTCGCACTTTGTCTCTCTCTCTCTCTCTCTCTTTCTCATAAATAAATAAACATTAACAAAATTAAAAAAAAAATAAATGATAATTTGGCTAAGTATAAAATTCTAGGCTCAACACATTTTTCTTCAATACCATGTTGCCTTCTTGTACCCAGTGGTCACTGTTGAGTAATATGAGTCAATCTCTTGATCCTTCTAAGATGATTTACTTTTTTTCCCTGGAAGCTTACACAATTGTCTTGTCTTTGATGTTTGTAAATTTTTTTTAATTTTTAATTTTTGTTTAGAGAGAGTGCAAGTGAGTAAGCGAGGGAGGGGCAGAGAGAGAGAGACAGGGGGGTGAGAATTTCAAGCAGGCTCCATACCCCGTGCAGAGCTTGACATGGGGCTTGACCCCACAACCCTGGGATCATGATCTGGGCCGAAATCAAGAGTTAGATACTTAACCAACTGAGCCACCGAGGTGCCTCTGATGTTTAAATTTTATTTTAATACATGTAGGTGCAGATTTTTCATCTTTCCTGATTAGCATCCAATGGGCCATTTCAGTGTAAGATTTTTAAACATTTTAAAAATATTTTTTTGTAGAAAAATATAAACATGTACAAAAGTGTACTTTCTAGTGTAATAGCCCTCTGGACTCATTGTCAGAGGCACAGCCCCAGCCATGTTCAGTCTTGATTCATTTATCCATACCTCATCCACTTCCTCCCTTCCCACATGATTTTGAAGCAAATCTCAGAGATTACATTTATTTCTTTTAGATGTCATTATACTCTTGGTCTGTCTCTGGGAAGGATCATGTCCTTGTGTCTCTTAAGATAAAAACCATTGTCACAAAATAACAATACTTCATTAATATCAAATATCCAAATGTTCATATGGCTTTTTAAAATTTTTTATTTTTATATAAAAATTTTTTAAGTAAGCTCTATGCCCAACGTGGGGCCTGAACTCAACCCCAACATCAAGAGTCACACACTCTACCGACTGAGCCAGCCAGATGCCCATGGTTTTTTAGAAACTGTTTGAACCCAGGATCCGAATAAGATGTACATTTCACAAATGGTGGGTAGTGTTTTCAGTCTTCCTTAACTTGTGTTTCCCCTCCCTCCAGTCTGTGGAAAAACTGCTGTGTGTCTGGCAGCTCCTATGTGGTGGAGTCCTCACCTCCGAGGCTCCCTGAGGGTCGGGTTAGATTTTCAGTTGTCCCTAAGACTTCAGAGATGGTGCTGTGTTCTCCCACCAGGAGGACAGCATGCCTGATTCTCTTCCCTGGGATGCTGGTGGCCAGTGATACCCAGTTCCCAGATCCATGCAGTCATGAGGTCACAGCATGGGGAAACTGGTTCTGTCATCCTCCACCCAGAGGCTGGAGTACTTCCATAAAGAGAAACTCCACCTTGCTTGCTACATGGTACAGGAGAGCCAGGATAAATACCCAATTCTTTCCATTTATTTACTCCTCAGAATAATGAGTTGGGTCGCTGGCATCCTCCAGTGGCAGGTGATTAATTTTGCTTCCTCTTGAGGGGCACCTGGGTGGCTCAGTCGGTTGAGTGTCCAACTTCGGCTCGGGTCATGATCTCACGGTGTGTGAATTCAAGCATCGCTTCGGGCTATGTGCTGACAGCTTAGAGCCTGGAGCCTGCTTCAGATTCTGTATCTCCCTTCCTCTCTCTCTGCTCCTCCCCTGCTTGCACTCTGTCCGCCTCTCTCTCTCTCTCTCTCAAAAATAAATAAACATTTAAAAATTAAAAGAAATTTTTTTGGCTTCCTTTCTGGGTTTTTTGTTTTTGTTTTTGTTTTTTTAGCGTTGTATTTGGTATTGTGTATTCTAGCATTTATCCTTGTTGATGTTCAAAATGTTCCATCCTTAGCCATTGGGAACATCTTTAGATTGGCTCCATGGCCACCTGAGCTATTTGACCAAGTCACCACTGGCTGTTGCAACAAGATGCTTCAGGCTTATCTGTGCATTTCCTGCCCCTGCCCTACACTCTGCCGTGTCTCAGCGTCCTTGAGGGAACATGGTATTTGAAGGCCACGTTCTGGGGGCAAGGGTTACTCATTGCTAATGGGCTGGCACTGTTTCTAGACATTTTTATTGGACAGTCTGCAGCATTATCGTTAAAGACAAAATGCCACATTTCCATTCAGATTCACGACTGCAGAACTACCTCACTGCTTCTGTGTTTGGATCTTCTTCCTCATGAGTGTCTTGGTTCCCAGGGCCAGTAGCCTCACAGTGTGATTGCAGAAGGAGTTTTGTTATTTCTCATGTGTTGCTGCTTAGTAGCTAGCTCTAGAGGAACAGGCTAAACAGTCTAACTGCTTTGAAGTCCCTTGTAATAGTTGAGGCCAACAACTGGAGACGCGTTTAGGTTTGTTTCATTGTGTTTTTAATTAGAGCATTTCTTTTTTTATATAGTTTTGATTTATAACTACAAAAATATTTATGTGGGTCCAAATCTACAAATAAAGGAACATTTAAAGGAATCTAGGACTGATGTCATAGGCCAGGCTTATGTGTCTCTTTCACACTCAATGAAAACAAATAAGAATATGAAGCTTAATTTTGTCACTTCATAAGCAATTTTGTAGAAAGTGTCTTTACTGCTCTTGTTTTTACATAGATGTTCACACTGAAGCGGTGCAAGCAGCTTTGGCCAAATACAAGGAGAGGAAGATGCCTATGCCTTCAAAAAGACGTTCGGTTCTTGTCCACTCGTCGGTGGAGACGTACACACCTCCAGGTATTGACAGACCGTGTTGGGAATGGCTTCTGTAGATGTGACACAGCCCTGGTGTCATCACCTTCGTTTCCCCTTGAGTTGGAGTATCCTCCTGACCTGTATGCAGTAAAGATTTGGAAAAACTGGAGATTAAAAACGTTTGCATATGTGCAACATTCCTTACTGAAAATCTGTGGTCTACACAGTATGGCTTGTACCCAAATCGGTACTTGTTTTCTATAGGACTTTTGGTTGTATTTTAATTCTTTTACTAAGATGCTATTTGTGCCTTTAAGTAAAGAGGGGAACCTAAAATAAACACTTACTAGAATACTAAAGTTTCCTGATTTAATAATTGTAAAATTATTTTCATCTTATTAATGATTATTTACTATATCATTACCAGGCCTTAAATGGGAGAGTATAGGACAATTCAGAGGATTTAAAACATTTCTTCTATTATTGTTTTGTTGTCATTACCATTAGAAATGAAAACTTTCACCTGGAGTTTCTCTTCAGCAGCGGTGTTGCTAAACTGCACCAGGTGTGGGCAGTTGTGTGGCGCCTTCTGCCACCTCTGTTGTTATTTAAGTCGTGAAACTGGCAACACGAGTTTTTGGTTTGATGACATGGTGAAAACCAAACACACCAGAGATATAGGATAATTTAGTGGTTTTGGTAACACTTCCTTTCTACAGAAAAGAAAAAGTTCATATTGTTGAAAAAAAATTCTAGAAATAGCTGTCACATGTTTCTACCAAATATTATACATAATAGCCAATTTTAAAAAAACTTTTTAATAGTTGTGTAACCATAATAAAATGCACAGCTGAGGTGACTTGATAGAACCTTTATGAGCAGTTAGTTTTATTGAGTGAAGCAGGTGTGTTGGGGAAGGAATTCTTTCCAGAGCTCATTGTTGCTGCCCCTAAGAGGGTGCAGATGGACGGAGTGAGGCCCCATCACCACTGCACTAACCTGGGCCATGTGTGAAGGTTGTGTGGGGTGTTCACTCAGATGGGCACTCGACACTTGGGGTCTTCTTTGATATTTGGGACCCCACCAAGGAATGAGCTGAAGCCACTCCCAGCGTGCGGTGCCCCCGGACAGTCCTCTTGGGGAAGCTGGGGTCGAGAAACCAGTTTCCCAGGTAGGGCTCCTTGGATCTTACAGTCGGGCAAACGAGTGCTGAGATGACCCCTTGGCCAGGCAGGGCATAGCGGTGCAGGTGCAGGGCATAGCGGAGCTTGCCACGTGCTGGCCTGGGAGACTCAGGTGCCAGTGTGGGGACTCCACCCCCCTCCCCAACTCATCCCTACATTATGCCTGTCGTCATTATTTTAACCACAGACACGTCATCTGCCTCAGAAGATGAGGGCTCTTTACGGCGACCCGGGCGACTTACCTCCACTCCGCTCCAGAGCCATTCCAACGTCGAGCCCTGGCTCGACCGGGTCATTCAGGGCTCGTCCACCTCATCCTCTGCATCCTCCACCTCATCTCACCCGGGAGGGAGACCCGCCGCTGCTCCCAGTGCCGCCGCCGCCGCCACGCTCACAGGCCCCGTGGCCCACGCCCACATAGGTCAGTAACGAGCTGCCGCGGCCCCTCCAGGACAGGGGTGCCCCTGCGCCCATCAAGACCCACCTTCTCTTTTTCATCTGGAAATGTCTTTTTGGTAACAAAAGTCATTCTTGATGCTTCTGTGGTTTGGTGATCCCAGACCCTGTGGTGCGTTGGCTTCCCCACAGGTCTCAGAGGTGGCGGTGTTTCTTGACGTCGTGTCTCCACCTTTTGGCAGGTGTAGGGTGGATGGTCCTTATACTTGTTCCTGATAGCCACCCTTAGCCCCCGCCACTACATTGTCTCTGCCTTTGCTCTTTGCCTTGTGTGCACAGCTGTGGAGCTGTCAGTTGCCTCTGGGGCAGGGGCCTGGGGCTGCGATCATGGTCTGGCCTTTCTTCCTCCACATACCAAGTTAGCCCCTCAACCTGAAAAGAGAGGTCAGGCAAAGCTAAATCATACAGATGTGTAGATCTTTTCTAAGTCATCCAAGTCTTTCAATTACATAAATCTTAGAAAGGAACAATTGCAGACCTTTCCTCATTTGAAACCCTGTTTTCTAGACAACGACATTAGCATGGTTGGTTGGATGTGAGCTGGCATGCGCAGCTCGTACCTTAACAACAGTATATTCCTCACGTGGTGCCGTCAGTATTGTCGCAGTTAACTTCTCAACCCTCCTCAACCCCCCTCTTTTGTAGATATGGAAGGAAGACAGAAAGATTGTAACTTGCCTGGGCTCACACAGCTGGCCTAGCAGTGAAGCCAGGGCTGATAAAGTTTTCTTGATTCCTGTTCATTTTCTTTGCTGTTAGCTGTTCTGCTAAAACTGGAATGGTGCAGCAGCCATGCACCCATGATAGGCTGCTGTTGTCGGTGGGGTCCTGTAGGCTGAACAACCACCCCCCTCCCCTTCCAGCAGGTGTGGGCTCAGAGCCTGAGCTGCCTTGGTGTGGAGTCTTGGTCATTGGGCTGGGCTGGGAGTAAATTGGATGGCATCTCAGCATCATCTGTGGACACATCACCGACGCTCTTCACTTTTTACTTGTTGCATCAGTGCAGGAAACCTGCACATTTCTGTTGAGCTTGTGTCTTATAACCATGACGTAGCCTTCCATGAGAACCCACGACACCTCAACCTGCTTCCGGCACACAGGGAGGCGGCTGCTGAGGTCACTGGGTGGCAGCAGCTGGGGCTCCAGAAAAGGCCCCTTTGGGAAACAGCCAGCCCCGGCTGTTCCTGCAGCTCTCCTAGACGCCCTGTGGAGGCCTAGTGCTCACTGCTCACCCTTCCTCAGGCAGGTTTTCAGGGGATAGCTTATAAAACAGCTTTCGCACGGATACGTTTTTTTCTCTGTCACAGTGCTTTGACTTATTGGAAATACACAGATATCTCCAATGTGAGAAAAACAGTAGTTTTTGAATGTTCTTTCATCTTATTTCTGCTACCTGATCTCTGTTCTCCGTGAGATGGTGTAGGAAGGTAAAACTGTATTAGCCATTGCTGAGCTGTTGGAAACCCTGCTTCCTGGTGGGTTGGAGATAAAAGCGTATCTAGCATGAGAAACTGGCCACAGTTCACAGTGTGTAACTGGGCAGCCCTTGACTTCCCCGCGGTTGTGTGGGGTCTTTTAACAAAGCACTTAGCTGTAAGGAGTGCGTGTTCTGTGAAAGGCCCAGGTGTGAAGGTTTCTGCGGAGATGTGTTACGGCTGTGGATGGAGGACCCCTGGCTTCGGCAGGTGTGGCTGCGACCCTCTTTTCTCCCATCCCATTCACATGGCCTCTCATGTACATTCTGTGATCAATTCTTATAAATTTTAAAAATCTTAACTGCGGATTATAGCCTTCATATGCTAAATGTTCGCTGGATATAGTTGACTTGAGTTCCTAAATCTGAAAATACTTACCTTCCCTCTCCTTATTACAAAAATCATCCTTTTAGTTTTTAGCACTGGAGAATTCTTCAGTTGGGCTAAGGAAAGTGATACAAAAAGAAGAAGAATGTATTAGGTAAAAAAAATTTGAGGGACAATATATTTGGTTAAGGTAATTTGTAAAAATACATCATCTTCAATTTTAGAGTAAGGAAGTCAAATCCATAAAACATTGGGGCACAGCTATAAATACCTATATTTAGAAGTAATATTTCCAGTTGTAGCAGTTCATTTAAAAAAAATTTTGTTAATGTTTATTTTTGAGAGAGAGAGAGAGAGAGAGAGAGAGAGAGACAGAGCACGAGCAGGGGAGGGGCAGAGAGAGAGGGAGACACAGAATCTGAAGCAGGCTCCAGGCTCTGAGCTGTCCGCACAGAGCCTGACGCGGGGCTCGAACTCACACAGGCCGTGAGATCGTGAACTGAGCCGAAGTCCGACGCTCAGCCGACTGAGTCACCCAGGCGCCACTATAGTAGTTGATTTTTATTTTGAATTTTACAACTGCTGTGTAGTTGAGATTACCATTAATGCCTTTCTTCATGAATATTGTTAGAATCATTTATTCTTTTTGCTAGACATGGAAGGGTAGGGAAATTTCTTTTTACATGGAAAGAACTTTGTGATAGGCAAACTTTAAAATGCTAATTTCATCAACATCATGCTTTTTCAAGGGTTGTGACAACTCTGTCATTAAATTAGATTTTTCCAAATGGTGTTTTCTGCTGTGTAAATAGTGAGTTTGGGTTTTGTTTCCATATAATTTCATCTTTCTATATATTTAAACAAAGATTTTAGTTTGCATTCTGCCTGGGAAATGAAGTGATAGGTAAGCGGTAGGAATTGAGACGTCAGAAGCACCAGAGTGGGGCCTGCGGTCGCAGGAGCACGCGTTACAAGCCCAAATGGACCGCGTGTCTGTCCCGATGGCCCTAGTGCGGGTGCCACACTCACGCTCACGCCTCAGCAGCCCGTAGTCAACCAGTGTTCCGACAGATACATGTGCCATATGATAAAGACTTAACCCCAAAATGTGCGTTCAGACAATAGAAGGAGTGATTTTAAACATTTCTGCAGTTTAATGTCATTTGTCTTTAACCATGATGTTAACACCTTCTGCTCTGAGAACTTGACTGAAGTCTCCTAATAGTGAGATGTGTTGATCTGGCAGGGGATAATTTTTATCTTTGTAGGCTTATTCTTTGGAGCCTGTAAAGGTCTTGTGTCTTTGTGGCATCCAACATACTTTTTGGGGGAGTTGGGGATAGTTTTTGGAACCTGGCTATTATTTTCATAATACAACAAAAATGATCCAATGACAATTGATTTGAAATGTGTTTCTGCTTCACTGAAATTTCTAACTAACTCAGTCCTGTGAAAGGCAGTCTCACCTGCCCTGTCAGAGCACTGTCGTCGGGGGTTCTGGCCGTGATCCCTTTGAGAACCCAGCAGCCCACGTGACACAGCCTTCCATGGGCCACGTCTGGGAGCTCAGAGTTCACAGGGTCCCGTTTCGTCTTAGTCAACCAGAAAAAAACAAAATTAATCAGAATACCACATTCCTTGCTTTGAGCTCAGCTAGTGAAGCTTTAGTTCACTGCGGTTTAAAGAGCAACTCAATACACTTTCGAATCAATAGCCACTTTTATTTGGGGTTTGTTTTTCCAAAGCAGATCTGCACTCTGCCCCTCCTGATGTCACCACGGGTCTTGTGGAGCTTCCACACTGTGAGCGTCCGCAGCTGGCTTCTGTGAGAGGCATCCCTCGGGGCTACAGCGGCAGCGTCCTGGAAACTGCGGGTGGTGAGCACGCCTCTCTTTCTCCTGTGGACAGCAGAGCACAGTCTTTCTCTTCAGGGAGTGAGCCTCGCTTTAGTGAATTTGCTTAAGCAAGCTTGAGCCAGCCACTAGTTACAGTCCTTCAGCACGTGTGAACTGAGGCCAGTGTGTGTGGTGGCTGTGATTACAGGGAGCATCATGGGGAGAAATAGTCGTGAGTCCCTGGAATTGGGCAGAGAGGGAAGAAGAGTAGGGAGGAGAAAACCTCCACATTTAAACTGGATCCACAAGGAGTTTGGGTCTATAAAACAGGAGGAAAACGAGAGACCGTGGGCAGCCTCTTTGTTGGACTCCGTGTGGCCTTAGTGTGAGAGCACCCTGCCCCTGACACACCAGTGCCTGTGCCCCCTGTGTGCACAGTCTGAGAAATGGGCACAGCAGCAGTCAGGGTTTCAGACGTGCAGGCCGGAAAGGCCTTGATCCTCACAGCGTCCTCATTTATACCATTTCCTTTTGAAATAGTTTCCAGTGTCTTTTATCCAAATCATGTGAAGGTTTTTTTTTCCCCAATGTATCAGATTTGGATTGCAGGAAACTTCAGACGATCTTAGGTCTAAGGCTTTAATGTGTGTTTGGATACTCCTAAGTGGCAGATCAAATTTTGTCAAGGCCTTTTACCTCCTTATCCAGATGCAACAGGAAAATACTGAGTCAACATGAAGCCGGCTATTGGTTACGTAGATTTTTTTTATTTGATTATATTTTTTAAAAGTCCAAGAGCTTAGTTGAGTTATAACTGACATGTGATCAACTGCACATATTTGAAGCATGCAATTTTATAAGTTTTACTATTAAAAAAATTTTTTTAAGTTTATTTATTTTGAGTTGGGGGAGAGAGAGACAGAGGGAGAGAGACAGAGGGAGAGAGAGAATGAGGTGGGGAAGGGGCAGAGAGAGAGGGAGAGAGAGAATCCCAAGTAGACTCCATACTGTCAGTGCAGAGCCCAATATGGGGCTCAGACTCACAAATCGTGATCATGACCTGTACTGGGATCAAGAGTTGGACGCTTAATCGACTGAGCCACCCAGGCATCCCTAATTTTGTGTTTTAAGATGTATGTATACCTGTGAAACCATTCTTGTGATCAAGATAGTGAACACATACACCCAGCATTCCTAAAAGTTTCCTTGTGTCCCTTTGTAATACCTCCCTTCTACCCATTTTGGCTTCCCCCATGCTTTAGGCAACACTGATTTATTTTCTGACACTATAAATTAATTTGCATTTTCTGGAATTTTACAGAAATAGAATCATGCAGTTTTTACTCTTTGTTATGTGGCTTCTGCTACTCTACATAAGTATTTTGAGATTCATTCATGTTCTTGGATGTTTCAGTAGTTCGTTCCTTTTACTGATAAGTAGTGTTTCATTTCACGGATGTACCACACTTTATCTGTCCACCTACTGATGGATATTTGGGTTGCCTCCAGTTTCTGGCTATTACAAATAAAGCTGCTGTGAATATTCTTATACAAGTTTTTGTGTAGAAGTATGCTTTCATTTGTTTTGGGTCAATACTTAGGAATAGAATGACTGGATCATATGCTTAACTTTCTAAGAAATTGCCAAACGGATTTCCAAAGTGGTTGTACCATTTCACATTCCCATCACGGGTGATGAGACTTCTGGCTCCGCTACATCTTTGCCTGCCCCTGGGATTCTTGGCTTGTTAATCTTAACCACCCTTCCAGGTGTGTGGAGGTGTCTGCTTGTCGTGTTCATTAGCATCTCCCTAAACACTGAGGAAGTGGGGCATCTCTTCATGTGTTTGATTGCCATCTGTGTGTCTTTTTAGAAGCGTCTGTTCAGATCTTTTGCTTATTTTTTTTAATGTGATGTTTTCTTAGTAAGTTTCGAGAATTCTTTATATGTTCTGGATTCAAGTTCTTTATCAGGTAGATACTTTGGATTTTCTCGCAGCCTATGGCTTTTTTTTTTTCATTCTCTTAACAGTGACTCTCAAAGAGTAGAAGTTACTAATTTTTATGAAGTCCAGTTTACCTGTGTTTTCTTTTATAGATCCTACTTTTATGTCATATCTAAGATATATTTTCCTAACCCAAAGTCATAAAGGTTTTCTATGTTTTCTCCTAGAATTTTATAGCTTTAGGTTTTACATGTAGATCTATGATCCATTTTGAGTTACTTTTAGTCTAAGTACAAGGTATGAGTCAGAGTTCCCGCGTTTGCATGTGGGTGTCCAGTGTTCTGGCCTTGTTTGTTCTAAAGCCCAGTCTTTCCCCACTGAGCTCCTTTGCGTCTTTAATGAGAATCGGTAGACCATATCCGAGAGAGATCTGTTCCTGGCTGTCTTTCCTGCCCTGTGGCTGTGTTTTTCCATCCTTACACCAGTACCACACCATCATGGTTACTGTGCTTTTATAACAAAGCTTGATATCATGCAGTTTGTCTTCAAACTCTGCTTTTCATTTTAAAATTTGCTTTGGCTATTTCAGCTCCTTTGCATTTGAACATATATTTTTAAATCTGTTTGTTTGTTTCTTCCAAAATTCCTGAAGGATTTTGACTGATATTTTACTGACCGTAGATCAGTTCGGAGAGAATTGGAATCTTAATAGTATATATTTCAGTTGATAAATACAGTATATCTCTCCATTTATTTGGCTCTTAAAAACTTTTCCAGCATTGTTTTGTAGCCTTCGTTATATAGGTATTGTACCTATTTTGTTAAGATTATTCCCAAACAGTATTTTGGACACTATTATAAATAGTATTTTAAATTTTTTTCAGTTGTTTATTACTAGTCTATAGAAATGCATTTGGTTTTTGTATGTTGTCCTTTTATTAGTTCCAGCAATTTTTTTGGTAGATTCCTTAAGATTCTATATGTTTGACCATTTTGTCTATGAAGAGATTTTTACTTTTCTTTGCAAATTTTTTGTCTTTAGGAACATTTATTTTTCTGGCTATATTGCAATGTGTGTAAGATTTCCAATTGTGTCAATAAGAGATGTTGAAAGTGGATGTGACTTGCCTTGTTTCCAACTGTGGGGGGAAGGCATCCACTTTTTCATGTTTGAATTATGATGTTAGCTGTGGGTGCTCTTCATTGGGAAGCTCCCTTTTTTTCCTGATTTCCGGAAAATTTTTATCATGGCTTTAGTTAAATGATTTTATTTTCATCTATTAAACTCATGTGTGGTTTTTCTTTTGTAGTTTGTAGTAAATTTCATTAATGTAGTAAATTTCATTGATTTTTGAATGTTAAACCAAAGTTATATTCTCAGGATAAACCCTACTTGGTTATCATGCATATTTTTTCTGTATTCAGGATTTGATTTGCTAACATTTAAAAAAAATTTTTTTTTGAGTGAAAGAGCATGTGTGTGAGTGGGGGAGGGACAGAGAAAGAGAGAGAATCCAAGCAGGCTCCATGCTGTCAGCGCAGAGCCCAGTGCGAGGCTCAGTCTCATAAACTGTGAGATCATGACCTGAGCCAAAATCAAGAGTCATACGTTTAACCGACCAAGCCACCCAGACACCCTGATTTGCTAATATTTGTTTTTAAGGATTTTGTGTCTGTGTTCAAGATACATAGTAGCCTCTAGTTTTGGTTTTATTTTTTCTTGTAATATCTTTGTCTGCTCTTGGTATCAGGATAATGCTCATCTCAAAATGGATTGAGAAATGTTCCTTCCTCTTCTACTTTCTAATCAGAGAACGTGAATTTTTCTATTCTTGAGTCAGTTTTGTGTCTTTGAAAGAATTTGTTCATTTCATCTGTACTTTCTAATTTAGGCATAATTCATTCATGATATTCCTTTATTATCCTCTGATGTACATGAATTGGTGGTGCTATCCCCTCTTTTATTTCTGGTAGTAGTAATTAGTGTCTTTTCTCTCTCTTTCTCTTTTTTAAGTAGGCCCCATGCCCATTGTAGAGTTTGAACTCATGACCTTGAGATTGAAAGTAGCATGCTCTACCAACTGAGCCAGACAGACGCCCTAGTGTTTTCTGTCTTTTTATCTTGATCATTGTAGCTAAAAAGTTCGTTGAATTTTATTTATCTTTCAAAGAACTGGTTTGGGTTTAATTATTTTTTTCTATTGTGTTTATTTCTAATCTTGTATTTTTTCCTTCCTTTTTTCTACTTATTTTCAGTTTACTTTGCTTTCCCTTTTTTCATTCCTTGAGGTAGAAACTTAGATCATTGAATTTAGACCTTTCTTGTTTCCTAATGAAAGTATTTAAAGCTTTAAATATCCTTCTAAGAGCTGTTTTAGTATCCCACATATTTTGATACGTTCTTTTCCTTTTAAAAATTCAATTCTAGATATTTTTTATTTTCTCTCATGCTTTCCATTTTGGCCCATGATTTATTTAGAAGTATGTTGTTTAATTTCAGCAGATTTGCAAATATTGCAGGTATATTTCTCTTATATATACTATATAATTCAACTCCTTCTAAATATATTGAAAAATTTTTAAACTTTTTTAATGTTTTATTTATTTTTGAGAGAGAGAGAGAGAATGAGCAGGGGAGGGGCAGAGAGAGAAGGAGACAAAATCTGAAACAGGCTCCAGGCTCTGAGCTGTCAGAGCCTGATGCGGGACTTGAACTCATGAACCACAAGATCGTGACCTGAGCTGAAGTCGGATGCTTAACTGACTGAGCTACTCAGGCGCCCCTTGAAACTTTTTAATGGCCTAGCACATGGTCTGTTTCTGTGAGTGTTCTACTTGAAAATAATATTGTTGGGTAGCTTTTCTGTGAATGAATATTACATCCAGTTGGTTGATACTTTAGTTTGAGTCTTCTCTAGCCTTACTGATTTTCTGCATACTTTTTCTATATTTTGCTGAGAAGGGTATTGAATTTCCAACTATAATTGTGGATTTGTCTGTTCTTTTAGATCTGTCACTTTGTGTTTTGTGTATTTTGAAGTTCTGTTATTATGTGCATACATATTTAAAATTGTTATGTCTTGATGAATTGGCTGCTTTATCATTACAAAATGATCCTTAGTGATATTTATTATTCTGAAATTTTCTTTGTTATTATTATGGTTGCCTTCAGCTATTTTATGAGTATTAGTTACACGACAAATCTTTTTATCTTTTTACCCTACCTAGGTCTTTTAAATTAAAATGTATTTCTTATAATTAGTATTTTATTCATTCTTATACTTTCTTTTAGCAGGTAGCCATTTACTTCATTGGAGTCTTTGGACCATTTATAGTCAGTTTTAATGAGCTATTTGGTTGGGTTTAAATCTATGATCCTGCTCTATTTTCTGTTTCACACATCTGTTAATTTCACTCCCTTTCCTGATTTCTTTTGGTTTATATTCTATTTTATATTCTATTTTCTCTCTCTCTCCCTCTCTTTCTGTCTCTCCTTTTTTTCCCCCCAGTGGTTACTCTGTGACTTACAATATACATCTTTACCTCATCACTGTATGCCTTCACATAATATTATACCGCCTCAATGTGGCAAAGATTGTATTTTTAGTAAATGTTATTGGGGCCATTGGAAAGCTAGTTGGGAAAAGTTAAACTTAGATTCTTTCCCCACACCACTGAAAAGGCAAAACTCAAAAAGAATCAGATATCTAAACATAAGAAATGAAGAATAAAAGGAAAAAAATTGCTGAATTTTCTTTAACCTGCTTATAAGTAAAGGCTTTCTAAATTTAATTTTATTTTTGAATGTTAAACCAAAGTTATAGTCTCAGGATAAACCCTACTTGGTTATCATGCATAATTTTTTCTGTATTACGGATTTGATTTGCCTTTTTTTTTTTTTTTTTTTTTGAGTGAGAGAGCACATGTATGAGCAGGCGAGGGACAGAGAGGGAGAATCCCAAGCAGGCTTCAGGTTCTGAGCTGTCAGCACAGAGCCCGACACAGGGCTCAAACCCACAAACCATGAGATTATGACCTGAGCCAAAATCAAGAGTTGGGCACAACCAACTGAGCCACCCAGACAGCCTGAAACTAAAAAAAATTCTTAACAAAAATATCCCTATAAAGAGAAAAAAAGAAAAAAAAAGAAAATATCCCCATAGAGAGTCACAAGAAGAATTGACAAACTAGGAGTAACTATTTAGAGTGTGTGTGATAGGTAAAGGTCTGATGTTTCTAATATCAAACAGACTCTTAAAAATAGGAGGAAAAGACCCCAAATTCTATGAATTGCCAGTCTGCAAACTATGGCATATATTGGCATTCTGCTTTTGCAAATAAAGTTTTATTGGGACATGGCCATGCCCACCCATTCCTATGTCATCTGTGCTGCTTTTGCCCCAGAATTGCAGAGTAGGGTAATTGCAACCAAGACTGTGCCCACTGCCCGGAGTGTTTCCTATCTAGCTCTTTAAGAAAAGTTTGCCAACTCCTAGTATAGGAAAATGGGCAAAAAATATGCACAGCCAATTCATAAGATCTAAAAATAGCTCTTGAGCCTCATGTTCAGCCTTTTTTATAATTACAGAAATACACTGTTGGTGGGAATGCAAAATAGTTAAACCTCTTTGGAATAGAAATTGGTAAAATATATATATTTGGATCCAGCAGGGCCAATGTAGGAATTTACTCTGAACACACATTTCCAAAACTAAGGAAATCCATGTGCACAAAGTAATTCTTTGTAGCAGTACTTATAATTGCACCGTATTGGAAACTGTGTAGCTCTCCAAGCCTCACAAATTGGTTGAATACACCTAGGATGTTCATTCACATCGTGGGGTACTATGCAGCTGTCAGAAATAATGAGAAAGCTTTTTATGACTTGGAATGAGGTGTGTTTCCAGGAGATGTTAAGTGGAAAAGCCAAAAGTAGGAGTGGTTCTAGTATGCCACCTTTTGTGTGAGCAACAAGGGAACACCGCAGAGCCTGTGTGTGTGTAGAAGGGGCGCAGGAAGGACAGACCAGAAAGCAATGAAGCTGGTCGCCGCCAGAGGTGGGACGGGTGGGTGAGTGAAAGTCCAGTGACATTGTTTTGAGTTTGTCTTAATATAGTTTTGATTTTTAGTAGTTTGTTAGTGTAATAAAAAGTTCAAACCATAAACTTCAAGTATAGGAAGAGGGGAAAACCCCTTAAACTGAAAGCAAGTAGAAATAAACCCAGTCATATTCCTGTGAAGTATCATAGCCACATTTAAGGGGGTGGCAGAGAGAGAGGCAGAATAGGTAAGCTGTGACACGGTCCTGAACCATACGCCCACAGTCTTGGACAAAGTTAGGTGTGAACAGCAAAGAAATCTTGTTTTTTGTTTTAATTTTTTAAGTTTATTTATTTAGTTTTGAGGGGGGGGGAGAGAGACAGGAGGGCAGAGAAAGAAAGGGAAAGAGAGAATCCCAAGCAGGCTCCATATTGTCAGCACAGAGCCTGATGTGGGGCTCAAACCCGCGAACCGTGAGATCACAACCTGAGCCAAAATCAAGAGTCGGACACAACAGACTGAGCCCCCAGGTGCCTCGAAATCTTGAACTCTTGCTTGTTTGTTTTTGTAGCAGTATAGGTTATGCAACTTAGAAATTATTTTATATACGTGATAATATTGAGCAAAAGTGTTGATATTATTGGGAGCCAGGATTCCTACTGTGGAAGAAAGAAAGTCCAAATACGAGTGGGAAAGGCAAGAAGAACCTGTGGGGTGGATTGGGATTGGAAGTATTGGTGTGGATTCGTTGTTCCTGAGATTTAAATATGTGTCTATTCATGCTTTCTGTGTGCACATGCACATTGCCATCGAGTGTCCATGAATACACGCGTGTGTCCATGAATACACACTATGAATGCATAGTGTACTTTTTTAGCTCTGTATTCCAAAAGTGGCACAGACGCTGTGGTGGCAATGAGCACACCTAGCGGCCAGATCTTGATCTTCAACATCTTTCCCACACAGGAGAATGAGGGCTTCTGAGAGAAAGAGCTAATTCAGGGCTGGAGCATGGTAGCATAAGATGACTCTGAGGCATCTTATGACAGGGTGTAAGGCAGTGCTTTAAAAAATGATGGGGGCAGGGGTGGCTCAGTCGGTTGGGCGTCCGGCTTCGGCTCAGGTCACGTTCTCACGGTTCATGGTTAGAGCCCCACGTCAGGCTGTGTGCTGACAGCTCAGAGCCTGGAGCTTACTTCCAATTCTGTGTCTCCCTCTCTCTGGCCCTCCCCCGCTCACACTCTGTCTCTCTCTCAAAAATAAATAAACATTTAAAAAAACTAAAAAATGATGGGGGCATGTCACAGGTCAACTCACATAGGATCCCACTGGCCAAGTCTGGGACAATTTGTACATCAAAATGGTTAAGAACCATATGCTTTAGAGTAGTTGAGCAGTGCATGAGTCACTCCTGACGATAGATAGATAGATAGATAGATAGATAGATAGATAGATAGATAGATAACAGACAGAATGCTGAGTGTTGATGGGTAAAGTTAAATGAGGTGCTAAAGTTGGAAAATAATTTTGCAACCATTGCAGTAAAAACCTGCTTCTGGCAAGAATGATCCAATGTCTGTTAAATGCAGGGAGAAAATTCTATGAGGATTAGGATATTTGTATGGTCTTCAAGTGCCTACTCACACATTGCATATTAGTTGCAGAAGAAAAAATAGTGACAATCAGTGTAGAACCCAGACAGCGTTTTGGGTGATGAAAATCTGTCCCTGTGAGGATAATCTGGACATGATATTTGGGTAGTATTTCAGCCAGGAATGCAGCACCTGGGTTGAATCATGAGAAAACCTCAAGCAAACTCAAAATGAGGAATGTTCTACTCAATAAAACAAAAGAACTGGATTCTTTCAAAATGTGAATGTCTTAAAGGACTAAGAAATGCTCCAGATCAAAGGAGAATAGACAGGCAATGACTAAGTACGGTTCTTGGTTCTAGAACTTGGCTGGCTTCAGGTTGGAGGACGGGGATACTGTAGAAGGATGTCAGGGCATCAGCTGCTGCGCTTGCCCTTGGACAGCGGGGTGTGTCTGAGGCTTGGGGCCCTGCTTACCTGTCCTCCCAGGCAGTGCTGTTGACCGGTGCCTTTGGCCATCACCTGCTGTGTTAACCTTAGAGCCCTTATCAACCTGCCCACTGTTCTTGTTCGCTTACATGTGTATATATTTCTGCTTGTTTTCACCCAGCAGGTGGTGAGCTGTCTGAGGACAGACTCTTATCTGTCATTTTGCTGCTTTACATCTCCCAGAACAACATTTCTTAATAATTACTAAGGAACACCAAAGAACTTTTAGTTTGGGTGGCTTAAATCTCCTGATATTTATCATATTAGAAGTTAAAACTAAAGATTTAAAAAATATTTATGAATCCATTCAAAAATAGCATTAGGAAACTCATCACATCTTCATATAAATACCACATATTTATGGAAGAATTTATAAAATGGAGATTTGGTGAGAAGAACGGGCCTGTTCTCCAGTGCAGCCAGTCTCCCTCGCAGCCAGCATGATGGAGGCACCTGGGCCCTGCGCCTTGTCCCCATTCAGCCGGCTGTGGCTCACATGATGTGGGGCTTCTGGAAGACTTGCTGTGTGCTGTGAGGAGGGAGGGAAGGGCAGTAGCCTCATGAACCCCTGAAAGGGTCCCTGGACCACTTTGAAAATCACTAGCTTAAAAAAAGTTCTAGCTCCCAGAAGGCCTTCAGTAAATATTTGTTGAATGAATTAATGAATTGCAAAGTGGCTGCGTGGTGGGGCCAGTGCTTGGTTGGATTTATGAATTCCAATGTGTTCATGCAGTTGGTCACTAGACCCCGTCTCCACATCCTATCTCTGGAGGGATGGCGACCTCTGGCCTCATTGCTCCTCTTCCCCTGGCAGGTGTCCCTGTGAACAGCAGAGTGTCCTCCAAAATCCAGCAGCTTCTCAATACCCTGAAGAGGCCAAAGCGCCCTCCGCTGAAGGAGTTCTTTGTGGATGATTTTGAGGAGCTGTTGGAAGGTGAGAGATCTCGGGCTGACTCTCGTGTCTGAACGGGGTGGCTGTCATGTCCAGGGTTGTGGGCAAATGTGCGTTATGCAAGGTCACACTGTGACATTACAACACAACGAAATGACCCTCCCTCTGTTTCCAGCCCCTGTGGTCAGCGTGTGTCATGGTGAATTCAGCAGCACATGTGACTGCTGGCTTTATTTGAACAGGGAAAAAAACACATTGCTCATAGTTAAGGGACTTAAGATTTTTCTATGCCTCTGATCCAGTGCTTAGTACTTGGTTACAAGAATACTCCTAAGGTTTCATTTTATTTACGTTATTTCAATTTTTTTTTTTTTTTTTTTTAAGTAGACTCCATGCCCAACATGGGGCTTGAACTCAACCCTGAGATTGAGAGTTTCACGCTCTACTGACTGACCCAGCTGGGTGCCCCCATTATTTCATTTTGTGTTTAAACTTTAATTCTGAAATACTTGTGTTCCCATGATTTAAAAGTGTATTTTTGGCATAGTTTTGGCCCATTTTCAGAAATTTAGTCTCTCATTTATGAATGAGATATACATTTAGGAAAAAAGAATATAGATTTATTTGTAAAAGAAAATGACCAAGAAATAGGAAGGAGTATAAACCTATAGAAAAGGGACAGAAATAAAGCCTAGCATAAGGTGCAAGTGTGCTCATGTGTCAAGAGCCACGGGGCGCACGGCCGGCTCGCCCCTCTGCCCCTCGCCTCTGCTGTGCAATGTCTGCCCTGCCAGCCGCCACCAGGTGTCTCCTCACTGAGGGTCAGACACAACTTTTAGGGCATCGCTTTCCCCTTTGTCATCAGATAACACCTTTCAGATGCAGAGCGCAGTGGTATAAATGCTGTTCCGAGCAGTCTTTCTTACATGTGGACAAATGTTGGCTACACAGCCACTGGAAACATAAGAGATTTTACTTTATTTTCTCTTTCAACCTGGTGATGGGTGGTTTGCATGCGCAGACTGAAACGCGACTCTGCTCACTTTTGTCCTTTATAAGTGGGACCTGCGCCTGCTTCTCAGATGTCGTCAGGGTTGGCCACAACCCCGTGAAAGCCTCAACGTCACTGCTGCCATTCTGGGATTGTCCTGGGGGGTTACAGTCACCAGTGGCCATCATTGTCCAGGATGAATCTCCATCTGTCCTTTGGTCGGTTGGCCTGTGACTATTATAATGATAAGGAAATCTGGACAAATTATTGAAATCTTGTTACAACTGGTGTTTTTTTTTTTTTTTTTTTTTGAGAGAATGCTTAAAAACAGAATGTGTGGATGGTTCTATGAAGTGCTAACTATTAAATTTCGATTTTGCTTATAGTGCAGCAACCAGATCCAAATCAGCCAAAGCCTGAGGGAAGCCAGACGGCAGTGCTGAAAGGGGAGCCCCTGGCCGTGGGGACCGCCTGGCCACCGTCCCTGCTGGCTGCCTTGCAGCGCTGGGGCATGACACAGCCCAAAGCCCCCTGTCTGACTGCCTTGGACACAGCTGGGAAGGCCATCTACACCCTTACCTATGGCAAGTGTCAACAGAAAGCAGTTGGGCTCTGGCTTAGCTGTAAAAACGTTACATGTGTCATGTCATACAGCACAGACATACAGCTTCATGAACACGATAGAGCAATTCCTGAGAAACCAACACCACTGTCAAAACTGTCACTCCAGGTGCCCCTCCTGGACCACTGCCCCTTCCTCCCAGCAGAGGGGACTACTCACTGACCGATGGTGACCAGCCACTGCTCTGGTGTTGAGGTTCACATCTCTATATGCATCTCTGAACAATGGAATTTAGTTTTGTCTAATTTTGAACTTTGTATAAATGGAATCATACAGTATGTATTTTTGTGTTTGGCATCTTTTGGTTCTGTATTATGTTTTTATGTAACACAAATCATAAGCATCTGGCTTGATGCATTTTCACGGAGTGATATGCTCCTGTAACCAGCACTCAGCTCCTGAGCATTTCCAGGTCCAGCCCCCGCGTCCCTTCCAGCACATGCATCCTCACACTGGCGGGGAACTGTCACATGCCTGTGACCGTTGCCTCGCTTGTGTCTCAGTTTTATGTCAGTGGAATTATGCGAGACTCAGCCCTGATGTGGTGTGAAGCTGTAGCTCTTCTCATTGATGGATGTTATTTTAGTGTATGAACATGCCACCACTATGCCCGTACTCCACGGTTGAGGGACACCCACACTGTTTCCACTGGGGCTATTGTGTATAGTGCTGTTATGAACATTCTTAGGTGCGTCTGGTTGGTGAAACATGTGCAGGCATTTGTGCTGGGAATGTGTACACATACGAGGAGCCTTGTGCAGCTTTAGGACACGCGGTCACCTGGTTTCCAACGTGGCCACAGTGACCTTCACTCCAGCCGGCAGTTTGTGCAGACTTTCAGTTGCTCCCCATCCTTGTCAACTTGATATTGTCTATGTATTTCATTTTAGCCTTGCCTGGAGGTGTGTTGTCCTGTCAAGTTGTATTGCTAACTTATTTGCATTTCTCTGATGGCTAATGATGCTTTTTGTATGTTTATTGGCTATGTGAATATTCTCTTTTATGTACTATCCAAATCTTTGGCTCATTTTTCTATTTGGTTGCTAACGTTTTCTTCTTTGTATGTTTCAAATACATGTCTTTTGTCAGATTTGTTTTGCAGATGTCTTCTTCCACTCTTTGGACTGTCTTCTAACACTTTTATTGGTGGCTTTAGATAAATGAGAAGTCCTAATGTAATTAATCTAATTTATCTATTTTTTTCCCCTTGTCCTGTTTGCCACACCTAAGGTCACAAAGATATTCTCCTACCTTTTCTTCTAAAAACTTGTTTTACTCTTCGTATTTAGGTGTCGTGATTCATGTACAATTTAGTTGGTGTGTGGTGTGACATTGGAGTCGTTTTCTTCCCCGATGAAGGTCTGGTTGACCTACTGCCATTCACTGAAGAGGCAGTGCTTCGCCCAGGGCCCCGCAGGGCTGCCTTGTCGTGTACCGGGTGGAAACACATGTGTGGGCGTGCTGCTGCTCTCCATGCTGTTCGTTTGCACGGGCTGTTTTCTGTTCCTGCTCCCTGAACGGCTGTAGCTGTGTGAGTCCTCGTGTCTGGTATCGACGTCCTTTGGCTCTGTGATTGTTTCTTAAGGTTTTCCTGACTATTCTCGGCCCGTTGTATTTCTAAGCCATCTTTAGAATCAGTTTGTCAATTTCCAGAAAAATTCCTGCTGGGATATTGATTGGCACTGCATCGATTCTGTAGTTCAAGTTGAAGAGAACCGATGTTATTACAATTGCGGAACCTTCCAGTTCATGACTGTGGAGTATCTCCCCTATTTCAAGGCCTTCTTTAATTTCTCTCAGTGAAGTTTTATACTTTCGAGTCCAGCGCTCTTGAGCATCTTTCATTAGATTTATTCCTGGTGGAATGGAATGGAATGGTTAGAAACTGTTGCTTGTATATAGAAGTGCAATGGATTTCCTCAGGTGGTGATTTTGTATCTAGTGACCTTGTAAATTAACATTCTTTTTTGTTTGTTAGTAATTTGTCCATATATCTTTTGGATATCCTGTGTACAAAATCATGTCATCTATGGCCAAAGACAGGGTTATTTGGACCTTTCCAGTACTTACACCTTTTATCTCTTTCTCTCCTCACTGCACAAGCCAGAACTGCCAGTATGATGTTAGACAGTGGGCATTCTTGCCTCCTTCTCCATCTTCGGTGCAAAGCTTTGGGTCATAAAGTATGATGTTTGCTGTAGTTTTTTTACTTGTTTTGTGGTCGAAATTCTTTGTCAGATTAAGTAAGTTCCCTTCAATTCCTAGTTTAGTAAAAGGTTTTGTTTTTGTTTTTTATAATGGATGGCATTGAACTTTATCAAACACTTTTTCTGCTCTGTCAAGATGATCATATGGTTTCTCTCTCCTCTCCACTTAATTTGATGAGTTACATTAATTACATTAATTTTCAAATGTTAAGCAGCCCTTGCATTCCTAGAATAAATCCCACTTGGCTATGATATCTTCTTAACAAATGTCTGGATTTGATTTAACCAATATGTTGTTTAGGATCTTTGCATCTGTGTTCATTAGAGATTGGTCTATAATTCTTTAAGGAAGGAGCTCATTGCCTGCTGTGAGGGGTGTGGCTGTTGACCACCTCCTCCTGTTGAATTCTTTTTTCCGGTCTCTCTCTCCTCTCCTTCTCGGACTTTGATTACACGTATACCTTTTTTGAATCCTGTGTAGCTTTCATTTTCTTTTTTATATTTTGTATTCTTTTCTATATATTTAGTTGACTCTTGAACAATGCAGGGGTTAAGGGCACTGAGCTCCTGCACAATTGAAAACCCAAGTATAAGTTTTGACTCTCTGAAAACTTAACTACTTAACTATTAGTCTACTGTTGACCAGAAGGTTTACCGATAACATTGGTAGTCGATTAACACATATTTTTTATATGTTTCATGTACTGTATTCTTACAATAAAGTAAGTTAGAGAAAAGAAAATGTTATTAAGAAAATCATAAGGAACATGGGGCACCTGGGTGCCTCAGTTGGTTAAGTATCCGACTCTTGATTTTGGCTCAGGTCATGATCTCTTAGTATGTGAGTTTGAGCCCCACATTGGGCTCTATGCTGGCAGTGTGGAGCCTGCTTGGGATTCTTTCTCTCTTTCCTTCTCTCTCTGCCTCTCCCCTGATAGCACTGTCTCTGTCTCTGTCTCCCTCTCAACATAAATAGACATTTAAAAAAATTAAAAAAAAAAAAAAGGAAAATCATAAGGGAAAAAAATACATTCACAGTATTGTATTCTATCAAAAAAACCCACGTGTAAGTTGACCTGTGTTGTTCAAGGGTCATCTGTACTTCAATTTGGAGATTTATTTTCCTTAATTCAAAATCTCTAATTCTGATTTCTGAAATTTCTATTGTATCGTGAAATTCCTGATGAGTTCTTAATTTAGATATTGTCTTTATAGTTTAAAATTTTCACTTCTGTGTTCTAATTCCTATTATAATTTTCTAGGAAAATTCTTTATCATTCCATGCATTGTCTTTATCTTTTCCTTTATTTCCTAGAATCCATACATTCCTTACCATGACTCTGTCGGCAAGCTCCAGGGTCCTGTCACCTCCAGGCCTGCTGCTCTTGTCTGTACTTTCTCTTGGTTTTAGTCTGGGGAACTTGTCTTTTGGGATGCATAGTACCTTTTTGATTGAATGATAGACACTGTGTGTAAAAAATTGGTGAGGCTCCAGGTGATGTGGCCTTCCTTGAGAGAAGTTCCTTCCTCTCTACTCTTGGGAGGTACTGAGGTGGCTGGTCACTGCAGTCAAGTCTGAGCACCGGTGTGCTTTTCCTCTGGGTCCCCCAACCCTGGCTTCTATCTCGTGTACTACTAAGAATCCCACATTGCTTCTCAGAGGTTTTCAGCATGGATTTTCAGCCTCCTGTCGTTCACAGTCCTAGGACTCAGTAGATCTTCTAGAGGGAGGCCGGCTGTGCTCTCACGGCCCCCAGCGTCTGCCAGCAGCTCTGCTGTTTTCTTCGTGCCTCAGAGGCAGTGATCCACAGGCATGAGGCATGAGATACCCCATCTCCTGTGGGTGCCAGAACCCTAAACACCCAGCTTTTATAAGAAACAGCTGTGCACAGTCAGCTCCCCTCCCCAAGGGTTTTCTCTCTGGAGTCTTAACTCCTTTAGTTGACTTTGCTGCCTCCAACAGATGGTTTCTGCATTTTATCCAGTTTTTAAATTCTTTCAGGTGGGAGCCCTGGTCTGTCACCAGTACTCTCTCCTACTTGGAAGCAGAATCTTTTTCCATTATGCTCTGAAGATTCATCCATATTATTGTGTATAGTTGCAGCACATTGATCTCTGTCAAGGAATGAATATTTATCAGAATCTGCATATCGGTCGGTTATAATGTTGCTAGACATTTGGGTGATATCCAGATTTGGCTATCACAAACTGTGCTGCTAGGAACATTCTGGGGTGTGCCACCTGGTACATAAGCATGCATTTTTGTAGGGTATGTACTTCAGAGTGGAAGTGTTGGGTCTGAGATTATGCGTATCTTTACATTTATCAGATAGTGCCAGACTTTCCCAGTTTATGTTTACCTGATCAGTGCATTAGCCCCACCTGTTCCCCATCATTGTCAGCCAGGCTTATTATAGCTAACCTGATGAGAATATGGTAGTAATATTTCATTTTGGTGTTAATTTGCATTTTCCTGAAGACTGAGTAGGTTCAGATCTTTTCCTGGATTTTTTTTTTTTAATCGTTTGGATTTTCTCTTTTGTTAAGTACTATTGAATCTTTTACACATTAAAAAAAATGTTGTCTTTATTTATCTTGAGAAAGAGAGCATGAGCAGGACAGGGGCAAGGAGAGAGGGAGAGAGAGCACTGTCAGCACAAAGCTGTATGTGGGGCTCGTGCTCACAAACCATGACGTCATGACCTGATCATGACCTGAGCCAAAATCAAGAGTCAGACGGTTCACCGAATGAGCCACACAGGTGCCCCTACACATTTTTAAATATAGGGTTATTTGTGGGTATTTTGTATGTGCTCTGGATACCCGTCCTTGTCAGTGACGTGTGCTACAAGTGTCTCCCACTTTGTCCTTTGGCTGTTACTCCCGAATGGGAGTTTAGTGAGCAGAAGGCCTTTCCATTCCTGCCTAGTGCTTTGTGTTCTCAAGGACTCTCGCTCCGCCAGGATCATAAAGCTATTCTAGTATCTTGTGAGAGCTCTGCTGTTTTGTGTGTGGTGTGGGGCTGGGTCTCGGGTCAGGTTTTCAGGACGGATAGCCAGCCGTCTGTGCTCGTCCCCACAGGCTGCCACTCTTCTCTAGCACACCTGTGTCGTAGGTGGACCGGTCCACATGCGGTGGGTCAGTTGGGGTTCTTTGTTTCAGCCCACTGGGTTATATATAGCCTTAGGCCAGGACCACACTTCCTTAATTACTGTGGCTCTGTAGTAAGTCTTGGCATCCGTGGAGGAATCTCGCTTCCTTCTGCAGGAGTGTGTCAGCTGTTCTCATCCGTGTGTCAGTGCCAGCTTTGGGATCAGTTTGTCAGGTGCCACAGGCACACCTGTTGAGATTTTGGTTATAATTGCGTTGAACAGTTTGTAAATTGACACCTTCGCATTATTGAGTCTTCCAGCGCACGGACATAACATATCCTTCCATTCATTCAGATCTTCCCTTTATCTCAGTAATGTTATATAATTTCTTGTGGTGAGACTGCATATCTTTTTTAACACATATTCTTAGATATGTGGCATGTCTGTTTTAATCGTATTGCAATTACAATCATTAAAAATTTTTACTTAATATTTATTGCCAGTATACAGAAATGAGATAGTCTTTCTACACTGTTGTGGTGTCTGGCAGCCTTGCTAACTTCAGTTATAAAAGATTCATAATGTGCTCAGTCACATCATCTGCAAATAATGAGTTTTGTTTCCAACCGTTTACCTTCTCTCCACCCCTCCACCTTGTTGCATTGGCTAAGACTTTCAGTAAAAAGGCCTTTGTCCTTGACATATTTCTACTTCTTCAGGGAAAGCTTTCAGTACCTGACCATCAATTATGATATTTCCTATAGGATTTGTAAAGATAGGCTTTATCACTTTAGGGAAATTTCCTTCCATTTTGAATTTAAGAAGGATTTTAAAAATCATTTAAAATCCTGAGTGATTGTTAAATTGTTTTACTTTTTTTCACCTTTGTTAATATGACAAATTATGTTGATTTTCTGTTGAAACTTTTTGCATTCTTGAGATAAACTGACCTGGTCATGATGCATTATTCTTTTTCTATATAGCTGGATTCAGTTTGGAAATCTGTATGTATTACAGTTATCAACATCTTGAATTGACCTTTCTATATAGACAAAGGCAGCAGTGCTTTGAGTTGAATATTTTTTTTCTCATTTGTTTCTTGGGTCCCACAGTTTGCTCACTTCACAATGTTGAGCCTAGATTTAGTATTATTTGCAATGAAATTTTACCACTTATTCAGAGGGCTTGGCTGCTCCACAGGAATTTGAGGGAGGTAAATTGTGACTCTTGTGTTACCTCTTTGGTACATTATCGCATGGGGTAAATGTCAAGGCTGCTGTGGGTGTGGGGATGGACTCGGGTTTTTTTGTCTTCCTACCCCATGTCACCCCGGCCTTGGTCTACCTCCCCAGAGACCTTGACTCTTTGTTTCATCTCCCATCTTCCTCGGGGAAGCTGTCCTCTGCTGAGCATCCACTAGGGCTCTGTACTGAGACTGTGTGCCAGCAGGGAGGGGTCCTGGGTCTAGGGGCTGGGTCCTGGAGGGCCAGACACACCACTCCAGCAGCCAGTGGCTCTGAGCAGGTTACTGACACCTCCCAGACTGTCTTCTCTTGAGTGGAACCTAGAGATGGAGGTAGGACCCACCTCAGGAATCATAAAGGTTAAAAGAACTGTATGCCACTCTGATAAGGGATGTGGTTGAGAGACATTTAATGACATGAAAATGCACTCACAGTGCAATGTTGATTGAGAAAAGCAGAATGAAGTATTGTCCCATTTCTTGAAAATTGCACATGTGTATATGTGTGTGTGTGTGTGTGTGTGTGTACATGTAACCGAAATAACGCTGACTTTTTTCTGCTAGCTTTTCTATGTTCTAAATTTTCTATAATAAAATCCTGTTCTATTTTTGTATTAAGAAAAATAAATCTATAAGTTGTGTTTAAGAGAAAACTACGATGTTCATTACAGCATTGTGCAAAATAGTTATCAGTTGGAAACTATCTGAATTTCCAACAATAGAATGATGGTACATTATGGGGTATTGTGATTGCTACATTAAAATGTTAATAATTAGTTTCTTAAATTTTACATTGCTTAGTATTTTTATTTTATTTTAGGCAAACTTTGGAGTCGGAGTTTAAAACTAGCTTATACTCTACTTAATAAACTGACTAGTAAGAATGAACCACTACTTAAACCTGGAGACAGAGTAAGTAACTAGAATATAACTTATTGGAGTGAGCAAAAACAGAAACTCTAAAAATATGTCTCATTGAAATCAGTGTTCCATCAGTTGGCTAGACCTCTAGCATTAACGCAAGGGATTTAAAGTCAACAAAGAAAAAATATTAAATATGGAAAAAGTTTATGATGATGTACATAAGGTGATGGTTCTTTTTATTCTTCCTCATTGCCCAACCACTGACTCTTCAAGTTCTTTCCTCTTTGACTTCATATATATTGATTTTAATAAAAATATTAATGTTAATAAATATTAGGTCCCCAAAGCTTAGGTTTTATGAGAGAACATTGATGTAACTTTGAAATTCTGTGTGTTCCCTACTTACCTCTTCCTCTCTTCCATATGACCAGGCATCCCCCTCTTGCCTCACTGCAAAGGTGGTTACGAAGGAGGCTAGAGATGTGGTGTTCCTTGCACTTACTGCACTGCCCAACATTTTTGGCAGTAGATACATGGGGCTACTTAAATTGACCAGAAGTAAATAAAATAAAAAATTTAGTTCCTCAGTCACACAAGCCATGTTTCGAGGGCTCATACATAAGCCACATGTGGCTAATAGTTACCACATTTGATAGCTTGAAGATAGAACATTTGCATTATCATAGAAAGTTCTGTTGGTCAGCACTGCTCCAGGCAAACTGAACCAGACGTGAGAAGTGCAGGTAGACCAGAACATCCAGGATGGAGGACAGGACACCCAGTAGTGAGAAAATCTAGTGAGAGAGGCTGCCTGTGGTCAGATCACCCAGTAGTGAAACTGTAAGTTTCATGCAACTCTGAGTGCCCACTCTTTAAATAGAACCAGTCGCCAAGGACATTTGAAGAAGGAAACCTGAATGAAAGAGAACAACCAAAGGGCAAAGAAGAGAAAAACAAGAAAAGGGGATGGTGGCCAGGCAGGGGAGGAAGAGAGAGGAAGAGGAAAGAAACTTGGCAGAAAGCCAGAAACAGAAAAGGAATTTTTAAAAAATTAGTATTACTATCCCTGGAGAACTAAGATGAACATATTGCTCCATAAATCAAGAAAAAGATGCTAGTAGGGAAGACTAAGAGATGGAAAGTGGGAAGGACAAGTAGTGCAAACGTGAGACTTGGTCAAGGAGGTCCAGCATCTGGCCAGTAGGAGTTCCAGACAGGAAGGAGGACAGAGAGTAGAGAGTTGTAAATGGTTGTAGTAATGCCAGTCAACATCCTGGAGCTGGAGGGTGTTAGCTTCAAAGTGAAGGGCCCGCAGCAAAGCTCAGCAACACTCCTTACTGCTTCCGCAGCAGGACCAGGTACAGAAAGGAGCCTCTGAGCTTCCAAGGGGAACAGGAGTGAGCCGCAGAGCAGGGCAGCCCAGGAGGACGGAGGTCCCAGGATTGGGGCTTGCTCCTGAGCATCTGGTAAGACTTAGGAGCTCACCCGACTGCTTGGCTACTTGGAAAATACTTTCGATAGGTATTTAACACACGTGGTGGAGCATTTTAGAACAAATTGGCCAGTGGAAACTGGAAAGCAAAGCAACTAAAGGTGGTGGTAGCTGTCACCATCAGCAGATGTGGACGAGGCTGTAAACATGTGAATAGTATGAGAACAATGCTTGTGCTTTAGAACAAGCATGTAAGAATTCCTGATTTATGGTGTGCTTTAAAATGAATCCAGATCGGGGCGGCTGGGTGGCTCAGTCGGTTAAGCGTCTGACTTCAGCCCGGGTCACGATCTCGCGGTCCGTGAGTTCGAGCCCCCCGTTGGGCTCTGTGCTGATGGCTCAGAGCCTGGAGCCTGCTTCAGATTCTGTCTCCCTCTATCTCTGCCCTTCCCCCGTTCATGCTCTGTCTCTCTCTCTCTCAAAAATAAATAAACGTTAAAAAAATTTTTAATAAAATGAATCCAGAATCACTAATTTACTTTTCTTGAAAAAGATTCCTGCAGGGACAGAGACTTCCAGATATTCTTCTTGACTTGTGAGAGAGTCCACGTAGTTAGGTTAATTATGAAAGATTGACAGGATCACAGTGAATGAACTAATTATGAGATGTGGGTGGCAAATTTCTCTTCCCTTGAGGAATAGAGTTTGTAAAAGTGAACAAACACGACTCTTTATAACAAATTCTCTAAAAATGTTTTTATACCAAACATTTAGTCTCAAAGCTACAGGTCATAGTTCTGGTGCAACCACTGTTACATCAACTTTTGAAGGAGAGCTTTGCCCTTTTCAACAAATTAACTTGCTAGAAACTCGATTTCCAGACCTCAAGCAGAGACTATAGGTGTAGCTTGAGTTTTGTCTTAATGAAGTGGAGAGTTGTTAGCAGCCATTGTTTTGTGTCCAAGGGCCCACATCAGCAGTCTGTCCACTCTTCTGACTTACCATTTATGGTTTCAAGCAAACTCACTACAAGATTTGGGGCTTATAAAAATCTTGTTCCATAAATAGCTTTTAAGTTTATCAGATGTTCTAAGAAATGGAAGCTGGAGGATGGGGGAAGAGAAAGAGGCAGGAACACAGAGGGCTGAGTGTTCATCTACAGTGATAGGAAGTAAAATCGATACTGAGACATGTTCAAAAAATAGAATATGGTAGTATAAGCATCATAATATTTAAAAATATGAATAAATAGCAAGAGAAAGATGTAAGATGTTTAAAAAATGTTTGTTTGTTTGTTTTGAGAGAGAGCGAGTGTGCATGCTGGTGCGCCAGCTGGGGAGGGGCAGAGAGAGCATCCCAAGCAGTCTCCATGCTGTCAACGCAGAGCCCAACCTCATGACCATGAGATCGTGACCTGAGCCGAAATCAGAGTCAGATGAAATCAGAGCTGATGCTTCACCAACTTAGCCACCGAGGCACCCCTAGGATATTTTTTAAGTGGTTGCCTTGGGGAGTGAGGAAGGGCGGAGCATATGGGTATTACTTTTCATTAGTACTTTTTGTCATCTTAAATTGTGTGTTTTTAAAATGTTTTTGATAAAAATAAAAATGTAAGATAAATAGAAGATACGGCTTAAACAGTGGCAGCATGGTGATCAGGTGGGCCCCCCAGGGAGTCCGCAGGAGGCAGCAGCTGTAGGGGTCTTAGCTGAGGTGTTCGGTGCTCTCCCCACTCCCCTGTCAGTACACTGAAGCCATGAGTGAAGATCTGTTCAGCTAAAACTTTGGTGTTAGGACCTTACCTTCTGGAAGATACTTTAGGTGTCATTTGATTCCGAGTCCACTCTTCCTGTTGGTTCCGGCACTTCTCGCCTGGACTGGCGGATGTTGGGGGGCGGTACCTCACCAGGGGTCCTCAGCTGCTGCCCAGATAGAGTGCACAGAGCCAGGTCCCCATCCCACAGCCAGACTGGGGCTGGACTGCCTCTAGACACAAACATTTTAAATTATTTTGTTGCATGTGGAATAAAGATCCCAGCCTAAAAACTATGAAAAGTTATATGGTTGAGGGAGTTTAAGGACCAAGAATTAACCTCCAAATTACATTTTCTGAACCCAATTTGAAAAGCTGTAAGATCATCTAAACTGTCCCAGATTCCATCTAGTCAGCAGAGATCCTGAGTGTTGAGAATGATCGCATGCTTCGTGAGTGGGTTTCATGGTTTTCCTTCGCGCTGTTGTAGGTGGCCCTGGTGTTTCCGAACAGTGACCCTGTGATGTTCATGGTGGGGTTTTATGGCTGTCTCCTGGCAGAGCTGGTTCCTGTCCCCATAGAAGTGCCGCTAACAAGAAAGGTAGTTCACTCTGTCTGGGCCGCGGGGTTTTCTTCCAAAGCTGACACATAGACGTGACACGTCCTATCTTGCCCTCCCGGGAAAGGACGTGTTCTGGCAGACAGGTACTGCTTTGACCCACGGGAGGGTCCTGCACGGCAGGACTTCGGGAGACATTAGATGCAGTTTCACCTACAGTTACTCATTTCTATGTATCTTGCTGGTGAAAGGGACTTTTAGAAGCTGTAGATGGAGCTAATATATCATCTCTGTGAACTTTCCAGTACAGACAGTGAGCATTTTTTCTCTGATGAATAGAATTTATGATTTGATAAGATTTAGTTAAACTTTCTCCCAAAACCATATGCTTGTTGATAATAATTTTCATTTCTTGGGAATAAATAAATCACACAGTAATTAATGTAGCTCACTTCTCAGTGATAATATTGAATATGCAAGATGGAAATTTTCTTGCATTTCTGTCCACTTACATAACAGCATGCGTTTTTGTTACCAACAAATGATTAATGTGGGGAGCTTGCTGATGTTCTGGGTAGCCAGTCCATCTTAAGTGTAAATGTCAGTAATCTGGTTATGGAAAACGAATAGCATTTTAGGAGTAGACAAAGCATGTATTTTAGAAGATTAAAGCTCTCTACCATTTCAGAGTTCAGGTACTTAAAGTGAGCATTGTCAGCAACAAATACTCAAGAATCCCAAAAGTAAAGTTTTAAATAAAACCACTATATCTCAAAGGATAATATATGATGAACAGATATTTGACTACAGAGACTCTTGGGAAGAAGCAAGAGGTTTGTCAAGCCTGCAAGAAGAAAATGACAAACCTTTACTGAGGGACACATATAGAAGAAGCGTTGACAGGGAATGTGCATTTCTGTGGGGAATAAGTAAAAGCGTCAAAGGTCGGGACTCCCCAGGTTAATATGTAAATTTTAAACACAATTCAAGTGGAAATTTCCATGCTGTTATTTTTGGAGTTTATTAAAATGCTCCAAAATGTCGTTTGCAGGAAAACACTTTGAGAAATTAGCCTATTATCTAGAACTTTGTATTTCATTGCAAAAATACGTCTTTTAAATTTAAAAATGCTTATATTTTACTTTCATGAAAATATAGTCTCTACTACATAGGATTGGGTTGTAGGACTTTGCAAGGGCAAGGTGAAGCACTCTGCTTTCTGTGTGTGGGCCTGAGCGGGCAGGGCCCTTGGTGGCGGCCCCGTGAGCGCCTCGCCATGTTTTGTGCAGGACGCCGGCAGCCAGCAGGTTGGGTTTCTGCTGGGAAGCTGTGGCGTTGCCCTGGCCCTGACCACGGATGCTTGTCAGAAAGGCCTGCCCAAGGCACAGACCGGAGAGGTGGCAGCTTTCAAAGGTAGGCCCCTGCAGGCGGGGGAGTCCACCTGAGGTGTGCAGGTATCCTTTTGTGGCAGCCGAAATTTATGTGGGCTGAGGGGTCTTCAGGAGTGAGGTCCTGGTCACAAGCCTGTGTATCTCGCCACCCACCCCTTGCCCTAGTTCAGGGTCTAGGCCTGCGCCGTTTGGTGTGGTGGTCACAGGTCAGAGGCACCCACTGACTTAAATATGAATTAATGTAAACAGAACCAAGGCTTCTGCTCCCTGGGTGCCCAGTGGCTAGTTGCCAGTGGCGGGCGGCTCAGCCCTGAGACCCACTCACCACTTGCCTGGGCCGGTGCCTTGTCCGTGCCTTCACAGGTTGGCCCCCTCTCGCCTGGTTGGTGATCGATGGGAAGCATCTGACCAAGCCCCCGAAAGACTGGCATCCACCGGCCCGGGACGCAGGGGCCGGGACTGCCTACATCGAGGTAATGATCTCGTCCCGCTCAGAGCCTGCGGACCCCACGAGCCCAGCGCGTTTCCCGTGACAGTGTGCGTGGTCACAGGCTTACACTCACCCTCTGTCTCACCATCACCTCAGAGGCAGGAGGGGTAGGACGGGAGCTCAGTCGGGTCTGGTTTCACTCCTGCTTGACCATCCCTCCCCAGCTCCCTCGGGATGTCAGCAGTTAGGGGGAGCCTGTGTGTACCAGTGTGCTGGGACACTTGCCCCACGGTGTGTCCTAGTTTCCTCTGTGGGTGTCACCCTGAGAGTCATGGCATAAAGTGTGCTCTGGTGTGACAGGATGGTCAGTGAGGGACAGACGACTGACCACTTCTCCTTTTTAAGTTCTGTCAGCCTCCCATTCTGTCTGCTGTGGCCTCCAGAAGCGTCACATAATGGATTTTTTTTCTTGAAATCTTTCAGTATAAAACAAGCAAAGAAGGCAGCACAGTGGGGGTCACGGTGTCCCACGCATCCCTGCTGGCACAATGCCGGGCTCTGACCCAGGCTTGCGGCTACTCAGAAGGTAAGGGCATGCGGGCAGCTCTTCCAGCCTCTGCCCCAGGTGGGGCCAGTCGCCAGAGTGCTCGGTGCTCTCTCTGCTCGTGCTGGAGGCGTGGGTGTTAGGTCACCCCGGCAGCCCCACTCAGGGGCCTTTCCAAAAAATATATGTGTGTGTTGATTTTACAGAGCATGAAATTCACACACTACCACTTGCTTATGCCTGGTGGGCTGGTTCAATCTGTGATGTAGCTGAGAGGCAGTGTATCTTGCATTAAAAAAAAAAATGGAAAACCATCTTATTGGACCCACGTTTGTATTATTATATTCTATGAGTATGGTTTTGGCTTAAGCTGTCATGCATGCAAATACAGAAATGGAATCTTTATGGTTGTAGATTTTCTGTTGGTAACATATAGGTAGCTCCCCCCCCTCCCCATTTACTGTTAAATATTGGATATTTAACTTAGAGAACTGTTATTTTAAAAACTATAACAATGAATACATGGTAGTTTCCTTACCATAGCAATACTGGAATTGAATAAAACTAGAAAGTAAATTGAATGGTGTGTTTAAATAACTAAAATATGGGTGTTTAAAAGTAAGGGGTAAAAAAATAATGAAATTAAAAGGCGTAGCTGAAGACTTCAGTTAAGATTTGGAAAATGATTTTAGATATATTCAAGGGCCTGAATAATTTTTTAAAAATTGGATTCGTTAAATCAAGTCACATGGTTTTCTTTTTGTCAAGATCTATGTATCCCTTCTCATGTGGGCTCTTTAGCTAACAAAGGGAGCGTGTGCACAGAACCTATTCAGAAAGCACATATGTTTCCTGGCACAGCAGACCTGTGTTCATCTTTGGTGTCCATCCGGTGGGGATGCACCTGGGCGTTGCTGTGGTTTTGATGGGGGCCACATTTGCTCACAGCCCCTGTGTGGGGCCTGGAGCCAGGTCCTGCCGAGCACAAGGCTGTGTGCGGCCTGGGTCGCCACCCGCTCATGCGTCCGCCACCTCCGCTGGGGGAGAGCAGAGAGAAGGGGCAGCTTTCTGAGGGGGCTACAACACGAGCAGCCCGTGACATTGCCCGAAGATGGAGGGTAGTGGCCTCGGTGCGAGAAATGGGGGAGTCTGGGTGTAAAGTGAGAAGTAAGCGTGTCCATGGTGAGTCCTCACCCCACATCTCACTGCAGAGTGAGAGGCTTGAGCAGCCGCCTTGGGCACGCCGTTGCTTGTGTTTTCGGACCAGGGATCAGCATAGCTCTCTGTTTGAATCCAAAATCATATTGACCTACTTTTGAGTTTTTCTGGTAATATGAATAGATAACCAAGATAATTGATGAATTAGTGCATGGTGTTTGGAAATGATGTGTATGTTTCCTAAAACCCTTCATGTCAATGATGTATTCATCTCGGTTTCTTTAAAAATGCACATGACTTGTGAAGAGGGTCACTCAGTGGTTTAACCATCTTTGTCCACTTTCAGCTGAAACATTAACAAATGTGCTGGATTTCAAAAGGGATGCTGGTCTGTGGCATGGAGTGTTAACAGTGAGTGTTGTATGCTAAATGATCTAATTGTTGCAATGAGGGATTCTAGTGCTTCCTATCAATAGATGACACCAATCCCTATTTTTAGGTGATGTAATTATCTGAAATGAAGTGTCATCATGAGAAGGCCATTGACGTTATCTTTGCCTTCTCTGGCGTGGTGTGGCCCTCTGCTGTCTGCCCCTGGACGAGGCCTGCCCCTGAGCACCTCTGTTTTTTTTTCAGAGTGTTATGAATAGGATGCACGTGGTCAGCATCCCGTACGCACTGATGAAAGTGAACCCACTGTCCTGGATTCAGAAAGTGTGTTCGTATAAAGGTAACGGGAAACAGCACCGTCGTTGGATTCACCCTTCATTAAAGAGGTCACTTAGGGGGCGCCTGGGTGGCTCAGTCGGTTAAGCGTCCGACTTCGGCTCAGGTCACGATCTCACTGTCCGTGAGTTCAAGCCCCGCGTCGGGCTCTGTGCTGACAGCTCAGAGCCTGGAGCCTGTTTCGGATTCTGTGTCTCCCTCTCTCTCTGACCCTCCCCCGTTCGTGCTCTGTCTCCCTGTCTCAAAAATAAATAAAACGTTAAAAAAAAATTAAAAAAAAAAAAAAAGAGGTCACTTAGATTAAGAAAACAATAAAGCTGACACACAGAACTGCAGATGCGGGCTGAGGAGCCCCCACAGCCCGCGTGTGCTGTGACCACGTCTCAGACGTTGCCTGACCTGCGTGCATGGCCTGGATGACCCTTGTGGAGGACAGCGCCATGACAGCTCTCTCCTGCAAGGACCATAGGCTTCTGATTTTATTCTCTTGAAATTTCCTTTACAGTCATCACTACTCTCAATTCTTAGTAGTAGATAGAGAGGGTTTTAATCTGAAGCCGGGCTTTTCAAGCCACCACTAGCAGAGCTGCTGATTCCAAAGAAGCAGTGTAGACAGAGTGCCATGGGGCTGCCCATGGGCCCTGCCGTGCCCTGCCCTGCCCCCTGCCTTGGTTAGCTGCAGTGCTCCCTGAGCACCTGCACAACCCTCGGCCCTGTCTCTACTCCAGCAGGGCTGGGGGGCACCTTCAGAAAGCCCAGAGGCTGGGCCTCAGGTCTCTTTTCTCCCACTAACTTGTCCCCGGTGACTGCCCATGCTGATCGCAGCGCTGGCGGCCACATGCGGACGTTGGGCGCGTGCTCTGCTGTGCATCTTTGCAACAGCCTTGGGTGGTAGCTGTCTCTGTTTCTCCTGTTTTATGGAGGACAGCTCAAGTTGTGGTGGATTTGGCAGGTGTGGCCCACTAGTCTGTGCGCAGCCAGGACTGAGGGCCGAGTCTGTCTCTTCACATCCTGGTGTCTTCCCAGCACACGGCAGGCCTGGCCACATGACCGTGTGAGTCAGCAGCTCAGGTAGGGACCACAGAAGACAGAAGAGCAGACATGGGAAGAGCAAGATAGAGCTTCCAAGAGAAAATTAAAGTTGGGAGACAGATCTGAGATTTCTGTGTCTGAATCAGACCTCAGAGCTGGTTTTTAAGCACAGCAGGTCAGGACAGTTGCACTGCCTATGGGACATGGCTGCAGGGAGCCTGTGGCCAGAAACACAAGTCTGTGCTGTCTGTCCTCTCGTGCACCTGCATGTGTGTCTGCGAGGTGCCAGGGCACCACTTTCCCATGACACAGGGCATGTCTGTGCTCCTCCTCTGCAGCCCGGGCCGCGCTGGTGAAATCCCGAGACATGCACTGGTCTCTCCTAGCTCAGCGAGGACAGAGGGACGTCAGCCTCAGCTCGCTGCGCATGCTGATCGTGGCTGATGGCGCAAACCCCTGTGAGTAAGCCCAGCTGATGGAGGACGTGGCCTCTCCTCCCGCAGGCCTGACTCTGGGGGGAAGAGGCTTTAGTAGAATATGGAAGAAACAGCATGGCGACATTCCGTGTGCATGAAATAAATGAATGTCCTGTAACCTGCTGTGACATACAACCCCTGGTGGTGGGGAGCGAGGTGGGGGGGGTACTCACTGGTATCTCCCATGCATGTTTATGAAGGCTCTGAGTTTAAAAGCAGTTTTAACACCATTGACAGAAGATACATTAAGAAATGACCAGAATGTAGATGTTAATTGGGAGCCTGTCCCAGCCTCCGTCCTTGGTCCCTGTGGCCCCACTGATCTGGCTCCACCTCCTTGTGGGATTTCCCCTGGCGGCTGATGTGCGCCCTGGGCTCTGCACAGGGTCTGAGCGTGGCTGCCCGTTGGGGGCTGTCCGAGGCCTGCCGCAGGGGAGGCTCCGTTGACCTTTGGTGGGGTTTCTATGCAGCACAAAGCCCTTGACCAGGTAGGTGGGTTTTCTTGTGGGTTTAACAGCTGTGTGCTGCTGTTTTTGCATTGAAACCACCCTAGACCAGAGGCTGGCCTTTCATCTAGTGCCCTAGTGAGAAGGGCCCTGAGAGCCCTGCACCCCTGGGTCCCCCACCGCTTAGTAGGGCACACCGCCTTCTAGCTCCTACACCCACACCTGGGCCCAGCAGGGCCTCCTCCATCCTGCCTCCAAGATACCAAGAGCTGCTCGCTGCTCTGTGTCCCCGAGCCACCTGAACAGCCCACTGCCAACAGCTTCTCACCTGGCACTGCCTCCACCCTTCCAGTTGCTAGGCTTCCACGAGGAAGCCCTTCGCCAGACCTGATCCTCCACAAACCTCAGATCCTGCCACTCCGCATGCCCCCTGAATGAGCTGGGTTGTCTTGTGTGTCCTCTGCTGTCTACTAGTGCCCAGCACGAGCAGGACGCGGGCTCCTCCTCTTCCTGGGCCTCTCTGTGGCAGAGAGCTTGAGGTTTGTGGTACGGCCCTGGGGTCCTGATGGTTGCGGCCCCAAGCAGGCAGCACCCACCTACCAGGGAGCTGAGTTTCCACATCTGTGACACCCCAGACTGGCCAGGGAGAGCAGGGAAGAAGCAGGGGGGCAGCCTGGGGGTGGTGCATGGGCCGCTCATGGCAGGGACCCCGTGGCCCCAAGGCGCTTTCCGCAGCAGGCGCTTACATGCACCTGGGCCTTGTGAGGAGGAAGAGTTGCCTGTAAACACTCCTCTGTCACTTCCCACTCAGCAGACCTGGGAGGAGGGGTGAGGGCAAGGCTGGCTGTGAGTTAGAACTCAGAAACACGGCAGGGGTTAGACACAGGCTTTCTGGGAGGAATTTCCAACTCTTCTCTGCTAGTGATTTCAAAATGCACTGTGTTTTTCATGGAAACAGCCCACCCCTCCGCTTGTCTCCCTCTGTCTTACGCAGGGTCCATATCCTCCTGTGATGCGTTCCTCAATGTCTTCCAGTCTAGAGGGCTGAGGCCAGAGGTCATCTGTCCTTGCGCCAGTTCTCCTGAGGCGCTGACGGTCGCCATTCGCAGGTAATGTGGTTGCTTGCTCAGTCTTGTAAACACGGAGTTCTCACTCCTACAGCTGAATTACCTGTGGTACCAAATACAGCCAGTCTGTCTCTGAGCAGTAGGAGCAGTCAACGCTCTGGAGCAATCAACGCGCCATCCTGTGCCAGGTTCCCAGGCGTGTGTGCAGAGTGATGGCGCAGTCCCCCGGGGCACATGCCCCTCGCCCTGTTGGTGGTGGGACCTGTGTAGCTGCTCCCGGGACTGTAATCATGGGCTTGTCTTCCCTGAGTGCCTCTCCTCCTCCTTGGCCTTGGTAAACATAGCAGCCCAGGGCTCTTCCCTGCCCTGGGGAGGGCCCTGCATCTGTGGTGCTGGCAGCCGTGCACGGGGGTCTGTGCTTGTGGGGCCCTCACCCTTCCTGGAGAAGCACTGTGACCCATGCTTAGCCCCGCCCACTCACGGGGAAGCCCCCAGGGCCGTCTGTGCTCCTCCATCACAGCCCAGAGGGCAGGGTCTCATCCTTCCTGTGCTCCTCCCACACCCATGGCGCTCCCCAGGCCACTTTTTCCTTCCCGGGTCACCTCTCGCCTGCCCCAGGGCTCTTGTCCCCAGCAGCTCCGAGTGCCATCCTGGGGTGGGGGGCAGTATGGTTAGTCGAGAATGTTAGATTAGTATATTCATAGTCTGTGCTTTCATATGTGCAAGTCTTCAGTAATCCTAGAATTTTAGCAACTCAGCAAGAAAAATAACATCTTTATCCTTCACACGCCATAAGGTGTTCTTCATTCCTTTGTTCTGTGGTGACTTCTCTTGCCCAACAGTGTGCTTTTTCTCACTGGAGAAAACACTGACCTTTGTTACTCGGGTCCCAGCTGCAGCTGCGCGCCCCACCCCCACACCTGCTGGCAACAGCCATTGTATTTCCCTTTGCTCTCTGTGTCCCGAGTTTGGACTGGCAGACGTGGCTTCCTGTACAGTCTCTGGTCTCTGGAGTGGGCTGCCCTGGGCCTGTGCAGGCACTTCATTCTGCTCACCTGGCTGCCCAGGGCTCCCAGCAAAGGTCTCAGCACAGCCAGGTAGAAGCTGAATCACCGTTAGGACCCCTCCTGGGAAGTCACATAGTATCACTTACACGGTTGTCACAGGCCCACCAGATGAAGGAAGGGACGCAGACCCTGCCTCTGGGTGGGAGGTGTGTGCAGGTCCCCACGTGGGGAATAGCACGTGGGGTGGAAACGCTGCAGCGCCTTCAGGAAGACTGTCTGCTATGGCCAGTCGTGTGGCCTGTTGTCCTCACAGGGTGTGGTGCCGAGAGGGGCTTTGGTGCAGCATCGTCCTGCAGGCTAGGTGGGCCGTGGGTCCCTTCCCCCATGGGCTCTGTCCCCTTGTCAGCTGGTCTGGTTTCGTTTTCTAGGCCACCAGACCTGGGAGGACCTCCTCCACGAAAAGCTGTCCTGTCGATGAGCGGTCTCAGTTTTGGCGTGATCAGAGTTGATACTGAAGAGAAGTTGTCAGTTCTTACTGTTCAGGACGTGGGTCAGGTGCTGCCTGGAGGTGAGGGATGCAGCCGGAGTGTGTCTTGTCCTGCGAGCGGTTGACAGAAGGAGAGTCCAAAGTGCTCCAGGCTTTGAAGGAGTGCTCTACAAGCACACAAGTAAAAGGCTTATTAACAATGTTTTTCTGTATAAATTGGTGTTTTAATTTGTAATACATCTTTTCAGTTTTTGCCTGCCCTTGTGATAAATTTAAGGTTGAACGAAAATATGAGGGTGTGCTTGTGGCCTCTGAACCTGACTTGTGCTTGTCTGGTGTCTGGGAAACGGAGCAGTCCCTTCAGGCCAGATACAGGCTTCGTGCGTCACACACGTTGAGGCATTTAACCTCACTGCACGTCTGTAAACAGCCTGATAATTGGGTTATACCAGCAAGGAGTATGTGTTACATTAGGAGCATGACCCTGAGGCTTCCAGGAAATTCCTATGGCTTCCAGAAAGGCCTACGTGAGCCCTCCTGCCCATTAGGCCCCGTGCGCCTGAATGCTGGCCCCATGGCAATGCCACAGGAGAGGGTGATAGAGCGACCTAAGTGTCACAGAGGGAAACTGAGCACTGAGCCTGGCCCAGGAGTCCCTAGTGACAGTTGTGAATAGGGGATGCTCTGTTCATGCTTCTCTGAGGTTACCCCTCACTGCGATGACCTCACAGCTGCTCTACTGTCTCCTCACCATGCAGGCCTTTCTGAGATTCATGGGTAACTATCTTGACCACCCTCCTTAGGCATGTGTGCACACAGTGCTCCCCTAGGAGTATGTGTGTGTGTGTGTATGTGTGTGTGTGTGTGTGTGTGTGTGTGTGTGTGTGCGCACAGTGCTCCCTGAGGAGTGTGCATGTGTGTGCACAGTGTTCCCCTAGGAGTGTGTGTGCATACTGCTCTTCTCGGTGCATGTGTGTATGCAGTGGTCCTGCGGGTGTGTGCATGTGTGTGCGCGTGCAGTGCTCCCCTAGGTGTGTATGTATAGTGCTCCCCTATATGCGTGTGTGTGTGTGTGTGTGTGTGTGTGTGTGTATAGTGCTCCTCTGGGTGTGTGTGTGCAGTGCTCCCCAGGTCAGCATGTGTTCACTGGAACAGTTGCGGAGCCGATTGGCCTGGTGAGGGCTGATGGCGCCTTGCTAAGCAGATACTTAACCTTGCACTGTGTTAGCCCCCCATGAAGTGGATTTGCGGCCTTTCGTGCCTTATTGTGAGAGTGTCTGGCTGTGAGCTGCGGCCTCACAGTGACCTGCACAAGAGCACCAGCCTCCACTTTACAGAACGTGGTCGGATTTGTGAATAAATAAAAGTCGCTGAATGAGTGCCCCTTCTTTGTCTTCCTGATCGCCTGAGTCTTTGGACAGGAGCATGTATTAGAGTCCAAGGGAGGGCAGTGCGCAGGCCCCCACAGGCTGCTTAATTCATCACTGAGTGACCGAGTTTGTTTTAACAGACACCTGTGTGTTCTGGCACGCACGTCACTCTTCTGTTGGAAGCTGTTTGTGGGCCTGCTCTTGCAGGGCTGGCCGGCCTGGGGCTGCAGTGACCTGACAGGCAAGGTCCCCAATGCCCAGGATTGTCTGCTAGGGAACTGCTTAGTGACAAGGGAACTATGGGGTCGGCCGGCCTGTCCCGTGGGTTCAGGAGGGCCACATGAGGGGGCGTGGAATCCTGTCAGCCCGGGCTTATACGTGCAGGATGCATTGTGTTGTGGTTACACACTACGTATAAAATGTAGATTTGCGCCTGCATAGGGCGTGGATTCTACATGTCCTAGAACTCATCCTAAGAACACACTGCGTATATAATGTTTTGTTCCCATAACTGCAAACGTAGCAGCAAGTAGATCTCTGTGAATGATCCATTTAAGTGTATTTCCATGCTTATGATTTTGAGGGTTTTTTCTCTTTTTAGCTGATGTGTGTGTTGTGAAGATAGAAGGTACCCCTTATCTCTGTAAAACTGATGAGGTTGGAGAAATATGTGTCAATTCCAGCGCAACTGGCACAGCGTACTATGGACTACTTGGAATCACAAAGAGCGTCTTTGAGGTTTGTACCTTTTTGTGACCTTTATGTTGGAGTTAAGTTCCATAAGCACTGATGCAGCACACTGGGCAAGGTCAGCTCCCGGAAGCCAGCACTTTGCATGTTGGAAGTGTTGACTTGTTGGGATGAGTCCAATGAGTGCCCACTCCTCTGGGCCAGGCACTGGACACGTGGAAATAAGGGGGTAGCAGGAGGGACACAGGCCATGCTGGGTGTGGGAGCCCCAGGAGGGTCTCATCTGCTGGCAGGGACTCCTTCCCCCGCCCAGGGAACCTTGGGCGACAGCCTCATCTGCCAGCAGGCAGAGTGTGTGCTGAGCTCTCCTGCTTGCCTGCTGGGTCTTACTGGCCAACTGGTTGATTATCCATGGACCACAGCCTGACTGTTCCCTCTCTGTTCTATGCAGACTGTCCCGGTCACAGCAGGAGGAGCCCCTGTGTCTGACAGGCCTTTCACCAGGACAGGGCTGCTGGGCTTCATCGGGCCTGTGAGTATGTTCTGCTGCCAGGACCTGGGCCTCCACACCTCAGTGGGAGGGACGCTGCCCGCATCTATTGGGTATCTAGGGGCCATGGACTACTCTCCACATCCCATAGTGCACAGGACAGCAAACACGACAGGACTGTCAGCTCAGGATGTTCCTGATGCCCGTAGGCCCAGTAGCAGTAGGAGTCCTGTACAGCTTCACCTTTCCACCGCCGACTCCCCTCCAGATGTCCCCTGGCCCCCAGCCCAGCCCACCAGGCTGCATGACCCTTCCACCCCATAGCCACCCCTGGGCCATGTGGACCCGTCTGTTCCTTGGTTTCCATGTGCTTTTGGCTGCTTGGAGCAGCCATCAGCTGCCTGACCCCCCAGGGCTTGCCTGCATATCCTGAGTCCTGACCAGCGTCCTTGCTTCCAGGATAACCTGGTTTTTGTCGTGGGCAAGCTGGATGGGCTAATGGTGGTTGGAGTTCGTAGACACAATGCGGATGACATCGTGGCCACTGCGCTGGCTGTGGAGCCCATGAAGTTTGTCTACAGAGGCAGGTGATGCGCTGCGGGTCCCTGTGCTGTGGCTCTAGATCCCTTCTCTACTTACAGTTTGAGTTGAGAAGTCTGTCTTCAGTAGAAGGAAAACCCAGTGATTTGAATACACAAAACCTAAAACTTCCGGCCCATCAGAAAAACTTCACAGAAAGAGGATGATCTTTGCAGCCAGGAGCCTGTTCTGTCCTCACCTCTCACAGTGCTCACGCAGCTCTTTCAGAGGATGAGGCCCATGGAGCACTTGGGTCAGCATCCTAGAACCTAGACATGCAAACCGAAACAACCAGGTACCAGGTGCTCTGAAATCACCGATGGCCGAGTGTCTCTTCTGCTAAGGTTCAGCGAGACACACAGAGGCCCTACCTTGCTCCTGGGATAAGAATCAATTCAGCTTTTCTAGTGTGTTAGGCAAGCCCTTTAAAGATTCTCATTTCTGTTGAGCCAATAAATGGACCTCTGGCCTAGACCCAGGGCAGCTAGGGTGAGGAGAGGAAAACCCTGTCTGACTCTGTTCACTTCCTGAGCTCTTTGCCCTGGAGGAGCAGCCTGGTCTCCTAGTTGGCCCATTCAACTGATGGAGCTTTTTCAATTTTCTTCTCAAGGGGGGGGCTCTTGTTACTCACACTAAGGTACCCCTGAGCCCGGCTAGACCCTGCCTTTGAATATCCCTTAAAGAAATCCTTAAGGAATTCTGCCAAATGGTGGGCACTGCTGGCCCTTCTCTTAGGTCAGGACAACAGGGGTGGGGGATGACCACCCTGGAGAAACTGGCAGGGCAAGCCTGTATGGGTGCCTAGAGCATGGGATGCCAGGGCATCATGACCTGCCCTCACAGCAAAAATGGGACACTGTTGGTGTGGGTATCCATAGGCATAAGGTCAGGGTGGCCCACACCTGTTTCTGGACTAGATTAGGAAGGCCACCGGAACCTGGTGGTACCTGGAGACGAAGGCCAATCCTGAGAAATCCATGCCATCTCAAGTGATTAATGGAGGTCTGGGTGATTGCGTCTCCCATTGGACAGGGTACCTTCCTGTCCCCACCACCGTAACCACCTCAAAATGAGCCACAGCCGATAGAGTGTGCCCTACAGGAACAATGTCCCAAGAATGCTAGCACGTGAAAGGAGTTCTTTGTTCTTAAACACAAACATGATAAATGGAATAAACAGTAGGATAGATAACAGCTAGAGAAGGAAGTGATAAGTTGGAAAGTCAGATTAAGGAACTTCTCTGGAAGTAAGGAAAAAGAAAGTTGAAAAGAAAGATTAAGAGAGATGGAGTGAGAAAAGGGCTGGCGTCCAGAAAGCAGACCCCAGGGGAGGGGGCACACGCATGGAGGGAGGGCAGCGTCTGAGAAGCAGGCTTTTAAGTTATTATTTAACTTTAAGGATGTTTAAGTTATTAAAAGAAATTTTTAGAATTTATTTATTTATTTTGAGAGAGAGCAAGGGGGAGGGGCAGAAAGAGAGAATCCCAAGCAGGCTCCACGCTGTCAGTACAGAGCCCGATGCGGGGCTTGAACCCATGAACCATGAGATCATGACCCCAGCTGAGACCAAGAGTTGGACACTTAACCAACTGAGCCACTCAGGCACCCCATAGAACTCATAATACTTGTGGACAAAGATTTCTGCACACGGAAATGTACCACATGTATTATAATTAAGGAAAATTGTCTTTTAAGATATGTGCCTGGTTGTTTTGCTTTCCCCCGAAGTCCTTTTTGTTTTAGTGAATTGGAACTTATTTCAGCCACACTGTAGGAGATTAGGGACTGGTTGCTCTTTAGATTCGAAGCAAGCAGCCGGTTGCTAGATTGGCTTGTGAACACTAGCACTTTCACATCGTCCAAGTGAGAGCGAGTGTCCGTGTCCTGCTCAGTACCCTTTGCTGGGTGGTCATTTTTGTCCTCGTCTTCCCCCAGGATTGCCGTGTTCTCCGTGACGGTGCTGCACGATGACCGGATCGTGCTTGTGGCTGAGCAGCGGCCTGATGCCTCCGAGGAGGACAGCTTCCAGTGGATGAGTCGCGTGCTGCAGGTGGGCCCAGGCGGCTCGCTGCCTTTCTGGCCTGTTTTTCGGAGTGCGATGAGTCCAAGTGTACAGCTGTTCCCTTCGGCGCCCTGCCTGCCTGCCCTGTTCTCTACCTCAGTGTTTGGAGCACCTTTTGTAGCCGTGCTGAGCAGGCCGATGTGTGGTTGCCCCCCACCTGGTCACAGGGTTGACCCACTGAGAGTCGTGGCTTCCAGGACCCTCCACCCCGCACTGCCTGCATACAGTGGGCACTAAATAAACATGGGCTTTGTGAGGATGAGAGAACAGCATTTTGAAACCGTAATGCTATTCAAGGGTTAGTATGTCCCAAAACAGCAGTCCCATAAATCTGTCAATTAGGATGATTTAAAGAGAGACTCTTACTTGGATTCACAGCAGGCCATCGCCCCGGGGGCTGGTGAGAAATGAGAGCTTGTGCTCGTCCACACCAGTGCTTTTCCTAATGTTTTATGAAAATGCCAAACATACAGCGAAGTTGAAAGAAATGTACAGAAAATTCCTAATATGCAGTCTTTAGGTTCTGCAGTGATTGACATGTTGTTACACTTGCTTGTCCCAGTCTGTCCCTCTGCCCACTCACTGGCACCATCTTTCCCTGCACGGCACTCATTTCTCGCATACTGAACTGGGGTTCAACATATTCTCTTTGGGGGTAAGGGGGTAAAATTTACGTCCGGTAAAGCACACCAGCTTTAAAGGTACCATTCAGTGAGAGGTTTTCAGTCGACTTGATTGGATGGAACTTACAGGTATAATGAGCCCATTTTTAAGTGGGCAGGTTGACGAGTTTTGGCAAAAGTATGCACCCAAGTAACACTACACGACGATATCTAAGATGCAGAGTATTTGCATCACTCCAGTGTCCCTCGCCCCCATGCTGCTGGCCGGCCCAGAGAACAGGCTTTGTGTCAGTACAGGGGAGCAGCATAGGACGTCTTCCTTCCTGTACAGACGTTCTGTGTTAGGGAATCACACAGTGTTTGCTCTTCTGTCTGGCTTCTTTGCCTCAGCATGTTTTTGAGATTCCTTGTGTTGTGTGGATCAGTGGTTAATTCCTTTTGATTGCTGAGTTGTGTTTCTTTGCTTACCTGTTTCCGTCTTGATGTACGTTTGGGTTGCTAATTTTTTACTGTTATGAATAAAAACTGCTATGGGCAACAGTGTACATGCTTAACCAACAGAGCCACGCAGGTGCCCCTATTATGGAATATTTTTAGTACAACAAACAAAAAGAAGAATGTAATAATCCCCATGTTCCTATCACTCTGTTCAACAGTTACCAATCCAGGCCCCATCTGTGTCCCCACCAGGCCTCTTCCTCTTCTCCCTCAGGAGTGGGGTTTTTTTGTTGTTGTTCTTTTTTGTTATTGTTGTTTTTAAATGTTTATCCACTTTTGAAAGAGAGAGAGTGCAAGAGGAGGAGGGGCAGAGAAAGAGGGAGACACAGAGTTCAAAGCAGGCTTCAGGTTCTGAGCTATCAGCACAGAGCCCAACGCAGGGCTCGAACTCACAAACTGGGAGACCATGACTTGAGCCGAAGTCAGACGTTTAGCCAACTGAGCCACCGAGGCACCCCCAGGAGTGGTTTTTTTTTTTATTATTTATTAAAAAAATTTTTTTTTAATATTTATTTATTTTTGAGAGAGAGGGAGACAGAGAATCTGAAGCAAGCTCCAGGTTCCAAGCTGTCAGCACAGAGCCCGACGCAGGGCTTGTACTCACAAACCATGAGATCATGACCTGAGCTGAAGTCGGATGCTTAACGGCCTGAGCCACCCAGGAGCCCCTCCCTTGGGAGTGTTTTGAAGCAAATGCCAGACATCACATTTTATCTGTAAAGATTTCGTTATTTCTTGGGGCGCCTGGGTGGCTCAGTCGGTTAAGTGGCCAACTTCGGCTCAGGTCATGATCTCCCGGTCCGTGAGTTCGAGCCCCACGTCGGGCTCTGTGCTGACAGCTCAGAGCCTGGAGCCTGTTTCAGATTCTGTGTCTCCCTCTCTCTGACCCTCCCCGTTCATGCTCTGTCTCTCTCTCTGTCTCAAAAATAAATAAACGTTAAAAAAAAATTAATAAAAAAAAAAGATTTTGTTATTTCTTTAAAAAGAACTATCACTATCACATCTCTAAAAATTAATAATTGTATTTATTTGTTTATTTAATGTTTATTTATGTTTGAGAGAGAAAGACAGCATGATCAGGGGAAAGGAAGAGAGAGAGGGAAACAGAATCTGAAGCAGGTTCCAGGCTCTGAGCTGTCAGCACAGAGCCTGGTGCGGGGCTTGAACTTATGGACTGTGAGATCATGACCTGAGCCCAAGTCAGATGCTTAACTGACTGAGCCACCCAGGTGCCGTATCTTTTATTTATTTTTAAATTGAGATATAATTGACATAATATTAATTCCAGGTATACAACATAATATCATATTTATATATATTGTGATCACCACAGTAAGCCTAGTTGACATTTATCACCATACATAATTACAAACTTTTTTCTTGTGATGAGAACTTTTTTTAAATGATTTTTTCATTTCTGAGAGAGAGAGAGAGTCAGAGCATGAGAGGGGGAGGGGCAAAGAGCGAGGGAGACTGAATCTGAAGCAGGCTCCAGGCTCTGAGCTGTCAGCACAGAGCCCGATTTGGACCTGAGCCCAAGTCGGATGCTCAACTGACTGAGCCACCCAGGTGCCCCTCTTGTGATGAGAACTTTTAAGATCTGCTCTCTTAGCAGCTTTCAAATGTGCAATACCACGTCTTTAACTGTAGTCACTATGCTGTGCGTGACCTCCCCAGGACTTGTTCATTTTATAACTAGAAGTTTGTACCTTCTGACCCTTCACCCATTTCCTCCAGCCCCCACCCCAACCCTGGCTACCGCCAGTCGGTTCTCTGTATCTGTGAGCTCTAAGATTTCACATGTAAGTGAGGTCATGTGGTATTTGTCTTTCTCTGACTTAATTTGCTTAGTGTTATACCCTCGGGGTCCATCCATGTTGTCACAAGTGGCAAGATCTCCTTTTTTTGTGGCTGAGTAGTATTCCGTTGTGTGTGTGTGTGTGTGTGTGTGTGTATACACGCACACACCACAGCTTCTTTATCCATTCATCCGTCCATGGACACTTGGGTTGCTTCCATATCTTAGCTTTTGTAAATTCTGCTGCAGTAAACATAGGAGTGCATTTATCTTTTTGAATTAGAGTTTTTGTTTTCTTTGGGTAAATACCCAGTAGTGCAATTGCTGGATCATATGGTAGATCTACTTTTAATTTTTTGAAGAATATCCATACTGTTTTCCATAGTGGCTGAACTAATTTACATTTCCACCAAACAGTGCATGAAGGTTCCCTTTTCTGCACATCCTCACCAACACTTGTTATTTCTTGTCTTTTTGATAGTAGCCATTCTAACAGGAATGAGGTGATATCTCATTTTTTTAAATCTGCATTTTCCTGATGACTAATGATGCTGGGCACCTTTTCATGTACCTGTTGAGCATATGTATGTCTTCTTTGGAGAAATGCCTATTTAGATCCTTTGCCAATTTTTTAACTGGATTGTTTGTGCTATTGAGTTGTAGGAATCTTTGATATATTTTGGAACTTAACCTTTTATCAGATATATGGTTTGCAAATATTTTCTCTGACTCAGTAGGTTGTCTTTTCACTCTGTTGATGGTTTCCTTCGCTGAGCAGAAGCTTTTTCCTTTGAAACGATCCCACTTACTTATGTTGCTCTTGCTTCTGGCATCATATCCATAAAATCGTCGCCAAGACTGATGTCAAGGAGCTCATCACCTGTGTTTTCTTCTAGGGGTTTCATGGTTTCAGGTCTTACGTTCAACTCTTTAACCAGTTTTGATTTTATTTTTGTGGGTGGTGTGAGAAAAGGGTCCAGTTTCATTATTTCTCATGTGACTGCCCGGTTTCCCCAGAACCGTTTATTGAAGACCATCCCTTCCCCATTGTATATTTTTGCCTCCTGTGTCGTAAATCAATTGTGTATGCATGGGTTTATTTCTGGGTTCTCTATTCTAATTCCATCAATCTGTATGTCTTTTGTTTTTAAGTTTACTTATTTTGAGAGAGAGAGAGTGCACGTACACAAGCAGGGGAGGGGTAGAGAGGAAGAGAGACAGAATCCCAAGTAGGCTCCATGCCATCAGTGCAGAGCTCAGTGCCGGGCTCAGACTCATGAACCATGAGATCACGACCTGAGCTAAATCAAGAGTCAGACACTTAAACTACTGAGCCACCCAGGTGCCCTGTATGTCTGTTTTGATGCTAGTTCCATACTATTTTGGCTACTGTAGCTTGGTAATATAGTTCAGAATCACAAAGGGTGATGTCTCCAGCTTTGTTCTTCCTCAGGATTGCTTTGGGTATTTGGGGTCTTTTTTGGTTCCATACAGATTTTAGGCTTTCTTCTAGTTCTGTGAAAAATGCTGTTGGAATCTTCATAGGGACTGCACTGAATCTGTGGATTGCTTTGGGTAAGAGTGGACATTTTAACGATACTGATTCCTCTGATCCATGAGCATGGAGTATCTGTCTATTTTTTATGTCTTCAGTTTCTTTAATCTATGTCAGTTTTTCAGTGTATAGGTTTTTCACCTCCTCATTTAAATTTATTCTTAGGTATTTTATTATTTTTGGTGCAATTGTAAATGGAATTGGTTTCTTAATTTCTCCTTCTGATAGTTCATTGGTGTATAGAGACACAACAGATGTTCCCTGCGACTTTACTGAATGTGTTTATCAGTTCTAACAGTTTTTGGTGGAGTCTTAAGGGTTTTCTATATATAAGACCATGCCATCTGTAAATAGTTACAGTTTTACTATTTGGATGTCTTTTATTTCTTTTTCTTTCCTGATTGCTGTAGCTAAGACTTCCATACATGTTGAATAGAAGTGGTGAGAGTGGGCATCCCTGTCTTGTTCCTGACCATAAAGGGAAACATTCCAGCTTTTCCCCATTGAAATGAGGTTGGCTGTGGGCTTGTCAAATATGGCCTTTCTTAGGGAGGTACGTTCCCTCTATACCTGCTGTGTTTTTATCATAACAGTAATCTCTTGTTGTCATTAAATATCTAGTCACGATTCAGACTTCCCTGATTATTTAATGTTTTAACTTGTTTGTTAGACTCAGGATCAAAATGAGGTGAAAAGTTATACTTGGTGGGGACAGGTCTTTAAGTCTTTTTTAATCTATAGATTCTTTATCATATTTTTCTTGTGATTAGTTTATGGACAAAACCAAGTTCTTTGTCCAGTATGCTTGTTTAGCCTGAATTCTGTCAATTGTCCCTCTGCACATTGTGCAGACACATTGTCCTGCACATTGTGGTTAGATCCAGAGGATTGATCAGACTCAGGTTCAGTTTTCTGGCAAAAGTTCTTCATAGAAGGTGGCATGTGATGTTTAGCGCTCCTGTAGTCACTGATCTGCTAGGACTTCACAATGGTGCTACTTTCTCATCATTACTCAAGCAGCCTTAGAAGTTTCTTCTTTGGAGAGTGCATGTCCTCCTCGGTCACCTGGGGGCCTGGTGGTGGGCTGTATAGGAAAACAAGATCAAGGAGTGATTTCAGAGTAGTGAGATGCTTTCTTAGAATCCTCTAAAAGTGACCACTGAGTTTTGTTTATCTTTTCGTTAAGAACTAGTGGATTTAACCATACTGTATGCGTTTCAATCCATTATAGTTTTTTTTATTTTTCAGTGGCCAGTGGGAGCCCCTCAGGTTGGCTCTTGAATCCTTCTGACATTCCCCTGGGATTCTCTGAGGCCAGAGCAGAGACAAGGAAGCTCAGAGGCTGGGGGAAGGCAGTGTGTTTTGTGTCCTCGACGTGTCACGGTGGGGACTCTAGGGACCCTGCTACTTCCTAGGGCAAATGGAATTGGGTACCACCATCGGGGCACTTGACGTTGCTGCTCAGTCACTGTTTCTGGGCTTTTTTCAGTGGACAGAGTAGGAAATGATGGCTCCATCATGAATTCATGCTGCAAGTTCCAAGCCAGATTCCGTACCACAAGGTTTTTACATAAGCCGTGGATCTCCTCTCTGCCACACTGAAAGACTGCAGACATCCACAGCTCCCAGCAGTCACTCACGGGCCTCAGGCCACACTATGCACTGCAGTCGCAAAATCATAGTCTCCACACTACCTCTAAAACGTGAGATCTCCAAGAGCAGCTTACCATTTGCAATTCTTTTTGCCCACAGGACGTATCTCACAGGCAGGGGGCGGGTACTAATCAAATTACCATGTTTAAATAAATACACTCTCTCTATGGGCCTTTGCTACCAATCTGATTCCAGTGCGGCCAAGTTCATTTGTTTTATCTTACTTTCAGTCACTGGGGAATGCTTTTTAAAATTTCAAGGTTTTTGTAAGTAAAATATACATGGCTCCGAAGTCAGATCTGAACGCCAGGGATATTCAGAGAAGCCTGCTTCTGCCCCCCACAGCTTCTCTAACTTTCCTTTCTTTAACATAAGCAGTTCCAGATTTATGTATATGTGTATGTATATGTGTGTTACACTGTAGGAAATGTACACACATCTTTCCGTCTTTCCGTGTCTTCTCGTTGAACAGAATGTCTCAGAGGTCACTGCCTCTTTGACCTTTGGATTTGCATGTTCTCACCCATCTCATAAGCCTTCCGGCTTCTCGCCAGTGTTGAGTGGGTCAGCGTGTCAGTATGTGTGCCAGGTCTCAAACACAGCGTCTCCTAACTCGTGTTACTATCGCCTTCCAGGCCATCGACAGCATCCACCAGGTGGGCGTGTACTGTCTGGCCCTGGTTCCTGCCAACACCTTGCCCAAGGCTCCCCTTGGAGGGATTCATATTTCTGAAACCAAGCAGCGGTTTCTGGAGGGGATGCTGCACCCGTGTAATGTACTAATGTGCCCTCACACCTGTGTCACCAACCTCCCCAAACCTCGCCAGAAACAACCAGGTTAGTCGTGCATGACAATACTTGTCTGATCAGTCTTAATGTTGGTGGCTGCCATACCTGTGGTTAAATGGTGCAGCCCTCTTGGGCCCTATGTCTCTGGGGCTGGGGTTAAGAGCCATAGTGAATGGCACATCAGGTCAGTCTCCACCTCCTGCCTCCCTGGACCCAAGGCACAGATGAGCAAACGTCATCACGTCACCTGTGTGGTGTGGTGGTTTTCACGTGTCTCTTGGAACCCGTCAGAGTGACTAAATTCAGGTATGGCGTCTTAGGCTTGGAAGGTGAGGCTGTGACTCTTCAGGAGTAGAAATGACGCCCAAGAGCAGTCTTGGAGCTCAGGAATCTAAGGACCCTCTGCAGTGCTGGGGGGGCGGCCAGCTGTGCCAAGGCTGCGGGTGCCAGGGGACAGGTGCTGTGCCCCGTGGCTGGTGAGACCCAAATGGCCACTGTCTACTCCCTGATTTCACACATGTAAAAACTAATTTTAAAGCCTGCTTTGACTGTTATTTTTGTTCCATTGGTTATGTAAAGTTTTAGTAAATGCTAATAATAACTTTTATTGATTATTGAACAAATAAAATATCATTAAATAAATACACTTACTAAGAAAGATTTAATGTCCTGTTTTATATGTAAAATGCAGTAAAACAATGAAGTCTATTAAAATGTTCTGTTATGGCTGAGGTCAAATCTTCTACCCCCAGGTATATGCCGTTTGGTAAATTTCTCAGTCTGGTGTTGCTTGTATTTGAGAGATTCTCTTCATCACTTACCATAAACCTTGTGGCTGGTTTCCTGAGCGTCTGTATGTTAGTGAAGAGTGAAATGTACAGTCACATGGCAGTTCTGTACCCAGAGCCATGCCTTCTCATTCAGGGTCTCCGCCCCTGTTTCCTAGAGGTTGGACCAGCCTCCATGATCGTGGGGAACCTGGTTGCTGGGAAGAGAATCGCCCAGGCCTCAGGGAGGGAGCTGGCTCACCTGGAGGACAGTGACCAGGCGAGAAAGGTAACAGCAAGTGGCCAGTGCCTGGGAAAGCGAGGCAGGCGCCTCCCCGGCAAGGCCGTGGACTGATGGGCCTCTCTACACAGTTCCTGTTCCTGCCGGATGTGCTGCAGTGGCGGGCGCACACCACCCCCGACCACCCGCTGTTCCTGCTGCTCAATGCCAAGGTAGGCCGCCTGTGCCCATCCCTCCCCAGCTCCCGGTGCTCTGTCCCCAGAGTCCCTGCCCGGAGAACAGGGTGTTGTTGCCAGGCCATCCTCTCTGCCTACCACGTTCTTTGTGGAGCACTCAGCTGTCACATAATTCACGCAGTAACGTTTCTGTCCATCTTATATTTAACAGGAAAATTCTCATTAGCTCCTTTCCCAATTAAGAACAGTATGCTTATAAAAAACAAACAAACAGTATGCTTGTAAATGAGTTAAAAGGAAATGTTTATTTTGTAAAAATTAGGAATTTAGACTTTTGTTTATAGATTTGACATGGCAAATGCTGCTTACTGCCCTGATCCTGGTATAGATTCAGAAATTCACTGTCAGGATTTTGGGCACCTTTTGATGTGATTACACTGTACCTGGAGTTCTTAGGATAGAAAGGAGGGGCTGTAACTCTCACATCCAATGGGTGGGCCAGTAGGCAAAATAGAGAAACATGACAAGTTAAATAACAGTAAAAATCCTGTCTCAGATGCATCACACAAGATGTAAGAACATGTGCACTTTGACATAGTAAAGGGAAGGTCACTGTGCTCTTAGAAAAATGCTGGTCCAGCTTTTGTTTCTGTTTGTTGCTGCCCACTGTCCCTTCATTCAAAACATATTTATTGATACCTGCCGAGTTACACGGTGTTAAGAGGAAAAGGGCACCTGCTCTCGGGATGCTTGAAGTGAGTCTTCCCTGCTGGAAAACTGGTCCGTAAGAAAGACTTTATATTCCTCGGCCTGTGTAACTGTGGATCTAGAAGAGTGTTAACATTTATTTTGTGACTGATTGAATTCTAAAGCATGGAGACAGCCAATAATTAACAGTTATTGGCGGGGGCCGGGCCCAGACATGAGGTGGCAGCTCAGAGGAGGAGGAGAGACGTGCCCTCACGCGGTGTGTGTGGTCTGAGCACCTGAGCGCAGGGAGTGCTTCTCAAGGGAGGAGGGCCCCAGGGTGGGGGCCCCACAGAGGAGCTCGCCAGGCATCTGTGTGGAGGGGTTGGCCATCTTTAAAGCCAAGGGAGAGCTCAGGAGGAGCCAGCAGAAGACTAGCCCTGGCCTTCTCCAAATCCATTCTAGACTTTTCTCAAGGTCACTAGTAAAACTGCATTTCTTTTGGTTTGTCAGCCTTCTTTGGGTTTGAATTGTCCTTAGGTCCCTGAGGACATGCTGGCTTTTGACCCAGCAGCAGGCCTGTGGCTGTACAGGTGGTCATCCAAGGGGACTGGCGGGCTCTGGACATCTGGGCTCCCAGTATCTGCCTGGCGCCGACATCCTGCACCTTGGCTGGGATGGGAGAAACAAGCCTAGCTCCCCTTCGCGAAGCCTCAAGGGCCTGCATGCCTGGCTCTGCATACACGCACATTGGCCTGTGCAGTGGAAGCACCAGTCGAGGAGAAGCGAGGGGTTCCCACTCCCAGGGGCCGGTCTGTTCTGGGGCATTATGTTTAGACCGAGCTGCCCTGTTACTTTTCTTAAGAAGGACAAAACAAGCTGTGAGGCCGGCCCGACTCTGGTCGGCCGAGCGAAGGAAACATTTGCTGGGAGCTGGTCTGCAGCCTGGCTGTCCTCGGCAGAGATGTGAAGTGAACGAGGAGCCCGTGCGGCCGGGGCAGCTGTGCATCCGGCCAGGCACCCACTGCGGCGCAGGCCCACTGACCTGGGGGACAGGAGCTTTGACATACACAACCGTGCAGCTTATGGATGTCTGTTCATTTAATGTGATTACTGTGTGCATATGTATCCAGGGTGATGGCTGTTTCTGGGCAGGGAGAGGATGAATTGAGGTTGGTATGCAGAGTGGTGATGGCTTATTTTAAAAAAGAGAAATTTAAATAATGAGGCAGAATATTATTAGGCATTGAGAACTCAGACATTTATGGCTTTATTCTTTATAATGTTGTTATATTTAAGATATTTTATCAAAAAAGCCAAAAGAGTTTTCTTTAATGGCCGTGTCTCTGTCCTGGACAAGAAGCACCCCCCACTGCTCCAGGCTCTCCTGAGATGCTCGTGGCCCGTCCCTTCACTGATGGCCAAAGAGCCACCTTTGGCAGTTCTGCAGGAACTCCGCAGATGACGGGGAAAGACAATGGATGCGTCTGTGGGACTGGCAGTGGTCCCAGCCCCTAACCACAGGGTTCCGGGGACAGGGTGTGTGCAGTGTGAGCACACGCCCTGCCCCACCAGCTCCGCTCAGCCAGGGACTGCGTTCCTAGGGCACCGTCACCAGCACTGCAACCTGCGTCCAGCTGCACAAAAGAGCTGAAAGGGTTGCCGCCGCCCTGATGGAGAAGGCACGACTGAGCGTCGGGGACCATGTGGCTTTAGTCTACCCCCCAGGTAAGCACACCTGAATGCCCTGTGCACACGCCACCTCCCTCAGCTCTGCGTTCCCTGGGACACTTTGTTATTATGGAGCAGACACCCTCATAACCTCCAGCAGGTTGGCCAGGTGCCCGGTCCCTAGCATTCCCTGTCCTGAGCACGACCTCCTCCACTCTCCCAGGAGCAGCCTGTGCCCCTGACCTCTGCAGTCACCGCTTCCGGCTCCCTAGGGTGTGAGCACACAGACGAGAGCACCCTACATGTCAGCTTGGTCTCCCAGTTTCCTTTGGTAAAGTCTCTTTTAATCCACAGGCTCTCCATTTCCCTCTCTTTACAATTTATCTACCGAAGACCTGGTCTGACCCTACCTACAGAGGCCCCACGGCCCAGATGCTACAGAGCAGCGTGTTCTTGGCCCCGTGTTTCCTGCAGGCTGGCAGCTAGATCCCAGCCCTGGGTCAGACTCTGGTCCAGTGTCTCTGCCAAGACCAAGTGCTCCTGCATGATCTCACCGGAAGCCCATGCTGGCTTGTGTCTCCGCTGGTGGCATTAGCAGCCACTGACTGATGCTTCGGTGTTTGACATTCATTAATCCTTTAGGGGTCACAAAACAGTGATACTCTAATTCTTTCATTTCTTTTCCATTTATTGGCCATAGAACTAACACACAGAAACCTCCCCCTTCATCTGGTATTTGGCTACCCCGTGGTAGAATTCATATGTGTTGGTTCTTTATGAAATGAATTTTGTTTCCTGTCACACTCCAAAGGTGACCCAGCAATGAATTTAAAAATATATACATATCAATATGAACTCACGGACTTAAACTTATTTTTTGGGTTTTATCCTTTGTAGTTACTTTCCTTATCAAAGTTCAGGTTCTGCCATGTTTGGCCAATAGGAGCCTGTTCTTAGCACTTGGCCACTAGTCCCTTACTGCTTCCTCGGGTTTATTGTGACAAGGTGCTCCAAGTCCCCCTAGTGCCCATCCTACCCCAGACCTAAGATCAGCCATTTCTCCACGGAGCCCCCCTGTCCCCTCCCCATGTTCCCAGAACAAAATCTGGGCATGAGGGACACTGGTTTCTCCTGGATTGGCTGCTGTTTGTTGGCTCTTTCAGTGAGCAGAACTGGGAGTTATAAATAAATGTATCTTTTTTTATTTAAAAAAAATTTTTTTTATGTTTATTGTTTTTGAGAGAGAGAGAGGGCAAGCAGGGAAGGGGCAGAGAGAGAGGGAGACACAGAATCGGAAGCAGGCTCTGTTATGCCCAGAATTCGTGATCCCCAAAGACCACTAGGGAGCCGAGTCCGATGTAAAAGCAAAAGAGCCTTTATTCGAGCTAGCTCGAGCTCAATCCCCTACCTGCACCGACGCAGCGGTGAGATACCGGGAAGAGAGAGCGAGTTTCAAAAGGACAAAGGTTTTATTGGGGCCTAGGGGCAGTTGGTGAGGTAATGGCTGTGGCCTCAGCCGATTGGCTGGGGAAGGGTCCGAGTCCTGTTAGGCAGGTGAGCGGGCGGTTACTCAAGGGGAGGAGGCGTGGTCAAGGTGAAGGACACAGAACAAGATGGAGTTGGCCGGCGTAGGGCCGCCCTTTCAGCTCCAGGCTCTGAGCTGTCAGCACAGAGCCCGACTCGGGGCTCGAACTCAACAGACCGCGAGATCATGACCTGAACTGTAGTTGGCCACCCTACCGACTGAGCCACCCAGGTGCCCCTAAATATCTAAGTATCTATAGAGAGGCACTGCCTTCTGAGTTCATAGTGTTACATCCCATTCAAATCCAGGATCACAGGACTTTACCAAACCTCGCCTACCGCGTATCTCCTTTTTTCCATAACAAGACTCCTGCTTCTTCAGAACAGGGAGATGATAGAGTTCGGATATCCCATAATTACTCAGCTATGTAGCCCTGCATCACATGCAGTGCTCCCAGAATAACTGCACAAATACTGTAACCATCAAAATGAATTCTGAAAACAGTTTACAAGGTTTGCACCTGCTTTTCTGCCTTCCCCTGCCCCTTGTTGCTGCTTTGTGTCCGTGCTGTCAGGAGTGGCCGTTACAAATGCAGCCTCTCTTTTCTTACCCTCATTTTGATGAGGTTTTGGAGTGATGGTGAGGGGTGGGATCTGGAGCCAAAGGCCAAGAAAAAATTTTTGAGAAGTCTTTGGTGCAAAAAGGTGATTTTATTAAAGCACGGGGACGGGGCCCGGGGGCAGGAAGAGCGCACCGGGCTTGTGAGGAGTGACCGGTTACATACTATGGAGTTGGTAGAGTCGAAAGGGCGCCCTCCAGAGGGACTTTGATGTGCTAATGAGGACTCCTAAGATACCTGAGGCCTCCATGTTGTCAAGCTAAGGAGGTTTTACTCTAGTAAGACATTAACATTAGGACAGCAAGGGCTTCCTGGAGAAACTATACTCTGTATTTGCCACAAGTGTTTGTCAATGGGCTGCAGGTTATGTGGAAATTTAATGTTACTTGCCATTTCCTTCTTGCCTTTGTTCCCCACATCGCTGTGGAGGGGTGATGCTGGGGCTCCAGGTTTCTGGAGATTAGGCTGTTGATAAGATTGCCTTTTTCTTGTAATTTGCGAAGATATTTGTAAACTGTTGGAGACTCCTGTCCTGCATGACTGGGATCTCTATCAGCTAACCATTGGTTTTCCCCTTTCCTTTGCCCTTGGGCAGCCAGGAGAGCTGAGGAATGTCATACCTATCTTAGCTGGGGGTGGTCTGGGGGGTCCGCCTGCCTTATGCTCCCTCATCCCTGGGATGGGGTTGGGTGGCAGCCTGGTCTCTCCTGGCACAGGGATGTGCTAACTTGAATGCTCCTAAACCCACGGGCCTCAAAGTCTGTCTCTGCTTTTCATTCTCTGGAGTGTAGGGTGCTTTTCCCCAGGGCGACTGCAGTCCCCACTCTTGAACTACCCTGGCTTCCAGGTCAATGCCAGACATCGTACAGCATGTCAGTGTAAGGCAAGCTGGTGCTCTCCCCTGCCTGAGCTGTCTACACCACGCCCTCTACTGTGGTAGGGCCACGCCCCCGGGGTCAGGTGGGAGCTGCAAAGCTTGAGGAGTGCTCACACAGGAAAGGCTGGGGCTAAAGTAACTGCAGAACACCTTAAAACTTTCTTTTTTTTTTTTTTTTTCTTTAGTTTATTTATTTTAGAGAGGGAGAGAGAATCCCAAGCAGGCTCTGCTGTATCAGCACAGCTTGAACTCACAAACTGTGAGATCATGACCTGAGCCTAAATCAAGAGTCAGTCATTTAACCAACCGAGCCACCCAGGCTTCCCCATAAGCTGTTTTTAACAACAAAAAAGAAAATGCATGCTGAAGGTCTAAATTTACATTTTGTTTTTTTGATTAAAAAAATTTTTTTAATGTTTATTTATCTTTGAGAGACAGAGCGAGAGAGACAGATCACAAGTGGGGGAGCGGGGGCAGGGGTGGAGGCAGAGAGAGGGAGACACAGAATCCAAAGCAGGCTCCCCAGCTCTGAGCTGTCAGCACAGAGCCCTATGCAGGGCTCGAACCCATGAGCTGTGAGATCCGTGACCTGAGCTGATGCTTAAGACTGAGGCACCCAGGCACCCGTAAATTTACATTTTATGAACTTAACCGGCTGGAGGGCTAAGCTGTGGTCCCTGCTGGAAGGCCCAGAACCTCCCTTGGGCACAGATATCTTGCAAATGCCACAGGCGCGTGTGTTGTGTATTTCTTGGGAGTGAAGGGGGAGTCCAAGACTTTCTTCCAATTTTCAAAGGGATGTGAGAGCCAAGGGATTAAGAACCCATGCTCTCTGGACACTGCAGAAGAATGGGTGCTGCTGGGACTGGATTCTCCCCACCTGTTCACCTGGTGATTCCAGGGATGGGAGGAAATATGTGCATAATGGGAACAGCATGAACTTTGTGAGCTCAAGGAAATGAGCTCCTGGTGATGTCTCTCTTGCGTGCTGGGTTTGAGGATATGCTTGTTCTGTGTCGGGCAGGGACCGTGCATGCAGGTGCCCTGGCCTGCTGTGTGCCAGCACCTGCTCTCCCTTCACTCAGTCCTCCTGGCTGCCCCACAGGCACAGAGCAGATGCATGGTCCTGTGGCGGAGGTACTGGGGGGCCAGCTGGACCTGGCTGGTGTGCTGAGCTGCCCTGGCCGCAGTGTCACATTATTAGTACTGATGGAGCACTGGGGACTTGTAATCCAGTGAAACCCACCAGCTGGGTGAAAGGTGGCATATTTATTTTGACTCTGGAATTGAAATAGCCTGAGGCTGACCAGTGGGGTCTGGTGTGCTCTGAGGGCTAGCATCTAGAGGGGCCTCCATGGTGGGGGGCGCAGGAAATGCATCTCAAGTTGGGCTGAGTTCAGGACGGAAATACAGCTTTTAAGCACGGTATAATTCCCCCTAAATTTTAAATATGAGGAATTTTAAACAGTTAGAAATTTGAAGGAACATTTTGGTGGTCACATGTTGTGATGTGCAGTTGAGAGCAGGATGGGGTGCCCTGGCCCGGGACACATGTACAGTGAGGAGGTGCAGCGTTGGTGTCCCCAGTTTCTCCAGAGACGCCTGCCTGCGTTCCCCACCTTCTCCTCCTGGAGGGGGTGGACCCCCTGCCTCATCCTCCTCATCACCTTCTGCTGGCAGAGGTGGACCCCTCCCCCTCCCATGCCCCCTCCTTTTCCAAGCTAGGCAGCCCCTCAGAAAGGTTCCTTACTGCTCTTGCGCACCTACCTTGTGCTTGGCCCCTGCACACAGGAATGGCAGGCATGGTGCTGCTCTCCGGGCCTAGGCCTCCTGCCCTCAGTGACCTTCTCTGTGCCATGCACACCCCCATCCCCTCCCCAGCCTTTCAGGATAGTTCTCTGTACATCCCTAACAGCACTGAGTTCAAGAAATACTGATAGCTGGCAGGCTGGGTCTGGGGACCCCAAGGGGGTCATGCAGGACCAGCCAAGAGGTTCCCTGGCTGTGCACAGGATAGAAATCCAACGCAGAACGGCAGGAGGTGAAAGGAGAATTTATTGAGGATGTAGAGAGAATGCAGGTACATACAGTGTCTGGGAAACTCAGAAAGGAAAGGAGAGTCCCATCTTTTTCGGGATCTGGGGATCTTACTGAGGATGGTGGTCCAGTGCATGAGTCCTCTCAGGCATCCAGGAGCTGATTAGAACAAAGACGAGAGCCCGGGTGTTACCCCCTTGGAGCCAGGGGGCCTAGGTGTCCACTTGTCTTGTGCCCTGGTCTGGAATATGCATATGATGGCTTCCTCTGGTCATCCTCACCTGGTCCTTCCTTGGGTGTGATCTGTTCTGGAGAAATACACCAACTCCTTGTCCGCACAAGGAAGACACACACTGTTTGCATTCTGAGGCATGTGTAAAGGGATGCAGATCCTAGCAAGAATAGAATCAGGAAAAGGAGCAAAAAGATTTTTATGGAGTCCTTTATTGAGACAGTTTCCCTGTCTCAATATCATATTAGTTTGGAGAAGTTGTGTTTGATCCACGTAGCACGTGACAGGCACCCTGCTTTATCATTCCGTGGTACTAGGCGCTGTGAGCCACACTCCGCCCTGCACTGACCCCCTCTCACCATGTGTCTTCCCAGGGGTGGACCTCATTGCCGCCTTCTATGGCTGCCTGTACTGCGGCTGTGTGCCTGTCACCGTGCGGCCTCCACACCCCCAGAACCTGGCCACCACGCTTCCCACCGTCAAGATGATCGTAGAGGTACCTGTGCGCGGTGGACAGCCAGGCAGGCCCGATGGGAGGGCCCTTGTTCCGGTAGACCAGAGGTCTCATGTGTCATCTCTCCCAGGCCCTGCGTCTCACTCACGCCTTCAACCCCTGTGCCCTGCAGGTCAGCAAGTCTGCTTGCGTCCTCACTACACAGGCCATCATGCGGCTGCTCAAGTCCAAAGATGCAGCGGCTGCCGTGGACGTCAGGACCTGGCCGACCATTCTAGATACAGGTACCTGTCCTCAGCACCGTTGGTTGTGTGCTGGCCCTGCCAGGACACACCACCTTTCCTTTCTTTGTTGTAGGAGTTGCATCATTGCCACCAAAAAGTAAGAGTTAGGTAAGGGCAGCTGAAGTCAGTGGTGAGGAGGCTGCTAAAAGGGCCCTTGCCACTGGGTTGCTGGCAGCCTGCCTCCTGGTTTCACTAATGGTGGGGCCTCTGAACCAGAGCAAAGATCCTTGCATGAAGCCTGTGTGCCTGTGGACCACCCCTCCTCTCACTGCCTCTCATGCCTGTACAGCAGTCGGTGGTTGTGGGGACACATGTCCCACAGCACACATACATCTACCCTTTGTCCCCATCATTGGGGAGTGCTGCTGTGCCCCATGAATTGCTTGTGGGCTGACCAGGAAGGCTGTAAACCCCTGGACCACTGTGCCTTGGACCCTGAGGTCACCCTCCCCATGGAGACACCCCAAGCTAGTAGCACCCACAAGCTTTGTTAGTGACTTGAGGTGCTGGCCGTGGAGTAGGCAGGAGTCCCTCCTTCCCCATCGCACCTGGCAGGCATCTGTCTGTCTGTGCTCTCCAGGGGAAGAGGTCAGGGACTATGTTGTCTGTGGCAACCTGCCCAGTACCTGTCTATAGGCACAGGGAGCTGGCTGGTCCAGGGGCCCCAGGGCGGGTTTAGGAGCAGACTGGCTCCAGAGAGTCACATTGCTTCACCAGCTTGCTACGAGGTGGGTGGGCCCCAGCCCTTGCCTCACTTGTGTCTGCCTCACGGTCTCATAGGAGCCGCGAAGCGCGGCAGTCCCGAGGGCCTGTCCCTAGTGCTGTCTCTGTGGTCAGAGTTCTTGTTAACACTGGCTCTGCCCCAGGCTCTGTGACCTCCAGTAGGTCCCTGCACCTCTGAACTCTCCTGCTGCTAAATGAAGCGGCTTCCTGTACGGCTCTCATGACTTGTCTTCCCTCTGTGTCCACTTCACCCACTGTCACCACACATTCAAAGCCGTCATGGTGGGTCTGCTCCACATGACATTTCCTTGAAGGTTAAAATGAACTTCTGGGGCGCCTGAGTGGCTCAGTCATTTGGGCGACCGACTTCAGCTCAGGTCATGATCTCACGGTCTGTGGGTCGGAGCCCTGCGTTGGGCTCTGTGCTGACATCTCAGAGCCTGGAGCCTGCTTCGGACTCTGTGTCTCCCTCTCTCTCTGGCCCTCCCCTGCTTCCTCTCTCTCTCTCTCTCTCTCTCTCTCTCTCTCTCTCTCTCTCAAATAATAAACATTAAAAAAAATTTTTTTACATGCACTTCCCCATGTACCCATGTGGCCTGCTGCCTTGAGGCCTCCCTCTGTTCTGCACTCACTCTCCCCCAGACTCCCCAGGTATGAATCCTGTTTCCTTCCTCCCTATGAGAGCCTGAAGTAGCATTAACATTACTGGTGTCTCTGGTTCAACAGATGACATACCAAAAAAGAAGGTGGCTAGCATTTTCAGGCCACCGTCCCCAGACCTGCTCGCATACTTGGATTTCAGCGTGTCGACTACAGGGATATTAGCAGGTGTGAAGGTGAGCCCTGTGATCATAGCTCTTACTTGCTTCAGCCTTTGATGGGGTGGGCGGAGAGGATGGTGGGTGTGGGTTTATGCAGGCCCTCACTCTTATCCACAGCTTGAAGCAACAATACTGTTCCTTGAAGTCTGTGTTAACTACCAGTAACCCCCCAAAATTAGGTTAGCCTGAGAATAGTGCATATTTTGATGTTCTGTGGTAACATCTAAACTCAGATTTACGACTATCTTTGGGAGCAGGTGGCTTTGATGAGTCTGTCTCCTTACCAGGAGCCAAGAGCTCCATTCAATTTTTTTATTATTCTGAAATCTCATTTAGAAGATTTTTAGTGTACATTTTCCTGTGTATTATTTGGTTTGTATGCAGATTTGAGCAGCCGCCCTTTAAGGAAATAAACGTGCCTGGCAGCTGTGGTTGGCGGACACTGTTCTCTCTCCCCTCACGTCACTGACCAGATCTTTCATTGTACTTCAGATGTCGCATGCAGCCACAAGTGCCTTGTGCCGCTCCATAAAGCTACAGTGTGAGCTGTACCCCTCGAGGCAGATCGCCATCTGTCTTGACCCCTACTGCGGCCTTGGCTTCGCCCTGTGGTGTCTGTGCAGGTGAGTGTGCAGGTGGTGTGCAGATGAGTGTGCGGGTGAGAGTGCAGGTAGTGTCTCTGCAGGTGGTGTGCAGGTGAGTGTGCAGGTGCCATGCCCACCTGCAAGGCTGGAATTGCTGCTGTAAGTCTTTGGAGCTTTAGTGCTCATTTTTGATACTCACGAGCCTAAGATACACATATGAGTAGGTTTGTTTGGGGGCGAAAAGGATTGGAGGCTGGGTCTGAAATTGAGTAAAAGAGTAAAAATATATTTTTCATTAAATATAAACAGTAATCATTACTAGTAATAGGGAAGAGACTACTTAATTTCATCAGATACTAGGAAGTAGTGACAAATCTTTGGAAGAAGAAAGCCAGGGACTCCAGCTGGCAGACCCTGACCCAAACTGTGATCCTGGATCCTTCTGAGGTGCTTGGAGGGAGACTAAACCCCTGGATATCACCCCTGCTCCTGCCCCCACCGCCCCAGTACTTTCTATCGAAACTCCCACTTGACATTAGGGCACAATTGCGTCCTGTTCTGGCTAGAAAAGAAGTGTCCTCAGAGAAGGAGGAGAGAGGTGGGCACCCCAGGCCCTTCTGGCGCAGGTGGACAGGGCATCCCTGAGGCTCATAGGCTGAGGACTAATACAGAGCCGAGGCCGCAGCTGTCCTGCTGTCCTGACCCTCCCTGTGCTCTCTCTCACAGCGTCTATTCCGGACACCAGTCAGTCCTGGTGCCCCCGCTGGAGCTGGAGAGCAACGTGTCCCTGTGGCTGTCAGCCGTCAGCCAGTACAAGGCCCGCGTCACCTTCTGCTCCTACTCCGTGATGGAAATGTGCACCAAGGGCCTGGGCGCGCAGACCGGTGTCCTCAGGGTGAGCGCACCCCTCTGTCTGCCACTGAGGCCTGCCCTGCACCCTGCTTTCCTTCATCTCAAAGTGCCCAAACCAGGGGCTCCTGCGTTGGTTCTAAACTGGGCCCCTGGGAACGTTTAAAAAAAAAAAAACCTCCCAAGATCTGTTCAAGCCATTTATGGAAACAGAGAAAACCCTTTCCAGGAGTTGAGCCACACTGGCTTCATGGGCCCTCTTCCCTACACCTCTAGAGGTCACTCCCTTTATCGGCACAGCCCACACAGCAAAGGAGAGTGTGAGACCCAGGCAGGGGTGCCGGGGCCAGAGTGCAGAGGTACCGGGGAAGGGGGGGCAGGTCCTATACTAGCTCTGAGCAGCGCACCTCAGGGTCCCCTGAGGCCTGGGGTGGAGCCAGAGCTGTGTGCAGGGGCGGGAGCCACCTGGATGCCAGGAGTGGGGGGCGGGGCACCCTCCAGTGCATCCAAACTTAGGACCCTGAGGAACCAGGACCAGCTGGGGAGGTGGGATCTGCATCTCCACTGGGACTAGCCTCCCTGCCCTGCCCGCCCTGCCTGCAGACGAAGGGGGTGAACCTGTCCTGTGTGCGCACCTGCATGGTGGTAGCTGAGGAGCGGCCCAGGATCGCGCTCACACAGTCCTTCTCCAAGCTGTTCAAGGACCTGGGGCTGCCAGCGCGCGCCGTGAGCACCACGTTCGGGTGTAGGGTCAACGTGGCCATCTGCCTCCAGGTAAGGCCTGCACCGGCCTCCTGCAGTCCTCGTCCTCCCTGCGTGCGCTGTCCTCCCTGCTTGCCCTCTGAGCCCTTGGTGTTTTCACTTACACAGAACCGGTCAGCTTTGTGAGCCAGGAGGTTGTTATTTAAAAGATGTTCTAGTCTTGTTGATGAACAAAGGCTTACTTGGAAATAACACAAGTTGTTCTTGAACAGTGACTATTAACTTACCCGGAAAAATCTCAAAGGATACAATATGTAGCTAATTTTTTAAAGCAAGATAAACTTGTAAAGACAGTTAGCAATTTTAAATTGAAACATTAATTAATGTGGTGATTTGTATTGCCCTAAATTAGTTTTTGAAACATTAAGGTATTTTACTTATTAAAAGGAAACACAAAGTTTCAGAAATTGAATAGCTCACTGGTAGTGCTGTTTACTGCTTCTTCAGATGACTGGCTGTTTTCCAGATTTGGTGCTAGTATCTCCATTTCACTTCTTTCTAAAAACATACTGAACGCCTTACTCCACGAAGCGGTTCCGGAACTACAGGGCAGAAGAGGCATCACTGGAGCCAGAGCGGGCCCAGATCCCGGGCTGTTGCCAGGCTTCCGGGGCCTTTGCTCAGCCCTGGTCCTCGGCCCGTGGCGCACCTGCCGGGCACAGGGCAGGTCTTACATGCAGAGACTGTCCTCCTGTTCTCCTGGCATTGCTGCTGATGTCCTCTCAACCTTGAAGACTGCTATCCTCTCCAAGCCACAGACCCTTGCTATGTGGCAGGAGGAGGTGGGCTAGGGTCCCCTCCTAATAGCCCTCTCTAGTGTAGAAAGTATGGCTGAGCATCGGTCAGGCTGTTGATGCACAGTTAGCGGCTCTAAGTGAAGACCTTAGTCTCTACTCAGCATTTACTCGATATTGGAAGGTATCTATTCTATTGTCGGCGCGTGGGATGCCACGTATGATTGCGAAAATCTTAATGGATTGTTCATGTTTGCGCTTTGAGATGCAGTGACGTATTTTGCTTTCTCTTACTGTGTGTTTCTCACGTGGCCTGTTGCTTTCTGTTTGTGTTTCCTGTGGCTGTCTCCTCCCTGTCTCGCTCTGCTGGCCTTCTTTGCCTCTGTCAGCCCAACAGGCTGGGAAAGCTGGCTGAGCAGGTACGACCTTGACCTCAACCTCAAGGCACCTCTGTGCTTCCCCCATGAGTTCATGTGACCTTCTTGTGAATTCCAGACAAATACATGTTTCTTTTGCTGTCTGACTTTGCTCACAGTGGATGTTATTGGCATGTTATATAAAAGCTCCCTTGAAGCCAAATATAAGAGCAAAGCTATTTTCAAAAGAATTTAACAGTCCTAGCGTTACCTCTGGAGGAAGGGCAGTGTTTGGTCTCAAACAATCATTGTTGTTTTAATTCCAGGGCAGACATAGGTTACACTGTCTGGCATCTTTAGACAGTGATGTTGACCAGAGTGTCCATTTAATTCGATGTTTCTTATCGATTAAATGGAACATATAACATCCTCGGCAGGACCAGTGCCCAAGTGTCTGATGAGAGGAGAGCAGGGAGACGTCCTTCAGGCCGATCCCTGGGAGAGCCTCTGCCATGCTCAGCCCTCAGGAGAACCCGGTTGGCTGGTGAGAGGCCAGGCCCAATCTGACGGCTGGTGAAAATGCCTTCCAAAACCTACGGTGGTGTTTTCACCAAGCACAGAGTATAGGGACCAGCAGGAACAGACAAGCGTTAGAGCGGACATGTAAAACTGCAGGATTTGAGATTTCCAGTCAGTGTTATTGGACAAGTCTCTGAGTGTTGTCAAGCCACATAGATGTTTGGACAGAAGCCATCCATGCCCCTGGGCATGCTCAGTGCCCTGAGCAGAGCAGCTGCCTTCCTGGGCGTCCCCTGAGGACCCAGGAAGAGCTGTCACACGGCTTGTGCCCGTGTAGATGGGGACACACTCCTGAAAATGAGATGAAGGTCCTCTGCTGCTCTCCTTTCCAGGGCACGGCCGGCCCGGACCCCACCACCGTCTACGTGGACATGAGGGCGCTGCGCCATGACAGGTGAGGGCCCGCCACGCCCACAGGTGAGGTTCTGCAGGCTGGGTCTGCCCTGACTGGACCTCCCAGCACCCCGGCGTTGGCAGCTGGCTGGCTGAGTCCCCTGGGGGAGCCTGGGCTTCCTTCTTGTTCCCTTGTGTCAGCACAGCTCAGGCAGCATCCCTGTATCTGTTGTTCCCATGACCAGGAGGGATGATGTCAGGTACAAACACTTGGCATGTGTCTTCTCGTGGGATAGAAAACAGGCAAACCAGCCAAGGCAAGGATGTTTTCCACATGATACCGTTTTAAGACAGGACTTAGTTTTTACATCAGTAAATGTGTGCTGGGGGCCACGGTATGTACCTGTGAGTCTGGGTCCCTCCCAGCTCTGAAGCTTGATCCTGGCTCTGGATCCTCAAACGTGGCCATGCTGCAGCTTGAGGTAAACAGTGGTGAAGCCTCCTGGGGTGGGGCCAGCCGGTCCAGGGAGGGCCCCGAGAACCCTAGAGCAAGCCCCTACCCTGAGCGGTGGCATGTAAGCCAGGCAGCTGGGGCTGGTGCATGTGGAGCTGGTAGTCGCTGCTCCAAGGTCACAGCAAGGTCGTGAGCAAAAGCCTGGAGGTGTGGTGTTGTCCACTGACTGACCGTTACAGTGATAATCAGTTTCTGATTACCTTTTCCCTTGTTAATTTTTAGGGTACGTTTGGTAGAACGGGGTTCTCCGCACAGTCTGCCATTGACGGAGTCTGGAAAGGTAGTGGAAGCTGGGACTTACACCCAGGTCCTTTCTTATGTTAGCCCCTGGTGGGTGCTGAGGGCTAAAAATGTCCTAACGGGGGCACCTGGGTGGCTCAGTCGGTAGAGCGTCCGACTTCAGCTCAGGTCGTGATCTCACGGCCTGTGAGTTCAAGCCCTGCGTCGGGCTCTGTGCTGACAGCTCAGAGCCTGGAGCCTGCTTTGGATTCTGTGTCTCCCTCTCTCTCTGACCCTCCCCTGTTCATGCTCTGTCTCTCTCTGTCTCAAAAATAAACATTAAAAAATAATAATAAAGAATAAAAATACAAATGTCCTAATGGACACAGGTCAACTGTGGTTGGGACTGGGCTGATGCAGAGGGCTCCTCTCCTCCCCACTAGCACACACAAGGACACCTCTGAGCTAATTCCTAGAACGGGAGGGCTTCAGGTACAGAAGCCCAGAAGGATCTCCCACTGTGGGGCTTGAGGCCATGGGCCTCTTGGCTCGGGGCCCGATGCCTTCACGGGTATCTGGAGGGCAGGCGTCCTCAGAACCAGGGAATGTTTGAGGAAAGAAGAGTACCCACACGGCCCTACCAGGCAGTGATGAAGATGGGGATATGGCCTGGGTGCTGTGACTAAGCTGCTGGGCACCAGGAGACAGCAGGTTCGAGGGCGGGGCTGTGTCCCCAGTGTGGCCAGGAACAGACAGCCCCCAATCATAGGGCTTCCCACGGCTCTTGCCGCACATCGTGGTAGGGTCGAGAGCACAGGTAGCGACCTGTCCCAGACCTACACAGTCCCAGAGGCGAGACGTGGAGGCCAGCATAGCTCACGCAGCCTGGAGGGGCTGCCCCAGCTCTGCTCACACACCCTGGTGGTCACAGCTGCCTCTAGGGAGGCAGGGAAGTACCCAGAGAGGGACAGGGCAGTGGGGCAGCAACAGGACCAGCCCGTGGGTCTATGGAGGGGTGGGTGTGGAGGGTGAATGGTCAGACTCCTGAGGAGGGACAGCCGCAGTGACGTGGGGCAGAAGTCTCAGCTGTTGCAAAGGTCCTGGAGTGGGAGTGGGAGCTGCAGAGGAGCCAGTGTGGCTGAAGCTTCGGGGGGAGGTGGGAGGGTGACCGTGGGCAACAGGGCCTGCATCCACACCTTCCCGTGACCCTTTGACCCTTCCCACCTGCCTGGAGGTCCCCACTGACCTCTGTTTCATATGGGGAAGCCACCTGAGACAGAACAGGTATCTGGGTGGCCTGACAGGGGCCCAAGCTTGGGGTCCCCTGAGCTGAGGCACCTCCCCTGGAGTGTTCTCCAAGGCTCCTAGGGAAGAGCCGGTGCCCCCGTGTGCCTGAGCCAGCCGTGCCCTGTTAGCTAGCTTCCCGGTGCAGGACTGGGGCTCATGGGGCCGACAGAGCCCCTTGCAGGCAGGCGTGGTGTGTGGACGGCACCCCACATTCGTGTGCCCTACAAGGGGCAGGTCGTCTTCTTGTGTCCTTAATGAAAGACCTCAGGTACGGCAGATGCTTACGGAAACAAACCCTCCTCACCCCTCTTGAAATCCAAAATATGGTCGGTTCTTAGGAACTGGGATAATTTTGCTAAGATTCACTATTTATTTTATCTATTAAAGGGTCTCTTATGGGGGTGGCTGGGTGGCTCAGTCCATTATGTATCCAAGTCTTGATCTCAGCTCAGGTCTCGATCTCAGGGTCATGAGTTCAAGCCTGGTGTGCACTGGGGCATGTAGCCTACTTTAAAAAAAAAAAAAAGTCTCTTATTTCGATTAAAATTCAAAGTCAAGTTTAGGTTGGTTTCTAACCATCCCCATCATTAACATGTGCACGTCACTCTCCTTCCAGATCCTCCCTGGGGTAAAAGTCATTATCGCGCACACGGAGACCAAAGGGCCCCTTGGAGACTCACACCTGGGAGAGGTAAGGCAGGGGACCCGGAGCCCCCATGGCCTCAGCAGCTGTCCCTTCCCTTCTCCCCTATCCGTCCCAGAGTCGGGAATTCTCAGCAGAGGATTTTGGGTCCTGCAGGATGAAGCCCACCCCAGGGTTGCCCTCCAGCAAAGGGAAACCTCAAGTTCTGTAGGAACTGGGGGGCCTGAGAAGCTGCACAGAAACTGCACCTCCCCTAGAAAAGCAGTCCCTGAGGGAGGGTCCTTGACGCCCAGAGGGTGCAGGCTTTGCACGAATGCGTGGGAGTGGGTCTAGAGTAACGCGGGGCAGGGGGGACTGTCCCCCAGGAGCCTAGTAGAGGCCCGAGTTGGTCTGTTATGATGGGTTCCAGGCCTGCGGGCATGCCAGGAGGGCACAAGGACCCTTGTGGTCCCGGCGGATGGGGGTTCGGGGGTATTTACACAGGGCCTCCCGGGGGTCGCTTGGTGTCCCGATTGGAAGGTGTGCCTGTGCCAGGGCTGGGTGTGGTCAGCATGGGGCCTCCCTCAGCCGTCCCTCTTGCTGGCCAGCTGGACCCTGGCCTGTTAGGGTAACAGTCTGCCCCCAAGATAGTCACAAAGGGTCTGTGCCAGGTTGGGAAACCCACCTCTTGGCAGAAGGCCTGTTGGCTGCCTGCGTCTAGAGCCAGGCGCTCAGTCTGGGGAGCAGACTGTGGGTCCTGGATGGGCCCAGTGTGTAGGACTCCCTAGGGGACCCCACAACACTCTAGCACGGGTACTGCTAGCACGGGTGCGGCAGACAAGGGTGCGTGGATGCACGTGAACTTAGCATGTCTGCAGGGCGAGTGTAGTGGCCGTGCCCGCTCCGTCCTGTGATCCCTCAGCCCCTTCACCGGTCCCTCTGTGGATGTGGGACAAGCTCCCGACTCCTTCTCACTGTCAACAGTAGTTCAATGTGAGCAGCAGGGAGGCGCCTCTGTGAGCTCATCCGTGCCACAGAGTCCCACCGGTGGCTCCTAGGGCGAAGGAGGGGGCGCTTCGCTCCAAGGAGAGAAAAGCTGCTTGTCTGCTTTCTCTGTGCCTGCAGTTTTGCTCGAGCCAAAGACGAGAGACACTGAAACAACTCCCCCTCCCCCTGCCTTTGTTCACTCGGCCAGTGGCTGTCTCACGGCAGAACCTGTGCCCAGCATTTGTGATGTGCCAACATTCTTGTCCCCTGGGCCCCACCAGATCTGGGTGAGCAGCCCCCACAACGCCACCGGCTACTACACGGTCTATGGGGAGGAGGCGCTCCACGCTGACCACTTCAGTGCCCGGCTGAGTTTTGGAGACACACAGACCATTTGGGCAAGGACTGGCTACCTGGGTTTCCTTCGAAGAACAGAGCTCACTGACGCCAGTGGAGGTGAGGGTTACCTTTCACCCCCTGCACACGGGCCGCATGTGTGGTAGGGTCCGTCCACACCGCACGGGAGGCCTGCTGCTGTGGCCCGAGAGTCTGATGTTCATGCCTCAACAGCTCAGGGACTCCTGCTGACCCCTCACCCTGTGCTGTGAGCATGTATCTTCAGGTGCGGGGGTGAAGGACGTGGGGGTGCTCTGATAGCAGTTTTCTCTGAATATTACTGTTTTGCCACTGTGGGTGTCCCTCACTGGCCTTGGACCCTCGGCCTCTGCTGGTGGGGGTGTTAGTGATCAGGCCACCAGGCCCTCCCCTTGCATGACCCTGAAAGTTGCAGGGTCCCCTAGGCCACAGCAGGTTGACCAGATCGAGTCAGAACTTCTGGTGTCCCTACAGATGCTGCGTTGTTTCCAGACATGGTACAGATTATTTCTAAATATGTGTTCACATGTTGGCCTGACTTTCCTGAGGTGTTCCTGGCTGCAGAGGCGCCCTCGCGTGGGACCGAGGGGACGGCACCACCTCCAAGGAGGCCCAGTTGTCACCTGCTGTGTGGACAGCGGGCCCCTGTCCCACAGAGCGCGGCTCGGGGCTGCTGTGGATACGCGGAAGGTGCCGCCGTTCCCTGGGTGCCCTTCTGAGGTGTTTGCACCATGTTCACAGAGCGGCACGACGCGCTGTACGTGGTCGGATCTCTGGACGAGACGCTGGAGCTGAGAGGCATGCGCTACCACCCCATAGACATCGAGACGTCTGTGGTTCGAGCCCACAGGAGCATCGCCGAGTGGTGAGAGCCACGTCCCGCCCTGCCCGGTAGCCTCTGTCCCTGCAGCCTCTGTCCCTGCAGATGCTCTCCACGGGGGGTGTGCTGGCGGACACCTGCCTCTCCAGCAGCAGACCCCAAGCCTCTCTCAGCCTCTCTTTATCGTTTCCTGACCACTTGTAAAGCAAGAGTCTGGCCCCCAAAACATGAGGTGTCTACAGTTATCCTGAAGTGTTTCTGTTTTTAATGTGAATTTTTAAATTTAAGTGGTCATGACTCACGATGACTTCACTTTGAAGGGAGCTTGAACTGGGACACATACAGCTTTCAACATCAAATAATACTATTGGTTCTTATGAAGGACTTCAATTAGAATAAAGATTCCCATAAAACACATTTAGCCCAACTTCAAATTATGTTGGGCAGTAGTGCAGGCCAACTACTCTGTACTTGCACCATTTCCCACTTGTCCATTTGCTCCCAGAAGCCTGTGCCCGTCCCATGCATGACGCCGTCTACCCCTCCCTGTCCCTGCAGTGCCGTGTTCACCTGGACCAACCTGCTGGTGGTGGTGGTGGAGCTGGATGGGCTGGAGCAGGATGCGCTGGACCTGGTGGCCCTGGTGACAAACGTCGTGCTGGAGGAGCATCACCTGGTCGTGGGTGTGGTGGTCATTGTGGACCCAGGTGTGATCCCCATCAACTCTCGGGGCGAGAAGCAGCGCATGCACCTGCGTGATGGCTTCCTGGCTGACCAGCTGGACCCCATCTATGTCGCCTACAATATGTGAGTGCCGCCTGTCGACCCCACGTTCCTGAGACAGGTGTGGTCCCCGGCCTCCTGGTGGGAGCCGGTCAGAGGTGTTGGGGCTTGTGAAGACACCACACTGTCTGCAGCCGCCAGAAAAGACTCCAGTCTTCATGGAATGCTGTGCCCTCTGCTTTTACGGACCCATCCCAAGGATCCCCAAATCTCATTTCAGGAGCCACTTCCTGACTATTTGAAGAAATGTTTTCATCTTCGAGGACCTTTGTCAGTCAGAATTTGAACAGGTGGGCGCCCGCGAGGGGGCCTGGAGTGGCTGCGGAAAGGGATCACGAGCGCTCTGCTGTGCTGCGAGTTTGCACTTGTTTTAGGCTAAAAATATCATTCTTGATTTTAAAAATTCACTTATTTATTCTCACTTCAAATGACAACTTCATGTATAGAATTCCTGCCAGAAAGAACTTGAGGCCCCTGGGGAGGAGCAGAGTGATGGCGGGAGGCAGTCCTGGCCTGCCCTCCCCACTCTCAGACCCGAGGCCCCGCTGTGGCCACACGGCACTGCCTCTGCTGGTTTCATTATTGAAACAGGTGTGCCCAGTCGTCTGCATTTGTTGTCACGAATACTCAGTAAGTGCCATTTGGGGCTGTCAGCTTAGATGCGTTGTTTGGGGAAGATTAACCAGCATTTAGTCTTAAACGACTGTCCCAGCTTTGTGACTTCATGCTGTGCCGTTACAGTACCTGTTGTGGTAACTCCACAATATGAATTCTCCTCGGTACATGGAATTGTGTTGAATTGTTACTTTTATTACAGTTCAACAGACTTGGAAGCGTTGGCGGCAGCGTCTGAGGCTTTCAGGTCGTTCGTGCTATTTGCCGAGCGCCCTGCATGCAGTCTGGGGGCTGCGGAGAGACCCCTGCCCGCCTGGCGTCCGCAGTTTCGATTGTGTGCCTATAAAACTTGGCCAAACCATATTCAGTTATTTTATTCAAACTTGATGAAACTGATGTAATATAGTAAACCTAAATCAAAGAAGAGAATGTAAAATCCTTTAGATACTTTTAAGAATTTGAAGCAAAGCTCAAACCTTAAGACAGATTATTTTTATATAGCTATTAAAGAGTGTGTTATGAAGTTGTGGGGTTTGGGGGGGACTGAGGGTGGGAAAGTTTATGAATTATGCATGCTTCCTAGGAACAACCAGGCTTTTCAGGAATTAGCCTGGAACAGTGCCTAACAAAGCTATTATTAATTCTCTACCATTTTAAATTCACCACCAAATGGGTCTGGCTAAGTGGGCGGACTCTCACATCCTACTCATATTTGGCTACGAATAGCACGTGCATAGTAGTTCTGTTGCCTGTGGTGTTGAGCTGCGGCTAGTATGTCACAGCATACTGGAATTCTAATAACTCTGTTGTAATTATGTACAGAATCTGTGTAACTTATTGTCTGACATACAGAGGTTCTAGCGGCGGACTAATGGACATTCCTTAGAACGGGATGGCCAACGGGGAAAAACTACCTAACCCTAATCTTAATGTTGTAGTTTTATAGCAAACAAATACTGTAAAATTTTTGTATTGAAAGGTCAGTGGCAGTAAGACAAGGTGTCTTGTAAATTCAGATTTTAAGAAGCGCATTAAAATGTTTTAAAAGTACTCTCTGGGAATTCTGTATATCACACTAAAATTTTTTTATATCATTATGTTAATAAAAGGTATTGACTATTTGTAATTCTGCACTTTGAAATGTGTGAAAATGTTTTTTAAATTACCCCATATAGGATGTATTTTATCATGCTTTTTTTTTTCTGAATTATAAAAGCATTTATGCCGATAGCATAAAATCTACAAAGCACATTCACATGTAAAGAAGAAAATTAAGATCTCCTATCATCCTACCTCTGATTAATCGCAGCATTAGTGTTTAACAAAAATCCTTTCAGGGCTTAATTTTTTCTTTTTAAAGATTTTTACAAAATTAGGATCATATGCTTTTATATTAGTTTTTGTACTTAATAAATTACAGACTTTTTAATCTATGATATATATCTTCTACATGTTTTAACAACTGTGTCTTACGGGTGTGCTGTGACTGAAGGTCGTTTTCCTCTCGCTGTCCACACCAGCACTGAACACTACACCTCAGCAGTGCCGAGTCCTCACACGTCCGCGGCGACTCGGGCGCAGGTCCTTCAGGCAGAGTGGACAGGTCAGAGGTCATGCCCTGTGAGAAGCGTTGGGTGCCTTCTGCCCTCCAGAAGGGTAGAAGGGCCTCTTCCAGCAGCCTGACAGATTAAAATAAGTCCTTGCCAAATTACGGTCAAGTAACTGTCATGTGTAGTCACGTTAAAGATGTTTTCATGTGTCGTTTTTGTTTCTCATCTGTATTCGGATCCAGCAATTCTTACTGCACTCAAAGGTTTTTTGGTGGATTTGTAGGAACCATTTTACATTAAGAATCATCACATCTCAGGGCGCTTGGGAGGCTGTCAGTTAAGCAGCCAACTTTGGCTCAGGTCATGATCTCGCGGTTTGTGAGTTCGGGCCCCGCGTCGGGCTCTGCGCTGACAGCTCGGAGCCTGGAGCCTGCTTCCAATTCTGTGTCTCCCTCTCTCTCTCTGCCCCTCCCTTGCTTACTGTCTCTCTCTCTCTCTCTCTCTGTCTCTCTCTCAAAAATAAATAAACATTAAAAAAAATTTTAAGAATTATCACGTCTAGGGGTGCCTGGGTGGCTCAGTCAGTTAAGCGTCCAACTTCAGCTCAGGTCATGATCTCACATTTTGTAAATTTGAGCCCCACATTGGGCTCTGTGCTGACAGTGGGGAGCATGCTTGGGATTCTCTCTCTGCCCCTCCCTGACTCGTGCTTTCTCCCTCTCTCAAAATAAATAAATAAACTTAAAAAAAATTATGTGAGCAGGTGAGGGGCGGCCGGGGGGGGGGGGGTGGGGGGTGGAGAGAGAGAATCCTAAGCAGGCTCCACAAGTCGGTGCAGAGCTTGAACCCACGAACCATGAGATCATGACCTGAGCTGAAATCGAGAGTCAGACACCCAGCCAACAAAGCCACCCAGGCACCTCTTAATTTAGGTTGTTTTTTAAAATGTTCTAATTATTTTATGCAAACTATGGTTACTGGTGCTTAGTTTCAGATTATGAATAGAGCTGATTTGTTTCAGAGGACGCTCAGCACAGCCATAACCTCGTCTTCCACCCAGCCACCTTGTGGATGGAGCCTCTCCTTTGGGTGAGATGCCACGGAGGATACTGGGGCCCGATCCCGCTCACCCAGCTTGTAAGCTGATGGTTTTCCAAGCTAGGAGAGGCAAGCTGAGAAGGCAAGCTCAGTGCGATCCTGTCTCCACTGATTGCTGAGCTCCGAAGGCAGGCGTGTCACTCAGCAGTGTGCCATTGTTCCTGATGAGGGAGCGCGGGGCAAGCTGAGGGTGAAGTACAAGCAAGCACCCCTACCCCCGGGTGGGATCTGTAGGATACCCCTCAGACACTCCTGGCCACCCAGAACAAAGGAAAGGGGTTTTAGTGCTTGCCATGGTGATGTGGGAAACTAAGGCAAGTGAAAACTTAAATTCCCTAACTGCCTACAGCCCATTAACAAGTCCTTGAGACCGGCAGAGTGACCTGCCTCTAGGAGTTGAGCTGCCTGGATGAGGACACTTTGCCGGGGGCAAAAGGGAATCTTGCCTTAACTTTATCCCGACCCCCCCGGATCCTGTAAGTCTACTTCCTTTATCTCAACTGCCCCAAGATATATGCTGGCAATCATACTCCAGGCTTGTGGCCCCTGATCTACATCAGAAGGGTCTCATAACTGAGATTTTACTAAACAGTAATAAATGACATTTCCCTAACTTCTAGCCCCTTGAGGTCCTGGAAACCTTGTTTCCAAAATCCGTTAGACTTACGCTGTCCCTGACCCCCTCCCAACCTGAAGGCATATAATAAATCACTCCTCACAACCCCAGTGCAGCTCTTTCTGCCCTCGGGTCCTGTCCCCATGCTTTAATGAAATCACCTTTTTGCACCAAAGATGTCTTCCAAGAATCCTTTCTTGGCTGTCAGCTCCGAACCCCACCATGGCCCCACAACCCCATCATTTGGCACCCAACGTGCGGCTTCGCGTCTTTTCATCTGGTCTCTGAACCGGTGCAAACTTGGTAAGTACTCTTTCCTTCCTTTACTCTCATTTCAGAGGCTTTTCAAGGAGTAAAGCCTTATCGCTCAGGCCACAATCCTTGAGCTGTGGCTACTCTACGGTGAGGAGAAAGCCTGCCTCTTGGCTGGAAGTTAGTCCCCCCGCTGGAATGGTAGTAAGATCCAGAAACTCGATGCCCTCTCTTTATTCCTGTCCTTATACAAAGTTGTCTGTCTTGGGCACAGGACAACCACCTAAGTCACCAGGACGGCTGCTCCATGTGAGGTTTCCTCTTCATTGGTTGAATGTGATCCCCTCCACATATCTGGTCTAGCCGCTTCTGGCCGTGGGACCTCCACTGGGAGCCCATCGAAACCAGTACTGGATTGAATCAAAACCCAACCAGCGAGGGTCGCCTGGGTGGCTCAGTTGGTTAAGTGTCTGACTTCATTCAGCTCAGGTCATGATCTCACAGTTCGTAGGTTCGAGCCCCACGTCAGGCTCTGTGCTGACAGCTCGGTGCCTGGAGCCTGCTTCAGATTCGGTGTCTCCCTCTCTCTCTGCCCCTCCCCACTCGCACTCTGTCTCTCAGAAATAAACAAACATAAAAATAAAAAAATGAACGATGCAGCGTTCCCATCCTCGAGGTCCTCAGTGACCGACTGAGTGGCATTTGCTCCTGGCTTCAGCCAGGAGCTGGTCTTCCCTGGTGATGCCTGAGACAGGTCGTTGCCCCAACTGGACACCTCGCCCCTGCCCACTGCCCACCTGGAAATGCCTGCGGCAGCTTCTGGATAGTCAGAACAGCAGTGCCGGCCAGGAGCCTTGTGGGGACGTTAACCACCTGTTCCCAGACCTAGCCTGGAGGTGAGGGCGGGTCACCCCCAGCCGAGGTCAGAGGAGGATGATGGGCATTTTACAACCTGGAATGAGGGGTCTTTGTGCTAGGAAGCCCCCAGGAGCCCTGGAGGTGGCCGTGCAGACATGCTGAGAAGCAGCCTCCCTCCTCAGGGTGAAGGTGCACCCCTTGGATGGGGGAACCACCAGGGACACTCAGCAGCGGCTATGGCAGGCTCGCTGGGGGCCAGTACACTCCAGTTGTTCCTGTCTGGTCTGCAAGCCGGGTGGACATCTGGGGACTGAGTCACCTTGAGATTCTTGGATCCGAGTGGGCAGGGGAGGTACCAGCAGGGACTCACCCAACTTCTGGCTGACGCAGCAGGCGGCCCTCTGGTGATGAACACACACCGTGTGAGCTGTAGCCCAGAGCCCGCTTGCCAGCCTCCTTCCTCTGGCACCTTGACCCCTTTGTGCAAGGCATATGCCAGCCGCGGCCGAGCCGGACAGCTGTGCTGGACCCTCTGGTCCTCCCAGACCTGCTCCTCGTCCTGTGTTCCCGCCCCAGCTGTCCCAGCACTGACCCTGGTCCCGGACCGGCTGTCCTCACTGGCCTGCAGTGCACCTTCCTTTCAGAGCAGCCGCTCCTACCTTCCTCTTCTCTGTGAAGCAACTTCCCTGTGTTCTCTGGACCCGCCTGTGCTTTGTCACACCTTGCACATTGTGAATTTCAATTTCTCTGCCATGTTCTTTTTTTTCTTTTTCTTTCTTTCTTTCTTTCTTTTTTTTTTTTTTTGTGAGAGCGTGTGGGAGACGGGTAGAGGGAGAGGGAGAGAGAGAGAGACAGAATCTCAAGCAGGATCTGAGCCCAGCCCATGACCCTGGGATCACGACCTGAGCTGAAATCAAGGTGGCTCAACTGACTGAGCCCCCCAGGTGCTCCATTCTCTGCCATTCTTAAATAAACCCATTTTGCTGGTGATTTTACTGGCTGTCTTTTTTCCAAGGTCAAGATCTGCAAGGCTCTATGGGGCCAGGATGGTGGGACAAGCAGGTGCCAGTGACCATGTGGGGAGCAAACCTGCCAGAGCACAATGGAGTGTCCCAGACGCCTGTCCTGACACACTGCTCCCCCTCACGGGGGGGGGGGGGGGAAGGGGGGGCGGAGGGAGGGGAAGGGTGGAGGGAGGGCTGGGAAGGCAAGCCATGGGGGTGGGGGGGAGAAGGGAGGGGACTCTGGAGACGGCCCCTACGTGCTGGCTTCAGCCCCCGGCCCCAAATGCCTGGGCGGCCACTTTGGTCTCCGCTTCTTCCCAGCCCGTGCAGGCACCACCCCCCATCCCCCTGGGCACGTGACCGGCCAGACCAATCACAGCTCGGCTCCCGAGGATTAGCCCATTAGTAGATTAGTCCGGGGGAGACCACCCCGACGCCAACCAGGCTGGAAGTTCCTGGCAGGAGCCCGTGGCCGGGGGTTGTCCCACCTGGTGCTTCCCTGCCCCTCAGCTGCCCTCCTCACCCCCACCTCAGCCCTCACCCTCACCCCTACCTCATCACACCCCTCCTCACCACTCCTGCTTCCCCTCTCCCTCGCCCCGGCCCGAACCCTCCTCCTCACCCCCACCTCACCAGGTACCTCCTCACCCCTCTCTTCACACCCCTCTTCACCACGCCTGCCTCCCCTCTCCTCACCCCTCCTCCTCACCCCCACCTCAGTGCACACCACCCCTCTCTTGGTGTCTCCTCCTCAACCCTCTTACCACCCTCCTCCACCCAGACCCCCCCACCCCCCTCACCCTGCATCATCCCTCCCTCTCACCCTGCCTCACCTCCATCTCACCACTCCTTTCCACCCCCTTCCTTCCTCATCACACTGCTCCAGGCACCTTCTCACCCCTCTGCACCCTGCCCCATCTGTGCCGCTTCCCTTCACACCACACCCCTGCCCACCCCACGCCCATCCAGTGTCCCTGGCCCTGTGCACCTGCCCTGGCTTTGGGGAGTGCAGTGTCTGCGGTGACGATGATGCCAGGCCATTGACTTCACTCCTCTTTCCAGGTTTGCAGATATTTCACTTGGTTTCGTGTTTAAGGGCTACGGAGGATTGTTACAGGTCTCTTTTTATTTAATGCAAATACAAGCAATCAATTGGTTTATGAATTTCCAAGTCTGGGCACTTAAAAAAAAGCAGCAGAAAAAGGGGTGGATGAGGTTAATTTGAATTTTCCTGGAAGTGATTGTTAATATTTAGGACACATTTGAATTCGTGGACACCCAAGCATAAAGTTCAGCTTTGCACACGCACTGACTCTCCCAACAGCCGTGGGCAGACCCCGGCCGGGCACAGACAAGCGGGGAATGACACCAACAGACCGGACACGTCCCTTTAGGAACCCACCGCCTTAGGGACAGGAGAGGAGGCCAAGCAAAGAGAGTTACTTGCACAACGCCTGTCTCCCGAGACGGGAGTGGAACCCTGCTCGGGCGGGCGGTGCTCCCCCTGCCGCTCACGCGTCCCCCCACAGACCCAGCGAGCTGTGAGCCTCTCAGGGGAGGTGCGCTGAGTGTGGAACTGTGACCCGCAGTTGCGGTCAGAATTAAAATGCCAGTACTTGGTGGCTTGGGAGACATGTTCCTCCTTTAGGGCCGTTAGTATTGAGTATTTCCCCGGGGTCACAGCTCACCACAGCTCATCGCTGTCACCGCGCTGCCACGCTGTGCCCCGCGCACATTCCTGTGCGCCGATGATAACAGATTTAAGGGAGGGCAGCCTTTTCGAAGGATGGTGGGCAAAACTTTGTGCGTTTGGCAATGGTGGAGACTTAAGGAAGCCACCAGTGTCCAGGGCCGTTTTTGGTTCCGGTTTGATCTTTCTGGGTTAGGGTTCTCCACAGCCGTGCCGGCGGGTGGAGCACACGCTCCGTGACCGTGACCGTGACCGAGAACCCACTCTCCTAAGCGGTCGTGACCGAGTCCCTGGGGCCAGTCAGCTAACACGTGTGCCTAACGGAGCAGGGATAGTGACGGGGGCCATTGGAAGACGGCCCTTGGAAAGAGGTTTTCAATTTGTCATTGACAAAGCGAATCAAGCTTCCTAGTTAGCTACAACACGGCTGGAAAGCTCAGCTCCTACTAGCCTGCAAGCCCTTGCCCTCTGCGTCCTTGTGTGACCTTCGTCTCTGCCACAGGAACAGCTCTCTCCGTTTCACTCGTGTTCAAAGAACTCGTGGCAGGCAGTGGTAACCATGGCGACGAAGGCCATAAATTCCTGGAAATCACATTCGCCGTCTCCATCATTGTCCAGAGTTTCCATGACTTTGTCCACCACCTCCTGCTCCTTGATTTCCTAGGAGATAGAAGAGACATTGCCCATCTTGGTTTTAAATGAAGTTTAGAGCCATCAAACCATGATTAATCGTTGGCTCGCCTTAATAATTTGTATCAGAAGCAACTTAAGATGTAAAATGCAAAATACCAGAAAGCCTTTTCCTGTGACCAGGGGGCTCCCGGCTGGGCAGAAGTCTCTGGGGGTCCGGGCCTTCTCTTCCACCTTACTTTGAGTCTGCTGGGCCCCAGGCTACTTGACAAGACTCAATGGAACAACCAGGTTCGAAAAACTGCAGCTTGTGCTCCACTATACTTAAAACACACGTTCTAAATAAGCCCGAGCGTGTTGTAAGCAAACATCTTGGAAGAAAAAACGAACTTTTGGTTCCGCCCAAGGTTTTCACTGTTTCTGCGTGTGGAAGTCCTTATTTGTTAACTCCTTGTGTTCTTTTGGCCATTTGAGTTGCTTTCTGGCATCATGGGACTTTTCCGATGACTCTGCTGCCCAACCCTGAAACCCAGTAAGTGGTGTGAGAGGAGCCAACGCTGTGCAGGGCTACACACGCGGTGGGAACGGCGGGGCACGAAGAGCAAAGAGCGTAAGTGCGCTGGTTCGGAATGGCCGGGCCCCGGAGCAAGACGGCCCGCCCGGAAGCAGTCGCGTGTAGCTGGCTGGATATAAAAACGTGAAGGACTGATTCCAGTGGGGTTGGATGGGACCTGGAAACATCTGCCTCAGACAGAGGGGAGCAGTACACTCTTCCAATCCCATTATAGATTTGCCTCCAGCCTGGAATTACCCTGACAAAACTAGGCCAACAAATGTTCATGACATCTTGATGTGCTTGCCATGAACTATGTATCTTTTAGAAATTGTGGTTCCCACATGCTAAGTTTTTCCTGTTATAAAATTAATAATTATTGGTAAGTACTTTCACTGTATGTTTGGTACTTGACCAACACTATCTCATTTCATCCTTAGAACAATCCTTGTTACAGAAGAAACTGGGACTTTTGATTGTTAGAAGGTGGAACTGGTGGGAGAACTGAACGTGCAGGTGGCCAACTGCCACTTGAACTTGCGTGCCTGAGAAAATGAGTCTTGGAATCGGCCCCAGAGATGCCCCCTACCCCTAAGCGCACAGGCGCCTCCTCTGACCCGGCGGTGCCATTCACAGCGATGGAGAGTTGGGTCGGGGCGTGGACAGGAGAACCCGCCAGCCTTGCTGCTGGACCCTGGGGCTCATCATGCACTGAGAGGCTCAGCTGGCTCCGGAGGGGGGCTCTTTGTCACCGTGCAGCCGGGCCGTGTCCTGGTGCTCTGGCATCTTCCCCGGAATTAGCTCTTGGTCAGACCTTAGTGCCCTGGTTCATTGTTTGGCCATTTCCTGTGTGTGTGATTGGTCACTTTGGTGAACTTGGTTCTGGACACTAAAGGAAAGTCAGGTGCCAGGTGGATTGCAGTTCAGTGCCTCGAGGGTATGAGACTGGTATGCAGTGGAGACAATGGGTGACTGGCCCTCAGGCAGTGGAGATTGTGGGCGGGGAAGTGAGTCCAGGATAGGTATCTGGACCTACTTCCACCACCGGTTTATCGGGACCACTCACGCAGCTTCCTAAATTAGGGTCTTTTACTCCATGGATCCCCCTGAAAAGCCCGATAGCCTCCAGAGGGCACAGGGCCCTTCTCATGCCCTCAGTCAAGTAGGCTGTGGCCATTCATTGACGTGCCAGGTTGGGTGCCCCAGACGCGGAGGCCGTGTCCTCGGGCTTGTGTCTCTCCCAGTGGCAAACATAGTGCTTGCTCAGTCATGTTTGCTGAGTGGATGGCATCCGCTGGCAGATGCTAAACCTGTAGCTAAAGCAAAAACAGTCCTTTCCTCAAATCAAGAGCCTATCTTTAACATCTTTCTTGTATGTTAATTGTGGCCCATGATAAGTCATGAGTATATTTTTCATCCCATTCTGTCATTATTGCTGTAAATCCTTAGATTTTTCATAGAAGAGTCAGCATTATTTGGAACCTGTACTATTGCCTTTGAAATAGCAGTTTTTCCTTGCTGTTCCTACTATACACAAAACAGATGAAAATGAAAACAGCGGGGTCATCTAAGCTAGCCTCTCTAGTGAGGGTTCAGTTGCACAAACAAGTTTTCAGAAGCATCCTAGGAGTCCTGAAATGTAACTGGAATCACTTTCAGGGAAGCTCAAAAGAGAAAGTGTCCAGGTGTTTTCTAAGTGGAGAAGAAAATGGCAAACTGTCGATTTTAAAAAGCAAGACTCACCTCTAAAAAATGGGAAAGCTCATTGTTGATGAGCTCCTTGAGTTCAGATTTCTTCAGCTTGTGCTTGTCGCCCTCCCTTCCAGAATATTGATGGAAAACATCAATGAGGGCCACCATGGCCTTCTCCAGCTCAGACATCCTAGGGGTCCACAAAGGAAAGATTCCTTCTCATGCTTTTTGCCTTGTTTGCACACAGAACAGTTAATGCATTCGCTCTACGGACCTCAACCCAGAGGAGGGGCTGGACTGGCCTTGGCTCATCTCCCCTGCAGGCTGAGAGCAGTTGTCCCGTCTGCCTGTCAGAGCCACTCCTGCCCTCCCCTCCCTTCTCTGTCCCCGTGGCCTCTGGCTTCTGGTTGGGTTTGGCCAATGGGAAACTTCAGCAAAAAGACTGTAGCGCAGGAGTGAGGAAGCCTGGGGGTCGATTCCTGCTTCCTTCCCAGTAGGCCACCCTCTGCCCTTGCAGGGCTCCAAGATGAAGTGACACAGTACAGGGGAGCAGAGCACTGACTGCAAGCTGTTAGAATTATCTAGAAGGAAGTAAGGTGGCCAGGGGCAAAATGAAGCTACAAAAATCAATAGTATTCCTGTATTCTACCAATAAACAATTAGAAAACATGGTAGAAAAAATCCTATTCATAAATTCATAAAGCAACACACACATATTACTTGAGAATAAGTTGAGCAAGAAAAGTGCAGTTTCTTGCAAATGACTCTAAAGATCATAAAAGTGCAGGGACTTTCCTTTCTAATAATATGTAAATTTAACTCACTTTAAATAAAAATCTTTAAGAGATTTATTTATTTATTTTTTTTTGATGGGTGAGGAACATGACCAAAAAGCTGCAAAACTGAACTGGAAAAATGAACATGGCAGAATTGCCACAAACATTTTTGAAAAAGATCAATGAAAGATCCACAAAGACCAACCAGAATCAAAAATATATTATAAAGCCATAGAGAGTGAGGCTGGCTCTGAGGCAGGGATGCACAAATGGGGCAGGAGGCTGAGCCACAGCAGGGCACTAGCATTCCCCGCCCCCGCAGTGCTGGGAGCTGCTGTTTCTCTGCAGGTATCAGAGTATGAAACTTCCTACTTCACTCACCACATGTACCTCAGACCGTGGCCTGCAAGCAGGAAATATCTGTTTAATCCTGGGAATTAGGTACATTTTACAGAGGACGATTTGTCGATTGTTTCAAAAACTGAGACACTCAGCCAGAGAAATTTACCAACCTATGGCATTGAGTTCCGACCAGGACAAAATCTTTGGTCTATGACAGTTCAAAATAGATCTGAGACTCGGGCCTACAGCTCTGGGGGTACTTAGGGGGGCGGGGGGCAGGTCTGATGAGTAAGCCCTCCCCCCAGGTCCCAGAGGGAGAAGCCTCCACATCTGTCTGCCGGGTAGATTATATTCAATTTCTAGATCATTATTTGAAATTATCTGTGACTTTTAAATTCAGATTTCTGTTGATTAAAATGTCCCCCATCAAAAAACAAACGAACAACATAGATCTGAGAACTACATCTAATTGTGGAAAAATCATTCCCGTGTTGGACATGTCACTTACATCTGGAAAATAAACTGGAAGAAATTTTTAAAATTTTATTTATTTCTGATTTCTCAGAGAGAAAGGATTGAGGATTTTTGTCTTGACCTCATCTTTGCTAAAGTCACCCTATTAATAATCAGTATCCTTTTTTTGCCCTACAGTCCCTAAAAGTCAGCTCTATCACACATAGATAGAACAATTCAGATGGATTAAAATCTTTTAACATTTCGTTCTTTCTTATCCTTTACATTCAGGTTTTCAATTATTGATTTTGTTTTTTGGAAACAAAACAAGAAACCCAAGAAACTTTTGCATCATTCTGATACTTCACAAAGTCTGTGATACGTCAGGGAAGGAGAGCTTAAGTTATTTTTTTGTGAAGTATGTATGACTAGTGGGATTTTTTTTTTTAGGTTTATTTATTTATTTTGAGAGAGAGAGAATGCAAGCAAGGGAGGCGCAAAGAGAGAGGGAGAAAGAGAGAATCCCAAGCAGGCTCTGCGCTGTTGTCTTGGAGCCCAGTGCGGGGCTTGAACTCGTGAACCATTAGATCATGACCTGAGCTGAGCTGAACGCTCAACCAACTGAGCCACCCAGGCACCCCTAGTGGGATTTTTTTGAAGGAAAGGCATAAAACATATTGCATATGTTTGAAAACTCCATATAATGTAATTTTCTTCATAACCACACTACAATTTTTTTTCCTTTTAAATTCTTCCTTTTGCTAAGAAACAATGGATGGTTTAAAGCTTATCTTTTAAGAGAAATGGAAATCAAATATCCATATTTCCTTTCCACTTAGTTCCGTGAATGTTATTCTTGCATTCATTTGCCTCTTATTCCTGCATTAATCTTTTTATGTGGAAAGCAAGAGGCGTCTGGGCTTTAACTCCTTTTGGAAGGACACAACACACAGGATGTGGTGAGGGGCTCCCCCCGCCCCCCAGGGAAGCAGCCTACCTCCCTGAGAAATTCTAAGACTGAAGAAATTAAACCCACCAAAACTCTTTGACCGGGATTGTAATTTACTTGTAAAGACCTCCCAATTGTCATGTAATTTCTGGGTGGTGTCCAGGGGGACCCTGGCATTTCCTTGTTGAGGGAAAACTGAGAAGCGGTTGCAAACCCAGGACTCAAGCAACAGGAAAGGAAAGCATTTGTTTCTGAGTAGGGCTGACCTCACTCTGCTTGCCAGTCATGCTCAGCAGGAACCCTGCTCTTCAGAGAGTTAGGGAAGAAGCAACGTTTGTTAGTACCTCTGCGGAAATGTCAGCAGCCACCTCGAGCCACTGTCCTTGAGGGTTCTCTGATTTGCGGTGTAAAACTCAGGCAGAGTGAACCTCTAGCTGCCTAGAGTTGACGCATTCATGTCCACAAAGCAGTAATAAGGGAAGGAAAACTAAGATAAAAAGAGACTTATGGCAAACCATTAAGAGGCTCTTAAATACAGAGAACAAACTGAGGGTTGATGACGGTGGGGGTGGCGGAGGGTGGGGGGAGGGTAAGTGGGGGATGGGGGTTAAGGAGGGCACTTTTAGGGATGAGCACTGGGCGTCATATGTCAGAGATGAATCTCTGCCAAGACCACACTGGATGTTAACTAACTTGCATTTAAATTTAAAAAGAAAAAAGCTCCCCACGTATGAAATGCTGCCAATCATCCGAAAAGGGCTTTCCAACCTACACCTAGTTCCCACCCCACCCCACCCTCTCGGTTCCCTCAGGTTCTCCCTGAGTGTCCTCACGTCAGTGGCTCCTGGTGGCCGCTCCTGTCACCTCCTGTCTGTGGCGTCCAGAGTGGCAGGAGTGTTGTGGGGCGCCTCTTATTCCTCCTGGGTGGTGGGGCGCGGCGCTGCAGGCCCGGGCAGCCAATGGGGGCGGTGGGTGGGGGTGGGGGCAGCTGGCGGCCAGGCCCGCACACAGGGCCGCTTTGACCGGCGGCCACCCGGGGACTCGCTGGGGAGCCAGGACTGCGCTTGGGCCAAGGAAGAAAATGGCCCGTGGGGCAGGAAGTAGAGAGTCAGCTTTTTGTGCTATTTTTTAATTTATACATGAATACTGATGTTCCTCTAAAGGCAAGGTTGGGGGTGGGGCGAGGAGAGAGACCGAGTAATTGATTCAAACAAAGCAAGTGTGCAGCCAAGACCGTGGCGCTTCCAAGGACAGGCTGAACACAAGGACGAAGGGCCCGCGGGCTGCTTTCCAGCGGAGAGGCCCCTGCGCCGTCTGCTGCCTCCCAGCCTTCCCCCCTGCTCGCCCCCACTCGCCCCGGCCACCCCAAGGCGCCTGGACAGCACACCCCCCCCCCCCCCCCCACTGAGAATGACTGCTCCAGAAACACATGGCAAAGCAGATCCCTGATATTTGAGGGTAACAGCCTCATTTAATGTGATGGAGGACACTCGCCAGGTGCACCCCAAGGCCTCCTCCCTCACCCTGGGGCGACCTCACAGACTGTCAGCCTCTGTTTTGCAGAGAGGTGCTGCTGGTGCTCCCCTCTCTGGGGCCTCACAGCAGCCACAGGAAAGCGGATCCAGACCCCCTGCCGTCCTCAGCTGTACCCTTCCTGAGTTGTTTCCAAGTGGAACCCCCAAAGGCAGCCGCTCCTTTAACCACATTACACAGAAAGCCGTGGCCTCATACTCCTCAAAGGACATCTGAATCAGAATCAGGGCCCTTCTGCTGACTCAGGCTCACAGCCGCCACGTTCGAAGGATCAGGACGCAAGATGTCCGCGGTCACAGCTGTTGTGTTGTCATCTGTTTTACCAGGAAATTCTTAACTATTCGACACCTGGAAGTATGTCCCGGAAACAGCACTGAGCTGCGAGCCTTGGGGCTTGAGCTGTCCCGTCCTAGACCCCCAGCCTGCACCCACACCTGCATGAGGTAGGATCTGAGTGGTGTGGTTTGATCCTATGTCCTTGGCTGCCCCACAGGTTGATGCCTGGTGAAGGGTCACATGCATGTGTGTTCTGTAAAGCAGGGGCACTGGGTGGTATGTGCCAGGCACTAGGCAGGGGTTCACCCTGTGTGCACCCTTCAGTGTACACAGAACAGCTTCAGCCCACTCCTGCAGAGAAAAAAGGAGTTTGGAATCTATTCATTCAACTACTGGACGCCTGAGCAAGGGGCCTGCCCTCTGGATACACACGGCACAGCCTCCTGGGACAGCCAAGTGGGACTTGTGCCTACTGTGTTTCAGGCTCTGTGGGAGCAGAGTTGGGGGAGAGGGGTGCCAGGGCTCACAGGCTGGGAGAGGTTCCACCCTCTGGATGAGAGGGGCTTTCAAGTGCTATGGGGCCCCCGTGGTGGCACCCTGTACCCACCCACAGGACCTCACAGACACAAGACTTCACAAGAACAGGGGAGGGTGCATGTGACCTCACCAGCTGTCAGCACCACCTCTTGACAGAGGAGATACTTAGGGCAAATTAAAACCATCCTGGGAGAGGGATGCTCATGGCCCTCACCCACAAGGTTGTCTGGGGCCCACGGTTCCTCCTTGGCCTTCACACTTCCAGATGACCCTGGCCCCCTCTCCCAATTCCCTGACTTGGGGTCTCATCTCATTGGACTGGACCCCTGGTCTAGTCACATGTGACCTGCACATCCAGTCCCTACCCCTGCATTCCACAGGAGAGCCCTGCACTAAAGCAATGAGAATTATGCTCTTGAGTAGAACACGTAGGAAGCTCTTCATAGCCTACAGATGACCATGTGAGATGGTGCCTTTGGGACAGGCTTCCTGAATCTCAGTGGGGTGATGGCAGAGGGGCATACCAGTAGTCAGGATGCTTTGGTCCATGGAGATCTTTGGCAGTGGTTGTCTGATTACAGTGTCCCTGGGAATGAGATAGATGCACAGCCTACTCAAGCAGTCCTTAACCCACACGACAGGAAAAACTCCAGGTCTGGTAATCAAAATCTGACTTGAATCACCAGTGTGGAGAATTGCAGCCTGTCTCCCAAGTTTCCAGACTTAAGTTGGGTTGGACCCCGAGTCTCTTGATTGAAGGTGAGGCCAGGTTCCCTTGAGACAAGGCCCTGTACTTACTGCCAGTACACATTAAGAACCTTCATTTATACCTTCCCCAAGGGACCTGCAGCTACTCGCAAATGTGACCACATAGTGGAAACATTTAGATCTGAAAGGAAACACTTAGACCTCTCCACGGGTAATGAGATATGGGCTCTGAGTTGGTCCTAATTCCTGGGGCAACAAAATGGCACCATGGCCCACTAGTACATGTAGGAATTTGTGGTGGTCAGGTGATAGAGTCTTAACTAGACCAGCTCACAGTGGGCCCGGGAGGTGCACCTGAAAGTATAATCGAAACAGACATAGTTGGCCACTGGCAGAATCCCCTCACTGGCACTCTTACATGCCAGCTGAGGACCATTATGACAGGCAAAGCTAGGGGAACATTCCTAGAACTTCCCCTTCTTATCGTGACAGTAAACTGAGAAACACTGCACCCCTGGGAGAATTCAGAGATGAATGCCATTCTCAAAGAGTTGACATAAGAAGGGGTGGTGATACTAAGCACAAACCCATTTCACTTGCCAGTTTGGCCTGTGCAGACGGCGTATGGATTAGGGAGAATGGGGACTGTCCCAAATGTGGTCAGCTGGTGGCTTCAGCTGCTGTGCCAGATGCAACATCTCTCCTGGAGAAGATCATCACAGGCCCTGGCACTGGGCATCTGTTTCTCAAAACCAATGTTAAGACCCACCAGAAATAGTTTGCTTTTACCTGGCAGGCTGCAGGCAGACCCTCACAGCATTGCCTCAGGGATACATCCGCTCTCCTGCTCAATGCCAGAGTATTGTCTACGGAGACCTTGACCAGCAGCACACTGGTCCACTCTACTGAACACAGGACGCTGACTGGGTCTGATGCCTTCGTAAGACATCTGCAAACTGGACGGGGGGAGAGAAGGCCCCCAAATCTTTAGGGGCCACCACCTCAGTGAAGTTCCAGGGGTGGTGTCAGTGCTCTGGAGCGTGTTGGAGAACCCCCGGGCACCACCTGCTGGGAAAAGAGGCATAACATTTGGTTGAGGTTTGGGGGCTTTAGACATGACATATACTACATGTGCGTGTGCTACTTCCATCCATGAGGCTGGCATTTCCGGTGGGGACCAGAGCAAGTTTAGGCTGCAGGCCAAGCTGTGTTACCATTGGTTCAGAGGATCCTGCAGATCTGATGATATTTGAAGTGTCTCTGGCACATGTGGATGCAATACGGACCCTCTGACAAGCGCTGATAGGAGGGTCCTTCTAGGATTTTGAAGCAAGTCTGTGTCTTGTTTGGCAGCTAGCTATTCCCATTTTGAGAACATATTCTCAGGGGCACTTGGCTGGTTCAGTCGGTTGAGCGTCGGACTTCGGCTCAGGTCATGATCTTGAGGTTTGTGAGTTCGAGCCCCGCGTCAGGCTCTGTGCGGACAGCTCGGAGCCTGGAGCCTGCTTTGGATTCTGTGTCTCCCTCTCTCTGCCCCTCCCCCACTTGCAGTCTGCCTCTCTCTCTCTTTCTTTCTCTCTCTTTCTCTCTCTTTCTGTCTCAAAAACAAACAAACATTAAAAAAATTTTTAAAAAGAAAAAAAGAACAGCTTCTGGTTTACTGTTAGACCTCAGTGGAGACTGAACACCTAACCCTGGGACATCAGGAAACCATGCAGCTCAAGTGCTGTCTGATCCACGTCGCCGTAAGTCTGGGTGTGTGTAACAGTAGCGTATCATCGAATGGAAATGTCTAGGAGGCATGAGCAGGTGGCTCTGAGTCCTTGGACACCAAGTCCTGTTGCACTGCCTCCTTTTTCTCAATCCATGTCTGTGGACTCCTGGGGTATTTCTTTCTTTCTTTTTTTTTTTAAAGTTTATTTATTTATTTTGAGAGAGTCAGAGACAGCACGGGAGGGGCAGAGAGAGAGAGGGAGAATCCCAAGCAGGTTCTGCACTGACCGTGGGCTTGAACTCATGAAACTGTGAGACCGTGACCTGAGCTGAAATCGATAGGTGGAGGCTTAACCAACTGAACCCCCCAGGTGCCCCTCCTGGGGTATTTTTACAAGCTGTTGACTATGACAGAAGACGCTTGTGCTGGCTCACAGGTGGGTGCGTGTGCCACGCTGGCACCACCTGAATTGGATGGATACAGAGCGGCACCCCGCTCAAGGCTCACCCTGAAGGACAGTGGTAAAGGAATCTTCTCATGGCAGAACTTTGAGCCGTGCCTGTGGTTGTCCACTATGTCTGGAGTGAGCCGTGGCCAGAGTGTGGATCTGTATCCATTTGGGGGCAGTTGCTAGTGATTTGGTTGGTCAGCAACTTGGAAGGAACAGGATTGGAAAATTGGTGACAGGAGGCCCTGGGGAAGGTGTGTGGATGGACCTTTGTCGAGGAGCAGTCTGTGAACACATTTGTGTTCTGAGCCAATGCCCGCCGACGGGCGTGCGCTGCAGAAGGGTCTCCTCATAATCAGAAGGAAAATGATCAGCCCCGTGTGTGTCAGCCAGCTCTCGCCACAGCCATGCCAGGGCTTGCTCCATGTGCCCGTGAACAGAGTGGCCACGTGGCAGGGGTGGAGGCGTGCGCGTGCTCGACAACATGGACTCCCCCTCACCGAAGCTGCCCCAGCTCCTGCCGCCCCCAGGTGTCTGGTCTGCCAACACCGAGCCCTGCGGTGAGCCGCCCGGCGCCTGGTGGCCGGTTACACTGGGCCTCTTCCATCACAGACGGGGCAGAGACTTGTCCTCACTGGAATAGATGTATGTTCTGGGTATGGATTTGACTTCCCTCCACTGTATTGTTTCTGCCAGCACCAAAACCCATGACGTCACGAAAGCCTTATCTACTGTAATGGCGTTCTGGACAGCACTGCGTATCATCAAGGAACTGATTCCACAGCGAGGAAAATGCCGCGATGGGCTCAGGCCCGTAAGATTCACTGGTCTTGTCCCATGTCCACTAACTCAGAAGTGGCTGACAGTGAAAGGCGAGACAGCTTCCTGAAGAGTCAGTTAAGGGAGGTAACATCCTGAAAGGATGGGTTCTATCTTATCGGATGCCACACACACTTGGAATCAGGGTCCATTATGTGCGGCTGTGTCCCCATTGCCGGGATGTGCAGGTCTGGGAATCAAGAGTTGGAAGTACAGGTGTCCCTCTCATTAGTGCACTTCATGACCTACTTGCAGAATTTTTGTTTCTTGTCCTGGCAACTTTGAGATGGTTTGGAGATCTGTCTCCAGAGCGGAGTGCTTCCTCAGGGGTCATAGCAGTGGTCCCACTGAATTAGAAGCTGAGACTGCCACCTAGTCACTTTGGGCTCCTTATGCCTCTAAACTGTCAGGCAAAAAAAAAAGGGTTAATCCACTAGCCTCAGTGATTGATCCCAATCATGGAGGGGAGAGTCAGAGAGGAGAGTCTGGTTACCTACACAGTAGAGGCAGGGAGGACTGGGGACACAGGACATTTGCTGGGACATCTCTCAGTACTTCCATGACCACCAGTAGGGATTCCTGGAAAACTACAGCAACCAAAAAATAAAAATAAAGCAGGACTATTGAGGACCCGGGCCCTTCAGGGATGAAGGTTTGGGTCATCCTACCAAAATAAGGAATCCAGAACAGGTTCCTGCTGAGGGCCAAGGACATATGGAATGGGTAGTTGAAGAAGGAAGCCATGAGTGTCAATGGTGACCTTGTGACCGGTTACATAAATAGGCCTGTAGAAGCTTGCACAGCGTTTGCTTGTTACCCACACGTGTTTATTTACCAACCTTTTTCTTCTTTCTCCTTCCCATTTTTTATTTTACAAACAAGCTGTTGGAGGGTAGCATTTCATTACTCTTTAGGTAACTGAATTTTCAGTGGAACCCTGACTGAACTTGGGGGGTAATTAATAGAGCCAGAGATGGGCACAATGACCGCCCTGGGACTGTGCACCTTCTCATTTGGAGAAGAACCACCAGTAACAGAATCGGTTGTGTCTTTTAAGGTAGAAACAGAGAAGCACTCAATTGTTGCCAGGGGTCCCCATGCATGTGGGTTGCTGCTGATGGATGCTGAGTCGACGAATGGCCGGACTTGCCCGTCATTATCCACCTCTCTGGCCGCCTCAGTGTTTGTGCGCTGCTCACGGCCCGGCCCTCCTCTGCGCACCTGCTGAGTTCGGCAGAGAGGGCTTTAGCAGGGGCTTCTCCTCCTGCTCCTGCGCCTGTGGGGCGGGTCTCGCTTTGTCTCAGTCCTGCTTCAGTGTCCTTTACAGCATCTGATGGTGCCCAGCCCCGTGTCCAGAGAGGACAGCCCTCGGTGACTCAGCAGCCTGGCCTGGACCCGGTGGTTACTTTGCCCTGGGTCTCTGACACGGACGCTGTAGAACTTGTGCTCACAGCGGCTCGCCACCCCTCTGTGTGTCCCCCGGCCCTCCTCAGCCTGCCTGTGCCCTGGAGGTCTCCTCACCTTCTTGGAACTGTCACTGCACAGCTCAGGCTTGCACCCCAGCGTCCTCTGTGCACCTACCCAGCAGCCTGGGTTCTCCTGTCCTCCGCAGGGGTGTGTCAAGGACTGGGGGGGCGCTGTGATTTTACCCTGCTTGTGAGCTAAGGACATAGCGTGTCATTGTTTCAGAGATGTCGGTGGGCGGCCCACGGTTCTGGGTCGGAGATTGCTCATGGGCGCATCAGCAGCCACAGCCTTATGTTCGCATTGGTTCTGTGCTCCCAAGTCCACAGCTGCGATGCAGATAGGCCGGGATGAGGGTGCGCTCACGCAGGGGTTGTGTTCGCAGAGGGCGCCCTGAGCCTGAGTGGCTCTCTGCCCTCATTTGAAGTGGCGAGGAGACGACCCTGCTTCGTCCCTCCTCGGGGTGCCCCCTGCAGCGCTGGCATGAGGCCGGGGTGGAGAGTGGCCAGGGCCTTGCATGCTTGTGCTGGCAGTGACATGCGGGGCCCCATGGGCTGTGGACCGGCTCCAGCTTGGGCAGCCAGCCAAGCCCAGCCTTGGGCAAGGGTCCTTGTCGGTCTGTCTTCCTTTGGACGCTTGCTCTCCCTTATGCCTGGGGAGCCCTTGAGATTTCTCTGTGTAGTTACTTTGTTGTTGTACTTTCATAATTCTTTACATCCACTTGGACCCAGATTGATGCACTAGGTAACCATAAAAATTAAAATGTTTATTAATTTTTTACTATTACATCAGGCTAAGATGATTTCAAAATAAAACATTTTAAAGATATTGTATGGAGAGAGTAAGCTTAGCAGAAGAGACAAAATGGAGGAAAACAACAGCACTGTGCCTGAAACCAGTAGCCAGTTTTTTAATGTATAAAATCCCCCAACTGATGTGCTATGATCTGTATTTTACCGATAGAACATGTCTGACACCACATATACGTTTTTTTCCCTACATTGACCGGTTCTCTGACAACGGCTGCGTGTCTTACCGTTCGGTTCGGTTCTCACACAATCTGCCTGGAGTTCGCACAGACATCACAGGTTAGGGGCTCAGTCCCACAAGACTGCCCAGGACCACACATACTTCTGACTGACTGCCTATAAACCGGGGGCTCCCATGACCCCCTCCTCGGGTTCAGTACTTTGCTAGAACGACTCAGGAACAGAGAAATGGAAGAGGTGCACAGGGCGAGGTATGCGGTGGGAAGGGCCCAGAGCTTCCCCGCCCTCTGGGTGCATCCCCCTCCCCACACCTCCATGTGTTCACAGGCCTGGAAGTTCTCTGAACCCCATCCTTTTGTGTTTGGTTGAAGGTTCCATTTTGTAGGGATGATTAATGAACTCATTGGCTACTGGTGGTTGAGTCGATCTCCAGGCCCCCTCCCCTCCCCTCCCCTCCCCTCCCTGAGGCTGGGAGAGGGGCTAAAAGTTCCCCCTGCTGATCCTGTGGCCTATTCCTTCAGAGTCCAGCCCCCATCCTCAAAGAGTCACCCACCTTATTAGCATAGTCCCGAGTGTGGTTGGAGGGAGCTTGTTATGAACAACAGAAGATACCCCTCTCACCCCATCACTCAGGGAGTTCCAAGGCTTCACAACTGGGGGCACAAAGACCAAACATATATTTCTTATTATATCACAATATCACATGAGGTAATAAGACATTGTAAATATAAATATCCCACTATAAAAGGAATATGTACTATTGCCTAAATAATAAAAAAGCTTAGGGAGACAGTGTACCAACAAAGGGTTGGATGTTTTGGATAACCATCACTATGGGTGTTTTCCAGGGGCTGAAAGGGACTGCTGGTGTGACCCCTGGAAGACAGGTGTCCACTGTGAACAACTGAATTGACTTGTCTAGCTTTGCCATATCGATAGCCAATAGCCATCCACTTGGTTCACGGTCATGGCGCTATTGATAAATGCCCAACGTTTCAGTCTGCAAAACTTTGGGGATAATTGGGAAAGGGTGAAGGGAGCCCAACCCTAGTGTGTCCACAGCACCTCTCGATGCCAAAGGCACCCCGTGTGACCTAATGGTGAGGGCTCCCTGGCTGAGGGTTCCCAGAATGGGCACTCTGTCAGTGGTCATGGAAAGGGGGGTCTGCTTCCCAGCAAGAGGGAAGTGGATAGAGTGGACGCAGAGGCTAGTGGATCTTTTGGGTGCACAGAGCTTCTGCCAGAGTCTTCCCCCATCACGCAGATGCTCCATCTTCCTTCAGCCACCCTTCGTGCACTCAGCAAACCCTTAGCACCAACTAATTCAGAAACTAGACCCGGGCCTAGCTGAGTCTGCACCGGGGGCAGGAAGAGGCATTCTGGTTTGAGTTTTCAAGGAGGAAAGGCCTTGGACAGAGACATTGTTCTCTGGTACAAAGGACAGTGCCATCCGCCACCAAGCTGCTCACGAGGTCCGTTACAGTGACCCATGTCCGTAGGGAGAATAGGACGCCTGTGTTCTAAAGGGACGTGGGAGAAGGGACAAAAGGCTTCTGTGGTCGTAAATGCAAGTGTCAAGGTGATGAGAATGAATTGCCTTTCCTGGTCTGAAGATCACTGCTACCAGCCAGCAGGAGGCCATGGGGCGATGGTGGGGGCCTTGTCGTGGAGCTCCCTTGGTTTGAGTCCTACCTCTGTGGAGAACCTTGAGCAAGATCTAACCTTCCTCTGCCTCAGTGAAAGAGGAGGCAAGATGCACCCCTGAGAGCATGGCTGCTGGGTAAGTGGGATTTTGTACACGCATCACACAAATGCCTGTGCACATGTATGTGCCGTGCAGAGAACCTACTGTGCTGAATTTATCACAAAAGTTACTGTCCTTGTCCGTGGAAAGCTCCTGATGCAAAAGGGTGGAGGGACAGAGATTTCTTTCTGAGCCAACAGATTAGGGTCTAAAAATGCAGAAGGAACTCATTGGCTAATTTTGAATACTTAGAGTCCAGGAGGTCCCCAGTTTGGCAAATTGTGATGGAGTATCTGTATTTCATGGGTATCACATTTTATTATTTTTATACCACATCAAATTCCATGAATCCATTTGGTTTCTAATCAGTCATTCCAAAACCAGTGCTCCCTTCCAGAAGGGCAGGCCCAGCGTGAGCAGCGCTGGCATCCACTCTGGCGCTCGGGTTGGCTTTGGATCCATGGCAACGTTAGGACCCAGCTCAAAACAACAGGGCTTTTGTTTTTGTTTTTGTTTTTCAACTTTTTTTTCTTTCTTTTCTTCTTTTTTTTTTTTGAGAAGGAGCTGGAGGCTGGAGCATAGCGAGCGTGCCCCACACAAAGCCCCCCATCCCCCACCCCGCCCGGTCCTCAGCCTTGCTGTGTGTGTGTGAGGTCGTTTGTGGCCCGGGAGTGAGGTCTCATCTCTGTGAGGAGGGAGAAGGTGTTGAACTGACTCAGGCAAAGGCATCGAAAGAGAACTTGACTGTTTTTCCCTCAGCAGAACTCTGCTACAGGTTATTATCTGATTATACTTTTTATAACTTTTAAGGACTCTTGGAAATTTGCCATAAACCCGTGTCAGGTTTAAAGTTTGTAAAAAAAAATCACTGTCTTAGCCTATTTGTATTTTGCTAATGGGAGCAGTTTTTAATTTAACTTGTCTGTAAGCATCAGCATTTTTACGGCTTTGTGCCCTGGTGGGCCCAGAACAGGCACGCAGTACTCAACCACATGAAGCCAACTGATCAACAAAACCCTCCTCAGTTGATAACACGAGCTAAGTGATGAGGACTCACACACCTCAGTATGAAAATGCCGCTGTGGGGTTGAACTGTCTCCAGCAACAATGCCCATGCAGGTGGGCATGAGATGGCTTACTTAGCGATTTCAGTGAAGAACAAAATGGGGAAGATGAAAGATACAGACGTGTAAATCGAGAAGCCTAACTTCCGATGGTTTTCTATTGTAGGACAATAATATTCTTTGTGTTTTATTTATCTGTATTTTTGAAATCTTTATTTTTGAGAGACAGAGAGAAGGCATGCTCATGTGCACGTGTGCACACACGAGCAGGGAAGGGGCAGAGAGAGAGAGGGAGAGAGAGAATCCCAAGCAGGCTCTGATGAGTTGGGGCTCGATGCCGTGAACCATGAGATCGTGACCTGAGCTGAAAACAAGAGTCGGATGCTTAACTAACTGAGCCATTCAGGCATCCCTCTTTGCTTTTTATTCTATTTTATTTATTTATTTATTTATTTATTTATTTATTTATTTTAACGTTTATTTTTGAGACAGAGAGAGACAGAGCATGAATGGGGGAGGGGCAGAGAGAGAGGGAGACACAGAGTCGGAAGCAGGCTCCAGGCTCTGAGCCATCAGCCCAGAGCCCGACGCGGGGCTCAAACTCACAAACTGCGAGATCGTGACCTGAGCCGGTCGGACGCTTAACCGACGCTTAACCAGGCTCCCCCCTCTTTGCTTTTTAAAAACAAACTTTAAGTTAAAGATGTTGTAAAGAGTCAGCACTGTTTTAAAAATTTTCATATAACTGAAATATATCCAGAGGTATACTTATTATCTAATAGTTCAAATGAATGATAATATAAATAAAAATGTAAAGAATATGTGGATGAAATCATAGGAAGGATAAACTATTTTTGGAAATTAAGGACGTAAAATAATAAAATTGAGTAAGTTGATATTAAATTTGTTAACATCTAAAATGATCTCTTCTTAGACTTTTTTTAAAAAATGTTTTTAATGTTTATTTATTTTTGAGAGACAGAGACAGAGCGTGGGTGGGGAAGGGGCAGAAAGAGAGGGAGACACAGAAATCTGAGCTGTCAGCACAGAGCCCAGTGCAGGGGCTCAAGCTCACGGACTGCAAGATCATGACCTGAGCCGAAGTCGGATGCTTAACCGATTGAGTCACCCTGGCACCCCTCTTCTTAGACTTTTAAATGTGTCTTATGTAATATTTTTATATCACTAGCTCAAGTGATGAATTCTTAATATGTTGAAACTTTTTAAAAGATTTCTTGAGGAGGGCTCTTGCAGTATGCTCTGGGTGCAGCCTTGGGGGTCCCTGGAATGGCTGTGGCCTCCAGAAGGCCTGGGGTCGTCTGTCTGTCTGAACTGCAGGCTTGCTTCCTCCCTTTTCCAAGCCAGAGGCCAACTAGGACCATGGGAAGCAGAGGCAGAGAAGGGCAGTGTTAGTTGCTAGCGAGCGTAGTTTCTAAAATGCAAATCCCAGCGCTCAGCAGGGCAGAGTGCATGTGGGTACGTGGGTATGAGCCCCTCCAGGCGACCTGCTGCCCTTGTTGCTTCCTGGAAACTAAAAGGAGGATGAGGAACCTGAGAGCCATGTTGGGCCAAGACGGTCCTGCAGCCACAAGGCAGCTGAAGGGGCTCTTGGTGACTCTCTCAGGCAAACTCCCTCCTGGAGTGACAAGCATCCAGCGCCCCCCCCCCCCCCCCCCCCGCCCCATGGTGAATTGCGTGCCCGGTGTTCTCTCACTGGGCAGAGCACTCAGCAGGTCTCAGACTTGGATGTGCTCTGGTGGCCCCGGGAACTGGGTAGCAGTGTGGGGTTTGGGTTCTGGAGGTGGTCGGGGCCCCTCATATGGTGGTCTGAAAAGCGTAGCCTAGGGCTTGTCCCTGGCCGCAGCAGGATTGTTTGAGGCAGAGACCCACCCTTAGTTTAAAGAGAGTGGCCCCAGTAACAGGAGTTACTGCAGCGCCCACACGACAAGGAGACCTGAGGTGGGCACATGTGAAGAAACCCTTGAGAAGGGGGAAGAAGCCAGCAGGCGTTCTCAGAATTCTCAGCCTGTCCAGGCCACAAACTTTCTTCATCCTCAGGAAACGGAGGCTCACAGAAGGGAAATAGTTTATACCCAGGTTACATCACTGACAAGAGTGAAAGCCAGGATTTGACCCCTGGTCTGTCTTCAGAGTCCAAGCCCTGACCACATTGAAGTGCTGCCTTCATGCATGACAGCACATGGAAACGCCCCCCTCTTCAGAGAAGCAAAAGAGAAATATTTTCTCTATAATATTTTGGAGGTAGGTATTTCTTTTTGCAAATTCAGTATCTCTTTTCAAAGTAAGTCTTTGGGGGAACATATGAATAAAAGTGAAAGGAAGATGGGCCTATATGTGATTCTTCAGTCTTTAGTCTTTATTTTCCTAAGAGCATTTCTAGAAGCAATACTGTAGGAAGAGTTTTGTATGCATATCTGAGCTACCAAACTTTCATCAGATTCCTTATAAATAAAAATCAATCATAATTCCATCATTTAAAAACTATTGTGTTGTTTGTGCTCTCAGTAGCCAAAAGCTTTGTTTATTTATTTTCAGAGAGAGAGAGAGAGAGAGAGAGCAGGGGAGAGAGGGAGAGGGGCAGAGGGAGAGAGGGCGAGAATCCTAAGCAGGCTCCATGCTCAGTGTGGAGCTTGATGCAGGGCTGGATCCCATGACCCCGAGATCAAGACCTGAGCCCAAATCAAGAGTCAGATGCCCAATTGACTGAGCCACCCAGGTGCCCCAGCCACAGGCTTTATTAACAAGTGGCCAGAACTCCATCATCAGTGAATTACATCCTTCTGGATCACACATGCAGGAAGGATACTTTCTTACAGGACAGAATATTCCAGTTACTATTGCTGCAAGACAAGCTACCCCAAAACCTAGTGGCTGAAAATCCCCATATTTTATTAGATCCTACAAGTTCTATAGGTCAGGGTTTGGGCTGGCCTTGGCAGGGCTCTTCTTTTGCCCCAGGTGGTGTCCGCTGAGGTCCTTGCTGGTATTCAACTGGCACTTGAGTTGGCCTGGAGGGCCCACGGTGGCCTCACTCACATGCCTGGTGCCTTGACAAAGACTACTGGAAGGCTGGGCTGAGTTGGGACTGCCAACTTGAGTGCCGACATGTGGCCTCTCCAGCAAGGTGGTTTAAGGGTTGTCAGCTTCTCACACGGGGTCTGCCTTTCCCCAAAGGAAGCACCCCAAGAGAACCAGGTGAAAGTTGCATGGACTTTTTTGACCTAATCTCCGAAGTCACGTAGGTCACTTTTGTCACATTCTGTTGGTTGCAGGCAGGTGGAAGCCAAGCCAGAATCTGGGGAGGGGTTTAGACTTCACCTCTTGGAGAGGTGGCAGGGTCACATTGGAGAGGATCATGTGGGAAGGGAGAAATTGGTGGGGCCAACACTGGAAAATATAGCCTGCTCTATGGCCATACCCCATGCACATGCAAAATAAACTCCCCAGGACTCCCAAGGCCTCATCCCATTGTGGGGGCTAGATCTCCAAGATCTCACCACCTACAACAGGCCCACGTGCAGATGAGTGGGATGCCTCGGGAACGGCTTCTTCAGTGTGTTTCTCGCTCATTTTGAGACAAGTGACCTGACTCCATCCCCTCACCGGTGCTGGGACAGGGCTAGGATGGCCGTAATAAGACACTCCTACTCGAAAGGGGGGTTGTGGGATGTAGAGCAGGCACTGTCCATAGCAGTTCCGAAATCCACTGCAGCTCAGTGCGCCAGTTCCTTGACTAGGGGCTGGTAGTGTCCCTGGGAAAGATTCTCCATGGTTTCCAACTTTGCATTCTGGGGTCTTGATTCCACCCTCTAAGTCATTGTTCCTTGTCCATACAAAGAAGCCCATGTTTGCAGCGGAGTAGTTTTCTTAGTCTGCTGCAGGCCTGCCACGGCACAGGGGGCCAAATGCCTCTTTCCATTTTGTGCTATCTCTGGTGGTTTTAGTCCAAGCTGGTGTTGACGTTGTGAGTACAATTTCCCAATAACTGGGTCTTCTCTGACGTTCACTCCATGAGACACAACCCACGCCCAGAACCTCTTTGAAATGGGCCCCTTGCTAGTCGGGGCCTGCAAGACTGTTGTGACCCAATGCCCTTAGGTTCCCGGAAGGCTGTTAAGTGAGAGGGTCCGAGAGGTGCATGCGTAAGGTCCACAGAAGGCCTTGGCTCATCCGAATGGGTCTTTCAGATGCCAATTGAACTTTTTCAGAGGCCTTTACTGCCCCAGCCTGCCTCACTGTCACTCTGAGACCACATTTTCCCAACAGTGCCACAGATTCTGTCTTTGCCCTGAGCTCTCTTCTTTGAGAAACTTCTGTTGGGACGGATGGGGGTGAAGCATAGCTTCATTCTGAGCCCAGCTGCTCCTGACTCCTTCACAGTTCCTGGAAGGTCTGTGTGAGCACAGAATCATTTCTTCTTTGGCTGCCCTCTCTCTAACCATTTCTTATTATGTGCAGCTGCAAGGTACCTCGGGACCCTCGTAACACTGCCTGGAAACCTCCTTAACTGACCCCACAAGTTGATGAGCCTTTTCTACGCCCTCCACACGGTAGCCGTGGTGCCAGACTTCCCACCACCCGGTAGCAAGAGGCTTTTCCTTTGACTTCCAGTCACAGTTCCTTGCTTTTGTTGGGGACTGGCTGACGGCCTCTTCAAGCCTGCCCGCCTCACACTGACGCGGTCCACAGGGCCCTTCCAGCTTCTCTCTGTGGCCTGTCCCCGAGCTCCGCCACAGGTCCTAGCAGCATCCCGCTTCAAAGTACTCAGTTGTGTTCCAGCTGACAGCACGAAAACCTCAACTGCTGTCTTGGTCTTACTGGGTGCAAGGGGTCAGGGCACAGGGCACAGGGGCACGGCTCAGCCTGGCTCCGAAATGCATGAGGTCTCCTCTGGGAAGACCAAACAGCTGGGATGGCTCAAATGATGGGGGTGGGATCACCTGGAGGCCTCCTCAGTCACATGTCTGCACCAGGTAAGAGACCACCTGAAGGCTGGTCTCAGCTGGGACTGCTGTCTAGAGCACTAGGTGTGCTGTCCTCAAGTGGCCTGGGCTCTTCTAGTGACACTGAGAGGGGTGCCCTGAGAGTCAGAGTTCCAGGAGAACCAAAGGAAGCCACGTGGCCTCTTATGAGCTCACCTTGGAAGTCACTACTCTCTCTGTATTCTACTGGTTAAAGCAGATACAGGCCCACCCAGATTCAAGGAGAGGAAACACGGGGCCTGTTTCTTGTTGGGAACGGTGTCAAAGATTTCAGAGCCATTTAAAAAGTCACCACAGCTCACCATCTAACCACAAACTATTTACAAATAGTAGAGGACACAAGTCTTTTTAAAGACATTGTAAAGATTAATTTCAATTGAGGTGTGCTTTATATTGTGTAAATTTCATAGTATACTACACCAATTTTATCCTTTTAAAGATGTGGAGCATTCCAGCATCCCAGAAGACTCCTTCGTGCCCACTGCCTTTACTCTGAAACTTTCTCATGCTTGTCTTTGGATGGATACATGCCTGTGAGTGGGATTGTTGGATTACGGGATGGGTGTATGTTTATCTTTATGAGAAACTGTCAAATAGTTTTCTGACACAATTATACCTGTTGACTTCCCCACCCCCAGCAACATACGAGAGCTCCGATTGCTCAAGATATTCACCAACACTAAGTATTTTTGGTTTTTTAAAATGTAACCATTCTGATGAGGGTGTGGTGACACCACCTTGTGTTTTTGATCAGCATTCCTGGATGTATCAGTTAGTGTTTGCTGCATACCAAACTGTCCCAACATTTGTTCTAGAACAACAATTATTTATTTAGCTCGTGACTCTGTGCATTTGCCGTTTGGGATTTATTCTTCCAGCCATTTCTAATGCTGGCCTCAGCTGGCCTCACTGTTTTGTCTATAGTTACCATTGGGCGTCTAGGTGGCTCTGTTTGTGGAGGAGGCTTGGTGTTAAGTGTGTGTATGGTTGTGTGTGTGTGTGAGCGACTCAGTCAGGAGTGTGACAATGGAAACTGAATGGCATGTTGAGATTACTTTTGCTACTTCTACAGGCACATCACAAGACCAGCCCAAGATTTATGGGCCTACCTCATGCTGGGAAAAACTGCAGAGTCTTAAGGCCATTTTGGCCACACTTAGCTCTCTGGCCACGAAATATTTACATCCCTCACCACAAAGCATTGCTCATGCTATCTCAGGAACCCCCAAAGCCTCCTCCAATTATGGCATTAGGCTTGCAATTCAGGATCTCATGATTTAAATCAGGTCCAGAGGTACCTGAGGCTTGCTGGGTTCATTTCTTATTCCCAAGGTTTGTGCACAAAGAGAACAAGTCATTTGTGCCTCCTTGCACACACACACACACACACACACACACACACACACAGCACACGCTGGTGATACTCCGGGAGGAAGACACAATGGATGCTCCCATCCAAACAGGGGTATGTACAAAGCACATACTCATCACTGGTTTAGGGAAATCCTGAAATCCTGCAGGGTGGTGTTCCTGGGTCCCCAGGTCCAGGGAGGTAAATAGGCTCTGCTCCTTGTAAGTGGCTCACAAACGCCGTGTTCTCCAGCACTCTTTGGGAGTGGCATCGCAGTCCACTGTTTTCAGGGTGCTGGCCTCTGCCCCATCAGGTGTCCTTCCTTTTCCATAAGGAATGGCTCATGTTTGCTGCTGACTGGCTTTCTCAGAATGATAATTGCCCGTAGAAAGTTGGGGTCCCCACAGGCAGGATTCTTTCTTTCTTTCTTTAAAATATAATTTATTGTCAAATCAGTTTCCATACAACACCCAGTGCTCAATGCCCATCACCCATTTTCCTTTCTCCCCCACCCCCCACCAACTCTCAGTCTGTTCTCAGTATTTAAGAGTCTTTTATGGTTTGTCTCCCTCCCTCTCTGTAACTCTTTTTTCTTCCCCCTTCCCCTCTCCCGTGGTCTTCTGTTAAGTTTCTCAGGATCCACATATGAGTGAAAACATACGATATCTGTCTTTCTCTGACTGACTTATTTCACTCAGCATAATACCCTCCAGTTCCGTCCATGTTACTGCAAATGGCCATATTTCATTCTTTCTCATTGCCACGTAGTATTCCATTGTATATATAAACCACATCTTCTTTATCCATTCGTCAGTTGATGGACATTTAGGCTCTTTCCATAATTTGGCTATTGTTGAAAGTGCTGCTATAAACATTGGGGTACAAGTACCCCTCTGCATCAGCACTCCTGTATCCCTTGGGTAAGTTCCTAGCAGTGCTATTGCTAGGTCATAGGGTAGATCTATTTTTAATTTTTTGAGGAACTGCCACATTGTTTTCCAGAGTGGCTGTACGGGTTTCACAGCCAGTCTTATTTCATTTTGAACTAGCTCAGTCCCTTTTAGTCCAAGCTGGCAGTGCTTTTGCCAACATAAATTTCCTGAGGTGTGTTCCATTGTATGAATATGCTACACTGTGTATATGCATCCTCCTGTTGACTGGCATTTGTAACGGTACTAACTTTTTTTGCTATTGTAGATAAAGTTGCTATGAACATTCTTGGACAAGGCATTTTGGGGATGTATGTTTTCATTTCTCTTGGACAATGCCCTGGGGTTCTTTTTCTGAGCCACCGGGTACATATCTGTGTTATGAATTGTAACCACTCATTACTCATATATTAAAGCTCCAACCCCCAATGTGACTATTTGGAGACAGGGCTAATAGGGAGGTAATGAGGGTGATGAGGACATAAGGGTGAGGCCCCACTCCAATAGGACTGGTGTCCTTTATAAGAAGAGGAAGAGATACTAGATCTCTCTTTCTGTTATTCGAGACCCTGAAAAAGCAGTCATCCACAAGCCAGGAAGAGACACCAGAAACTGAATTTGCTGGCCTCTTGATCATGGACCGCCAATCTCCAGAACTCTGTCAAAATAAATGTCTATTGTTTAGCCAACCAGCCTGTGGTATTTAATTATGGCAGCCAGAGTGGACTTGTGTAGTATGCTGAGCTTTGTAAGAAACGGCCATTTTCCCATAGTGGCTGTAATATTTTACTTCCTCAGCAACGTGTGATAATTCTGGTTTCTCCACATCCATGCCAACATTTGGATGTCAGTGTTTTTAATTTTAGCTGTTCTGTGTAAAGGTATCGCATTGGGATTTTAATATTTATTTCTCCAATGATTAAAACTGTAGAGGGACTTTTTAAAAATGTACTTATTGACTATTTGTAAAATTTCTCTCACGAAGTGTCTATTCAATCATTTGCCCATTTCTATTTATTTAATTAGTTTCTGAGTTTTAGGGGTCTTATATATTCAGTATACAATTCTTTTGATATGCAAATTTAAAATGTTTTATTTATCTTTGAGAGCCAGAGCACAAGTGTGGAGGGGCAGAGAGAGAGGGGGGACAGAGAATCCAAAGCAGGTTCAGCTCTAACCACAGTTAGAGCTATGAGATCCTGACCTAATAATGTTCAATGGACTGAGCCCCTCAGGTGCCCCTGATATGCAGATGTTTTGCAAACACTTTCTTCCAGTCTATGGTTTACTTATTCGTTCTCTTAATTGTGTCTTTTGATGAGCAAAGTTTAAAATTTTGATAGTCTGATACTGTGGTCGGCAAATGGATTTGTAAATAAAAGTTTTATTAAAACACAGCTGCACCCAAAATAAAGCGGGGGGAGGGTGCGCCTGGCTGGTTCAGCTGGAGGAGCATGCGACGCTTGGTCTGGGGGTTGTGAGTTCAGGCTCCTTGTTGGGCTTAGAGCTGCGCCCATTCATTAACATACTGCCCGTAGCTCTCTTAATACTGCTGCAAAGGCCGTGTCTAGCAGTCTGACTGACACTGCCTGCAGGGCTTAAAATATTTACTACCTGGCCCTTTACCAAAAAATGTTTCCTGACCCCTGGTCTAATTTCCCATTTTTTAATTTTATTGTTAATGCTTTTTACATCTAAGGAAACTTTGCTACCTCTAAGTTTAAAGTTTTAGCTTTTATATTTGGGTCTATGATCCATCCCAAATAAGCGTCTGTGTAGTGGCAGGTAGGCATCTAGGGTCATCGTTTCTAAACAAATAGCCAGTTCCTGCAGCACATCTTCCAAAAAGACTTTTCTCGTGAAAATTGCTTGGGCACTTTTATTCGAAATCAATGACTATAAAAGTGTCTATTTCTGGATTTTCTTTTCTGTCCCATTGATCTCTTTGCCTATCATTTTGCCAATACCACACTGCCTTGATTACTGTATCTTTATAATAATTCTTGAAGTCAGAAGGTGTATATCTTACAATACTGTTCTAAGATTGTTTTGCTATTCTAGGTCCTTTGCATTGCTCTTTAAATTTATAAATAAACATTAAAAATTTTTTTCAATAAAAATTTACTCCTAAGCATTTGAGTTGATGCTTGTTCTGCATTGCTCTCAGCCTATCCTTGGGGACGCTATCGACTTGAAATGCCTGGGGACACTCACCGCACCCCCCACCCTGTTTGTCCACAGACTCCACCCCCACCCCACCCCACCCCACCCCACCCCACCCCACTGTTTGCACAAACTGCCACAGACTCCCCCAGGTGCAGCCAATGTGGCTGGATCCGCCCTTGCTATTATGACTGCAAGATGCCCAGCTGCAACCACCTTCAGGGAATTTTGAAAATGTGTTACTCACAGTTCCTGGAGGGTAACCGTCCAGCGCCCCACGGTGAGGTTGTGGTGGGGGGGGCAGGAGGAAGAGGGGAGAATATGGGCCTGGGGTTCTGCCTTTATTGAGGTCAAGTCCGGTAGCCTAGGGTTTTAGAGGTCTGGTGAATTTTAAACATAAGAGCAGGAATTGAATTTCAGGAAAGGAAAAGCAAGAGGTCAAAAAGTCAGGTCAGCTGGTGCTTTCTAAAAGAGGGAACTTCATGGGCAGGGTGTTGTGGCTTTTCATCTGGTGTGTAGCTGGCGATGTATTTATTGGAGATGGATGTCTGTGAAGTGGAGACCTTGGCACTCAGAAGCTTAACGTTAGGCACTTACATGATGCTTGAAAAAGGTAATTGTCAGGAGCTCACACTACAGTGCTGTTATATGTGGGTTTTAAAAAAGTTCATTTTCAATGTTTTGTTCCTAGCAAATAAAAATACACATATTTCTCTATGCAGATCTTTATCCTCCTATCTTGCTAAATTTACTTATTTATTCTAGTAGTTTTGTGATTCCTTAGGCCATTCTATGTGAGCAATCTAATTATCTGTGAATACACACAATTTTCTCTTTCGTTCTAATAGCTATTCCTTTAATTTATTTATTGCTTTACTTGCCTTATTGTGCTGGTCAGGATTTCCTATAAAATGCTGAACTGAAGTAGTGACAGTGGATACATTTGCTTGTTTCTAATGAGGATTTTCAGTAAAACATCATTAAGTATGATTTTTGTGTTAGGGTTTCTAAAAGATGCCTTTTTAGAGATAAAGATGTTCTACTTTTGCTGAAGAGGTAGGGAAGCTGAGGGGCTCCATCTCTGCCGTTTTTCTGCCAGGTCCCATTTACTCATGTCCCATATTTTGCCTTTGAAAAGGCCAAAGAAGCTTTGTTCCCACTTGAAGGGGGAAGCAAAAAAGTTCATCTTTCTGAGTCTTGTCCTAGGCCCTGAACACCTGATAACATCTAAGAAGAGCCAGATCTCAAACATGTTCTGGGACATTAACTTTGAACAAACCTTGGCTGACACTGGCATCAATACCCCCTACCTTTGGTGATTCATGGCATAACACCTATCATTCACCTGACACTTGCCTTTGATGGGACCCTACCCCGTATTCCTGAAGGAACACCTACATACCCTAGACCCCTTTCCAATATAAACCCCTAGCCCCCGGCGACGATGAGACTCCTTCTTCTTTCTGAGTCTCCCAGACACTCCATCTCCTCTTCTCTGTCACTCACACTGTTCAGTAAAGTCTGTTTTCACTCTTTCACTTTCCGGCTCACATTTGATTTCTGTCCTGCAGGAAGCCTAAGTCCCTCTGCTGGACTCCCTCCTCTGGGTCCTTGGATCTAGCCTGTCTGCGTCGCTGATGTTTAAAAACATCATGATTGGGTATTGAGTTTTGTCAAATCCTTTAAAAATTTTTTAAAGGATTGAATGATCATATGTTTCCTCTCCTTTATTCTGTTGAGATTGTAAATTGCATTGATTTGCAAGTGTTATAGTCCAATTTGGCACTACTAGGGTAAACTCCAGTCCACCTTAATAATGTATCAGCCCCTCCACTTATCATTGGGTTTGATTTTCTAAGATTTTGTTAAGGATTTTTGTGTATAATTTTATGAGAGATATCAGTCTGTAATTTTCTTTTATTTGTCAGGTGCTTGTATCAGAGTTAAGTTTCCCTCATAAAACAAATGGAAAGTGTCCATCCCCTGTTTTCTTAAAATTTTGTTAAATGTTGGTGTTATATCTTTTTACACATTTAATAGAATTCAGCAATGAAACAATTTGCGTTTGACATTTTCTTTGTGGGAAGGTTTTTAACAAATTCACTTATTATATATATTTTTCATTTTCTTTTGTGTCAGTTTTGATAAAGGTAATGCCTTTAAAGGAATTTGTCCATTTCATACAAATTATCAAATGTGTTTGCATAAAGTTGGTCATGGTCTTCTAATTTATCTTTTTAAAAATGTTTTCTTTATTTTTTTAAGTAATCTCTATGCCCAACATGGGGCTCAAATTCATGACCCCAAGATCAAGAGTTGCATATTCCTCCAACTGAGCCAGCCAGGCGCCCCCCATTTTTTTTTTTTTTTGAAGATTTTATTTAAGTAATCTCTGCACCCAATGTGGGCCTCCAACTCACAACCTGAGATCAAGAGTTGCCTACTCTACTGACTGAGCCAGCCAGGGCCCCCCCCTATTTATCTTTCTAATATTGGTGTGATCTGGGAAGAGGTCCCCCTTTTTATTTCTAATATTGATAGTTTTTTTTCTTTTTTTCTCTTGATAATTCTTGCTAAAAATTGATCAATTCTATTAATTTTTTTTAAAGAACCAACTTCTGTCTTTGTTAATTTTTTCTGTTATTTCCTAGTTCACGGACTTGTTTATTTAACTTAAAATTTATTTAGTTAATATATTTTCTGTCTTTGACTTAGTTTGTTTTTAATTTGCTTTTCTTTTCTTTTTTTAATTTTAGTTTCTTAAATTGGAATTTTATTTTTTTATTTTTTATTTAAAAAAATTTTTTCTAATGCTTATTTTTGAGAGAGAGTGCAAGCAGGGGAGGGGCAGAGAGAAAGGGAAACACAGAATCCAAAGCAGGCTCCAGGCTCTGAGCTGTCAGCACAGAGCCCGACGTGGGGCTTGAACTCACGAACCATGAGATCATTACCTGAGCTGAAATCGGACATCCAACTGACTGAGCCACCCAGGTGCCCCTTAAATTGGAAATTTGGATCACTGCTTTTAAATTTTCTTCCATTCTAGTGTAAGCACTGAAAGCATCAATTTCTTTCTAAGCTCTGCTTTATTTGCATCCCCCAAATATTAATGTACATGTTAGTCCATTTGGATAGTAATAACAAGGATACCATAAACTGTGTGGCTTACAAACAATAAACATTTGTTTCTCACAGTTTTAGAGGCTGGGAAATCCCAGATCATGCAAATTCAGTGTCTGGTGAGGGTTTCCTGGGCCACAGAAGGCGGTTTTCCCCCATGTGTCCTTGCATGGTGGAAGGGGCAAGGAGCTCTCTGGGGTAGTCTTTTATAAAGGCACTGATCCCATTTTTGGAGGCTCTGCTCCAATGATCTAATCTCCTTCCCCAGGCCCCACTTCTGAACACCATCCCCATGGGGATTAGTTAATGTAAGAATTTGGGGGACACAGACTTTCAAACCACAGCAGTACATTTTCATTATCACTCAATGAAAAAAAAATTTTTTTAATGTTTATTTATTTATTTATTTTTTTTTTTTAAATTTTTTTTTTCAACGTTTATTTATTTTTGGGACAGAGAGAGACAGAGCATGAACGGGGGAGGGGCAGAGAGAGAGGGAGACACAGAATCGGAAACAGGCTCCAGGCTCCGAGCCATCCGCCCAGAGCCCGACGCGGGGCTCGAACTCACAGACTGCGAGATCGTGACCTGGCTGAAGTCGGACGCTTAACCGACTGCGCCACCCAGGCGCCCCATAATGTTTATTTTTGAGAGAGAGCGCGAGCAGGGGAGAGGCAGAGAGAGGGAGACACAGAATCCGAAGCAGGCTCCAGGCTCCTAGCTGTCAGCAGATAGCTGGATGTAGGGCTCGAACTCACGAGATCATGATCGTTAAAGTCGGGCACTTAACTGACTGAGCCACCCAACGTGCTCCATTAAAAAAATTTTTTTTTTTAAATCATTACCACTCAATTTTTTAAAACTCTCTGGTTTCTTCCTTTGACCCATGGATTATTTAGATATATGCTGCTTAATTTCCAAATATTTGGAACTTTGCTAGATTTCTAATTGTATTTCATTACGGTCAGAGAATATACGCTAAGATTTCAATCTTTCCAATTTATTGCAACTTATTTTATGGGTCAGCAAGTATATTGTCTATCTTGGTTAACATTCCATGTGATCTTAATAAGGTATATTCTGTAGTTGTTTGGTGTATTAATTATGGTGGTTAATGAAGTCATTGGTGTGATTGTGTTTAGATCTACATCCTGTGTGTGTTTGTCCAGTTGTCAGTTACTGAAAGACAGATGACATTTGATGTTACTTGGTACTATTGTACATGGAATTTTTAGATTGCAATTTCTGTTGATTGCTACTATATTGGTCCTTCATCTCCAGCCTAGGATATTCACTTATTAGTTATAATGCGTTATTTATAGATTATTTTGGATTATCTGCATACACAGTCATGCCATCTGTGAATTGAGTTTTACTTTTTCCTTTGAGTCTTTACACATCGTCTTCCTTTTGCCTTCTTGCATTGGGGTAAGATCACCCTTCCACTGTTGAATAGAAATGATAGAGGACATCCTTCTTTTCTTCCTGAATCCAGGAGAAAAGCACGCACTATTTTGCTATGTTATCTGTTTTTAATAGATGACTAAGATTAAGATATTCCTTTTTATTTCTAGTTTTGTGAATTTAGTGGGTGTCAAGTTTTATGAAATGTTTTTTTCTGCACCTATGTTTTTCATCCTATAACCTGAAATGTGGAAATAATTTTGATTTTTAAATTTTAAACAAGCTTTCATTCCTAGAGTAAACCACACTTGGTCATGATATGTAATTTTATCTTTCACTGGATTGATTTATAGCAGAGTTATGCTGGCCTCATTGAACCAGTTAGGAAGTATTGCACTTTATTTTCTGGAAGAAAATGTTTAACACTGATATCATATTCTGCTGATATGTTTGGAAGCATTTACTAGTGAAGCCATCTGGGCTTCTTTGTGAGAAGGTTTTAAGTGATAAAATCAATTCCTTTAACAAATATGGAACTATGCAGATTTTCTAATGTCTTTTTGAAATGTTTATTTATTTATTTTGGGGAAGAGAAAGACACACACACACACACACACACACACACACACACACACCATGAATGGGGGAGGGGGAGAGAGAGAGAGAGAGAGAGAGAGAGAGAGAGAGAGAGAGAGAAAGAAAGAATCCCAAGCAGGCTCCACATTCAGCACGTAGCCTTACACAGGGCTCAGTCCCACCACCACGAGATCATTACCCCAGCAGAAATCAAGAGTCAGTTGCCAACCGACTAAGCCACCCAGGCGCCCCATTTCGAAATATTCTTGTTCAGTTTTGGTAAGTTGTTTTTCAAGGAATTTTCCCACTTTATGATTTGCTAAAATTTTTGACATATAGCTTCATCATCTGTTCATTATCTTTTAAAAATTCACAGAATCCAGGGGAGCCTGGGTGGCTCAGTCAGTTAAGCTGTTAAGCGTCTGATACCGGCTCAGGTAATGATCTCAGTTCCCGAGTTTGAACCCACATCAAGCTCTCTGCTGTCGGTGTGGAGCCTGCTTCAGATTCTCTCTCTTCTCTCTTTCCCCCTCCCCTGCTCATGCTCTCTCTCAAATAAATAAACATTAACAAAAAATCTATAGAATATGTACTTAATTCCCTTTTCATTCCTCATAGTTTGTTTTCCTGCTTTTTTTTTTTATCGTGGTCAAATGCACACAAAATTTACCACCTTCACCATTTATAAATGCACACTTCAGTGGTATTAAATATATTTCCCTCGCGTGCAACTATTGTCAACATCCATCTCCCTAACTCTTTTCATCTTGTAAACACGCAAACCCCATACCCATCAACTTCACCTCTTTACTCTCCTCTCCTCCCCCGGGCAACCACTACTCCATTGTCTGCGTGATTTTGACTACCTTTTCCTACCACCTCCCCCCGACCCCCCACCCCTACTACAGTGCTGCTACCTGCCCACCTTGAGACCACCACACAGTAAGGGCACTAACGTTTCCCTATTTCCCTTCTAATATCAAACTTCTTGGTGAAATGAAAACTTAAATCAATGTCTGATTTGTCAAGTGAAAAGAATGTCAAATGGTTCTCACTTCACAGCATAGATGGGAAAGCTAACTGAATTATTACAGAAAAGCAGAAAAAAGGAGGGCCTACTCCAGAAATCTGCCATTTCTGTCACCCACAATGGGTTTCTGTTCCCCACTCCAGGACCGGCCGCAGCGCCAGCTGCTCCACTGCCTAACGCGGCTCGGGCCCCGGCCCCCGCTGCCCCACCCCCTAACCCTGGTCCGGCCCTGGCCCAGGCTGCCCCACCCCTAATCCCGGTCCACCCGCAGTCCCCGCTGCCCCACCCCCTACCCCGGGTCCGGCTCCGGCCCCCGCTGCCCCACCCCCTAACCCGGGTCCATCCGCAGCCCCCGCCGCCCCACGCCCTAACCCGGGTACGGTCCCGGTTCCCGCTGCCCCACCCCCTAATCCGGGTCCACCCGCAGCCCCCGCTACCCACCCCTTAAACCCGGGTCCGGCCCTGGCTCAGGCTGCCCCACCCCCTAACCCGGGTACGGTCCCGGCCCCCCCAGCACCCCCTAACCCGGGTCCATCCGCAGCCCCCGCTGCCCCACCTCCTAACCAAAGTCCGGCAGCGGCCCCTGCTGCCTCGCTCCCAACACTGGGTGAGGCCTCCACTGTCCCCTCTCCACTAACTCGGGTCCGGCCGCCATCGCTCCACATCCCCAACTCGCGTACGGTTCGGGTCTCCGCCACCCACCGCCTCAACCAGGCTGGGGACCCACAACCGGCTGCAACCCCACCGCTGACCCCGCCCCTACAGGAGGCTCAGCGGGCACAGAAGGGGGCTCCGTGTTCCCCGTGCGCGCCACTGCGGGAGACGGGACTCGTGAAGTGCGCCTGCGCGACGCGCTTGGCCCAGAACTGGTCCTTCTCCTAGACCGGCCTGAGCGACTGCGCCTGCGTGCGGCCGAAGACGGTGGCTCCATTACCCGGACATAGGGACGAATGCGGACTGCGCAGGCGTAGGGAGCGGGGCCTAGGGAGGGGTTCTGTCCGCTGCCGGCCTGCGCGTACTGCGCTTGCGCGGGCCGAGGGCGGTGGCTCGGGCTCCTGGTAAGCGCTGTCTGCCCCTCCGCACCGGCGGTGTGGACGCAGAACTCAGCGGAGAAAGGCGGCTGAGGTAGGTTTCTCGTGGGCAGCTCAGGCGGCTGGACTGAACTGAGGTAGGACGTGCCAAGTGAGGGTCCTTGCCGGGCGTGTGCGTCAGTAGGCCGACTGAGGCCTCTATCCCCTTGAAGACCCCCGAACCTCCCTCTTAGGTGCTAGGAGCTCTGGCCGCTGACTGCAAGCTCCGCGACTGCAGGGCCACGCCCCTTACCGGCCACGCCCACCACCCTGGTTCCTCCCCCCCCCCCCACCACGCCCAACAACGCGGTGCCGTTTTCCCCAGCCACGCCTTCTCGGAGAGGTGCCCACCTCACTTTCGTCTGCGCGAGCCCTCATCCTCTGTGAGCCCCCTCCCTTTCCTACTTACCCCTGGTAGTACTCCTGCATCTAAGCCCTGTGTTTCACTTCATATCCCCCTCATTCTTTCTCCTCCCATCCCCTATTGCCTTTGGCCACTAGTCCCTGATCCTGGGTCGTCTACCCGGTGCCGCCGCACCCCCCCCCCCCCCCCCCCGCGCGCTGGTCAGCCCACCTGGCCCTGCCCCATCAACCGGATCCAGCCTCACCCTCCCCAGCCCCTTCCAGCAAACCATCCCTGTCCAGGCTCCATCCCGCCCTGGCCCCAGTTCCAGTGTTTTCCAGTGAAAATACAATGTATATATATTAGTGTTTGCTGTTAACCCTAAAACAAAAACAACAAAACCCTGCTAGGTATTTTGCCAGCAAAAATGGGTTTATTTAAGAATGGCAGATAATTACAATCCAGGATAAGCAGTCTATGGCTGAGAGTTGAAAGTGTAGTGGCTTCTGATTGGTTGGGTTGTGATAGTCTCTCATTGGTTGTACTGTTGCTGGGGGGAGGAGGAAATCCTTTCTGCTGCTAGAAGAGTGTAGTAGTATCCCCTGCGGGATCTGCTCTTTCTGGTGGGTCTGCAGGTAGCACTCATTGCTGGCCTCCTCTGACTCCATTCTAAACGACTCTGTTCTGTTAATTTTCACATTGTAATTATAGATCCCACAAAAATAAGTATTAAGTCATGAATAAGTGAAGCATGCATTTTAAACAAAGCACTGTTATGTAAGAAAAAACACATTCATGTTGGAGTATAGTATGGATTATACGGTCACGGGGAAAAATGAGAACTGAGAATGAGAAGGGAAAGCCTCTGGAAGATGTAGACTTTTTGGTTCCTGTTAGTGGAAACACTTGAAAGCCCCAGGTGCTGTTGACCTTGAAAATAAAACAACCAGTTATTTTTACCAGAAAAGTGGGTTTATTTGGAAATGACAGAGGAATTACAATTTCAGACCTGCAAACTATGGGGAAACTACTGGCAAATGGACTAGTGTAGGAGAGGAAGGTTACTTTATATAGAGAAAAAAGGTGGGGCACCTGGGTGGCTCATTCTGTTGAGCATTTCACCCTTGATTTGGGCTCAGGTCATGATCACAAGGTTGTGACATCAAGCCCCAGGACCCCATCATGGGGCTCAGGGCTGAGCGTAGAGCCTGCTTAAGATTCTCTTTATCTCCCTCTCTCCCTGCACCTCCCCTCCTCGTCTGCTCACCTTCTCTATTAAAAAAAGAAAGACAAGAGAAAAAGGAGGAAGTTGGGAGGAGCTGCTTTGAAGGAAAGGCCATTGGAGGAAAGTGAGTGTGGGTGGTCACCCTTCCTGATTGGCTGGGCTAAGGCTGTTTGGCTGTTTCTCATTGGCTGGGCTGCTGCCTGGGTAGGAGACCCTGCTGTGGTAGGAAAGTGAACTTTTTCCTGTCTGGTCTATAAGGAGTGGTAGGGTGTGAGAGCTCCCCCTGCTGGTCTCCGGACTACATTTCAAATGAGGTTTCCTTGATTTTCACAGTAAGGAATTTTAATTGGAGTGAAGGCTATCAGGGTTCCAAGAAAAGATTTGGCATTAATTTGTTGTTTTAAATCAATTCAGTAATCTAACAGAAACTAACAGTATTCATTAAATAAATAAGATCACCACCTTTGTAGACTAGTGAAGAAAACACACAGAAGTTCATAAATTTCAAATGCTTTCTATTGTTTTCATGAAGAATTTCATTTATAAATTTGATTTCTGTTTCATTCTTTAAAAACCCGTTTTACTTCCTTTTGGCATAGGATCTTTATCATGGACCGTAGAAGTGAAGCAAACTTAATTATTATGCAGGGTAACAAAGTATTTTCTCATTCTCTCTCTTTTCAAAAGTAGAAATGGAGGGGAAAATGAAACATTAAAAGCGGCAGCTATGCGGCAGATCCTAAGAGAACCATGGCAACATCAGATGACTGCCCCAGAAGTGAATTGCAGGTAATTTCAGGTCTGGTATGTAAGAACCTGTATTTAAAAACTATGAACATTGCAGAGAGCAGAGCTTAGCCACCAACCATGGGATGCTTAAATAGAGGAAATTACAGATGGCATTCTGAATTGGGCATCATAAACACCTCCCAGGAAACCTACCTTTGGTACCTGTGCTGGTGAAGCAAGCACATTGTTTTAGTTGTTTAATAAGGTCCTAGGCATAATGTCTTACAAGCAGGTTAGACACATTAGAAGTGATTTATATAGTCATACTTTTTTTCTGCCTGTAACACATCTAGTTTCATTCAGCTTATTAGTAAAAAAAAGATTACCCTACATTTCAAGGAATGTTGATTATATCAAATTAAAAACCAAATGAATACTCAAATAATCTTTTTTAAAAAATCAAACATTTTTATATCTGTGATGTCCAATTTTAACATTTCTTTTTTTTCTAGCCTTCTAATAGTTGTTCTAATTTCATTTGGGTTTTCATATATAGATTTGATTCATAGTTGTGTCATTAATCTTTCTTAATCATAAAACTTTTTAATTCCATGGATGTCCTATTCTTTTGAGAAATTTTTAAAATGTTGGAACTTATTGCAAACATTATTTGTACATGCCACACAAAAGTGAAAACTTGTTAACATTTTGTCATATTTGCTTTAGAATGTAAACATATATACATATATGTATATATTTTGAAGGAAACCATAGATAAATTTTGTGCCCCAGCCCCATTCTTCTTCCTCTGTTTCCACAGGCAAATACTACTGTGAATTATAAACTGATCTTTGTGCTTCTGCACAATTTTTTTACGTTTTTATACCTAGTATAGACATCTTTGACCAACATATGATACTCTTTGTGTGTGCTTTTTAGATTTTACTTAAGTGGCTTCATATTCTGTGTCATCTGCTGCTTGCTTTTTCCACTGTTACTGTAAAAAAATTTTTTTTAACATTTATTTTTGAGAGAGAGAGAGAGTGCGCGTGTGTGCATGCTAGCGGGGGAGGGACAGAGAGAGAGGGAGACACAGAATCTGAAGCAGGCTCCAGGCTCTGAGCTGTCAGCACATGAACCGAGAGATCGTGACCTGAGCTGAAGTCAGATGCTTGACCAGCTGAGCCACCCAGGCGCCCCTCCACTAATGTTACTTTTGGGGGATTTGCCCTTGATGTATGCAGGTCAGTTGCAGTCTTACTGTTATACAGTAGATGTACACCACATTTTAATTATTTCCCTTTTGTGGACACTTGATGTTTCCAGTTTTTGTCTATTTCCAGCAGTGCTGCAGTAAATATCCTACACATCTCCTTGTGCATACGTGCTCTCTGGTGTATACTTAGTAATGGCATTGCAGGGTGGAAGGGATTGCATATTTTCAGTTTTACTAGATAGTGATCAGTTGTTCTCCAGTTTACGGGTCTGCCAGGAACCCATATAGTGCTTGGTAACACTTGAGAGCATCAGACTTTGAAAGTTTGCTCAGTCTGATGAGTTAGAAATGATATCTTGTTATTTAGTTCTTAATTACTTGGGCATCTGTCATGGAAGTATTTCTGTACTGTTTGTGTTCATCCAGTTAATAGCGCTCTTCATTACAGAAGAGAAGCCTGCTATTCAAAATTTGTGTTTTATCTTTCCTTCCCCTGATCACCTTTAAGGGGTTTTATCACTTTCATCTTTTCAATGAACCAGTTTTGTCTTTGTTGAATTTCTCTGTGTTCATCTGTTTTCTATCTCATTGGTTTTCTCTTTTCTCTTTATTTCTTTTATACTTTGGGTTTCATTTTCTATTTTTATAGCATCTTGTGATGGAAGTTTGGATCACTGATTTAAACCTTCCTTTTCTTTAAGGGGTGCCTGGCTGGCTCAGTCGGTTAAGAGTCCTACTTGGGCTCAGGTCAGATCTCACAGTCTGTGAGTTTGAGCCCTGCGTCTGGCTCTGTGCTGACAGCTCAGAGCCTGGAGCCTGCTTTGGAATCTGTGATTCCCTCTCTCTCTGTCCCCACCCGCTCATGCTCTGTCTCTGTCTCTCAAAAAATAAATAAACACACACACAAAAAAAACCTTCCTTCTCTAATATATGTTTTTAAAGGTGTAACTTTACCTCTGACCATCAGTTTGCTGTACCTCACACACTTATATACATCATATTTTCATTGCTGATCAGTTAAAATACTTTCTAATATGTTATAGTGGAAATTAGAAAATTTCTGGGCTATTCAGACATGTGTTGTCTATTTTCAGACATTTAGGAATTTTTGCTTATCTTTTTGTTATTTAATTTTGGCTTGATTATGTTGTTCAGAAAAGATACTATTTAAAGTTTCAGTGTTTGGAAGTTTATTCAGGCCTGCTTTGTGACCTAGTCAGATGGGCTGTTTTGGCGAATGTTCCACATGCATGTGCAAAGAGCATGTTTGCTGTGGTTGTTGGTTTTCTATAAATGTCATTAAGGTCAAATGGGTTATTAGCGTTGTTTAAGTCTTTTGTGTCCTTTCTGACTTTTTGCCCGTTTGTTGTGTCATTACTGAGAGAGATGAGCTTCAAAAATGTCCTTTTTGATTGTGGATTTGAACTTTTTTTTTTAAATTTCCTTTTGAATCTATCACTTTTTGCTTCATGTATTTTGAATCTGTTACTTGGTGCATGGATTTAAGGTAGATTTTACTTTCTAGATTGATGGATTTTCATGAAGTCTTTCTTTTTACCTATTAATATTTCTTACCCTGTGTCTATTTTGTCTTATGTTAATACAGCTGAACCAGCTTGCGTGGTACACATACACCAATATTTTGAATCTATTTTAAATCTAAGTCCGTATATTTAAAATGTTTCTCTTGTAAAGAGCCTATAGGTATGTCATTTTTCCCCCTTGTCGGGTAACTTCTGCTCCTAAATTGGAGTATTTAGTCTGTTAACTTTTAACATAATGACTGGTGTGGTTAAGTCTAACATCTTGCTGTTTTTCTGTTTCTTCTTTGCATATTCTTTGTACCTTTCTCCATTCTTGCCTCCTTTTTGATTAATAAAATATTGTTTGCAATTCCACATTATCTCCTCTATTGGCTTTTCATGTGTATCTTTTACTGATATGTTAGTGGTTACCCAAGAAATTGTGATATGCATCTTTAACCTATCTCAGTCTTTTTTTTTTTTTCGACCACTTCATGATGTAAGATTCCTCCAAATTACTTGCCTTTACCAGCCCCCATTTTTGTGCTATTTGTGCTATTATTGTAACATACTTTACTTCTTTATATGTCATAAGCCCCGTAATGAATTATTATTGTTTCCTTATACTGTTTAAGTCTTTCTTATAAAGGATAAGAAATAGTCTTGTCTCCCTACGTATTTACTTTTCTGGTGTCTTTATATCTAAAACTCTGGAAAATATTAAAGACTGTGATAATGCCGGTTGCTGGTGAGTATTCAAGCAGAGAGCACTCGCTGCATTGCCGTGAAGTGTCAAGTGCTGCACCTTTGATGGAAAGAATCTGGCAAATGTGTGAATGAAAACCATGCATATTTTTCAGCCCTGATAATCTATCCCATAGAAGTAAAATATCATGACATAAGGATAAATGTGTAGAGATGTTTGTGGCCACATTGTTTACGGTGGTAGAAAGTTGGACACCAAGAGAAAGTCCATCAATCAAGGGTGACTGAAGAATCAGGAAGAATTCCTTTTGTAGAGTATTATATAGTAATTGGAAATTATAAATTAGAGTTCTAAGAATTGGGGAGTTTTTTTTGCAAGTTATAATGTGAGTAAAAAAACCCCAAAATTAATAAAAGGGTTTGTGACATCCTTCACAAACAACTATGTCAGAAGAAAAACCGCATGTGTGTGGGTGTATGTGTGCATGGATGTGTGTGTGACACGGGCATGGAGAAAGTGTGGGAGGATGTGCCAGGTGACTGGTAAAGGTTAGGGAGGGCAGTGAGAAGCTGATGGTGTAGGTGGAGCAGGGGCAGGGGAAGGGGAGCAAGCTAAAAAGGAAATTATACTGTGTAAAATGAATCAGATTACTGTAGTAAGAAAATGTGCAAAGGATACAGATAGGCAACTAACAAAAAAGATGACCAAAAAGTACTTGAAAAACATGTTTGACCTCACTAAAAATTAAAGGCAGATGGAACTGGAGCACCTGGGTGGCTCAGTCAGTTCAACGTCTGACTCTTGATTTCGGCTCAGGTCATGATCCCAGGGTCATGGGATTGATCTCCAGCTTGGGCCCTGCACTGAGCATGGAGCCTACTTAAGATTCTCTTTCCCTCCCTTTGCCCCTCTCCCCTGCTTTCTGTCAAAAAATAAAATTAAAATAAAATAAGATAAAATAATAAATTGTAAAATTATAAAAAAAATAAAGGCAAATGGAACTAACAAAGACAGTGTCTCCACATCAAACTGGCAGAGTTGAGTGATGATGCATGTCCACTGTTGATAAGGGTGTGGGAAAACCATTCACTGTTTTCTTTTATGATTATTCAGAGACTAGAGAGCGAGAATGAGCAGGGGAGGGGGAGCGAGGGGCAGGGTGGAGAGAGAGCAAATCCCAAGCAGGCTCCATGCTATTGGTGCAGAGCCCAACACGGGGCTTGAACCCATGACTGTGAGATCATGACCTGAGCCGCTATCAAGAGTTGGATGCTTAGCTGACTGAGCCACCCTGGTGCCCCTCTTTTAGTTTTATGTAGGTCTGAGGAGCTACCTTTCTGGAGGGTATTTGGTGGTGATATCAGAAGTTATAAAAGTGGGGCACCTGGGTGGGCATCTGACTCTTGGTTTTGGCTCAGGTCATGATCTCACGGTCCGTGAGTTCGAGCCCCACATCGGGCTCTGTGCTGACAGCTCAGAGCCTGCAGCCTGCTTCGGATTCTGTGTCTCCTCTCTCTGCCCCTCCCATGCTTATGCTCTGTCTATCTCTGTCAATAATAAGTAAGTGTTAAAAAAAATTTTTAAAAAAAGTTTGTCTTACATAATTTATAATGTAAAAACTGAAAACAGTTTAAGAATACATAATGAGATCAGATAAATAAATTAAGATTATTCATAGAATGGAATACTATCAGATATTAGAAATGTATTTAGAAGTAATTTAATGAGGAAAATACAATTAAAAAAATTTTTTTAATGTTTATTTATTTTTGAGACAGAGACAGAGCATGAGCAGGGGAGGGGCAGAGAGAGAGACACACACAGAATCCGAAGCAGGTTCCAGGCTCTGAGCTGTCAGCACAGAGCCTGACGCGGAGCTCAAACTCATGAACCGTGAGATCATGACCTGAGCCTAAGTTGGACGCTCAACTGACTGTGCCACCCAGGCGCCCCAAATACTCACAATTTAATGAGTGGGAAACTTGTCACAAGGCAGAATTATATGATCTCCATAAATACCCTATATGCACATATTATATGTACACTTAAAAAAAAAAGCTGGAAAGAATATAAATGTTAGTATGTTAATCATTATCCCTGACCAGTGAGCAAGATTACAGATGGTCGTAATTTTCCTCTGGGTACACTTGTGCTTTCACACATTTTCCAAAGAATGTGAATTACATTTATGTTTAGGAAAATTTGTTTAAAATGTATATATGGGGACAGGGTTGCTTCATTGAACTGGAACGTGTGGTTGGAGGTTCTCCCACCCCCAATGGGTGTCTTCCTGGCAAGTCTGTTCTGATGGAAAGTGGAGACTGGGCAGGTGCACTCTAGGGCTCCCCTTCTGGGTCCTGAGCAGCGTGTGACAGCAGCAGTGCAGTCTGAGTGAGGCTGCGAGGGTTGTGCCGGTCCCTAGCACCTTCCTGAGGCCTGCCCAGTTCTGCAGTTCTGCCCTCGGGTCTGACAAGGTCCCCAGAGCGTGATGCCCAGGAACAGGTCTTCTTTCTCTTAGGGCTGGTCACTACTTTGAGGATGATGTTCATGGTCAGTCACCAGGTAGATGCTAAAAGTGCCTCTTATTTCTTTCTTTGATGTTCTCTTTTGGATGTATTAATAATTTTGTACTAGAGACATAAAGGTAGAGCGAAGGTGAGCTCCCTTGATCCTGCTACTGAAGATGACTCAACTTGTAGGATTAAATCTGGTCACACGAATCTTCATTTGAACCCAAATGAAATAACCAAAAGGCTACAAGTTATTAGGATGGACAGAAAGAGAAGCACCATCGTCATCTCCTGTTCTTTCCTTTGCTTTGAGCAGGAGGGAGAGGGTCTCATGGAATGTGGTGGCCAGGAGCATCTCCAGGAGAGTGCGCACCCGGAAGAGTTTGTGGCCATTGCAGACTATTCTGCCACTGACCAGACGCAGGTAACCCGATGCACTTGCTCACGTGCAGTGGCCATGGGCCTCGGTCCATGTTTTTTTTTTTTTTTTTTTTTGATTCAGTATGCTAAATGACAGAAGTAGATGTAATATTTGAAGAAGTCATACCAAAGTTAAGTAAAGAGGTATTCAGACGTTTAGAGCCCAGTGAGACCTGTGAGTGACCCTTCTCTTCCTACCCTAACAAGTTCCAGTCCCAAGCCTTAGGTGAAAGATACCTGGTAAGGAATCGGGGGAAGCACCTGCTCCAATTTCTGTTTGGAAACCTTGGTTTAGAACCTATTCTAGTTAATGAAAAATAAGGCTATAAGATAAAGATACTGACTTGAATGTAGCTTTTCCTACTTTGTAACCCAGTAAATGAATCACCTACCACATAGCTGAGTTACTGTGAAGCGGCTGTTCAGAAATTCTGTCCTAAGCCATTTGAAAATGTTCATCTTTCCTTTAAAAAATACCATGTGCTTTTCTTTCATGTAGATGTTCCATAAAAATCTCTAAACCTTGGTATCATTTTCACAAATTGTGAGTCGGTATAATTACCTGTTGGGTCCTTTTTGAAATAGCTGTGATTTGGGCCCCAGTTATGGGGGATTTATCACTGAGCCACAATTGAAATACCACTTTCAGGTTTTTCTTGAATTTTGACTTCTGTGTATGTTTTTTCCAGCTCAGCTTTTTGAGAGGGGAGAAAATTCTCGTCCTGAGACAGACAACTGCTGACTGGTGGTGGGGCGAGCGCGCAGGCTGCTGCGGGTACATACCTGCAAACCACCTTGGGAAGCATTTGGAGGAGTGTGATCCTGAAGACACGTGGCAGGATGAAGAGTACTTCGGCAGCTATGGAACCCTGGTATTGCATTCCAGATCCCTGTTCAGTTGGCCAGGTGCTGGTATTGCATTCCAGATCCCTGTTCAGTTGGCCAGGTGCTGGTTTCTTCTCTCTAGTTTAAAGTTAGCTTCACCTGGACTGCTGCTTCTTGTGGTTTAGAGCAGGGTTTGCAGACTTTTTCTCTGGCTAGTAGACCATGTGGTTACTCAGCTCTGCCATTGTAGTGCAGAAGCAGTCATAAAACCGTAAGTGAGTATGGCGTATTCTTTTGATTTTTAAAAACCATTAAAAATCATTCTTGACTTGCAGGCCATACAAAAACAGGTGGTAGGCTGGATTGGCCCATGGTTGTTTAGAGAGATTATCTGACCAATGGGATTATGAATTTTTCTCAGCATTTAAAAAAGAGTAATACATTTTACTTTAAAAATAAAATACAAAAAAGTTACACAAGTCAACAATAATACCTTTATAAATAACTGACTTACTAGTTGTGTGTGTGTGTGTGTGTGTGTGTGTGTGTGTGTGTTTTCCCAATTTGGATAAAGACCCATAATCCTAAAGTCCAGACAGCTCCTGTTTGTATTTTAAACCTAGATGAAAACAGATGCCTGCAGAATAAACATTGTAGACCTAATGTTGAGTGAAAGAAGCAAGACATCAAAGAACTTTTGATTCAATTATATAAAATTACAAAGCAGTGTTAAAAGGTATCGTTTATGAATGTAAGTGGTGAGACTCTAAAGGAGATCAGGGACCTGGTTCCCCTGAGAATCAGGATGGTGGTTACTGTTTGGGGGGGGGGGGGCTGTGATGGTGTCAACTTTGAAAATAAAATCGTTATTATACTAGCGAAGCCTGTTTATTCGCGAATAGCAGGGGAACCGCAATCCAGGGCAGGCAGGCTGCAGGGAAGCACAGGCAAGTCTGGAGAACCAATCAGTAGGGAGAAGGGGTGGGCGGGGCTGCTTGAAATGAAAGCCCATTGGAGGATGGCGGCTGCTTCTCCTTGGCTAAGTTTGGCAGTTTCTCATTGGCTGGGCTGCTGCTCAGGCCAGGAGAAAGTTGTTCTCGTGCTGGGTAGTGAAGTAGGCTTCTTCCTTCGGGCTGCTGGAGTGGTAGCGCAGGAGCCGCACCCTTCAGAGCTTCCCTCTCCTTTTCAGGGAGGTTTTCCACCCTCATTTTCGTATCAGCCAGGCTGGGGTGGAAAGGTTGGGGGGCTGGCAGTATTCTGGTATTGGCTGCACAAGTGTTTGCTGGAAAACTATATTTGACAGACTGTAAGGCAGTTTTTAATACACTTTTTTTGTAGGTGTGTTATATTTGACAAAAATGTTACAATAAATGAAAACCACCTGTGTATGTACATGATGAGAGCTTTCAAATTATCAAGAAAGAGTATTTTGTTGATTTTAAAAGGGCCATATTGGTGGTTTATTTAATGACTTTTCATCATGATAAGCCATGCTGTAATGGACTTGCTTTTACATAAATCTTGTTTACCTTTTGCTAGAATTTCTATTGGGTAAATTTGTAGGGTGTATGTATGGTGTTTTTTGCTTTGGTGGATCTTTCCAATTTGCCCTCCAGAAAGATTGGCTGATTATACACCTACCAATAGTATGTGGAAGCTTATATATCACAACCACAATTGCCACAGTGAAAACAGATTTCTAATCCTAAAAGGGAAATATGTTATCTCTTGATTCTGGTTTCTGTTTGTTATTTTAATTTAATTTAATTTTATTTATCCTTAAAGTTTATTTATTTGTTTTGAGAAAGGCAGAGACAGCTGAGTGGGTGAGGGGCAGAGAGCAAGGGGGAGAGAGAGAGAGAGGAAGAGGGAGAGAGAGAGAATATTCCAAACAGGCTCTGCACTGCCAGTGTAGAGCCAGACGTGGGGCTCGAACTCACGAAACAGACCATGACCTGAGCCGAAACCAAGAGTTGGTCGCTTAACCAACTGAGCCATTCAGGTGCCCTGTTATTTTTATTTTTATTTTTTTAATGGTTATTTTTGAGAGAGAGAAAGAGAGAGGGAGTAGGGGAGGGACAGAGAGAGGAAGACAGAATCTGAAGCAGGCTCCACAGTGTCAGCGAAAAGCCCCATGTGGGTCCAGATGTAACCTCTAGATCATGACCTGAGCCGAAGTCAGCTGCTCAACTGACTGAGCCACTCAGGGGCCCCCAGTTTCTTTTTTTTAAAGTCAGATTGGTCACCTTTTATATTTTGTTGGCCTTTTCTATTTCTCCATTTTCTTAGGTAAACTTTCATATACTTTGCTCATTTTTCTTTTTATTTGTGTCCGTTTCTCTGTTGAATAAGCTGGTTAGCCTGGAATTACACTCACCACTTGTCTCTCATCTTTTCCCATGGAACTCTAAGTTTTATGGTCTGATTTGTCCTTTTTCTTTGTGGCTTCTGGATTTTGTGTCCTACTTTGAAGACCTTCACTCCAATATTATAAATATCCATACTTTCTTTTAGACTTTTGTGACCCCATTTTTAACAATGAAATATTTAAATCAATCTGGAACTTACTAGTTGTAAAGAATAAGGTAAAATTACAACTTAATTTCCCCACAAATATTCAGCTGTTCCAGCATCAGTTATTGGATGATCCTCCTTTTCCTGATGATATGAAATGCACGTTTATCATACATTACATTTCTAAATTCTATTTGTGTAATCTCTGTTCTGTTTCATTGATCTGTTTATTTCTTCTGCTGCTCCAGATGCTTTTCATTATTGTAGCTTTTAAACATCTGGGAGGCTAGGTCTCTAGCAGTCCTCCTGTTTTTTAGTGCTTTCATGGCTAGGCTGGTCTCTAGTGTTTGAAGCTAATTTTATTAGCATTTGTTGTACACCCTTCCCCAGGCCAAATTGGCTGGCGTTTTAATTGGTATTGCATGGAAAGTTTACATTAATTTAGGGAGAAGTGACATGTACATCACATCACACTCACTTTCCCCATTTCTTGAGCATTGTTTTATGTCTCTCAGAGTTTTAAGGTTTATTTTATTTTTTCTTTCTTTCTTTCTTTCTTTCTTTCTTTCTTTCTTTCTTTCTTTCTTTCTTTCTTTTGGTTTTGATCATATTGGGTGCTTTGCCTTTCTTGTTAAATCTATCCCTAGATGTTTTTATGTATTATTTTTGTAAGTGGTTGGGTGAAGTGTTCTATAAATATTAGATTAAGTTGGTTGATAGTATTGTTTGAGTCTGTGCCCTTACTGATTTTCTTTCTACTTCTCTCTCAGCTACCGAGAGAAGGATATTGATCATAATTGTGAATTTGTCTATTTCTTGTTGCATTTCTATTGGTTTTTACTTAGTGTATTTTGAAGCTTTGTTATTAGATACAAAAAGTATTTAGAATTATTAGGTCCTGTTGCTAAAGTGATTCCTGTGTTACTATGACCTGACTCTTCGTTGCTGGGAATATTCTTTGATCTGAAATATATTTTGTGTGATGAAAATGCCACCATCTAACTTCCTTCTCCTGGCATCAGCATGGTGCCCCTTTGCATGCTAGTTCTGACTTTCTGTTAAGGTGGATCACTGCAGGCAGGATGGCTGGGTCTTGACTCCATCTACTCTGACCCTCCAACCCTTTGTGTTTCAGTCTTCAGTGTCTTTATGAGGAGCCACGATAGGCTCATGCAGGCACCGTCCAGACTTCCTGTTTGTGCTGACATGGTCTGGGTAGCTTGACTGTCCCCCTCTCAGCCATGCGGGTTTTCTGCAGCTTGAGATCTAAGAGGTGAGGTGTGAGGGATGGTGCTGTGGGTGCAGCCGCTCTGGGCTCTGACTGCCACCTGTAGCTTCACGAACCATCTGGAGGAGGCTTTCTCTGTTTCCCTGAGGATTAGTGTGATTCCTGTGATGTCGTATGTTATCTTGGGTTTCATGTGTTTTCCTCCCTCTGGACATGGCTGGGGGCCTCGAGCTCACCCTCTGAGGGTCAGCGAGGTTGTTACCTCCCTCCAGAGCAACAGTTTTGGGTGGGGCCCTGTGTGCCTCCTCTAGCATCTCTGCTGGTGGCTTGTCCACGGTCTCTCTTGATGGATAGTTGGCCAAGTTGTATCTGATGGGGAATTTGGTGGTTCCTCCTGTCTCATGTGGGAACAGTGGTCAGGAGGGTAATATCTGCACCATCTCCTCAGTGATCCACCCCTGCTTCTCTGCTCTCCTGGCTCTTGGGGAGGTGAAGGGAGAATCTCTAGGCAGCACCACAGTGAACTGAAGGATTCTAGAAACTTCCATCTCATTCCTTCACTGTTTTATTTTTGTCTAGTGGCGTATTTGTGTCCTTTGATTTTTTTTGTCTTTTGTTTTCTCTATGTTGCTCATATTTTTAGGCATGGGGTGGTGGGATCAAGAGGGTTTGCTCAGTCTCTGATCTTCCTTCTTAAACCAGAGCTCAGGATAGCTCAGATTGTAAGCAGTGATTCCGAATGTGTATTTCCTCTAGAAACTTCACTTGGAAATGTTGGCAGACCAGCCACGAACAACTAAATACCACAATGTTATCCTGCAGAATAAAGAATCCCTGAAAGATAAAGTGATTCTGGATGTCGGCTGTGGGACTGGGATCATCAGCCTCTTCTGTGCACATCATGCGCAGCCCAAAGCAGTGAGTAGGAGGCAGCTGTCCCTTCAGCGGCTTGTGAGCTGAGTCTTGGTGTGGTCCCGTGTGCAAAGGCCCTGTGTCGGTGAAACGGGCAGTGTGCTCTGGCAGGCTGAGCCTATTGGACGTTGTGATGTTGGCGTAATGAGTCACAAACAGCACAGAGTAGAAGAGGAGAGAATAGAAAATATCTGAGTGAGTTGCATGTTGTGGGATATTTTTTGGTAAAATGTTTATTTCAGTTGAATAGAGAAACATATGTGTCCCTGTGTTGGGGCTGAGCCACTGGTGTAGGTCACTGTCCAAGTGATATCCCTGCACTGAGCAGGGACCACCTGGCAGGGACAAAACAGACCACTCTCCATGACACAAGGTGGCTTCCCTTCGTCCTCTTCCCTTTAAAGTATGCGGGGTGGGCCGTGCAGAGCTGAAGCCCTGCGGCGGCCCCCGGCACAGGTGGATGAAACTCCTAGTTTATAAGTGGAGCTGTGGTGCAGTGACCACTGGAGTTCAGGTGCTGTCAGAACCGAGGCGTATGCACACACGACCTTCCTCTGACAACCTGGATTTGAAATGGTCTCAGCCACTGATATCCATAAAGTCTGACTCTTCTCAGGCCAATACTGAGAAGCTCCTGCATCAGTTATCAGTTATGGGTTGTGTTGCTGCGTGTGTGGGAGCTGGGCCACTGGGTCGCACCCGGGGAGGGCCCCTGCGGTGGGTGCCCAGTATGGGTGTAGGGCCTTCCTCTCACCTGCAGCCCCCTGTCTGTTTTAGGCAGGAGGTGGAGTGAAGGTTAGAGGTGGCTCCCTTGGCAGGGCTCCGTCTGTTGGAGATAGCATGGTGTGGCCCAGCTGCCATTCCTGCTGTCTGGCACTGTCGTTTCCGTCTGTCCTTGTTTTCTCTGATGCCGACTCTGACTCAGCTGAAGCAATGGGCTCAGGGAGAGCAGATGACAGGCCGCTTTGCAGGGTGGGACATGCACTGATGGCACTTCTCCCATATGCAGGTGTATGCAGTGGAGGCCAGTGAGATGGCCCAGCACACAGGGCAACTGGTCATGCAGAATGGCTTCGCCGACATCATCACTGTGTTCCAGCAGAAGGTGGAGGATGTGGTGTTGCCGGAGAAGGTGGATGTGCTGGTATCCGAGTGGATGGGGACCTGCTTGCTGGTAAGGGGCACTGGGACATGCGGGTGGCTGTGGATTGCACCAGGGAAGTGCAGATTCCAAGCAGGGGACATGGACTGGGTCCAGAGGGGCTGTTGTGAGCAGAGCTTCTAGGGGAGAGCTGCAGCTGTTTCATGTTAAAGTGAATCCACCTGGTGCCTTTCCTGGCGCTGACCTCTGCTTAGTGCAGGACAGCCTTGAGGCCACAAAATCCACCACTTGTGGCAACGGGGCGGGGAGACCTTGAAGGCGATATGCTAAGTGAAATAAGTCAGAGGCATACTGTATGATCTCACTTACACGTGGAATCTGAAAACAACAACAACACAAAACTCACCCACCAAACTCCTAGAAAAAGAGCAAATTTGTGGTTAATGGGGAAAAAGGGGGTTGGGGAGAAAGAATTGGAAGACCATGGTCAAAAGGTACAGACTTCAGGTACACGAAAATGAGCAGTGGGGTCACGATGTATAGGGTGGTGACTACAGTGACATACAGGACAGTCGTTAAGAGCGAACAGTTGACCCTTGAACAATGTGGGTTTGAACCATGTAGGCCCACTTACACATGGAATTTTTTTTAAGTAAAAAACATTTTTTAATGTTTATTTATTTTTGAGAGAGAGATAGCACATGAGTGGGAGAGGGGCAGAGAGAGAGGAAGACACAAAATCTGAAGCAGCCTCCAGGCTTTGAGCTGTCAGCACAGAGCCCGACGTGGGGCTCGAACTCATGGACTGTGAGATCATGACCTGAGCCGAAGTCGGACGCTCAGCCAACTGAGCCTGCCATGTGCCCAAAGTGATAAATACTAACTAAACTTTTATGGTAATCATTTCACAATACATGTAAATCAAGTCATTGTGCTGTACATCCTGATCTTGTAATTATCTTAGAGAAAGTTGGTGACAGGTTGGTGGTTTTTTAAAAACACAAAAAAGCATGTGCAATATGATTCCAATTTTTTCTAAGTTTATTTATTTTTGAGAGAGAGAGCATGAGCACGAGGGGGGAGGGGCAGAAAGAGAGGGAGAGAGAGAATCCCAAGCAGGCTCTGCACTGTCAGCACAGAGCCTGATGTGGGGCTCGAACTCACGAACCATGGGATCATAACTGGAGCCGAAATAAAGAATCAGATGCTTAGTCAAATGAGCCACCCAGGTGCCCCTAGTTTTGTTTTTAAAAACTGTACATGGCGAGAGTCCTGGGTAGCTCAGTTGTTTAGGCATCTGACTTTGGCTCAGGTCATGATCTTGCAGTTCCTGAGTTCGAGCCCCGCATTGGGCTTTCTGCTGTCAGTGGGGAGCCCACTTTGGATCCTCTGTCCCACTTTCTCTCTGCCCCTCCCCTGCTCGTGCTCTCTTTCTCTCAAAAATAAATAAAAAACATTAAAAAAAATTCATAGGTAGCAATGACCTAGCCGGCTGCAGGTAGGATGTTCCAGGTATGGTGGGGAAAGCACACCCCACCCTGTGTGTCCCAGTGAGTGCAGCTATGGATCTAGGACAGCATGCAGGGAGAAGCTATTTCAGGACTTTGAAAAGCATATAGTAGCTGGAAGGTTGAGAAAGAAGGCCAGAACTTGAAGTACACCGACCTGGTCTTAAGTTTATTGTTATTCCTCCTGTGGCTCTGTCTCCATACGTTAACTTTAGTAATTTAGATGAAAAAGACCAATTCTTTTGAAAAGTGCAAACTTCTACAACTAACCCACAGTGAGGTAGATAACTTGAATAATCAAGTAAATACTAACAGTATTAATTTATAGTTGAAAACCTTCTGTGAAGAGAAATCTGTAGGCCTAAATTATTTCACTGGTGAAATCTACAAACACATTTAAGGAAGAAATAACACCAGATCTGAGCAATGTCTTTCAGAAAATGGAAGAGGAGAGATACTTCCTAGTTCATTTGGTGAGACTGGCATTACCCTAATACCAAACCCAAACCAAAAAGAACTCATGTTCATAAATGCAAAAATCCTCAAAAATATTAGCAAGTATAATCCTGCAATACATAAAAGGAATAACACTACAACAAAGAAGAGATTATCTTTGGAATTCAAGGCTGAGTAATTTACCATATTAACAGTCTACAAAAGAAAAATCACATGATGCTATCAACACACAAAAAATTTGACAACATTCAAAATAGTTTTAAAGTTTCTATTGAGATTTCTTATCTGATCTGTGTGGTTTTTTTTTCAGAAGTGTTGTTTAATTTCCCAAGTATTTTTTGATTTTCCAGCTATCTTTCTGTTATTGATTTCTAGTTTAATTCCATTGTGGTCTTGAGAGTAGACATTGTATGACTTCTGTTCTTTTAAATTTGTTGAGATGTGTTTTATGGCCCAGAATGTGGTCTGTCTTGGTGAGTGCTCCACGTGAACTTGAGAGAAAACTGTATTCTGCTGTTGGATGGAGTGGTCTATAGATGTGCATTGTATCTAGCAGATAAATGATGTTGAGTTCAACTATGTCCTTACTGATTTTCTGCCTGCTGGATCTGTCCTTTTCTGATAGAGGGATGTTAAAGTCTCCAACTATGATAGTGGATTCATCTGTTTTCTCTTGCAGTCCTATTTGTTTTCACCTCACACAGTTTAATGCTCTATTGTTAGGTATATACATGGTAAGGACTGTTATATCTTCTTGGAGAATTGACCCCTTTATCATTATGTTATGCCCCTGTTTATCTTTGATAACTTCCTTCCTCTGAAAGCTGCTCTGAAATTAACATAGCTACTCCTGCTTTCTTCTGATTAGTGTTAGCATCGTCTATCTTCCTCCATCCACTTAACTTTTAGTTTATAAGTGTCAGTATATTTAAAGTAGGTTTCTTGTAGACAACACTTAGTTGGGTATTAGTTTTTGATCCACTCTGACAATCTTTGTTTTTTAATTGGTATATGTAGACCACTGACATTCAAGTGGTTATTAATATAGTGGGATTAATACATCTACCATATTTGTTACTGTGGTCTATTTGTTATTCTTGTTCCTTGTTCCTGTTTTTTTCTTCTACTCTTTTTCTTCTATGATTTTTTTTTAAGCAAATAAAGTTAGGTAATTTAATGAGCATAAATTAAGGGTGAATTAATTTAATGCTCAGAGGTATATTGGTTTAGAACCTGACATGAACATGCTGATATTGTAAACTTAAGATTCATATTTTTGTATGGAGAACTATCTATCATGCTAATGGTCAACAAAAGAAAGCTGGAGTAGCCATACTTATATCAGACAATCTAGACTTTAAAATAAAGACTGTATCAAGAGATGCAGAAGGGCGTTATATCATAATCAACGAGTCTATCCACCAAGAAGACCTAATAATTGTAAACATTTATGTGCCAAATGTGGAAGCACCCAAATATGTAAATCAATCACAAACATAAAGAAACTCATTGATAGTAATACCATAATAGTAGGAGACTTCACCATCCCACTCACAGCAATGGACAGATCATCTAATCAAAAAATCAACAAGGAAACAATGGCTTTGAATGACACACTGGACCAGATGGACTTAACAGATATATTCAGAACATTTCATCCTAAAGCAGCAGAATGTACATTCTTCTCCAGTGCACATGGAACGTTCTCCAGAATAGACCATATACTGGGACACAAATCAGCCCTAAGTAAGTCCAAAAAGATTGAGATCATACCGTGCATATTTTCAGACCACAATGCTATGAAACTTGAAATCAACCACATGAAAAAATTTGGAAAGGTAACAATACTTGGAGGCTGAAGAACATGCTACTAAAGAATGAAGGGGCTAACCAAGCACTTAAGGAGGAAATTAAAAAGTATATGGAAGTCAATGAAAATGATAACACCACAACCCCAAACCTCTGGGATGCAGCAAACATGGTCATAAGAGGAAAGTATATAGCAATCCAGGCCTTTCTAAAGAAGGAAGAAAGATCTCAGATACACAACCTAACCTTATGCCTTAAGGAGCTGAAAAAAGAACAGCAAATAAAACCCAAAACTAGCAGAAGACAGGAAATAATAAAGATTAGAGCGGAAATTAATGCTATCAAAACCAAAAAACAGTAGAACAGATCAATGAAACCAGAAGCTGGTTCTTTGAAATAACTAACAGAATTGATAAACCACTAGCTAGTTTGATCAAAAAGATTCATATTTTTGTAAATTGATGGCGCATTCACTTTGTAGACCATTTCCAATTTATAAAAATATTTTTCAGTTGTAATCTCTCTTGAAGCTCACTTTATCTGTAATCTGTCTGTTATCTATCTTCACTTGTATTAAGGTATAAAATTATAAGATATTTAAAGTATGCAATATGACTATTTGATAGCTGTATACATTATCAGTAGCTTCCCCCCGTTGAGTTAACCCATTCATCACTCACAATAATGGTGTCATCAGTTATAGTCACCGTGGTATATAATAGATATTCAGACCTTATTCATTTTATAATTGACAGTTTGTAGCTTTTTACCAATGTCTCTCTATTTTCCTCACCCCTGAGCTCCTGGTAACCACTTTTATACTCTCTGTTTCTATGAGTTCAACTTTGAAAAACTTTTTTTTTTTAAAAAGATCTCACATATAAATGATATGATGCAGTATTTGTCTATCTGTGGCTTATTTCATTTAGCATAAGGCCCTCTAGGTTCATCCATGTTGTTGCAGAGGTTTGGATTTCCTTCTTTCTCGTGGGTGAATAATATTCCATTGTATATAACTGTATCTATATATATATATCACATATGTATCATATATACATATCTATTTCACTTTTCCTTTATCCATTCATCTGTCAGTGGACACTTTGGTTGTGTCCATAACTTGGTTATTATGAATAATGTTTCAGTGAACATGGGAGTGCAGATACCTCTTTGAGATAATGATTTTGTTTTCTTTGGCTATAAGCCCAGAAGCAGGATTGCTGGATCACATGGTATTTCTGGTTTTAATTTCTTGAGGAACTTCCATACTGTTTTCCGTAGTGGCTGTACCAGTTTACATTCCCAGTAACAATGTTCCAGGGTTCCCTTTTCTACATGTTCTTACTAGCATTTGTTACCTTTGTCTTTTTGATAATAAACATAGCAAGGCTGATCTGATACCTCATTGTGGTTTTGATTTGCATTGCCTGATCATTAGTGATATTGAGCATCTTTCATGTACCTGTTGCCCATTTGTATATCTTCTTTGGAAAAAATGTCCTTTTGCCCAATTAAAAAGCTTTTTCTATTGGTTTGTTATGAGTTCCTTGTATATTTTGTGTTTTCACCCCTTATTAGATATGTGGTTTGCAGATATTTTCTCCTATTCTACGGTTTACCTTTTTGTTGTTGATGATGGTTACCTTTGCTGTGCATAAGCTTTTTCATTTAATGTGGTCCTACTTGTTTATTTTTGCTTTTGTTGCCTTTGCTTTTGGTGTCTAATCCAAACAATTATTGGCAAGATCAGTGTCAAGAAGCTTATTCATTGTGTTTTCTTCAAGGAATTTTATGCTTTTAGGTCTTATGTTCAAATATTTAATCCATTTGCAGTTAATTTTTGTGTGTGTTATAAGATAGGGGTCCAATTTCCCAACACCATTTCATAGTGGTTATCCTCTACCCATTGCATATTCTTGGCTTCTGTGTTGAAAATTCATTGATAATTAATGCATGGGTTAATTTGTGGACTCTCTGTTCTGTTCCATTGGTCTATGTGTCTGTTTTTATGACAGTACAATGTTGTTTTGATTATAATAGCTTTGTAATATAGTTTAAAGTGTGAGGTCTTCAACTTTGTTCTTCTTTCTCAAAATTGCTGTTTATATGGAGTTTTAGGGGGCGCCTGGGTGGCGCAGTCGGTTAAGCGTCTGACCTCAGCCAGGTCACGATCTCGCAGTCCGTGAGTTCGAGCCCCGCGTCGGGCTCTGGGCTGATGGCTCCTCAGAGCCTGGAGCCTGTTTCCGATTCTGTGTCTCCCTCTCTCTCTGCCCCTCCCCCGTTCATGCTCTGTCTCTCTCTGTCCCAAAAATAAATAAACGTTGAAAAAAAAAATTAAAAAAAAAATATATGGAGTTTTAGGATTGCTTTTTCTATTTCTGTGAAAAATGCCATTGGAATTTTGATAAGGATTGAATTGAATCTGTAGATTGCTTTGAGTAGAGTAGACATGTAAACAATTTTAATTCTTCCTATCTGTGAACTCAGGATATTTTTCTACTTGTTTGTGTCTTTAATTTCTTTCTTCGTTGCCTTTCACCTTTTTGGTTAAATTTATTTCGAGGTATTTTATTATTTTTGATGCAACTGTAAATCGGATTGTTTTCTTAATTTCTCTTTTTGATAGTTCATTGTTGGTGTATAGAAACACAACTAGTTTTTGTATATTTATGTTGTATTCTACAACTCTACTGAATTTGTTTATTCCGACAGATTGTGTGTGTGTGTGTGTGTGTGTGTGTGTGTGTGTGTGGAGTCTTTAGGATTTTCTATGTATGTCATCTGCAAATAGACACAGTTTTACTTCTTTCTTTCTTATTTAGATGCTTTTTATTTCTTTTTCTTGCCAGATTGCTCTGGCTAGGGTTTCTAGTACTGTGTCGAATAAAGTGATGAGAGTGAGTGTCCTTGTTTTTCACTTGATCTTAGAGGAAAGCTTTCTGTTTTTCAGTGTTGAGTATGGTGTTAGCTCTAGGCTTGGCATATGGGTTTTATTATGTCGTGATATATCCTCCCAATACTCAATTTTTTGAATCTTTATCATGGAATGTACTTGAATTTTATAAAATGCTTTTTTGCATGTATTGAGATGCTCGTATAATTTTCATCCTTCATTTTGTTAATGTGGTGTATCACATTTATTGATTTGCTGTGTTGAACCATGTTTGCATCCCAGGAATAAATCCCACTTGATTATGGCATATGATCCTTTTAATGTACTGTTGAATTCAGTTTGCCAATTTTTATTTGAGGATTTTTCCATCTGTGTTCATCAGGGATGTTTGCCTGTAATTTCCTTGTAAATTTTCCTTGTCTGTCTTTGGGTAATGCTGGCCTTGTAAAATGAGTTTGAAAGTGTTCCCTCCTCTTTGATATTTTGGAAGAGTTTGAGAGTTGGTGTTGATTCTTTAAATGTTTGGTAGAATTCACCTGTGAAGCCATCTGGTTGTGGACTTTTGTTTGTTGGGAATTTTTCAGTGACTAATTCAGTCTCCTTACTGGTAATTGATTGGTCTGTTCAGATTTTCTTATTTCTTCACGATTCTGTCTTGGTAGGTTGTGTGTTTTTTAGGATTTTAGGTATTCTTCTAGATTGTCCAATTTGTTGGCATATAATTGTTCATAGCAGTCTGTTGTGATCGTTGGTGTTTGTGTGATGTCAGTTGTAATGTCTCTTTCATTTCTGATTTTATGTATTTCACCTCTTTTCTTCGTGAATTGGTGAATCTAGCTAAAGATGTGTTTATCTTCAAAAAAATTAGCTCTCTGTTTCATTGGTCTTTCCTGTGCCTGTGTAGTCTCTATTTCATGTATTTCCACTCTGGTCTTTGTTATTTCCTTCCTTCTACTAACTTTGGGTCAGTTCTTTCTTTACTTCCTTAGGTGCAAAGTTACATTGTTTATTTGAGATCTGTCTTTTCCCTTAATGTAGGCATTTATTTCTATAAACTTTCCTGTTCAACCTGCTTCTGCTGCACACCACAAGTTTTGTTCTGTTGTGTTTCTGTTTTTGTTTGTCTCAGGATATTATTTGATTTCTCTTTTGAATTCTTTCACCCATTGGTTGTTCAGGGATATGTTATTTAATCTCCACATTTTTGTGAATTTTCCCAGTTTCTTCTTGTTTTTGATATCTAGTTTTATACCATTATGGTCATAAAAGATGTTTGATATGATTTCAGTCTTCTTAAATTTATTAAAACTTGTTTTCAGTGTCCTAACTGAAATGTTCCATGTGTACTTGAGAAGAACGTGTATTCTGCTGCTGTTGGATGGAATGTTGTTTGTATGTTTTATTCGGCCATCTGACCTCATGTAGTTTAAATCTGGTGTTTCCTTATGATTGTTTGTCTGGATGACCTATCCGTTGTATATTTGCTTTATGTATTTAGGTGCTCTGCCTTTTGAGGTTTTGATTGGACTTTTTATATGACTCCATTTTCTCTCCTTTCTGAGCATATCGATTACACTTTTTTTTAAAACTTTTTAAGTGGTTGCCCTCTGGTTTGCGACACACAGTTACAACTGATTCAAGTCTACCTTCATGTAACACTATACTACTCTATGGGTAGTGTTCCTTGCAACAAATAATCCTGATTTATTCTTCCTGTCCCTTGTAACATCATTGTCATTCATTTCACGTATATATAAGTAAACATTATACATGAGCATATGTATACTTACATACATAAGCATACATGGTCAAATACTGTGTTGCTATTATTTTGAACAAATTGTTAGATCAATTAAGAAGAAAAAAGTTTTTTTTTTTAAATTTTAATGTTTATTATTTTGAGAGAGAGACAGAGACAGAGACAGAGAGAGACAGAGACAGAGACAGAGTGTGAGCAGGGGAGGGGCAGAGAGAGAGGGAGACACAGAATCCAAAACAGGCTCCAGGTGGCGACCCGTCATCACAGAGCCTGCCTGACATGGGGCTCAAACTCACAGACCTGATCGAAGTCAGATACTTAACCGACTGAGCCACCCAGGCTTCCCAAGAAGAAAAATGTTTTAATGTTATCATCACTTGTTCCTTCTTCAGTGCTTTTCTTTATGTAGTTCTAAGTTTCTGATCTATATCATGTCCTTCCTTCTAAATAACTTCTTTTTAACGTTTCTTGCAAGGCAGGCCTACTGGCAACAAATTCCCTCAGTTTCTAATTATCTGAGAAAGTCTATTTCTCTTTGATTTTTAAAGTAATTCTAGATTGGTGGTTTTTTTTCTTCAACACTTAAAAAAATTTTTTTAATGTTTATTTATTTTTGATTGCAAGAGAGAGAGAGACAGAGACAGAGACAGAGACAGAGACAGGGTGTGAGTGGGGGGAGGAGCAGAGAGAGAGAGATACAGAATCTGAAGCAGGCTCCAGGCTCTGAGCTGTCAGCACAGAGCCTGACATGGGGCTCAAATTCATGAACTGCGAAATCATGATCTGAGCTGAAGTCAGATGCTTAACCAACTGAGCCACCCAGGGGCCCCCTCCCTCAACACTTTTAATATTTCACTTCATTCTTCTCTTGCCTGCATGGTTTCTGAGGAGAAGTCAGATGTCATTTGATCTTTATAACTTTGTGGGTAGAGTGTTTTTTTTTTTTCCCCTCTGTCATCTTTAAGGATTTTTCTTTATCTTTGAGTTTCTGTAGTTTGACAATGATATGCCCAGGATACTGGTTTTTTTTTTTTTTTTTTTTTTTTAATTTTTAAAAGTTTTCATTAATTTATTTTGAGAGAGAGCGAGCAAGCATGAGCAAGGGATGGGCAGAGAGAGGGAGAGGGAGAATCCCAGGCAGTTATGACCTGAGCCAAAATCAAGAGTTGAATGCTCGATGGACTGAGCCACCCAGGTACCCCATAGGTATATTGTTTTAAGCATTTATCCTGCTTAGTGTAATCTGAGTTTCCTGGATCAGTGGGTTGCTATCTGACATTAATTTGAGGACGTTCTCAGTCATCATTGCTTCAAATATTTCTTCTGTTCCGTTCTCTTTCTTCTCCTTCTAGTATTCTCATTTTGTGTATGTTACACCCCTTGTAGTTGTCTTACAGACCTTGGATATTGTGTTCTGTGTTTTTGTTTGTTTGTTTGTTTGTTTTTTGTCTTCATTCTCTTTGCTTTTCAGTTTGGGAGGTTACTGTTCTCATATCTTCAAGCTCAGAGATTCTTTCCTCAGACATGCCTTGTTTCCCACTAAGCCTAACAAAGGCATTCTTCATTTCTGTTACAGTATTTTTTTTTTTTTTTTTTTTTTTACTTTGAACATTTCTTGGGTCTCTCTTAAGATTTTGATTTCTCTGTTTACATTGCCCATCTGTTCTGGCATTCTTTCTACTTTATCCATTAGAACTCTTAGCATGTTAATCATAGTTGTGTTAAATTCTCAGCCTGATGATGCCAACATCCCTACTATATCTGAGTCTGCTTCTGATGCTTGTTATGTCTCTTCAAACTGTTGTTGGCCTTGTAATTTTATTTGAATTTTTTTTTTTATGTTTATTTATTTTGAGGGAGAGAGACAGGGCACGAGCAGGGGAGGGGCAGAGAGAGAGGGAGACACAGAATCTAAAGCAGGCTCCAGGCTCTGAGCTGTCAGCACCGAGCCCAATGCAGGAAAACCAAGAGATCATGACCTGAGCTGAAAGCGAATGCTTAACCCACTGAGCCACCCAGGCGCCCCAACCTTGTAATTTTTTTATTGATAGCCGTGTGTGATGTGTTGGGTAAGGGAATAGCTATAAATAGGCCTTTAGTAATGTGGTGAGGTGTGGGGGAAGCAGAAGCATTCTGTGGTCCTGTTAGGTCTCAGTCTTTTAGTGAACTTGTGTTTCTAGGCTGTGAGCTTCACAAAATTTCTCAATTTCTTTTCTGACTTTTGGGTGGGACACGATGGCTAGAGGGGTCTGGAGTTGAATATTGCCCTTTTCCCAGCTCAGTTAGGTTAGGCTCTGATTAGCTGGTTTCTCCAGAGAGCAGATCCTGTTAAGAAGAACAGAATACTCTGGCATGTTTCAAAATGGTTTTTTCCCCTCTGCTCTGTCAGAGGCATGAGGGGATTTTTCTCTGGTTGCTGTGGAGCCTGGTGGAGGTCCAGGAGGGAAAACTCACTAACATGTGGGGGTCCCCTTATGACTTAGCCCACCTGGCGTTTGTAACACTCAGAGTTGTCTACACTGAGCCTCCAGCAGTTCATCATTGTTGTTCGTGTTGTTCCAGGAGTTAGGGTTCTGCTCTAGTAATTTGTGATTTTCTGTGTAAGCTTGTTGATTACTCTGATTTTGGAGGGAGCAGATTGCTCTGTGACCTAATATCTCATACATATCTAAGAAGAATTGTGGAGTTTTCATTTGCTTTTTACTTGTTAGGGCAGAATGGCAGCTTCTAAGCTTCTTATATGCTGTGCTGGAAAATTCAGCTTGAGTTCATAATTAAATTCTCAACAAACTTGGAATAGAAAGGAATTTACTCAACCTGATAAAGGGCATCTATAAAAAACAAAACAAAACAAAACAAAACACCTATAGCCGCCTAATGGTGAGAGAATCAGTGCCTTCCTCCTAAGAGGAGGAAGAGGTAGGATGGCTACTCTGCAATTCCTGTTCAACACTGTGCTGGCAATCCTAACCAGTGCAAAAATGAAAGAAGAAATAAAAGGCACACAGATTTAAAACAAAGAAATAAACCATTCCTGTTTCCAGACCACATGATTGTTTTTGTAGAAAGTCCCAAAGAATCTCCCCCCAAATTTCTTTGAACTGAAAGGCAAATTAAGATCACAGAGTGATCAAAATGAACATACAAAAGCCAGTTTTAGTTTTTTAATTTATTTTTTGAAGGCGGTCATATTTTCGTATGCTAACAATGTACAATAGCATTTACAAAGCCCCCCAAACATGAAATACTTAGGTAACAAAACATGTCCAAGTTTTGTATGTGAAGAACTAGAAGATGCTGATGAATGAAGTCACAGAAAACCCAAATAAATGGAAAGGCAAGGTGCTCATGGACTGGAAGACAACATAGTAAAGATACTTCTTCTCAAACTGATCTGTAGATTTAATATAATTCCAGTCAAAGTCTAAGCAGGATTTCTTTTGTGGATATGACCAGCTCATTGTAAAATTTTTGTGAAAAGTAAAGAAAATAGAATAGTGGATACAGTTTTTAAAAGAAGAATAAAATTGGAAGAATTACATACCTGATTTGAAGACTTGGCATAAAGCTATTGTAGTCAAGACAGTTTGGTATTGCTAGAAGGATAGATACATAAGTCAATGGAACAAAATAGAGAAATAGATTCCTAAAAATACAGTCAGTTGATTTTTAACAGGGGAGCGAAATCACTTTAGTGAAGAAAAGATATAGTCTTTCCAACAGAAGATATTGGCATAGTTGGCCATCCATATGCCAAAAAAACCAAAAAAACAAAAAGGGAAAAAAAGAAATTCAAGGCTTATACCTTCTACCAGAAATGAAGTCAAAATTGATTCTAGATCTAATTGCATAGACTAAAACTGTAAACTTTCAGAAGAAATCTTGGGAGAAAATCTTCATGGGTTAGGGAAAGAGTTTTTAGTTGATTCTTAAAGCATGATCCATTAAGGAAAAAATTGATATGCCAGACTTCATCAAAATTAAAGGTGTCTATGTTAAGAAAATGTTAAAAGACAGTGTTAAAGATATAGTAAGATTAGGAGAAAATATTTGCAAATCACATATCTAATGTGTATCCCGAATATACAAATTATGTATACAAAATATACACATTCTAATGTGTATCCTGAATATCCTCAAGATTCAACAGGAAGAAGGTCAACAACCTAATTGAAAAATGGGCAAAGGACTCGAGCAGATACTTTACCAACGTGGATATATGGATGAGAAATAAGCATGTGAAAAGACATTAAACCTTGTTAGCCATCAGGGAAATATAAACTGAAACCATAATGAGGTAACCCTACACACCTGTTGAAATGGCTAAACTTTTAAACAATAATACCAGGTGCTATGGAGTGACTAAAACTCATAGGAATCACACAGCCGCCCTAGAAGACGGTTTGGCAGTTTCTTATAAAGTTATAGGTACACTTACCGTATGACCCAGCACTTATACGTCTGGGTATCTCCACTGGAGAAGCACAAGCTGTGTTTACACGGAAACCTGTATGTGAATGGTCGTACTGGCTCTAATTACAATTGCCAAAAAGCTGGAAACAACCTAAGTGTTCTTCAACAGGTGGTTAGATAAACAGCTGTCTACATTCGCACAATGGGGTCCTACTGGTCAGTAAAGAATGAACTATTGTGGGGCGCTTGGGTGGTTCAGTTGGTTAAGCATCTGACCCTTGACTTTGGCTCAGGTCATGATCTGGCAGTTTGTGAGATCGAGTTCCGTGTTGGGCTCTGAACTGGGCATGGAGCCTGCTTAGGATTCTCTCTCTCTCTCTCTCTCTCTCTCTCTCTCTCTCTCTGTCCCTCCCCCACTTATACGTGCATGTTCTCCCTCTCTCTCTCAAGATAAATAAACCTAAGAGAATGAACTATTGATGCACAAATGGATAAACCCCAGAGACATTATACTGGCGTAATTAAAGTTATATGGAGTAATTAGAACAGTGTGGTATTATAATAAGAAAAGACAGATGAACAGAACAGGATAGAAGGCACAGAAGAGAACCTTTTAGCATATGAAAAAGTTGATATTATGAGTGAAAGATGCCAGTCTCAAAAGATTATGTACTGTATGATACCATTTGTATGTCTTTCTCAAAAAGACAAAACCACAGGGATAGAGGCCAGTTAGTGGTTTCCAAAGGTTGGAGGTGGTGGGAGGAGGTGACCACAGAGGATATCATGAGGAGTGTTTTGGGGTAATGGGGTTGTTCTGTATCCCGATTGTGGCTATGGTTACACAGATCCATACAAGTGTTAAAATTTATGGAGTAACTGATTTACTATTGGTAATTTTTAAAAATACAATTAAAAATGATCTGTATATAATTTTCACACGTGTGCATGTATGTGTATGTGAGGAGAAGGCCTTGAGCATAAACCACCAGGCAAACATTGGTTCCTTTTGGGCGCTGGGTTTACTCATGACTTTTATTTTTGTTTGTGCTTTTCTGAACTTTCTAAATTTTTCCATACTGAACATACTATTGCTTCTATAATAATAATGCCTGAAGTTATTTAAATAAAACAAAACCCTTCTGGGGCTTCCCTTCAGCTGCAGGATGATGTGCAGGATGGACACTCTTTGGTTCAGACACAAAGGCTGGCCTCTTGGGGCTTTAGCGGCCCCTGTTCTCCGTCACAGGCGTCACATGCCACCTGTCCGGGTGCATCCTCAGGGATCCGTGGCACTCCTCCTTTAATGTTCCATGTTTTTAAGAAGTGATTTCGGTCAACTTCCAAGGTTATGAAAATTCTGAGAATCCTCCAGACCAAATTTATAGGGGTTGACAGTTAAAACTCTGTAATACTGAGGGAGATGGCAAGAGTGAAGATCTTTCCTGTCGGCGGGGCCCAGTTCTGAATTCATTCTAAAGTGAACCGGTGTCACTCCACCCCAGGCTGTGGTGGGAATCTGTGATGTCACTGGTGTGGGTACAAGATAAATCCTCCCAGACTATGCATCACAGACACAGGCCTCGGTCACCATGTCCCCCGTGTGTCTCCCTGCTGTGCAGTTTGAGTTCATGATTGAGTCGATCCTGTACGCCCGGGACGTGTGGCTGAAGGAGGACGGGGTCATCTGGCCGACCACGGCCGCGCTGCACCTGGTGCCCTGCAGCGCCGACAGAGACTACCGCAGCAAGGTCCTCTTCTGGGACAACGCCTACGAGTTCAACCTCAGTGCTCTCAAGTGAGTGTGTGCTGCTGGGAGCGCAGACGTATTCCGGGGCCTCCTGGCTGTGTGAGCTGCGGGCTTCCTAAGACCGCATAACTCGTTGGTGGTAGAGCATGCCATGAGACTGATCTGAATTCACTCACATGCCTTGGAATTTTGCACGTGTCTTTCAGGCCTTTAAACTGGTAGCAGATGTGATGGGAATCGAAATGTCTTTTGCCATCTAAGTTCTCAAATGTAATGGGAAAAACATGGTCATGTTTAAAACCAAGGCCCTTTATAAATATGTGGGCCATTAGCATACAAATAGATCTTCCTACTACGAGCTGTAAACTTTTAAGGGATCAGAAAATTTATTATGAAGTCATTCCTGACAGTTTGCAAAGGAAACGATGCTGCAGAATAGTTGATTTCCTAATTTTATATTATGGATGCACTTGTATAGTTGAGCATCAGGTTTAACTTTAAAATGATTTCCTGATAGGTCCTTCACGTTTTAAATGTTGCCTCTTCTAAGAAGGATGGTGACAGAAGCTGGCTGCTTCCCCTTCTGAGTGTGCCGTGGGAGTTAGGAGAAACCAGCAGCAGCCCTGGAAGTTAGGTTGGGGGGCCCACTTGTCAGAAACTGCAGGAAATTTATGCGGTGAGTGCCAGGTGAGCCCGGACACCTGCTTGATGCCCACTTGGGCAGTTGACAGCAAGATGGTGGCCTTGGGCGTTTTTGGTTTTTGTTAATTCAAAAAAAGAAAGACTAATGCAAGGGTAAGAAGTCTGCCCCAGTTAACCTGTTGAACCATTGTACTCTCAACCCAAATCCCAAAAGGGATGGAGAGGAAATGTCCCCGGCAGAGCCGTTCTGTAGTTCATCTAGGGAGAAGTGGGTAGGAAGGGCCGGGAGAATTAAAATAGAGCCGTGAAGAGCTGCCAGATATTAACATCTAAGCTACAGAGACAGGCGTGAGGGCAGGGTACTCCTGAGACCAGAAAAGGCAGAGCAATGGACCAGGATGGACACACACACAACATGTGGGGAAAGTTGGGGTGTGAGGGGCAGAGGTGGCAAAGTGTCGTGGGACCATAGAAGAGCCCCTTGAAACTTCTTTTCTCCTCATACCATACACTGAAATTTAATTCCACATGGATTTAAGAGTTTTGTGGTAAAACATCGCATCAGCTGTAGGAATCCGTGGGTCCCTATGTGTCAGGTCTTAGAAAGTCAACAGGAACAAGGAGGCACTGGACATCAGTCTGTAAAAATTGACAGCATCTGTATATCATCAGCATAAATACAATTTAAAAAGGCAGTGACTACTTAGAGAAAGTTACTAGCTGACAGATCCTAGAGTCATTTAGAAAAGATGAGTATCCAGTGAAATTATAGTCGAGTCATGGAAATACGCAAGTCACAAAAACCAAATAAAAATTACTGATAAATATTTGGAAAAAATTGCAGGATCATTAGTGGTTAAAATGCAAATTAAAATGAAATGCCATTTTTGCCTACCAGATGCGCAAAGATTAAATTAAAACAGCAGTTCTTGCTGCCTGAGCTGCAGGTGTGATGGCGGGGAGACAAGGCCGTGTGGCCAGAGCTGTGGGTGTGGCTGGCATCCACCCCCATCGCCCTCTGCCCCAGGGCCACGGCACGCTGCTGTGCACACAGTGTGGGAAACAGGCAGTTATGCGTAAGAATGTGGTTAAATTGCTACGTATCCATCAGATGGATGAATAGATGGTAAAACTGGTGGGACAGAAACCATGTGTATAAAATGGCTTCCGCTTTGCATAAGAACATGTATAAATGTGTCTCTGGGGGAGAAAATGACTAAATAGATCAAGGTACCAAGGCACAGTTTTCAAGTTCCACAGATTCAAGTTTCTTCTTTAAAAAAAATTTCTTTATGTTTATTTACTTTTGAGAGACACAGAGCACAAGTCGGGGAGGGACAGAGAGAGAGAGAGAGAGAGGGAGACACAGAATCTGAAGCAGGCTCCAGGCTCTGAGCTGTCAGCACCGAGCCTGATGCGGGGCTCGAACCCATGAACCTTAAGACCATGACCTGAGTTGAAATTGGATGCTTAACCAACTGAGCCACCCAGGTGCCCCTCACATTTTTTCTTTATACTTTTCTATGTGTTCCCAATTCGTTATAAATGCATAACTATTTTATCATCAGAAAGATATTAAAAGTATGTACAGATTGTGGAATCTTTATTAAAATGTTTACCTTTATTTGCTATTTCAGAAGTCACTGCTGCACTTAAGTTTTGAAACATTTCCGTGGTCTATAGTAGGTTACTTTGGGCAAGTCTGGCAGTCAGCCAGTGGAGTGGGTGGGCTGTTGGGCGACAAGAAGATGACCCTGCAGGAGGCCCAGCGCTTGTGTCTTGTTTAACTGACGCAGCACAAGCCCTTCTCCAGGGGGCACCTGCAGGCCTTTACTGCAGAGTGACCTAGAACAGGAATATCTGTTTTATTTGCTGTGGGATATCTTACTATCCTGTACTCACCCTTCTTATGCCATGAGATGAAGTGCCTGCGTGAGGAGGTGAAGTCAGGTGAGTGACGGAGGCCTTGTGAGGTAGCGTCAGGCTCCTGCTGACCTTCTGTCGACCTGTCAGGAGTGGGGGGGGAGGGGTCACCTCTTGGACTGCGGTCACTGAAACCACAACTGCACAGAGCAGACTGGGTCAGGGCCCTGCTGTGTGTGGTAGAGGTTGGTTTCCACGTGTGCAGGCCCCATGAATAGGATGTAGGCGGGAAGTGCTCACGTTGCTTGCACACTTGCCGGTCCATCTGCAGGGACTCCCAGCCCTGCCTCAGTGCCCTCGCCGCAGGTGGTGGCTTGGAATTCCTGCTGATGCTGAAGAGAAAAAGCGAGAACCGTTGTCATGAATGTGTGTGTCAAAGCCTGAGATGCTGGTACCCGACTCTGAGCGGTTCCTTTGACTTTTTCCCTAGATCTTTAGCAATTAAGGAGTTTTTTTCGAAGCCCAAGTATAACCACATTTTGAAACCAGAAGACTGTCTCTCTGAACCATGCACAATATTACAGTTGGACATGAGAACTGTGCAGATTGCGGACCTAGAGGTGAGAGATGAGTCTTCCCTCTCACATTATGTAGGCGATGCGCACACCCCAGAACTTGCTGTGCAGATAAGTGAATTCATGAACTTTGCCTTTGATTTTTCCAGTCTCTTTTCTTTACGTTCTGATTTTGTATTTTATATTTTTATATTATTTTCTTTATAGTTAACCTCTTTAACATCATGAGCTATCTTTATATTCACATACAATATTTTCAGTATCTTCAGATTCTAATTTTATCCAATTTTATCATGGACTTTGAATTTAAATTTTTTTCTAGGTTTTTTTAGCTACTGTTGGTGACAAAATTCTTTATACTTTCACTTACCCTGTGTTGCCACAGGGTGGCATTTGTGGATTCAGGATGTCTCGTTTTAAGGGTGCGCTGTGACGTGCGGGAGCTCAGATGGGCCAAACAATGTGGGGACTGAACTGTTGAGTCTGCAGTTAGTTTTGCAGTATAGAGACCCAGCCTGGAACTTTCTATCTATGCAAAGAATTGAGAAGAAAAAGTATTGCACTCAAATCTGGGGGCAGAAGATTAGGCACGTGAGGCCCAAATTGCTTGAAACCTTTTGTGATTACCTGCAGCACTTGCATTTATGATGCAAGTTTTAATCCTTTCCTGAGGAGGAAATTTTATGTGGTTTTTGATATGTTCAGCCAAACTAGCAAGTTACAGATTCAGAATGACTGAAACAGGTGGTAGGGCTGCCTACCGCAGTGCAGTGTTGTGGGATTCTTGAAGTGAGTTGCTAATTCTTGCTCACACAGAGAGAGCCCTTGTGGCGTGGTGTCACATGCTTACCGAACCGTGTCCCTCTTTTATCGTTTGCTTGAACACAGACAATGAAAGGCGAGCTGCACTTTGAGATCAGGAAAGCTGGCACGCTGCATGGATTTACAGCCTGGTTCAGTGTTCGGTTTCAGAGCTTGGAGGAGGACGAGCCACAGCTGGTGCTGAGCACAGGCCCGTTCCACCCGTGAGTGTGCACCTCCCGCGGGGAGCTCCACAGCCCTTGGAAGAGCTGGGGTGGTTCACCTGCCTTCAGGTTGTCGGTATGACAACCACATGGCAGAGTCACGGATTTAGAGATCTGTCAATACTGGCTTGTTGACCTAGACTCTCTCCAGACCAGGCTACCCCAGGCGTGGAGCACGGTGTGCATGCGGTGGGCAAGTCAGGGCTGTGCCCCACCTGCCCCTGCACTGGGCTCCCTAGGCTGCCCTCTGACCCCTGCATGAAGAGGAGAAGCAGACTTCATCTTCCTCAGTTGCTCTGGACGCTGCTTCTGCTTTCTGTGGTCTAACACAAACACGGTCAACAGAATTCTAGGGGCTTTTGACTCAGACTCTTGGGGAAGGTCAGTGTTTCTTGAGGAAAATTTTGTGTGCAGTAATGATGCACACTTGCTTGTGTGTCCTGGGAAGCTGATGTCGTCTGCTTCAGTGCTGGACACAGCGGCCCCCGTGGAAATGCTGCCTTCAACTGGGGCCTTTGTAGCCCTGTTCAGTAACTGCCCTGGACCAGGGGTTAGATGCTGGCTGTGGCAGTGCGCCTAGAGGGACCCTAGCTGTCCTCCTGTAACATGGGAGCAGGGCTGAGGAGCTGTTTGGCCAGAGTGTCCTGTGGAGGTCCAGGGCTCCATCAGCTTTCCTGCTAGATCCTACTGGGACAGATGAGAGTAGGAACACTAAAAACCCAGTGGACAGTCGTGTGCCTGGGCAGTCTTCCGCTGGTGTGTCCATACACAGCTGGTGTGGGGCAGGCAGGGCGCAGAGCCTGGGACATCCGCTCTCTGAAGCCCGGGGAGAGACCCTCATGGTGGTTGAGGCAGGAGGGAGCAGGACCTCCCTGAGTGTGACCGTGGGGCGCAGGCCCGGCGTCTGGCAGAGGCCACAGTGCGCAGTTGAGCCATGCTGTCAGAGCCGGTAGAAAGTGACGAACTCGGGAGTGTGACCATTTCCCCCAAATGTTACAGTTGCCATGCTCCCCTTCAGCCTGACTCAACAGGAATGACAACTTATTTGGACTGCAGACTAGAACTCGGGCCCTGGCAGCTTAGAGACCGAGCAAAGGGCTCTGGGTGGATGCCTACTGTGCCAGGGTGCAAGGGGCCAGGTACCCTCTGCCTGGCCACCGGTGTGTCCTTAGGGCCACCAGGGCAAGCCTCCTTCACCCTTCTGGAATCTGGGCAGCATCCAGGAGCTGGATCCTGGCTGGGTTGTAACTCAATCCTGGCAACCCATAAAGGCCGTCTGGATCGTGGAGTCAGGGGATGTCTGTCCTGCGGTCAGCCTGAAAAACCAGGCTCCAGAGAGGTGACCCTACACCCTGTGTCTTGCAGCACCACCCACTGGAAGCAGGTGCTGTTTATGATGGATGAGCCCGTTTCTGTCCTCATGGGAGATGTGGTCACTGGCTCAGTTGTGTTGCAGAGAAACCCCGTGTGGAGGAGGCACATGTCCGTGGCGCTGAGCTGGTCCGTCACTTCCACACAGGACCCCACATCACAGAAAGTAAGATATTTGGCTGTAAAATCAGGTGCTAGGGTGCTGGTCCTGGGAGACGGGTCTGTGGTGATCACAATGGCCAGACCACACGGCCTTGTCTGTGTCACTTTTCTAACCTTCCTGAGGGGAAGTGGATGCTGTTATTTGCAGAACAGGAAACAGAGGTGCCAGAAGGTGAGTCTGTGGGGGCCGAGGCCCAGCCCAGGCTAGGGCCACCCCTTCCTGTGTCCAGGAGGCCCCGGTGGAGAAACAGGGCTGGGGACCGACCCTCTGCGGGGGCCTTCACGTGGTGGGTGATGTAGGTGTGTGGCGTGAGTCACCTTCCGACCGTGGCAGCAGTTTGAGGCCTCAGGAGCCGTCCTTGCCACAGTGAAACGGTGAGGCCCGGCGGGGCCTTTGGCATCATGTCTCACAGAGGCTGCTGAGCAAAGGATTCTCTTCTCAGACTCAGGGTTAATGTAGGACAGAAAAGAAAATCAAATGGCTTCTCTTTATGTGTTAATACCCGTTTTATGCTTTGTTTTATGATAACTTTTCAAATTTAACTTATTTTTTAAATTTACATCCAAGTTAGTTAGCATATAGTACAACAACGATTCGGGAGTAGGTTCCTTAATGCCCCTTCCCCGTCTAGCCCATACCCCCCTCCGTTTTATGATAACTTTATGTTAAAATTTTAACGTTTGTCCTTAAAAAAAAAATTCTGTCTCTGAATGTCATTCTTTTGTACAATATTAAATTACTTTTAGGAAATCCTGCATGTTAATCAGACTAAAGTGATTTATTATTTGATTGATTTGTTTTCTTTTTCAGGTTGGAGAAAAAGTCTTTCCCATCTGGAGATGACAGTTGAAGTTCTGTGGGAAGCAGCGTGCAGATAGTGCAGGAATGAGCCTGAGTGAATGAAGATGTCCTTGGATGTGAGCACATGTTCTTGCGAAAGCCGTGAGCTCTCTCGGCCTGACAGGGGTACCCCCCGGAGCTGTGGGCTCAGTCTGTCCGTGGGGTCCTTCACAGACGGCTGTGCTTGGGCTCGGCGGGACTCCCTCACCACTGTCACTGCCCGTGTCTGTCCTCTAGAAGTAGGCTGTGTTTCCAGGTGTCCACAGTGCTGGCTTGTGGGTAAGTTGGTGGCACAGTGTCCCTAAGCTAGGTCTAGTTCACAACTCGTAGGACACACACACACATCAACCTTGTACGCCTGTGAAAGTGTTCACGCATCATGTGTTCATGGTGTCTTTGCTGCCCTGGTTCCTCCCTCACCATGCGGAATGTGGGACTGCACAAAGCCGTGCAGGACCTGCCGGTGGCCATGCATGTGACGGGACTCTGCATGGATAGTACAGTTGTAGAGATGTCTTCCAAATAAATTATGTGTTGGCACATAGCACGTGCTCAATAAATATTTTTAAATAAATGAATGTTGGCGTGTGTCCTGTTTCTGTGTACACACGTTCTTTTTACAAGCATGGGATCATGCTATATGCATCGCTTTGTAACTTTTCTCATCTAATATGAAGAAACTTCCATGCCTGTAGGTATGTGTCTACATTTTTGTGTGTGTATTGTTTTGAATTTTAATTAGCTTTTTATTGAACTATAAAATATATACCCCAAACTGCATAGGTCACATGTGTACAGATGGGTGAAATTTCTTTCTTTTCTTAAGTTTATGTATTTACTTTTGAGAGAGAGAGAGAGCGAGAGAGAGAGCGAGCGCATGAGCAGGGGAGGGGCAGAGAGGGGGGGAGAGAGAGAATCCCAGTGAGGCTCTGCACCCTCAGCCTGGAGCCAGACATGGAGCTTGAACCCACAAACTCTGAAATCCTGACCTGAGCCAAAATCAGGAGTCAGAGTCTCAACTGACTGAACTACCCACGTGCCCTGAGATGGGTGAAATTGCACAGAGTGGACATCCATGTAACTCGCACTCACTCCAAGACACTTCAACCCACTAGGGACCTAAGTGCCCCTTCCACTCAGTACCCTCCAAGGGTTATACCTAACCTCTAACAGTGTAGATTGGTATGCCTGGTTTTGAACGTTATATGAGTGGAATTATAAATTGTCTATTTTCCAAAGAGTATTCAGTCAGTTTATGTCTTCTTAAAATTCATAGGTTGGACACTAACCCCCAGAGTGACAATATTAGGGGTCAGGGCCTTTGGGAGGTGGTCAGGCCATAAGAAGAGGCCCCCACGATGGGATCAGTGGGGGATCAGCCCATCTAGGAGAGTGTCCAGAGGGCACCTCTCCCTGCCCCCACGTGAGGGCCCAGTAGGAGGAGGCCATCTGAGAGCCAGGAAGCAGGTCACCAAATGGGCTTGTGCCCTGATGTATGTCCAGTCCCCAGACCATGAGAAATAAGTTAATGTTGAAGCTGCTCAGTCAGGGTGGCCTGGTGTGGCAGCCTGTGCGGTGTAAGATGGTACCCTTTTGTGTCTGCCTTCCTCAGTTCTTGTGACGTTTGTGAGACTCGTCCGTGGGTTGTGTGCACGTGTGGCCTTCATGTTGCTGTGTGGTGTCCTGCTGTCTTATGTACCACTCTCTGCGGGTCTTCCTCCACTGCTGGACAGCTGCATTGTTCCCTGTGTTCAGCTAATGGGGTCTGTGCGGGTGTGTGTTTGGAGCATGAATGTATGTGCACGTTTCTATTGGAGGCACACCTGGACTTGAGCTTACCCAGGTACGAATGGCCGGATTGTCCTTCACAGTCAGAGAGCCTTATGTCCATACGGCAGGCCTGCAGGGCACTGCGATGCACATGTCAGTCCCTGCTGTCATCTGGGGTTCTCATCTCCACCGGCCTGGTGGGTGTATGGATGTAGTGGTTGATTGTCTGTTTCTCATTAATTTTTTGGGGGTTCTTGATGTAATCCGGCTGGGAGTCCTTCAAAGATTTGTTCTGTGAACTTGTACTCTGGCTTCTTCTTCCCTCTCTTTGGAGTATTTTGATAAACAGAAGTCTTTCTTAAGTTTTATTTTGTTCAGTTTGACATTATTTTTCCTTATGAGTAACACCTCCTGTGTCCTGTTTAAGGAATCTTCTCCTATTCCAAGATCTATAAGCTGTTCTCCTGGAGTCTCTTCCATAGCTTCTATTGTTTTTACCTTTGGCACATAAATCAGCACTCCACCTGGCCTTGGTTTCTGTCACTGATGTGAGGGAGGGGGTTGAGATCAATTTTCCCCCATGAGGTAGATGCTTAGATCATTGGTTTTCAACTTTTTCCTTTCCGACACTTGAATTTTCCTCTAGAGCTGCTTCAGCTGCAACAACTCATCTCGATACACTTTTAGTGTCTCCTGGTTTCAGGTATTTCCTAATTCCAATTCCAATTTCTTCTGTTGTACCATGGGCTTTTTTTTTTTTTTTTTAGAAATTTTGGCTTAATTTCAAAAGATGGGATTTTCTAGTTATTTTTCCTTATTAATCTCTAGCTCAATTTCACCACGGTCAGAGAACAACCTGAGTGATTTCAACAACCTGAGTGGTGTTCGCAAGTTTTTGAGAAGAAGGTGTGTCCTGTAAGAGGACATGGAGCTCTCAATACACCATTAAGGTCACGTCTATCAGTTGTGTTGTTCAGACACTTAGATCTTGACTGATAGTTTTGTCTGCTTGTTCTGTCAGCAGGATTTAAAGTCTCTTAGTTTGCTCAGGTGTCCAGAACAGAACACCGCAGGCTGGGTGGCTGAAACAACGGGAATTTAACTCTGGAGGCTGGGAAGACCGAGATCAAGGGCCAGGACAGTTTGGTTCTAAATGGCCACCTTTTCCAGGTGTCCTCCCATGGCGGGGAGCATGGGCTCTCTGGTGTCTCTTCCTGTAAGGACACATCCAACTGGGTGAAGGCTTTACCTCAGTGACCTCATTTAACCTAACTGCTTCCTTAAAGCCCCCGTCTCCAAATACAGATACATTGGGGGTTAGGGCTTTGATATGTACTGAGTGTTGGTGTCCCTCCAAAGTTCCCGTGTTGAAATCTAATCCCCTAATGCAATGGTGTTAGAAGCTGGGGCCTTTTGGGGGTGATTAGGTCATGAGGATGAAGACTGCATGAGTGGGATTAGTGCCCTCATAAAAGAGACCCCAGAAAGCACCTGGTCCCTTGCTCCAAGTGAGGGCACAGTGGGAAGGCCATTTGGAAACCGGAACAGGCTCTCACCAGACACCATGCCGTCACCTTGATGTTGGACTCCCAGCCTCCAGAACCATGAGAAATGACCTTAGCCACCCAGTCTGTGATCTTCTGTTATGGCAGCTGGAGCAGACAGGCTTCAACATACGGAATTTGGAGGACACAGTTCAGATCATAGCATCCTGCCTCCTGGCCCCCAAAATCCAGGTCCTTTTGGTATGCAAAATACATTTATTCCGCCCCAACAGCCCCAGAGTCTCAACCTATTCCAGCACCTGCTCCAAAGCCACCTCTACGCCAGACCTTGGGGCAGAATTCTGGAACGGCGACGGGACAGGCACATTGTAGACACTGCGTTCCAGAGGAGAACTTGGAGGAACAAAAGGGTTAAAACCCAGCGAGGTAAATTCCACCAGCTCCTCAGGACCCTTGACCCTCCTTGGTCGGATACCCACTGGGACAGCAGCCCACCCTGCTGCTCTCTGGGGAGGGAAAGACGGTGGTGGGTGTGAGGGCCCTGGTGCCCTTCCCTTTCCTGGCTGGTGGCTCTGCCACCAAACCCACCTTCCTCCTGCTTTTAACACTTGCTCTGCGGCTTTGGTCTTCAGCACTTTTATCACATTGTTTCTGTGTAAACTTTTTATTTTATTGTATTTTTTTTTAACTGTTTTTAAATTTATTTTTGAGACAGAGAGAGACAGAGCATGAATGGGGCAGGGTCAGAGAGAGGGAGACACAGAATCCGAAACAGGCTCCAGGCTCCGAGCCATCAGCCCAGAGCCCGACGCAGGGCTCGAACTCACGGACTGCGAGATTGTGACCTGAGCCGAAGTCGGCCGCTTAACCAACTGAGCCACCCAGGCACCCCAATTTTATTGTATTTTTAATTTTTTTTAATGTTTATGTATTTTTGAGAGAGAGTGTGTGAGCGGGGGAGGGGCAGAGAGAGAGGGAGACACAGAATTCAAAGCAGGATCCAGGCTCTGAACTGTTGGCACAGAGTCCGAGGTGGGGCTCGAACCCACGGACTGTGAGATCATGACCTGAGCCGAAGTTGAATGCTTAACTGACTGAGCCACCTAGGTGCCCTGCAAACTTTTAATTTTTATTTTTTATCTTTATTTTATTTTATTTTTAGAGAGAGAGAGAGAAAGTAAGTAACTGCAGAGGAGGGGCAGAGAGGGAGAGAGAGAATCCCAAGCAGGCTTTGTGCTGGCAGCACAGAGCCTGATGTGGGGCTCAAACTCACGAACCGTGAAATCATGACCTGAGCTGAAATCAAGAGTCAGACGCTTAACCAACTGTTGCTCCTCTGTGTTAACCTTTAAAACAGCCTGGAGTTCACAGAGCTTCTTGAATCTGTGGGTTGATATTATTCATCAGCCTTAGAACATTCTGGAGATTTTTGCTTTACTTGTTTCTGCCCTGTTTTCTCTCTTCGTATTGGCTTCCAGTCACACATTTGCTAGCAGACTACTTGCTGTGCCCCCGCCGACTCTACAACCTTTATTTTTCATTCTTCTTGACACCTGTGCCGCCGCTTCGCTGTGTCCCATGACCGCTTCTCCACCTCCTGCTGCCCTCTCTTCCATGTCTGATCCTGGGCTCCTGGGGTGCTTCCCTGGCCATGGCCATGGTGAGTATGGGGTACTCAGGGTACAGAGCCCCTGGTTTTTTTCAATACCTGGGAGACACCAAGCAGATGGTACAGATGAGCTTCCACCCTGGAGGACAGGAGGAAGGGGAGGCAGACCCAAGCCAGCAGGATGGAACATCCCTTGGAGCACCAAGTGGGAGGTGCAGCCCAGAAGAACTGCCTGAACTTGCCGAGTCACCTGTTGTCATAGGGTGTCTGTGGCCATGGGTTCCAAGGAAACTGAGTGTCAGCGTGGCTCCTGGAGCAAACACATGGTTGGGACGGCCAGGGACCACTGAAAACCAAGTGGGGGATGGGTGAGCCCACAGGCTGGTGCAGTGGAGCAGGATGGAGACTGTGCTTGGGTGATCTGGTGCGGGAGGAGGAGGTCACTTTGCAGATATGGTCGGAGCTTGTCTGTAAAATGTGGAGATCTCCCAGGAGGAGAGGCTGAGACTCCAGCCCTGTGAGGATGCGTAGGAGGCTTGGGTCCATGAAGCCCCACCGGGCCACCGTCCTCTGGGCATTGGAGGTGAGTGGGCAGACGGCGAGAAGGGCCAGGCTGGGGAGGAATCCAGGGAAAGGGTGACGGTCCTAAGTAACAGGTGAGGCACCATCGGGGAGACAGCTCTGTCTCCAGCTGGCGCACCAACTGGGGCAGGGCCACAGTGGCATGGAATTGAGGGTCCCCCTCTCACCACCTACCCCTCACCACAGCCATGTCCTAAATGGAGAGGAGTGGGTGTCAGAGGGCTGGCAGAAGTTGCAAAGGGTATCTCCCTGGCTGATCCTGTGACTCAGGGTTCCTATCGCAACCAAAGAACAAAGGCAGTGCTCCCCGGAAGCCCTGACCTGCCCAGGGGCGCCAAGCACACAGCCCTTGTGCCAGGCGGGAGCCCAGTCTGGGTGCACGGGGGCTTGGTCCTCACGGTGCTCCCTTCTCGTCAGTGGGGCTTGCTCTCTGCAGCACATCTGGAGTCTAGCCAGGGCTCTCTCTGCAGCACGTCTGTAGGGACAAGGAAAACCTGTTTGGCTCTGACTGCAGTCCTCGGAAATGTAACTGAATGAAACACCCCCTCCTCCTTTGGTTAAAGAATGGTACACTACTTATCTAGACTTAAAATGCACTTTTTGGGGTGCCTGGATGGCTCAGTCGGTTCGGCACCCTACTCTTGATTTAGGCTCAGGTCATCTCACGGTTCATGAGATTGAACCCTGTGTTGGGCTCTGCACTGATAGCCTGTTTGGGATTCTCTGTCTCCCCTCTCCCCTGCAAATAAGTAAATAACCTTTAAAAATGTACTTTTTATCTTTAGTGAGAACATGTGTACATACTTACAAACCTAAAACTGAGGGTGGAAGAAATGTGTGGCTACATTACAATAAGTTTTAATTAGATAATAGATGCAATCTAAAATTTGTCCATTTCTAAAAATGATATTAAAAAAAGACTTAGATTGGGGCGCCTGGGTGGCGCAGTCGGTTAAGCGTCCGACTTCAGCCAGGTCACGATCTCGCGGTCCGTGAGTTCGAGCCCCGCGTCGGGCTCTGGGCTGATGGCTCGGAGCCTGGAGCCTGTCTCCGATTCTGTGTCTCCCTCTCTCTCCCTGCCCCTCCCCTGTTCATGCTCTGTCTCTCTCTGTCCCAAAAATAAATAAACGTTGAAAAAAAAATTTAAAAAAAAAAGAAAAAAAAAAAAAAAAAAAAGACTTAGAAGAGACACCTACTCATGTTACACCAAATCGAATATTCAAATGTTTCTAAAATATGGTTTCTCATTCATGGTAACACTACACCAAACATGTTTCTGGGTCTGTTGGGGTCTGGTCGGGCCAGGACCCATCAGTGGTGTCACCACTGCGCACCTGCCCTCCTTGAAGCCCCAAGTCTGAGCTGATGGCCATGCTTTCCATATCCATCGAGAAAACAAAGCAACCATAAGAGAGCTTCTACACTCTGGAGAACAAAGCCAACAAACTCAGCAGGTCAGGTGATGGTATACAGCTGTGAAGAGAATGTTCTGGATGCTTACATCAGGAGTGAGAGACGCTGTCAGTCTGGGTGTAGTTCAGAGGGCAGGTAGAAGACACGTATCTGAGAAGGTGGCCTGAGGAAAGTGGGCTCTGCAGGCAAAGGGTAACAGTGCAAAGGCCCTGTGGGGTCGGGGTCTCCGCAGCCTCTGGGCACTGGTCCTCCCAGGGTCCTCCCCGCCTCAGCCCCTCAGAGTCTCTAGCTAGAGCCGAAAAAGCTGCAGAGCCCCATCCTATGTCATCCAGAGTGCGAGTAGCTTTCCAACGCCCTGAAAGCGAGTAGCTTTCCCAGCCCTTCTCCAGAGTCCTAGCTGCCATTCCTTTCTGGCTCTGGAGCTGGGCAGACAAGCAATTGGCCCTTGCTTGGGGCAAGTTGTGTTTAGGAATACCTGTCTGCTCACTGGTCCTGGTCCCCGCTCTGTGGTTTCTGTGCACCGAGTCCTTTGCATCCTTGAACTGACAGCTGTGAGCATCTGACCCCAGAGGCCACGAAGCAATCTCAATATTGTGACAGGAAGACCTCGTGTGAGATGCATTTGGCTGGTTCTTTACAAAACATGCTTGGCACACATGCAGATGGTGCCCCAGGGGTCCAGACCGGGTGCACAGGGCTTCTTTCTCTGGAATTCAGCTGCCGACTCCATCAGCAGCCTTTTTGCCCAGCAGGGAGCTAACTAATGTGTGTGCAGCCATGTGAGCTCAGATGAGACCCCAGGCCGCAGGACTACCAGCCACCGTGATCTCTCTGCCAGGCGACGGCAGGTTTGCAGCAGCAGGTTCTCGGCTCCCCCTTGCCTCAGGCAGACATAGGCTGGGGCATCTGAAGGGCTGTTGCTGGCCTGGGTCCGGCCTCTCAAGTTTTTCCTTCATCTTGGCCAATCCATTCACCAGGGGTTCTCTGAGTGTGAACGTTCCTGCTCGGCAAAGGGGATGAGAGGCCCACACTCAGCACCGGTGTTTTCAGCCCTGCGGGGCCCATTCTTCCACACAAGTCACCCCACAGCCAGCACCAAGGGCAGGAACTCCCTCCCCACCCTACAGCTGAGGTGGGTCCAGGCACGCATAGGTATAAACCTGACTGTGGAAGGCGGTTGGTGCAGAGGCAGAGGGGCCTGAGGACGCTGGCCACGGGTGGACTGAGAGCCTGTGTCCACCAGCAGAGGACTGTAGGTCTGTCTGTGGACACCCTCACTGAGGCACACTGCTTGGCTCTCTTGCAGCCCATTGAAGCCAGTAGGTTCTCTGTCTGTGGAAGTACCTGGTGTGCTTTTCCTTTAAGTAGGAGGCTCTTGGAGGGTTCTTTAGTGAATTGGAGCCTGGAAATAGAACTTGGGCGTTTACCTGGGTCAAGTTCCAGCTTTGTGTCAGTCTCCCACTCCCAACTGTGCCTCAATTGCTCTTGGCCTTGTTGCCCTGAAGACAGCCCTCCCGACATTTCACTGGTGTCCCCGGGACAACTGCTGTGCTCTGTGGCTAGCAGAGGGGTCTCTGTGCCCATCAGCTCTGCCCACTGTCTTTGGAGCAATGCAAGAAGGAGCAGCAGATAAACTGGTGACTGACCCCCACACGGAAACTTAGGTCCTTGTTTTCCTCCTACTGACCCTGCATGGGCCTCCTTCCTCACTGCCTCCTCTCTCCATGGGTTTTGTGGGGGAAGTGAAATTCGTGGCCTCCAACCCAGCATCCCCACCTCATGTTGTGCCTGGCAGGGGCTGGGACAGGGACAGGGAGCCATGGCTGAAGGGCTTTGGCCCCCGCACACCTCTAGAACGAATTTGCACCCCTGCCTGGTGGGTCCAGAGGGGCTTCCTTAGCTTCCCTGCTTCTGGGTGCCCCTTAGTCAGGTGGTGGAGCCTGGGTTCATCTGGCTGGTCCTGTTGAAGATTTATATTCCTTCCCTGAGACGAGCAGAGCTAGTGAACTCTGGCCTCCTTCTACCCCAAGGCTGACACTCAGGCATTGGCCAGTGGCTGCTGAGAGGAGAAGAGGGGGTCCAGGCTCTGGGATCCCTGGGCCGGGACCCCAGCAGATCTGGGACCTGGGATCCCGGGCCGGGACCCCATCTCTGCACACGGGCTCCTGTGTAGAGTTTATGAGAAAACCTGCAGGTGGCTGGGGGGCCTCCCAAGAGAGAGGGACAAGGCTAGTCTCCAAACAATGGAAACTGAGGGCCAGGGAGCCTGCTGGTGCTGTCCCTACAGGTCAGCCTCCAGGTAGGAGAGGACAGGTGGAAAGCACATTGCTGGTCATCCGAGGCCATGCCAGAGGACCTCGGCAGCCCTGCCAGCCCTGGAGCAAGGGTCAGCCCTCAGGGAGGGGCCAGGTCCTGGGTCAGAGCCGCCAGTGGGCACAGCAGGGCTGATGCCCTGAGCAGGGCCTGCATGCACCACTTGCCTTGGGTGAACAGCAAGCTATCTGCGTGGGAAGAGAGGAGGCTTTGGGGATATCCCCTCCCCAGGAGCAAGAAAGGGCAGATGTGAGGACAGTTGTAGGGTAGGAAGGTCAGAGGGTGACTTCGTGGCTCTGCCCTGGCAAGGGCCAGGACAGGCCAGGGCGGGCATTGGGTTAGATGCTGCCCTTTGCCTGTCTGCACATTTCTCCTGGGAGCTTAAAGATCTTTGTGATGACCCAACATGTTGAAAGAAGCCCATCTGGGATCGATGCTGTGTCCCAGCATCCATCTTGTGACCAGGGCCACTCTACTTTCACAAGAAATTAGGAAAGTACAAAGTAGAGTCCATACAAAGGCCTGATGGTCCTGGACCAGACCTGAGGAAGTAGGTGGGAGGGCCTCCTGCTGTGCAGCTCATCTTGGGAACTCCCCCCCCACCCCACCCCCTCACTGCGGCTTGTGGCAGCCTGGAGGCCTCGGGCACAAGGGTTTATTGGTATTCAATTTATGCATTTGTTTTGGGTTTATATTAGCATATATTTAAGTTATATGATAAAGATAATTTAGGTTGACATTAGTGAAAAAAAATTTTTTTTTTTTTGGAAATTGTCCATACATTACTCATGCAAGAAATACTGACCTAACACAAGACACATGTCCTCAACTTCATAGCGTGGTGAGAAGTAAGCAGGATATGCTGCAAGTCACTGTGGAAACCAGCCAGGTTTCCAGGGTCTTGGGATGGTGGCCTTATTTTCAAGCAGACTTCACCTTCCTTGCCCTTATCACAAGGATGTAGTGAGGATCAGGTATATGGAAATGTGTTGGAATCTGCAAGGCAAGAGATACACTCCATCCAGCCGTCTGTCTGTCCCTCTGTCCATCCATCCGTCTGTTTGTCTATTTATCTGTTTGTCCATTTGCCTTTATTGAGCTTTCTTTGGTGTAGTCAGCTCCGTTCACACTCATGAATGCAGATGCTCACAGAGCCCTGAAAGTCACATTATCCCTCTTTTACAGATTAATAAATGGAACTTGGAGAGGTTAAGAGGTTTCCCCAAGGTCGCCAAGCTGCCAGGCAGGCACCCGACTGACCACATGTTGTGACAGGCACTGGCGTGACAGATGGTAATTTCGGGTGTGTTAAGAGAAGGCCCCTTGTGGGTCAGGAAGGAGTGGGGACGGGCAGGCATGGGCAGGTTTCTTCATTGCCCTGCAGCCCTTGCTTTCTCCCTAATGCACGAACCTCATTTGAGCTGTTCTGCTCCACTGCACACAGCCCAGAGGGCCGTGAGTAATGCGGGAGGAGCTGGGACCTCTGGGGAGAGCAAAAGGTTGGCTTTGGGGGAAGATTGGCCACATCAGCTGGGAGTCCTGTTAAGTGTGGCCTGGGAAAGAGTCCCATTTTTAAAAAACTAAAATGCCATTTCATACACTCACACCAGAGTGAATGCATTCTCTGCTATGTGAGGAGCTCAGCATGGATTCAGAGCAGAATTGCAGTGACGCTGATGAGAATGATGATCATTGGCAATGATCATTGATGATCTGTTTGGGGCCAGACTCTGTATGTAGCATCCTAAGGCCGATATTATTATCGCCAACTTTACAAAAAGGAAATTGGCTACACATTAAAAAATACATAAAAGTAGAGGTTGCTTGAAGCCCTAGCAGGAATAAATGTGTTTGTTTTTAGTGTGCTAGAACATAATTAATATTAAATGAGTTCTACTAAAATAAATAAGTAAATAGGAAAACACGGCTGTAGCCCTCAACAGTTCACTCTTTTCCAACCAAGTGTAGCAGCGGACCTCCAAAATTCATCAAAGTTCAATCTGAACAGAAGAGACAAAAAGGGGGCAAGCATAACTTCAATATTTTCAGCATTATCTTTTATTAATTTGATGTCTCATTTTGCCCTTTTCATATTTTGGGGAGCTATTTTTGTTGAAATATTCTCCCTTAAAATTCCCTTACAAAGTACTGTATTTGTCACGGTTCTCCTGAGAAACAGAACCAATAGGGTTTATGTGTGTGTATCTGTATCATCTCTCTCTATTTACATATCCATCTACATTATTTACACCTTTATCCTCGTCATCAGTATCTGTGCATATTGGCGTCCTCTCCTCTCTCCCCATGGGGTGGAGACCAGAACAGGTCAGTTCAGGTCTGCAGGTGGTCTGCTGTCAGAAGCCTCTCTTTCTCCGGGAGATCAGTCTTCTCTTTATTAAGACCTTCAACTGATTGGATGAGGCTCCTCAGACTAGAGAGGGTTAACTGCTTTACTCAAAGTCTAATGATTTAAGGGTTAATCACATCTAAAATATAACTTCATAGAAAAATCTAGAACAATGTTTGACTAAATACGCTTAACCAAGTTGGCACAAAATTAACCATCACAAGTACCATTCATTTTTTAAAGAACATAGTTACTTAAATATTCTTTTTAAAAAAGGGTCTTGCATCTAGTCAAACATTTAGAGCTAACTTCTACTCTACAGGAAACACAGATGGCAGAAGGACTAGTGAAATAGCATCTGCAGAAGCCAGGTCTGGATTTAGGAATTCTGGGGGATGCATGACTCAGCCACCTGACATGGCAGTGACAGGACAGATCCTGTCTGCACTCACACTAGGGGGTGGGGGTGGGGTGGGCTGGGAGGGAGCTGTGGCAGGAAGAGGGTTAGGAGACACAGGAACAAAATACAGTGTGCGTGCCACTGTCCTGATCATAATAAAGCCAATGAATAAAACCGAAAGAACGTTTTCTTTCTTGGACAATATGGGAAGTTTAAATTTGAAATAGGCACAAACTGACATTAAGAAATTAGGGTGAGTTTTCATAGGTGTGAAAATGCCATTGTGGTCAGGTAAGAAAATGTCTTTTTTATTTGAGATGCAACTGATGGTTTTGCAGGTGAAACGACATGATGTTTGGGGTTTACTTTGAAATTACTCCAGCAAAAAGAAAGGTGAGGATTGGTGAAACAACTATGGCAAAATGCTGGGGATTGTCTAAGCCGCTGATGTGTATGAGGCCCATTGCACTATTTTTGTGTATGTTTAGATATTTTCATCAACAAAAGTATAAAATAAGTAAACCTAGTAAATATTAAAAACTTGCATGTTTACATATACGTATAAGTAGATATAAATAATTCTATTAACACATTGTACTGACTTTCCATATCAAAAATCTTACAGGGCGCCTGGGTGGCTCAGTCAATTAAGCATCTGACTTCGGCTCAGGTCATGATCTCGTGGTTCCCCAGTTTGAGCCCCACATTGGGCTCTGTGCTGACACAGCTCAGAGCGGGGAGCCTGCTTCAGATACTGTGTTTCCCTCTCTCTGTGCCCTTCCCTGCTTGTGCTCTGTCTCTCTCTCAAAAAGAAATACAAGTTTAAAAAAGTTTAAAAAAATATTTTAACAGTTTGAATTTGTGTTGGTAAAATTGTATTTGTTGAAATTCTTTTAGGCATCTTTCAAGTGCACCTCATACTCCCTTTGTATACGAGACAAAAGTCACGCGCTTCCAAGTTTGTTCCTTAATAAACCCAACTATTCTTTCTACATTCCCATCTCTGCACTAGGACATAAATTTCATTAGGGCAACATGTTTGTTCACTGATGTATCCTAGCTCTTGTAATACTTATATGTGTTGAATGAATAACTGTTTTTTTTCCAGAAAATACTTGGAATTGTGAATAAACATTTCACAAATTTGAACAGTGTTTCCATTCAATGCAAACTGATGAGCTAATCCAACTTTTCAGGAATTAGTGAATGCATATAGCATCAGTTCTGCATTTTCCTTTCAGAGTTTCTTTTTAAAAATAATTTATACTCTTTATTTTTTTAAATTACTTATTTAACTATTTTTGAAAAAATTTTTAATGTTAATTTTTGAGAGAGAGAGACAAAGTGCAATCAGGGCAGGGGAAGAGAGAGAGGGAGACACAGAATCAAAACCATGTTCCAGGCTCTGACCCGTCAGCACAGAGCCTGACACTTGACTTGAACCCACGAACTGCCAGATCCTGGCCTGAGCTGAAGCCGGACACTCAACTGACTGAGCCACCCAGGCACCCCAAATGTTTATTTATTTTTGAGAGAGAGAGAGAGAAAATGCGCAAGGAAGAGGGCAGAAAGAGAGGGAGTCAGAGGATCCAAATCCAGCTCCTCGCTGACAGCAGAGGCCTGATATGGGGCTTGAACCCATGAACCGCGAGACCATGACCTGAGCCGAAGCTGGATGTCCAACCAATTGGGCCACCAATAAAATAAAAATTTTATTTTTTAAAAAATAGCCCAATATGAAGCTCTAACTCACAACCCCAAATCAAGAGTCACATGCTCCACCAACAGAGCCAGCCAGGTGACCTTGTAATCTAAACATTTTACAAACCTCATAATATAGTGTGATCACATATTGAGATCAATGGTAGATTACATAAGATTGACATTAAATTGTTCCAAAAGCATATTTATGAAACTCAGCAGAAAACATTTAAAAACATCTTATACTTTTCTCAGATGCAACCTGACAGACAACACATCTCAATAAAGGGAAGCCAATTTGGTGACCAGGTGGGTTTCCTCCCAGGTTGTTCTTATAACATATTTCACGCTTCCTGGGTTTCATGTCTTGTCTGAAAACCCAGGAAGTGGGTTATATAGCACTGCAAAGCCCGAAGCAACATCAAACAAAAATAGGCTTAGGAGCAAATAAATGTTTTTTGAAGGGCAAAATTCCTTATTGGTTGCTTCTTAAGGCCATGTAGCCAGCAAAAACAAACAAAACAACGGATCTTAGTGACTTATGACACTGTTAACACTGTTAACTGATTCAGCGTACGCCACCAAATAAACAGATGAGAGACAAAACTGAAGACCTCAAGCTGGCTTCTCTACTTTTCATGCAGGGCTGGATGATTCACAGCCTGGAAAGTGTTGGCCTTAAAAGATAATATAGTCGGTTATTTCACCAGCAAAATGGGTTTACCCGGGAGCAACAGGGGAACCGCAAAACAGGGAAAGCAGGCAGCGGAGAAGCACATGCAAATCTGGGCAACGACCCCGGGGAGGCTCTTTTATAGAGAAGGGGGTGGGCGGGGCTGCTTTGGAACGAAAGCCCATTGGAGGGTGGTGGCTGCTTCTCATTGGCTGCAGGCGAGGGCCGCTTGCTTTGGCCCCTGAGAGGAGATCCCGCTTCTGCTGAGCTGCGCAGTGGTGAGGCTCTTTCCCCTTCAGGGGTTCCTGACTTTGTTTGAAGTGAGGTTTGTTTATTTTCTGAAAAGTAGTAGGGGGAGGGGAGGAGGAGGCCTGTCTACAGTCCCGGCCTCAAGGACCGCCACCCCATCCCGTCCTCCAGCAGCTCATGGGATTCACCGGCAGGGGCAGGCAGGCAGGAGCTGGGATGGATGATGGGTGCAGGCTCCGGGTCCGCCTGGTCCTCTGAGCTGTGGAGGAAGGTGGGCGGCTGCTGGGGAAACAGCCTCGGGGGCTTCTCTGCACAGTGGCCAGGCCTGCTGTGATCCCAGGGCACGTGGCCTGGTCAGTCAGGTGGCACCAGCTCCCTCCCACCTGTTCTCCTCACCGTGACCTTGTCGGGCCTGAACGTGGGCGGGGCCTGCGACTGCTGCAGAAGTGAGGGGTCGCCTGACCCAGCCGCCAGCGGGCTGACTGGCTCTCCCTCTCCCAGCAACCTCTGCTCCCGCCTCCTGAAACCCCCCTGGGTGGGAGAGAGAGGCTGTGTGTCACCACTCACCCCCGGTGAGCCCCCAGGTGATGTAGCCCTAGTGACACTGACTCAGCTGCAGAGTGAACCCACCAAACAGCCAAGACCCAGCTGAGAACCACACAGGGCTGTTTTTAAAGGGACAGACCCATCCAGGCCACCCCAGCCTCTGCTCCCAAGTACACAGCATGACAGAGCCCTTGGGGAGGCCTGCGAAGAAGGTGCGGCTGGCTCACAGTTCCAGGACGCGGGGCGGGGGTTGGGGGGGGGGGGGTGGTGTCCAGGCACAATACTGCTTCTCACATACTCTTACTGGATTTGGTAGTGTAGAGAAGGTCCAGGAAGAATTTATAGCCCCCGCCCCAAGTAAGAAAAAACCACTCAAAATGCTCAATGGCACACAGCCCTGTCACTCCTAGGTGACCAAGGACTTTCCCTGGGTTGATCCCTTAACTGCTGAAGTTTATTTATTTGATGAATGTTGAGCTGCTTTGCCCTCAGTGCTGGGGACATAGCTGTGAAGAAGATGGGAAGCATGCCTCCTCCTGGAGCCTGCAGTCTGGCAAGGGAGGCACTCAGATGCAGCGCAGCAAAGCTCGGATGAGGCCAGCCCAGCCAGTGGGGGGTTGTGGGTGCACAGGCACAGCCCCTGGATGGCCAGGGCTGCTTTTCCACAGGCACCATCTGAACACATGCAAGAATGACAGAGGCCGAGCACTGGGAAGATCCAGGGGATGCTGAGATCAGAGGCATGGTATGAGCAAAGGTCCTGAGGTGGGAATGACTGTGGAATGTAGGGGCAGGGATAAGACCTCCATGGGGAGCAGGGGCATAGTTCCCAGAAGTGGGAGGAATAAGTTTTTGTTGTTTATAAACCATCCAGTCCATGCTATTTTGTTCCAGCAGCAAATGGATGAAGATAGAAATCGGTACAGAGGAGTGAGGGGCTGCTGTAACCAACACCTGAAAGATGAGGAAGTGGCTTTGGAATGGGGTGATGGGCAGAGGCTGCAAGTGTTCTGAGGAGCTAGAAAAAGCCACTGCTGTGCCTGGACTTTTAGTGGTGATTCTGTTGAGGGCTCAGAAGGGAAAGAGGAGGGGTGTAGAGAGAGCTTTAATCCAGAGGAATTGCTGAGTAATCCTGACCAGAATGTCGGTGGCAATGTGGGGGGTGAGGGTTATTCTGATGAGGCCTGCAACAGAAACCAGGAGGAGCACGTAATGGGAAGCTTGGGGGAAAGGCCATCCTTGTTACAAAGTGGCAAGAACTAGGTTCAGTTGGGTTCATATCCTAGGGTTTTGTTGAAGGTGGGACTTGCGAGTGATGAAACTGGGTACTTGGCTCTTTCTAAGCAAAGTGTTGAAGGTGTGGGTTGGCTGCTCCTGACTGCTTATAACAAAATGTGAGAAGACAGAAATGACTTAAAGATGAAATTATTAAGCAAAAAGAAAGCAGAACTTAAAGATTTGGAAAAGTCTTAGCTTATCCACATTACAAAAAGTGAGAACACTAGAGTGTGGCCAAGTGACTGATGAGGTCAGTAAAGTCATCTGTCTCCGCAGAAGCCAGGAGCTACTCTCTGTGACAGTAGCAGAAACAGTTCAGAAATGGTCAGAGCTGCCATTCCCATCAAAGGTGGGGCCACTGTGCCTGTGGGACCTCGGTGTGTGCTGTCCAGCACCACCTCACATCTCTGGCCCCGTTCCTCTGCCACCCCAGGTGTGGCTCTGTTGGGCCCTGGTGTGGTACAGGCTGTGGTGGCCACCACTCCAAAGATGCGGGCAGCAAACTTGGGTGATGTCTGCGTGGTGCCATCTCCACTGGGTGCAGAGCGAATAGGCTCAGGGAGCTGCCCGGAGCCCTGGGCACAGGACTCCAGCCCCAGAGAGCTGCCGTGGGCCATCCCGTGGAGCCGTAAGGGTGATGTTACCACCCCAGTGTGCTCATGAGCCAGAGCACTGCGCTCTGGAAAATTGTTCCAAGAAGGAGAAAGAGTCCCTGAGGGCACTGGAGGCACTGGAAGGTGGGACTGTAGTGTTGGAAGTCTGTTTGACTTGCTTTTGGAGACGAAGGAGCTGATATGTGGCAGATTTCAGAGCAGTTACCAATCCCCCCCCCCCCCCCCCCCCCCCGTAAGTGTGCCCCTTTGCCATGTGACTTTGCCTCTGTAAAATCTGTTCCTCTCCAGCCATGGATTCTGGGCTGGTCCACATGACTTCTCTGGCCAAGAAGACAGTGGCTTGAAAAGTGCTTTTACACTGGGCCTGCCATCCTCTGCTGCCCACCTCTGTGTGAATAAGCCCAGGCCATTTGCTGGAGACACCAGGCCCAGTGATAGCTAGCATGAACGGGGAGTCAGAAGTGAGGTCCCTATGGCTGCTGTAACTAATTGCCACAAACTTGTTTGTTGAAAACCAGAAATGTATCCTCTTACACTTCTAGAGGTCAGAAGTCCAAAATCAGTCACATTGGACTAACCCATCGTGTCGACAGGGCTATGCATCCTCTGTGGAGGCTCAGCTGGGGTACAGGTGGGGAGGGTGTGGAGTGGGGCTCAGCCTCCTGGCCTTTCCCGGCTTCTAGAGCAACATAGCATGGCTCTATTCCTCCTCCATCTTCAACTCCTCCTCTGCTCTGTCTGGAGCCTCTCTCCAGGACCCTCCCTATGAGGACCCTCATTTAGGGCCCACCTGGAAAATGCTTTCCAGGACAGTCCCCATCTGAAGACTCTCAATTTAATCATCCACAAAGATCACTTTTCCATATAGGACAACATTTATAGGGATTAGGACTTGATATTTTGGGGGGGTCATTCTTCAGCCTGCCAACCCTGTTGTGGAGTGCCAGCTGACTGTTGATGTGGGAGTGAGCCTGATACTACTAGCCAGAGAATTTCAGCTGACTCAGAGGGATCGCTAACCACAGTCCTGAACTCATAAGTGATCCTTGTTTCAAACCATTAATTTTTGGTGGCACGTGGGTGGCTCAGTTGGCTGAGTGTCTGACTCTTGATTTCAACTCAGGTCATGATCCCAGGGTTGTGAGATCGTGCCCCACATTGGGCTCCATGCTCTCAGCTCAGCTTAAGATTCTCTCTCTCCCTCTGCTGCTCTCCCTGGCTCTCCCTCTCAAATAACCCCACAAACCATTAATTTTTGGAGAAGTTTGTTGTGCAACAAGAACTGATGGAGACATGATGATTTTGGTTGACTGAGTACCCCACCCTACCTGTCTGGATTTGGCTTATTTTCTCAACATGCCTTGTGAAAATACTAGTATAGTAATTTCCGTAGTGGTTAGAAGGATCCCTTTCCACATTTGCCTTTGTTGCTCATCACTGAAACCATGAACCAAACTTTGTAAAATAAAAATCAGTCTCATACAGGTAAGATAAGAAAGCAGCAAACACCTTCAGACGTTATTTCTATAATTTATGTATTTACATGTGTAGGTATGTACGTACCTTTTTCTAGTCATTATTGTGTAAATATGACTGTTTTGAGACACAGGTATACTATGACAGTAGGTAGCAACTTGGTTTTTCAAAAGGTTACTTTCTAGATCTGTTCATACTAATACCATTGAGTGCGCTGTCCAATCTGCACATGTGTGTGAGTGTGTGCAGTCTGTGGTGTGAGTGTGTCTGCTCCTGAGATCCACACTGATCATTCTGTCAGGTGCCTCAGCTCCCACCTTGTACCAGACACCTGCTGACTCGAACCCGGGCCACTTCACCTTTTGTTCCATTCTGCGTGCTCTCGGGCTATGGTTTTCCCTCCTTCAATGCAAGTTCCACTTACTTTTCATGTTTTGGGTCTTTGGTTTGTGGAGGTGCTATGGACAACCTATTTAGTGAAAGCATATCTTTTCTGCCACCTGCAGGGTTTGGGCAGGTGGGCAGCTCCATGCTGGCTCAGGAGGGCTTATGTTGAGCAGAGCATCATTTTAGTTACTAGGTTGCAAAATGCAGCACAGACAAGCCACTTTTTTGTAGTTTGGGAGCCTGGGTCCACCCTTGGGGTGTAGTTGGGGGCACAACAGTGGCAGCTTCTGGATCCCACTGCTCCTGCGGCTGAGCGCCCCCCCCCCGCCTCCCCTCCCCCCCTTAGCGCTTCATCATTCTGAGGGTCCCACATGTTTCATGGACACTGAACAGTCTGCTTGTCTGTCTTCCTGCTGAGACCCCTGCTGAAGCCTCTGCCTGGGAGTCCTGTGCTCTGGTGAGCAGCAGTGTCTAATGTCCGTTCTGACCCCTCACCCTGTAAGATGCTGTGAGTCCCCCAAACATCTTCTGAAGCATAGACATGATATTGCATTGTTGGATGGGATAATTTTTAGGATATGAACAAAATGTAGCTTATGCAAAGTGGGCATAAGTAATTTTTCTGTTGGAATACAGATGGGAGCTGAGGCCACCCTATTCTTTGATATTTACATGGCTTTTACTCAGTGTGTGCGGTGGGCATTTCTGAGGTCGGCAGGGGGTGCTGTGAGAGCACCTGAGAGCAGTGTTTACAATACTTACAGTTGTGCCTCTGGCTACCATGTTTCTAGAAGCCCAAACCTCCACTGAACTCTTAGTGCTTTTCTCTTGGTCCTACCTGGTTCTGCCATGTGTCCTCTCCCACCTCAGGATTGTGTGTCTTTCTTAGACAAAGCCACTTGCATCTTTGTTTCTTTGATTCCCTCCAAGCCTTGGGAGCCATGCTTTTCACACCCAGAGCAGACTATCAAGGTTTGTTCATTTCTTCGTTTTCAACAGATAAGACCGTTTATTGCAGAGACATCAAGCCACCCTTCCAAGGGAGTCACACATCACATTTTCTTCCTTCCTCGTACACACACACAGGGTTTCAGACAACATCCACACCCCAGTAGTTAAAGTTAACATTTGAGGCTGCACCTGCACAAACGTGCAGTAGTAATATGTATAAAGCTTTTCACTGAGGTAGTACTTGGTAATAGCAAAGGGCTGGAATATCCTTCACCCATAAGAGACTGGCTGAATTAATTCTCATATATCCGTAGAATGGAATACCATGTAGCTGTCAAGAAATGAAAGTTTCTATGGACTGATTTGGTTTGATTCCCAGGATATATTGTTGAGTGAAAATAACAAGGTACAAAAGAGTGTATTAGTATGCTACTTTTTGTATGAGAAAATATAAACACACACATACATATATTTATTTTTCCAAAAGAAACCATTAAAAGTAAACCAGAAATCAAGGAAAATGATTATCTCCAGGAGATGGTGGGGACAGGGTACCTTGGAGCTATGCCAACATAGCAGCTGGTGCAGCAGTGGGATCTGGTGACCTGTGGAACATGCAGCGTGGAGAAAAGGTGGCAGCTATATATCCTATTTATGCAAGAATGTACATGTGACCCTAATTAATAAATTTGCATCTTTGAAGACATTATCCTAAGCAGGCAAGCAAATCTGTTACCTGTAAGGATCAGGAAAATTGGAAGAGCTCCTTTAAATTTTGAAGTCTGCCACTGTTTTCTTCTCAACAGCTCCCCGGATCACCTGCTGAGTAACAAGAGTGTCACTTTATGTACAAGCAGAGGGAGGTAGATTGCACAGAATATACAACAACAACAACCATAAAAATGGACAGGGTTATCGGACCTCTTTCAGATTTCATTTTCTTCACTAGACTTCCCCTGAATGCAGCAACAAAATTTGAGTCATGGAGCTTAACGGGGAGCAGCAGGGGTGTGGAGCAATTCTCTGAGGGTTCCTATCGTGTGAAAACTCTTTGCCAAAAGCACATACGCTGCTGGAGCCGGAAGCTGGGCCGAGTGAGCCGGTGAAGGCGGGGACGGGAAGGTGGCCAGAGCTCTGCGGAGCACTACTTTATTATTTTGGCTTGTTTTGATTAAAAAAAAATTTTTTTTCCATTGCACAATCAAGACATTCCTTGTACAGACCACTTGCAGTGATGTCAGAGAAGAAAGAAAATCCCCACTCTTGCCTCCTAGAGACAGTTGCTTTCCACTCAACCTTTCTCTAGAGGAATGGCCACCTCATTTTGGGACCCGTGGCCTTTCAGACATCTGCGTGCAGGTCTGCACCTTCACAGCGGGCTGGGTCCCCTCCCAACAAACCAGATGCTCTCAGGCTTCCCCCCCCTCCTTCCTCCTTCCCTGTAGAGAATCTTGAGGTTTCTCCAAGGTCTGCCTGCCCACCAGCTCTCACAGACTAACCCCATAACCCCACACTGACTGATGACCCCAAGGGCCTCAGGCCTCTCTTCTAAGCTCCAGACCAGTGAATCTGATGGTCCCAGGACTCACAACCCAAGTCCCTCCCTTGATCACCCCAGACTTTATGGCTTCAAGACCTAACTCTGCCTCCACCTCACCATGCCTCAGATTCCCCATGTGTAAGAATAATAATGTATGTTCTTCAGAGGGTCATTAGGCAGATACAGTAAAATACCGAGAATATCCGCAATAATTGTCACCTCCATTGCTCCTGAGACAGATGCAAGCCTTCACTCACTGCCTGTCACTGTGAGCTCCCCTGGCCCTCATCCCCATGTCTGGCCAGCAGCACCTCTGGGGTCCCCACTCCATCCTTGCCCACTCTACCTTTCTCAGTGATGCTGGAACCCAAAGAGGAGGTGGCCACAGCACGGCACCCTGTGGTAATGGAAATGTTTTGTACCCTGACTGGATGGGGCTGCAGGGAGGTGCGTAGGGCCAGATCCCGGAGGGCTGCCGAGGCTGGCTCAGAAATGCCACCTCCATCCTGAGGCCTGGGCGAGAAGCCTTGATGGCTCCAGGAAGTAGCTGTGGTTGCTGCTGGGTGGCAATCAGGTTCAGGATCTGGAGCACTGGGGGTGAGTCCAGAGCTCAGAGGCTGGCCGTACACCCAGTGCTGCTCTCACATGCCTGTGCTTGGCCAAGCCAGCTCCGTCTGCTCTTGCCCACCCTCCCCTGTGTGGTGCAGGAAGGGTGACCCACTTGCACCTCTAGGCAAATCCTGACTGCTGAGGCCAACTTGGTGCCGCATCTGTTCCCAATGATGGCTCAGGTTGGGCATGTGGCTCTGGCCTGTTGGGGGAGGTCCAGGGGGGAGGCCCACCCTTTTCTGCTGTTGTGAGGTGCACCCAGGTGGCTGTGATTACCTTGCTAAGGGCACAGGTTGAAGTTTATATGAAAGAGAGAGGCTGAGGGAGCAGCAGGAAACAGAGCCTACAGCCATAAGCCCTCCTCCCTTTGGCCTTGAGCCTGACCCTGATAGCGCAGGAAGCCCTGTCATTTCCTCTTGTACTCTTCTGGGACCTGGCAAGAGCTGGGTTTATGGAATGGTGGGCAGATCTGTCTTCACAGGAGATGCAGCAACCCCCCTGGATGAACAGGATCATGGTCTATGCTCACTTGGGCCCACCAAGGCCAGTGGATGCCCAGCTACCCATCACAATCCCCCTCCCTGGGTGCAGCTCTCTGGGCTAGGTGACTCATTTTCCTACATCCTGAGCCAGAGTTGTTGCGGCAGCATCTCAGGGTGGCTCTGAGAGCAGGGTGCACCAGTAGCCTGGCTGTGCTTTTGTTTCAACAGATCAAGTGGGACTCAGATATTCCCTGCCCGTTTCAAAGCATTGTCTGGGAAATAAAGTGGCACGTCAGTGTTTTGTCAGGGGTCAGATGAAGGGCACACATGGTAGCCCACAGGCTTGGGCTGTGTTCCTGCTAGATAGACAAGGCTGTGGAGACAAGTGCCAGCCCCACAGGAAAACAAGGGGCCACGGGTTCCCAGGAAACCACTGGTGGGAGAGGTCGTGGGTTTGGGAGAAGGCATAGCCCTGGGTGGGGACGGGGCGGGTCACAGGCTGATTAGCACAGGCGCCCAGAAGCCTGCATCCTATCCCTGCTCTGAAGACAAGCCAGTGGGATCAGGGGTCCGTGGTGCTCTCTTCCCAGTGCAGGACGGGCTCCAGTCCCACTCCTCATCTCCTGCTGAGGAGACCTTAAAGAGGCAGCCTGGGACAGACCCCTTCCATGGGGGCATGCTGCACCCACTGATCATGGGGACCATGGTGCACAGGGTGCTTGGGGCCTGGGATGCGGGGCTTTCTTGCTCTGTGTTTCCAGGTTTCTTGGTGGGAGCATCAGGAGAAGACAAGATCTGCAGAATGGAGTATGCTTGGTAGCCAGGAGTTTCCCAAGCTGGACCTAGCCCCTTGGAAGGCCTCTCTTTCATGCTGGGTGTAAACCTATCCTTCAGATGTCAAAGCTAGCAAACCCCAGAACCCTTAAAAATTAGACCCCAATCTATGTACTTGTGTGTGTGCACAAAACAGCAGTAACTAGTATGTACCTCTTTCCCATATGGTTGTAATTTTAAAATGAGTTCCTTTCTTGGTTTATATAAGATTCTCACTTCCAGCCCAAGATCGTTGGTTTCCACAAGTCAGTCAGCAAAGCTTTGGGATCACACAGGTCACCATGGGCCCCGACAACCAAAACCTGAGGGGTTTCCAAGGACAATAAGGGAAACAGGATGGGGAGGTGGGCAGATGCCCTCCTGCAATGCACCTTATGTTTTCCATCTTCCTTGGATGTACTCTGTGTGTGTGGGGGGGGGGGGGCGGGGGAGGGACAGTCATCCAGAGGGTGATGAGGTAGCATCCCTTTCACACTTGAGTCCCTTCCCCAGACTGTCTCATGTGCTGCATGCAAAGTGTCCAAGTGTTTGGAGATTTTCCTGTTATCTTTCCTTTACTGATTTCTAGTTTGATTCTGCTGTGGAGGAGAACACCCTAGTCATGATTTCAATTATGTTAGATTCATGAGGTTTGTTTCATGACTCAGGATGTGGTCTATTTTACTCTATGTCCCCTGCACACTGGCAAAGAATGTGCATTCTGCCATTGTTGGGTGGAGGATTCTATGAATGTCAAGTAGCTGCTGTTGATTGATGGTGTTGCTGAGTTCTTTTATAGCCCTGCTGATTCCCTGTTTAATCAGTTCAGCAACCATCCGGAGAGGAGTGATAGAACCTCCAGCTATGTTTCTGAATTTGTCTAGCTCTCCTCTCAGCTCTATAAGGTTTTGCTTCTTGTATTTTGTAGCTCTGTTGTTTGGTGCACGAACATTTAGGATTACCATGTCTTCTTAGTGGGTTGACCCTTTTGTCATGATATAATGTCTCTGAAGACAAGCCAGTGGGATCAGGGGTCCGTGGTGCTCTCTTCCCAGTGTAGGACAGGCCCCAGCCCCACTCCTCATCTCCTGCTGAGGAGACCTTAAAGAGGCAGCCTGGGACAGACCCCTTCCATGGGGGCATGCTGCACCCACTGATCGTGGGGACCATGATTTTCTTTGCTGCAAAGTCTACTTTATCTGATACTAATATGGCCACTCTTATTTTCTTATGTTGATATTTTCATGATGCATTTTTCTATCCTTTTACTTTCAACCTGCCTATATTATTATATTTGAAGTGAGTTTCCTGTAGACAGCACAGTTGAATCATGTTTTCTAATCCAGTCTACCAGTCTGTCTTTTCATTCATTTATTCGGACCATTTATATTTCGTGTAGTTATTTATATATTAGTGCTTATGTCTACTATTTTATTTTTGTTTTGTTTCCTCTGTTTTCATGCCTTCATGTGGATTACTTGAACAATTTTTAAAATTCCAGTTTGATTTACCTACAGTGTTCTTCATATAAACCTGACTGTGGGGTACTCAGATATTTAGTTCAACATTATTCTAGGTGTGTCTGTGAGGGTGATTCTGAATGATATTAACATTTGATTTGGTAGACAGAGTAAAGCAGATTGCTCTCCCCAATGTGAGTAAGCCTCATCCAATTCATTGAAGACCAGAATAGAAGAAAAAGGCTGAGAAAGGGAAGGGAGAATCTGTTCTCTGCCTGCTTATGAGGCAGGGCATTGGTCTTCTCCTGCCTGCAGACTCAAATTCAGAATCAAGCTACACCATTGGTTCTCTTGGTTCTCAGGCCTTCAGGAAAGAACCATTTGTTCTTCTGGGTCTCTGGTTTTTCTCTCTGTCTTGTATATAATATTTATATTTATATATCTTCTGTTTATAGGTATCCATATTTTACCAGGCTAGTAAAATGTGGAAAGCATACATTTTTTTAAATGTTTATTTATCTTTGAGAGAGAGAGAGAGAGAGAGGGGGAGAGAGAGAGAGAGAGAGAGAGAGAGAGAGAGAGAGAGAAAACAAGTCGGGGAGGGGCAGAGAGAGAGGGAGACACAGAATCCAAAGCAGACTCCAGGCTCCAAGCTGTCAGCACAGAGCCCAATGTGTGGCTCGAACCCATGAACTGCGAGATCATGACCTGAGCTGAAGTTGGACACTTAACTGACTGAGCCACTCAGTCTCCCTGAAAACTTACATTTCTTTATGTTCTTTTATACTCCCTTATTTATAATATAGTTATCTTGAATATTTCCTCCACATTAATTAAGGTAGAAAGCATTTCAGATAGTGTTATACTTTTGCTTCAACTGTCAGACCTAATTTAGATGATTCATGATGAGAATATCTATTTAATTTACCCTTACTCTTTGCCATGTTCTTTCTTCCTTCTGGTGTTACAGTTTCCTTTGTTATTGTGTCCTTTCTCTTTAGAGCATGATTTTCAGCCAGTTAAATTTTTTTCTTCAGTTTTAAAATTTGTTGTTATTTTAGAGAGAGAGAGAGTGAGAGCATGAGCAGGGGAGAGGGGTAGAGGGAAAAAGAGAATTTTTTTTAAATTTGTTTTTAAACAAATTTATTGTTAAGTTAGCTAACATACAGTGTATACAATGTGCTCTTGGTCTTGGGGGTAGATTCCTGTGATTTATCGCTTGCATACAACACCCAGTGCTCATCCCAAGAAGTGCCCTCCTCAGTGCCCGTCACCATCTCCCCCCAAACTGCCCCCATCAACCCTAAGTTTGTTCTGTGTATTTAAGGGTCTCCTATGGTTTGCTTCCTTCTCTGTTTGAAACTATTTTTACCCCTTCCCTTCCCCCATGGTCTTCTGTTAAGTTTCCCAATTCCACTTATGAGTGAAAACATGATATCTGTCTTTGACTGACTTATTTCACTTAGCATAATACCTTCCAGTTCCATCCATGTTGTTGCACACGGCAGGATTTTATTGGAAAGAAAGAGAATCTTAAGCAGGCTCTATGCTCAGCGTGGGGCTTGATCCCATGACCCTGGGATCATGAACTGAGCCAAAATCAAGAATCTGATGCTCAACTGACTGAACTACCCAGGTGCCCCTCAGCCAATTTTATAAAGGGTAGTTCTGTTGGTGACAAATTCTCTTAATTTCCCTTCATTTGAAAATGTCTTGATTTCTTCTTTATTTCTGAATGATATTTTTTGCTGGACAGGGATTTGGATTGACAATTCTTTTCTTTCAACCATTGGAAAGGCAGTGCTACCTTGTTCTTACCTCCATGATTTCTGACAAGAAATCAGTGTCATTCATAGTGATCCCTCCCACAGGTAGGTGCCATCTCTCAGCTGATGCTTCGAGACTTCTTTTTTTTTAATTTTCAGAAATTTTGCCATGATGTATCTTGGTGGGGATTTCTTTGAGTTTATCACTTTTGGTTTTTCTCTGCTCTTGAGTCTACAGGTTTATGTGTTTTGCCAAATTTGGGCAGTTTTCAGCCATTATTTCTTTGAGGACTTTTTCAGCCCTCCCCTCATCCTTTGTTGAACTCTGATGGCACACGTGCTAGAGCTTTTATTATGGTTCCCTAAGTCCCTGAGGTTCTGCTCCCCGCCCCCCTTTTTTTCCCAATCTATTTTCTCTCTGCTGTTTAGATTGGGTACTTTCTCTTGTTCTATCTTCCAGTTCATTGATACTTGTTTTTTTCACTCCCTTGTTGTTGAGTCCATCCATGGAATTTATTGCAGTAATGTATTATATTTTCTTGTTCTAAAATTTTTTATTTTTCTTTATTTTTTGTTTCTTTGCTGAGACTTTCTATTTTTTTATTTGTTTTATGTGTTTTGGTAATTGTTCACTGAAGCTTTTTTTTTTTTTTTTTTTTTTTTGCTGGTTCCTGTAAAATCTTTGCAGGCAATTCATTTCCCCCCCCACAAACTTAAAAAATATTTAGATTCAAGTTAGTTAACATATGGTGTAGTATTGGTTTCAGGAGTAGAATATAGTGATTCATCACTTACATATAACACCCCGTGCTCATCCCAACAAGTGTCTTCCTTAATGTCTTCACCCATCTAGCCCACCCCCTCACCAACCTCCCCTCCAGCAACCCTCAGTTTGTTCTCTATGTTTAAGAGTCTCTTACTGTTTAAGAGTCTCTTACAGGGGTGCCGCATGGCTCAGTTGGTTAAGCATCCAACTCTTGATTTTGGTGCAGGTCCCATTCTCACGGTTCATGAGTTCAAGTCCTGCATGCAGCTCTGTGCTGGCAGCATGGAGCCTCCTTGGGATTCTCTCTCTCCCTCTCTCTGCCCCTTCCCAGATAGCACACTCTCTCAAAATAAATAAACATTTTTTAAAAAGAGTCTCTTACGGTTTGCCTCTTTTTATCTTATTTTATTTTTCCTTCCATTCCTCTATGTTCATCTGTTTTGTTTTAAATTCCTCATAGGAGTGAAATCATATTACATTTGTCTTTCTCTGATTGACTTATTTGCTTAGCATAATATATTCTAGTTCCATCCATGTTGTTGCAGTGGCAAGATTTCATTCTTTTTGATTGCTCTTTTTGATTGCTGAAAAATATTTCACTATATATATATATATATATATATATATATATATATATATATGCATGCCACATCCTCTTTATCCATTCAGTAGTTGATGGACATTTGGACAATGTATTCAGCATTTTTGTATCCTTTGGATAAATACCCAGTAGTTCTTTGCAGGTGACTCTAACATATCTGTCACCTTGTGTTGGCATCTATTGATCATCTTTTTTCATTCATGTTGGGCTCTCCTTGGTTCTTGGTATGACAATTTATTTTCAACTGAAACTTGGATATTTGGGGTATTATGTTATGAGACTCTGGATCTTAATTTAGATCTTCTATTTTAGCTGGCTTCTCCTGACACTGCTCTAGCAGGGGAAGTGGGAACACTGCCTTGTTACAGCCAGGTGGGTGTAGAGGTCTAGGTTCCACACTTGGCCACCATTGACACTGAGGAAGAGGTTCTTGCTGTCAGGGCAAGGATGAGAGTTCTGGCTCCCCTCAAAGCCTCTACTAATACCTCTGGCTGAGTGGGGTTGGAGTGGCTTGTCACTGCTCCCCATCTGGTCTCCACTGACACTGCTGGGTCTTGGGTCTTGTTAGTGCCCACTGGAGCAAAAGTCCTGGCTCCCTACCTGGTATTCTGTGACTGCACCCTGGCGGAGGGTTTGTACTGCCTGGAGACGGTGAAAGTCTTGTTCTTTGCTCATATGATTGACTATGGGTCACAGTATTTTCTGTGGTGTTTGGGTGGAGTACAGAAATCATATCTAAAGGTTTTCTGTTTTGCTAGGTGGTCCCCCTTCTGGTTACTTGATTAGAGAGAGCCAGTTTTTATTGGACCTCTCTTAGTCTGTGCTCATTGGTGTTTTCAGTTGGCTTCTTCAGCTCCAAGTCTGGGATACATTAAACAAACAAACAAACAAACAAACAAACAAAAACAACAAAACCCAACCCAACCAACAACCAAACAAAACAGGTAACTCAGTGCTGTGTTATCCCTTGGGGTCTAATGTTTCTAGTTGTTCTGTCTTATTCTCTCCACTTCAGCCTTTTTAAAAATGTGTGTCTTATACATAATGTTTAGGGCTTTCAGTTGTACCTAGTAAAAGAATAAGGGGAAAAGTCAGCGTTTTCCTGGGGGTAGAATTCTTTTTTTAAAATGGAAAAAATATATGCCTTGCCATGAATAGATAAGCAAGACCTCCTAAATAATGTAAAAATAAAATAATGCTGTTCCATCTAGGTACTATTACTGGGAAAGTACCCAGCTGAGCCCTAGTTTCTGCTTAAAAGAATAGATGTTTATGGCATTACGGACTTCACAGAACCACACTGGGGGATTATCCTGGATATTAACAAGACCCCCTACATCACATCCTGAGGATCCCACACTTTGGGAAGTGCCATTTTATGTAACTGGTCCCTTTCACAATAGAAGCATAGGGAGAATTTTAAAAAGTATCTTTAATGTTATGGAGCATCATACATACCCACTAATAATAAAAGGACACCCATGAGGGGCGCCTGGGTGGCTCAGTCGGTTGGGCGGCCGACTTCAGCTCAGGTCATGATCTCGCGGTCCATGAGGGCTGTGAGTTCGAGCCCCGCGTCGGGCTCTGTGCTGACAGCTCAGAGCCAGGAGCCTGTTTCAGATTCTGTGTCTCCCTCTCTCTGACCCTCCCCTGTTCATGCTCTGTCTCTCTCTGTCTCAAAAATAAATAAATGTTAAAAAAAATTAAAAAAAAAAAGGACACCCATGAGCCCACCACTGGTGAGAGAAACAGAACATTACCAATATTGGGAACACCCTGCTTGCCCCTCCCAATCACATCCTATTTTTTGCTTTTTGTTTTCACCCCCTGCCCCCACAGTTTTGATATTTAGGCTTTATCATTCTTTAATACATGTGTGTGTTTTGTTAATAAAATAGTTTCATTTTAATTATTTTAAACTTTATATAAATGGTATCATACTATGTGTATTCTTCTACAATTTACATGTTTTATCTGACATTATGTCTCTGAAATTCACCCATGTTAATGCATGCATTAGTTTCCATTGATGAATGCAGTATCCCATCATATGGCTATTACAGAATTTGCTTGCCTTGTTGGTGTCTCAAGGATTTTGCAGCCACCACAATATCTGTAAATATCTCACAATATATCTGTGCAATCATTTATCTTCTTTTGTGTATCTAGGAAGAGTAGTGTGCACTTGTTCAACTTCACTGATAATTATTTTCCAAATTTGAATTCTTTTCCAAATTTATAACAATGTAAACTCTCACAAGTAGAGTCTAATATATTCCACCCCTTTGGGTTCATCCTCTTTTCAGCTCTTTGTACCTCCTCAACCTGGGCAGTGGAATTACTGGATCCTAGGGTAGATCTATTTTTAATTTTTTTTTTAATTTTTTTAACGTTTATTTATTATTGAGAGACAGAGAGAGACAGAGCATGAGCATGGGAGGGGCTCCAGGCTCTGAGCACAGAGCCTGACGCGGGGCTCAAACTCACGAACCGCGAGATCATGACCTGAGCCGAAGTCGGACGCCCAATCGACTGAGCCACCCAGGCGCCCCTATTTTTAATTTTTTTGAGGAATCTCCACACTGTTTTCCACAGTGGCTGCACCGGTTTGCATTCCCAGCTGCTGTTGGAAATCATAAACAGAAAACCCAACTCTGTTTACCAACAAGGGTTTCCTTTTCTCCATATCCTGGCCAACATCCTTATTTCTTGTCTTTTTGATTCTAGCCATTCTGACTGGTGTGAGGTGATATCTAGTTGTGGTTTTGATTTGCATTTCCCTGATGACGAGTGACGTTGATCATCTTTTCATGTGTCTGTTAGTCATCTGTATGTCTTCTTTGGAGAAAAGTCTGTCCAGGTCCTCTGCCCATTTCTAAGTTGGATTTTTTTTGGTGGTGAATTGTATGGAGTTCTTTATATATTTTGGATATTAACCTCTTATTGGCGATATCATTTGCAACTATCTTCTTCCATTCAGTAGGTTGCCTTTTGTTGATAGTTTTTTCTTTCAATTTTGGTGTAGTCCCAATAGTTTGTTTTTATTTGTCTTTCCATTTCAAGTGGCATATTTTATGAATAAAGGTTACTAATTTTTAACGTATCTAAAAAGTATTTACCCATTCTTTCCTTTTTTTTTTTTTGTTTTTGCTTTTGCTCTTTATGTCTTGTTTTAGAAATTCTTTCCTATCCTGAGGTCATAAATATAATCTCTTATAGTTTTTTCTAAAATGCTGAAACTTTTGGGTTGCCTGGGTGGCTCAAGTGGTTACGTGTCCACCTTCAGCTCAGGTCATGATCTCGTGGTTCGTGAGTTCAAGCCCTACATCCGGCTCTGTGCTGACAGCTCGGAGCCTGGAGCTTGCTTTGGATTCAGTGTCTCCCTCTTTCTCAGTCCCTCCCCCCATATGTTAGTGCTCTCTTTCTCTCTCTCAAAAGCAAATGTCTAAAAAAATAAATAAAATGCTGAAACTTTTGCTTTTCCTAATGATCTGCTCCATTTAGACTTTATTAATTATCTGCTCCATAAGACTAAGACCCGATTTTATTATCTTCCATATGGATAACCAATCATTTTAGCTCCATTGCTGAATGACCTATCTGTGCCCTATAGCTTTTTTTTCCCCCCTGCAAAAAGCTTTATTGTTTTATTGCTTCCATTTGGTCTGTGACTTGGTAGAGCATTCCAGGGTGGTTAAAAAATTGCCTAGTAGTTGCATAGAGAAGCTCAAGCAGAAGCCCTGGCACCAGAGGATTACCAGAGGGGCCCCTCAAAGGCGGTGGGGCTCCAGAGGCTGCTAGTCATGCTTGATGGTGAGGCTTTTGAAGAGATCCTTGCCCAACCCAGCCTGGGGCCAGCCAGCCTGCTAGAAGTGAGTCAGGTGGTGTCCATCCTCTTGATAAGTTTTACCTCCTCATTCAGGAAGTGGCTTTCCAGGAAGTCACAGAGACAGGGGTCTGCATGGGCAGAATCCAGGGGATGCAGACCCAAAAGGGCCTGGTTCAGGTTCTTCTTCAGAGCCAGGGCAGCTTCCATGGTATCCAGGGTTTTACTCCACTCATCTTGGGACAGCTCATATGTCCTAGAAGAGGATGCAGCTGCCATGCTGGTTTTGCATCTTCCAGAGATGCTCAGTGTCTTTGGGCTTCTCCTCAGCCAACTTGCAGAAGTGGCCCATGCCCTCCAGAGCCATGTCTTCATAGTAGAAATAGAAGCCTAGAGAGAGATAGGTGCTGGAGGGCCACAGATGCATGTTGGTGAGGTGGTTGACACCCCACCGTGGGGGAATAATTCTGACAAACCTAGGAGCTCATGGTTTATTGGTAATAAGGAGCTAGCTCAAAGTAGGGTGCTGACTGGTCCTGGAGGCAGAGAGTGCTGAGAAGATGGCTCTGAAGGTTGCCACTGGAAAAAATTTTGGAGGGTGGGTGGAGACTGGAAGAAGGGGAGTTCCAGGGTCTGCTCCATCCAAATACTGTTGAAGCAGGAGTCAGATCTGTGAGACTTCCAGGTGCACTAGAATAAACCAGTTCTATTCAGAACCATAGTTCTGATCCCTTCTGGCATATGAGTTCCTGGATGTGTGGTCTATTTCTGGGCTCCTAATCTGTTCCTCTGCTCTGTGTGACTGCACACCAATACCATACTCTCTTCATTGTTGTGCTTTATGAAAGCCTTGACAGGCAATATGGCAACTATAGCCTTTTGTTCTTCTTTATGACTAGATATCTTGATTAATCTTGGTCCTTCATCTGCCTTATACATTTTAAAGTTTTTTAAAGTTTATTTTTATTTATTTTGAGAGAGAGCTAAAGAGCAAGCAGGGGAGGGGCAGAGAGAGAGAGACAGAGAGAGAGAGAGGGAAGCCCAAGCAGGCTCGGCGGTGTCAACGCAGAGCCCAATGTGGGCCTTGAAGTCACAGACCATGAGATCATGACCTGAGCCGAAGTCAAGAGTCAGATGCTTAACCAACTGAGCCACCCAGGCACCCCTGCCTTATATATTTTTGAATCAATTTTTCAAGTTTTATGAGAAACCTGGCAAGTTTGACTGGAATTTCACTGAGTCCTTAGGCCAACTATAAATACCAATACTTTGTGATATTGGGTTTTCCAGTCAGAGCTGGGTGAGAGCTGCCCTGGACTTTCGTAGGCCTTCATGCTTAGAGTTGGGTCTGTCTAGACTCCAGCCCCTGTGTTACTGTGTTTCCTGTGGCCACCTGTGGGCCTAGCTCAGCTGCAGGAATCAGAGATCATTAGATGGCAAAGACAGAGAGCCCACCAAGCCTTCAGAAGATTCATGAATTGCCTATGTACCGAAAGCCTCTCCACCCATGGTACAGTCACCTCTCCTCTACTGAGTAGCAACTCGGGAATGAGAGATGATCCCAGGTCCAGTGCTGTGCTCTGGGCCTCCCAAATCTACCTGGGAAATCCCAGAAACCCAGGCATCCCCATCCTCCCTGTGTTCTTCTTCCATGATTAGTTCGCACAAAGGCACATGATTCATCTTAGGTTAGTAAAAGTTATTGCTGGGAACTTCTGGGGAAATTTTACCTTTTCTTGAAAGAGAGGCACAGAAAGGAAGGACAGACTCCTGTGTGGCACATTGTGGCTGTGGTTTGGGCTCTGGAACTGCCACATGTCCAGAGCGAAGCAAACACACTACACAGGGAAGCACCAAGAACCAGAGAGAAACATCAGCAACACTGGAGTATCCCAAAGACTCTCTTCTGCACTGGGCTTCTATCTGGGGAGCAACCCCTGATCTATTTAAATCAGACAGAATTGGATTTTCTGTTTATGCTTTCAATAGCATCTTCTCTGATAATCCCTGAAGAGAACCGTAAATTCCCTCTACGAAACTCCCTACCCCACTGTCAGCCCACATGCTTGGTGGGAACCCTCCCCCAGCTCCAAGAGTGGTTTCCATGACCTTGGCTAATGAGGGGGCATATTCCTAATCCGTGAAGGTCCCGGACAGGAACCTAGTGCAGCCCCTCCCTGTCTGAACTTACAAACTCTGCAGCAGTGGAGGACCCTCTGGTGATTTTTATGCCAGAGTCTCTGGGCCTTCCCTTGAGTTGTAATGGAAGAAGCTCCCTTGGTTCCTTGAGCTGGTTGGAGCCCTGTACCCTAGAGGGTAGTGTGTGCCACACCCCACAAAAGAGTGAACCAGTATAGCCAGCCCCTCTGGCCACTCCTGACTACTTGTTTATTACCATTCATTAAGCACCCACTGTGTGCCTGGTTCTGGGTGACAGTGGTGAACAAGTCCAATGGCGGTTGTACTTGATGATGTTTCATCCATTCAGCTCCTGAACAATGAGTCCTGTGGTTGAAGCCTCACAAGTCAGTGGAAGTGCTACTGTGAGTCTCGACCGTTCTGAGTCCTTTATGGCAGGAGAAGTAGTGGCCGCCAGTGTTTCTGTTTGGTCTGCTGGGAGACTGAGGTCCATGCACTCTGTGCCTCAAGGGTGCACCACTGTCTGGATCTTCCATCTACAGCGTCCCCATGCCTTCCTCTCAGGCAGGACACGATTCTTTCTGCACATGGGCTTCACAGAGGACCCTCTTCTCCCGTGTCCTAGATACTGGGTGAAGGCCAAACCCTTTTCAGGGGTCTAGGCCAAAGGGCTCACATCCCTTCTCCACGTGTGGCTCTCAGCATGTCATTGTGCTGTAAGAACCATGTGTCTGGGTGGCCCTGATTGTAAATAGGTTGTCTGATGCTGAGCCTCAGCTCTGAGCTTGGAAATGTCATTGTGAAGGCAAATGTTGGAATGTGTCTAGGGGGTTGGATGCCCATTATGTCTCTTTCCTATGAACATTTTTGTGGATCAAAAGTTACTTTTCTAACAAGGATGAGAATTCTGTGTGTGTCTTGAGTATAAAGTGCACAGAATGAAATGAGGAAAAAAACCCCACATATCTTTGGGATACAGAGAATAAGGTTTCAGATATGTGTAATTACACATAGAAAACAGTTAACTATTGACCCAGAAATATGAAAATTTAAGATACTTCAATTCAAGGGAAAATGTTAATAGTTAAGGCTCCAAACCACGTTCACAGACAGGGGTGAAGAGCACGATATGGCCTAAGTCAGAATTTGGAGGAAAACGTGCTTCCTTTGAGGCTTGCAATCCCAGGTGCTCTGGTGCTGTGCACTTTGTTTTGATAACACTGCCATGGGAAAATGAGAAACATTTAGAACAGTTAGAACAAAATTATAGAACACGAGGGTTAATCCAAGGACTCTAAAATTGATACTTGATTACAAAAGATGTAAATTTGAGGCTTTAATTAGGAATTATTTTGGTTTCAGATATAAGTCTAACAAATTTGGTCTTTTGATTTTCTAACTTATGGCAGATGGAAAATAAAAAATTGAAAAGGGGTGTGAGCTGAAGGAGCCTGAAGACCCCAGAAATGAGAGGTGGCAGAGTGACACGAGACTGGGCAGAATATCCAGAGAAGTGAGGGGAGCTCCTACTGAAGTCATATGGGGCTACCTGGGGTTCAGGGACACCACATTCCTTCTTAGCGCTAAGGGCATCCCTGTATCACCAGAAAGGCACATCTGCTCCTCTGTGTGAGGCGGAGGGGCCACAACACCGCTGCTGTGACTTCCATCCAAAGCTGCTTTGGGGGGTGTATGCTACAGTTATTTGAAGAATCTGTGTGTGGAGGTCCTGCTTCCCTGTTAGCACCAGACGATGAATAGCACTCCTGTGGTAACCTGCTTTTGGGTAGTAGAAATGGTTCCAGGAGGGGAGCACAGCAGAAAAGGGCATCAAATTCAAAATTCTTACAACCAACCCAACTCTGGGTGTCCAAAACTGGGCTAAATTACATGCAGGTGTCCAGGTGGCTCAGTGATGGCCCAAGAGACACCAGAGTCGGAGCAGACTACAGCTGGAGGGCCTACCAGGTCATAACCAGGCTACTCCCAGGGGTAAAGCTGCTCCTGCCACCATTACTGGCCTCAGTTGACCAACACTGACAGTGACCTGCTATGTTTGCAGAATCCCTCCATGTGTGCCTGCTCTGCAGCCTCACAGCAATGCTGTACCTAGGCCCAGCTGGGCTGGGGGATCTTCCAACAATACTGGCTAGCTGGGCTGATGCCTCCTCATATTCAGATCTGCCAGCAGCTCTGCATTTGGAGCACCCCTTCCTGCTACCCCCAAATTCCCATGGTCCTGCTTGCCAACACCTACCTGGAGCTGGAGGTCATGGCTGCCCTGCGTAGACGTAGATGGGCAGGCAGGGTCAGGATGGCAGGGAGGAAGAACAGGGCTGGACTGCACCTGGGATTTTACCACAGCACCTGGGGCTAGAATGACCGGTCTGTCCTTGCTCCGCCTTGTGGGTTCTGCTGGGCTCTTGCATTGGCTGCTGCCTATACCTGGGGAGCTGCTTTTGGAGGACAGGAAGGGGCTCGGCTGCAGGGCGGGGGGAATGGCATCTCTTGAGCAGCCACCCAGGTGCTGGACGCTTGGAAATCCTTCTCTCACTGGCCCGTATGCCTCCTGGGTCTGCAGCCACTGCTGCTGCTTGGCAGCTGGGCAGGGGCAGTCCATGCTGTAAGAGTCCTGCATAGCCAAGGGTCTGTGCAGGAGCTCCTGGGAAGGACAGGCAGGGCTCCCCGAGAGCTGACTCACCACCAAGGAGTGGGGTGGGTGCTCTTGACTCCCAAGTGTGTCCTTTGGGGTACCTAGTGCCCCCTGCACAGATGGGGGCAAACCACAGCACAATTCAGGAGGAATGTCACTGGCTGGCCCTGCCCATGGAGGGCATGAGTTGGCCATGGTTGACTTCAGGTGGTGGAAGGGGTCAGGCTGGGCCTGCCTTGCCTCCACTTCCACAGGGACCATTACTGGCTGGCCTTGGATGGGGGAATCCCAAATGCTCTCCGAGGGATGGGTGCCCCAGGAGGTAGGGTCTGAGGAGATGAAGGGCCCTTGACACTGACCACTGTGTGAGGCTGTCCAGAGCATAGGTTCTTTGCAAAAATCAAGAAAACCAGGGTCTGGCTGATCCAGGTGTCCAGGGACAACATTTTCTCCTAAAGGGAGCAAAGATGTGTGGTTTGGCTGAAACACCTGAGCAGGCTGTCTGGGGCTGGAGGCCTCGGGGAGGGGGCTGCAGTCAAATATGGTTGGTTTCTGGCATATCCCAAAATTTAAAGGTGCTGCCTGGGTGTGCTGAGGCTGCCACTGTGGAGGGCTCTGGAATGTAGGGCCAGTGGTGAAAAAATGCTGGGTGTGTGTGTGAAGGCAGCTGGGCACTGTGCCCATGTTCTGAGGTGGAGTTACTTCCCCAGTTAGCTGGCCTGAGCCCAGAGAAGGCTGTGGCTTTAGGGTCTGTGGAACAGTTGTGCTGGTTGGTGGGGGCAATGCCACATTTCCACTGTCATGAAAAAGTACTTCCTTTTCCCTGTGGGAGCCCCCTCCCTGACTGGAGGGCAGTGGGTGGAAGTTCTGAGACCCTGCAGGGCCTGAGTCAGCCCTGAGAAGGCTCTCTTCCCACAAATACTGCTTGAGGTCAGTGACCCCCAGGTGCTGGAGAGTGGAGCAGAGATCAGGCTGTTCTTCTGTGTCCTTCTCCAGCAGGGTCTCAATGAGGGACAGGAAGGAGTGGTCTTCCTCCTTCTCTTTCTCTTCCTTGTCCTCATGTCTGCCATTGGACCCCTGCCTCTCCAAGGGTGAGCCTTGGGTGGTTGGGACCATGCAGGACAAATACATGGATTCATCTTGCCGCATCATGGCTCCCAGAAGAGAGCCTGGGTGCACAGGGCCCTGACCAGTGGGGGTGCCCTTCCTTGCCCGGATCCTCTTCCTGGCTGGGAGGGAAGTCAGAGGGCTCAGGGGGCTGCTATCATACAGAATGGCTTCCCCTGTGGTGAAGGTGAACGGCAGTTGCAAGGCCCTCTTGCGCAGGTGATCTTCCCCCTCTGCATTCCTATGGTTAACGAAACAAAAGACCACATCTGAAAATTGATATAAGAATGAAAACGGGGCTCTCCTGGTCAGGGGACAATAGTGGCCAAGTAACTGAGCAAAGGGCAGGACATCATCTGTTCTGGCTTGTCCATACAAGGGAGAAGCCACAATATCGAACTTGCTCCTCTCTTACATTCTTGGTAAGCACTTTCTGTCTTGGATTCTGAAGTAGTCTGAGGAAACTGCTTATTTGTGGGAGTAGTCCAAAAATCCATGTAGAAATTCCCTAAACTTTAAGTTTACTGTGAAAAGAATAAGTTATTATGCAAATATGACATACACATCTGTTTTTCATTGGGAAAAATAGTTTTCCTTCCTCCTCTCCCTTCCAAAAGACTCATGGGATATGGCTGCTATAGGGCTGCCCCAACAGTCATGTAACATCATGCTTAGCAAAGTGAAAAACCTTCAGCTGGGCTGACTCCATTTGATTTGTAGCTCTACAAAGGAAAACTGACCTAAAAGGAGTGCCTTTGGCAGAAGCTGACCAGGATGCTATGGGCATAGGGATCCCCATCACTGGAGGGGCCTTTAGAGAAGCCGGTATCTCACCTGAAGATCTCTGGTCATAGCCTTTGTCTTTAAGTCTACTTTGCATGAATACAGCCATTCTTGCTTTCTTGTGCTTACTGTTTTTATTACATATGTTTTATTTTACATCTGATTCCTTCCAACTTATTTGTGACACTATTTAAAAACATATCTCTTGTAGAAGACATATAGTTGAGCGCACTTTTTAAAATGCATTTTGATAATCTTTGTGTTTTAATTGGAGTGTTTTATCCATTAACATTTAATGGAATTATTGACATATCTGGATTGGGGTCTTTTATATTACTATTTACTTTCTTTTTGTCCCTTCTTCCCCTACCCCCATCCACCCCTTTCCTGCCTAAATATATTACTTTTTTAAGAAATTAATTTTCATTTATGTAATGGATTTTGGCTCTATCTTTTGCATTATATTTATAATGGCTGCTAGAACTTATGAAATACGCCTTCAACATTTCACTGTCTACTTATAATTAGTACTGTGTCACTTACATAAAACATGCACCTTTCCATGGTATAGTCCATGTGCTTCTAAAACCAATCTTTTATGCTAGTGATGTCACATATATGGCATCTACATATGTTATAAATCACATATTATATTCTATTTTTGGCTGTAAGCAGTTGTATGTATTCTTTAAAAAGTAAAAAAAATAATATTTAATATTTATCCACATGTTTACCATTCTCATCCTCTCCACTCCTTTTTTTGAGGTTTAAGGTCTTAGTGGATATTATTTCCCTTCAGCCTGATGTATTTCTTTTAGCATTTATTAAACAGTAGGTCTACTGGCAATAAATTGTTAGGGTTTTTTTTTGGTGTTGTTGTTTAATAGAAATGTCTTTATTTGCTATTATTTTTGAAGGATATGTTCACTGGTCACAGAATACAGAGTTGACAAATTTTAAAAGGATTTCATAGATATTGTTCTAATGTCTTATGATCACCATTGTTTCTGATGAGAAGTCCACAATAATTGGAATCATTGTTTCTTATATGTAATGTCCTTTTTATCTTAAATTGCCTTTAAAGTTTTCTCTTTATCTTTGGTGTTCAACATCTGACAAGACTATGCCTTGGTGTGGTTTTCTTTGTATTTATCCTGATTGGAATTCACTGAGGTTCTTGAATCTGCAGTTACAATTTTCATCAAATTGGGGAAGTTTTTGGTCATTATTTCTTCAAACATATGGACACATGCTTGCACACACACACACACACACACACACACACACACACAGATGGATGGACAGATAGACAGATATAGATATATTGCCCACTCTGTTCTTTTTCAGCATTCCATTTACCTACATGTTAGACCTTTTGATACTGTCCCATAGATCCCTCAGGCTGTTTATTTCTTTTTTCAATCTTTTTTCCCCTCTTTGTTCTATTGATTGGATGATTCTATTCATTTAGCTTCAGGTCATAAACTCTCCTGTCATCTCCAATCTGTTGTTAAATCCACCCAGTGAGCTTTCTATTTTAGATACTATCTCAAATTTTCTGTTTCTTATAAAAAAAATACATGGAAGCCCCAAAGAAAAGGAAAACACAACAGTCCAAAACCTTTGGGATGCAGCAAAGGCAGCCCTAAGAGGGAAGTATATTGCAATACAGGTCTACCTCAAGATGCAAGAAAAGTCTCAAATACAAAACCTAACCTTACACCTTAAGGAGCTAGCAAAGGAACAGCAAATAAAGCCTAAAGTCATCAGAAAAAGGAAATTAATAAAGATTGGAGCAGAAATAAACAACATAGAAACAATAACAAGTAGTAGAAAAGATCAATGAAATGAAGAGCTGGATTTTTGAAAGAATTAATAAATTGATAACCTCCTAGCTAGACTTATCAAAAAGAAAAGAGAAAGGACCCAAATGAAGTCACAAATGAGGAGAAGAAATCACAAGGAACACCACAGAAATACAATTATAAGAGAATATTATGGGGACACCTGGGTGGTTCAGGCAGTTAAGCATCTGACTCTTGGTTTTAGCTCAGGTCATGATCTCACGGTTCGTGGGTTCAAGCCTCACACTGGGCTCTGTGCTGACAGTACAGAGCCTGCTTTGGAGTCTCTGTCTCCCTCTCTCTCTGCCCCTACCCTGCATGCTCTCTCTCTCTCTCAAAAAAATTTTAAGAAGAGAATATTATGAAAAATTATATGCCAACAAACTGAACAATCTGGAAAGAATGGATACATTCCTAGAAACGTGTGAACTACCAAAACTGAAATAAGAAGAAATAGAAAACTTGAACATACTCATAACCAGCAAAGAAATTGGATCAGTAATGAAAAAATCTCCCAACAAAAGTCCAGGGCCAGATGGTTTCAGAGGGGAATTCTACCAAACATTTAAAGAAGAATTAATACCTATTCTTCTCAAACTGTAGAAAGAAAGAAAGAAAGAAAGAAAGAAAGAAAGAAAGAAAGAAAGAAAGGGAAGGAAAACTTCCAGACTCATTCTACAAGGCCAGCATTACCTTGATTCCAAAACCAGACAAAGACCCCACTAAAAAAGAGAATTACAGGTCAATATTCCTGATGAACATGGATGCAAAAATTCTCAACAAGATACTAGCAAATTGAATCCAACAGTACATTAAAATAGTCATTCACCATGATCAAGTGGGATTTATTCCTGGGCTGCAGTGTGGTTCAATATTCACAAATCAATCAATGTGATATACCACATTAATAAAAGAAAGGATAAGAACCATATGATCCTCTCAATAGATGTGGCAAAAACATTTGACAAAATAAAGCATCCATTCTTGATAAAAACTCTCAACAAAGTAGGTATAGAAGGAACATACCTCAACATCATAAAGCCATATATGAAAGACTCACAGCTAATATAATCCTCAATGGGGGAAAAATGAGAGCTTTACGTCACGGAAAAACAGTCCTTTTTCCTCAGGAACAGGACAGCGATGTCCACTCTCACCACTAATATGTAACATATAGTACTGATGGTCTTGGCCTCAGTAACCAGACAATAAAAATAAATGAAAGGCACCCAAGTCAGCAAGGCAGAAATCAGACTTTCACTATTTTCAGACGACATGATACTCTATGTAGAAAACCCCAAAGACTCCACACAAAAAAATTGCTAGAACTGAAACATGCATCTAGCAAAGTCATAGGATATAAAATCAATGTACAGAAATCTGTTGCATTTCTATACACCAATATTGAAGCATCAGAAAAAGATATCAAGAAATTAATCCTATTTATAACTGTACCAAAACCAATAAGATATCTAGTAATAAAACTAACCAAAGAGGTAAAAGATCTGTACTCTGAAAACTATAGAACACTTATGAAAAAAAATTGAGGACACAAAGAAATAGGAAGACATTCCATGCTCATGGATTGGAAGAACAAATATTGTTAAAATGTCTATACCACCCAAAGCAATCTACACATTTAATGCAATCCCTATTTTTTTTTTCAACGTTTATTTATTTTTGGGACAGAGAGAGACAGAGCATGAACGGGGGAGGGGGAGAGAGAGAGGGAGACACAGAATCAGGAACAGGCTCCAGGCTCTGAGCCATCAGTCCAGAGCCTGGCGCGGGGCTTGAACTCACGGACCGCGAGATCATGACCTGGCTGAAGTCGGACGCTTAACCGACTGCGCCACCCAGGCGCCCCATTGCAATCCCTATTAAAATACCAACTGGGGCACCTGGGTGGCTCAGTCGGTTAAGCATCCGACTTCGCCTCAGGTCATGATCTCACAGTTTGTGGATCTGAGCCCTGCGTAGGGCTCTGTGCTGACAGCTCGGAGCCTGGAGCCTGCTTCAGATTCTGTGCCTCCCTCTCTCTCTCTGCTGTCCCCCACTTGCACCTTCTCTCTCTCTCAAAAAATAAACAATAAAACAAAATAAAATAAAATACCAACAGCATTTTTCACAGTGCTAGTACAGACAATTCTAAAATTTGTATGGAACCACAAAAGACTCTGAATAGCCAAAGCAATCCTGGAAAAGAAAAACAAATTTGGAGGCATCATGTTTCCAGACTTCAAGCTATATTACAAAGTTTAGCCATCAAGACAGTATGGTACTGGCACAAAAACAGAACACATAGAACAGAATAGAAAACCCAGAAATGGATCCACAACTATATGGTAAAGTAATCTTTGATAAAGCTGGAAAGAATATCCAATGGAAAAAAGACAGTCTCTTCAACGAATGGTGTTGGGAATCCTGGACAGCAACATGCAAAAGAATGAAACTGGACCACTGTCTTCCACCAGACACAAAAAAGAAATTCAAAATGGATGAAAGATCTAAACGTTAGGATACCATCAAAATCCAAGAGAAGAGCACAGGGAGCAACCCCTTTGACCTCAGCCAGAGAAACTTCTTACTAGATATGGCTCTAGAGGCAAGGGAAACAAAAGCAAAAATAACTATTGGGACTTCATCAAGATAACAAGCTTCTGCACAGTGAAGGAAACAATCAACAAAATGAAAAAGCAGCCTACAGAATGGGAGAAGATATTTGCACATGACATATCTGATAAAGGGTCAGCATCCAAAATCTATAAAGAGCTTATCATACTCAACACCCAAAAAACAAATAATCCAGTGAAGAAATGGGCAGAAGGCATGAATAGACATTTCTCCAAAGAAGACATCCAGATAGCTAACAGACACATGAAAGGATGCTCTACATCACTCATCAGGGAAATAGGAATCAAAACCATGATGAGATACTACCTCACATCTGTCAGAATGGCTAAATTAATAACACAGGAAACAAGTGTTGGTGATGATGCGGAGAAAGGGGAATTCTCTTACACTGGAATGCAAACAGATGCAGCCACTCTGGAAAACAGTATGGAGATTCCTCAGAATGTTAAAAATAGAACTTCCCTATACTCCAGCAATTGCACTGCTAGGTATTTACCCAAAGGACACAAAATTACTGATTTGAAGGGGCACATGCACCCCAATATTTATGGCAACATTATCAACAATAGCCAAACTATGAAAGGAGCCCAAGTGTGCACTGATTAACGGATGAAGAATACACACACACACACACACACACACACACACACACACACACGGAATATTACTCTGCCATCAAGAAGAAAGAAATCTTGCCATTGGCAACAACATGGATGGAGGTAGAATGTATTATGCCAAGCAAAATAAGTCCATCAGAGAAAGACAAATACCATATGACTTAACTCATATGTGTAATTTAGAAAACAAAATGGATGAATAAATGCAAAGGGGAAAAAAGAGAAAGAGGGAAACAAACCAAAGGAGATTCTTTACAATAGAGAACAAAGAGGGTTGATGGAGGGAGGTGGGTAGGAGATGGGCTAAATGGGTGATGGGCATCACTTGTTGGGATAAGCACTGGGTGTTATATGTAAGTGACGAATCACTAAATTCTACTCCTGAAAACAACATTACACTATATGTTAACTAATGAGAATTTAAATAAAACTTTGGAGATGAAAAAAATTTGTTTCTTATAGTTTCTATTTTTCTGTTCTGAATTCATCATAGCAGTCATCATAGGCATATTTTCTTTCATGTCCATAAGCATAATTATAATAGTTGCTATAAAATTCTTATCTAGTGTTTGGGCCTTCTTAGAGCTGGTCTCCAGGGACTGCCTTTAGTTTTGAAACTTTCTTTCCTGTTTCTTCATATATCTGGTAATTTTGGGTTGCATCCTTGACCAAACAACAAGTAAATTTGGATTTAATCCTGGACATTGTGATGATATACTGTAGATTCTTATTCTGTCACGTTCCTCCAAAGACCATTGACGTTTTTGCTTTGTTGAACTTGACCGAAAATGCAAATTCTGTTTCCCTTGTGATGGGCAACAGCTGGAATCTGTTTGGTTTCTTTAGGCCTCAGGTTGGCTATCCATCCCACACATACATGGTTCAGGGGTGAGCGGATTTGGGCTAAGTTTATTCACAGAACTTGAGGGCTCTTTCTCTTCAGCTCTCTCTCTAGAAGAGAGAAGTTAAAAACTAGAAATTATTATTTCATTTTGCAGCTGCTGCGGTCACTGCACTCTGTTGTCTAGTTCTCATGTCATTGAGACCATAAATTTTCTATTTGGGTGTTAACCTGCCCAGCCCCCAGGGCAGTCTTCCTTCAGACTAAACGCAGTAAAACCCAGGAAACTCACCCAGTGCCATTCCCTTCTTTCCAGTGTTGATTCTCCAGTGACTGGTTAGTTGTTGTTGTTTTATAATATTTTGTCCAGAAGTTTTAGTTATAGCTGTTACTATAGCTGTTACTTATGGGAGGGCTGATGCAAAAATTACCAGCAGCAGAACTGTTCCATGAAAGTTTCACAAAAAGAGAATCAAATGTGGATAAAATTTCATTGTAAAAGGTATGAAGGTAAATACCTTTCATTGTAAAAAGGTATGATTTAACTTTCCCTATCCTTCAAATGGTTACTTTGTTGCCCCAACCTCACTTACTTTGTCCTGTTCTGTGGATTTAAAACACTTCTTATTTGAGCAATTAATTTTTCATATGTTAACGTAGTTTTGTTTCTTGACACCTTGCTTCTTCATTGCTCTATCTGGTGCTAGGACAATCTGTGCTAAAGTTGGTGTTGCAGTAAGACTGGCCAGAGAATAATTTGGTACAACTTTTCTTGAAAGCCATTTGATAATAGTATCAAGGGCCTTTGAAATGTTTTAACCCTTTGACCTAAATATTCCACTCCTGAGAATTCTCCTAAGGAAATCAGAATAGCAGCCAGATATTTATATACAAAAGTGTTCATCACAATGCCTTCATAATAATGGAAAAAACCCTCCCTAATTCCAATATTTAATAAAAGGGTATGATGTATCCAAAGAGGAGTATACTGTACTGTCATAAAGATATTTATGGATACTTTTGATATGAGAACTTGCTTTCAACTTATTCTTAGGTGGAAACACCAGAATATAAAACTATATATAGAATATAGTTTCAAGTATAAAACTTAAATATGAGCCAAAACATACCTGAAGGAAATACATCAATATATTGACAACAATTTCTCTGAGTAGTAGGATAACAGCTGATTCTCATTTCACTTTTGCAATGTTTTTCATTTTCTAAATTTTCAAGAATGGGAATGTATTACTTTTATACTTAATGAAATCAACATCACTCAACAAAACTACTGGGTTCTGAACATCTGGCTCAGTGATGCCAAGGAGTAATAGAGCTGCTAAGAGCCATAGAAAATGCATACTGAAGCTCTCTTATTTTTGCAAGGCAGCAAACTGAGGCACATTTACGAGGTGTTTTATCTGAGACCAGGGTGAAATCAAGCTCAGAATCCAAGTGATTTGATGCAGTTCTATAATTTCCTGTGATCTAAGCATTATTCAGGAAGGCTGTAGGCTCAGAAAGCAGGAACGTTTTGTTATGTGTGGCATATTTTGGCATTATTGGCTTTCTGGTCACTGTTCAAAATATGACACTAATTAGACCTGGGCCAGATGACTTATCTAGGCTCTTTCATCATTCCCTACATTTCCAACTGTGACCATCTATGTTATACATGTATGCCATAGACCCAAATGGGGTCTGGCCATGTAAGTTCACATGCTGAAAGAGAACACTTCGTGGTCTTAACATGTTGGTAACAATTAGACTCCTCTTGTTTGTATGCATATTACAGCTCACAAAGTATGCTGCAGATAGATGAGAAAGTGGCCATGAAGCCCGGGTCTTCTGGACGTTGAGTGGCAGATTTGTGTTACTCAGAACGTGTACCCTACTGAGGAGAGCCTAAGAGTGATAGCTTTGATTCTCTTCTTCCCTAAACCACGTTACCAATGCAGAAAAGTGGCAAAAAAGTGGGGAAGTCAGGCTGAAGGAATGACATTTCTGAGGAGAGACACATGGTCAGATTTTTGCAGAGTGCAATGGGAAGCAGTGACTTCCTTTGAATATAGCTGACGAAAGATTCTATGTTCAGAATTTGAACTCTGGGTAAATAGGAACCTGGGAATTCTCTGTAAGCAGTTTTCAGGGCCTTGATATGAGCAGCCATTTTGGTATAGGCCCAAGGAGCCACGAATATGAGAATCGGTGACCCAGGCAAATACGAGAATTTGACATAAAGCCCTGTCTGTGGTTCTTTTAGGGAAAAAAGGTGTGCATGTACATGCTTGCACTAATTGTTCAGCAGAAGCAGGCGAGTCCATTACAAAAGCCAAAGGCACACACGGATACTTGCGCTAGTCTCTTTCTCCTAGACTCCGCCAGCCTCACTGGGACAAGGCCGACTGAATCCATGAAACTGAACCCATGTGCTCACAAAGCGCCTCCCCTCCCCCTCGTGGAGTGCTCCGCCTACCCTACTGTTGGCCGAGATTGAGGCTCACGGGAATTGAGCGTCCTGCCTACGGCCAAACAACTATTGATGAGCTGCAGCTTTACTTGGCCCCTGAAAGCTGGGTGGACGTCAGAGGCTGCCAACTCGAGGCTAGAGGAAACCTCGCTCCCAAGGCAGGGTTTCAGACCCTCCCTTCCGGTTCTCATTTGCATTGGGTCCTCTGCACAAGGATCTCGTCGTACCGTACGGGCTTTTAGTTACGTCTTGTTGCACGATTACACTTACGTCGGGACCTTGCTTTTACGACAGGGTCCTCACAGGGGGACCTCAAGGACTTCATTTCTGTCGGGTTTCGCACTGCCGCTGGGCCCCAGCGGACGTCACGCCCTTACGACAGGTCCCTCCACCCCCCCCCCCCCGCGCCCCCCGTCCCCCGGGGCCGCACTTACGTCAGGGCCCGCTGCCGGGCGACGATGCAGTCCGGCTGGCCGCCACGGAACACCAGGCGGGCGTTGGACTGCACCCACAGCCAGCCGGCCTGCTTGGTGAGCAGCCGGAACACCGTGAGGCCGCTCTCGCCCGTCCTCATCACTGCAGAGAGAGCCTGCGCTCGCATCGGAGCTCGGACGCGCACCTGCCCTCCCTGGGAGCCCTCTGCAGGAGGGGGGACAGCAGGCGGGGGGGGGGGGGGGGAGGATTTGCCCCAGCCCCGCGGGGCGGGGTTGGGCCCTGAGGGCGCCTCCCGAACTCACTCCGCACGTGATTCTCGGCGCAGTGCATCATGTCAGCCGCGTGGATGAACTGGTAGCCCGATCCTTTCCTGCAGAGTTCGCTGTCGGTGTAACCCAGGACCACCTTGCCTCTGTGCAGAGGAGACACCGCACTCCTTTATGTTACGGCCTTGCTGTTCATCCCTCAAACTCCTAACAGTTCTCCGTTGCAGCCTTTTCTGCTTTGTGCCCACCCACCGAAGCGCCCAGGAGCGGTCTTCCCCAGGACACTCCAGGTCCGGCAAGGGTACCTCTCCTGCCACAGGGTTGGAGCAGGACCTTTAAGAGGCCTCCGCACTGACAGGATCGTCTCGGACACTTCTACCACACTTGTAATCCAAAATGCTGTTTAAGCCTGTGCTTACTTGTCTGCGCTGTGGAACAGGGGTCTCTGTCTGTACCTACAGTTACTCATGTGGGTGAACAAGTGAACTTTGGTTAAGGAGAAGTCCCACAGCTTTCATCAAAGGGCTCTGTGGCTCCCCAGCATGCTAAGGACCAGTCTTTGAGTAAGAAATAAAACGTGCATATTATAGTTGTAACAACACATTGAATCACTTGCTTTCTAGAATGTGTTCTAAGGGGCATGTTAATTGATTTCCCCAAGAAAGGTTCAGTGGTCAAATAAAATTTGGGAAAAGTTGGGTCAAACCCAACTAAATTAGATTTTTTATAGTGGGACTTCTTGGGGGTTCACGATGATTAGTTACTAGAAGTCTTTAAGAGGGAGAAAATTATCACTAAGGATTTGTTCTCTGCATCACACTAACCTAAACCCCATATTCCTACATGGAAGGTTTGCTACACCACCCCCATAAGCAGCATCTTTTAAACTAACATTACAGGACCTGTTTGGACAGGATTGGCCAGTTGTTCTTGCCTTGCCTTTGGTTCTAGATTCAGGATTTGGGCTAACTAGTAACTAGTAACTAGTGTCCAAGCACTCTTGGTTCCCTAGGAGTCACGATTTCTGGTCAGAGCGTTGTACCTGGAATCACAGGCTATAGGTGTGAAATCCAATTTGTGTTTTGTTTGGAAAAGAAATGTTTTGTTTTGGAGCTCCAGGATGGTGAGTGGCTGGCGAGGTGTTGCAATTGCAAACAGGGTGAGTTGAGGAGACATGAGGATGCCATCTTCTGATCTATTGTTCTGCCCAGGGAGGAGTTTCAGATGGCCATGGAAATTCAGCTCCTAGAAAAAGCAGACCCCAAATGTAATGAGAAGACAAAGGAGAAGAGGATGTGAAGTAGCTAAAACAGTTGATACAACTTTCCCTTTATGGAACTCAGAGGGTCCAGTGTCCTCCTTGTAGTTGAACAGGTAGGACTCCTCAGTATAGGTGTGTGCAGGCTTGGAGCCTTCTCATTCTGCTCTGCCCATCTGGCCCTGATCATTTTTCATGGCTTCTCCATCCTCCCTTAGGTCCTTGACCAACACAGCCTTTTTCATAGAGCCACAGAGTTGAATGAGCTGTGAGAGGGTGTACGATTCCAGGAATTGATAGGCACTTTTAGCTGATTTTGGGGATGAAGAAGGTGTATATTAACATCCTGAGTTCACCAGGAATCTCCACTTAGGACTGTACTGTAGGTAACAGGTGTAACTAAATATCAAGTAAACATGTCCCATATCTTAACCAGGCAGAGGAAAGTTCAAAAGACAACCTGGGATTCTGAAATGGCAGTGAGCTGAAGGCCAGATGGCCCTTCCTGGGATGGTGAGGAAGCCTGGCTCACCCCTTGGGCAGTGTTCCATCTGAGCAGAGCCATGCTCTGTTGTAGGAAGTTCCTGAGCCTGTAAGGATAGCGTGATTACCAGAAACCCAGAAGAGTTGTCCAGCAGGCAGCGGAACCGACAGACAAAACTTCTTTCCAGATAGGAGGGGTCCTCCAAGGGCTGATGCTGAAGGCTGTCAGTGGGGGTGCCACTAAGTGAGAGACAGTTCTCTCCAGGCAGAGCTGGGAAGACAGAAAAGTGAGGAAGCTCTACTAGAACACTCTTCACCACAGAGCCAAAATATTTGTAGCTCTGAAAGAAGCTGGTGGGTGGAGAGAATGTAGGATCATAAGCCCTGTGGCCCAGTGAACCTTGGCCTTGCCTGACAGGATGACCTTGATTAGCCACTCAAGCTGGCTTTACAGTGTCATGAGGATCAAGTTAAAAATGAGATGCTGTACATAACATACATATCCAGGAACCCTATCTGCTCTACTGTTGAAATACACCTTGGAACTAACCACTTGTCATCACTTATACCTCTATTGTGCTGGCCAGTCTCTCATCAGCTGGGCAGACCGTCTAGGTCGAGAACAGCACAGACCCTGAACCCAGACCTGTTGTATGAATCTGGGCAAGTTATTTAACAACTCTATTGGCCAAAATTTTCTTCTCTCTGTTTAAAGAAAGTTATTATGAGAACTACATTTATATATGTAAAGCACTTGGAATAGTGCCTGGCACATTGTAACCTTTATACATTGACTGTTACTCTTGTCATTTTTTTCTTTTCTTGTTTTAACTTTGCCATAGCCTTCTAACTGGTGTCCCTGCTTCTCCCCCTGCCCCTATAGTCTGTTCTCCATTCAGTAGCCAGAGTAACTTTAAAATATAGGTCAGATCATGTCAACTATCTGTTTAGAACTCTCCAGTGGCTTCCTACCTCAAAGTCTATAGTGGCCTGCACCCCTGCACCCCTTTCCCACTCAGTCACCTGCCAGTTTCCCATTCACTCTCTGTGCCCTTCTCAGTGTCCTCCTTGCCATTCCTCATCTATGCCAAGTCCACTTCTGCCTCAGGGACTTTGCACCCATGCTATTTCTTGCACCTGCACTGCCCTCCTCCATTTATCCGTAAAAAAGGATGCCACTTTGACTCGTTTTGGAGTGCTGGTTCAGCTTGCTCTCTTCCCTGTCCTAGGGGTTTGTATCCTTTGCAAAGGATAATAAAGGAAAAAACAAACTTTTGGGTTAAATACAAAAGTACCATTGCAGATTCATTAGAAAGTCAAAGAGGCAAAAACCAAATTTGTTATCTTTTGCTATAATTCTCAACCTGACAAGTATGATTATAGTTGTGCTAATGGTTTTGCCTTTGTCACATGAAAATTGATTTGTCTGGACTTTATTTTTCTGCAGAAGAATAAAGTGTAGCAGGCTAGGGAGGAACAAAGGCAGGTTTATGATCTGATAAATTTTACTACTTTTGTAATCTCCTTTAATAAAACCCCTAGCACATGGTACACCATCAATAAATGTTAGAACATATACACATGTATAAAGCACACATCAACTGGAATTTGGATTAGTTGGGTGGTCTTCAGATATCTTTCTTCCATGTTTATAGTACTGCATTAAAATTTTGCTTGTATTTTGAAAAAATTATGCATATATTTATAAATATGTAGGTAGACTTCTGTATGGTTTCTGCTACTACAGAGGTATAAGGGTATAAAAAGTATTTAAAAACATGAAATTAGATGCAAAATTCCAGGCTATCCATTGTTAAGGACATAATTCAAACTTGGCAGTGTCAGGCAGTGTACAAAAGTCTGAGCTTCACACTTATGTTCCCTTCTCTTTTGACCCTAGCTAGTCAACACGGACATGGGTGGAGACACAGAAACAGTCCGCACAGAGGTCCAAGCTCAGTGCTGAGGACAAAGTTCCTCCCTTCAATGAGCTGATAATCTTATGGGAAAGAAAAAAAGTGAAGTCCTATTTTGTGATAAGTAACTTTACCCTGCTGGATTTATGGCTAGTTAAGACAGAATCTTGTGCCGAATGTCTGAAGTAGGAGCAGGCTTTGAAGAGAGATGGACTAAAATCACAGCAGCCACAGCTGAATTGAGTTAAAGCTGTATCTTACGAATTTACACAACCATATATTATAGTCAGCCTTGTAAGTTTATTCTTGCTTAATATTTTTGGTTATCTACCACAAAAAGGATGTCGTTAGTGTGCAAATATTGGCACATGGATTCCCTTTTTTTTTCTAATTGAAGCCTCTGTTTGAGTATTTTATTTTTTTCTAACCATCCGTCACAACAAAGCACAGAAGAGCCTTTCTTTGCATCCTCTGTGGATGCATTAAATGTACTCTAAATCCTTGGAGAGGGGTCCTGTATCTGGATTTACAAAATGGCATTTACTTGTAAAGGACAGTATTGCCTTTTGCCTATGGTATCCCACCAGTTGGCAGAGTAACACGTTATGGCCATAATGGCCACCTAACTTGTATACTCACTAGATACACAAATATGAGTCCGTGCCAGCTTGATCATTGTTCAGAGGATGCACCTGCCTGGGCAAGTAGGATATTTCCTCCAGCATGAGTCTTATCACTCACCAACTGGGTCCATCTGGGCAAGCATCGCTCTCTTCATCTGAACATTCATTTGTTCAAGCAGCTAATGTTTACTTTGTCTCAGACACTGTTCCGGGCACTGGGAATACATCAGTGAACAAGATCATCAAAAATCCCTCCCTGCATCCTACTGGTAGTAAAATCAACAGGTACTCATGCCTCATGCATAGTTTCCAGTTCCTAGGAGGACCAGATGAGGTCACAGATATGAGATGTAGAGTCCTGGGCCAACGCACACTACCTGATTCGTGATTGCAGTCCTTCCTCCTCTCTTTCCCTCATATTCGTAGGACTTAGTGAGTGCTCGATCAGTGCTTAATGAAATCTACATCTGAGTGAGAAAGCCTGACTTCCTCATTAATTTCTTCCTCATGGAAGAAACACATGTATACCGTGTTGAAACACATGTAGAGGATTGATTTTGTATTTGCCCTTTTCCCCCCAAGCCTTCCTGACTTACGGTGGTTGTCCTGCTCTCCCTCTCTGCTGATAGGTGCTGCATCTGGAGGCCAGAGAAATTGGCTCTGGAACATGGCTCTATCCTCCTTGTGGATCAGCTCGAACACACTCTGATAGATGACATCTGACTGCAAAGACCAAGGGGCAGTGTCACACTCCAGGGGATGCTTCTTTCCTTCCTGAGGCCAGGTATGACCTGTTCACCTCCAATGAACCTAAGTCATGTCTAGCACCTCTGATCCTTCCAGGCATCGTGTACTCACCTGTCTTTTTCCCTCCCCATCCTGGGTCTGGTTGGTGCACTGTTTCTGTTTTCCTTCTCTGGTTTTGTACAGCCATCTTATCAGGCTGCTGCTGTCCCCAGACCCAGAAAACATCCATGAGGTGGGCACTCCCATGGTGTTGGAGGCCATGTCTGTATCCTCTCTTGAAAAGGGTGGCAGTGCTTGGGGTCAAGGGAGGAATGACTGTCTAGCAGACAAGTCACAGGTCATTAGCAGGGAGATGTCTGAGGTGGGGACACCCTTTGGAAGCTACTGAATAGCCCTGGAGAGTTGGCTTAAAGTTCTATGGAAGGAGAATGTTGAGCTCTTCTGGATAACAAAATTAAACTGGATTAGAACAAAAATCTCATTTCCAGGGAGAGCCAAGTTTGTTCTGTCATTTGTTGAAGGAGATGAGTGAATATAAATGCTAATGTATTTATACATTATATAATGTATTCACTCTAAAGAAATGGGCTCAGGGGCACTGCGGGCAGGGGGCTCAGTCAGTTGAGTGTCTGACTCTTGATTTCAGCTCAGGGCATGATCTCATAGTCGTGGGTTGGAGCCCTGTGCTGGGCTGAATGTGAAGCCTGCTTGGGATTCTCTCTCTCTCTTTGTCTACCCCTCCGCTGCTTGTTCTCTATCTCAAAATAACCAAGTAAACATAAAAAAAAAAAAAGGAAATGGGTTTGGCAATGTAGTGACTTGAATGTGAACAAAATTTAAGGTATCCTATCCCCATACAGATTTTGCAAATATTTTACACATAAGGAGAATGTTAAATTGTTTTCAAGCCAGTTTGCCTTGAGAAGTCTTACTGTATTCCTTGTAAATCAAGCAGGTTTAATTTTAAAAACGTAATAAGTCAGAGTGCCTGGGTGGCTCAGTCGGTTAAGCATCCAGCTTCAGCTCAGGTCATGATCTCATGGTTCATGGGTTTGAGCCCCATGTCGGGCTCTGTGCTGACAGCACTGAGCCTGGAGCCTGCTTCAGATTCTGTGTCTCTGTCTCTCTCTGCCCCTCTCCCACTCATTTTCTCTCTGTCTCTCTCTCTCTCTCTGACAAAAATAAACATTAAAAAAGTAAGAAATGTAATGAGTGTCTCTACTGTTGCTTGTAGTGAATAATTTATTAAGTTATGTTTTATTTGAGTATAGTTTGGGATTATTCTTGATCTTCTGAGAGGAATTAAGTGCAGCTGAAAGTTTTCTGTCAGCAATAAAAAGTTTTTCTGGCCCAAATTCTACCCCAGATAAGTTATTCTTCTTCACTCTTCCCCTGCATCTCTGAACCCACAGAAAGCATGATCTTCAGAAACCTGTTGTATATAACCATTTTCTGCACTAAATTCAGGGAAAATGAACTTTTCAGGAGCATATCCATCCCAGCACATGGCATGGTGATAAATATTTACAAGCGTCTGGCTTAGCTGATGAAAGGACAGAGACATTGTATGGGCCTCCAGGCTGGAAGGAGGTGAAGGGCCAATGGTATGAAGATTGGAGGGGAAATAACAGAGATGGCAGCATGGGGGCTGAAGCCAAGGGAGGTGGGCTTCCAGGGGACCACCAGGGCAAAACAGAACAGACAGCATGGAGGAATGCAACAGTGCTCTGACAGTGCCCAGCACCCGACACATCCGTGCTCCCTGCTTCTACCTGGTCGAACTCTAAAAGCCATACACAGCACTGGTGTGGGAGAGCTGTGCACAGAGGCAGAGGCCACAGGCAGTGACCCTGACTTCTCTCCTGTTCACCCACATTGCTGTCATTCTGTCTGCAGCTCTTTTCACTGCCCCTGGAGGTTCTGAACTGGAAAGCATCACAGCAGGGCAGCCCTGCCTCCCCTAACCACACTGCACAGAGAAACCCATTGCATTTCTTGGATATGAAGGGCTTTAGCCAAGTTTATTTTTTTCTTTCTTTTGTAAAGTCTTCTTATAAGGGTCCCTATCTCTGAACCCTCCCTCACATCACGTTTGTCCTCAGCAAGGGCAAGGAGGCAGAAAGTTTGATGCTGACAGTGTAGGTGTGGCAAGCACTCAGGCCTCAGGTCTGTCTTTGACAAATAAAACTCTTTCTCAGATTCTCAGCTGAAAACCAGATACAGCATAATGGTACTGACTGACATTTTTTCTAAAGGAAAGGTGAAAAGACCGTAAAACTTCTCAGCAGTGTCTTTTCATCACAAGTGAGGCGTAAGTCCAGAGCTGGTGTGGGGTATGCTGCGCACATCCATGAGTGCAAGGTGGGCATGGGAATATGTGAGGAGTGGAGATGGAGGGATTTTGAGTCTTCCTATTGCCTTGATTTCAGAAAACCTTCTGTTGCTATGGCATTTTATGAACCCCTTACACTGCGTGGTATTCTTGGTGAGCAATGCACTTGCACAAGCATTGCTGTTTTTCAGTCTGCATGGCAGTTGTGTGGAGCATGGAATGTCTTCCCTCAGCATCAGCAATGAAAATGCCCTTCAGGTCTCCAGCTGCAGGGAGTATAACTGAGACACGTCCCAGCTGCTGCCCACTAAAATCCACTGTGGCAGCAACTGTAAGGCAGGCCTGCTCCTGGGAGATGGGACTTCTCTGATGGGCAACTTGGCCATGAGGGCTCCCCTTTGGCCTGTTCAGCTTCCTGAGAGCTGTACAGTTGGCTAAGTCTCCTTGCCAGGGTCAGGTCAGAATTTTTAGGACATACAATTTTTACACCCTTGCAGGAACTTCAGAAAATGGGACAAACTAAATGCTGGGATGGCTCTTAGAGGCTGGAAAAAGCCAGTGGTCAGTGAGAGGGTAATACCGGAGTTGTCCTGGCAGTTGGCAGAGAAAGGGACAAAAAGGCTGAGTGAAATGGGTGTGGTGGAATGAATGCAATTCATCAGTTCAGAAGACCCACCAGAGATTGCATACCATGTGTGGGCCCAGGGACATACCACACACCAAGGCCTACAGGAGTGCACTACTGGAGGGGCCCCATCATAAGAAATTTGGTATTAAGGTGACTGTTCTTTTAAGGTCAGGGCTGATGGTAAGAGAGGAAGACACTGGGGTGGGCTCATGAATGTCCATTGGGATGATGGAGCCCTGAAGTAAGAGAGGTCAGATGGCAGCAATTACTGACCAAGCCTGTAGGCTTCAATTACAGTGGTGGCCAGCAAGGTAGAAGAAATAATCAAGGGGGCTTGGACCATAGGGAGTTGTGGAGATGGTTAATAGAGCATGGCATCCCAAGGGGCAAAAGAGATGGGCAGCCAACAACGATGCTGCTTAACATCTACAATTAAAGGCAACAAAGGAGGGTCAGTAGGCTGGGGGCTGTTACCTTGATGAAAAATGACAATCCTTTGCTCAGTTTCTGGACCTGAGACAAATTTCAGATCTGAAATCCACTGGCTGAAGAGGGGGCATGGTCCCTAGGAGGAAGGGCCCTACAATGCCATGGTAAGATATTGACCATACCTTCTATCCAACAGCACCACTGTCCATGACCTCCTTGAGATATGTATGATATTGCATGTGATTTACTATCTTGACTGGAGTCAGTTTGGGGGTAGGTTCAGGTAGTTTCAGGTAGTTTCAGGGGTTTCCCCTTGGCCGTTTATATTTCGATATATCTCACTCCATGGGCCAAGGACCCAGTCTGGGGGTTACACCAGCTGTCAACTAGATTGATTCCAATTACATGCTTATGGAATGGGTAAATGACCACTGGGTGGGTCCTGACACTTTGCGGGTTTGATGTGAGCCAGACTTTAGCTGGCACTTCAGGTATTATCTGGCCCCCATGGGCCTTCACCCTGATGTGAGGACCATGACGGCACTGGATACCGGGACTCAGACCCTTCAGTAGTGAAGGTTTGCATCACACCTCTAGCTAAGCCATCAAGGTGTGCTGAGGTGATGGCTGAGGGTGAGAAGAATTCAGAATGGAGAGCAGAGGAGTTCCAGGTACTACCCTGAGACCAGCTGGAGTTTGTCCCACTCACCTCTCTTTTTTGAGGTTCCCCCAGGGAGAGAGGCTCATAGTAACCAAGGAGGATTTGCTCCGCAAACCCTGGTGGAGGAGTAGACTTGTGAAGCACAAGAAGTGAGTGTGATGGCCATGATAATGTGCCTCTTAGGTTTCTGACTGAGGTTATTGTAAGGTTGCCTCTCTTTGATGTACCACTTGTTTGTGCTGGGGCCACAATTCCTATGGATTGCCCCCAGCCAGTGACTAAGCATGGTAGGGACACCAAGGCAGGCCTGTTCCTGGGAGAAGAGGAGCTTGCCTGCCGCATGACTTTGGATTGAGGATGTCCCACTGGCCCTGCACTGCAGTAGAAGACTCTTCCACCCACCCCCATTCCTTCCTGGTCTCTTGCCCAAGGGACAGACCTGCTTTCCCCAACCCCTGCTCCCTCTTGGGTCCTCCCAGGATTTTCTCCTGAGAAATCTCTTGTTCATCTCATCCTACCTTGGCATCTGCTTCTCAGAGGATATGGGTTACCATGCCCTCCACTGGATGAAAGAAGCCAGTGCTCTAGGAAGGCTCAGTCAAAGACATATGACGTACATGTGTGGGACTGAGATGGAGACCCAGGTCTTCAAAATTCCATTACAGCCCCATGTAGACAAGCATTACATGGCCCTGCCTCACCCCCTAGATTTGCCAAACTCTTCAACTGAAAAATAAAACCACTCACTTGATGAAATCCCAAGTAGTCCTGGACCGTGGGAGAGACGTATAAAACATAGCCATCCTCTGTAACTGCCATGAGGAAGCCGTTGAGGGCCTGGGGAGAGGCAGAGAAGAGTTAGTTCAGATTTTTCCTCATTTCTGTCTTGTGGAGCTCCCGAGGGCTAGGATCAGGGTTGTTAGGTGTTTCTGTGAGCTTTCTTTTGGTGCCACTCATACCCTGAATGGTCACTTTTAAAGCAGGGCCTGGGATATCTGGTTACTCATATCTGCTGACTCATGCCAGCTCCCAAAAGAAGGCACAGTGTGTGTGTGTGTGTGTGTGTGTGTGTGTGTGTGTGTGGCATCAAAGTACAGCCAAATTCCAGCTTCAGTCTATTGAGAACACTGCAAACTGAATTAAACAAATACACATGCACATGGGCTGTTTTCCCCTCTGCATCTCTGTTGTGGGTCCCACCCTTTGGTTACACAAATCCATTGAAGTCTTCTCATCTGTAGTGGACGACAAAACTGCTCCTTGTTGTCTATCAGCTGAGGCTGCATGTTGGTCTCACCCCAACAGGTGGCTAAAAAAAGTGCTTATTGATCCTCCAACCCCTTCTGGGAGCCACCCTATTAGAAACTTGCAAAGTATACATTTTTAACCATTTCCTCAGCAGATCCTAAGGAGGCATCCAATCTTAGGACATAGTTTTGGTTGTGACTGAGATGCATTTTAATTTTAAGCTTTCAGTTAGAAACATTTTTCTATACTTATGTCAGGGAAACATATACCTGTAGTTTAAAGCCACTCCCCATCCCCAACATTTCCAGGTACAAATTACAAACAAATGCTCATTAGGAAAACTGTATTTATTTAGCGGTATTTATTGAACACACATGTTCCCAAATCTAAGCCCAAACCAAATGTGACAAACAGCCATTGACCTCCAGGAGAAAAGAATTTACATGGGAGACAGGCTCAGTGGGGAGCACAGAGAACAAACAACACAATGCAGCCTGCTGTGCATTTCACAGCAAGATGTAGGGGATTTGGGGGTCTAGAGTTCACAGAGGAAGGTGGGATCTGGGCCCTGGCAAGAAGCCAGAGCTTGGCCTCAAGACTGCAGGTGGTTTAGCTTGAAGGAAAAGAGCATTCCTGGGATGGGGTGTTGGGGGGGCACGGCAGGACGTATGTGCCAAGTTTAAGGTGCTGAGTGACTTCCATGTACTGACCATAGAAGAAAGTGTAAGAAGGTGAGTATCAAAATTTTTTCAGAAGTTATTTATGATGGTGTGATTTTTGCCTATGTTTATAATTTTCAAATATGAATAAGCTCATTTTTTTAAAGAATATGAACACATGAGCTTGTGGATGGGAAGAGATGTGCCTGGAAGAGGCACTAACCTTGTGTGGTGGGAATAGACAGGACTTCACAATATTTCATCTCAAAATATCCCATTTTTCCTGCTGTCTGGTCCCCATGGTGGGGACTCTGAGAACCCTGAGAACCCTGCACGCCTTGGGAAGAGGTGATTTAACAAAAAAATGGAGGACCCTTCCTGACATTTTTGTTTCAAAGGCCAAGTTCTCAGGCATCAACAAAGGAAAGACTTAATGGGTCAGTCAAGACAAGAGCCTGGCCAGTGCTGGATGACAGGACATCAGCACAGCTCCCTGCCCGTGAGACTTGAGAGGGCCTCCAGTCTATGTGAGTTAAGATTCAAGAGAGAAGTGAAGAGAGCTTATATGCTGGGAGGTCCTGAGAAAGCTCAGGAGGGTGGGCATGAGGGCTCTTCTCCCCCATGGAGGATGGCAGAAACCCCAGATAGATTTGAGGTTTGAGGGGCTTTAGAGAAGATATTTTTTATGTTTCTGCACACTTAGGGGTTCTGAGGAAACCTTACTGAGACCTGGGAACATGGGGTCATCCTAGGTTGTAAAAATGTAGACAATGGTCTTATTGTTACCATAGAAAAGTTTATTTACATTGCAAATGGTTAGAGTAAGAACTCATGAACCTTTCCAAGGCTTTTATCCTTCTTTTCAGGAGGGGAGGGTAACAGCTTGTGTTTAATTTTTTTTCTATTTTTAAAAAATTTGATTTAATTAGTTTATATCCAAGTTAGTTAGCATATAGTGTAACAGTGATTTCAGGAGTATATTCCTTAATGCCCCTTACCCATTTAGTCCATCCCCCCCTCCCACAACCCCTCCTGCAACCCTGTGTTCATTCTCCATATTTAAGAGTCTCTTATGTTTTGTCCCCCTCCCTGTTTTTATATTATTTTTGCTTCCCTTCCCTTCCCTTCCCTTCCCTTCCCTTCCCTTCCCTTATAAAGTCCTCATATGAGTGAAATCATATGATATTTTTCTTTCTCTAACTGACTATTTTCATTTAGCATAATACCCTCCAGTTCCATCCATGTACTTGCAAATGGCAAGATTTCATTCTTTTTGATTGCTGAGTACTACTCCATTGTATATATATACCACATCTTCTTTATCCATTCATCCATTGATGGACATTTGGACTCTTTCTGTACTTTGGCTATTGTTGATAGTGCTGCTATAAACATTGCGGTGCATGTGTCCCTTCGAAACAGCATACCTGTATCCCTTGGATAAATACCTAGTAGTGCAATTGCTGGGTTGTGGGGTAGTTCTATTTTCAATTTTTTGCATTCCCACAAGCAGTGCAAACATCTTTGCCAACATCTGTTGTTGCTGGAGTTAATGTTAGCCATTCTGACAGGTGTGAGGCGGTATCTCATTGTGGTTTTGATTTTTATTTTCTTGGTGGTGAATGATGTTGATCATTTTTTCATCGTCGGTTGGCCATCTGGATGTCTTCTTTGGAGAAGTGTCTATTCATGCCTTTTGCCCATTTCTCCACTGGATTATTTGTTTTTTGGGTGTTGAGTTTGTTAAGTTCTTTATAGATTTTGGACACTAACCGTTTATCTGATATGTTGTTTGCAAATATCTTTTCCCATTCCGTCGGTTGCCTTTTAGTTTTGTTGATTGTTTCCTTCACTGTGCAGAAGCTTTTTATTTTGATGAGGTCCCAATAGTTCATTTTTGCTTTTGTTTGCTTTTGTAAGAAGTTGCTGCGGCCAAGATAAAAGAGGTTTTTGCCTGCTTTCTCCTCGAGGATTGTGATGGCCTCCTGTCCTACATTTAGGTCTTTCATCCGTTTTGAGTTTATTTTTGTGTATGGTATAAGAAAGTGGTTCAGGTTCATTTTTCTGCATGTCACAGTCCAGTTTCCCCAGCACCACTTGCTGAAGAGACTGTCTTTATTCCATTGGATATTCTTTCCTGCTTTGTCAAAGATTAGTTGGCCATATGTTTGTGGGTCCGTTTCTGGGCTCTCTATTCTGTTCCATTGATCTGAGTGTCTTTTGTGCCAGTACCATACTGTCTTGATGATTACAACTGTGTAGTATACGTCAAAGTCCGGGATTGTGATGCCTCCTGCTTTGGTTTTCCTTTTCAAGATTGCTTTGGCTATTTGGGGTCTTTTCTGGTTCCATACAAATTTTAGGATTGTTTGTTGTAGCTCTGTGAACAATGCTGGTGTTATTTTGATAGGGATTGCATTGAATATGTAGATTGCTTTGGGTAGTATTGACATTTTAACAATATTTGTTCTTCCTATCCAGGAGCATGGAATATTTTTCCATTTTTTTTGTGTCTTCTTCAATTTCTTTCATAAGTTTTCTATAGTTTTCAGTGTATAGGTTTTTCACCTCTTTGGTTAGATTTATTCCTAGATATTTTATGGTTTTTGGTGCAATTGTAAATGGGATAGATTCCTTGATTTCTCTTTATGTTGCTTCATTGTTGGTGTATAGGAATGCAACCGATTTGTGTACATTGATTTTATATCCTGCAACTTTGCTGAATTCATGGATCAGTTCTAGCAATTTTGGTGGAATCTTTTGGGTTTTCCATGCAGAGTATCATGTCATTTGTGAAGAGTGAAAGTTTTACCTCCTCCTGGCTGATTTGGATGCCTTTTATTTCTTTGTGTTGTCTGGTTGCAGAGGCTAAGACTTCCAATACTATGTTGAATAACAGTGGCGAGAATGGACATCCTTGTCTTGTTCCTGACCTTAGGAGGAAAGCTCTCAGTTTTTCCCCATTGAGGATGATATTAGCATTGGGTCATTCATATATGGCTTTTATGATCTCCAGGTATGATCCTTCTATCCCTACTTTCTTGAGGGTTTTTATCAAGAAATGATGCTGTATTTTGTCAAATGCTTTCTCTGCATCTATTGAGAGGATCATGTGGTTCTTGTCCTTTCTTTATTGATGTGATGAATCACACTGATTGTTTTCTGGATATTGAACCAGCCCTGCATCCCAGGTATAAATCCCACTTGGTCATGGTGCATACTTTTTAAAATGTATTGTTGGATCTGGTTGGCTAATATCTTGTTGAGGATTTTTGCATCCATTTTCATCAGGGAAATTGGTCTGTAGTTCTCCTTTTAGTGGGGTCTCTGTCTGGTTTTGGAATCAAGGTAATGTTGGCTTCATAGAAAGAGTTTGGAAGTTTTCCTTCCATTTCTACTTTTTGGAACACCTTCAAGAGAATAGGTGTTAACTCTTCCTTAAATGTTTGGTAGAATTCCCCTTGAAAGCCATCTGGCCCTGGACTCTTGTTTTGGGGAGATTTTTGATTATTAATTCGATTTCCTTACTGGTTATGTGTCTGTTCAAATTTTCTATTTCTTCCTGTTTCAGTTTTGGTAGTGTATATGTTTCTAGGAATTTGTCCATTTCTTCCAGATTGCCCAACTTATTGGCGTATAATTGCTCTTAATATTCTCTTATTATTGTTTTTATTTCTGCTGCGTTGGTTGTGATCTCTCCTCTTTAATTCTTGATTCTATTTACTTGGGTCCTTTCCTTTTTCTTTTTGATCAAACTGGCTAGTGGTTTACCAATTTTGTTAATTCTTTCAAAGAACCAGCTTCTGGTTTCATTGATCTGTTCTACTGTGTTTTTGGTTTTGATAGCATTAATTTCTGCTCTGATCTTTATTATTTCCTGTCTGCTGCTGGTTTTGGGTGTTATTTGCTGTTCATTTTCCAGCTCTTTAAGGTGTAAGGTTAGGTTGTGTATCTGAGACCTTTCTTCCTTCTTTAGGAAGGTGTGGATTGCTATATAGTTTCCTCTTATGACTGCCTTTGCTGCATCCCAGAGGTTTTGGGCTGTGGTGTTATCATTTTCATCGGCTTCCATGTACTTTTTAATTTCCTCTTTAACTTCTTGGTTAGCCCATTCGTTCTTTAGTAGGATGTTCTTCAGTCTCCAAGTATTTGTTACCTTTCCAAATTTTTTCTTATGGTTGATTTCGAGGTTCATAGCGTTGTGGTCTGAAAATATGCACGGTATGATCTCAATCTTTTTGTACTTACTTAGGGCTGATTTGTGTCCCAGTATGTGGTCTGTTTTGGAGAATGTTCCATATGCACTGGAGAAGAATGTATATTCTGCTGCTTTAGGATGAAATGTTCTGAATATATCTGTTAAGTCCATCTGGTCCAGTGTGTCACTCAAAGCCATTGTTTCCTTGTTGATTTTCTAATTAGATCATCTGTCCATTGCTGTTAGTGGGGTGTTGAAGTCCCCTAGTATTATGGTATTATTATCAATGAGTTTATGTTTGTGATTAATTGATTTATACATTTGACTGCTTCCACATTATAGCATAAATGTTTATAATTGTTAGTTCTTCTTTGTGGATAAACCCCTAATTATGATATAATGCCCTTTTCATCTCTTGTTACAGTCTTTATTTTAAAGTCTAGATTGTCTGATATAAGTATGGCTACTCTGGCTTTCTTTTGTTGACAATTAGCATGATAGATGGTTCTCCATCCCCTTACTTTCAATCTGAAGGTGTCTTTAGGTCTGAAGTGGGTCTCTTGTAAACAGCATATAGATGGATCTTGTTTTCTTATCCATTTGGTTACTATATGTAATGATTTTGATTGAAGGGTTTAGTCCATTGATGTTTAGAGTGAGTACTGAAAGATTTGAATTTATTGCCATTATGTTGTTTGTATGGTTGGAGTCTGGGGTGTTCGCTGGTCCTTTCTAGTGTTTGTTGTTTTCAGTATGTATGTATGTATGTATTTTTTCCTGTTTTCTCCCCTCAGAGAATCCCCCTTAAAATTTCTTGTAAGTCTCATTTACTGGTTATAAACTCCTTAAATTTTGTTTGTCTGGGAAACTTTTAATCTCTCCTTCTATTTTGAATGACAGTCTTGCTGGATAAAGAATTCTTGGCTGCATATTTTTCTGATTCAGCATGTTGAATATATCCTGCCACTCCCTTCTGGCCTGCCAAGTTTCTGTGGATAGATCTGCTGCAAACCTGATCTGTTTTCCCTTGTAGGTTAAGGGAAAAAATAACTTTTTTTTTCCCTTGCTGCTTTCATGATTGTTTCCTTGCCTGAGTATTTTGTGAATTTGACTATGATATGCCTTGTTGATGGTCGGTTTTTGTTGAATCTCATAGGAGTCCCCTGTGCTTCCTGGATTTTGATGTCTGTGTCTTTTCCCAGGTTAGGAAAGTTTTCCACTGTGATTTGCCCACATAACACTTCTATCCCTTTTTCTCTCTCTTCATCTTCTGGAACCCTATGATTCTGATGTTGTTTCTTTTAAATGAGTCACTGATTTCTCTAATTCTTAAATGGTGCTCTTTTGCTATAGTCTCCCTCTTTTATTCTGTGTCATTATTCTCCATAAGTTTGTCCTCTATATCGCTGATTCACTGCTCTGCCTCATCTATCCTTGCCGCCATGGCATCCATTCGAGATTGCAGCTCAGTTATAGCATTTATTTCATCCTGACTAGCGTTTACTTCTTTTATCTCCTCAGAGAGGGATTCTAATCCATTTTCGACTCCAGCTAGTGTTCTTATTATGTGATTCTAAATTCTGGTTCATGGGCACCTGCGTGGCTCAGTTGGTTAAGCATCTGACTTCAGCTCAGGTCATGATCTTGCCATCTGTGAGTTCGGGCCCCACGTCGGGCTCTGTGCTGACAGCTCAGAGCCTGGAGCCTGTTTCAGAATCTGTGTCTCCCTCTCTCTCTGCCCCTCTCCTGCTCATGCTCTGTCTCTCTGTTTGTGAAAAATGAATAAACCTTAAAAACAATTTAAATTCTGGTTTAGACATCTTGCTTGTATCTGTGTTAGTTAAGTCCCTGGCTGTCATTTCTTCCTGCTCTTTCTTTTGGGGTGAATTCCTTCATTTCATCATCTTGAAGGAAGAAAAAGAATTAATGAGGTAAAAAATAAAAAAAAATCTTGCTTGTATCTGTGTTATTTAAGTCCCTGGCTGTCATTTCTTCCTGCTCTTTCTTTTGGGGTGAATTCCTTCATTTCATCATCTTGAAGGAAGAAAAAGAATTAATGAGGTAAAAAATAAAAAAAATTAAAATAAAAAAATTAACAACAACAACAACACACACACACAAATCAAGTAAATGATGCTAGATCCTAGGTGTGTTTTGGTCTGGGTGTTGAAAGGGGCTTGATAGATTAGAGAAAAAAGGGGAAGAAAAAAAAAGGAAATTGTCTGAAAATTTGAAAAAATGAATACACTGAAATAGAATAAAATGAAATGATGGAAGTAAAATAGAATTTGAAAAATTTACATAAAATAAAGTTGAAAAACATTAAAAATATTTTAATAAAAATTGAAAATAAAGACAGATTATTTCTTTCTGTATTCAAGAAAAAGAAAAGAAATGAAAAAGAGAGAAAAAAAAAGAAAATTGAATAGGTGGACCAGCAAACAGACTGAAATACGATTGAAATTACTTGGTTTTCCATAGAAGTCAAACCATGAAGCGCATTATAGTCTGTAAACTAAGCAGGTGGAGAGACTTGTGTTCCTGAAGAGCAAGGTTGGCCCAGTTAGGCAGGGCTTAGTGTAATGGCTCCATCCTCCATTAGTTTTTGCTGCTTAGCTTACTGGGGTGGATTGTTGTGGTGCTTGTAGGTGGTGTATGCACATGTGCAGGAACGGTGAAAATGGCGTCACCCAGCTACTGGGTCTCTAGTATTGGAATTCTATTCTCTCCGATCAGCAATTGTGCACCCGTCCTTTGTCTCCAGCTTCTGTCCACTCCCCACTTTTACACTGTCTGTGACCAAGCCCCAGGCAGCACCTCCCTCCTGGATTTTATCTCAGATGTAGCTATGTTTGCTGACCCCTCACTTCTGAGGGACTGCGGCTTTGACCTGTTCTGACCCTCTGTGGAGTGTCTCACCAAGCAATGGCTGGGTGCTGGCTGCACCCAGGAACGTTCGCAGGACCATGCTGCTACCGATGCCCAGAGACTGCGGCTGGGTGCCAGCCTGCCCCAGAAAAAGTTCACACGATCATGTATCAGCAGCGTTTCAGGGATTATGGAAAATCACAACACACATATGGCACCAGGCTTCACCCTTAATGACCTTGTTCCAGCACCAGCAAATGTAGTTGTTCTCCTGGGTCCACTTGGGTCTTTGCCTGTGTGGGGGCCACACAGCCTCTACCAGATGTCCTCCCCACAGGGGAACTGCCTTTCCCCTTGTGGCCTGAAGACCCCTGGACTCCACTCTGCTCCTGGGGGTTCGTCCTTTTCACCAGAGCACCTCCAGGTATTGAGCTGCAGAGTTTCAGACTGCACCCCCCGTTTATAGAGTCTTAAAGGAATTTAAACACTCTCCTTTCTCCTTTCTCCTTCATTAGTTCAGTCCCTGCGGCTGTTTACACTTTTCCACTTTCTCTCCAACTGCTTTTGCGGTGGGGGGGTGCTTTTCCCATATTCTCCCCCACTGTTTCCATTCTCTCTCCACAAGCAAAAACAGCTCCCTGCCCTCTGTGGCTTCTCTCTCCCCCAGTTCACCTCTCCACACCATGTACCTGCTGAGTTCTGTGGTTCTGGTTGTGCAGATTGTTGTGTTAATCCTCAAATCAGTTTTCTAGTGTGCAGGATGGTTTAGTGTTGGTCTGGCTGTATTTCATGGATGCAAGATGCAAAAAAACCTTCCATGCTCTTCCGCCATCTTGGCTCCTCCTAATGGCTTGTGTTTAAATGCCTAAATTAGTATTTTTGCATTCCTTGCCCATAATACAGGCTCAAAAGAGTAGAGTAAACTCCACTTTTATCTCATTGCCTAAGAGCAAGGAATGGGGGCTCAGGAGAACCACATGATTGTTGTTTGCTTGTAAGTAAATAATAGTTAATCTGTTCTGCTCCAGAAATCTCATGTATGCATTCAGGATTGTGGAAATAAAGGAACACCAACCAAATGAGAAAAGCAGAGGCTATTTATTCAGAGCTTGCTGCAGCAAGGGAGTCAGCCATGGTCACTTGAGTTTTAGCAGAGACTCAAAGGCCGAGAGAGGAGTAGGAAAGCTTCCTAGTGGAGAAAGGGATGGCTTTAGATGGGGCTTGTTTGGAGGCTGTTCACATGGGGAAGCTGGAGATGCCTAACTAGAGGCAGGGCCTACTATGTGACTGGTCAGGGGAGCATGTTGGCTTTCTTTCATTGGTTGTAAGTTAGAAGGAGGGAGAACAATTAGGGAAGCTGTCAGTTATTCATCAAGTCCTGGCCATTCTGGGCCGATTGTTACAGAAATCATTGTCCTGCTTCCTGAATGCTACTAGAGATAGCAGTCTGATTTTCTATAAGTCTTACTGAAAGTAGGCTTGCTTCTGGGATAAATGTTTATTTTAGACAAGGGTTTGGTTTCCTGGGAAGGCTGCTGTAGGTTGTGAGTCAAAGTTCTATTTTTACATATGTCCTGAGCATTGTCTGTTTGTATATTCAGTCTCCTAGGATAAGTGTAATAGGGTTAATGAAAGAGTAATAGTCTCTCTTCCAGGGTAAGATCTAAGAAGTGATTATTTGGTGAGTCTAGCCAGAGGATTCCTGTGACCTGTCACAGTGTTTTCTCAGTCCAGAGAGGGTAGGAGAGCATAAATTATCCTGAACCTTGAGGAGACTAGTGGTCAGGAATAAGGAAGCCAGAAGGGACTGCATGGATGCATGTCCAGAGAATAGGAGGGAACAGGAGCCCCTCAGAAGTTGCCGGCATAGACAACTCTGATGAGATACCTTCTGCCCCTCAAACTTTAATGCTATGCATGTCCCCATGCACTTAGATCAACTTCAAGAAAGAGAATAGGGAATTCATGAACTGACAGAGGCTTCAAGTATTAAGTTTTAGAAAAATGGAGCTATGGTTCTTGCACACCTCAGTTTGTGACCTGAGATAGTCATTCACACTCATAATGATGATGATGATGATGATGATGACGACAATGGTAATAGCAACGCTGCTGGAGAACATCACATTCTCCTTTCTCCTTATTACAGTGTTACTATATAATTATATCTATCATTGTTTTGGTTACTTTCCATCTACTCTCAAACTCTTTACTCTTCTCACGATTCATGGAGTTCAAGTGGGCAAATTATAAACCTCTTAACAGTCAACTTTCTGTCTCCTCTATGTCTGTGCCCTCACTTTTTCCCACTTTACATTCATGACCATGGATCTTAAATGACCTCTGATGCTACTTAAAAGTCCTGTTAGGTTCTCTGTTCCATTCACTCTTTCATTCTCTTAGGTGACTATTTCACACCTTTCCTCTCTTCTCAAATCTCCAATACCTCTTTTCCTGTCTCACTCTCTGTCTTGCTTCCTGTTGCACTGAAAATAAAAAGCAATCAGAATAAAATGACAAGATCCCCCCCCCCCGCCCTTCCTGTCTACTTTTATTTGGGTCTATATTCTTTGCATTCCCCCTTGTTACAGTGGGCAAACGCTTCATCTTCCAAGCCAAGCCCAACCTTTCCACACACTGGTACACTAGATCCTACCCACACTTTCTCAGGCAGTTCTAAATAATACAAAAATATGTCTTAATACTCTGTTATTTCTATGGAATGGGAAAAGGGAAATTCAAACAATTGAGCAGTTCTTATATAGGAGATGTGAGAACAATGCAGATTATAAATGTGGTATTTAAAAATAACTATAGACATTTTTCAAGTAAATAAAGGATGACAGTTTAGGAAAAATAAAATAACATACTTCTGTCCTGTCTTACAGGATCAAGATATAATATCCAGCAGAGGGCTGCCTTAATTTATGAACTTAAAAAAAACTCTGACTATCCTATTTCTCCTTGGAAGTAGTATTAAGTGGCACCAATCTGCGTACAACCCTTTTGTTTTTAAATTGATGTATAAACACACAGAGAAATGCACACACATTAAGTGTATAGTTTGATGAGTTTTGGGCAAATGCATTCATTTTCCTTGCCCAGCTATAGAATATTTCCACAATCCCAGAAAGTTCACTCGTGACTCTTTTCTAGTCAGTCTCTACCTCTCTTCATTCCTAATGAGGTACCCACTATTGTGATTTCTATCAACATATATTAGTGTTGCATGTTTTATAATTTCATATAAATGGGTATAGTATATGTTCTTATGCCTGCTTTTTTCATTCGACATAAGGTTTTTGGAGGCTTATGCATGTTGAATGTATCAGTGATTCCTTCTTATTGTTGAGTAGTATTCCATTACACAAACATTCCATAATTTGTTTTTCCATTCTCCTGGTTTATAAGAATTTGATTATGATGATTTGATTATGATTGATTATAATTTGGGTTCTTTTGTATTTATCTTGCTTCAATTTAATTGTGTCCTTATGGCTCTGTGGGTTGATATTTTTCATTAAAGTTGGAAAAATTTCAACCATTATTTATTCAAATATTTTTTCTACACAATCTTTTCCTGTCTTCATTTCTTTTGTAACTCCAATTGCATGTATACTAGATGGCTTGTTAGTGTTCCAGAAGTTACTGAGACAATTTTAATTTTCTTCTATATTTTTTATGATTCAATGAGGATGCTTGCCATTGACTTGTCTTAAAATTCACTTACCTTTCTTCTGCTGAATATAATCTGTTGTGAGTCCATCAACTCATTTTCTATTTAGATATGCTATGTTTTCAGTTCTAGAATTTCTATCTGGTTCTTTTTTATAGTTTCTATTTTTTTTTATTTTCTTATGTTACTTTTTATGTCCATCTTTCCTTTTAAATCACTGAGCATATTTACAATAGCTATTTCAAAGTGTTCATCTGTGAATTGCAGCTTTGATGTCATATCTAGATTTGTGTCTTATTTTTTATTCTTAATTATGGGTCATATTTCTGTTTCCTTGTATGTCTAGCAGTTTTTGACTCCATGCTGGAAATTATGATGCTACTTTAAAAAATGTTGATTCCAGACCTTCTGAAAGGTGTGAAGTGATATCTCATGGTAGTTTTGATTTGTATTTCCCTGATTATGAGCGGTGTTGAATGTATCTGTTGGCCATCTGCTTGTCTTCTTTGGAAAAATGTCCTATTCATGTCTTCTGTCCATTTCTTAAATGGATTAGTCATTTTTTTGGGTCTTGACTTTGATAAATCTTTATATATTTTGGATACTTGCTAACCTTTTATCAGATAGGTCATTTGCAGTGATCTCATAACATTCCATAGGTTGCCTTTCAGTTTTGTTAGTTGTTTTCTTCACTGTGCAGAAGCTTTTATATTGATGAACTCCCAATAGTTTATGTTTTCTTTTGTTTACCTTGCTTCAGGATACATATCTAGAAAAAAATTGCCAAAGATGTCAAAGAAGTTACTGTCTGTGCTTTCTTCTAGGATTTTTATGGTTTCAGGTCTCAGGTCTCACATTTAGGTCTTTCATCCATTTTGAATTTATTTTTGTGTATGGCATAAGAAAGTGGTCCTGTTTCATTCTTTTGCATGTTGCTATCCTGTTTTCCCAACATCATTTGTTGAAGAGCCTACCTCTTTTCCCATTGGATATTCTTTCCTGAATTGTCAAAGATTAATTGACTGTATAGTTGTGGGCTCATTTCTGGGTTTCTGTTCTGTTCTATTGATCTATGTGTCTATTTTTGTGCCGGTAACATACTGTTTCATACTATAACTTGAAGTCTAGAATTATACCTCCAGCTTTGCTTTTCTTTTTCAAGACTGCTTTGGCTATTCAAGTTCTTTTGTGGTTCCATACAAGTTTTTGGATTGCTTGTTCTAGCTTTGTGAAACATTCCGTTGGTATTTTGATAGGAATTGCATTAAATGCGTAGATTGCTTTGGGTAGTATAGACATTTTAGTGATAATTGTTCTTCCAATCCATGAGCATTGAGTGTCTTTCCATATCTTTGTGTCTTCTTCAATTTCTTTCATAAGTGTTTATAGTTTTCAGAGTACAGGTCCTTTACACCTTGGTTAGGCTTATTTGTAGGTATCTTATTACTTGGGGGTGGAATTGTAAATGGGATTGTTTTCTTAATTTCTTTCTGCTCTTTCATTATTGGTGTATAGAATTGCAATGGATTTCTTCACATTGATTTTGTATCCTATGACTTTACTGAATTTGTGTATCAGTTCTAGCAATGTTTTGTGGAATCTTTTGGGTTTTGTGTATAGAATATCATGACATCTGCAAGAAGTGAAAGTTTGACTTCTTCCTTGCTGATTTGGATGCCTATTGTTTATTTTTATTGTCTGATTGCTGAGGCTAGGACCTCCAGTACTATGTTAAATAACAGTGGTGAGAGTGGATATCCCTATCTTGTTCCTGACTATAGAGAAAATCTCTCAGTTTTTTCCTATTGAGGATGATATTAGCTGTGGGTTTTTCATACATGGCCTTTATGATGTTGAGGTATGTTCCATTTATTCCTACTTTGTTGAGGGATTTTATCATGAATGGATGTTGTATTTTATCAAATGCCTTTTCTGCATCTATTGAGAGGATCATATGATTCTTATCCTTTCTTTTATTAATGTGGTATATCACATTGATTGATTTGTGAATATTGAACCATACTTCAGCCCAGGAATAAATCCCACTTGATTATGGTGAATAATTATTTTAATGTACTGCTGGATTCAATTTGCTAGTATCTTGTTGAGAATTTTTGCATCCATGTTCATCAGGAATATTGGCTTATAGTTCTCTTTTTTAGTGTAGTCTTTGTCTGGTTTTGGGATCAGGTAATACTGGCCTCATAGAATGAGTTTAGAAGTTTTCCTTCCATTTCTTTTTTCTTTTTTTTTAGCATTTTGAGAAGAATAGGTATTAACTCTTCTTTAAATGTGTGGTAGAATTCCCCAGTGAAACCATCTGGCCCTGGACTTTTGTTGGAAGATTTTTGAATACTGATTCAATTTCTATGCAGGTTATCAGTCTGTTCAAGTTTTCGATTTCTTCTTGTTTCAGTTTTGGTAGCTTACATGTTTCTAGGAATTTATCCATTTCTTCCAGATTGCCCAGTTTGTTGGCATATCATTTTTCATAATATTCTCTTATAATTATTTGTATTTATGGTGGGAATTTTGTTATTTTTCCTCCGTTTGTAATTTTTAATCCTTTCTCTCTTCTTTTTGATAAGTCTAGCTAGGGTTTGTCAATTTTATTTAATTTATCAAAGAACCAGCTGTTGGTTTCATTGATCTGTTCTACTATTTTTTTTTGTTTCTATATCAATTATTTCAGATCTAATCTTTACTATTTCCTCTGTTTTTCTGATTTTAGGCTTCATTTGTTGTTATTTTTCTAGCTCCTTCAGATGTAAGGTTAGGTTGTTTATTTGAGATTTTTCTTGCTTCTTGAGATAAGCATGCATTGCTATATACTTCCTTCTTATGACTACCTTTGCTGCACTCTAAAGGTTTTGGACCATTTTGTTTTCATTTTCATTTGTTTCCATGTATTTTTTAAAAAATTTCTTCTTTAATGTCTGGTTGACCCATTCATTCTTTAATAGGATGATCTTTAGCCTCCATGTATTTGTGGTCTTTCTAAATTTTTTCTTGTGGTTGAACTCAAGTTTCATAGTGTTGTGGTCAGAAAATATGCATGGTATGATCTCAATCTTTTTGTACTTGTTGAGGCCTGATTTGTAGCTTAGTATGTGATCTATTCTGGAGAATGTCTCATGTGCACTTGAAAAGAATATGTATTCTACTGCTTTAGGTTGAAATATTCTGAATATATCTGTTAAGTCCATCTGGTCCAGTATGTCATTCAAAGCCATTGAATCCTTGTTGATTTTCTGTTTAGATGATCTGTCCATTGCTGTACATGAGGTGTTAAACTCTCCTACTATTATTGTATTATTATAAACTAGTTCTTTATATTTGTTATTAATTGCTGTATATATTTGGGTTCCTTCAAGTTGGGGGCATAAATATTTAGAATTGTTAGATCTTCTTGGATAGTTAGTTCCCCTGTATTATGATATAGTCGCCTTCTTCACTCTTGTTACAGTCTTTGGTTTAAAATCTAGTTTGCCTGATAAAAGTATTGTTACTCTGGATTCTTTTGATGTATATTTGTATGATAAATGTTTCTCCATCTGCTCACTTTCAATCTGTCGGTGTCTTTAGGTCTAAAATGTGTCTCTTATAAGCAGTATATAGATGGATCTTGATTTTTTTATCCATCTGATACCCTATATCTTTTATTGGAGCATGTAGTCCATTTACATTCAGAGTGATTATTGAAAGGTATGGATTGAGTGCCATTGTGTTACCAGTAGAGTTGGTGTTTCTCTGATGCCCTCTGGTCCTTTCTAAGCTGTCAGCACACAGCCCTATGTGGGGTTCGAACACAAAAAACATGAGATCATGACCTGAACCAAAGTTGGATGTTCAACCAACTGAGCCACCAAAGCACCCCAGATTTTAGTCTTTCTTTCCCACTCCAAGAGTCCTCTATGATATTTCTTGCAGGGCTGGTTTAGTGGTCACAAACTCCTTTAGTTTTTGTTTGTGAAACTCTTTATCTCTCCTTCTATTCTGAATGGTAGCTTTGTTGGATAGAGTATTTTTGGCTGCATATTTTTCCCCTTCTGCACATTGAATATATCATGCCACCCCTCCTTGCCTGCCAAATTTCTGTGGAGAGATCTGTTGCGAACCTTATTGGTCTTCCCTTGTAAGTTATGGACTTCTTTTGTCTTGCTGCTCTTGGGATTTTTGATTTCTATATTTTGCAAATTTAACTACATTACGTCTTGGTGTTGGCCTGCTTTTGTTGATTTTGATAGAAGTTCTCTGTGTCTCCTGGATTTGGATGTCAGTTTCTTTTCCCAGATTAGGGAACTTTTTAGCTGTCATTGTCTTGAATAAACCTTCTGCTCCCTTTTTCCTCTCTTCTTCTGGGACTCCTACGAAATGAATATTATCATGTTTGATGGAGTCACTGAGTTCCCTAAGTCTACTTTCATTTGAAGATTTTTCTTTACCTCATGTTCAGCTTTATTATTTTCCATAATTCTATCTCCTATATCACTTATTCATTCCTCTGCTTGCTTCTTTCATCTTTGTAGTCATTACATCCAGTGGTTTTGGATCTTGGTTATATCTTTCACTTCAGCCTGATTGGTTTTTAGCTCTTTTATCTCTGCAGTAAGGGTCTCCATGATGTTCTCTATGCTTTTCTCAAGCCCAGCTAGTGTTCTTTTTTTTTTTTTTTCCAACGTTTATTTATTTTTGGGACAGAGAGAGACAGAGCATGAACGGGGGAGGGGCAGAGAGAGAGGGAGACACAGAATCGGAAACAGGCTCCAGGCTCTGAGCCATCAGCCCAGAGCCCGACGCGGGGTTCGAACTCCCGGACCGCGAGATCGTGACCTGGCTGAAGTCGGACGCTTAACCGACTGCGCCACCCAGGCGCCCCTGTATTTTTTTTTTAAATATAGGCATTTATAGCTATAAATGTTCCTCAAAGAACTGCCTTAAGAGCATTTGATTAAGTTTTGTTGTATTACTTTTGTTTTCATTCATCTGAAAGTATTTTCTAATTTCTCTTGTGATTTCTTCTTTGACTCATTGGTTGTTTAGGAAAGTGTGTATTTTGTAAATATTTTTAAATAGTCCTTTTGTTATTGATTTCTAATTTAAGTCCAATGTAGTAGGAGAACTTTTTCCCCTAGTGCTTTCAACTGCTAGAAATTAAAAAGATGTATCGATTATATAAAATTTTATTTTATTATATATGTATTTTTTCCTTATGATGTGTCTTTCATTCCTGTCAATAATTCATTCCATAGCTGAAAACCTATATTTCTCTCTCCCCTTTACCCATTTTGCCCAACTGCCCAACCCCCTCCACCCTGGCAACCCTCAATTTGTTGTATGTATGTATAGGTCTGATTCTGCTTTTTGTTTGTTTATTCATTTGTTTCTGTTTCCTTTTTCTTTTCTTAAATGTTTATTTATTTTGAGAGAAAGAGAGAGCGAGAGAGCAAGGGAGGGGCAGAGAGAGAGAGGGAGAGAAAGAATCCCAAGCAGGCTCTGTGCTGTCAGTGCAGAGTGCAATGTGGAGCTCAATCCTATGAACCATGAGATCATGGCCTAAGCCAAAATCGAGAGTCGGACAGTTAACCGACTGAGCCACCCAGACACCCCTGTGCTTTTTAAGATTACACTTTTAAGTGGAATCATATGGTATTTGTCTTTCTTAGTCTGACTTGTTTCACATAACATTACACATTCTAGGTCCATCCATGTTGATTCAGATGGCACAATCTCATCCTTTTTTATGGCTGTGTAATATTCCATGGTATGTATACACCACAATTTCCTTATCCATTTGTCTATTGGTAGACCCTTAGGTTGCTTCCATATCTTGGCTGTTGTAAATACTGCTGCAATAAACATAGGGATGAATATATCTTTTTGAGTTAGTGTTTTTGTTTTCTTTGGGAAAATATCCTATGGTGGAATTATTGGATGATATGGTATTTCTATTTTTAATTTTTTGAGGAAACTTCATATTGTTTTCTGCAGTGGCTAGACCAATATACCTTCCCACCAACAGTGCAGGAGGGGTACTTTTTTTCTCCACATCTTTGTCAACACTTGTTGTTTCTTTCTTTCTTTTTTTAAAAATTTTATCCATTCTGGTTTTTTAAAAATTTTATCCATTCTGGCAGGTGATATCTCATTGTAGTTTTGGTTTGCATTCCCCTGATGGTTAGTGATATTTAGCATCTTTTCTTGTGTCTGTTGGCCATTTGTATGTCTTCTTTGGAAAAAGGTCTATTCAGATCCTCTGCCCATTTTTTAAATTGGATTGTTTGCTTTTTGGTGTTGTGTATGTTCTTTAGATATCAGAGACATCATTTGCAAATATCTTTTCCTATTCAGTAAGTTGTCTTTTTGTTGATGGCTTCCTTTAATGTGCCAAAGCCTTTTATTTTGTATAGTCCAAATAATTTATTTTTGTTTTTGCTTCCTTTGCCTTAGGAGACATTTCTTGAAAAATTTTACCATGGGGATACTTGGGTGGCTCAGTCAGTTGCGTGTCTGACTCTTGATTTTTGCTCTAGTCATGATCCTAGGTTTGTGGTATTAGGCCCCATTTTGGGCTCTGTGCTGAGCCTGGAGCCTGCTTAAGATTCTCTCTCTCCCCCTCTGCCCCTGTCCCTTGCTCACTCTAAAATTAAAAAAAAAAAGACAAGAAAAATACTATAATGGCCAATGTCTGAGAAATTACTGCCTGTATTCTCTTCAAGGATTTTTATGGTTTATGGTCTCACATTTAGGCCTTTAATTAGTTTTCATTTTATTATTGTGTATGGTGTTAGAAGTGGTCCAATTTCATTCTTCTACAGGTAGCTGTCCAATTTTCCCAGAACTGTTTATTGAAAAGATTGTCTTTCCCCCATTGTATATTCTTGCCTCCTTTTTCTTAGATTAATTGACCATATAATTGTGGGTTTTTTCCTGGGGTCTGAATTGATCTATGTATCTATTTTTGTTCCAAATTAGAGAACATATTTTGTATGATTTTAACTCTTTTAAATTTATTGAGGCATGTTTAATGGTGGAATATGGTCTAATCTGGAAAATATTCCATGTTTGAGTAGAATGTGTATTGTCCTGTTGTTTGGTTGAGTGTTTTATACTGTTTGTTACATCTAGTTGGTTTATAGTATGGCTTAAGTGTTCAACATCCTTGTTACTCTTCTATCTAGTTGTTTGTGTTTATTATTGCAAGTTGGGTATTAAAGTCAGTAACTACTATTTTTGAATTATTTATCCCTTTGATTATACCAGTTTTTACTTTATGTATTTTGGGTCTCAATTGTTAGGTGCATATATATTAATAGTTGTTATATCTTTGGAATAGATTGGCCCTTTAATTATTATAAAATATCTATTTACCAGAGCAGCTGGGTGGCTCAGTTGGTTGAGCATCCAATTGACTCTTGACTTCAGCTCAGGTCATAATCCCAGGGTTGTGGGATTGAGCCACACATTAGACTCTATGCTAAGCATGTAGCCTGATTAAGATTCTGTCTCTCAGGGCGCCTGGTTTGGCTCAGGTCATGGTCTCACAGCTTGTGGGTTTGTGCCCCACATCAGGCTCTGTGCTGACAGAGCCTGGAGCCTGCTTCAGATTCTGTGTCTCCCTCTCTCTCTGCCACTTCCTTGCTCATGCTCTGTCTCTGTCTTTCAACAATAAATAAACATTAAGAAAAACCTTAAAAAAAGATTCTCTCTCTCTGACCCTCTCTTCTGCACTCTCTAAAAAATAAAAGTAAGTAAGTAAGTAAGTAAATAAATAAATAAATAAAATATTTATTTCCAATAATTTTTCTTGTGTTAAAGTCTATTTTGTCTCATATTAATGTAGTCACACCAGGTCTCTTATGGTTGTTGTTTGTACAGTATATTCTTTTCCACCTTTGCTTTGTATCTATTTACATCTCTGAATCTAAAGTGTATCTCTTGAAGACATATGGGAGGGATTATAAGAAATACAGCCAGATAGTCATTGACTTTTTATTGGATTGTTTAATCATTTACATTTAAGATTATTATTGATATTATGGGATTTACATTTGCTGTTTTGCTTTTTTTTCCTGTGTCTCATATTTCTTTTGTTCCTCTTTTACTATAAGTTTTTATTCTAGTATAGCATTTCAGTTATTTAATGTAATATTTTTGTATTTTTTGAGTTTGTTAAAAAATGGTTGCTCTGTGGCTTGCATATACATAACAAATTATCAGAATATACTTCATTTTATGCTAACTTAATTCCAATGAGATATAGAAATTTACTCCTATATATCTCTATTACCTTCCTCCCTTTTTGCTATATTTTAATGTATATTATAACTTTATATGATACAAATCTGTAATACAATGTTATTTTATTACTTTAACATTTAATGCATTTTATTTTTTAATGTTTATTTATTTATTTATTTATTTATTTTTTTTTTTCAACGTTTATTTATTTTTGGGACAGAGAGAGACAGAGCATGAACGGGGGAGGGGCAGAGAGAGAGGGAGACACAGAATCGGAAACAGGCTCCAGCCTCTGAGCCATCAGCCCAGAGCCCGACGCGGGGCTCGAACTCACGGACAGTGAGATCGTGACCTGGCTGAAGTCGGACGCTTAACCGACTGCGCCACCCAGGCGCCCAATGTTTATTTATTTTTGAGAGACAGGGAAAGAGAGAGAGACAGACAGACAGGCAGAGAGAGAGAGAGACAGACAGAGACAGAGACAGAGACAGAGCTGGGGAAGGGCAGAGAGGGAGACACAGAATCCAAGCTGGCTCCAGGCTCTGAGCTGTCAGCACTGTGCTCGACATGGGGCTCAAACCCATGAACACGGAGATCATGACCTGAGCTGAAGTCGGACACTTAACCAGTGGAGCCACTCAGGCGCCCTAATTTAATGCATTTTTAATCAGCTGAAAGAAGAAAGGAGAGCACATATATGTTTAAGGAGAATTACTTTATTAAACTTCTTGTTACCATTTCTGGTTCTTTTCAATTTTTGTGTATTAGAGTTCACATCTGATGTCATTTCCTTACTTCAGCACAAGTTTTCTCCCATTTTCTCTCACTTGCCTTCTGTATTGTTGTTGTTGTAAACTATATTGCATTTCTGTGTGTTATAGGCTCAACACAATTTATATACTTGTTTGTTTCCCCAGGAAACTGCTTTTTAAAATAACTATATAGAAGAAAGAAGAAACATTATTTTGCCTTTTATAATTGCTGATAATTGCCTTATCAGTGCTGTTGTTTCTCACGTGGATCAATTGCTGTTGGATATCACTTACCTTCAGGCTGAAAAAGATCCTTCAGTATTTATCAAAAGGTGAGTCTGCTAATAGCAAATTCCCTGAGTTTTGGTTTATCTGGGAATATTTAGTTCACCTTCATTTTGAAATATAGTTTTGCTGATATAGGATTCTTGGTGGAAATGTGTGGGTTTTTTTTCTTTTTCTCTTTCAGCACTTTATGTCACTGCACTGTCTTCTGGCCTTCATGGTTTCTGATCACAAGTCAGTTGTTAATCTTGTGGGGGGTTCTCTTGTACATGATGAATCATTTTTCTCTTGGTGTTTGATTTTCTCTTGTCTTCATTTCAATATTTTGACTATGATGTGTCCAGGTGTGTATCTCTTGGAATTTATTCTACTCAGATATTTTTGAGCTTCTTTGGTGTGTACAGTAATGTTTCTATCAAATTTGTGAAGTATTAGGTCATCATTTTGTTGAATATTCAATCTGCTTCTTTTCCTCTCTTCTTTCTGTCTGGTACCCCCAGTATATGTATTGGTGTGCATTTAATGGTATCCCATATTTCTTAGAGTCTCTGTTCATATCGTGTGTGTGTGTGCGTGTGCATGTGTGTGCTGCAGACTGCATAATCTCTATCTATCTTCAAATCCTGCCATGATTCTTCTACCAGCTCAAGTATGCTATTGAGTCCCTCTAGTGAATTTTTCATTTCAGTTATTATATTTTTCAACTCTAGAATTTCCATGTAGTTCCTTTTATATCTCTCTTCATGGATATTTTGTATTTGATGAGACTTTGTCATCTTCCTTTAATTTTAAAAATTATTTCCTTTCATTCTTTGAACATATTTATAAAAACCACTTAGAAGTTTTATCTGGTATATTCAACATCTGGGTCACTCAAGGGCAGTTTCTATTCCCTCTTTTAGTTCTCTACATGAGTCACACTTTACTGTTTCTTTACATGTCTCATGATTTATTGTTGAGAACTACATCTTTAGGTAATATACTAACTGGATAATGATCTCCACCTCTCTTGTTTGCTTGTTTATTTAATGATCTGGATGGATTAGTTCAGTGAAGTCTAATTCCCTCACCCCCTGCAGCCTCTAATCTCATTCCCCATAAGGCATAGCCTTGGGTATGTACATAGTCTTCCTGATCAGCAGATAGTGACAACAGTGTTTACCTTTGCGGTTTATTATCTCCTTCCCTGATCTCACCAACTAAACTTCAAGCTGTTAGCCTTCACTAATTGTTAATGGGTTGCTCTATTGTTCTAGACGATGGTCCAGTTGCAGTTGGACATTACAAGGGCAAGGTTTTGGTAGATTTTGAGACTTTTCTGACCCTGTGGCTCTTCCAAATTGTGTCTTTCCCTGATTTTCTCTGTTAAATTTTAGCTGGTCTACTATTTCACCCTCTTAATTGTGCGTTTTTAGAAAAATGAAATGATTTAAATTTGATTTGATCTTGAATGCCAAACATCTGAACGTGCTCCCACAAAATGAAGTCAAATATTTCTGTGAAAATAAAAGAAAACCTGTTTTTAAATCATGGAGCTGGGGGATCAGAGGGGGAGCTCTCATGTCTTACAACTCATCATCAATTGCAGAGCACAACAGGAAGAGATATATCTTGCAAGTTGATACTACTTTAGCTATTTTGCTACCAGTAGGAGGAAGAAGGATTTCCTCCTCCCCCCCACCCCCGAACCAGCCTAGCCAGTAAGAGATGTTCAAATCTCAGCCTAAGACTGTCACACCCCAGCCAATGAGAAGTCACTATACTTCCAGCTCCCAGTTTATTCTAATGGACTTTCTGTTTACAACATCCCCTTCCAATTTCTCCTTCTCCTCTGTAAAAGAGTCTCTTCTCTTTTGTTCTATGGACTTGCCTATGGTTTTTCAATAGATTTGTTTGTCCCAAATTACAATTCCCTATGGCTCCCAAGTAAACCTATGTTTTCTGGTAAAACAGCTGACAGTTTATTTTCAAGGTAAATGTTACTTGGTGTCAGAAGTGGGATCCAGAAAAGACCCTCCCCTCCCCCCCTCAACAATTCCTGGGGTGATGAGCAAAAGCCACTGGTATCCACAGAGCTACTTGAGCTCACTGCTTTCTTGGTGAACCTTGGAGTTTGAGGCTAAGTTTTCTTCTGGGTTTTGAGTTCTGCTCTCTCTCTGTTTTGATTCCTCCATGCTTTATTAAGGATCTGTGTTAAGGCCTTGCCCTCTGAGAGTACTCATTTGGACTTTGGTCCCACTCTTTTTTAGAACTTTTCCTGTTGAAACTGTGCCTGTTGGAAATATGCTGACTTTGGTCCGATACCTTTGAAACCAGGCTGTTTCTACTGGAACTGTGCTGTTTAGGAATTTTCTTTGGTTTTAGGAAAAAGACTCTAATAAAACAGATCACAATCATCAAAATGCTTTGAGGGTGCCCCCTCCATTCTGGGTCCTCTGTCGATTTTATGTTTTAAAATCATGGCCCCCCTATGTGCATTTCTAACTAAATATACCAACTTAACTGAAAGTAATGTAGAACTTCAATGGCCAATATGGAAGAACATTTGATCTTCCCAATTTTTTTCTTATAATTACATTAGAAACCTTTGTCTGCAAACAAAACAAAACAAAGTAAACAAACTGAATGGGATAACTACTTTAATTGGTGCCTTGAGGGTACCAATTTTCAGGATTCTAAGTTTGCATCTTTGAAAAATATTGTTTCTAAAGTAACTGAGGCAAAGGCGGTAGAGGGGGGTATAATTCTAGAATTTGACAGTATTAATCAAATAGCCAATGAGGTGAATTAAATGACCCTTTGAAATCTGTTTGCTCCATCTCTTGTGGTTTAGCTGAGTCTGGAGACACTGATCATTTGTTCCTATTGAATCAGCTACCATCGTTCTTATGGACAAAATCTTCATCTGCTACTGGCAGAATCTACAGTGCACCTCCCATCAAGATTCAAAGAGATCCCTCAAAACCTCTCCGCAGAATTAATCAATAGCCTATAAAGAAAGAAGTCCTATAAGGCATTATGACCATAATAGAAGATTACAAGGTTCAGAGCCTCATTATATGCTGCACTAGTCCCTGTAACACTCCTAATTTACCTGTGATAAAACCCAATGGCCAGGGATGGAGGTTTGTCCAGGACCTCTGAGCAATAAATAACACTGTAATCCTTCATTACCCTGTTGTTCCTAACCCCCGTGTGTTACCAATATCCATTCCTAATGATAGCAAATTTTTTTCACTGCAATTGATCTGTGCAGTGCATTTCTTAGTATTCCAGTTGATTAGGGATAGCTAACATCTATTTGCTTTCACTTAGAAAGAATGGAAATACCTGGACAGTAATGCCCCAGGGCTTCATAGAGTGTCCTTCTTACTTTTCACAAAACTTAAAAGCTGACCTGCATGCTATAGTTTTCTTCAGGCTTTACTTTGCCACAATGTGTAGATGATTTGCTTCTTAAACTTCTTCACAGGAAGACAGTATTCACCTGTTAAACTTTCTGGCCTTAAAGAGATATAAAGTCTCCAAAATTTTTTTCAGTTTTCTCAAATTCAGGTTTGATACTTTTGGCATCTGATCTGGGAATAAGGACTACATGTTTTCACAGTGTGTTCCCAGGAGTGAAAGACCTTAAGCACCACCTCGTGCAACCTGGAAATTTTGTCTTTTGGAAACGACACTTCCAGAAAGGCTCTTTAATCTCATGGAAAAGGCCCTTATCAGGAACTGCAAACCAATGCTTGTGCTGCCAAACTCCAGGGAACAGACTCTTTGATTCACATGACTCATCTGAAGACAGCACCAAACCCCGGCTGCACCTACATACCCCTTAGTGTCCTGAAAGTAAAGATTTCCTGGATCTGAAGCACACCGCCTTCGGACTCTGAAGCACACTCAGCTTTCTGAGTCTTAAAACCCCTGAGGCAGGCAGGGAAATGCAGCATCATCCTTGTGGGGAGAGTTGGCTGCTACTTGATTAGCAGGTGGCCATTAAGGACTGACATCCAGGGTTTCTGACTCTTCTCATGTGTGACTCCCACCCACATGGCACAATAGTTATAGAATTATCCAAAAAATGGGAAAAAGAGATATAGAATACTCTATTCAACCAGAAACTGTTCATGGCAATTAAAGATAAATTCAATAAGAGTTGAAACAAAATTTTTCTGGAAAACTCTGAGGCCTGATTCTGTTATAATTATAACCACTGACAGGGAATAGAGTTGGAAAATATCATACAGTACCTGAAGAAGCAAGTCCCCTTCAGAAAACAGTTCTGCATTGACCTGTGGAGAGGTATGCTCACTTCTTCCTGGATTCATGGGTGGGTCACCTGAGCAGTCTGCAATGCTGTCCTTTAGGATGGCTGAGGAAGACAAAGGTGGCATTGAAAACAAATATGTAATAATCTTGTTGGTATAGCTTGTGTTTGAGGAAACCATCTTAATAGGAAACAAACTGAGGGTTGATGGAGGGAGTTGGGTGGGGGAATGGGCTAAATGGGTGATGGGTATTAAGGAGGGCATTTCTTCTGATGAGCACTGGGTGTTATAGGTCAGTGATACATCACTAAATTATACTCTGGAAACCAATATTACATTATATGTTAACAAACTAGAATCTAAATAAAAATTTGGAAGAAATAAAAAAAAATACATGATAGCTCTGAAATAAAGAGGGGGAAAAAAAGGAAAGCATCTTACAGCCTCAGAAGTGCCCATTAAGTGATCTGGTCATGATTCCTGGAAAGAAACTCAAGGGCTACTGGAGCTGCTCATGCTTGTTCAAGCCAACATCTAAGACAGAGCAGCTGTGAAAAGTCGAGGCTGCTTGAAATCAGAGGAAAGTCATTTGTACAGAGAGGTCTGCAAGTTGTTTTAAAAACAAGCTCATCACAGGGTTCATCAGAGAACCCTGTGGAAACCAGGGCACTCCTGCCTCTGTCTCTGGCCCAGGACCACTGGAGTGGCTTGCATGCTAGAGACGTAGCTGGTTGTCTGGGGAAGATTAAGGTATGGGGCTGGTGCTGGGGAACGAATTCAACCCAAGAGCAGCCCCACATAGAGATAGCCTAGAAATAAGACATTCTTCTGTGAAGAATGAGGCATTTGGGCCAGGCCCAGGCTGGCAGGGATCTAGAATGCCCTCACACCTCCAGTTCTGCACCACTCTACAGAGGCATTCCATGTCTTCTCAGGATCTTGCACCTCCCTGCAAGCTGAGTGCTAATGTGCTCCTCCATCGGCAGAACAGTCCCAGCCAGGCTGTCCCCCAAGTTCCCACAGGAGTGTGAACAGTGGGTTCTCGTTCAGCCGGTTGTCTCTTTGGGACATGTGACTATGTGCTTCCCCCCCACCCCCGCCACCATCTCCAGGTCTCCAGCAAAGTCTCTTTATCTTCTTACTCTACAGTGGGCCCCAGCTGGTCTAAGACCCAAGTGATGGGCCATCCAGTTCTCTCTAGCTTGAGTTTGTGATTTCAAATTACCTCATTTTCATGGCAACAGAGACTCTGCCTAGTGCAGTGAGAGCAGGTTCAGTCTTGGCTCTCTCTCTTTGCTGTGTCACCTTAAAAATCCTTGAGTTCTCTGAGCCTCACTTTTCTATCAGTACTGGCAGATGATGACAGTGCCTCACAGACTCAGATGAGATACCTGGACAAAAAGCCTGGCTCATAGAGGATGCTCAATAGATGACAATCCTTTCTTATGAATTACATAATATGAAAATTATATAATGCTGAGTCACAAAGAAAGGGAGAACCGGGCATCTGGATTTGAAGAGCATATAGCAGATGAATGTGGGTTAACTGCTTAGTTATGAAACTTTTGACACATGGCACCTGTCCTGTTGAATGCGGAAGTAGGCAGGGATAGGGAAAGCCCTAGCCTAGGTCTTAGGCCATGGCAGGAGGAAGCTGGGACCTTGATAGGGCAGCTCAGTGGGTTCTATGGCTTGGGGAGGCTAGGATCCTGTGGACAGTAGTGGGTCCTCAACAAAGCCGTTGTGTGTGTGGATCCTGTGGGTCCAGCCTTCCTGCCTGTTTGAGGGTCCAAAAGGAATGGGGACTGTTTTCCTCAGGCTGGCTCTTGAGGTAGCTGTGCCTCTCACCCAGGCTGTCCCCACTCCTGCCTACATGAGAAACAGCCTTGGAAGTCATTCATCCATTCAGAGGAGAGACCCAGAGGAGGAGTGTACAAAAGTGGTGGGAGAGACAGGACTGAGATCCACAGCTCTGAACAGACCAGGTTTTAGACTGGCTGAGAGACCCAGAGGAGGAGTGTACAAAAGTGGTGGGAGAGACAGGACTGAGATCCACAGCTCTGAACAGACCAGGTTTTAGACTGGCTGAGGATCAAGGTGTTACCATGTGAAAGCAGTTCACAACACACAACTAGTAAAGACAGCAGCTCTCCAGAGCATCCCAGGGGCACATATGTGCCTCTTTCCTTTGGGCCATCCTTGGGGGAAACCAGACCCAGGTCAGAGGGTCTAAGGTCTCCACCACTGTCAGTGGCCTGCAGCACAGTCCCTGTGCTCATGGCACAAACCAGAGACATCTGGAGGAGAGAAGGCCCAGGCACAGCTCTAGGCAGGCAGCCTGGAAACAGAGGCAAGGCTATTCAAGGCAAGGCTCTGGGTAATGAGAGGACTTTGAAGGGCCTATGCTTCCCTTCCCTCAAAGGATTTCAGCCCCTGTGGGATTCATAAAGTGTAAAATTAACCATTTTAAACTGAGCAGCCCTGTGGCATTGAGCACATTCACAATGTTGTGCAACCTCCACCTCCATCGAGATCCAAAATACTGTCAACACCCCAAAAGAAAACCCTGTATCTGTTCAGCAGTCATCCTGGCCCTCTGACCCCAGGCCCCTGGCCAGCACCTCAAATGTGTTTGACCATTACATGGCTATTCCACATTACTGTCATATGCGATTAAATAGCAGCTGCTCCTCTAAAGTTTTCACTGCATTTTGGGCAGTTTCATAATTCTCAATGTATTTTCTTTTTTTTTTTTTAATTTTTTTTTTCAACGTTTATTTATTTTTGGGACAGAGAGAGACAGAGCATGAACGGGGGAGGGGCAGAGAGAGAGCGAGACACAGAATCGGAAACAGGCTCCAGGCTCTGAGCCATCAGCCCAGAGCCCGACGCGGGGCTCAAACTCACAGACCGCGAGATCGTGACCTGGCTGAAGTCGGACGCTTAACCGACTGCACCACCCAGGCGCCCCTTCTCAATGTATTTTCAATGTTGACTGGATCCAATTAATTTTTTAATTTCTATTTTGAGCTGCTGTAACAATTTGTCACATGTTATCCAGGCCCAGAGTCTTCCTGTCTGTCTTCCTGGACTGCATGTTACCAGTTAAGAAGGGACACACTTTCCTCCTCCAGGAGAAACTGGCGGCCACAAGCTCACCTGTGCTCAGTTGCATCTCTGGATTTACTGAGTAAAAGTTCCACTTGCAGGAATGGGTTAAAACTACCTTTCAGCAATGACACAGTGAATTAGCAGGCAGGACATGGAAGACTGGACTGTGCCCATTACATGGTAAAGAACTTTAGGAGAATAAGTGATCCAGAAGATAATAAGATATCTCAATTCATATCGTAGTTTCATAAAAATGGTTGTTCTAAACCCAAAGTTCTGCAAGGTGGAGGAGCACTTGGCTTATCACAAGAAATGACAAATCAATGGAAGGAAAGAATTCAGGCCATCAGCTAGGGACTTCTGCATATGCCAGTCTCTGAGCCTGGTGCAAAACACAGCCAGTCTGGGACCTGTGTCCATCTCCTTCCATGGACAGCCTGAGAGATGGTGTGGAGCCCAGAATTTACACATCAGGTTGGGCATCCACTTACGCGCTTGCATTCTGGTTCACCTACTGCACCTGTGCTGACCATGCTGCCTTCTTCCTCTGCCTGAGACCAAACACCATGGTGCAGCCTTTGCCCGGACAGAAGGTTAACTCCAAGTGCTTGTGTGCACAGGCTCCTCTCATAGCTTATTTTGGAACCACAGCTGCCACTTACCTGCGAAGTAGCTCTTCACCTTTAGGTAGCCCACAATCAGCCTGAGGATGGAGAGCTTGTCAAGCCGGGCCCGCACATCCTCAGGGAAGGGCAGCAAGTTGGTCAGTTTGGTCAGCTCTTGATTCAGGCGGTCCCGGTGCCGTTTAGAAGGGTTGGACTTGGCTCCTTCTGGAGGCTGTGGTTTAGGACTTGGCGGGGAGAGAGAAGCCATTATTCTCTGCCTTTCTCTGCACTGTCGCTTGTATCACCCACAGGGCCCCAATGGTGTGCCAGACACTATCTGGCCCACATTCCTGGTGTTTGGAGGCAGAAACCTTTGTTCTACAGTTTCAGGTTCTGCCCATGCATAAAACGCCACAGAGGCTCTGCCCTCCTGGCCAGTGGGCCCAGGGGATGGATGAGGCCACTTCATACTGTGCACATGTTAGACCTGGTGGCCCTCAAAGCACCAGGAGCCGGGGACTGGCCATTCCTCCCCACTTTCTGGTAGCCTGACATATTTGCATCCATATGCAATTTTTTAAATTAGGAAATCTATACCACAGTTAACACTGAAATGGCTGAAACTCCATTTAGGAAATTATTAAGAATTGAGCCTACACACACACACACACACACACACACACACACTCACAGACCTACATTAACACACATCTATGTGTATGCTGTCTCTCCTTTTCTGTATGCATACACAGACCAAGGTACATTGTAATTACGTTGCTGAAAACCAGTGATGGAGAGAGCCGGAGAAAAAAGACCCATTTCATACAGATGAATTAAGATACAATGAATGCTCACTTCTCATCAGAAAAAATGCCAGCCAAGACGCAATGGGATGACATCTTTAATGTGCTGAAAGAAGGAATTGTTAACCCAGAATTCCATGACTGAGGAAAAGATCCTTTAAAAATGAAGGCAAAGTAAAGACATTTTCAGACAAACAAAAACTCAAAGAATGTTTACAGAAGATTTGAGCTACAATAAATGTTAAAATTTGTTTAATGTTTATTTATTTTTGAAGGAGAGAGACAGACAGACAGAGTGTGAGTGGGGGAGGGGCAGAGAGAGAGGGGCAGAGAGCTGGCAGCACAGAGCCCGACATGGGGCTCGAACTCATGAACTGTGAGATCATGACCTGAACCGAAGTGAGACGCTTAACCGACAGAGCCACCTAGGCGCCCCTGAGCTACAATAAATATTACAAAAGGTTCTTCAAGCTGAAGAAAAATGATATTAGACAGAAATATGGATCTCCATGAAAGAATAAACAATGCTGTAGATGATGAAAATTTAATGATTTTAATTTACTTAAAACATGATTGACTACTTAAAGAAAAATAATAGTGTTGCACTGTGGTGTTTATGGCATATGTAGAATGTATGAAAACAATAGCACAAAGGATGGAAGGGACGTGGAATTATATTATTCTGAGGTGATTACATTATCCATGCAGCAGTATAATATTATTTGAAAGTAGATAGTATCAGTTAAGATTTACATTGTAAGCCTTAGGGCAAACACTGAAAATATAAAGCAAAGAGGTACAACTAATAAGTCACAAAAGGAGATATATGAGATACTAAAAAAGAATTAAATCCAAAGAAAGGAAGGAAAAATAACAAAGAATAGATGGAACAAATAGAAATAAAATGGCAGACTTAAACTCAACCACATTGAAATTACAAAAATGTAAACAAGCAGAGAATATCAGACTGGCTGAAAAAACAAAACCCGATATATGGTGTCTAGAGGAAACACATTTTGAATGTAAAGACACAGATACGTTAAAGTAAAAGGATTGAAAAAGACATACCATGTGCACGTTAGACATAAGAAAGCTGGAGTGCCTGAGTGGTTATATTATCAGACAGAGAAGACTTACCAAAGATAAAGAAAGATGTTTTCATAATTTAAAAAAAGTCATAACATATATATATATATATATATATATATATATATTCACAGAGTTTCAAAATATGTGGATCAAGAACTGAGACAGCTGGTAGGAGGAACAGACAAATTCATAAGTAGAATTGGGGACTGCTGCAGTGTTCTCTCACTAAATGATAGGACAGATAGTTAGAAAATTATTAAGGATATACAAGACATGAACCCTGTCCTCTAACTTAGTATGATTGATATTTGTAAAACACTACAACAAACAGCTGCAGAATATAGATTCTTTTTATGCACAAGCAGAAATTCATCAAGGGAGACTATATTCTGGGCCATAAAACAAGTCTCAGTATGTTTAAATAGATTGAAATCATACGGAGTACATTCTCAGACACAATGATATTTAAGAAACAGTAACAAAGATATCTGAAAAATCCTCAAATATTTGCAAATTAACACATTTTAAAATAACTCATGTGCCCAGGGTGCCTGGGTGGCTCAGTCAATTAGCATTCAACTCTTGATCTTGGTTCAAGTCATGATCTCATAGTTTGTGAGTTTCCAGCCCTGTGTCAGTCTCTATGCTGATGGCACAGAGCCTGCTTGGGATTCTGTGTCCTTTTCTCTGCCCCTCCCCTGCTTGTACTCTCTCTTTCTCTCTCGCAAAACAGATACATGAACTTAGAAAAATAAAACAACTCATGGGCCAAAAGAGAAATCACAAAGGAAATAAGAAAAAATCTAATTGGTAATGAAGGACAAGATACCAAAATTTGTGGGGTGCAGTTAATGCAATGTGTAGAGGGAAGACTATTGCCTTACTTACATATGAAAAGGAGAAAGTTTTATAGTAAATGATCTGAGTTTCCTTCTTAAAAGCTAGAAACACAAGAGTAAACTAAGCCCAAAGTATGTACAAGGAAGAAAATAATCAAGTAGAAGCAGAACAATGAAACAGAAAATGGAGGAAATAAATGAAAGTGAAAACTGAAAATATCAATGAAATTGATAATCATCTATCAAATCAATTCCCCCCAAAAGAAAATGCTAATTACCAATAGTAAGGAAGGAAGGGAAATAGTTATAGATCCTACAGACATGAACGGGAGAAAATCTTCAAGATCTTGTGATGTGCAAAGATTTCTTAGATGGGTCACAAAAAGCACAAACCATAACAGAAAAAGATTGGTAAGCTGGACTTCAACAAAATTAAGAAACTAAGTATGGAAAAAAGTGTATGTAGTATATGTAGTTGAAAAAAAGTTATTGTATCCAGAATATATAAAGGACTTTCACTAATCCATTAGAAATGGGTAAATAATTTGAATAGATACTTCACTAAAGAAAATATACTAATAGCCAAAAAGCATATGGGATCATAGGCAACATTATACTTCATCAGAAAACTGCAAATTAAAATAAATTACTTGTGCATATATATTAAAATGGCTAAAATTAAAAAGATTGACAACATCAAGTGTTGGAGGGGATCTGGAGTAACTGGAACTCTCATTCATTGGAAAATGATTTCAGTTTTTTAAAATGTTAAACATGGCATAGAAATTCCAATCCTAGGTACTTACTGGGATGAAATGAAAGTATATGTCCACAAAAGACTATTTATAGCACCTTATTCATAATAGCCTGAACTGGGGGGACCAGCCAGCCAAATGAATGAGGAGGGGGCTCAACAGCTCAGCTCACTACCCCCTAAGGTTCCTTGGAACCTGCTCACCAGGTGACCCTGTCTCATGAGGTTTTCCCTCGTCTTCTCCAGCAGGATCCCAGCCTCTTTCAACAAGCCACAGAAAGAGGCCAGGTCCAAGTGAGGCAGCAGGTAAACTGGGAAGCCCCTTCACCACCCAGGCTCTATGCCTCAGCCCTAAGAGGGGGATGATAATAGAAGTCTCTACCTCCTAGGTTGCCTAAGGATCAATTACAAAACATAGATGCCATGGTGTAGAACATTGTGCCAGTTTTTTTTTAAGTTTATTTTTTAAAATTGACATCCAAATTAGTTATAATATAGTGCAACAATGATTTCAGGAGTAGATACCTTAGTGTCTCTTACCCACTTCGCCCATCCCCCCTTCCACACCCCCTCCATTAATCCTCTGTTTGTTCTCTATATTTAGGAGTCTCTTATGTTTTGTCCCCCTCCCTGTTTTCATATTATTTTTGTTTCCTTCCCTTATGTTCATCTGTTTTGTCTCGTAAATTCCTCATATGAGTTAAGTCATATGATATTTGTCTATCTCTGACTAATTGCACTTAGCATAATACCCTCCAGTTCCAGCCATGTACTTGCAAATGACAAGATTTCATTCTTTTTGATTGCCGAGTACTACTCCATTGTACATATATACCACATCTTCTTTATCCATTCATCCATTGGTGGATGTTTGGGCTCCTTCCATACTTTGGCTGTTGTTGATAGTGCTGCTATAAACATTGGGGTGCATGTGTCCCTTCAAAACAGCACACCTGTATCCCCTGGATAAATACCTAGTAGGGCAATTGCTAGGTCATAGGGTAATTCTATTTTTAGGTTTTTGAGGAACCTCCATACTGTTTTCCAGAGTGGCTGGAAAGCCCACCAACAATGCAAAAGAGATCCTCTTTCTCCGCATTCTTGCCAACATCTGTTGTTGCCTGAGTTGTTAATGTTAGCCATACTGACATGTATGAGGTGGTATCTCACTGTGGTTTTGATTTTTATTTCCCTGATGATGAGTGATGTTGTGCATTTTTTCATGTGTCGGTTGGCCATCTGGATGTCTTCTTTGGAGAAGTGTCTATTCATGTCTTTTGCCCATTTCTTCACTGGATGATTTGTTTTTTGGGTGAGTTTGATAAGTTCTTTATAGATTTTGGATAGTAACCCTTTATCTGATATGTCATTTCCAAATATCTTCTCCCATTCTGTAGGTTGCCTTTTAGTTTTTGTTTTTTTTTTTAAATTTTTTTTCAACGTTTTTTATTTATTTTTGGGACAGAGAGAGACAGAGCATGAACGGGGGAGGGGCAGAGAGAGAGGGAGACACAGAATCGGAAACAGGCTCCAGGCTCTGAGCCATCAGCCCAGAGCCTGACGCGGGGCTTGAACTCACGGACCGCGAGATCGTGACCTGGCTGAAGTCGGACGCTTAACCGACTGCGCCACCCAGGCGCCCCGGTTGCCTTTTAGTTTTGCTGATTGTTTCCTTCGCTGTGCAGAAGTTTTTGTTTTGATGAGGTCCCAATAGTTCATTTTTGCTTTTGTTTCCCTTGCCTCCGGAGACGTGTTGAGTAAGAAGTTGCTGCGCACAAGATCAAAGAGGTTTTTGCCTGATTTGTCCTCTAGGATTTTGATGGGTTCCTGTCTTACATTTAGATCTTTCATCCATTTTGAGTTCATTTTTGTGTATGGTGTAAGAAAGTGGTCCACGTTCATTCTTCTGCATGTCACTGTACAGTTTTTCCAGCACCACTTGCTGAAGAGACTGTCTTTATTCCATTGGATATTCTTTCCTGCTTTGTTAAAGATTAGTTGGCCATACGTTTGTGGGTTGATATCCGGGTTCTCTATTCTGTTCCGTTGATCTGAGTATCTGTTTTGTGTCGGTACCATACTGTCTTGATGATTACAGCTTTGTAGTATAGATTGAAGTCCGGGATTGTGATGCCTCCTGCTTTGGTTTTCTTTTTCAAGATTGCTTTGGCTATTTGGGGTCTTTTCTGGTTCCATACAAATTTTAGGATTGTTTGTTGTAGCTCTGTGAACAATGCTGGCATTATTTTGATAGGGATTGCACTGAATATGTAGATTGCTTTGGGTAGTATTGACATTTTAACAATAGTTGTTCTTCCTATCCAGGAGCATGGAATATTTTTCCATTTTTTTTGTGTCTTCTTCAATTTCTTTCATAAGCGTCCTATAGTTTTCAGCATATAGGTTTTTCACCTCTTTGGTTAGATTTATTCCTAGATATTTTATGGTTTTTGGTGCAATTGTAAATGGGATTGATTCCTTGATTTCTCTTTCTGTTGCTTCATTGTTGGTGTATAGGAATGCAACCGATTTCTGTACATTGAATTTATGTCCTGCAACTTTGCTGAATTCATGAATCGTTCTAGCAGTTTTTTGGTGGGATCTTTAGGGTTTTCCATATAGAGTATTGTGTCATCTGCGATGAGTGAAAGTTTTACCTCCTCCTGGCTGATTTGGATGCCTTTTATTTCTTTGTGTTGTCTGGTTGCAGAGGCTAAGACTTCCAATACTATGTTGAATAACAGTGGCAAGAGTGGACATCCCTGTCTTGTTCCTGACCTTAGGAGGAAAGCTCTCAGTTTTTCCCCATTGAGGATGATACTAGCGTTTGGTCATTCATATATGGCTTTTATGATCTCCAGGTATGATCCTTCTATCCCTACTTTCTTGAGGGTTTTTATCAAGAAACGATGCTGTATTTTGTCAAATGCTTTCTCTGCATCTATTGAGAGGATCATGTGGTTCTTGTCCTTTCTTTATTGATGTGATGAATCACACTGATTGTTTTCTGGATATTGAACCAGCCCTGCATCCCAGGTATAAATCCCACTTGGTCATGGTGCATACTTTTTAAAATGTATTGTTGGATCTGGTTGGCTAATATCTTGTTGAGGATTTTTGCATCCATTTTCATCAGGGAAATTGGTCTGTAGTTCTCCTTTTTAGTGGGGTCTCTGTCTGGTTTTGGAATCAAGGTAATGTTGGCTTCATAGAAAGAGTTTGGAAGTTTTCCTTCCATTTCTACTTTTTGGAACACCTTCAAGAGAATAGGTGTTAACTCTTCCTTAAATGTTTGGTAGAATTCCCCTTGAAAGCCATCTGGCCCTGGACTCTTGTTTTGGGGAGATTTTTGATTATTAATTCGATTTCCTTACTGGTTATGTGTCTGTTCAAATTTTCTATTTCTTCCTGTTTCAGTTTTGGTAGTGTGTATGTTTCCAGGAATTTGTCCATTTCTTCCAGAATGCCCATCTTATTGGCATATAATTGCTCTAATATTCTCTTATTATTGTTTTTATTTCTGCTGCGTTGGTTGTGATCTCTCCTCTTTAATTCTTGATTCTATTTACTTGGGTCCTTTCCGTTTTCTTTTTGATCAAACTGGCTAGTGGTTTACCAATTTTTTTAATTTTTTCAAAAAACCAGCTTCTGGTTTCATTGATCTGTTCTACTGTGTTTTTGGTTTTGATAGCATTAATTTCTGCTCTGATCTTTATTATTTCCTGTCTGCTGCTGGTTTTGGGTGTTATTTGCTGTTCATTTTCCAGCTCTTTAAGGTGTAAGGTTAGGTTGTGCATCTGAGACCTTTCTTCCTTCTTTAGGAAGGTGTGGATTGCTATATAGTTTCCTCTTATGACTGCCTTTGCTGCATCCCAGAGGTTTTGAAAACTTGTGCAAGTTTTTTGTGGTTTGCTAATGATGTTAGTCTGTGTGTAATCAGACTAACAAAAATTACTACAGTAATCAGACAACAAAAATGAATAAAAGGCATCCAAATCGGCAAGGAGGAAGTCAAACTTTCACTCTTTGAAGATGATATGATACTCTTTGTATAAACCCAAAAGACACCATCAAAACATTGCTAGAACTGATACATGAATTCAACAAAGTTTCAGGACATAAAATCAATGTACATAAATCTGTTTCATTTCTATACACCAATCATGAAGCATTAGAAAAAGAAATCAAGGAACTGATCCAATTTATAATTGTACCAGAAACCATAAGATACTTAGGAATATAACCAACCAAAGAGGTAAAAGATCTGTACTCTGAAAACTATAGAACACTTATGAAAGAAAATATTCTATGCTCATGGATTGGACGAACAAACATTGTTTAAATGTCTATACTATCCAAAGCAATCTACACATTTAAGGCAATCTCTGTTAAAATACCAACAGCATTTTTCACAGTGCTAGAACAAACAGTTCCAGAATTTGTATGGAACCACAAAAGACCCTGAATAGCCAAAGTAATCCTGATAAAGAAAAGCAAAACTGGAGGCATCATGATTCCAGACTCAAGCTATATTACAAAGCTGTAGCCATCAAGACAATATGGTACCAGCACACACAAAAAAGACACATACATCAATGGAACAGAATAGAAAACCCAGAAATGGATCTACAACTATATGGCCAACTAATCTTTGACAAAACAGGAAAGAATATCCAATGGAAAAAAGACAGTGTCTTCAACAAATGGTGTTGGGAAAACTGGACAGCAACATATAGAATGGACCACTTTCTTACACCACACACACACAAAAATTTGTGAAATGAATGAAAGACCTAAATGTGAGACAGGAAACCACCAAAATCCTAGAGAAGAAATAGGCGGCAACTCTTTGACCTTGGTTGCAGCAACTTCATGCTAGACATGTCACTGAAGGCAAGGGAAACAACAGCAAAAATGAACTATTGGGACTTCATCAAGATAAAAATATTCTGCACAGCGAAGGAAACAACAAAAATAATAGGCAGCCTAGAGAATGGGAGAAGATATTTGCAAATGAAATAACTGATAAAGTCTTAGTATCCAAAATCTATAAAGAACTTATCAAACTCAGCACCCAAAAACAAAGAATCCAGTGAAGAAATGGGCAGAAGACATGAACAGACATTTTTCCAAAAGAAGACATTCAGATGGCTAACAGATACATGAAAAGCTTCTCAATATCACTCATGATCAGGGAAATACAAATCGAAACCACAATGAGATACTACTTCACACCTGTCAGAATGGCTACAATTAACAACTCAGGAAAAAACAGATGTTGGCAAGGATGTGGAGAAAGGGGAACCCTCATGCACTGCTGGTGGGAATGGAAACTGGTGCAGCCACTCGGGAAAACAGTATGGAGGTTCCTCAAAAAGTTAAAAATAGAACTACCCTCCATCCCATCCCAGCAATTGCACCCAAAGGATAAAAAAACAAACACACAAAAATACTGATTCAAAGGGGCACATGCACCCCAATGTTTTCAGCAGCATTATCAATAATAGCCACACTATAGAAAGAGCCCAAGTGTCCATCAACTGATGAATGGATAAAGCAGATGTGGTATACATACACAATGGAATATTACTCAGCCATCAAAAAGAATGAAATCTTGCCATTTGCAACATCGTGGATGGAGCTAGAGTGTATTATGCTAAGTGAAATAAGTCAGTTAGAGAAAGACAAATACCATATGATTTCACTCATATGTGGAATTTAAGAAACATAACAGATGAACACAGGGAAGGGAAAAAGAGAGAGAGAGAGAGAGAGAGAGAGAGAGAGAGAGAGAGAGAAGGAAACCATAAGAGACTCTTGATGATAGAGAACAAACTGAGGGTTGATGGAGGGAGGTGAGTGGGGGATGGGCTAAATGGGTGATAGGTAGTTAGGAGGGTACTTGTGATGAACACTGGCTGTTATATGTAAGTGACGAATTGCTAAATTCTACACTGGAAACCAAGCTTACCAAGTTAATTTTAGTTAACTAGAATTTAAATAAAAATGTGAAATTAAAAAAAATGTACAGTATATGTAATACATTTAGGGATGCCTCCCCCCATTTTAACTTTTTTTTTTTTTTTCAATTAACCAGTGATGGCTGGTTTCACTGCCCTGGACAAATAAGTTACGATGAGCTTGTTTCTGAGCTATGCCCCTACTGAGAAGTTTCATGGTGTGTATATTTTTTATTGTGTAAAATGCAAACACCATACATTTTTACCAATGTAACCATTTTTAAAGTGTACCGTTCAGTGGCATTAAGCACCTTCAGGATGTTGTATCGCCATCACCACTCCCCAGGTCCAGAACTTTTTCAGCACCTTGAGAGAAACCCCTAACCCTTAGCAGTCACTTCTCCTCTCCCACCCCCTTGCCACCTCCGATCTACTTTTGGATTTACCTGTTCTGAGCATTTCCTATCACTGGTATCAAGGGCTATTTTCCCCTTTGTACTTCACTTCTACCATGGCATTTTATGTATTTTAAAACGACATGGAATTAGAATTGATATTTTGAGAGGTTTTGGAAATTTCTCACAGACCCGCCTCCAGGAGCTGGTTCCCTTGCGCCAGTGGGGGTGGGGAGGGGGTGGGGGTGGAAGGAGGGTCTCTGCGTTCCTGGGGATGTGCTTTGAGGGCGGGTTGTCGCCAGGCCCTCGCTGCCAGGTGTGGTCCAGCCCCAGGGCCCCGCCCCAGCCGCTCCGGGACGCGCGCAGACCCTGGGGTATCTGGTCCAAGGACGCTGCCCAAGGAGTGTCCTCTCCACAGGCTTGTGATTTATTGTCCTCAGGAACGTCTGCCCAGCTCCAGGGGCCACACAGATCTCTCCCGCCAGGAACGTGGAAGGGACCCTGCCGCGTCGGGACCGTGCTCAGGGCCTTGGCATCCCGTCGGTAAATGGGGGTGAAGTGTGGAAGTCACCCATCCACGCAAGGTCTCTCCCTTCCAACCTCCCACCGTGACTCCGGACCCCTTCCCTTGCCGGCGTGCGCGCCCTGGTCCCGGGATTGTGGACCCGGGAGACCCTTTCCTGGGCGCGCCCTGGTCCGGGAGACCCCGCGCGCCCTTCCCGAAGAGCTCGTTCAGTCAGCGCCCTCCGCCCCCAGACCTGAGCAAGACCCCCAGAGATACTTCTGGGGTGGGACTGGGGGATCTTGACGTCGCATTCCACCCTCCCCAGGCCGGTACTCTCGGCGTCGGATCCCGCGGAGCTCCGGGTGCGGTTGGCATGGGACCCACACCCGCCGCCCGCGCCCCCTGGGCCCTAGTACCTCCTCCGCGCCGGCTTTTTCCTCTTCTTCCCCGCGTACCTGCCCCCGATGGACAGCATGGTGCCCGCCGGCGGCCGCACAAAGGGGCGCGGACCCGGGGCGTCGCCGCCCAGCGCCAGGGAAGAGGCGCCCCCGCCCGGAAGGCTGCCTGCTGGGTGCGTCCCGACCCGTTTCCAGGACTGGAGCGCGCGCCCCGGGGGTCGGGGGCGAGGGCTGTCCGCCTCCCGGTACGAGGGCCCGCGGCGCGCGATTGGCCGGTTTCCCTCTAGGGGCCCTCAGCGCAGACAAACGCGGGCTTCCTCGTCTGCAGGTGCGTATGGCACTCGCCAGTGGCAAGTCCGCGACACCAGCCGCAGGGAGAGCGCTCTCGTCTGCGAACGAGCCCCCGGCACGAGTCGGGAGAGGGCCTCGTCCCCACGCGCTGCGCCTCCGCTCTGCAGGTCTGCTCGAGAAAGCAGGACCCCCTCTCGAGAAAGCAGGACCCCCGACGGGCTCCCTCGATGTGCGGTTGGGCGCCAGGGAACGCGCTCCCTGGGAGGGGGTTCCCCAAGGAGAGACGTGTCGCGGGGGCGCGAAAGACTCGGAACTGAACCAGGAGCCCCTTTGAACCTGTGGTCGCTGCGGACAGAGGAACCCTCCCGGCCGGGCCGCCCCGACGCTCATGCCGCGGCCAGAGGAGCCTGCCCAGGAAGGTTTATTCCAGAACAGCAGTGGCTACTGGCTGACATCCAACCTCTGCATAAGTCTGTGCCCAGGGGCCATTACACTTCATTCTACCGGCTGCGTGTGTGTGTGCGCGCGCGCGTGTGTGCGTGTGTGTGTGTGTGTGTGTGTGTGTGAGTGTGTGTGTGAGATGATTGCGTTGTTTTTGTGGGCCAGGTATTAAGTAAGTAATGGAAATGCCTCCCAGCGTTCCCACATGCAGGGTGACAGGTAACAGGTGACAGGTGAGGTGTGGCTATCCCAGGGGGAGCTTCCTTGCCTTCCTTTAGGTCATTACCGGGACCTCAGGACTTCAAACCACTCACTTCGGCATGGGGATGATTAACAAGAAGTGCTTTTGTTTTCTTTCAGTGTCCATAAAATGGCAACTAATCCAGGACACTTAAAAAAAAAACCCAGTAATTGGGGCGCCTGGGTGGCTCAGTCGGTTATGCGGCCGACTTCAGCTCAGGTCATGATTTCGCTGTCTGTGAGTTCGAGCCCGGCGTGGGGCTCTGCTGACAGCTCAGAGCCTGTAGCCTGTTTCAGATTCCGTATCTCCCTCTCTCTGACCCTCCCACGTTCATGCTCTCTCTCTCTCTGTCTCAAAAATAAATAAACATTAAAAAAAAACAGTAATAAAACACATTAGTGACTCTGGATTCTTCAGAAAGCATAATGAGAATCTAAGTATTTTCCTATCAGCATCAGATTCCTACTTTGAATTTTATGAAGTTGATTAGAGTAGTGGAGGCAGAAACACCGAGCCCCAGTCTTGAGAGCACCATGCAGCCAGGCTGTTGCAGACTTCAAAACAGCACTCAAGTTTTCCAAAACCACCTCAGCAAACTCTTAACTGCAGTGGGAGGCATTTGTGGAGGGGCTGGAGGAGATGAAGGTTGGCAGGAAAGGGGTCTCAGTCTCCTCAGGACCAGCCTTGCCCGTGCAGTCCCTCCACAGCCATAGCTGAAGACCCCCAAATAAATAAAGTCCTTCTTCCCTCTCCTCCCAGGTGAGAGGAAAGGCCAGTCCCAACAAAGTCTGGAAAGGTCCAGAGATCTGGCTGCAGGTCCAGAGATCAGCACATGGAACCCTCTTTACTTCTAATGTGCGGGGTGCTGAAAAAGTAGTCTCTAAGTCCTTTACAATCTTTCTTCAGAAAAGACTTTTAAAACTTCTGCTTCCTGATTCAGTGGAATCTTCATTCTTAGAAACCACTTGAGTTCAGATGCTCTTGCCTAATTTCCCTGTCTGGTGTTTCTTGAAAACAGATGACCAGATAATGTATCAAACCAGGCCCCTTTCTTTAGACTTTATAACAAGGAAAACTTAGTAATAATTAATTAGATAAGAGACGTTGGTAGGTTTCCTAAAAGAACCAGGATGTGTGTTTCATTTTATGATTGAATTATGCTGTGTTTATCATTCAGCAAGGGCACTGGGTCTTGGGGCCTAGGACTCTTGGTGGAGGAGCCAATGTTGTTAGATATTAGTTAGATACCAGAATAGTGTTATTAGGTAAATAGTGTTGGCTATTTATCAAGACTGCTGGTGAGGCAGTACAAGGCCAACCCATTTGGTTTCAGTCCTGCTGATTTGACAGCAGAAAGCTGTCAGGTGGAAAAGCATCCTGAGATTTAAGAGATGGACTCTGCCTGGGGCCAGGGTACCAGGGCCACTGTACAATCCAGCAATTGCCTACTTTCTTGAATTGCAAAAGTTGAATTCTTTGTACTAAGGCAGATTTAGAGCGGGGACTGACAATCTGTGGTATTCTGGGAACTGGGATGTGATAGCCTGGGAGATGGGAAGGATCCTGGGACCCTCCTAAACCACTCTTGCTGTGCCTGCTCCTGACAAAGGTTCTCACCTGCCTCTGTACCTCCGCATCTGCCATACATCTGGATGTGGTTGTGGTCTAGGGCCTGAGCAGGGTTCTGGACTGGGTTGGGGCTGCCTGGCTACCTCAGTTCTTTGTTCCCACTGCTTGGAGGCAGAGAGGAGGCTGGATCAGAAGCCACTGACTAGAGTCATAGAGACAGGGGCAGTAGTCATGGCAGGACTTAGAGGAAACAAATCAATTGGCATCAAAATAGTGTTTGAGATTGTGTCAGCAAAAAGTGCCCTGGCGCAGTGGCCTCTTACTGTTCCCCAAGGCCACCTCCAGGATGGTTACCTCCACCCTCAGAATGTTGTCCCCGGGCTATAACCCTTCCCAACACCCCTCTCAGGCTGGGCCATAGAGAACAGAAGGGAACAGAAACAAATCTTCCACCCAGGCAGAACCCAGCCAGGCAAGGTGTCCACTGATCTGTCCCTAACTTCCTCCATACCCAAAGGGACATACTGTGTTACTCAGATCACTGATTACTGGATTTACATTCCCTTTTGTGAAAGAAAGTTTTTACTTTGATTATTCTATTTTCCCTCATTGATTAGGTTAGGTATCTGGTTAACTGTTAAGTCTTTGGAACCCAGAGGCTGCAAGATCAGGAAACTCCACATTTGTACCTTCCAGGATGCACAGACAGCGCCTCTAAGTCCTTGGCTTGCTGCAGAATCAACTGCTTGGGCCCAGTCCTGAGCCATCTCCCAAGGGGAGAGGAGGAGTGCTTTTATGATTGAAAGAAGGATTGTTGCATTATGTTAAGAGTGGTCATCTTTGGAATTACCAGTTAGGGAAATTACCAGTTACACACACACGCATGCACACTCAGGAGCCAAGGCATGGACTGTAGTTGGATATTTCATGTTTCCTGTTTGCTCTGTTGTATTAATTCTCAGTTGCTGTAGTGACAAATTACAAATTACTTGGTGGGTTGGAACAACACAAATTCTCTTACAGTTCTGCAAGGGGTCAGCAGTTTCGCATAGGTCTTACCAGGATAAACTCAAGGTGTCAGCAGGACTGCATTTCTTTCTGGGGAAAGAACAACTCCAGGGGACAAGCTGTTTCCTGTTCATTTTGGTTTTTGGCAGGATTCAGCTCCTTGTAGTTATAGGACTGAGGTCCCCATTTTTATGCTGGTTATAAGCTGAGGGCCATTCCTAGCTTCTAGAGGCTACTCACATGCCTTGGTTTATGGCCTCTTCCTCCATATTCAGTGCCAGCAGTGGTGAGTCCAGTCCTTCTCACAGACTCTTTTGCCTTCCTTCTCCATGGATTTATCTCATTAGATTGGGGCCACTTGAATAATCCCAGATAATTTCTCTGTTTAAAGGTCAACTTATTAGGTAACTTTAATTCTATCTGTAACCTTAATTCTCTTTTGCATGTAGAGCAATATATGCTCAGATTGTGGGGCTTGGCATGTGGCCATCTTTGGGGTGCCATCATTCCACCTGCCACGGTTACTTGCCCAGGAGAGGGAGGACTTATGGGGTGGTAGAATCTCCATATGATAAGTTTTACCTGATTCTGCTAAATAATTTTCCAAAGTGGTTGTGCTCAGTGAACACTATTCTGTTTCATTGATCTCTTTGTTTATTCTTTTTTAAAAATTTCTTTTTAATGTTTATTTAGAGAGGGAGAGAGAGAGAGAGAGAGAGAGAGAGAGAGAGAGAGAGAATATGAACAGGGGAGGGGCAGAGAGAGAGAGCCAGAGACACAGAATCTGAAGCAGGCTCCAGGCTCTGAGCTGTCAGCACAGAGCCTGATGTGGGGCTCAGACTCATGCACTGTGAGATCATGACCTGAGCTGAAGTCAGACTGTCAACTGACTGAGCCACTCTTGTGCCCCTGTGTATTCTTATGCCCATATCATCTGTCTGTGTTATTGTAGGTTTTATTAGTCTTAATATCTGGTAATGTAAATCTTCTTTTTTACTCTTTTTTTAGATTGTATTTGCTATTTTAGTCTTGCATTTCCATATACATTTCAGAAATAACTTGTTGACTTCCACAATACCTGCTGGAATTTTGAATGGGATTGCTTAGATTCTATAGATAAGTTGGGGGCAGAATTAACATTTTGTAATAGAGTCTTCCAATCCATGGACAAGTAATATTTTTTTTTGGTCTGGGTCTTCTTTAAGTCTCTCAATAATGTTGTATGTTTTTTTTTCTTGCACATATTTCATTAGGCTTTTTCCTAAGTGTTTGATTTTGCATTTTAAAATGTTTATTTATTTTTGAGAGAGAGAGAGAGCCAGCAGGGAAGGGGCAGAGAGAGAGGGAGACAGAAGATCAGAAGCAGGCTCCACGCTAAAAGTAGCGAGCCAGATGTGGGGCTCGATCTCATGAACTGTGAGATCATGACCTGAGCTGAAGTTGGATGCTTAACTGACAGCCACACAGGTGCTGCACTTTGCTAATTAATCATAATAGTTACTTACAGACTTCTTTGGATTTTTTTAGTATTCATATCATGTAATCAATAACTAATGGCAGTTTTATCTATTTCCTTTCTTTTTCTTGCCTTATTGCCTGGGTGGCATCTCCAGCACAACATTCAGTGCAAATGGCTATTTGTATTTTGCTTCCAGTCTCCAGGAGAAAGATTTTATGACTTCACCATGAAGCCTGATGTTTGGCATAACTGTTTTGAAGATACATTAAAAGATTAAATCATTTTCCTTCTATTCATATAGTTTGCCAAAAATTTTTTCTTTTTATTATGAATGGATTTTTAATTTTATACAATGATACTTCTGCCTCCACTGAAATGATCATATGGGTTATTTCTGTTTGTTCTGTTGATATGGTTAATTACTTAAGTTGATGAAAAAAATTTTTTTAAGTTTATTTATTTTGAGAGAGAGAGAGCAAGCAGGGAAGGGACAGAGAGAGGGGAGAGAAATCCCAAGCAGGCTTTGCACCATCAGTGCAGAGCCCAATGTGGGGCTGGAACTCATGAACTATGAGATCATGACCTGAACTGAAATCAAGAGTTGGACACTTAACTGACTCTGCCACCCAGCTGCCCCTACTTATAGTTGATTTTTGGATACTAAACCAATCTTGCTTTTCTAGAATAAGTCCATTTTATCACATTGTACTATCCTTTAATATTGTTTTATATTTTGATAGCATTTTACATTGTTAGGTTTAATTTTATAATATTTTGCTTAGCAATTATACACTAGGCTTTAATTTTCCTTTTATTTACCATCTCTGTCCAGCTTTTGTATCAAGGTTATGCTAGCCTCAGATACTGAGTTGGGAGTGTTCCTCTTCTTCCCTTTGTTTGGAAAAATTGATGCAAGTTTGTGGCATTTGACCCTTGGTGCTTGGTAAAGCTACTCAACCTGGAGTTTTTGTCTAAAAGTGACCCAGGCAGGAGGAATGTAGAACCTGCCTGTAGTGGAGCCAAGGAGCAGAGATAGAAGGAGGCATCTGAAGGAAACAAAGACAGAACTTGCAGCACTTTAGCTCCTTTGCTCCTCTCAACATGAAAAGGACATCGTGTCTGAGTCTGGAGAAATTTCCTAAACCTGTGCCCACAAGTGGCTGGCTTTCCTCTGATATGAACCACCATCAACTGTCAAACTATAAACTCCCTCATTTGCTCTTTTGTTGTACTTGTCATATTAATAGTTTAAATTAGAATGCTTTAGGAAACAAATAATTGGAGGATCTGAATCCCAAGGAGACTCCCTGAAGAGAGTCTGACTTCCTGCTGTTTCCTCTCAAAGTGCTCACTCTTTCAGGCACTGAGAAGTTGAGCAGAATGAAGCTGATCAGATGCAGATGGTAAGCAGTGAGTTCCACCACCTGGGGAGACAGAAACCGGAAATCTAGGCCATGATTCTGTGGAGAAGTGAGCCACTCTGTGTGCTCTGGCCACAACAGTATTAAGGTAGAAACTAGTAATGGGGTGTACTGTTACAGTAAGGTATAATAAGGTGTATAATAAAGGATAGATAGATAGATAGATAGATAGTAGCTAGAAAGTACCTAACTATAACATCCAATAACAACGAGCCCAGATCCTAACTTCTAAAAACAGCTTTCATCCAAGAAACCAGAGCTTTCTGGAGAGGTGGATGATTCCAGGGCCATATTAGGGAAATTACAAGGTAAACCTTGGAACATCTAGTGCAAAAAGGAAGGAGGTGCTCACAGAGTGACTGGAGACATGCCACAGAGACACAGGAGCCAGCCTGGGTGGCATCCTATTGTTCAAGTCTGGAATAGTCTGAGCATCAAAATAAACAGTGAGATAACAGACTGTAATGCACTGAGTAAAATAGGAAGCTGTAACAGCATTCAGGTATAATTACATAAGTGATTACATTGACAATTCTCTGAGGAAGGGGATATTTACATAGTTTGAAAGTATCCCCCCCCAAAATGCTTAGTAATTTCAGAAGAGAAAGAGTATTATGATGGACACCCCCGGAGACCCCAGCTTCAGTGGGTGATTGTCAGTGGTACAAGGAGAAGCTGCATGCCTCCTGCTAGGACACAGGCACAGCACCACCTAAGGATGTTTGTCATGGAAGGAGAACCTTAACCTATCATGAGGACATGTCAGACGATCCAGATGAGGGACCTTCCACGTTCCACAAACAACTGGCCTGTTATCCTGGAAAGTCCCCAGGAACTGGTGACAAGACACTGAGTGCAGCAGGGATGTTGAGGGGCCCCTTTCACTTTGCAAGGTTCCTGGGATGTTGGATGAGACTCGAGTGTATTCCGAGGATTAGGTGTCAGCTCTACATCCATGGCAACTCCTGATTTTCATGGATGCACCACAGTTGTGTAGGAAAAAGTTCTTGTTTCTGGGAAATATGTGTCAAAATATTCAGGGGTGATGAGGTGTCAGTTTAGCAGCTTTCTCACAAATGCATGTCTAGATTTTCTCTAAGTTTGTGATTATTTCAAAATTACAATAAAAAAGTGGAATTTATAACTTTCCCACTAAGAAGACTCCAGGCATAACTGGTTTCATTTGGTAAAATCTATCAAAAACCGAAAGAATAATTGGGGCACGTGGGTAGCTCAGTTGGTTGAGTGTCCAACTCTTGATTTCAGCTCAGGTCATGATCCCAGGGTCATAGGATTGAGCCCCATGTTGGGCTCAGTGCTGAGCATGGAGCCTGCTTAGGATTCTCTCTTTACCTCTGCCCCCTCCCCACTGCTCACATTCTCTCTCTTTCTCAAAATAAAATAAAGAAAAATTTAAAAACCTAAGGCAGATTTAAAATCAATGTTACACAAAATCTTTTAGAAAATAAAGGAGGGAATACTTTTCAGATCATTTTATGAGCCCAGGATAACACTGATACCAAACTAAACAAGGATATCATAAGAACAGAAAATTGCAAATCAGTATCCCCCCATGAACATAGAAAAATCCTCAACAAAAATACCTGCAAATTGATTCAGTAATACATAAAGGAATAATGTATCACCACTTCCTCATTGTGTGACCTTGGGCATTTTACTTAACTTCTCTGAACCTCATTTTCCTCACATACCCTTTCTGAGGATGGTGCCTGCAATGTTGGTTATAGTACTTTCCCCATCCTTGTCTCAGTGGTAGGCCTAGGGTTTGGGCCAGTATGAGGACCCCAGCCCACTGGTCACAGCCGTTGAATTAAGGAGCAGGCACGCTACCTAACCTAGACCAATCAGTTTCTCTCTTCCTGGAACTCAGATCTTGAGCAGACACACCCAGGGACCAAAGGCAGTGGTGAGAGGGTGTGATGGTGGCACCCACAATTCTTGAAGCAGCCTGGACTCCATCTTAACCAAGTGTCTATTTCTACCCTCAACACAGTGAGGAATGGCCCTCATTTCCTCACTAAATCCCCATTTGCTTTGGTAGAGTTAGTTTCTCTTGCTTCCAGCACTTGTCACTGCAGTCACAATGCTCCAGACCCTGTTGTTGGAGAGGAGGTGCCTGGACATTGGTGAGAAGGGCGGGACTTAAGGAAGGTAACTGAGGGGTGAGTCCCTGACAGCAGGTCAGATGGTCAGCCCTGAGGGGAGTGACCTCCTCAGGGTGGGCAGTGGAGGGAGCAATATTTATATGAATGTGGCTGAAACTTGCCAATTTTCAATGGCTGTCTGATCACATGGCATCCCTTTCTGTCCCCTAAACCAAGGGGTGATAAAAGATTTTGTAATTAAGAGTCTGACTCTTAATTGCAAAGGTTTTTGATGTTGGACTGCTGACAGTGTTCCAGTCTCACCTCCCTCTTTTCTTCTGTCCCATGTCTGGGCAAGCTGGTGAGACAGCTCAGTGTTCCCTCCTTTGGCAGGTGGAAGATCCAAACCAAGAAAGTCCCTGCCCACAGCAGGAACTCTCACCGTGGCTCATCCCTGGCCACAGTAAAAGGCCAGGCTAGTCTCCTTTCCCTGTGCTTTCAAGCCATTTTCGGTACTGCTTGGGCTTTACACTCACTGAAGGCATCTAGAGGAGGGTTTGGGGATGTGAGTGGGGGTACAGGGAGATGCTTGTTCATCATGCCATGTTGTAGAGATGGGCTGGGGAATCCCACATGGGATAGATAGAGCTGAATGGGTGAGGATGCTCCGAAGGTTGTGTGGGACCAAGGTTTGGGGCAGAGAAAGGCCATGGCTGGAGGGGGGATTGTATCTGCCTGTAGTCCAATCTCCCAAGCTCTGGATGGGGTAGTTGAGTTGAGGAGCCCCTTCCAAACCTCATCTTCTCTTGGACTCTGTCTTTGTTGGATGCTGTGCCTTAATGCAAAGGAAAGGCTCCTATTGTCTGGGTCCACATGCGGGTAGGGGCAATGGGAGGTTATTCTGTAGGAGGTTGCAGGAAGCTGAGCCATGGGGGTGGCTCTCAAGCTCCTAGGACCTGTTCTTCCACAGACACTTATCCAGGAAAATGTCCCAGGTCCTCCATTTTTCATTAAATAGATATTGCATGAGCGCTTTTATGCTGGGCAGTGTGCAGGTGCTAGGAGAGGGACAAACTTACATCCTGGGGCCACTCGACATGTGTGGGCTCCCCCAGAAAGTACCAGTGGCTTTGTGACTGCATAGGTTGGAGGGGCAGCACTGAAGGCCCACCAAAGGACCTGGGCCACCCTGGGTAGGCAGGAGCAGGAGTAACTTTCACTGGCTGTGAAGTCCTGGACTGGCAACATTGGCTGCAGATCCTTGGTGTCCCTTGTGCACATGTTCTCTTGAGCATCTCAGGGGAGGTGTCTGGGGAGGGCAGTCCCAAGTGTTGCAGCTGCAGCTTTGTGGCTGCTCTCTGCAGCACATGCCTCTCATATACACACATCTGGTCACAATGGCTGCAGCTGAGTTTGAAGTCCCTGGAGGTTGGGACTCAGAGGGCTGGTCTGCGTTGTAGAGGCACTTTTCCTCTTTTGGGGGCCCTCTGGTGGACCTCACAGACAGGAGTGGCTGACCGGGGTTGCAGGAACCAGAGGTCTGTCCTGGGGCTGTGGCTCTTTGGGGCCAAGAGAGTGGAGAGGATGTGCCATCTTAGGCTGTATAAAGGGGTGCACCAAAGACTTTCCAGTTAAAGGTCTAACCAGGATTTTGTGAAGACTATAAGAGTGAGGGGCCCCTCCATGGCTTGGGCTAAGGGTGGAGGAACCAGAGCATTGAGCTCCAGAGGCCAGAATTGACAAGGAGGAGGTCATTGTGACTTTGACAGGGACAACTCCAGGAACACTGCAGTTTGTTGGTTGTGGACAGAATGGGTGGAGATGCCTCCGGCGATGGGCCCAAATCTATGGATAGCACAGGAGGTAGGGCAGAGGTGGAGGGCCGAGAGGCCAGAGGGTTGGAATTTGAATGCCAGGGGTCTTGGAGTTCCATGATTGAAACTAAATGATGGAGGGCAGTCATTGGTCAAGGCAAGGTGTAGAGTACCCCAGAGGTATTGGGGGCTGAGAAGGGTTGATCAGCAAGATGGTTGGGGCTGAGCAAATCCAAGCCCCCTGAAGCCAGGGTGTAGGAAGGAGCAGCTTGTGGATACTGAAATTACCAACAATGAGGGAGGGAAAGAGAGACAGACACAGGCAGAGACACACAGAGAGAGCCAGAGAAGGGGAGGAGAAAGACAGAGACAGACAGAGACAGAGAGAGATAATCAGAGAGACAGAGACAGAGAGAGATGGAGACAGAGATGGAAAGACACAGAGAGAGAGAGAGAGAGAGAGAGAGAGTTGGAGAGAAAGACAGAGAGTCTGGAAAACCATGTTCCCTTGGAACTGCTTCTTAGTAGGCTTGGTACATTGACATTTTGCAGTTTAACAAATTTTGAGTTTTGAAAATTCTATGGCTATATGGCTGATACTCTGATATTCTCACCAGTGCTGTTGATTCCTTAGAACTTGGGGAAAATGGGCACTTGAGCACATTAGAGTAGCAACCCCAACTCTGGAAGCACTGGAGGAGCAACATCAGGTTCTGGGATGATGGTCTTGTCTTGGGGGATCCTGCCTAGAGGATGAAGGGTTTTGCGGTGAGGAGATTTTGCCATTTATTGATGGAGCAGCACTTCATTTTCTGGGCTGTGGTGCCATCTAGCGCTTTGCTACTCAGAGTGTGTTCCACAGACCAGCAGCTTCAGCAACAGGGAGCAGTCAGGAATGCAGATTTCTGGGCTCTGCTCCAGAAGCTGACTCAGAATGCTGGGGTGGGGGTAGGGCATCCCTAACCCAGCACTAGGCGGGAAGCATTCTTCTGTCTGGAGACCTTTGTTGAATTCAGAAGAGTGAGCATGAAGTGGAAAACAACAGAGGCTTCCTTCCCCAGGAGAAAAGCAGGGCAAACCCACATTCCATTTGTTAAAATACTCTTTTTTATTTTATGGATTTTAGATTTTATCATACCTGTTCTTTTCTACAGATAATAACTGCTGAATCCCTTACTTCACTGTTAGAATGTATGAGGGGACATTCTGTCTTCAGCTGCACATCAGTATCACCTGGGGGGAACTTTTACTACATACTGACCTCTGGCCCCCATCCCAGAGACCCTAATGTGCAGCTAGGGCTGAGGCTGCGGAGAGACCGTCTGGGTGGCAGCTGACCAGGAAGGAAAGATGAAGAAGCACCTGCCTGCTGTCCTCACAGGCAGGCAAAGTCTGAGCATTAAGGGAGAGTCCAAGGGCGCCACTGATGCAGCACCTGTCGTGCTCCCAGACAACAGTATTTTTCTTCTTAGTGCAGATGCATGAAGTTTTTAACTATATATAATCTGTTCTGTTTTATGTAACCACTGAAGTATCATCTGTAACAAAAGAATCTTCTAAGCAATCCAGATTCAAAAAGTATACGTAATTTTCAGAAAGTCATTTTTAAAAAAAATTTTTTTTCAACGTTTATTTATTTTTGGGACAGAGAGAGACAGAGCATGAACGGGGGGGGGGGGCAGAGAGAGAGGGAGACACAGAATCGGAAACAGGCTCCAGGCTCTGAGCCATCAGCCCAGAGCCCGATGCGGGGCTTGAACTCACGGACCGCGAGATCGTGACCTGGCTGAAGTCGGACGCTTAACCGACTGTGCCACCCAGGCCCCCCTAGAAAGTCATTTTTAATTTGTATAATGCCTTATCTTGTAAAGTAGATTGTATTGCTTGAGGTTAGTTGCCCTGGATGGTAATATTTCAAATGACAACCTTCGGAATAGATTTTGTGTGATTTCTTTGATTGAATGGAGAGCTCTTTTGAAGAATTTGCAAGTTTTCTGGAGTCTTTGTCTCATGACCTGCCAGAAGCCCAGATCCTCATGCGGCCTCTGGAAGAAATGGGAAGAGGGAAGGTTCTGGCCTCATGCTGAGGCTGGGGAGCAGCAAAACAGAAAGTGTGTGGATTGAACCACCACCATGGAAACCAGGACACCGTGGGCAGCAGGTAACTGTGCTGGGAGGAGGCAGCTGGCCTGTGTCAAACAGAGAGGTCCTGAGGCCGACCTTGTCTAGGTCAGAAGGAGCCCAGCCATGAGCCTTTCCTGCCGACAACTGCACAGACCCCTTTACTACCCAGGACAGAGAAGCAGTAGTGCCTCCCAGTGTCCATGGAAGGTGGGCCATTTTGAGTCATCTTGATGCCCAGTGGAGGTGGCACGCAGGCAACAAACGATGTGGATGGAGCAGGTGGTCTGTGCCCACACTCCTGCCCTGCCTCTTGTCCTACACTGAAGCTCATGGAAGGGAGCAAGGCTCAGGGGGAGGTCCACAGAGGCCCAGTCTAGGTTGTGCCCAGGGGCACTCCATGCCCTACTGAAGCCCTACTCCCAATAAATGGTATTTGGAGATGGGGTCATTGGGAGATAATTAGATTTACAGAAGGCCATGAGAGTAAGGCCATTGAGATGGGGTTAGTGCCATCATAAATAGAGACACCTGAGAGTCCCCCTCCTCTCTCCCTCCTTCCCACCTCCACGTGAGGACACAGTGAAAGGGTGGCCATCTGTAAGCCAGGAAGAGAGCTCTCCCCAGCACCCCACCATGCCAGCCCTCAGTCTCAGACTTCCATCCTCCAGGACCTTGAGAAAATAAATTTCTGCTGTTTTAAGCCAGGTGGTCTGGTATTCTGTTATGGCAACCTGAGCAGACTGAGACATCTGCAAACAGAGTCATGAGCTAGAGCAGTGCAGGCTGCCAGCCCCCAGCAGCTCGGGAGGAAAGTACCTGAGCATCTGGAGAACAGAGCTGTGTAAAGAAGGCACATAAAGCCTCAGGTAGTTCAGGTTCTAAGTATGTGTAATAACACATGAAAAAAGATAAAGGAGGACATGGCAACATAAAGCAAACATAAAATTTATAAAGAAGAACCAAGTAGATATAGCAGATACAAAAATACAAATCTGTAAAAAACAAAACAAAACAGAAACAAACCTCAACAGATGGGATAAACAACAAATAAGAAAATAACAAAATAGGGGCATCTGGATGGCTCAGTTGGTTCAGAGTCTGACTCTTGATTTTAGTTCAGGTCATGATCCAGGGGTCTGGGATCGAGCTCCACATAGGGCTCTGCACTGGGCATGGAGCTTGCTTGGGATTCACTCTCTCTCTCTCTCTCTCTCTCTCTCTCTCTGTCTCTCTCTCTCCTTCTCTCCCTCTCCCTCTCCCTCTCTCCCTTTCCCTCTCCCTCTGTCTGCCCCTCTCCCCTACTTGCTCACTCCCTCTCTAAAAAAAAAAAAGACAAAAAAAAGAACAAAATATCTCGACTATGGTGGCATTTAATGACACCCAAAATAAGGACAAATTTCTATGAGTTTACAGAAAGAAAAAGATTACAAAAGAAAGAATGAATGAATGAACAAATGAAAGAAAGAAAGAGAAAAAGAAAGAAGAGAAAAGAAAAAAATCAAAAGGACCAAATAATTATTACCACTTTGCTGACCCCTGACCCAGGGTCAGGGCATGAATTGTGAAGAAAGAGCTAACACAGCAGGTCTGGTTGCTCAGTCTTTGCACATCTCCAAGGGAGCCTGAAATCATGACTGGCTCAATTCCTGGGAATGTGACCTTGGGAAAGTTCTTCATGCTAACTGTTGATGATTTTGTTTTGTACATCTGGAGCAGTGGGCCATGACACATCAGCTTGTCAGAATTGCTTTGCACAAACATCAAGATTGATGATGTGCACTTGATTTCATTGTTGGGGTCCTGAGTTTCATTTACCATGACTGATTGGAGCCGATGTGCCTATGTGACCAGCCCTCCTCCATAAAATCCCTGGACCCTGAGACTCAGATGGATTTCCCTGGGAAATCCATTTCACATATGTTTCTGTAGTTTATTGTTAGAGACAAAACACATCTTGAGTGTCCCTGAACAGGGAAGAGCTTAGAAGCTTGTGCCTGGTCTCTCTGGGCCCTGCCAAATGCACAAATTCTTCCTGTTGTTTTGCACTCATCCCTGTGCTGTAATAAACCCGAACCCCCCATATAAGTTGAAAGTGAGTCTTGTGAATCCTAGTGAAGCAGCAAACTTGATGGTTTATCTTATTAAAGATTATCTTATTAAAGATGGTTTATCTTATTAAACATATCTTAGAACCTCCAAGATAGGAATGAAGCTCCCTTCTGCTCTTAGAACCTTGGAGCATGAGAGCTAAACATTCTTTTTCTAAAAGAGTGAACCCTCCAGATTCCAATAGTCACAACTCAGTAAAATCCCTAGTGTGTGTAAGGATCAGCACTACTCACTAACAAAAGTAAATTAGGTACAATTTTGCAGGAATATTTTCACCAACAAAGCAGATACGTGGTAATATTTTATTTTACTTTTTAATTAATTAAAAAATTATTTTTGCTACTTCTAATTTTGTTTTTTATTTTAGAGAGAGAGAGAGAGAGAGAGAGAGAGAGAGAGAGGTGCACAGGGGAGAGGGGCAGAATAAAAGAGAGAGAATCTAAGCACAGAACTCAGCCCTGGGATGGTGAGCTGTAATTAAATCAAGAGTCTCACACTCAAGTGACTGAGCCACCCAGGCACCCAAAGTATGTATATTTTAAACCTCTTTTTATGAAAACATAAACAGTAGAGTTTGGGGAATTAATAAGCTTTTATTTGGAAACCTGCCTCTAATCCCACCCTGGGTACCAGGGAAGGTGCTGTTTATAGAACCAGTTGCATATTTAGAGGCACATAAGTGTCAGCAGGGGATTTGAATTAGGCCTCTCATCTAGAGAAAAACCATCTGCTTCCAGAAAAATGTTCAGGAATTTTACCTATGTATACCTTCTCTTTCCAGATGTGGGTGGTTTGCTCTTGATGTATTCACTTGGGGAATCACCTAGTTGGTCCTTCTTACCCTCTCCTGCCATCTTATGAGATACCAGGTCCAGCTGACCATACTGCTTGGGGCCTCCATTCTGTTCCCTTAACCACAACCCTACCAATACTGCCTTCATTCAGAGGCTTAGATATTTCTCCTTGTGCTAGATAGACATTTGTTTCCTGTGGCAGCTCCCCACCTGTGGATTCCCTTCCTATACCTTGGTCATTTTCCACAGAAGGAGACCAAGTCAGAGGTCAGAAAACTCAGCTCTCCATACTCCTTGGTGCTAGCTCAGGTATGTGGCCGGGTAGCCCACAGAGGCATCTGCAGGCCTGGGGCTCAGAAGGCACTATGTGAACAGGTGGCAGAGAGCAATGAAACTAGCTGCTCCCTGCAGCTAGTAATTGGTAATTGGTTGGCCAAATAATGATGTATTCTGACTTGCTAAAATCCATATAAGCCCACTGCTGCCTTTGTGTGGGGCCATTCTTTGCACTTTTCTCCTTAAGATCAGGAGATCAGGTTTGGCCTGGCCGTGAATAAAATCTTGCCTCGCTTCTATTCGGCATCTGGTGTTTTTTTTTTTTTTTCGATATCACCCTGTTTCAAGGGTGAGCCTTGAGTCATTGGAGATAATGGTTAAAGTGGGCTGGGGCGGTGGAAAATCCAAGGAGAACCCAGTTGTCCAGAGGACTCATTAGGGAGAGCACTAGACTTAATAACTAGAGTTTGTGGGTTCCAACCTAGAACTAGAAGACCTTGAGAGCTAGGATTTAGGATCAGGTTACATTCTGAATACAGATTCCTTATCAGATACGTGGTTTGCAAATATTTTCTCCCAGTCTGTGTGGCTTGTCTTTTGGTTCTTTGAACAAGATTTATCAGAATACAAGTTTTAATTTTATAAAGTCCGTGTTATCATTTTTTCTTTTTTGGATTGGTCTTTGTGTGTTTTATTATTATTATTTTTTGATGTTTATTTATTTTGAGAGTTTGGTGCTATCTGCACAGAGCCCAATGTGGGACCAATCTCACAGATCACAACTTGAGCGGAAATCAAGAGTTAGACGTTTAACCCGCTGAGCCACCCAGGCGCCCCTTGTGTTTGCATTTAACTTAATTTAATTCAGTTTATTTATTTATGCAAAAAGGTGATTTTATTAAAGCATGCGGACAGAACCCGTGGACAGGGAGAGCTGCCCTGGGACCATGAGGAAAGACTGGTCATATATACTATGGAGTCAGGGGAGATAAAGTCCAGGGGGAGTCTCCAGTGAGATTTTCTTTTCTGTTTTTCTTAACGTTTATTTATTATTAAGACACAGATAGAGACAGATCATGAGCATGGGAGGGGCAGAGAGAGGGGGGAGATACAGAATCTGAAGGGGGCTCCAGGCTCTGAGCTGTCAGGGCCTGAGCCTGACCCACCCAGGTGTCCCTCTAGTGAGATTTTCATATGCTAAAGAAGACTCACTGGATATTGGAGGACTAGCTATTGTCAAGCTAATATTGTCTTTCCCCCTAAGGAAATCATTAGCATTGAGACAGTAGGGAGTTCCTGGAGAAACCTTCCTCAAGTATTTGCCAATGGGCTGCAGGTTATAGCGAAATTTACTTTTATCTGCCATTTCCTTCTGCCTTTGTTTCCCACATCATTCCCCCCTGGACAATTTTGGCCCTTAAAATCTTTGAGGTTGCTGAGGGTGGAAGGTCTCATCTTCTGTAACTTCTTCCTGCTGAGTAGGGGCATAGAGATGTCCCTACCTATGGGCCAATATTGGTCAATTGGGGGAAGGTATTTATACATAGGAGTTACCACTGGCAGAGGCAGCCAATCCAAGGTAGACAACATATACGAACCTCCTTGAGTAGAAAGGATCAGCTATCTTCTAGAAGTTATGGCTGTGAAGGAGTGTTGGCACCAGGCAGGGAGACACTGGAAAAGACAACAAAATAGGGTTCATATTATGAGAAAGAGAAGCCTAAATATAAAAGAAAAAACAAACCTTTGGTAATTTTCTTTCAGTCCATTACTGTCATTTGAAGAGAGATTCGAGGCCTTCCACTGGTTCACAGGAATACAAAAGCATGTCAGCTTGCATACTAGATTCCTGTGAGGAAGGTCCAGGTTTAATTCTTGATATGTGAATCCATTAAGAATGACCTAATTTTACTATAGTGGGAGTACATAATACAACCCAGTAAGGGGACCTTCCATTTTGGAGTTAAAACCTCTGCTATATTAGACTTCCAAGCCTTTAAATACATCATGTCTTTTGGGTTTATATGGGGTGGGCTTCTGGTAACTGTCAGATCAGGGTCAGGAAGGCTATGACTTGCATATTCATTTAGAGATGTATCAATTAACCTGGCCTCAAGTGAATAATTAAACAAAACACTATAGTCTATCTATTGATAGGTCTACAGTGAGAAAAGACTTTCCATATGCAGTCATTGGAGGAGTTCATCCCATTTTTAGTTGTTTAAGCAATCATATGCCCATTGGGTCCTGTTACTATCTGCAAAGAATAATAAGCAAGAAGATTGTCCATACCTGTGCTATTGTGACAATTTTTTTTTCAAGTTTATCTCAAGTTGTCCAGCTTAGGCAAACAATATTTGTAGAGTATCAGAACTAGAATTTTACATCCATGAAGGTGCATTATTGAAACATAGGTTTTTTTCTCTAAAAACCGTCATTTCCAGAGGAAGCCAAATCAACACTAATTGATTTGTAAAACAAGTCCAGTTTTCACAAACTTGGCCTAATTAATTACATAAGCTCAGCAAGACTAGTGATTGATCCTATAGATCTTTGAAAGTTTGCTTTGCTGGAACCTTTCATAAGGAACCTCTAGATTGAAATTTTAGTAGCCTGTCTAGGCCAGAAGCCAAGCCAAGTACTTGCCGTCAGACCTGCCTGCAAAACCTGAAGCTTTGGGCAGATTCTTCTTCATGATTTCCCCAAAGTATCCTAAAGTTCCTGCACCTGCCAGGAAGTGACATTCTTTACTCACCTTGTAAGGCTTCTGGGAACTCTGTAAGCAAGGTATCAGGCCAACATTTCCAAGGGGCTTTATTGGCGTCATGCTTCATAGTCATTCTTAGTTCCTTAAAAATGTTACCGTTCTGGCCAGGGTACTAACTTCCAGCCATAAGGCAGGCTTTTTCTCCCCGTAGAGTAGCCACGGTTGAGGGGATTGCAGCCTGCGTGATTGACATGAAAGTGTTCCAATAAGAACATTCTTCTCAAAAGGCCCTGAAATGAAGGCAAAGGAAGGAAAGAGTACTCATCAAGTTTGCACCAGCTCAGAGTACAGATGAAAAGACTCATTGCCCCACATGATGGGCGCCATATAAATGATGAGGCTTTTGGGGGTGATAGTGGGGTTCGCGGGGTCCTGAGTCCATGCCAAGAAAGAATTCTTGAAAACATCTTTGGTGCACAAAGGTGATTTTATTGAAGCACAGGGACAGAACCTGTGGGCAGGAAGAGCTGCTCTTTCTGTTCGCCTTTTGAATTTATCTGCGGGTCCAGTGAATTTTGGTGTAGGTTGTAAAGTTTGTGTGTACATTTCATTTCATATGGTTTCCAATTAATTGTTCCATAACTATTTTTGGCGAAGTTGGGAGATAGTGAGCTCCGCTTCAGTTTCAATTTCCAAAATGTCATGGATTTAGCGGGCGGCCAGGAGGGGGCGCTGCCTCCACGGACCTGTGAGCCCAGTGTTGTCCCGCACTACCGCCACTGCCTGCAGGGGGCGCCCGAGCCCCGCTCCCTGACAAGGGCGTGCGCACGCGCATTCAGGCCGCCTCTTGCGTGACAGGAGCTCCGCTTCTTCAGGACCTGCGCTGTGGCGGCTTCTGGAGGACGTGGGGCCGCGTCCACGCCGACAAGAACCCGTCTCCTCAGGACCCGCTGCGGGAGGAGCAGGTGAGGAGAAAGCGAGGCCCGGGGAGGAGGAGCTTCCGGAGCGGGGATGCTGAGTGGGTCGGTGTTCAGGAGACCCGGCGGGGCAAGGGCCCGGAGCGGCTTCGTGCGCGGTAACACTGTGTCCCCCGCGGGGCTGTGCGCGCGGCCGTCGGGTCATCCCGCTCCGAGCTCCGGGCCTGCGGGGCCGCGCGTCCGTCTTCCTGCTCTGCGCCGACTCGGTTCCCGCCGCGTCCTTACGCGGTTCGCGGTCCGGGAGCAAGTGCCCCAGCGGTGCTTGCGCTCCCGCCGCTCTGGCCGCGCAGGGTCCGTCCCGTCTCCGCGCGCGGGTCGGGGTGTCCGTCCCGTGTCCGTGACGGCGTCGTGGGGAGTTCGATGCGATGGCCCTGGATCTGCAGATCGCTCTGGGCAGGACGGACGTGGTCACAGGATCGATTCCTCCACCTCCAGGAGCACAGAGTAGCTTTCCGTCCCTGTGCGTCTTCCTCCGTTTCTGTCCCCAGTTCCCTGTCCTCAGAGAGCAGGCCTGTCACCTCCTGCTTAGATTTCCTCCTGGGCCCTTCGTTCCTTCTGAGGCAGTTGTAAATGGGATCGTGTCTTCACTTCTCTTTCCAATGGGTCGTCGGGAGTGTGTAGATGTGCACGTGGTGTTTGTGTGTTGATCTCCTATCCTGCGGGCGTGCTTAGTTATTAGTTCTGTTTACCTTAAATATAACACTGCCGGTTTCTACCAGCAAAAAAGGGTTTATTTGGGAAGAAGAGAGCATTTTTCCCCCTGTGACCGGCGTATTTCCCTCAGCACGATGAGTGCAAGGTTCAGTCCCTGTCATAGAGGGTGTCAGAATTAGGGTTAGGGTTAGGGTTAGGGTTAGGGGTTAGGGTTAGGGGTTAGGGGTTAGGGTTAGGGTTAGGGTTAGGGTTAGGGTTAGGGGTTAGGGGTTAGGGGTTAGGGTTAGGGGTTAGGGGTTAGGGTTAGGGTTAGGGTTAGGGTTAGGGTTAGGGTTTGGGTTTAGGGTTAGGGTTAGGGTTAGGGTTAGGGTTAGGGTTAGGGTTAGGGGTTAGGGTTAGGGTTAGGGTTAGGGTTAGGGTTAGGGGTTAGGGGTTAGGGGTTAGGGGTTAGGGGTTAGGGTTAGGGTTAGGGTTAGGTTAGGGTTAGGGTTAGGGTTAGGGTTAGGGTTAGGGTTAGGGGTTAGGGTTAGGGTTAGGGTTAGGGTTAGGGTTAGGGGTTAGGGTTAGGGTTAGGGTTAGGGTTAGGGTTAGGGTTAGGGTTAGGGTTAGGGTTAGGGTTAGGGTTAGGGTTAGGGTTAGGGTTAGGGTTAGGGTTAGGGTTAGGGTTAGGGTTAGGGTTAGGGTTAGGGTTAGGGTTAGGGTTAGGGTTAGGGTTAGGGTTAGGGTTAGGGTTAGGGTTAGGGTTAGGGTTAGGGTTAGGGTTAGGGTTAGGGTTAGGGTTAGGGTTAGGGTTAGGGTTAGGGTTAGGGTTAGGGTTAGGGTTAGGGTTAGGGTTAGGGTTAGGGTTAGGGTTAGGGTTAGGGTTAGGGTTAGGGTTAGGGTTAGGGTTAGGGTTAGGGGTTAGGGTTAGGGTTAGGGTTAGGGTTAGGGTTAGGGTTAGGGTTAGGGTTAGGGTTAGGGTTAGGGTTAGGGTTAGGGTTAGGGTTAGGGTTAGGGTTAGGGTTAGGGTTAGGGTTAGGGTTAGGGTTAGGGTTAGGGTTAGGGTTAGGGTTAGGGTTAGGGTTAGGGTTAGGGTTAGGGTTAGGGTTAGGGTTAGGGTTAGGGTTAGGGTTAGGGTTAGGGTTAGGGTTAGGGTTAGGGTTAGGGTTAGGGTTAGGGTTAGGGTTAGGGTTAGGGTTAGGGTTAGGGTTAGGGTTAGGGTTAGGGTTAGGGTTAGGGTTAGGGTTAGGGTTAGGGTTAGGGTTAGGGTTAGGGTTAGGGTTAGGGTTAGGGTTAGGGTTAGGGTTAGGGTTAGGGTTAGGGTTAGGGTTAGGGTTAGGGTTAGGGTTAGGGTTAGGGTTAGGGTTAGGGTTAGGGTTAGGGTTAGGGTTAGGGTTAGGGTTAGGGTTAGGGTTAGGGTTAGGGTTAGGGTTAGGGTTAGGGTTAGGGTTAGGGTTAGGGTTAGGGTTAGGGTTAGGGTTAGGGTTAGGGTTAGGGTTAGGGTTAGGGTTAGGGTTAGGGTTAGGGTTAGGGTTAGGGTTAGGGTTAGGGTTAGGGTTAGGGTTAGGGTTAGGGTTAGGGTTAGGGTTAGGGTTAGGGTTAGGGTTAGGGTTAGGGTTAGGGTTAGGGTTAGGGTTAGGGTTAGGGTTAGGGTTAGGGTTAGGGTTAGGGTTAGGGTTAGGGTTAGGGTTAGGGTTAGGGTTAGGGTTAGGGTTAGGGTTAGGGTTAGGGTTAGGGTTAGGGTTAGGGTTAGGGTTAGGGTTAGGGTTAGGGTTAGGGTTAGGGTTAGGGTTAGGGTTAGGGTTAGGGTTAGGGTTAGGGTTAGGGTTAGGGTTAGGGTTAGGGTTAGGGTTAGGGTTAGGGTTAGGGTTAGGGTTAGGGTTAGGGTTAGGGTTAGGGTTAGGGTTAGGGTTAGGGTTAGGGTTAGGGTTAGGGTTAGGGTTAGGGTTAGGGTTAGGGTTAGGGTTAGGGTTAGGGTTAGGGTTAGGGTTAGGGTTAGGGTTAGGGTTAGGGTTAGGGTTAGGGTTAGGGTTAGGGTTAGGGTTAGGGTTAGGGTTAGGGTTAGGGTTAGGGTTAGGGTTAGGGTTAGGGTTAGGGTTAGGGTTAGGGTTAGGGTTAGGGTTAGGGTTAGGGTTAGGGTTAGGGTTAGGGTTAGGGTTAGGGTTAGGGTTAGGGTTAGGGTTAGGGTTAGGGTTAGGGTTAGGGTTAGGGTTAGGGTTAGGGTTAGGGTTAGGGTTAGGGTTAGGGTTAGGGTTAGGGTTAGGGTTAGGGTTAGGGTTAGGGTTAGGGTTAGGGTTAGGGTTAGGGTTAGGGTTAGGGTTAGGGTTAGGGTTAGGGTTAGGGTTAGGGTTAGGGTTAGGGTTAGGGTTAGGGTTAGGGTTAGGGTTAGGGTTAGGGTTAGGGTTAGGGTTAGGGTTAGGGTTAGGGTTAGGGTTAGGGTTAGGGTTAGGGTTAGGGTTAGGGTTAGGGTTAGGGTTAGGGTTAGGGTTAGGGTTAGGGTTAGGGTTAGGGTTAGGGTTAGGGTTAGGGTTAGGGTTAGGGTTAGGGTTAGGGTTAGGGTTAGGGTTAGGGTTAGGGTTAGGGTTAGGGTTAGGGTTAGGGTTAGGGTTAGGGTTAGGGTTAGGGTTAGGGTTAGGGTTAGGGTTAGGGTTAGGGTTAGGGTTAGGGTTAGGGTTAGGGTTAGGGTTAGGGTTAGGGTTAGGGTTAGGGTTAGGGTTAGGGTTAGGGTTAGGGTTAGGGTTAGGGTTAGGGTTAGGGTTAGGGTTAGGGTTAGGGTTAGGGTTAGGGTTAGGGTTAGGGTTAGGGTTAGGGTTAGGGTTAGGGTTAGGGTTAGGGTTAGGGTTAGGGTTAGGGTTAGGGTTAGGGTTAGGGTTAGGGTTAGGGTTAGGGTTAGGGTTAGGGTTAGGGTTAGGGTTAGGGTTAGGGTTAGGGTTAGGGTTAGGGTTAGGGTTAGGGTTAGGGTTAGGGTTAGGGTTAGGGTTAGGGTTAGGGTTAGGGTTAGGGTTAGGGTTAGGGTTAGGGTTAGGGTTAGGGTTAGGGTTAGGGTTAGGGTTAGGGTTAGGGTTAGGGTTAGGGTTAGGGTTAGGGTTAGGGTTAGGGTTAGGGTTAGGGTTAGGGTTAGGGTTAGGGTTAGGGTTAGGGTTAGGGTTAGGGTTAGGGTTAGGGTTAGGGTTAGGGTTAGGGTTAGGGTTAGGGTTAGGGTTAGGGTTAGGGTTAGGGTTAGGGTTAGGGTTAGGGTTAGGGTTAGGGTTAGGGTTAGGGTTAGGGTTAGGGTTAGGGTTAGGGTTAGGGTTAGGGTTAGGGTTAGGGTTAGGGTTAGGGTTAGGGTTAGGGTTAGGGTTAGGGTTAGGGTTAGGGTTAGGGTTAGGGTTAGGGTTAGGGTTAGGGTTAGGGTTAGGGTTAGGGTTAGGGTTAGGGTTAGGGTTAGGGTTAGGGTTAGGGTTAGGGTTAGGGTTAGGGTTAGGGTTAGGGTTAGGGTTAGGGTTAGGGTTAGGGTTAGGGTTAGGGTTAGGGTTAGGGTTAGGGTTAGGGTTAGGGTTAGGGTTAGGGTTAGGGTTAGGGTTAGGGTTAGGGTTAGGGTTAGGGTTAGGGTTAGGGTTAGGGTTAGGGTTAGGGTTAGGGTTAGGGTTAGGGTTAGGGTTAGGGTTAGGGTTAGGGTTAGGGTTAGGGTTAGGGTTAGGGTTAGGGTTAGGGTTAGGGTTAGGGTTAGGGTTAGGGTTAGGGTTAGGGTTAGGGTTAGGGTTAGGGTTAGGGTTAGGGTTAGGGTTAGGGTTAGGGTTAGGGTTAGGGTTAGGGTTAGGGTTAGGGTTAGGGTTAGGGTTAGGGTTAGGGTTAGGGTTAGGGTTAGGGTTAGGGTTAGGGTTAGGGTTAGGGTTAGGGTTAGGGTTAGGGTTAGGGTTAGGGTTAGGGTTAGGGTTAGGGTTAGGGTTAGGGTTAGGGTTAGGGTTAGGGTTAGGGTTAGGGTTAGGGTTAGGGTTAGGGTTAGGGTTAGGGTTAGGGTTAGGGTTAGGGTTAGGGTTAGGGTTAGGGTTAGGGTTAGGGTTAGGGTTAGGGTTAGGGTTAGGGTTAGGGTTAGGGTTAGGGTTAGGGTTAGGGTTAGGGTTAGGGTTAGGGTTAGGGTTAGGGTTAGGGTTAGGGTTAGGGTTAGGGTTAGGGTTAGGGTTAGGGTTAGGGTTAGGGTTAGGGTTAGGGTTAGGGTTAGGGTTAGGGTTAGGGTTAGGGTTAGGGTTAGGGTTAGGGTTAGGGTTAGGGTTAGGGTTAGGGTTAGGGTTAGGGTTAGGGTTAGGGTTAGGGTTAGGGTTAGGGTTAGGGTTAGGGTTAGGGTTAGGGTTAGGGTTAGGGTTAGGGTTAGGGTTAGGGTTAGGGTTAGGGTTAGGGTTAGGGTTAGGGTTAGGGTTAGGGTTAGGGTTAGGGTTAGGGTTAGGGTTAGGGTTAGGGTTAGGGTTAGGGTTAGGGTTAGGGTTAGGGTTAGGGTTAGGGTTAGGGTTAGGGTTAGGGTTAGGGTTAGGGTTAGGGTTAGGGTTAGGGTTAGGGTTAGGGTTAGGGTTAGGGTTAGGGTTAGGGTTAGGGTTAGGGTTAGGGTTAGGGTTAGGGTTAGGGTTAGGGTTAGGGTTAGGGTTAGGGTTAGGGTTAGGGTTAGGGTTAGGGTTAGGGTTAGGGTTAGGGTTAGGGTTAGGGTTAGGGTTAGGGTTAGGGTTAGGGTTAGGGTTAGGGTTAGGGTTAGGGTTAGGGTTAGGGTTAGGGTTAGGGTTAGGGTTAGGGTTAGGGTTAGGGTTAGGGTTAGGGTTAGGGTTAGGGTTAGGGTTAGGGTTAGGGTTAGGGTTAGGGTTAGGGTTAGGGTTAGGGTTAGGGTTAGGGTTAGGGTTAGGGTTAGGGTTAGGGTTAGGGTTAGGGTTAGGGTTAGGGTTAGGGTTAGGGTTAGGGTTAGGGTTAGGGTTAGGGTTAGGGTTAGGGTTAGGGTTAGGGTTAGGGTTAGGGTTAGGGTTAGGGTTAGGGTTAGGGTTAGGGTTAGGGTTAGGGTTAGGGTTAGGGTTAGGGTTAGGGTTAGGGTTAGGGTTAGGGTTAGGGTTAGGGTTAGGGTTAGGGTTAGGGTTAGGGTTAGGGTTAGGGTTAGGGTTAGGGTTAGGGTTAGGGTTAGGGTTAGGGTTAGGGTTAGGGTTAGGGTTAGGGTTAGGGTTAGGGTTAGGGTTAGGGTTAGGGTTAGGGTTAGGGTTAGGGTTAGGGTTAGGGTTAGGGTTAGGGTTAGGGTTAGGGTTAGGGTTAGGGTTAGGGTTAGGGTTAGGGTTAGGGTTAGGGTTAGGGTTAGGGTTAGGGTTAGGGTTAGGGTTAGGGTTAGGGTTAGGGTTAGGGTTAGGGTTAGGGTTAGGGTTAGGGTTAGGGTTAGGGTTAGGGTTAGGGTTAGGGTTAGGGTTAGGGTTAGGGTTAGGGTTAGGGTTAGGGTTAGGGTTAGGGTTAGGGTTAGGGTTAGGGTTAGGGTTAGGGTTAGGGTTAGGGTTAGGGTTAGGGTTAGGGTTAGGGTTAGGGTTAGGGTTAGGGTTAGGGTTAGGGTTAGGGTTAGGGTTAGGGTTAGGGTTAGGGTTAGGGTTAGGGTTAGGGTTAGGGTTAGGGTTAGGGTTAGGGTTAGGGTTAGGGTTAGGGTTAGGGTTAGGGTTAGGGTTAGGGTTAGGGTTAGGGTTAGGGTTAGGGTTAGGGTTAGGGTTAGGGTTAGGGTTAGGGTTAGGGTTAGGGTTAGGGTTAGGGTTAGGGTTAGGGTTAGGGTTAGGGTTAGGGTTAGGGTTAGGGTTAGGGTTAGGGTTAGGGTTAGGGTTAGGGTTAGGGTTAGGGTTAGGGTTAGGGTTAGGGTTAGGGTTAGGGTTAGGGTTAGGGTTAGGGTTAGGGTTAGGGTTAGGGTTAGGGTTAGGGTTAGGGTTAGGGTTAGGGTTAGGGTTAGGGTTAGGGTTAGGGTTAGGGTTAGGGTTAGGGTTAGGGTTAGGGTTAGGGTTAGGGTTAGGGTTAGGGTTAGGGTTAGGGTTAGGGTTAGGGTTAGGGTTAGGGTTAGGGTTAGGGTTAGGGTTAGGGTTAGGGTTAGGGTTAGGGTTAGGGTTAGGGTTAGGGTTAGGGTTAGGGTTAGGGTTAGGGTTAGGGTTAGGGTTAGGGTTAGGGTTAGGGTTAGGGTTAGGGTTAGGGTTAGGGTTAGGGTTAGGGTTAGGGTTAGGGTTAGGGTTAGGGTTAGGGTTAGGGTTAGGGTTAGGGTTAGGGTTAGGGTTAGGGTTAGGGTTAGGGTTAGGGTTAGGGTTAGGGTTAGGGTTAGGGTTAGGGTTAGGGTTAGGGTTAGGGTTAGGGTTAGGGTTAGGGTTAGGGTTAGGGTTAGGGTTAGGGTTAGGGTTAGGGTTAGGGTTAGGGTTAGGGTTAGGGTTAGGGTTAGGGTTAGGGTTAGGGTTAGGGTTAGGGTTAGGGTTAGGGTTAGGGTTAGGGTTAGGGTTAGGGTTAGGGTTAGGGTTAGGGTTAGGGTTAGGGTTAGGGTTAGGGTTAGGGTTAGGGTTAGGGTTAGGGTTAGGGTTAGGGTTAGGGTTAGGGTTAGGGTTAGGGTTAGGGTTAGGGTTAGGGTTAGGGTTAGGGTTAGGGTTAGGGTTAGGGTTAGGGTTAGGGTTAGGGTTAGGGTTAGGGTTAGGGTTAGGGTTAGGGTTAGGGTTAGGGTTAGGGTTAGGGTTAGGGTTAGGGTTAGGGTTAGGGTTAGGGTTAGGGTTAGGGTTAGGGTTAGGGTTAGGGTTAGGGTTAGGGTTAGGGTTAGGGTTAGGGTTAGGGTTAGGGTTAGGGTTAGGGTTAGGGTTAGGGTTAGGGTTAGGGTTAGGGTTAGGGTTAGGGTTAGGGTTAGGGTTAGGGTTAGGGTTAGGGTTAGGGTTAGGGTTAGGGTTAGGGTTAGGGTTAGGGTTAGGGTTAGGGTTAGGGTTAGGGTTAGGGTTAGGGTTAGGGTTAGGGTTAGGGTTAGGGTTAGGGTTAGGGTTAGGGTTAGGGTTAGGGTTAGGGTTAGGGTTAGGGTTAGGGTTAGGGTTAGGGTTAGGGTTAGGGTTAGGGTTAGGGTTAGGGTTAGGGTTAGGGTTAGGGTTAGGGTTAGGGTTAGGGTTAGGGTTAGGGTTAGGGTTAGGGTTAGGGTTAGGGTTAGGGTTAGGGTTAGGGTTAGGGTTAGGGTTAGGGTTAGGGTTAGGGTTAGGGTTAGGGTTAGGGTTAGGGTTAGGGTTAGGGTTAGGGTTAGGGTTAGGGTTAGGGTTAGGGTTAGGGTTAGGGTTAGGGTTAGGGTTAGGGTTAGGGTTAGGGTTAGGGTTAGGGTTAGGGTTAGGGTTAGGGTTAGGGTTAGGGTTAGGGTTAGGGTTAGGGTTAGGGTTAGGGTTAGGGTTAGGGTTAGGGTTAGGGTTAGGGTTAGGGTTAGGGTTAGGGTTAGGGTTAGGGTTAGGGTTAGGGTTAGGGTTAGGGTTAGGGTTAGGGTTAGGGTTAGGGTTAGGGTTAGGGTTAGGGTTAGGGTTAGGGTTAGGGTTAGGGTTAGGGTTAGGGTTAGGGTTAGGGTTAGGGTTAGGGTTAGGGTTAGGGTTAGGGTTAGGGTTAGGGTTAGGGTTAGGGTTAGGGTTAGGGTTAGGGTTAGGGTTAGGGTTAGGGTTAGGGTTAGGGTTAGGGTTAGGGTTAGGGTTAGGGTTAGGGTTAGGGTTAGGGTTAGGGTTAGGGTTAGGGTTAGGGTTAGGGTTAGGGTTAGGGTTAGGGTTAGGGTTAGGGTTAGGGTTAGGGTTAGGGTTAGGGTTAGGGTTAGGGTTAGGGTTAGGGTTAGGGTTAGGGTTAGGGTTAGGGTTAGGGTTAGGGTTAGGGTTAGGGTTAGGGTTAGGGTTAGGGTTAGGGTTAGGGTTAGGGTTAGGGTTAGGGTTAGGGTTAGGGTTAGGGTTAGGGTTAGGGTTAGGGTTAGGGTTAGGGTTAGGGTTAGGGTTAGGGTTAGGGTTAGGGTTAGGGTTAGGGTTAGGGTTAGGGTTAGGGTTAGGGTTAGGGTTAGGGTTAGGGTTAGGGTTAGGGTTAGGGTTAGGGTTAGGGTTAGGGTTAGGGTTAGGGTTAGGGTTAGGGTTAGGGTTAGGGTTAGGGTTAGGGTTAGGGTTAGGGTTAGGGTTAGGGTTAGGGTTAGGGTTAGGGTTAGGGTTAGGGTTAGGGTTAGGGTTAGGGTTAGGGTTAGGGTTAGGGTTAGGGTTAGGGTTAGGGTTAGGGTTAGGGTTAGGGTTAGGGTTAGGGTTAGGGTTAGGGTTAGGGTTAGGGTTAGGGTTAGGGTTAGGGTTAGGGTTAGGGTTAGGGTTAGGGTTAGGGTTAGGGTTAGGGTTAGGGTTAGGGTTAGGGTTAGGGTTAGGGTTAGGGTTAGGGTTAGGGTTAGGGTTAGGGTTAGGGTTAGGGTTAGGGTTAGGGTTAGGGTTAGGGTTAGGGTTAGGGTTAGGGTTAGGGTTAGGGTTAGGGTTAGGGTTAGGGTTAGGGTTAGGGTTAGGGTTAGGGTTAGGGTTAGGGTTAGGGTTAGGGTTAGGGTTAGGGTTAGGGTTAGGGTTAGGGTTAGGGTTAGGGTTAGGGTTAGGGTTAGGGTTAGGGTTAGGGTTAGGGTTAGGGTTAGGGTTAGGGTTAGGGTTAGGGTTAGGGTTAGGGTTAGGGTTAGGGTTAGGGTTAGGGTTAGGGTTAGGGTTAGGGTTAGGGTTAGGGTTAGGGTTAGGGTTAGGGTTAGGGTTAGGGTTAGGGTTAGGGTTAGGGTTAGGGTTAGGGTTAGGGTTAGGGTTAGGGTTAGGGTTAGGGTTAGGGTTAGGGTTAGGGTTAGGGTTAGGGTTAGGGTTAGGGTTAGGGTTAGGGTTAGGGTTAGGGTTAGGGTTAGGGTTAGGGTTAGGGTTAGGGTTAGGGTTAGGGTTAGGGTTAGGGTTAGGGTTAGGGTTAGGGTTAGGGTTAGGGTTAGGGTTAGGGTTAGGGTTAGGGTTAGGGTTAGGGTTAGGGTTAGGGTTAGGGTTAGGGTTAGGGTTAGGGTTAGGGTTAGGGTTAGGGTTAGGGTTAGGGTTAGGGTTAGGGTTAGGGTTAGGGTTAGGGTTAGGGTTAGGGTTAGGGTTAGGGTTAGGGTTAGGGTTAGGGTTAGGGTTAGGGTTAGGGTTAGGGTTAGGGTTAGGGTTAGGGTTAGGGTTAGGGTTAGGGTTAGGGTTAGGGTTAGGGTTAGGGTTAGGGTTAGGGTTAGGGTTAGGGTTAGGGTTAGGGTTAGGGTTAGGGTTAGGGTTAGGGTTAGGGTTAGGGTTAGGGTTAGGGTTAGGGTTAGGGTTAGGGTTAGGGTTAGGGTTAGGGTTAGGGTTAGGGTTAGGGTTAGGGTTAGGGTTAGGGTTAGGGTTAGGGTTAGGGTTAGGGTTAGGGTTAGGGTTAGGGTTAGGGTTAGGGTTAGGGTTAGGGTTAGGGTTAGGGTTAGGGTTAGGGTTAGGGTTAGGGTTAGGGTTAGGGTTAGGGTTAGGGTTAGGGTTAGGGTTAGGGTTAGGGTTAGGGTTAGGGTTAGGGTTAGGGTTAGGGTTAGGGTTAGGGTTAGGGTTAGGGTTAGGGTTAGGGTTAGGGTTAGGGTTAGGGTTAGGGTTAGGGTTAGGGTTAGGGTTAGGGTTAGGGTTAGGGTTAGGGTTAGGGTTAGGGTTAGGGTTAGGGTTAGGGTTAGGGTTAGGGTTAGGGTTAGGGTTAGGGTTAGGGTTAGGGTTAGGGTTAGGGTTAGGGTTAGGGTTAGGGTTAGGGTTAGGGTTAGGGTTAGGGTTAGGGTTAGGGTTAGGGTTAGGGTTAGGGTTAGGGTTAGGGTTAGGGTTAGGGTTAGGGTTAGGGTTAGGGTTAGGGTTAGGGTTAGGGTTAGGGTTAGGGTTAGGGTTAGGGTTAGGGTTAGGGTTAGGGTTAGGGTTAGGGTTAGGGTTAGGGTTAGGGTTAGGGTTAGGGTTAGGGTTAGGGTTAGGGTTAGGGTTAGGGTTAGGGTTAGGGTTAGGGTTAGGGTTAGGGTTAGGGTTAGGGTTAGGGTTAGGGTTAGGGTTAGGGTTAGGGTTAGGGTTAGGGTTAGGGTTAGGGTTAGGGTTAGGGTTAGGGTTAGGGTTAGGGTTAGGGTTAGGGTTAGGGTTAGGGTTAGGGTTAGGGTTAGGGTTAGGGTTAGGGTTAGGGTTAGGGTTAGGGTTAGGGTTAGGGTTAGGGTTAGGGTTAGGGTTAGGGTTAGGGTTAGGGTTAGGGTTAGGGTTAGGGTTAGGGTTAGGGTTAGGGTTAGGGTTAGGGTTAGGGTTAGGGTTAGGGTTAGGGTTAGGGTTAGGGTTAGGGTTAGGGTTAGGGTTAGGGTTAGGGTTAGGGTTAGGGTTAGGGTTAGGGTTAGGGTTAGGGTTAGGGTTAGGGTTAGGGTTAGGGTTAGGGTTAGGGTTAGGGTTAGGGTTAGGGTTAGGGTTAGGGTTAGGGTTAGGGTTAGGGTTAGGGTTAGGGTTAGGGTTAGGGTTAGGGTTAGGGTTAGGGTTAGGGTTAGGGTTAGGGTTAGGGTTAGGGTTAGGGTTAGGGTTAGGGTTAGGGTTAGGGTTAGGGTTAGGGTTAGGGTTAGGGTTAGGGTTAGGGTTAGGGTTAGGGTTAGGGTTAGGGTTAGGGTTAGGGTTAGGGTTAGGGTTAGGGTTAGGGTTAGGGTTAGGGTTAGGGTTAGGGTTAGGGTTAGGGTTAGGGTTAGGGTTAGGGTTAGGGTTAGGGTTAGGGTTAGGGTTAGGGTTAGGGTTAGGGTTAGGGTTAGGGTTAGGGTTAGGGTTAGGGTTAGGGTTAGGGTTAGGGTTAGGGTTAGGGTTAGGGTTAGGGTTAGGGTTAGGGTTAGGGTTAGGGTTAGGGTTAGGGTTAGGGTTAGGGTTAGGGTTAGGGTTAGGGTTAGGGTTAGGGTTAGGGTTAGGGTTAGGGTTAGGGTTAGGGTTAGGGTTAGGGTTAGGGTTAGGGTTAGGGTTAGGGTTAGGGTTAGGGTTAGGGTTAGGGTTAGGGTTAGGGTTAGGGTTAGGGTTAGGGTTAGGGTTAGGGTTAGGGTTAGGGTTAGGGTTAGGGTTAGGGTTAGGGTTAGGGTTAGGGTTAGGGTTAGGGTTAGGGTTAGGGTTAGGGTTAGGGTTAGGGTTAGGGTTAGGGTTAGGGTTAGGGTTAGGGTTAGGGTTAGGGTTAGGGTTAGGGTTAGGGTTAGGGTTAGGGTTAGGGTTAGGGTTAGGGTTAGGGTTAGGGTTAGGGTTAGGGTTAGGGTTAGGGTTAGGGTTAGGGTTAGGGTTAGGGTTAGGGTTAGGGTTAGGGTTAGGGTTAGGGTTAGGGTTAGGGTTAGGGTTAGGGTTAGGGTTAGGGTTAGGGTTAGGGTTAGGGTTAGGGTTAGGGTTAGGGTTAGGGTTAGGGTTAGGGTTAGGGTTAGGGTTAGGGTTAGGGTTAGGGTTAGGGTTAGGGTTAGGGTTAGGGTTAGGGTTAGGGTTAGGGTTAGGGTTAGGGTTAGGGTTAGGGTTAGGGTTAGGGTTAGGGTTAGGGTTAGGGTTAGGGTTAGGGTTAGGGTTAGGGTTAGGGTTAGGGTTAGGGTTAGGGTTAGGGTTAGGGTTAGGGTTAGGGTTAGGGTTAGGGTTAGGGTTAGGGTTAGGGTTAGGGTTAGGGTTAGGGTTAGGGTTAGGGTTAGGGTTAGGGTTAGGGTTAGGGTTAGGGTTAGGGTTAGGGTTAGGGTTAGGGTTAGGGTTAGGGTTAGGGTTAGGGTTAGGGTTAGGGTTAGGGTTAGGGTTAGGGTTAGGGTTAGGGTTAGGGTTAGGGTTAGGGTTAGGGTTAGGGTTAGGGTTAGGGTTAGGGTTAGGGTTAGGGTTAGGGTTAGGGTTAGGGTTAGGGTTAGGGTTAGGGTTAGGGTTAGGGTTAGGGTTAGGGTTAGGGTTAGGGTTAGGGTTAGGGTTAGGGTTAGGGTTAGGGTTAGGGTTAGGGTTAGGGTTAGGGTTAGGGTTAGGGTTAGGGTTAGGGTTAGGGTTAGGGTTAGGGTTAGGGTTAGGGTTAGGGTTAGGGTTAGGGTTAGGGTTAGGGTTAGGGTTAGGGTTAGGGTTAGGGTTAGGGTTAGGGTTAGGGTTAGGGTTAGGGTTAGGGTTAGGGTTAGGGTTAGGGTTAGGGTTAGGGTTAGGGTTAGGGTTAGGGTTAGGGTTAGGGTTAGGGTTAGGGTTAGGGTTAGGGTTAGGGTTAGGGTTAGGTGGGTTAGGGTTAGGGTTAGGGTTAGGGTTAGGGTTAGGGTTAGGGTTAGGGTTAGGGTTAGGGTTAGGGTTAGGGTTAGGGTTAGGGTTAGGGTTAGGGTTAGGGTTAGGGTTAGGGTTAGGGTTAGGGTTAGGGTTAGGGTTAGGGTTAGGGTTAGGGTTAGGGTTAGGGTTAGGGTTAGGGTTAGGGTTAGGGTTAGGGTTAGGGTTAGGGTTAGGGTTAGGGTTAGGGTTAGGGTTAGGGTTAGGGTTAGGGTTAGGGTTAGGGTTAGGGTTAGGGTTAGGGTTAGGGTTAGGGTTAGGGTTAGGGTTAGGGTTAGGGTTAGGGTTAGGGTTAGGGTTAGGGTTAGGGTTAGGGTTAGGGTTAGGGTTAGGGTTAGGGTTAGGGTTAGGGTTAGGGTTAGGGTTAGGGTTAGGGTTAGGGTTAGGGTTAGGGTTAGGGTTAGGGTTAGGGTTAGGGTTAGGGTTAGGGTTAGGGTTAGGGTTAGGGTTAGGGTTAGGGTTAGGGTTAGGGTTAGGGTTAGGGTTAGGGTTAGGGTTAGGGTTAGGGTTAGGGTTAGGGTTAGGGTTAGGGTTAGGGTTAGGGTTAGGGTTAGGGTTAGGGTTAGGGTTAGGGTTAGGGTTAGGGTTAGGGTTAGGGTTAGGGTTAGGGTTAGGGTTAGGGTTAGGGTTAGGGTTAGGGTTAGGGTTAGGGTTAGGGTTAGGGTTAGGGTTAGGGTTAGGGTTAGGGTTAGGGTTAGGGTTAGGGTTAGGGTTAGGGTTAGGGTTAGGGTTAGGGTTAGGGTTAGGGTTAGGGTTAGGGTTAGGGTTAGGGTTAGGGT